>NC_045432.1:48023729-49441184 GCF_902635505.1 Sarcophilus harrisii | reverse complement strand
TTGCAGCTTTGTGAAAAGGTATGGGTGACATGGTGATATACTAGAATATTCCAAGACTCATAATGTTCTGTGTGTACATAGGTGTAGGAGCAAAAGGAGAAAACGACAAGTAGATCCTAGAAGTACACATCTGGAAGAAAAAAATGTGCTTTCTCATAAAATCTCTAGGGGGGAAAAACTTCCACAAAGAGGTATATTTGAAAAACTGGACATCTGTATAATCACCTTTCCAGAATCTTGAAAGGTCCTCAGGTAATTCAATATGCCTTGGTTTTAATTGCAAGAAACTAAAGCAATGATTTATTTTGGGGAGAAAAATATTGTACTGCATAACCAAACAAGCAATAGCTATAGTAATTCAGTAGTTAGTGCAGGCTAGATAAGTGATTCAGATGAGTGAATTGGTCAAATGCTTTGGTGTTTCAGAGACCCACTTTCTGTTTTTTCTTTTTTCTTTTGTTATACTAATACCTTTTTAACTTTTAAAATACATGCAAAGATAATTTTCAGCCCTTACCCTTGCAAAAAACCTTGTGTTCCAATTTCTTCTCACTCCTTGCTCATGTACCTCCTCCCCTAAACAGCAAGTAATCCAATGTAAGTTGAACATATATAATTCTTCTAAACGTATTTCCACATTTACCATGCTGGAACAAGAAAAATCACATCAAATGGGAGAAAAATGAGAAAGAAAAAACAAGCAAGAAAACAATAGCAACAACAAAACAGGTGAAAATACTGTTATGATTCTGCTTCAGTCCCCACAGTCATTTTTCTGTATGCACATGGCTCCCTCCATCACCAGTGTATTGAAATTGGCCTTAATCACCTCATTGTTGAAAAGAGCCACATCCATCACAGTTGATCGTCACATAATATTTTAGCTGTGTACAATGTTCTCTTGGTTCTACTCACTTCATTTAGCATCAGTTCATTTTAGTTTCTCAAGGCCTTTCTGAAACAGTCCTGCTGATTGTTTCTTATAAAACAATAATATTCCATTATATTCAGAAATCATAACTTATTCAGCCATTCCCCAGCTAACGGTCATTCACTCATTTTCCAGTTTCTTGCTACTACAAAAAAGGGCTGCTACAAAGACTTTTGCACATGTGGAGTTCCATTCCATTTTTTATGATCTCTTTGGAATACAGACCCAGTAGAGACACTGCTGGATCAAAGGATATGCATAGTCTGATATCCCTTTGGGCATGGTTCTTTTTTTTTATTTTATTTTTAATTTTTTTATTATAATAACTTTTTATTGACAGAACCCATGCCAGGGTAATTTTTTACAACATTATCTTTTGCACTCACTTCTGTTCTGATTTTCCCCCCCTCTCTCTCCACCTCCTCCCCTAGATGGCAAGCAGTCCTATATATGTTAAATATATTGCAGTATATCCTAGATACGATATATGTGTGCAGAACCGAACAGTTCTCTTGTTGCACAGGGAGAATTGGTTTCAGAAGATAGAAATAGCCCAGGAAGAAAAACATAAATGCAAACAGTTTACATTCATTTCCCAGTGTTCTTTCTTTGGGTGCAGCTGCTTCTGTCCATCATTGATCAGCTGGAACTGAGTTAGGTCACTTTGTCAAAGAAATCCACTTCCATCAGATTACATCTTCGTACAGTATCGTTGACGTATATAATGATCTCCTGGGCCTGCTCATTTCACTCAGCATCAATTCATGTAAATCTCTCCAATCCTCTCTGTATTCATCCTGCTGGTCATTTCTTACAGAACAATAATATTCCAAAACATTCATATACCGCAATTTACCCAACCATTCTCCAATTGATGGGGATCCATTCATTTTCTAGCTTCTAGCCACTACAAACAGGGCCGCCACAAACATTTTGGCATATACAGGTCCCTTTCCCTTCTTTAGTGTCTCTTTGAGGTATAAGCCCAGTAGTAGCACTGCTGAATCAAAGGATATGCACAGTTTGATAACTTTTGGGGCATAATTCCAGATTGTTCTCCAGAATGGTTGGATTCGTTCACAACTCCACCAACAATGCCTCAGTGTCCCAGTTTTCCTGCATCCCCTCCAACATTCATCATTATTTTTTCCTGTCATCTTAGCCAATCTGACAGGTGTGTAGTGGTATCTCAGAGTTATCTTAATTTGCATTTGTCTGATCAATAGTGATTTGGAATACTCTTTCATATGAGTGGAAATAGTTTTAATTTCATCATCTGAAAATTGTCTGTTCATATCCTTTGACCATTTATCAATTGGAGAATGGCTTGATTTCTTATAAATTAGAGTCAGTTCTCTATATATTTTGGAAATGAGGCCTTTATCAGAACCTTTCACTGTGAAGATGTTTTCCCAATTGTTGCTTCCCTTCTAATCTTGTTTGCATTAGTTTTGTTTGTACAAAGGCTTTTTAATTTGATGTAATCAAAATTTTCTATTTTGTGACCAATATTATGGTCTCTAGTTCATCTTTGGTCACAAATTTCTTCCTCCTCCACAAGTCTGAGAGATAAACTATCCTATGTTCCTCCAATTTATTTATAATCTCGTTCTTTATGCCTAAATCATGGACACATTTTGATCTTATCATGGTATATGGTACTAAGTGTGGGTCCATGCCTTTGGGCATAGTTCTAAACTATTCTCCAGAATGGTGGGACCAGTTCACAACTGCACCAACAAGCAATCAGTGTGCCACATTCCCTCCAACATTTATCATTATCTTTTCCTAAAAAGAGCCACTTTCTCCTTTTAACATATTCTTTTCTTGTTTAAGATGATTTAATTAGACTTCCCTAAGCATACTTTCATTTATTCTAAGAGTCACCAGTACATATCTGGATCAGTGGAAATAGCAATGGATTTGGAACCAGAGAACATGATAGACTAGATTGTTGTTCAGCTTTCAATTTATGGTCCCACGATTGGTACATCTCTTTTTTTTAAATAACTTTTTATTGACAGAACCCATGCCAGGGTAATGGTTGGTACATTTCTAAGGTTCTTTGAGCTACAAATCTATTATCATAGCCCTTTGCAATTCATGAAGTACAGTTAAAGGATGTAACTCTCATAAGAACCTTAAGGATTGTGTTAATCCATAACAATGATTGACACCATTTGACAGAAAGATACTAACACTAACTAAGGTAAAATGAGTTGCCCAAGGTCATATGGTTTCGAAGCAGCAGAAGTAGGAAGTGAAGCCTTCCTTCTTCTTTGTTTTGAAGCCTAGATTCTTTCCATTAAATCACATTATGCACAAGGGGTCAGCTCCTTATCTCCCTGAATAAGTAAGAATTCTCACTATAAAACTTTGACTCCTGGTCATCTGCCTTTGCTTGATTATTTACATAGAACCAAAGCTTCTTGTGAGAAGAGAGTATTTTTCATTTAATAATTATATCTTCAGGACTTCACATAAATGCTTGTGGAAGAGGGAATTTACCTTTTTGAATTACGCAGGTGGATCTGGATGGTTTGCATCCTGACTAAAGCTGTTCCTTAAAACAAGATGAAATCTACCTCTTGGTAAAATGGACCTGAAAATGCAATTTATACCTTTAGAACCCATGGATTAGGTGAAGGTGCTAGAAATTGAAAAAATCCAGGAAAAGAAATGCTGAATCTCAGGTATTTGTGTATATTAAAATTGGATTTAAAAAAAAAACCCAAACATTTTATTTGCTTGCAATAGTAATTTAAATAAAGCTCTTGAGGGAAAAAAAAGTTCTACTTACATTCCATATCCTAACATGCAGGAGACTCTAGTTTCATACTATGACAGCAGAGTACAAATTCTGACTTTGAATATAACTCAAGGAATAGATTATTTCTGTTTTCCAAAGGCCAGCATAGCCCAACACAAAGGGGTTACATCTCCAGTAGGTTGAACACATTGTGATGAATCCTTTTAATCATGGCAATCCATAAACTAGAGAAAAAATGGAGGCTAATCTTGGTTTGTGCTGTCTTCTTCTTCCATTTCTATAGCCAGGGAGTCCTAAGTGTAACAAAGTTTTTAGATTATCAACCAAATTTAATTTAACTTGTGTTCTTCTCAATGTGAACTCCTTGACCAATTGATGAATGAATCCATATATTGCTGTAGAAGTTGAATCATATCAATCAAAACATTCACGTTTTGGTTAAATATAAGGTCATAGGCACTCATCAAAGAGGAAAAGAAAGGAGGTGGAGTAGTGGGCTTTATTAGAGTCTCCAAACTGCAAGAAATTTTTTTATGGGACCTTTGGTCATCTTGTGTTATACTGAAATCAGTTTTGCATTACTGCCAATTAATATCTGCAAAAATACCACCATGAAAATAATTACGCCAACATCAGTTGCTAAGTTTGAAGGGACAGAAAAATACTGTAAAAAGATTAATAAAATTCTCCAGATCAAATGATCATACACTCTGATGCTGGTGACTTCAATACAAAACTAGGAAAATGAATGAAAAGAGACAAATATATGTGTAAGTGTGGTTAAGAAAAAAAATGAGAAAAGCCAAAGACCTACAGAAATCTTAACATTATGAATAATTTCTTCAAAAAAAGAATGGTGGGTGCTGGATATGATAAGCAACAAACAACATTCAAAGAATAAAATTGACTATATTTTAATAGCTATGGAAAGACATTAGATTCAGTAGATTGTGAATTCTTTGAGGGAAGGGACTGTTTTTGCCTTTCTATTTATGCACACTGCTTCACATAGTGCCTGGCACAAACTTGGTGGTTAATAAATGCTTAGCTATAACTTAAAATAGACAGGTAATTCCTGAGTCAGATGTCTACACACAATAAGAACATCATCTCAAAATAGCTATATATATACAAACATGAAAAATTAAAATTAAAAAATAATTAAGCCCCACAATTAAGATTTAATGATAAATTATGTAAACAACCTATTGAAAAATTTAAAAATGAGAAATGGATAACAGAAATGACATGACACAGATTACATTAATTTTACCCAGAAGTTAAACTAATGTATACTGATTGCTAAAAGAAGACCAAAAGAGCCTCCAAAATGCAATTTTAAACAAGCATTTTTCTTATTTGACAAATAGGTGGCTGCCAAAGGAAATACCAGTTTAGAATATCAATTTGTCTATAAAATTTCAGGGGAAAACATAGACAATTATCAGTACAATGGAGTATAAAACTAAGACAAAGCTTGGCAATACATTCAACTAAGTGAATTTGGGCCAGAAGTTCAGGGATGAAGACAGAAAGAAAGCTACAAATAAAATAAAAATGGAAAATGTTCATTGTTTAATCTTTCATTTTAAAAAAAATTATTATTAAAGATTTTTATTTTCAAAACATATGCATGGATAATTTTTCAACATTGACCCTTGCAAAACCTTGTATTCCAAATTTTCCCCTCCTTCCCCCCATCCCCTCCCCTAGATGGCAAGTAATCCAATATGTTAAACATATTAAAATATATGGTAAATCTAATGTATGTATACATATTTATACAATTATTTTGCTGAACAAGAAAAATCAGATCAAAAAGAAAAAAATGAGAAAGAAAACAAAATGCAAGCAAACTACAACAAAAAGAGTGAAAATGTTATGTTGTGGCCCACACTCAGTTTTCACAATCCTTTCTCTGGGTATAGATGGCTCTCTTCATCACAAGATCATTGGAACTGGCCTCAATCATCTCACTGTTGGAAAGAGTCATGTTCATCAGAATTAATCACTGTATAATATTGATGTTGCCGTGTACAATGATCTCCTGGCTCTGCTCATTTCACTTAGCATCAGTTGATGTAAGTCTCTCCAGGTCTCTCTAAAATCATCCTGCTGATCGTTTCTTATAGAAAATAATATTAATGGAAAATATTCATAAAAATTATTACAAGAAACTTTTCTTTATTGAGGAGAATAAAACTATTGTACTTGGACCTAGCATCATAGTCTCTGAGGTGCTTATAAAGGAAATAGCATTTTACTGGAAAGTTTATTGAGATTATGGGCCCCTTGAGGCTATAACATGAGCAGAATAATTCTCATGGTAAAGTACAAAAAAATAAGCAAACACAAAATAAACAGTGGAATGAACAATGATAAAGAAAAACAAAAGGAAAGAGCTATAAGCTTCTCTACCCAGTCAAGGGCTACATAAGAAAATGATCAGAAACTTGCAGATACAAATCAACATATGCAGAAGGCACATTGTATAAGCGATCCAGATCAACAGTAGGAATCAAAGGTAGTTCAACTTCCACAATTAAGCCTAGACAATTTGGACCTGCGCCATAGCAAAAGACATGCCCAAGATGTCACATAGGCAACCTGAGTCAAACCCAAGCAGCTTTTGCCTAACCTTGCATCTCATTAGCCTCTCCCTTGATCATAGCAGGAAACAAGGACAGTCCAGTGGCCAGGCAGCCTACATCTAAAACCCAACAGAAACCACAGCAGGACCAAAAGTTAACTTGGCACCTGGACAACAAAATACCTGATATCTTGCAGATGTCCTACAATTAACCCCAACAAAATGGGGTCTGTCAGGTTTAGAACAAGGGACAGAGATAACTCTGGGTTTACATTTTACAAAGAGAAAAAAGAGAAGAGGCCAAAATCCAAGTCAAACCACCATGACAAAGCCATCATGGCTAAGAGCCAGAAGTTCCTGGAAAGGACAGGACCCTGTCTTAGCCATCACATCAAAGACTAAGCAAGAACAGCCTACCCCATCACCACAACTAAAGGATAGAGACTCAATCCAGAAACTGAGGCTGAAGGTGTGAGTAAACAGAAGAAAATGCTAAACACATTGAAGAAACAGTACATATTGAGAGAAGCCCAAAAGGTAAACCTCTCAAAAGAAAACTCCACAATAAGTCCAAATAGAACTTTAGAGAAAAGAAGGATCTAGCAACAAGTAAGAAATAAAACAAGAGATAGAAAATATAATGTTAAATTAAATGAGAATAGGGGAAGAACTAACATGACAGAAAACTAATAGCTTAGAAAGGAAGGTAGTAAACCTGATTCAAGAACTAGAATCCCTGATAATTAGAACAGACTAAAAAGACTTCCTTGAGACAGTGAGAAATATGGGATGTTCCAAAAGTCATCACACAATTTGAAGCTTAAAACTCAAAACTGTCCCTAATTTAATCTTACAATACAAGCACTAAAGCTTTTGGAATACCCCCATAGTCCTTACTGTCTCTTGGAGTCTTTGCTTCTTCACTCTTTTCTATTTGAAGCTTAAGTTTAAAGCTTAACACTTCAAAGTCCATTAAGGCTTTTGGAGTATTTTTCATTAAAACAAAAAAGAATGAGAAATCTGAACATACATTATCAGACAACCAACCTGAAAAATATAAATAAGAATCATCTGAAAGTCAGAACACCCTCCCCACTCCTACTCAATTCCTGAACAAAAGCCTAGATGACATATTTTGAAGAATCATGAATGAAAATTGCTTAGAAATATGAGAACCAGAAGCCAAAATGAAAATACAGCAATTACCTCCCGAAAGAAACTTCAAAATGATAATTCTTTGGAACAATTTAAGGAAAGTCTAGAGTTTCTCATTTAAAAAAATACTAAAAGCAGTCAGAAAGAAAGAGTTCAAGTATCAAGAAACCAAAGTCAGGATCACACAGATTTGACTACTACCATATATAAAGAAAAGAAGATCTTGGAACATGCTATTCCCAAAGTCAAAAGATAAAGGTGTATAACAAGAATAACTTATGAAGAGAATTGAATATGATTCTACAAGGGAACAAAAAGACCCATTTTCAACAATGGAGCACAGTTTTACAATTTGATAACTGACTGAAGATGCAAATAATGCTCATTTGATTATAAAAAATATTTAAAACAATAGAATAAAATGCCTCCTTATGGGCTCTTTTATAGCAAGGAGTCTCCTGTTCAAAAATCAAGACTATCCATGCTTGCTTAGATGATGTAACAAAAGAAATAATCCTGTTCAATGACATTCGGAAAGTATATATCAGTTGAAGCATACAACACATTCACCAAAAGTATTTGCCACTGTGTTTAAGGAGATTCAGCAAAGAGTCCAGGTCAAGGAAGGATTCCCTGTGAACACTGAGGTCCTTTAGATGTTCCTGTTAGGGATGATATTGTAGTGAATTCTTATTCATGTTTTCTTTATTGTACAATTTTCTTATCCATTCTTTGTTACAGTGGTACTAGTCCAGCCGGGAGATTCTCCCAGTGAAGTTTCTCTTGATTTCTTCAAACATTGTGAGGGTGCCAGTGAAGAACTCTGGACATCAAGCTGTCAGCAGTATCTGGGGTATATTACCTTTCCATCAGAATGTGAGTAGCACACTTTATCATCGGTCCTCTGGGTTTGTAGTTGGCCACTGCATTGATCTAAGTTCTTAAGGTTTTCAGATTTATCTTTCTTTATAATTATCTTTTTTATTGTATTCCTTACTCCCACCTCCTCGTTTACATGCTTTACCCCTGCATTTAGACTTTTGAGGTTGTATGTTATATAGCCTGTTGATAGCCCCAGAGCACTTTTTCATTACCCTCTGTGGGATACTCATCTTTAATTCTTCAGAGGTAATGATATTCCAAGTTGTGTTGCCATACAGCAATACCAATAACATATTTGGATTGAAAAAATGGATATTGAATGTTAGGATTTGAGATCAGTAAGAGTGGTTTGTGATTTCCTGAAAAGCAATCTAGTAGGCTGCCCTTCTTTTCAACCCTTGGCCCACCTCCTTGTTTATTTGTACTGACTATACCAGATACACCTACAAGCTCTCCTAGGTATTCATTCAGATGCATATTGAAATCTGAGCATTGATAGTTTTCCTTAGTCTTTCACTTGTGGATGTACAAACCAAAAACCTTTGAAAGATTACAAATTCCTTCCAGGAAGTTCTGCAATATCTCAAGGGCTCCCTTGGTGTCTGGTGGAATGTACACTCCTGTTAAGTTGTCTGTGGCTGCACTCTTTGTGGTTCCACTGCACGTGGACAATTTTATAATTCTGACCCTCATTATCATCCCAGAATACATGCCCGCCACTGTTTTAAGAAATGCAGAACTCAATTTCTCTTGAGTTGGAATGACAAGAGGCAAGTCAATGAAAAAGCAAAACGTATCAGTATCAGAGCCTCCATAGTCATTTTTCATATAGACACAGTCCATATCAGTATAGGTCTTCCATGTCTCAAAGGTAATGGGGACCTGGACTTTCTTCTCAAAACTCAATTTTTTTCTTACTTTCACTGTTCCTGTCAAAGCTTTCTCTCGCAGAGAACAGTTCTGTAGGCTGACCAAGTTCTTCTGAAGATGATTTCAGAAACTGAATAGTCAGTTGATGGTTGAGGGAAATCCAAAATCAAGTTTTTCTCTTCATGAAGTTTGAGGCTGGTTGTGTAGTCTCCCAGGTCTAATAAATCAAACTCAAGATCCCCCATGGATTCCTCCTGGGAATCTGAGAAGACACAGATTGCAGTGAGGGACAGGATCCTTGGAGTTTGCAAACACAACAGTTTTCTTGGGGTGACCAGGAGAACATTTCCAATAATTTCGGGGTTTTTTGCTTTGTGCTTGATGCTGAGACACGGTTTAAGAGGCTTTAACTGATCTATAAAATTTCTTCACTGGAATTCAACTTAAGGGCCCAGGAAACTTTTCAGAGGTGGTGAATGAACAGGGCAGATTCTCACAGCCATATCCACTGGCATGACAGAACTGGTTAGAGGTCTAACACTTGAATCATTTTGGTGCAACTCACTGCGTACTAAGTCAGCCACTCAAGCTTCCAGAGCCAGCAGGACTTCCTCCGTGGCCCAGTTTTTCTGGGTCAGTGAACCTCTTCCACACTGACTCAGAGCAGACTAGTGCCTTCCCTATACAATTTTGTAAATGAGGAAACAATTAATCATTACCATTTTAGAGGTATTTGAGCTGTCCAGATTTATATAAACATAAAGTTCTTTATTGAAAAGAGAACTCAGAGGTCATCTAGTCCAACCTAAACTTAAATGACAACCATCTCTACAATGTATCCCAAAATCTTTTGCTTAAAGGTCTCTAGTGAGAGGAAGCCCATTGTATTCTAAGGTAATATATTCCAATTTTAAGTCATAATTTTCATCCTCCAAATGAATTGTGAAAGATTACCTGGATTTAGAAAATGTTTGCATCAGGAGAAGAATTTCTTTATTATAAAGGGAATAAAAAATCTGAACCCTAACTTCAGTTAGAAAGATACTAAATATAGATTACTTTATTAGTAGTTGATTTGATCTGAATATGATCACAATTTGCTGGAAAGAGTGACTATGCTGTACTTTTCAAGATAACACAATAAGAACCCAAAACATCTCTTTTTGGTCATTCTCCATCACAAGTCTATTGGAATTAACCTGAATTGCCTCATTGTTGAAAAGAGCCACATCTATCAGAGCTGATCATCACATAATTTTGTTATTGCTGCATACAATGTTGTCTTAGTTCTGCTCACTTCACTAGCATCAATTCATGTAAGTCTCTCCAGGCCTTTCTGAAATCATTCTGCTGATTTTTTCTTATAGAACAATAGACTTAATTAATTAGAACATAGAACATTTTCTTATAGAACATTAACATTCACATACCATAACTTATTCAATTGTTCCCCAAATGATGGGCATCCACTAAGTTTCCAGTTCCTTGCCACCACAAAAAGGGCTGCTACAAACTCAATAAGCATTTATTAAGGAATCATTATGTCCCAGGCACTGTGCTAAGAGTTGGGGATACAAAGAAAGGCAAAAGATAGCCCCTGCTCTCAAGGACTCATAGTATAATAGGGAAGACAACTTGTAAACACATACAAACAAGCTATGTACACAAAATACTGGAAATAATTAACAGAAGAAGGTACTAAGGTTGGGAAAGGCTTTCTGTAGAAGGTGGCATTTTAGGTGGAACTTGAAAAAAGCAGGGGAAACCAAGAGACAGAGATGAAAAGGAACCGCATGGACAATCAGAGAAAATGCTTAAAGATGGAGGGTCTTGCACAAGGAACAGCAAGGAGGCCAATGTCACTTCCTCACAAAGTCGAGTGATAGGAAGATATAAGAAGATTGGAAACTTAGGAAGAAGTCAAGTTATGAAAGACCGAAATCCAAACAGGATTTCACATTTAATTCTATAGGTGATAGGGTGGAACTAGTGGAGTTCACCGAATAGGAGAGTGGCATCAGACCCATGCTTTAGAAAGATCAATTTGTTAGTTGAAAGGAAGATGGCATAGAGTGGGGAGAAACTTGAGACAGAGAGATCAACTAAAAAGCTGTTATAATAGTTAAGGTTTAATTGACTGAAGGCCTGAACCAGGGTAATGACAGTGTCAGAAGAGAGGAGTATATATAAGAGAAGTTAGCAAAGTAGACATGCCAGGAGTGGACACCTCGATTAGATACAGGGGATGAGAGATAGTGAAGAGTCAAGAATGACAACTAGGTTGGTTTTTTTGTTTGTTTGTTTGTTTTTTACATAGTATTATATTTTTATTTATTTTATTACATATATTTCATTTATGTTTTTGCAGTAGACTATGAGTTTGACATCCCTGATGAAAAGTATTTTTTTCTACTATCTCGGGAAATGTTTGAACCACTACCCCCTGAGATTCTTTTCAACTCTGAAATTCTATGATATTATGATGCTAAAGATCAATTATCTTGACCTGAGAATAAGGTAATTTCTTTTTTAAATTTTTTTTAATCTGTTTCTTCTTATCTTTTTACCTTATCCTTATTTTTTCCTGCACAGCTAGGTACATGACTTTAAATCTTTCTTCCTTCCATATCAATATTTTCCTTTTTTTTTAAATAGCCTTTTATTTACAGGATATATGCACATATATAACTTTACAGCATTAACAATTGCCAAGCCTCTTGTTCCAATTTTCACCTCTTACCCCCCACCCCCTCCCCCAGATGGCAGGATGACCAGTAGATGTTAAGTACATTAAAATATAAATTAGATACACAATAAGTATACATGACCAAACTTATTTGCTGTACAAAAGAATCAGACTCTGAAATATTGTACAATTAGCTTGTGAAGGAAATCAAAAATGCAGGTGGGCATAAATATAGGGATTAGAATTCAATGTAATGGTTTTAGTCATCTCCCAAAGTTCTTTCTCTGGGCATAGCTGGTTCAGTTCATTACTGCTCCATTGGAAATGATTTGGTTGATCTCGTTGCTGAGGATGGCCAGGTCCATCAGAACTGGTCATCATATAGTATTGTTGTTGAAGTATATAATGATCTCCTGGTCCTGCTCATTTCACTCAGCATCAGTTCGTGTAAGTCCCTCCAGGTCTTTCTGAAATCATCCTGTTGGTCATTTCTTACAGAACAGTAATATTCCATAATATTCATATACCACAATTTATTCAGCCATTCTCCAACTGATGGACATCCATTCAGTTTCCAGTTTCTAGCTACTACAAAAAGGGCTGCCACAAACATTTGTGCACATACAGGTCCCTTTCCCTTCCTTATGACAACTCTTATGACAACAAGAATGAGTCTCTGAGAGTATCGTGGAACCCTTAGCAGCAATAAGGAAGTGAAAAAGAGGAGTTCTTGGGAGAAAAGATAACATGTAGGTAACCAGAAATGGGATAAGATAGAAATATAACATCGAAAAGGCTTTGTCAGTGTTTTAAAAAAAATGTTGAAATTGTGGCATATGAATACAAACTAGCACGTGCCAAAGAGGAAAGAATTTAGAAAAATATGGAAAGTTATGTAGAAACTCAAGCAGAGAAGTGACCATAACCAATGGAACAATATACACAACAACTCCAAGAATGTAAAGCAAGACAACACCAAAAGGTAGCTGAACCCTAATGCTTCATCTCAATTTTAGGGAAAAGACGATGAAATACACTTCCTCTATCTTAATAAACAGAGGTAGAGGACTAGGGATTTTATATATCGCATATTGTGTTAGATGTGGCTGCTATAATAGTGCTCTAATGCTATAATATGTATTAGCTACATTTTTACTTAACCAATTTCTTTTATGATAAGTTTAATGACAGCATTCAGGGAAGCTCTTCCACCAATTGGCTCTGGCCAGAACACTTCAAATTGAGCATGTATAAAGGAGGGATGAACTCAACTAGCCTCTTCTGGGGACATGTGCCTGCAATACCAAAGGAATTTGGAATGATGCCATGATTCCTTAGCCCTGTAACTGTGGCAAGGGAAAAGGGGGCTGCATTAAAGAAGGCAGACCACTGGGCTAAGAAGAGCTAGCCACTCATTAGACTTGGAAGGAAGAGAAGGCTTTTCTACTCTGGCTCTTACTTCTTTCTGGATGTGTGACTTTAAAGAGCTCATTAGAACTTGCCAGGATGGGGGAGGAGCTTTGGCCACTCAAGGCACGCAAAATCAGCTACTTATACCTCGATTCAGGAAATAAGTTTGTGTAAGGGAACCTGAGATTAGATCTCAATATCCTGACTTTCTCTTCTGCGTGGCATCTCTTTCACTTTGCACAGGTGACCAGATTTTCAAGAGATGTTATGTTATGACAGTTCTCAGGGAAGATGACTATCATTGGGAAGATGGCTTCTACAGAAATGGCAGATCCAAAAACAATAGGCATCCACCAATAAAACTGATATATAAAATTTGCTGGCATCAACAATAACACTGAATGGTGTTTCTTATCCTTGGAGGTCTTTGTATCCATAAAAACTGCTATGAGTATACTTGTTATCAGTAGGGATGAAGGGGAATGAAGAGTCAGTGGGAAGTACAATATTAACAAAGAACATATGAACAAAATATTTTTTAAAAGTGAAGCGTAACAGCGAACTCTACTGCTGTTTGTATAGCACCGAAAGGTTGAAAGACATAAAGGAAGGCCTCCAGGGCATGGGTAGATCCTTTATAGAGGTTCCATGGGAGGAGGTGAACTTCTCCTTTATGTGCCATACAGAATGACAAGTGGCTAATATGATCTGAATGTGAGCTTCCTCAAGGCATAGACTACTTGCTCAAGAAACACTTAAGTTGAAGATCAGTCACTTTGTTTTTGAGAGCCAAGTTTTCTTCTGAGGTAAAATGGAGATCAAGGGGTAGCCTAAAATTTTAAAAGATCTGAGTTCAGTTCTCCACTGCTAATATATTTTATGAATCCTGACAAGTCACATAACCTCTTAGTGCATCCAGGAGCTCTCTTAGATTTGAAACTTTTCATTATATACATCATTCAAATTTATTAGCTTATCTGAAAGAATAAATGTGCAGAGACACCTTTCAAGAGGACATAAGAAACACCCAGAATTCAGAGCATCTCATTAGTCAGGCAAGAAAACAGTTGTAAAGCACTTACTGTGTGTCAGGCACTGGGCCAAGGACAATTCCTGTCAGTTGTTGCCTATTCTCTCTTCATGCTCCCTAAGCTCCTCTAGTCATTGTATTTAGTCATCTAGTTATTATGCAACTGACAGGGTAAATGGAACTTTTCTTGCTTTTTTTGGTGAGGGCCCCTAAGTTCTAAGTTATACCACCTAGTCGCTGCATTTCATAAAAGGAAAGTTTCCCTTAGGTGATAAAATTTGTCACCTTATGTTTACCAGAGAAACATTGGGGTTTAGATAGTTCTATACATGATCAGATTCAGCAAAAGCTTTCTATGTGGAACTCTTCTACATGGGGATTTATAGGAGTCTAGAGAAGAGTGGATATTACAATAAGCAAGTGGTGGTGGTGGTGGTGGTAGAGACAGCACACCACACTAGCTGCTGAGGATACTGAGACAAGATTAAGCTAGCTCCTACCCTCAAACTGTATGTTTTCAAGGGGTACGCCAGCTGTGTGTAAATAACAAACAAACGTTACTTAACAGGCCTTCAAGCTAGGCTTAGACTGGCAGCCAGGTAAGGGAGCCCAAGTTGCTAAGGGTCACAGGAATTGCATTTATTCCCAGTCTGGGAAAAGAAAAAACTAATATGAGACAACCGGAGGCCAGTTTGGGGCTAGAGTAGGAAAAAAGGATCATCCACAGATAAAAAGGCAGAAAACCAGAGCAGCACTGGGGGACCAACAACAGCTGCTGGCGTGGGTCGGCATCTCTTTTACAACTCATGAGTGGGAAAGCTGAAGGAGCAAAATCTAAGACTGGCTGAGCGGGGATATTCAGTAACGTGGCCGGCATGCTGAAAGGAAAAAAGAGATATAGAAAATGAGGCAGCCTTACTCTCCTTCCTTGCCTTACTTCAATTGAAGACATTTGGCATCCATGTCTAAATGTCCCCCTTTATTTTGTAAAATTGGAGTCAGACATGCAATATGCATATATGTACAAAATATATACATATGCACATACATGTATATGTCACATATTTATATTTATGACATATATATATACAAAAGGACACATAGATAAACATTGATCAGACATATATATATGCATACACACAAAAAGATACATAAACATTGATAGAAATATGAATACAGATAGATATAGATAGATCTTTAGATAAAGTGGCCTGCCCTGTGTCCCTTTTCTCTCAAGACGAGAGAGAAGGAATTTTTCTAGCAAATGGCTAGGATCCCAAGCCCAGCGTGTGAGTTTTCTCTTTTTAACTGAGGCATAATCACAGGCATTCAGATCACAAGTTTAAACCTGTTTTGACCTTTAGTGATTGCAAAGGCAAAAATGAGGAAGAAAATATCCCCAAGTAGGCCAGAGGGACTTTGGGGATCAAGAAACATCTAGATCAAACCTTGAAGGAAGAAAAGACCATAAGAGGTGGAAATCATTGAGTACACGACAAAACAGATGAAGAGAGACTGGGTGATTTATCTAGGGTCACCCAAGTCAAAGGAGAGGCGCTGGTATCAGAAGAGAAGAGACTAGCCATGTATGCCTATGACATCCCAGACACTGTGCTGAGGATTGTAAAAATTTTATTTCATTTAAGAAATACAAAAAGCTCTGGATGTGTAGCCCAATGGGATGTATAGCCAGATCAACTTTTCAGACCCTTTACACTGAGTCATCCTCATTCCCCAGATTCTTTTAAAAATGTCATATTGATGGATTTTACCTTTAAATGGCAGTTACAGCCCTCCAGGCTGAATCATCTCTTGTGACAAAGAAAAATAGTTAAGCAAAAACATTTCATAATGAGACCATGTCTGAAAATATATACATAACCACTGTCTTTATAGACTCTACTTTTCTGCTGTGAGGAAAAAAGTATTCATCATTATCTCTTCATTGATTTCCCCATTATTTATGGTGCATCTTCCTTTTAGTGAGCTTTCATTCACCTTAAAATAGTCACTTTGTTTATTGTTCTCTTGTTTCTCCTTAATTCAATCAACTTCAATTCATATAAATATTTTCACATATCTCTGAACCCTCATATTCATCATTCTGTTAGTATATAATACAATTTCATTACATTCTATTCTGCAGCTATTTTAGTCATTGGCCAATTAATGGGCAGTCTCCCAATTGACAGTCCTTCACTGCCATAAACAGAGCTGCTATGAATATTTTGTTAAATTGAATTTTTCTTTCGGAGGCAGCTAGGTAGCACAGTGGATAAAGTATGGTGTCAGGAAGATTCCTCCTCCTGAGTTCAAATGTGGCCTCAGATATTTATTAGCTGTATGACCCCGGGCAAGTTACTCAACCTTGTTTGCCTCAGTTTCCTCATATGTAAAATAAGCTAGGGAAGGAAATGGCAAATCCCTCTAATATCTTTCTCAAGAAAACCCCAAATTGGCTCACAATGAGAGATATAATTGAACAACTACCCCTCTTTGACTTTCTTGGGAAATATAGCAATGGGGTCAAACTCAAATAGAAAGGGGGACTAAATCAGATATGGGCAGCTAGATACTTACATCATGAATTCAAAACTGGACTCAGACACTAGTTGTATGATCTTGGACACATCACTTCACCCTGTCTGCCTCAGTTTCCTCATCTATAAAATAAAGGAAATGGCAAACCACAAAAGAAAACCCCATATAAAGTCACATTTTGTTGCATATTTCCCAACTAGATGGAAGATTCTGAGAAGATAGCAGAATAGGTCAGCAAATTTCAAGCTCTCTAGATTTCCCCCATAAATATAACAAATTTGAGCCTCAGGGCAAACATAGATTTGAAAGATCAAGAAAACTTGCGGTAGAACAGGGGTGCTCCAGGTACAATCCAGAAGATCAAATAAAGATCTTAGACTTGGGTTCAATCAGAATGAAGTGCAAACACCCTCAGGCTAACTCCAGGGAAACACAAAGTTTGGAGCACTGGTGCTAGCTGGGTGTGGCTGGAACCTCAGCAGGAGCACTGAGAACTTTTACCTCCTGAAATGCGTGAAGAATTGGAGGTCTGAGTCAGATTCCCAGGCTGAGGGAACCTTGGCTGATTATGAATGCCAGGGCCAGCTGTGCTGCAGAGATATGGCCCCAGGATGGAAAGAACCAGTACACCCAGTAACTGCAGAGGCAGTAAGGCAGGGACTCTGCTGGCTGTGAGCACTTGCAGGAGTAGGGAACTTTTGCGTTAGAGTTCCAGGTCAGAGGAGAGAGCTGAAGCGAAGTTAGAGGCACCATTCCCCCACCCTACGATTAGAGGAGCTTACACTATTACATCTCTTTCAAAAAAATGTATTGGCAAAGAAGAAGCCAACCATAGAAACTTACTATGGGAACAGGGAAAACTGGACTTCCTTTTCAGAGGAGGACACTGAAATGAAAAAAGCTTCTTCTATTCCACAGAGTAATGATAAATGGCTCCCTGCCCAGAGAGAATTTATAGAAGAACTCAAAAAAAGAATGTAAAAATCAAATGAGAGATATTAAAATTTTTAAAAATCCAAGAAAAACAAGAAGGTTATGAAAAAAATTAACCAACTAGAACAGGAGATACAGAGTCCTGAAGATGAAAATAACTCTTTGAAAATTAGAACTGGGCAAGGGGAAGCCAGTGAAGCTAAGACACCGAGAAATAACAAAACGGTATATAAAGAGTGAAAAAATAGAACAGAATGTGAAAGATCTTATAAGAAAAACAACAGATCTGGAGAATAATTGAACTACCTGAAAGCTGTGACAAGAAAAGAACCTTGACACAATAATACAAGAAATAATTGAAAATTTTCCTGGAGTAATAAGACATGTGGAGAAAGTAGAAATAGAAAAAATTCACTTACCACTTCAAAGAGATCCTTTGGAAAACATATAGGAATATTACTGCCAGATTTAAACCCCCCCCAGATCAAAGAGAAAATCTTTCAAGAAACAAGAAAAAAAATCACACACACTGGAGCTACAATTAGAATTATACAGGACTTACACAGCAGCCACAATAAAAGACAGTAGACCCAGGAATCATATATACTGGAAATCAAAAGAGCTAGGCCTGCAGCCAAAAAAATATCATATCCAGCAAAATCATCCATAATAGTGAATGAAAAAAATATGGACATTCAATAAACTTGCAGATTTTCAGGACCTTCTTTCTTTCTTTTTTTTCTTTTCATGACCAAACTGTTATTTTGCTGTACAAAAAGAATCAGGCTCTGAAATATTGTACAATTAGCTTGTGAAGGAAATCAAAAATGCAGGTGGGCATAAATATAGGGATTGGGAATTCAATGTAATGGTTCTTAGTCATCTCCCAGAGTTCTTTCTCTGGGCATAGCTGGTTCAGTTCATTACTGCTCCATTGGAAATGATTTGGTTGATCTCGTTGCTGAGGATGGCCTGATCCATCAGAACTGGTCATCATATAGTACTGTTGTTGAAGCATATAATGATCTCCTGGTTCAGGACCTTCTTTCAATCAAAGTCAAACTCAATGGAAAATTTAACATATAAGAGCCAATTTCAAAGATCAATTTCAAGAAACTTCACATGGACAAATTGTTTAAGTTTTTATATAGAAGTGTATATAATATGTTTAAGACTGGCACCAGCAATTGAGCAGCTCAAAAAAATTGGGGAAGAGGATCAGAGGAAGAATAGACAGAGGCATTAGAGGGGAGAGGAGGGCTCATAGTTCTGAAAAGCTACTCACATCAGGAATGGGTTAAATATGCAACACTAATATATCATGAAAAGTATGGGATTCTCCAAAATATATAAAGAAATAAGAGAGGAGGATGGGCAGAAGGGGAAGCAAAGGGTGTGGGGAAAAGACAAAGATCCATGGATGGGGGAGATGGAGGAATAGCAAGGCAAGTTAAGGAGCAGAATAAAAGCATCAGTAGAGATAGGAAAGATAATGTGAGTATATGTATGTATATATCTATACATGTACACATAAATATATCCTTGCTTAACTAAAGCCCATTTGGTGGGGGTGAAAGGGATGAAAAGGGAAAACTAATAAAGCAAAGAAAAGCGTGCAGCAGAGACAAAAGAACAACCTACAAGGAAGTAAAGATGGATACATAAATATATTTTCTTCTATTATTTTTCTTTTCTTGAAGTGGTAATTTATTGTTATATGTTGTAAATCTCTGATTTTTTTTAAGTGAAAACTTTATGTTGTGATCCACACTAAGTCCCCACAGTCCTCTCTGGGTGCAGATGGCTTTCTTCACCACAAGACCATCGGAACTGGCCTCATTGTTAAAAAGAGCAAGACCCATCAGAATGGATCATGGTGTTATCTTACTGTTGCCCTGTACAGTCTTCTCCTGGTTCTAATAACTTCACTCATCATGAGTTCATGTAAGTCTCTCCAGGTCTCTCTGAAATCATTCTGCTGATCATTTCTTATAGAGCAATAATATTCCATCACATTCATATTCCATGACTTATTCAGCCATCCTCAAACTGATGGGTATCCACTCAGCATCCAGTTCCTTGCCACAACCAAAAGGGGTACTACAAACATTTTTGCACAAGTGGCTCTTTTCCCCTTCTTATAATCTCTTTGGAATACAGGCCCAGTAGAGACACTGCTGCATCAAAGGGTATGCACAGTTTGATAGCCCTTTGGACATAGTTCTAGATTGTTCTCCTGAATGGTTGGATCAGTTTAAAACTCCGCTAACAATGTATTAGTGTCCCAGTTTCACCACATCCCCTCCAACATTCGTTATCTGTTTCTGCCATCTTTGCCAATCTGAGAAGTATATAATGGTACCCCAGAGTTGTCTTAATTCTCTGATCAATAGTGATTTAGAGCATTTTTTCATTTAACTAGAAATAGTTTTTAATTTCTTCATCTGAAAATTGTCTGTTCATATCCTTTCACCATTTATCAATTGGAGAATGCCATGTATTATATATTTGAGTCAATTCTCTCTATGTTTTAGAAATGAGGCCTTTATCAGAACCCTTGGATGTAAAAATTTTTCTCAGTTTATTGCTTCCTTTCTAATTTTGTTTGTATTAGTTTTGTTTGTACAAAACCTTTTTTAACTTCATATAATCAAAACTATCCATTTTGCATTCCATAATGTGCTCCAGTTCTTCATTGGCCATAAATGCCTTCCTTCTTCACATATCATAGAAGTCCACTATTTCCTGTTCTCCTAATTTCCTTATAGTACCACCCTGTATGTCTAAATCAGAAACTCACTTCGACCTTATCTTGATATATGGTGTTAGGTGTTGGTCAATGTCTAGTTTTTGCCAAACTAATTTCCAGTTTTAGCAGCAATTTTTGTTAAACACTGAGTTCTTATTCCAGAATCTGGAGTCTTTGGGTTTATCAAATACTAGATTACTGTAGTCAATGACTATTATATCTTTTGAAACCAATCTATTCCATTGATCCACTACTCTATTTCTTAGCCAGTACCAAATTGTTTTGATGACTGCTGCTTTATAATATAGTTTTAACACTGGTACAACTGAACCACATTCCTTTGTAATTTTTTTCATGAATTCCCTTGAAATTCTTGACCATTTATTTGTCCAGATGAGTTTTGGTATTATTTTTTCTAGCTCTGTAAAGTAATTTCTTGGAAGTATGATTAGCATGGAACTGAATAAGTAAATTAATTAAGGCAGAATTGTCATTTTTATTATATTAGTCTGGCCTGCCCATGAGCAAGTGATATATGTTTCCAATTGTATAGATCTATCTTTATTTGTGTAAGAAGTGTTTTATTGTTGTATTCATACAGTTGCTGACTTTGTCTCGGCAGGTAGATTCCCAAATATTTTATATAATCTACAGTTATTTTAAATGGGATTTTCCCTCTATCTCTTGATGCAGGACTTTGTTGGTAACATATAAGTGTTTATGATTGATGTGGGTTTATTTTATATCATGCAAGTTTGCTAAAGCTGGGAATTTTGTCTAGCCATCTTATAGGTGATTCTCTAAGTATACCATCATATCATCTGCAAAGAGTGATAATTTGGTTGCCTCATTACCTAGTCTAATTCCTTTAACTTTTTTCTTCTCTTATTGCTAAAGCTAACATTTCTAAAAAATATAGAATAGTAATGGTGATAACAGACAACCTTGTTTAATTCCTGATCTTATTGGGAATGGCTAGTTTGTTCCCATTACACATGATGCTTGCTGATAATTTTAAACAGATACTACTGGTCTTTTTAAGGAAAACTCCATTTATTCCTATACTCTCTAGTGTTTTTAATAGGAATGAGTGTTGCATTTTGTCAAATGCTTTTTCTGTATCTTTTGAGATAATCATATGATTTTTGTTAGCTTGGTTATTGATACAGTCAATTATGCTAATAGTTTTCCTAATATTGAACCAGCCCTGAATTCCTGGTATAAATCCTACTTGGTCATAGTGTATTATCCTGGGGATGATTTTCTGTAATCTCTTTGGTAATATTTTATTTAAGATTTTTGCCTCAATATTCATTAAGGAAATTGGTCTATAAGTTTCTTTTTCTGATTTGACTCTACCTGGTTTATGTATCAGTACCATATCTGTGTCATAAAAGGAATTTAGTAGAAGTCCTTCTTTTCCTATTTTTCCAAATAGCTTACATAATATTGGAATTAATTGTTCTTTATATGTTTGGAAGAATTCACTTGTAAATCTATCTGGTCCTGGAGATTTTTCTTAGGGAGGTTGATTAATAGCTTGTTCAATTTCTTTTTCTAAAAGTAATAAATTTTCTTCTCTGGTAATCTGGGCAATCTATATTTTTGTAAATGTTCCTCCATTTCACTTAAGTTATCAAATTTATTGCCATATAGTTGGGCAAAATAGCTACTAATTATTGCTCTAATTTCCTCTTCATTGGTGGAAAGTTCACCCTTTCCATTTTTGATACTAGCAATTTAATCTTCTTTCCTTTTTCTAATCAAATTAACTAAAGGTTTATCAGTTTTGTTGGGTTTTTTTCATAAGAGCAACTCTTAGGTTGTCTATTAGTTCAATAGTTTTCTATTTCTTTAATTCTATTTCATTAACATGCCCTTTTATTTTCAGAATTTCAAATTTGTTTTTTAATTAAGGGGTTTTAATTTATTCTTTTTCTAGCTTTTTTAGTTGCATGCCCAATTCATTCATCTTTTCTTTCTCTATATTATGCAAGGAAGCATATAAAGATAAAAAATTTCCTTTAAGAACTGTTTTGGCTGCATCCTACAAATTTTGGCATGTTGTATCATTATTGTCATTCTCTTGGATGGAATCATCGATGGTGTCTATGATTTGTTGCTTCGCAAACTCATTCTTTAGGATTCAATTATTTAATATTAATGAGATTAATTAATTTTGGTCTACTTTTCCTAGCTCTTTATTACGTGCAATTTTTATTGCATCATGATCTGAAAAAGAGACATTTACTATTTGTGTCTTTCTGCACTTGATTTTGAGGTTTTTAATGTCCTAATACATGGTCTGCTGAGAAAAAAAGTATATTCTTTTCTATCTCCATTAAATTTTCTCCAAAGTTCTATCATACTTAACTTTTCTAAAATTCTATTTACCTCCTTAACTTCTCTCTCATTTATTTTGTGTTTCAATTTATCTAATCCTGATGGAGCAAGGTTGAGATACCCCGCTGTCTATTTTTTCTTGCAGCAATCTTAATTTCTCCTCTAGGAATTTGGATAATAAATGATTTGGTGCATATATGTCTAGTATTGATATTACTTCATTATTTATTTTACCATTTAGCAAAATGAAGTTTCCTTCCTTATCTCTTTTAATTACATCTATTGCTGCTTTTGTTTGATCTGAGATCAAGATCAATATCTCTGCTTTTTTTTTTTAACTTCCACTGAAGCATAATAGATTCTACTCCAGGATTTTACCTTTACTCTTTATGTATAACTGTTTTAAATGTGTTTCTCGTATACAACATATTATGGGATTCTGCCTTTTAATCTAGTCTGCTCTTTGCTTTCATTTTATGAGTTCATCCCATTCACATTCAAAGTTAAAATTACAAACTTTGCATTTCCCACCATCTTATTTTCCCCAAGTTATACTTTTCTCTTTCCTTCCCCCTTTCATTCTTTTCGTGTTTTCCTTCTGACCACTACCTCATTCAAGCACTTTTATAGCTTTTACCCTCTTTCTTATCCCTTTCTCCTTCTATTTCTGTTCTCCCTTCTATTAGCCTACTTCTTTCCTTTACCATCCCTCTCCTATTTCCCTATAGGTTGAGAAAAGTTTCTCTGTCAAACTAAATATGTCTGATATTCTCTCTTTGAGCCAAATTCAATGAGAATAAAGTCCACACATTGCTCATCCCTTTCCCTTCTTTCCTTCAACTGTAATAGGTCTTTTCTGTCTCTTCATATGATGTAATTGACCCCAGTTTAATTCCCCTTTCCTCTTCTTCCAGTCCAATCCTTTTTAACCCCTAAGTTTCTTTTTCATATCATCACAAAAAGTCAGTTTATATCTACATACTCTAGGTATACCCCTAACAAAGATTCAATTGTCACAAGTTAAAGATATCATCTTCTCATATAGGGATGCAAACTTTTTAACCTTTTGAAAAACACATAGTTTTTTTCCTCTTTCCTTTTTATCTTTTTATGCTTCTCTTAAGTTTTTTTCATGTTTCATCAGGCATCCATGACATTCAGAGATGTAGCTGTGGTTTTCACCCAGAAGGAAGGTGAATACCTGTGCCCTTCCCAGAAAGAGCTGTATGGAGACGTGATGCTGGAAAACTTGGTTACCTGGGACTTATAGCCTCCAAACCAGATGTTATTTACCAGTTGGAGCAAGAAACTTAGGGAAACAGGATTAAATGACTTGCCCAGAGTCACACAGCTAGCGTCTGAGGCTACATTTGAACTCTGGAAGATGAGTCTTCCAGACTGCAGGCATAGCATTCTGTCCACTGTGTCACTTAGCTTCCCTATAGCTTATGGACTCAATGATGCTAAAAATTAAAAATACTACCTAAATTAATTTACAGATTTAGTTGCTATACCAATCAAATTACCATGGTGATATTTTATAGAGTGATATAAAATAACAAAATTCATTTGGAGGAACAAAAGGGAGAGGGAAATAATGGGAGAAAACATAGGAATAAAGCAAAGATAGCACCTCACACCGTAAAATAATAAGTTCCCAATCATCAAGCTCCATGGATGGAACTAGTTAAAAATAGAAAAGATCAATGGAAGATACCTAGCAATGGAAGAATCAAAAACAAATGACGTCAACAATCCAGTATTTTATAAACTAGATAACATAAATTACTTGAGAGAAAAAAACTCAAACCTTTCTATTTGAGAAGCCCTATTAGAAAAACTGGAAAGCAGTTTCATAGAAATGACTGCCTGATCTTGAGCAAGTCACTGAATCTCTCCAGGACTCAGGAAACTCTAAAGCCATAAAGTGTAGAGAAGGTGCCAGTCTACACTGATAGAAAAATCTCTTTACCAGGAGTTCTCTATATTTATAAATTTGAGATCCAGTTGTAAAACATAGGTAAGAAAGATCTAATTATTACATTTTTGAAAACATAATTTTATATTTAATTAAAATTTAAAATTTCCCTATTGCCATAGACTAATATTTTCAATGAAGACAAATATTTTAATGATAGTTAACATTATTTGGTTTATTCTATGAGAGAAAAAAGTTTATTTCCATGACTTCTTGAATTTTAGATTACACTCTATTCTTTCTACTTTGAATAACTATAATTCCCAGGATGAGTACTTAGTTTGTGATTTTTACTTTGTAGGTAAATGGCCTGAAATAGTGAAGTTGTATTATTCCTGGTTTTCAGAGTTTTAGAATCACTTTAAGATTAAGAACACATTCAGGGTTAAATCTTCAGAAAATTCTTTTATTCTACAAACATTCATTAAATACCTCTTATGTGTAAAGAATTGTTAGGAGTTGAGGACTAGAAGCAGAGCAGGCCAATTATTTCAGTAATATATGAACTGTATAGGAATTTCTATTGTGGAATCTCACTCTATCAATGCAAACCGAAAAGTTCTGCTCTAATTTCTAGTCTTAGAGAGGCTGAGTCTACTGGTTAGTTTTTATTCAGGAGCAGAGCAGTAAATGTTTTTGCTGGGGGAAAGGGGTTTGCTGGAGAAATGGTTCATGAGAACTCATTGTTAAAAGTTCAGTGTAACAACTTATCCCTCTCATCTGCTTTCATTTTGTTAGATTTTTGAGCAAAAATAGATGGTTTGCTCTATAGTGACCTAAGCCCAAACATATCACGTGAAATCCTTAGGTACTATAGGTCAACATGTTAAACTATGCCTAATGGCCAAGAAATCCTCAGTAAAGAACCTCGGGTGATTAATCCTTTTTGTAGGGAGTCCCATATCTTACTGTGGCTTTTCTGAGGGATTTTCTACCTTTTTAAATTAGCCTTCTTGAAAGGGCGAGTTTGGATATCTGGTTGCATTTCCAACATGAATCAGTCTTCCCTGAAGAAATTATGGGTGTCCAGTGTTTTACAAGAATTCAGATAAATTTTCGCCGCTCTCCCCAAAATTAAATCAGGATCCATATGGGTCCACAAAAGAGGGGCTCCTTAAAGGGAGAAAAGATGAGCCTCTTTGGCCTAGCAGTCCTAATGAAATAAATTTTTAAATTCTTACTTCTAATTTCTGAATCGACTATAATGGGGGCAAAAAGCATCCCTTTAACAAGGGAACTAAGCAATGGTCAATGGACCACTCAAAGGCTAAGCTTAGTATAGGCAAGAGAGAAGCAAAGGAAAAGGAAGGGAGAAAGTAAGGAAGGAAAAAAAGAGAGAGAAAAGTAAATAGGTACATAAGATCACATAGGAGCTTTAATCACATCAAGACCCCTCCTGTAAAACCAATGACTTATTTTCCAAAGAATGTTAGTTTTGGAAAAGACTTTAGACATCAACCTTAATTACTGAATAGATGTTGTTTCAAACAAACTGAGAACAGGGAAAGACCTTCATATACTCTTTTTTACAGTCAAACTAGCCTTTTTCACTATTTCTTGCATATGATATCCTCTGTCTTATATCCATGCCTTTGTACAGGCAATTATCCATGTCTGAAAGAGATCTCCTCTCCACCTTCATCTCTTAGAATTCCAAAGTTTCTTTGAAGCACAGATTAGATGCTAATGCTTCTAGGCAGAAAGAGTGATTTTCTGTTAAGGAACAGGTAAGTATGCCACAGTATATGAATGGAAAGTAATCTATTAGAATGTGAGTTCCTTGATGGCTAAAATGGTCTTTTGCCCCCTTTTGTATCCTTCGGGCTTGGCACAGTGCCTGGCACATAATACGTATTTCATCATTATTTTGTGATTGACCATGGATATTATTGTTGCGCTATAAGAAATAACAACGAATTATTTCATAGAAAAGTGGGACCAGCTGTATGAATCAAGAGAGAATGAAGTGAGTAGGACTAGAAATGATTTCTACAATCACATTATTTTAAAATTACTTTGAAAGACATATCTGATCAGTGCAATGATTCCAGAGCATTAAGATGAATGCTACTGACCACCTCCTGCCAGAGAGTGACAGACTCCAAACGCAGAATGACACATATGTCTACAGACAAGGACAGCAGAGAAATTAGTTTCATTTGACTGTGCACATTTTTCTTATATTAATGTGAAATTTGGTAGGAAGGAGAGAAGAAATGCTTATTAATTTGTGGGGAAATGAAAGTTGGGCAGACTACCTTGCCTTTAACAGTCTTTTTAGATCAGTCATCTAGGGAAGGCCATTTCTCATCAGCTCACAGGAAGTTTAAGAAGGGTGGAAGGCCCACATAAACAGTTTAAGGAATTATTTTACAAAATAGCAAGAAGGTACAGAGGATAGAGTCCCAGGCATGTTATGAGGAAGAATCTTCTTCCTGAGTTCAAATCCAGCCTCAGTCACTCACTAGTTGTGTGACCCTAGGCAAGTCACTTCACCCTGTCTCAGTTTCCTCATCTGTAAAATGAGCTGGAGAGGGAAATGGCAAAGCTCTCCAGTATCTCTGTCAAGAAAACCCCAAATGTTGTGATAAAATTTGGATGTAACTGAAAAATGACCAATCAAAAGACCATTGCTTAAAAAAAACGACATTTTCAAGAGAAAGAAATGGAAAAGCTGACATTCAGGGAGTCTTTTTTAGCCCTCTCTCATTATTTTGCTCTAGGTAGATATTCTGTTGTAATCATCACGTAGACATATATCATGATGAATACATTTATCTTATATGAAAATTATTACCTTGGAAAACAAAAGCAAGTTTTCCTTGATAGGAAGAAATAAGAATAGGCAAATTTCAGTGAGAGTGAGAACCAATTAGATATGTGATCAGAACTGCATTTAAAAATATGACTTAGGCAGCTGATGCAAAGGGGTAAGAGAAGGGGAGAAACTGAATGCAGGAATTCTGATTCAGAGGTAGGCTATCAGAGCCTGGGCTATAGTGGCTGCGGTATGGGTAGAGAGAAGGGATGGAAAGAAGAGATGCTGAGAAGATAAACTCAAGAAGCCAAAGAAAGTGATCAGTTGTTAGGGGTGAGGCTGTGGAAAGAACTAAGTCTGATTCCATTGCATAATTGGGTAAGAAGGGTAAAGAACACTCTTTCCATAGAAAGAGCAGAGTTGGGAGGATACAATAAGGCCAACAAGTTCTTGCTGGCTGGTCTCAGCTTGGTGAGCCAGAAAAGGAAAGGCACATCCAGGGGAGAGCTGAGAGGAAAAGCAGGGGTATTTGAAGAGGAGATCAGAAGGTCAAGTACTTCATTAAGACAGACGGCTGCTTATAAAGAGGGTCAGTCCTGCTTATCTCAGTAAGCAGAACATAAGAGCATGTAATTTTAGATTTCAAAAATAGTAAAAACAAAGCACTCCTTCAATTTTCACTCTCTGACATTAACATTTGTTTTGAACACCTTTTTAAAAATCCAACATTTTCCACAAATATTTGAAGCCTACAAGAATGTATTCCTTGTCAATGATCTTGGCAACTCCCCCCTCTGAATTTCAGCAGCCTCTATTTTTATTTCATTCACTGATGCCTCTCCAGTGTTATCCAACTTTCCATTTCTTATATCCAATTATGGCTATAAGCCAGCAAAATCCATATGCCATTATTTAAGGAGGCTTTTATTAGGTTAGAAGCTGCCTTCTGGATAATTCCTTGTGAAGACTACTGACAAGGAATAACTACAGTCTGTTATATGGCCACAAAGACTAAATGATGCTACTTGGTTGAAAATGAATTTTCTGAGAAGTTAACCATCACCACACAATTTTGAGACTTCACCATCAAGTCCACACCATTTGCCACAGTATGTAGCAAAGAGCAACCTAATCAAATCAAAGCTCATCAGGTTTGACATTAAAAATGTTGATTTAATTTTCAAATCCTTGATGATACCAAGATTGGTATACCTTTGCCTACTCCAGTCTTGTGGTGTGACTGTCAGGTTATTCTAGGGGTACAGGGAGGAAAAAAATCCCTCCCAAACCTGTTTCTCATCTGCTTAATTAGAGCAGGCTCTATGACAAGCATTTCAGAATTTGGACATCAAGAACCAAAGGCATAATCTAGGATCATCTGTCATCTGTTGAGGAGCATCAATGAAGCTAGTAAAAAATGTGTTCCTATTTGCAGCTGAAATGACTCGGGACAGTTCGGATATTTTGTTTTATCAGGGACATGACAATGTGCGCTAATCTGTCCAGTTTTGCTCCCTCCTAAGAAGCAAAGTAGTCCCTATGCTAAGAAGCCCCTTGAGGCATTACTTGCTATTCTGCCAGCCAAAGAAAGAAGATGGCTCAGGCAGCATCCTGGGCTTCCCACACACTGCTGCTTCCACCTTAGCTGTTTTTAACAGAATACAAATTAGGTTTTAACACTTGTAATTAGATGTTTTATTCATGCTGTTGTATAGTATTTTTCTCTTCCAAATTTGGCATCCTAGTTATAACTTTAATATTCCTTTAAGGCCTGCTGCCCACATTTAGATAGCATGAGCTTGTAGCTTTCTACAGCCCTTGAGAATCAAGCAGGAAATACTTATTCATTGTCTATGTGAAAAGGATGGTGGGAAGGCAGGAAGAAGACAGAGACTTGGTCTGCTTATCACACTATGCCTACTGATAAGACTCTAAACAGATGTAACCCTTGGCATCCAGAGGTTAGTTAGAGAGGAAAAATCATTTTCAACAGCATCAATAAAATCTCTCCCCATCACTATTGTAGCACGTACACTGAAGCTATTCTCCCAACCTCCACTCAGGGCATGGCGGCTATGGTTCCCTCTTAATGTTATACAGCAAAGAAGTCAAACATGCAGTCCATTCGACACTCCTTAATGAAGCTAGAGCCAGATTAAAATGTAATTTGGAAGTATTTACCAAGATAAAAATGTAACAAAACATAGAAAATATTAATATGTGATTTTCTAAGTCAATATGCAGTCTTCAGGGAGCTTTAATTATACATTAGTGGTCTTAGTTTCCATTTGAGCTTGACAATGCTGCTCTATTGGATCCTGAGGGGCTAGTGTTTACTTGTACAACTTTTAAAGCCCCTACTAATGTATTTTCACCTGTGATCATCAGCTAATATCAATATGCCAACCAGGCTTAATTAGTTTAGAAAAGAGTATTCACAGCAGTGGTAGAGTATGCTTTGTTGCCACTGGAATTCTTGGACTCCATACTATAGATGATTCACAGGATGTCTCCTCAAAAACCAGGCCACACTTCCTGTGTGTTGCTGCTGTTGTTCAGTCGTTCATTCAAGTCTGACAATTCATGACCTCATGGACCATAGTATGCCAGGCCCTTCTATCCACCACTATCTCCCAGTCTGTCCAAGTGCATGTTCATTATCTTCATGACGCAATCTATCCATTTCATCCTCTCCTGTCCTCTTCTCCTTTTGACCTCAAACATCAAGGTCTTTTCAAATGAAATGGCAAGGCTGTTGGGGTTAAGTAACTCATCCAGGGTCACACAACTAGTGTGAAATTTCTGAAGTTGGATTTGAACTCAGGTCCTCCTGACTTCAGGGCCAGTGCTCTACCTACTATGCCAGTTACCTGCCCTTAGACAAAGAATTTAAGTTTCAGTTTCAGTATCTGAGCTTCCAGTGAATAGCTTGAATTAATATCTTTAAGTATGGATTGATTTGATCTCTTTTTCTGTCCAAAGGACTCTCAAAAGTCTTCTCCAGAAATGCAATTCAAAAATGGTGATTCTCCAGCATTCAGCTTTCCTTATAGTCCAATTCTCATGACCATATAAGGCTATTGAAAAACCCAAAGCTTTGACTATACATACCTATGTCAGCAAAGGGATGTCCCTGCTTCCTATGTGATATCACTCCAATTCATCCAATGACTTTCAAGGATGTCTAAATTAATCTATTTAGATTACTTGATTTAATTGATTAATCAATCAACTTAGTCTAAAGTTTCTGATTGACTGATTCCATTGAGAATTTTCTTCACCTGGCTCATTAGGGAGCAGCTTTTTGGCACTTTATTTAAATGGGACATTGAAATTTCATTTTGACTCAGCCTCCACCTTTAAATTCTACCACCATAATAATTATAACATATACTAACACAAAACGGACTACTATGTAAATGGGAAAATTCCTAAGATGGCAGTGTTTTGGGAGGGCCTGGCCCCAACTATTATTGATCTATCTTTCCTCATGCAACACTCACCTCCCTGATTGATCAACCTCTTAGAAAAGTGCCCACCATCAAGATTCTCTTCTATTCTCCTAAGCAAATACCAATTTCCCTGGTACCATAGGGGCCCAAGCTTGCTTTCCAGAGCTATCATCTTCAAAGCTTTATCCACATTGCCATACAGGATGACAGATATAGAAAGGACCTTAGAGATAATCTACTTCAAAGCCTACATTTTACAGAGGAAGAAAATGAGGTACAGAGAGATTAGGTGCAAAGAGTGAGACTAAACTAAATGTTGGCAATATAATCTTTCTCATTTGCACAAATAATAGACCTTTTACCTACAATTTACCTTTAGCTTGGCAAGCCGGATTTTTAACGTGTTGCCTACTTTAACTTCTGATAAACATAAATGCCACACTATTGCTGGGTTTTCTAACTCAGGCTTCTGCCCGGGACTCCCCAAAACACTACTGCCCACACTTTCCAAGTGACAGCTACATAGGGGAGATGTTCAGATTGGTGACAAAGTTTTTGTGCCATTTAGGCTGAAATTAATGATAGTGAGACCACAACTAGTTTGTGAATGAGCTGAGGCCAAAATCAAAGTCCTCTAGGGTCGGGGATGGTACTCTACCCAGTAGAACACACTAACTTTTAGCAAATACAGGGTATTCCCAAAGTCCTCAGTTTTAAGCCATTAAAGCCTGAAACAAAAATGGAATTTGCTTCTCCGTTATCTAGGATTTGCAGATGAGCAGTTCCCTTCTCATTATCACCACCATATCATGAATTCCCAGCACCAAGTTTCCCTGATCTGGCCTTTTGGAACAATTCTTCAGTAGATAATTCTTTGATTTCTGTCAAGTTAACTATCCCCTCCATCAACACCCAGAGCTCTGTAACTCTTAAAAGACTGTCTTTGAAAGATTGCTATGGCTAAAGAAAATGTGGGACTGCAGGTGATTTGGTGATAAGCCTATCTAAACTTAGTCAGAAGCCAGCTGGGAAAAGCAGTGAATACTACACAGGACTTTCAGTCAGGAAGAACTGAATTCACACACTAGGTATGTGACCCTTGAGTAAGTCATTTGACCTTCATTTGCCTCAGTTTCCTCATCTGTAAATTGGGGATAATCATAGCACCCACCTCCCAGGGTTGTGAGGATCCAATGAGAGAATAATTGCAAAGCACCTAGCACAGTGTAAATGCTATTGTATCCCCAGTACCAAGCATCTTCTCTGGCACATACTAGGCGATATATAAATACTTGTCAGTTAATTGATTTGATGTTACTCAAGGTTTTAAAATAAACATTTCACATTTCTCCCAGCATCTATGAAATAAATGCTTCATGAGAAATCATAGGAAGAAACCTAGGAATTCCAAAGGAAAGCAATTTGCCTAATAGCTATTTTAATTATCGAGGGGACCCCTGGGTCTCTAGAGTCCTAGTTCTAAAAAATTCAGATTTCCATGAATATCAAATGCAAAAAGCTAAATGTTAAGGGCCAAATTCTTCTTGCAGAAAGTTTAAAGTACATTACCAAAACAATAGTTTGTGAGAATCTAGAAAAAGAAACAGTGAACAGAACAGTTTGTATAGGTTCAAGAATAAGCCATGTAAGCTCAAGCTCCTTTCTTTCTGTGTCACTACTATATTACTATAATCATAGATCAAGGCTAACCTGTGGACATAGTATGGCTGGATAGCATCCAAACATTAGATACATTTTTAATGAGAAATATTCTTTTATATATGTTGGAGAGATGCAAGTTGAATAAAAGTATGTTCAAGGAGATTTCACGTGAGTTTAATGCCCAGATTAAAAGGTAACTGGTTAATGGATACCTACTGACTTAAGGGACATAGATAGTGTAATGCCACAGGACTTTATCTCTGGCCTTTCCCATTCAACATTTTAATAATAACTTAAAAGGGGGCTTGGGTGGTCTGGTAGAAGCAACAGCCTATCCCCACCTCCATGCAGATGAGACTGGTTTTTCCTTTAAAGGTATTGAAACTGTCTCTGAACTTTGATCAGCTCAGGAAACCACAGTTCAGAACTCAAAAGCATGATCTCGTTGCTTGAATATAAAACAATCATGAGGGGTCCCAGTCTCTTTTTGAGGTTTTGTTGGTCAACCATGATTGGGCAGCTCCGAGGCAAGGGAACTTCTCCTTGCTAACTTGTATTCCTCTTGATATGTATGCTTGGTAAATGCCCTTTCCCTGCTCTAAGTACATCTGCTTTTGTTAAGCGCTGAACAACCTATGAGTCTCATAACATCTTAATACCAAACCTAAACTATATGAATTAGACTTAGCCCAGAATAACTGGCATATTTGGCAGGACTAGAATGGAATAATCTCATTGAAATAGGGGATGAATAGTTCAGAGGAAGGTGAATCTATTAGCTTCCATGGTCCTGGTGAGCCCTCCAGTGATGGTAGCTGCTTACTGTGAGATTCTCCTTACCTGGAGAAATCAGGGAATAGACTATCTGTGCCTAATTAGAAAGGAGAGACCGGTATAAATGTGCTGTCATTAAAAACCACACCTGGAAGAAAATCGCCCCAAAGTGTTAGTGATTGAATTTGTATAATTTCTTATATGTTACATATTTCTTGGTTGATAGAAGTGTCCAAATGGACCAGTGGATAGGCCCATGTGTAAGTCTGGGCCTAGGCCACAGCCCACTTCCCCCACCACCCAGTCTGTAATCTTGAGATAACATAAAAAAACTGTGCTTGACAGAATTGCTTGGGTCTTTTCTATATGACATTTCGAAGGCCATTAGAAGCTGTATCACGTGGACTTTGAGGAGAGGTGCTTGAAAGGAAATTGCTTGACTGCCCAGGAGTCCAGAGACCTTCAAGGAAATAAGGAGATGGACAAATGGGCCAATCGCACCCCAGTTGATTTGCTGAGGACAGAAGATACTCAATCAGTTTAAGAGGTTTAGAAACAGAGAGAGCTTCTACTTTCACTCCAGAACTCTGAACTATTAATTGTAACATTCTGTCTCTGAGACTTCCAGGAAGGGGTCCTGTGGAAATGAGGCCCCCCAGGACTCCTCCCCGACCCTGGAAGAAATAACTGCTACTTGAACATTGCAGATAGAACACATATATTACCCTGGAGAAATCCCTAGTTCTGTGGGACTTGCTTTGTTTTGTTTCTCCTTTGTATCTGTGCCCTAATATAGGGAGAAGTGGCAGAGTAGGACTGTGGTAACTCTGCCTTGGCACAGATGGACAGTCAGAACCTGGAATGAGGTAGGAGTAGGGGTGTCAGGGCTCTCACTGCAGCCCTGTGGTAGCAATGACCCAAAACAACTTTTATAACACAGAAAGACATAGTTGGACTCCAACAATGGCAACACCATCGGTTAGGGTTCAACATGGTGGACTCACTGATGATCTTGGCAGAATAAGTCTCAGGGATAATGGCAGCCAGCCCTCCCAGCAGAGGAGGTGGAAAGGTCATTGGCAGTCATAGCAAGGATAGGTCCACTCTAGCACACTGATGACTATATTTAGGATCGCTTAACATCTCTCCGTTGCTTTGAATACAAAACCTAATGGTTACCCAACAATTCCTCCCTAGGAAGGAGATGAATGTGGGGGAGGTAGCTTGCTTTCTGGCAATAAAGACCAGGTGAAAATACATGTTCCTCATAAGTCTTTAGCAGAGACAGGTTTGGTATTCCCCACTCCCCTCTCCATGGAATTTCTAGGGAAGGATTCTGTGCTGACTTCTGCTGGGGAAGACCAAGAGCTTGATGGCTCAGGGTAATCCTTTCTGAGCTGGGGTAAGGATTGCTAACTATAAGACTGGTATCATGTAATGTCCAGGCTAGCTCTCTGGAGGATCTTGGGACCAGCCTTGGTCTTAGTGAAGGAGTGAAGTAGGCAGAAGAGCCACCAGGAGGATGGTCAAAGATGGAATGTCTCATTTCCAGTCCTTCTTAGCCCTTATATACCTCAGTATGATTACATCATTACAGCATATTAAGTATGTGTGAACTAGAGAACCATTACTTCACCATACTAAGTACTAAGTATATGGAACTTGAGAACCATTACCATTATCTCATCAATCGCACTGAGTTAACCCTGCTGTAAGTATCTTTGCTTCAAATATACTTTTCTCAGAGATCTCCAATATCTGTGGTCCTCTACAGTATCATCCTCTTCCCTTTAGGCCTGATGCTCCTGCTCTTCCTGCTTATGTTCACCACTTTACATCAAGAGAGCCATTATAAACTGTAAAGACTTCTCATCATGCACCCCAGGCACCAGATGATTCAGATCCAGGACTCACTCTAAAAACAAAAGCCAACATTGGGCTGAACGTTGGGATTTCTGGTCTCTCTTCTCCCATATTCAGTCACTACTCTGGTAGACTATTATAGTATTTTGTTCTAATATTGATTACGTATTTCAATTTTTCTTTTTGTCCTTCAGAGCTTTCCTGTATCCAGTGTCTTGAATACAGAGGTCAAAAGGGACTAGTAGCAATCCTAAAACTATTTGAGTGATGAAAGAAAATCGTAAGTACATACATAGGCTGAAGTCTGCTGGGAACATGTTGCAACCTCTTGCTCTTATGCAAGTGAGGCTAATTTTTCCTTAGAAATGACTGAAATCATCCTTAAGACTCATCTGGCTCAGAGACTAGAGGCTCAATTGCTGACGTTATATGCTGGATGCTTGACTGAAACGAACTTGAGGGTCCTTAGCCTCTGTCTGAGGCTTTATTGAACAACCACAACGGAAAATCCTCAGGTAGTAGAGCTTTGTTCAATTGTCTCACGGTATTCTCCTTTGTAGACAAATACAAGCACACATGTGTATGTGTACGCATATGCATGCATGTGCATTTGTATTCTTTTTTTTAAAAGCTGAATAACCTATGAGTGTCTCATTTCAATCCAATCAATATCAAACCTCCGCTACCGGGAGATTGACTTGAGTCAGGCTCTGCCCAGAACAGATGGCGTGTTTGTCAGATTTTCAAATGACAAAGATGGGAGGGAAAGTTAACATTCTAAATGACTGATGTGAGGAGATTCAAAAATATCTCCACAGGCTGGAATCAGTGATCTGAATCGATTAAAGTGAAATTTAAGGGAACAAATATAAAGTTCTATGTTTAAGGTTTAAAAAAATCAACTTCAGAAATATGACATGTGATTCATGAAGATAGTAGGTCATGAAAAAAAACATAGAATTTGGAGAGATTGAACGTTAAGTAAGAGCTAATAGACAAGGTAGTGAGAAAAGGTAGAATGGTAATGGAATGGGAGTCTGGTTTTGTAAAGAACAGGCTGAGAAGTGACTGCTGTAATGATTGTGAGAATGTCTACTACAGGTGCCTTGGAGAGGCTGGAGTGCATGTGGACATTCTAGAACTGGTTCTGGATGGTGAACACTGCACTGAAGTGAGACTCTCTGGCTGCAGAAGCATGCTAAAAGGACTAAGAACTTCAGGGAGCTCAGCAGCTCATTAAGGGAGCAGAGACTATAACCTGGGGAATTTGAAAAGTTGAGAGGGCTCCTTAATATCCCAACTTTCCAGAGTTTGGGTCTGCAGCCAATGTACTAATGATGTCCTTGTGGAGGAAAAGAATGGGAGCTCTGGTCATTATCCTGTCATTCTAGAATCCAGGTTTTGTAACCAAAGCTGCACGATGCCCTGAGAAGCAAGAAGCAAGCATTGAAAAGTCCCCAGCCAACCAGTGGCTGAAATGCAGCCTCATCTGGTAGTCATGTCACACCTGGACGTGAACTAGGTAGGACCCATGCTATGGAGAAACTGAACTAAGTTTCAAGCCTCTCACACCAAAGACTGAGATGAGGGAAGAAAGAATATGATTCTGGGGATCATATGGGGAACCATCTGGGAGGTGTCATAAAAGCCTGGACTCTAGGCCCCAGCAAGACACAAATGACCATTCCCCTTTTAGAGACAAGTGTCCAAGATGAGAGATGAAGAGCCATGGTAAGGAAGTAGGTATGAGGTTACGGAGATTGGGCACCAGCCAGATGCAGCAGAAGCTCACCTGTTACAGTTGGGGATAAGAGAAGTCCGAGTTTCTAATGGGGTAGAAATGGTCAGAGAGTTGGGCCATGGCGAGAAGGCATCCAGGACAGTATAAACTCTTGAACTTACCACGGAACTCCAGATATATACATTTAAAACTCTCTGTGATATAGCATTTTCATCTCTTATATCTAAGAATTAAACAATAAGAATGTATGAAGTATAGCATTTATCATCTGAAATTGAATGTTCCGGTCTTCCATTTAAGGAATAGTGGTACAAATCCTGTGCTTGAATATGAGTTGGTTGATTCTTAGGTGGATTCCAAAATGAATGTTCCCTAATGGGTGATCATTACTGTCAATATGAAAGAAATGACCTAGAAGAACTGGGTAGCGGTTGCAGAGAGATGGATTTCAGTTTTGTGTAGACGATTTGCTCAGTCACATAGCAAGTTAGCAATGAACCCAGGAATTCCCTGCCAGGCCCTCTCTGATAGACCCCACTCTTCCAGTTACTGTTTCAGACTCAAAAACAAAGCAATCCATCTCTACAGAAATGTATTGAGGTAAACCAAAATAGATTCAGTCCTCTTCAGATTCTTGATGGCACTTTATCATCTCTATGGCTCAGTAGCTGAGAAGCATTTGCTTGCATTTTCAAGTCCTGTATTTCATAACTTCCTAGTCACAAGGTCTTCAGAGGCTGAGACACTGCCCCTTCTTTTTGGATCAGTTCCCAGAATTCCTCCTGTTCTTCCTGATCCCAATTCTGCATGGTTTCTGAACCTTATTGTTACTTGAGTCTCCTCTCAGCTAGTTAAGGACTTTGGAAAGTGCTGCTTCTGCTTGGACACGGTTGCTATGCTTGGGAGTTCTATCCCCAATGGACCTTGGCTTCCTGATGCTCCAATCTCTTTTTATTGAGCATTTGAGGAAAGTATAGCCTGTGACAATAAGTTGAATTGGAGCTAATATTTATGCACTTGGATGTAGGGATGGGAGGCAAATAGATGGTTTGGGTCCTTTTATTCATGTTACAAAGATTGCCAGTAATCCTCCAAAGAATAATGATACTAGATGACAAAAATCTTGTAAGCTGGATTTGTCACAGTAGAGGCAGGTTCAACCAATGATCCAAACAACTCAGAATTCTATCTCTGATATGGCTACTAAGTCATTGTTTGTGGCAAAGCAGGTTAAGTGTCCTGATTGAGGTTTGTCTCAAAAGGTTAGGAATGAATGCCCTAGGTGATGAGTTTAACATTCATAAATTTATCTACCTCTTGGTCAATTCTATTTTATCTTTTTAAATTACTGTGTTCAACCTCTCAAAGTAACAAATTGTACATTTTGTATGAAGTAATACTGACTTTTTTTTCTTTAATTTTCTAGGGAGAATGATGGAACTGAGGCAGGAAATTGTTCTAACATTCAGCAATCTTGTGTATATGTTCATGATCATTCTTCGTCATACTCTTTTTTTTTTTGTGAGTTCCCTGGGCTCCATCAGTACTATCTCTTCTTGGCTTTTACTCTTCTAGACCAAAGGTTCCTAATCTCTTTAATCTGAATGTTAAGTGAAAGGTATAATCTGGTGTCACCCCCATATCTGATTTTGTGTGATGATATATGACTGTATTCCTTGCTGATGAAGAGGTGGAAGCCAGCGGAAAGCTTTCAGTTCCAGAGCTCTGAACTTCAGTAGAACTGCAGCTGATCTATTGTCTGTAGTACATCTGGCACCAAAACCATAACCCCAAAGGGCTGCCTAAGGGGAGGTCAGAAAAATGAAAGAAGCTGAAGGTTCTGTGACAATCAGTATTAGGATTGGCCCCATGAATAACCATTGCAAATAGACTCCCAGTTGAGAGAGACAGAGACAGAGAGAGACAAAGAGAGAGAAAGAGAGAGACAGAGTCAGACACAAAGACGGGCGGGGGAGATATCACATCAGAGAGAAGCACTAAAAAAAAGGTTGGCCTTGGAGTCAGGAACACCTAAATTAAAGTCCCATTTCTGACATATACTGCCTGTGTGACCCCGGGTATGTCACTTAACTTTTTAATACTTTGGCAACTATCTAAGATTATGAAAATTGTAGATGAGGTGTCAACCTATATTAGCATAAAGAGTTTCCTTTTGTGGAAGTTCCATGTACTAATGAAACCCAGGTCTAGCTCCATCACTCTGGCTGCACATACATTCCCAGCCCCAGGTATCAATTCTTTTTTAAAAAAGTATAAACTTGACAAACATGAAGAAATAGAGATACATTTTCACATACAAAAACAAAACCAGCAGATGACATAGAAAACTGTAAATCTCTACTACATGCAGCTTATTTTTTAAAGTACACATTAATTTGAACCCAAGAAATACCAATAGGGCCATGCCTGTCTATATTTCTTTATGAACTTCCTTCCTCTTTTGGTATCTTTTAAGTGTTTCATTAACATTCGTTTGGTCTTCATTTTTTTTTTACTAGGAAGCCAATTCTAAATGTTAATTGTACCTAAACAGGACAAGAGTATTACAAAGCAACATGATGTCAGGCAAAGAGAACTGACTAGAACCACTTAGCAAGCAATGTGACTTTGGGTAACTGATTTCATTTCTCTCGATCTGTTTTCTCCAAAGTAACACCAGGGTACTCAGCCTCCCTGCTTCCTAGTGGTGTTGGTTGGATGAAATGAAAAAGTGATTTTTGTAATCAAGTATTTTCTAAATGCAAACTAGTACTAGTGTAACAAACTTTTTTATAGAGTCTTCTCTTATCTATGTAAACTACAAAGTGCTATATACATTTAAAATGTATTATCAAATGGACAATTAATCGATTGTTAATTATTATGCACAATTAATCTCCATGAATTCAGTTTTATTTGGGTTTATTATGCAAAGGTCAGATTCTATGCTCATTCTATATCCAGCAAACATTGATTGTGTACCTACCATGTGTGTGCGTACATGTTCAGCATGCACTTGGGTGTACACTGCCTTGTCTTTTCCCTATTTCCCTCATCTACCACCAAAAAACCTTTCTATCTGGCCAAATTCATTTCTGGTTATTTGGGTGTCAATAATGTGAGCGTGTAACTGTAACTGCCTGTCATTATCACCTTCCATGTTTCCTGTAAGATTCAGTGTGTTAAAGGACCTGTTATAACAGTTCTGCTCTGATAACCTCATTGTCACCTCCTTAGGTGGTAGTGGGGAAATGCTTCATTTTACTTTAGAAGGGCAACAAGTATTCTATATTACAGAGGCTTTGTGGTAATTAAACATAAGGGGTGAAGTCTGATCCAGCATGTTAAACCCTGAAGGGTACTTTCTTTTCTAACCACAATTAATTTTACCTACTTTTCAAACAAATTAACTTCAACATGCACCTGAAATTCATATGATGTCTACTGCCTTCACATCCCTTTAGTCCTCCCATCTTTCCAATGGTAAATACAATCATTTGGAAATGTTAACATTTAAAGTCTGGAGCCATTCTTCATGTTACCTTCCAAAGGCAATTTAATGAAGCTAGAAGCATGTGTTTAAAGCAAATGTCATAGAGAGAAGACCTAGCAATGTTCAGTAACCTTGTTAAAACATAGAAAAGTCTGCCCTCCCTTTTATTTGGCTCCTGAATTATATCAAGCAAAAGTAAATGATACTACAAGGTTATTTCATCTCTTCCTGCCATAAATACAAGGCACATAAGCACTCAGACTTAAGACCATCAAATATAGGTGATAGAGAGGAGTTGGAAAAGATTGGGACCCATTTCCAAACACAACCCAAAGCCAACAAAGCAATGTTGAATAACAATGGATTTTCCATTTCATTGTTCATGAATAATGCCTAAAGCAAGCAGAGTGTAAACCCCAAAATAGTTTATATGAAAGGCTGGTTCTTTCTAAACTAGCTATGGGTAAGTGTCTGAAAACTGCCGAAAATACAAGTAGTAGTTATTACATTCATAATCATGAAACTAACAATACTTTATATAGTCCCATTAATCCAAGGATGTTAAGGAATTTTCTAAGCACTGATAACTTCCTTCAGTTCCTTGTGAGTCTGATGAGTTTTATTTCTATTACTGTTTATTAATTAGTGCTTTATAAAATTATTTTATTTTTGTCCTAAATTAAATCTTGTCTGGAAAGGCTTTTGTCTATAGAGGATACTACTCTGTACTTATACAATACCTTTCCTTTCAAGTTGCTGATGGAGTTTTTCAGATATCATTTAAGTCCTTGACAAGACATTCTTGAGGAAGTAGATGGGTGAACAACAGCATTATTAATCCTACTTGATTCTCCTCATCATTAGCATCATTCTCTCCTAAAAATAATTTTGTATTATTTCATATAATATTTTGCATTTATTAATCTGTGTACCAGTATTACTTCCTCGGGAGAAAGTAAGCTCCCTAAAGATAGGAACTTCTTTCTTGTTGACTCAGTAGTCCAAGCACCAAGTCCATGGTACTTTACACACAATATGTACCTAAGGTGAATGAAACATATTCACAATGCCATTAAGGTAAAGTTTCAGGGCAGAAAGTCAAATTTTTGACATCAAAGCCAAAGATTTAAGTAAAGATTTCTTATTCTGGAGAAGCTGTTATTGTAAGAACCAAGTTTCTCTCTCCACGAGCTCAGTGAAAGAACTGTGTGGTCTTATCTTGATCTAAAAAGGTCACAGAAAGACTGTGACTTTTTTTTTTCCATTTCATTATTCATTCAGAAAGTCTTTGTTAAATGTCCATGGCAGTCCAGTCATGGTGCTAAGGTCTATAGAAGCTACAAAAAAAAATGAACACAGCCCCTGACCTCAGGGAATTTACAGTATTGATACCACTCACTTCAAGCAAAGATCACTTACTTTTCACATTTTTTATATCAAACACTCTCAAGTAGGCCAAGGTAGGCTAAATGTAATTGGAAAATACTTAACAAAATAAATAATACAATAAAAGAGAACAAATGTTAATATATGGTTTCCTAAGTCAATATTATGCCCTCAGGAATCCTAATGTGCATTTTAGGGGCTCCCACTTCTATTTAAATTGGAAACCATTGCTTTACAACATTCTGTGAAGCTTTTCCTTTGTCCTAGACTGAGTAACCTAACAAACCTCACTTCCAGTACAAATTGGAATCTTCTCATTGTTTAGGGACAAATAAGAGGTCACAGTTTCCTTCAAGTTCTCCTGCCCCATGGAAAAATATAATTTCTTAAAGCCACTGCATTGGCCAAATACACTAACAATAGCTTCATAGATTCTAAATAATTCTTCTCGTACTTAGGCAAGTCAATAAGATCCTCTTCCTCTGTTTCTGTATTTGCTAAATGAGAATAACAACCTCTAAGGCTTACTTTGAAGGACAATGAATGTTTGCAAAAACACTTTGAAGATCAGAAATCTTTACAGTCTTAATGCGAACTCTTCAGCCAACACTTTGTACTGAGATGAAAATTCCTGCTCCATTTCTTATCCTTTATTCCTTAGAATACCTTTGGGTGGATTGAGTTAAAAACTAAAATTTTAACTTGTTCCAATTAATCTTCCACCATCTCTTTTAAAATTAAATCACGGAACCTTTCTGGACAGGGAAATAATTCTTATAAAGACCTAAGCTAAAATTTAAAATAGCTCTGGTTCTTTATCTGTACTCAAAGAATGTAAAATGGAACAACTTGTATTAATCTGAAGATTCTTAACTTAATGAAAATACAAGGTGTTTTTTTCATGTAACCTATGGCTCAACTTATTGACCACTGAGGCCAAATGACATCATTTCCTCTAAACAACTTTGTTAAGAAAATGTTATTGATGTGAAATACCAAAGATGGTTGGCTTGACTTTTTTTTCAGTTGGCAACTCTCCATTTGGTTTATCTGACCAAAGAATCTAGAATGGACCTCAGAAAAAATCTCATTCATCACATACCTGAAGAAAAATTCCCTCTTTAATATACCCAACAAAAAGCCTTTGAACCTTTACTTGAAGATGTATAAAACCTACTGTCTCCAAAAGCAGTCCATTCAATGGGTGCGCAGATATATTTAATTATTAAAATAAGGGGAGGAGATAAAGGAAGGAAAGAGAAAAAATGAGAACACAAAGTTTTACAAAAATGAATGTTGAAAAAACTATCTTTACATGTATTTGGAAAAATTAAAATATTATTGAAAAAGTTTTTTAAAAAGCTGTTTCTCCTAATATCTAGCCTTAATGTGATTTTATACAACTTCTATTAATTGATTCCAATTCTATCCTTAGAAGGTCAAAGAGAAACATTTCTGCCATTCAAACACTTTCTAATTGACTAGTAAGCAAGCTGGTCTCATGAGAAAAGGCAGCAAGGCTGCTATAAATAAATAAATCCTGTCTCAGGGGCCCCTAAAGAGCTGAAGAGTTATAAAGAATAAAATGTTTACACAGGACTGAGCCACAATAGCTAATAACAAAAGCAAGTAAGATGGTAGCCTGGGGACTAAGAATATGGTTTCCAGCAAGTAAGAAGAGCAAGGAGAATGGTGTGGTTGTCTACTTGGAGTATATGATGTCAAAATCTAGGGAGGTCTCTTTCCTATTAGAATTCTCATGAGTTATTCAGAAAACATGAAAAAAGTTGAACATGGTTTCAAAGTTCACAAACAAGAGCTTGAATTCTGGGTAATAAAATTCCCTAAGTAGAGCTAGAGCTTATGCAAAGCTCTCAAGAATGAAGTTCCAAAGAGAAGCAAACATTCCAATGAAGAAAAAATGGGAGTTAGCTAGCAAAGAGATTGGTATGGATGTACTCGGAAATCAACAAACAATTTACATATGAAAAACATGAAAAGAAGTGTAATGGAAGAGTGATGGAGGAAGAAAATGAAAGTATGGAAGGATCCAATAAGGATGGGGCAGCAATGCTAAAATTCACTAAGGACAACCAAAAAGGCAGTTTTGTTTGTTTTCAGCAAAGATCCCTGATCGGGATCTATGGGACTAGAATAATAAGTGATGATGGCATGAAAGGAGTGCAACTTGATTTTCATTTTGTGCCTGTTTTCTCTGCTCAGAGAATAATCTTTTAGACTGGAAATAAAAGAACAAAAATAACTAGAAAAATGGCATCTAGTTGCCCTTTAAGGAGTTAAAGCACCTGGCCAGGATCCTAAGGTACTAGAGAAAACTGAAGGATGTAGCTGCTTCATTGATTTCTTAAAGTTCATTAAGAATGGGAAAGGTGCTTCAGGGCAAGTGTCTCAATTTTCAAAAAAGAGAAGAGAATGGAATTTGAAAACTGTAGTCTGGAGAACTTGATTTTAATTTCTGGTAAAAACTACTAAAAATATTACTTAAAATACAGACATCTAGAAAAGGCAGCAGTCATCACAAAGACACAGCAAGAGATACTAGACTAAACTCGCTTAAGATGAGAGTTCCATATAGTTAACCCATTACTGAATACAGCCATTTCATAGAGAGTCTCATACCATATTCATGGCCATAAGAGTGCAGTTCTGTGGTTTCAGAAATGACTGAAGGATGAGACCCAAAGTTCAGTCAGTAGCAATTGATGTCATCTTTAGCTGACTAGAGGAAGGGCTCTTTTTTGAGGGACCAAGACTCAGAGCTTTGTGCTACATAACATTTTTTTCAATGAGTTGTAATTGATTATCTTAACAAATTTGCATGTGACAAAAGTTGACCTGGTTACCTAACATGTCGGATGACACAGTCGATAACCAAACAGATCTCAGTGTGCTTCGATGTTAGGCCAAATCTCATAAAATGAAAGTGAATAGCCTTAAATGTCAATTCAATTCAATTCAAGGCTCAATATCACAAATACAAAACAGAGAAGGTGTGGTTCAAGTGTAGTTTGCCTGGAAAAGATCTAGGGATTTTGTTAGTATACAAATTCAATAAAAGTCAATAGTGGGATCCGGCAGCCAAAAAAAAAAAAAAAAAAAAAATGAAAAAAGAAAAAAAAAAAAGCCAATGTGATCTTAGGCTATATTAACAAAAGCAAGTTCCGGGGGAAAACTTTGCAAAAAGTCCTGCTTCACTCTGCACATGCACCTAATTGTGAGAAGAGAAAGATTACCCAGAAGACAATAAGAATGGTAGAAGCTTCTGTGTCAAGTTCTCAACACGATAGGTCAAACTAAAGCAGCTGACCTGTCTAGAGAAGAGGAGTCTTAGCTTTCTCCAGGAGTGATATTTGATGACACTGAAGTAACAGAAGAATTGCCTTTGTTCTGCTTGGCTCTTTAGGACACAAACAGGGGCAGTTGGTGCAAATTACAGAGGGGCAGATTTCAGTTTGAGGTAAAGAAAAACTCGAGCAAGAAGAGCTACCTCAAAGGAAAATGCACTTTCTCTGAAGGTAGTGAGCTGCTCCTCATTTGAAGTTTCAAGTAAAGACTGTTTGACTGATTTAAGGATATAAGAAAAGGAACTCTGGTTCTGACACTGGCCTCTGATAAGCCTTCAAAATCTCTGATATTTGGATTCTCTGATGCTAAAAGCCACCTTTTACGTGCTTTTCCAAATCTTTTCTCTGGGAAGTCTTGATTTCTTCAAGGGACTCTTGTATGGAATGGTCTCCAGTCTTATTGTCACCCTGACTGCTCTTCTGAAAATACTTCCTAGTGTTGTTCTTGGCAGCAAATAAAATACTCTACATGGTATTTGTCTGGGACAGAGCAGACTGGGTCTCTACCACAGCTTTTTTGGTTGGCACGCCTTACACTAAGGACATAGGCCATGAAAATCTTCAACTCTTTTTCATATGAATAATAATTCATAGCCACACCTCTCCCATTTAAGAAATGTCAAGAAGGCACAAAAGGGCCAGGAGGAAGAAGACAACTAGAAAACCATGGCATTGCTGTTTAAAAAGGACATCAGGAGCTAAGAAAGAACTGAAGTGGATGAGGAAAGTGTAGGTCAGCAAAAAAGGACTAGAGTGTTGTTGGCTTATTGGGTTTTAGAGGGAAATAGGAGAAGAAATATTTTGTTGCTTTTTGTTTCTTTATATGTTTTTAGCTGCACCAGGAAAAGTTGGTACCAGGAAAAGGCAAGAAGGAATAAGCTCTTTGCCTGGGCTAGATGGAATGATGATCCCTAACCACAGAGAGAAGAAAAAAGTGCTTCATTCTTCTGCTTCCTCTCTTTTCTTGGCTGCTAAAAATGACTTTTGCACCAGAAATTATCAAACAAAAATGGGAGTTGATATCCAAGAGAAATGAGGAAAGGAGCATCTATATGCCCTTGATAAATTCAATTCTTTTGATCCAGATGAATTGGATCCCCTGATAATGAAAAAACTTACCAAGAGGACAGCTGGGTACTATCAGAAATATTATGAAAATCATGGGAAAAGTAGCACAAGATTAGAGAAGAGCAAATGTCCTCATTTTCAAAAAAGGAAAGGAAAGAGAACATGGTTTGTAAACTACAGGTCAGTGACCAATTCCTTGAGAAATTCTCAAATTTATCATTTCAGAGATGTTTGGTGAACATCTAGAAAGCAACCAGAGAATGATTCGTTTATCCTTACCCACTAAAGACACAGACCGTGTCCTTCTGATCCAGAGCCATGGACTCTTGAGACCTTTGAATAAATTTATGTCATTGGTTTCCTTGGACTTAGAACATTAAAATGGGGTTGTGCTCATGTGTGCGAGGCTGTGACCATGCTCAGGAGGTTGTGGATTTCCAGTTTTTCCCCCAGTGACATGAGTTTGGGCTAGATTGCAATTATTTTTTCATGGCATCTTAAAATTTACACAGCTTATCTCAACCGATTCCCAAAATGATGCTGTGAGATGGTGAGTGAAGACCTAGAAAGAGAAGCAGTGATTTGTGGCTCTGTGAAGAACAAGTCACACCAAACTATTTCCTTTCTTTGTTTTTTGACACAATTATTACATGAGCAGATAAGGAGAATACTAGGAATATCATGCATCTAGAAAATTTAGAATGCTTTTCATAAAACTTCAAAAACTTACAAGTTGTATGACCGTGGCCAAGTGACTTAATCTCTCTCAGTTTCTCCATCTGTAAAACAAGGGAGCTGGACATGACATCTAATATTCCTTGTAGCTCTAAATTCATGTTCCTATGTGTTAGGATTCTTACAAGGTGCCAAGTCAGTGGAATTGATGAGATAATGATTCTCTAATTTACATGTACTTAGTACTTACTATAGTTCCACAAGATTCACACCTTTAAGAGAACATATATAAGGAGAGCTCTCAAGGTCAAAGGAAGCTCACTCACTAGAAGCTCTGAGCCTCAGCCAGGATTCAGTCAAGGAGATTGACAAGCCAGAGAAGGCAGCTTAAGCTCTTGGAACCAAGACTACAGAAGGCCTCTAAGAAAAACTAACTGAGTCCCAAGTGAAGGAGATAAGAATTTGAAGGAGACAATAAAGGATTTGGACTTTAATCCCTGGCTGCATTTGGGGTGATTACTCTGAACTGAAACTAAGGCTACCAACAGAAACCCCCCAAGAAACCTGCTCCCAGAGAATATTACACTTTGGAGAAGAATATTACACCTATGATGTTAAATGAGGTAGCAGAAGAATGAAATGATCCAATTCTGGATGCAATTGACCTAATTTTAGCCAAGCTAAACAATAGCTCCATTCAGGTCTAACTTATCCCTCAGTTTGGAAAGAGAGGCACATAGGAGGGAAGTGACCTGGTTAAGACCACACAACTGGTATGTAGGGAATTATAACTGGAAGGTCACAGGTTTTTCTATCTCATCCCAGCTGCTGAGAAGGTCTCTGTAGTCTCTTCCAGTTCTAATGTTCTGTGATTTTATATGATATGTCACATAATAATAAGTCTTCCTGATTCCAGGCCTGGTCCTCTATTTCCTGGAGCTCAAGGCCGAGTCTCTTCCTGATTTCTGTCTGTACCCTCCCTAGTGCCTTTGCACTTGGTGGGTTAGTTGATGGTTTTTTAACTAAACCTGAAACTTCCCTGGAGTATGGAACCCCCAGAAAAGAACTTCTTCTCCATCTGCATAATGAGTCCCTTCTCTAGTAGTTGCTCCTTCACAGTGCCACAGGAAGTCAGAGGCATGACTATAAGCCAGCTCTTCCTAGTTCTGAGTCCTGTTCTTAATCTCCTAAAGGATATTGCCTCTTACTTATTAGTTGCTTAATAAACATTTGATGAATTGGAAATGAATTATACATAAATGTGCACACGTGAGGTTTTACATTTTATTTGATGGCAAATCTAAACTTGATTTGTGTGTGCTAAATATCTATAGTTTATGGCTTCTAGAGCACAAGAATCTGCTCAATACTACCAATTCTAATAATGAACCAATGATGTGAAAACATGAAGACTTGAGTAGGGGGCCCTTTTTAAACAAATATATTAAAAATCGGAGCTTACTAAGCAGATATAATAAGGGTACATTCATACAACCAATATTTATTATGCACCTACTGTGTGCACAGCTAGGGGACTGTACTAGAAAATGGGGAAGATATAAAGTGTGGTTAACATACTGGTCCTGCTTCCCCAGATCTTACAGTCTAGTAGGGAAAAAAGACAAAGAATCACCAAACTGGAGAACTGGAAGAGACCTCGGTGGCCATCTAATCTAAACTATACATAAAATGAATTTCCCCTGGAGCATACCCAATGAGGGGTCAACCAGATTCTACTTGTAGACCGTAGACCTGGATAAGAACCCACCAACTCCACTGTGGGACAGCTCCCACTGGGTGGCAACTTCCACTCCTATCTTCTAGTTCTGTCTTTTTGAACAAAAGAGAACAATCTCTTCTCCATACTGATGGAAACCCTTCAAATACTTGAAGACCACTATTGTACCTCCTTCCCTTCCAGCTAACTTACATGCCCATTCTTTAGCAGATTGTCATGTGACATGGACTCAAGGCCCTTTATAATTCTGGATGCCCTCCTCAGGATAGACTCTATATTCTCAATGTCTTTCCTAAACTGTGATTTAAGAACTGAATGAAGTCCTTTAGATAAGAACTGATGTGGGTAGCCTACAGTGGGTCAGAACGATTACCTTCCCATTCCGAGAAGTTATTCCTTCATTATTGCAGACCAAGATCACAGTTGGGTGTGTATATATGCATATGTGTACAGATAGGGATAGAGATATTTATATACACACATGTAGAACAAATGTTATCTAGACATGGCCTTGCTCATCTTAGACTTAGAAAACTGATTTGCTGAGCCCAAGTGTAAGATTGTATTTCTTCCTATTGAATTTCATTTTATTAGATTCAATTCAATGTTCTAGCCCACAGATCAACAAACTACAGGTACAAGGCCAAATCCAGCCTACTCACTGTTTTTGAATAGCCAAGAGCTAAAAATTGTTCTTATATTTTTAATATAATAAAGCTTTATTTTAAAAACCATCCTTAGTTTGTGGGTCCTCCAGATCTTTATTCTGGAATGCACTATGCTAACTATTCCTCTCAGTTTTGTGTCATCTGCTAATCTAATGAATAAACTTCTATATCTTTATCCAAGTCATTGATAAAAAAAAAAAATATATTAGTTACAGGCACTCTGCACAAATCTCCAGGGTAGACTACTGGAGATAACAATTCACACTGTTACGTGACAGATGTATCTGAGAAGACAGAGCTAGTGCTGTGAAACTTATGGGAGGTGGTGGACAGGTGAGGAGGTAAATCAGGGGAGGCTCCCTGGAAGTGGGATTTGCATTGCACTTTAAAGGAAGAATGAGAATTAATGCACAAGCATGTACTAAGTGTACTATGTGTCAGGTGTCATGAAGACATGGACAAAACATTTCGGTAGGTAAAAAGGCTTCAAAGTCATGTACCATATAAGGTCTTTCCTGTGTATGTCCCTGCCTGCTAACCAAATTTCTATTTTCTTTGTAATGGAAGAGGGAGAAAAGTGATTTCTCTGGTATAGGAAATTCTCCCCATCAATGTAGATCTGTTTTGCTACGTAGAGTAATTGATAGATACGCTTAACTGATAGACAAAGAATGGTTTCCTTTGAAATAATTTTATAGATTTAAAAATGGTATAGTGAGAAAAGGGTCCAAGTTTTTTGTGGAAATCCCAAACGTTAAGAACCCTTGTTTTAGTGAGGTACCTGGGGCTCCAAGAGTAAAGTGATTTTCTCAAGCTCCCCAGACAGCCCCAGGGACAGGATCTGAACCCAACTCTTCCTGACCTCTCCACATTTCTTTCCTCTTAGATTTCTTTTTCAGTCATTTTGCTCCTGATCTGTTGCTTCACCCAGAAGAATATAAGCTCCTTGAAGTCATGGACTATTTCATCTGTTTCTTTGTCTCTTTAGTGCCTGGTTTTTGCACATATATAAGACCTTTACTAAATGCCTATCAAATGTAACTTAACTGAATCAAGGGTATTTCAGGCAAAGGGTAACATTGACATTGAAATAGCCTTTTACAAAAGTGAGCTCTGTGGGCCTTCATGTTCTCTTGGCAAACAGTACGTTTACATCCTACTTTGAAGGACATTATCTATTACAGAAAGTGAATCCCGCTTATTATCTGTTGGACCTGAGGCTGGAAGTACAGAAGAAGCTCAGGGCCCCATACTGCCATTTCTGATGTCTGATGCTATTCCCTTGAGAGTGGATTATTGGGATATCAGCGGAGTATAAAGCCATTCTGCTTTTGCAGCTTCTTCTCTCCCTCATTCCTTCTCACCCTAAGGTTGGAGCCTGAAAACTCCCTAATGAAAGTTCCCAGCACTGACAAGGTGCGAATTATAGTCCATTAATTCATGCCTGCTGTGTGGTTCAAGACACAGTCAAAGGGCAAGGACTATCCCCAGTACTGGGAGAGAATAATTTCACAGTAGTCCAGGAAGGAAGAAACTTGTAATTATACATTTCATTCTAAAGTGTTTGAAATAAATATTTCTATTGTTAATTAAGACAGCGGGTACGTGAATCAGAGGCAGTGACCATGGAATATTCAGAATTCCGATTAAGTTGTCCTCTCAGAAGTACATTCCTCCTGCTTGTTTATAATGATCAAAATCATGGGAAAGTCTAACAGAACTCATCTTCCTTTGCAGCCCCTGACACAAAGTGGAGGGGCATCCTTTTCCTTGCATGTGAAACCAATATTCGGCTATATGGTCAGCTGAAGGCTTCTACAAAGTATTCTGGTTGAGGAAGAAGATAGAAACTCACAGTCAAGGACTGAGAGGGACCCTTCAAATCCAGATTTCTTACCCCTAACAGAACTTTTCCAATGAACCTCACCCAACTTTGTTGTTGTGGTTATTCAATCATTTTTTCAGTAGTGTCTGATTCTTTGTGACCCTTTTGGGGGTTTTCTTAGCAGAGATACTGGAATGGTTGGCCATTTCCTTCTCCAACTCACTTCACATATGTGGAAACTGAGGCAAACAGGGTGAAGTGATTTGCCCAGGGTCACACAGCTAGGAAGTATCTGAGGTTAGATTTGAACTCATGTCTTCCTGACTGTGAAGACCGTGTATTTTTAAATCAGCAGGAGTCAGGAATTCAGGTTAGGGGAAAATCGTCAGTCTTTATTCTCAGTGAAGAAGGATCGGAGGTGGAAGAGAATCGACGATAGCAATGTGTGCAGCTGAGTCAAGAAGCTAGCTAGATCAGCAGCCACACGATCAGCAGCCACACGACCAGCAGCCAGGAGAATGGAACCCAGGCCCAATCTCTCTCAGCTTCTCTTCCTATCTCTCTCTACCTCCACCCACCAAAATCGTCATTTCCTCTACAACACATCAGGACTTGCAAGAAGAGTGGGCAGGGACCATTCTTTATCCAATCATGTATATTAATAGAGTATAGCCCAATTACTATTTAGCCTCATGTACTTGGGACCTCAGTGCATCAACTCAAACTTCAGCCCATTACACCTGACTCCAGGCTCTGCCTTCTATTCACTGTGCCACCTACAAGCTTCCATCCAACTCTGTACAGCTCATAAAAGATTTTGCATAGACTGCCTCTTAGATTCCCTAATTTCCCAGAAGGCCCAATTTATGGGCCCCCTCTTACATGAGATATTTCCTGATCAATTCAACTGAATAAACGCCTGCTTTGTGCCAGGCACTGTGCTAAGCACTAGAGATACAGATTAAAAAAAAGAAAGACAGATCCTGTCCTCAAGGAGTTAACAATCTAATGAAGCTGAATATCAAGATGGAAGGACACCAGGAAGAACCCAGTGTAAAACCAAGTAGAGCTACAGATTGAAAGTAGAGTGAACTAAAAGAATAAATTTTGCCCTCTATAAAGGAAAGTTTTCAACTGAGTTTATTTCTATATTGCCTAATACTTGAATGTAAGAAAGAGAAGGCCGAGGGAATTAACGAAGTAGTGAGTATCCAAGGTAGAGTTGGGAGGTAGGAGATCTGATGTACTCACATGTTAATGCTTTCCCCCTCTTGAAATTAGTTCATGCTACTTCACATATACTTTACAGTTTACTATCTCCCCCCCCCCAGGAGATTTTAAGCCCTAAGAACATAGAGAATTCTTAGTTTTTGTTTCTTTAGGGTCTTTCACAGAGCCCTGCTCATAGCAGGTATTTAAAAATATTGATGTAAAATGAATTCTGAATACTTTATGATGTTGCTCTATGAAAAAGGGGAGTACAGGAAAAGAATGGGGGAATAGGGTAGAGAGAGGAAGAAAAGGGGAGCAGAGACAAGATGGCAAGTGAAGCCAGAATTTTTGCTGAACTCTCCCAACACATTCCATCTACAAATTTTTAAAAGTGACAAACAGAATCCTGTGAGGGAAAGGCCTAAAAAACTCATGAATGAGTCATTTTTCCATCCCAGTACAGCTTAGAAAGACAGAAGATCTATGAACATCAGAGTAGTGACATCAGTAGAAGTGAGAGCACTGGGCTGTAGCAGTGCTCAGGGAAGGTTAGGGTACAAAAGACCTGGTCAAAAAGAGAATGTAGAGGACCTCTGTACTGGGTGAAGGATTGAGTGCTATTTATTAGTTCTGCCACCCATTATCCAGTTCCAGGTTGCAATTTTAAGATAGAGAAGAACACTAAGGAGCACTAACACTCACAAAGCAGCAGAGGCCCTATCTGTGTAAGGGTCACAGCAGTAACTAGATCTCTCCATGAACCATGACACATTGGAAATATCAAAAAATTAGGCCCCAGACCAAGTGCTAAAAGCAGCAAAAGGACTTAAATAACCCTCTCTTAGAAAATGGTATTGAATGATTCATAAGCTCCCTAAGAAAAAACTCCAGGACCAGATGGATTTACAAGCAAATTCTACCAAACATTTAAAGAACAACTAATTCTGATACTATCTAAACTGTTTGTAAAAAGAAAAAAAAAAAAAAAAACAGGCAAAGATGGAGTCTCGTCAAATTCCTAATGTAACATACATATTATTTTTGATAGCTAAATCAGGGAGACCAAAATCTATACACCAATTACCCTAATGAATATTGATATAAAAATTTTAAATAAAATATTAGCAAGACTATTATAGTAATATATCACAAAGTTCATATACTATAACCACGATGTATTTATACCAGAAATACAGGCCTGAGTCAATATTAGGAAAATTATAAACATAACTGACCAAATCAACAAAAAAAATCTATGATTATATTGATAAAGAAAAATAAATTTTGACTGAATATAGCACCTATTCCTATTAAAACAATAGAAAGCATAGGAATAAAGGGAGCTTTTAAATAATATTTTATTTTTTGAAATATATGAAAAGATAGTTTTCAACAATCACTTTTGCAAAACCTTGTGCTCCAAATTTTTCTTCTCTCTCTCCTCCTTCCCCCTCCCCAAGACAGCAAGCAATACAAATCAAACATGTGCAATTCTTGTAAGCATATTCCTCTGTTTGTCATGCTGCACAAGAAAAATCACATCGAAAGGGAAAAAGCATGAGAAAGAAAAAGAAAGCAAAGCAACAATAACAACAATAACAAAAGGTAAAAGTACTCTGCTTTGATCCATATTCAATCTCCATAGTTCTCTCTCTAGGTGCAGATGGTACTTTCCATCACATCCATCACAAGGCTATTCTCTTGCCTTGAATCACTTCATTGTTGAAACAGTCCATCACAGTTAATCATCACATAATCTTGTTGCTGTGTAGAATGTTCTCTTGGTTCTGCTCACTTTATTTAACACCAATTCATGTAAGTCTAAACTTTTCTGAAATCAGCCTGCTCATCATTTCTTATAGAACAATAATATTCTATTACATTCATACACCATCATTTATTCAGTCATTTCCTAGCTGATAGGCTCTACTCAATTTCCAGTTTCTTTCCACTACAAAAAGAACTGCTACAAACATTTTTCCCTCTTTGATAATCTCTTTGGGATACAAACCTAGCGAGACACTGCTGGATCAAAGAATTCAGTTTTATTGTCTTTTGTGCATAGTTCCAAATTTTTCTCCAGAAAGAGTGGGTCATTTCACAATTTCACCAACTATGCATTAGTGTCCCAATTTTCCCACATTCCCTAATGGAGCTTTTTTTTTTTTTTAATGAAAAGTAGTATCTATCTAAAAAGAAGTATCAGAAAAAATAATGAACATCTTCTCATTTTCAGACAGAGGAGTCCTCCTATGGCTTCATCAGTTCTTCATTTAATTTCAAAGAATAGATTATTCCAACTGACTACTTACACATGGAACAATCTTATTTGAAGACTGGAAGGTAGGATACCACATCACACACAAATACACCTAGAAATCATATTGACCATGCTGAGAAACTAGACTGATTCTTTTATAACAGGGATGTCTTGGCAAGACAGTATTTTCAAATTGCTAAAATTAGGTAATACATTTATGGCAAGATTAATTCAATTAGGAAAAGGTGATCATTGGTTTGGAAGGCTGCAGATGGGTCAAGAAGGAGGAAATTGAGAAGAGATCATTAGACTTGGAAATATTATTGGTAACTAGAGAGAGCCATTTTGATAAAATAACAAGATCAGAAGTTAGATTGCAGAAGGTTTAGAAGAGAGTGAAAGGGGAGGAAAGAAAAAGTGGAAGCACCATTTGTAGACAACACTTTTAAGGAATTTATCTGAGAAAGGGAGCAGAGAGAGGATCAGAGCTACCAGAAATGGTAGGAACAAGTGAGAGTTTTTTAGTTTGTTTGTTTGTTTGTTTTTGCTTTATGCATAGCAGTGACTGGCTAGGTATCTTAAGGAATAGATGCTACTATTTCCCTCTTTCTAGAAATAAGTAATCCAGTAAGTGGTAATGTTCCCAAATTAGCTTCCATCAGTGTATTCCCTCAACAATCATTCAGTTGTGCACAAATCATTCCCCAACTGATAAATGATCAAAGGATATGAAAAGACAATTTTCAGATGATGAAATTAAAGTCATCTATAGTTATATGAAAAAATGTTCTAAATCACTATTGATTAGAAAATGCAAATTATAAAAACTCTGAGGTACCATCTCATACCTCTCAGATTAGCTAAGATGACAGGAAAAGATTACTGTAAATTTTGGAGGGGATGTGGGAAAACTGGGACACTAATGTATTGTTGGCAGAGTTGTGAAATGATTCAACCATTCTGGAGAGCAATCTGGAACTATGCCCAAAGGGCTATACAATGGTACATACCCTTTGACCCAGCAGGGCCACTACTGAATCTGTATCCCAAGGAAATGATCAAGGAGGGAAAAGGACCCATATGTGCAAAAATGTTTGTAGCAGCTCTTTTTGTGGGAGCAAAGAATTGGAAAATGAGCAGATGCCCATTAACTGGAAAATGGCTGAACAAGATGTGATACATGAAGGTAATGGAATATTACTGTTTTATAAAAAATGATGAACAAACTGATTTTAGAAAGACCTGGATTCTCCAATTGATAAATGGTCAAAGGATATGAACAGAATGAGGATGATTTTGATTTTCAAATTTTCAGATGATGAATTTGAAACTATTTTCACTCATATGAAAGAGTGTTCCAAATCACTATTGATAAGAGAAATGCAAATTAAGACAACTCTAAGATACCACTACACACCTGTCAGATTGGCTAAGATGACAGGAAAACATAATGGCGAATGTTTGAGGGGATGCAGGAAAACTGGGACATTAATGCATTGTTGGTGGAGTTGTGAACTAATCCAACCATTCTGGAGAGCAATCTGGAATTATGCCCCAAAAGTTATCAAAGTGTGCATACCCTTTGATCCAGCAGTGTTACTACTGGGCTTATATCCCAAAGAAATACTAAAGAAGGGAAAGGGATCTCCAACCATAGGACTCAAGAGAAGCAGAAAAAGGTAAAAGGAACTCTTGAGAACTGTCCTTCTGTTGTGGATATACATAAAAACCAAATGTATATTTGATTTTACTGATATAACATAAAAAAGGGAAGTAGAAATGCAACGGGGATAGTGTCAGAAAAAGGGGAAAAGGGAGATAAAAAGACAGAAACTACATTGCTCAATGAAGCAAAGAAAACCTATCATATCTGAGGGAACTTAGAGAGGGGGAGGAACATTGTGTGAATCTTACTCTCATCAGAGTTGGCTCAAAGAGAAAATAATTGACATATTTGTTTTACAGAGAATCTTCTCTCACCTCATTAAAAAGTGAGAGAGGAAAAGTGAAAAGGAAAAAGAGTAATAAGGGAAGGGTACAAAAAAGGGGAAGGAATTTAAAAGGGAGGAGGGAGGGATCCTAAATAGGGAGAGCTGCATGATGCAAGTGGGGCCCATAAGTTTAATACTGGGGAAGCGGGGGGGGGGGGGGCAAGAAAAAGAAAAGCACAATCTGGGGATATTATGATGGCAGAAAATACAGAACTAGTAATTTTAACCACAAATGTGAATGGAATGAACTCTCTCCATAAAGCAGAGTGGATAGCAGACTGGATCAAAAGTCAGAATCAGATCAAGCAATACTGATAGTATAAAATATTTAGGAATCTATATGCCAAGGGAAAATCAGAAACTATATGAGCAAAACTACAAAACTCTTTCCACACAAATAAAGTCAGATCTAACCAATTGGAAAAATATTATATGCTCTTGAATTGGGCAAGCAAATATAATAAAGATGACAATACTACCTAAACTAATCTATTTATTTAGCGCTATACCAATCAGACTCCCAAAAAACTATTTTAATGACCTAGAAAAATAACAAAGTTCATATGAAAAAACAGAAGGTCAAGAATTTCAAGGGAACTAATGAAAAAAATATCAAATGAAGGTGGCCTAGCTGTTCCTGATCGAAAATTATATTATAAAGCAGCGATTACCAAAACCATTTGGTATTGGCTAAGAAATAGACTAGTTGATCAGTGGAATAGGTTAGGTTCAAAGGACAAAACAGCCAATAACTTTAATAATCTAGTGTTTGACAGACCCAAAGACCCCAGCTTTTGGGATAAGAACTCACTGTTTGACAAAAATTGCTGGGAAAATTGGAAATTAGTATGGCAGAAACTAGGCACTGACCGCACTTAACACCATACACCAAGATAAAGTCAAAATAGGTTCATGACCTAGGCATAAAGAATGAGATTATAAATAAATTGGAAGAGCATAGAATAGTTTACCTCTCAGACCCGTGGAAGAGGAAGGAATTTATGACCAAAGAAGAACTGGAGATCATTATTGATCACAAAATAGAAAAAAAATTTGATTATATCAAATTGAAATGTTTTTGTACAAACAAACTAATGCAGTCAAGATTAAAAGGGAAGCAATAAATTGGGAAGACATTTTTTACAAAGGTTCTGATAAAGGCCTCATCTCCAAAATATAGAGAGAATTGACTCTAATTTATAAGAAATCAAGCCATTCTCCAATTGATATGATATCAAAGGATATGAACAGACAATTCTCAGATGAAGAAATTGAAACTATTTCTAGTCATATGAAAAGATGCTCCAAGTCATTATTAATCAGAGAAATGCAAATTAAGATAACTCTGAGATACCACTACACACCAGTCAGATTGGCTAGAATGATAGGGAAAGATAACGCAGAATGCTGGAGGGGATGTGGGAAAACTGGGGCACTGATACATTGTTGGTGGAATTGTGAATACATCCAGCCATTCTGGAGAGGGATTTGGAACTATGCTTAAAAAGCTATCAAACTGTGCATACCGTTTGACCCAGCAGTGTTACTACTGGGCTTATATCCCAAAGAGATTTTAAAGGGAAAGGGGCCTGTATGTGCAAGAATGTTTGTGGTAGCCCTCTTTGTAGTGGCCAGAAACTGGAAACTGAGTGGATGCCCATCAATTGGATAATGGTTGAATAAATTGTGGTATATGAATATTATGGAATATTATTGTTCAGTAAGAAATGACCGACAGGATGATTTCAGAAAGGCCTGAAGAGACTTACATGACCTGATTGATGCTGAGTGAAATGAACAGGACCAGGAGATCATTATATACTTCAACAACAATACTATATGATTATCAATTCTGAGGGACGTGGCTATCTCTAGCAATGAGATGAACCAAATCAGTTCCAATAGAGCAGTAATGAATCGAACCAGCTACAACCAGTGAAAGAACTCTGAGCTATGACTATGAACCATTACATAGAATTCCCAATTCCTCTGTTTTTGTCCGCCTGTATTTTTTATTTCCTTCACAGGCTAATTGTACACTATTTCAAAGTCCGACTCTTTTTCTAAAGCAAAATAACTGTTTGGACATGTATACTTATATTGTATTTAGTTCATACTTTAACATATTTAACATGTATTGGTCAACCTGCCATCTGGGGGAGGGGATGGGGGGAAGGAGGGGGAAAGAATTGTAACAAAAGGTTTGGCAATTGTCAATGCTGTAAAATCACCCATGCATATAACTTGTAAATAAAATGCTATTTAGAAAAAACTGACTGGATTTAATGATTCCAACAATCCAGGATATAGTAATTGTGACTTGACAAAAAACAAGTGGGCAGGAAAATTCAAAAGCTCTTTCCTGTTTTGCCATCAATTCCATATTTCTGAGTGATACCACAAACATTTGTAATTATATATACATATATATATATATGTGTGTGTGTGTGTGTGTGTGTGTGGTGACAAAATTAAATCTAAAGAAATAAAGCTTTATTTATAAGAGTTGTCAACACTACATTTTCTTAATCTGACACATGATGATCTTCCAGCCAGGCAGTTTTCTGTATGATCCTTTTATGGAAACAGGAAAGAGAAAACAACAGGGGAGATGAAAGAGAAAACCTATGATGAAATATGTTATTACCCCCTCCTGACAGAGAAGACGGACACAAGATACACAAAAAGACAGACATTACTGAACATGGACACTATGTAGATTTTGTTTAACTATGCTTATTTATTGCAATTTTTTCTTTTTTTCCTCAGTTTTTAATTGAGACTGTGGTTACAAGGCAAAATGGATGGGTATTTATGATAGTGATGCCCAAAAAGAGGACTATTGAGACATTTTTTAAATGTACAGAATAAAATAGAAGTTAATAAGTAAGTACAGACAAGCAGGACAATTTTGAAAGTAATGTGTCTTAAAAAGCCAGGCAGTATGAAATGAAGATTTATGGTTTCATATAAAATCTGTTCTGCTGTGTGTATAAAAATGTTCTTTTTTTTGGTGTTTAAGTTTAGAATAAAAAAGATAAAATAATTTAAAATGAGAATGTGATTTTTGACATCAAGCGTAAATTTGTTTCTTTGTAACTCCCTCCCCCCAATGCTCCTTGACTTTTTGACTATCTGAGAGGGTGCCAAAGATTGGAAGACTAAGCCAGCAAGCTTTTCCAGAGAATCTAAGTGGAATCCCAAATTCAGCTTTGATAAAATCAACTCAAAATCTTTATTCAAAACTTACTATAAGCTAGGCATTAAACTGAGGGGAAGAGTGATGGCAATAGAGTTGGGAAGGGGGAGAAGATATAAAGGAATAAACTAAATAGTCCCTGCCTTCTATGATAAATCAAAAGGTAAGACACCATTGTTTTTCTAGAACCATGAGGCTGAGCAAGACCCATGATGAGGAACTCTTGGCCTAGTGAAGATCTCTGCCTGGGGCAGGCTACATTGAAACATTTAGATGACAGTCACTATCAAACTGGCTATACTTATGTTTTGTTTTATTTTATATCTCAATTGATTTTTTTTATTTTAAATAAGATTATTTGTTGCTGTCTTTTGTTTTTTACATCATCATGGTTTTTCTCATTAGCTCTCTCCCAGAGACTGATCCCATACAACAAACAGTATTTTTAAAGAAAAAAAATAAAGAAAAAAAAAGTGGAAAAATCAGCACAACTGATCAGTACATTGAAAAAGAATGAATAGGTGAAGCCAAGATGGCAGAGTAGACACAGCTGTATCTGAACTTCTCCAACCTGCTCTCAAACCAACAGCATATCAAGCCTCTGAACTGGTTTTGGAGTGGCTGAACTCACAAATATTTGAACTAAAACACATTTCCAGAAAAAGATACTTTGGAAGAACTTTAGAACAGGTCTGTTTCAATAGGGCAGGGGAACAGTCTACCAAGCCCAGACTACAGAGTAGGGAACCTGGGGCAAGGAGCTGGGGTGGGGAGCCAAAGTTCTGTCGTGTCCATGCACCAAAAAATTTACTATGAGATTCTTAAGCTAACTCTTAGGCTACTCTGTCCTGGTTGCAAGTGGGTGATTTAGCAGATTTGTTGTAAGACACTCAAAAGCAAATCCAAAAGGCAAACTGTAAGCTACTGAACCCTGTAAGAATGCTGCTGTGATTTCCCAGCACAAGAAATCAGTCAGCAGAACTACCCCAGGGCAAATTAAAGTGGCTTTCACTCCTTTGCCTTAAGAGCAGACCTTAACCCTTACAAATAAGCAAAAAAGCAAAAATAACTCTGACCACAGACAGCTTTTATGGAGAAAGAGAAGAACAGACATCAAACCCTGAGGTACCTAAAAAGTAAATCATCTCCAGAGGAAGCCCCAATGGATAATAAGATCTGATTCCCCCTTTTACAAGGCTTTCTTGGAAGATTTCAAAAAGGATTTTAAAAGAGTTAGAAAAAAATGGGGAAAGGAAATGAGCTCTTTGCAAGAGGAAAGGAAAAGAAGAAATGATTTGAAGAAAACTCTCTAAAATATAGAATTGATGAAATGGGGAAAATATATAACTCCTTACAAAATAAATATGAAAAATTAATTAATATGTTGAAATACAGAATTGTGAAATGGAAAAAAATGCAATGAAACAAAACAACTCATTTAAAAAATCATTTGGCCAAATATAAAAGGAGCTAAAAAAGATAACTGAAGAAAATCATACACTAAAAAATTAGAATTCAACAAATGGAAGTAAATGACTCAATAAGACTTCAAGAATCAGTCAAACAAAATTAAAAAAAAAATGAAAAAAATACAAGAAAATGTGAAATACCTATTAGAAAAATGACACACCTGGAAAATAGAACTAAGAGAGACAATCTAAGGATTATTGGACTTCCTGAAAACCATGATAAAAAAAGATCTAAGATATCATCTTTCAGAAAATCATCAAGGAAAACTGCCCAGATGTCCAAGAACCAGAAGGTAAAGAATCCATTTAAAGAATTTACCAATCACCTCCTGAAAGAGATCCCAAAATTAAAACTCCAAGGAATATAGTAGCCAAATTTCAGAATTATCCAATCTAGGAAAAAATATTACAAGCAACTAGAAAGAACCAATTCAGATATCAAGGAGCACCAATCAGGATTACCTAGGACCTAGCAACTTACACCTTAAAGGATCAAAAAGGACTGGAATCTGATATTCTGAAAAGCAAAGGAACTTGGATTGCAGTCAAAAGTCAACTATCCAGGTAAATTGAGGATTATCTTTCAGGGAAGAAGATGGACATTCAATGATACAGGTGAATTTTATTTATTTCTGATGAAAAGTCCAAAGTTGAACAAAAAAATTTGATCTCCAAATACAGAACTCAAGAGAAGCATAAAAAGGTAAAAAAAGAAAAGAACTCTTGAGAACTATATCTCTGTTATGGTTATGCTTAGAGAATGAGGGTATAATTTGATTTTATTGTGATAATATGAAAAAGAAACTAGAGGTAGAAAGGGGATTGTACTGGGAAAAGAGCAAAATGAAGATAAAATGAGGGGAATTACATTTCATGAAGAGGTTAAAAAAAACACCTATTATAATCGAGGGAAAGAAGGGAGGAGGATGAACATTGTGTGAATTTTATTCTCATCAGATTTGGCTCAAAGTGAGAATATCAGACATTTTCTTTCACAGAGGCAAGTGAAAGGAAAAAAGGGAAAGGAAAGAGGCATGCTAATAGAAGGGAAAACAGAAGTAGCAGGGGAAAGGTATAAGAAAGGAGAGGGGCTGTAAAGGGGGAGAGCTGTTTGAGGGAGGTGATGGTCAGAAGCAAAATACTGGGGAGGAGGAAATAAGGAAAGGAAAGAAAAAAGCATAACTTGGGGTAAATAAGATGGCAGGAAATACAGAATTAGTCATTTTAACTGTGAATATGAATGGGATGAACTCTCCCATAAAACACAATTGGATAGCAGACTAGACTAAAAGCCAGAATCCTACAATATGTTGTTTACAAGAAACACATTTAAAGCAGAGTAATGCTTATGGAGTAAAGGTAAAAGGCTGAACCAGAATCTATTATGCTTCAGGTAAATTTAAAAAAAGCCGGGGTAGTCATCCTGATCTCAGATCAATCAAAAACAAAAATTGATCTAATTAAAAGAGATAAGGAAGTAAACCATATCTTGCTAAAGGTTACCATAGAAAATGAAGCAATATACTAATAATATAATATAATAAATATAATATACACTAAACACATATGTACCAAGTGGTATAGCATGCAAATTCCTAGAGGAGAAGTTGTAGAGGGCCAGAACTCTGAAAAGGTGTACTTGAATCAAGGACAGCAGAGTGCTTACAGTTAAGCACCTACTCAGTGTGAGATAATGGTTCTCTAAGCATACATTTGATATAACATGGTGATGTCATGGTTGCACATGCTCAGTTACTAATCTTACTGAACTATTTAAGGGCTGGGAAGACTGGGAACAAGTCTCTCAGCCACAGACACAGAGAAGACTATGACCATCCTTGTGGCCTTCATCACTCCTCCACTAAGACCAAGGACTCGGGCTGGTCCCAAGATCCTCCAGAAAGCTAGCCCAGACATTACAAGAAATGAAGAGAGCTGTAAGAAGAAACAGACAGCAAAAGTATACTAGTGAGGGATCTCAATCTTGCTTTCTCAGGACTAGACGAATCAAACCACAAAATAAATAAGAAAGAAGTTAAGGAGCTAAATAGAATTTTAGAAAAGTTAGATATGATAGATCTTTGGAGAAAACTGAATGGAGACAGGAGTTTACTTTTTTCTTGGTGATTCATGAAACCTATACAAAAATTGATCATGTATTAGGACATAAAAACCTCAAAATCAAATGCAGAAAGGCAGAAATAGTAAATGCCTTTTTTTCAGATCATGATGCAACATAAATCATATGCAATGTCAGGCCAGGAGAAAATAGAACAAAAATTAATTGGAAATTAAATAATCTAATCCTAAAGAATGAATGGGTGAAATATCAAATCATACATGCAATCAACAATTTCATCCAAGAGAATGATAATTTGTGGGATGCAGCCAAAGTGGTTAAGGGAAAATTTTATATCTCTAGAAGCTTACTTGTATAAAATAGAGGAAAAGAAGATCAATGAAAAGGGCTTACAATTAAAAACAGGAGAAAAAGAACAAATGGAGATTAATAAAATTGAAAGTAAGAAAAAAACCTATTGAATTAAAAAATAAAACTAAGAGTTGGTTTTATGAAAAAACCAACAAAATTGATAAACCTTTAGTTAATTTGATTAGAAAAAGGAAAGAAGAAAATCAAATTGTTAGTCTCAAAATTGGAAAGGGAGAACTTTCTATCAATGAAGAGGAAATTACAGCAATAATTATGAGTTACTTTGCCCAACTGTATGTCAACAAATTTAATAATCTAAGTGAAATGGATGAATACCTACAAAAATATAGATTGCCCAGGTTAACAGAAGAGAAAATAAATTATTTAAATAGTCCCATTTTAGAAAAAGAAATAGAAAAAGCTAATAATCAGCTCCCTAAGAAAACATCTTGAGGGCCAGATGAATTTACATGTGAATTCTAACAAACATTTAAGGAACAATTAGTTCCAATACTATATAAAGTATTTGAAAAAATAGGGAAAGAATGAGTCCTACCAAATTCCTTTTATGACATGAATATGGTGCTGATACATAAATCAAGTAGAGCAAAAGAGAAAGAAAATTATAGACCAATTTCCCTAATGAATATAGATGCAAAAATCTTAAATAAAATATTAGCAAAGAGATTATAGAAAATCATCCCCAGGATAATATACCATGACCAAATAGAATTTATACAAGGTATGCAGGGCTTGTTCAATATTAGGAAAACTATCAGCATAATTGACTATATCAATAACCAAACTAACAAAAGTACTATAATTATCTCAATAGATGCAGAAAAAGAATTTGGTAAAATCCAACACCTATTCCTATTACAAACACTAGAGAGTATAGCAATAAATGGACTTTTTCTTAAAATGATCAGTAGCATCTATTTAAAACCATCAGCAAGCATCATATGTAATAGGTAGAAACTAGAACCATTCCCACTATCAGGAATTAAACAAGGTTATCCACTATTACCATTACTATTCAATATTATATTAAACATGTTAGCTTTGGTAATAAGAAAAGAAAAAGAGGGTAAAGGAATTAGAGTAGGTAATGAAGAAACCAAATTATCACTCTTTGCAGATAGTATGATGGTATACTTTGAGAATCCTAGAGAATCAACTTAAAAATTATTAGAAACAATTCACAACTGTAGCAAAGTTGCAGGGTGCAAAATAATTCCATATGAATCATTAGCATTTTTATATGCCACCAACAAAGTCCAGCAGGAAGACATAGAAAGAGAAATTGCATTTAAAATAACTGTCAATACTATAAAATATTTGAGAATCTATCTGCCAAGGGAAAGTCAGGAACTATAGGAACACAACTACAAAACACTTTCCACACAAATAAAGTCAGATCTAATAAGTTAGAAAAATATCAAGTGCTCTTACGTAGGCTGAGCAAATATAATAAATTGACAATACTACCTAAAACTAATCTACTTATTTAGCACCATACCAATCAAACTCCCTGGAAAATATTTGACAAATCTAGAGAAAATAACAACAAAGTACATCTGGAAGAACAAAAGATCAAGAATTTCAAGGGAATTAATGAAAAAAAAATGCCAATGAAGGTGGCCTAACTGTACCAAATCTAAAACTCATTATAAAGCAGCAGTCATCAAAACCATTTGGTATTGGCTAAGAAATGGAATAGTCGATCAGTGGAATAGGTTAGGTTCACAGGACAAAATAGTCAATTAGTACAGTAATCTAGTGTTTGACAAACCCAAAGACCCCAGATTTTGGGATAAGAACTCACTAATTGACAAAAACTACTGGGAAAATTGGAAATTAGGATGGCAGAAATTGACCCACACTTAACACTGTATACCAAGATAATGTTGAAATGGGTTTAAGATCTAGACATAATGAATGATATTAAAAGCAAATTAGAAGAACATAGGATAGTTTACCTCTCAGATCTATGGCAAAGAAAGGAATACGTGACCAAAGAAGAACTGGAGATCATTATTGATGACAACATAAATAATTTTAACTATATTAAGTTTAAAAGTTTTTCTTTTTCTTTTTTTTTGTTTTACAAACAAAACTAATACAGAAAAGAAGAGAAGCAATAAGCTGGGAAAACATTTTTACATTTAATGGTTCTACTAAAGGTCTCATTTCTAAAATATATAGAGAGTTGATTCAAATTTATAAGAATTCAAGCCATTCTCCAATTGATAGTCAAAGGATATGAACAATTTTCAGATGAAGAAATTGAAACCAATTTTCATAGATGAAAAGGTGCTCTAAATCATTATTGATCAAAGAAATGCAAATTAGGACAACTCTGACATACCACTGCATACTTCTCAGATTGGCTAAGATGACAGGAAAAGATAATGACGAATGTTGGAGGGGATGTGGGAAACATTAATACATTGTTGGTAGAATTGTAAATTGATCCAGCTATTTTGAAGAGCAATTTGGAGCTATGTCCAAAGAGCTATCAAACTGTGCATACCCTTTGATCCAGCAGTGTTTCTACTGGGCTTATACCCCAATGAGATCATAAAGAAGGAAAAAGGACTTACATGTCAAAAATATTTGTGGCATCCCTCTTTGTAGTGGCAAGGAACTGGAAATTGAATGGCTGCTTATCAGTTGGGGAATGGCTGAATAAGTTATGGTATATGAATGTTATGGAATATTATTGTTCTATAAGAAATGATCAGCAGGATGATTTCAGAGTGGCCTGGAGAGAGTTACGTGAACTGATGCTAAGTGAAATGAGCAGAACCAGGATTTCATTGTACACAGCAACAGCAAGATTGGACATGGCTCTTCTCAACAATGAGATGATTCAGGCCAGTACCAATGATCTTGTGATAAGGAGAGCCATCTACATCGAGAGACAGGACTGTGAGAACAGAAAATGGATCACAACATAACATTTTCACTTCTTTTGTTGTTGTTTGCTTGAATTTTTATTTTCCTTCTCATTTTTTTCCCTTTTTGATCTGATTCTTCTTGTGCAGCAAGATAATTGTATCAATATGCATGCCTATATTAGATTACTTGCCATCTAGGAGAGGTTATGGGGAAAAGGGAAGAAAATGGAACATAAGGTTTTACAAGGGTCAATGGTGAAAAATTATCCTTGCATATGCATTTTGAAAATAAAAAGCTTCAATTAAAAAAATGAAAACATACCTAAACAAAATACTGAAACACTGATGGGTGTTGCAATATTCATTTCCATGAAGGGAGGAGTTGGAAGCATCCTCTCATATCTCTTTTTTAAATCCTGCTTGTTCTTCATAATTTTGCAACAGTTTTTGATTACCTTTTAATTTATTTTGTTAACTTCTAATTGCTCTTAATTTTCTTACTTTTAACATCCTTTTTTTTTAAATTTTGAGTTCCAAATTATCTTTTTCCTGACTATCTCTCCAGTACCCCCTGAAAAAGCAAACAATATAATATCAATTAAACATGTGAGATCAGGCAAAATATATTTCCATATTAGTCATACAATCCATGATTTTAGCAGTGCAAGGGATTCCAATTGGGGCAACACCTGATGATGATGAATACAGGAAAAATGTTTATAACCTAGAATCTTAAATTTTTTCCTTGATGACTCAGACAACTAGTACACACTTAAGTGTCTACTATATATTGCAAGGTACTGTCCCATGCATTGGAGATACAAAAAAAGCCTAAAAATGGTTTCTGTCTTTAAAGAGCTTACATTCTAATGAGGGAGATAGTATGTAAATAATTGGGTCCATTCAAGATATGTATGTAGTAAAAAGAAAGTAGTTTTGGAGGAAGAGGACTGCTAGGATACAGGAAACTATGAAAGGTCTCATAAAAAAGGTATGAATTAAACTGAACATTGAAAGAAGACAGGAAACCAAAGAGAAGGCATTCCAGAAATTAGAAGCAGTCAGTAAAATCAACACCAAGAGTATAACTGTCTTATTCTTGGTCACATAGGCACATAGCCATCTATGTCAGGAAACATGAACTCTGATTCCAAGTCTGACCCTCCATCCATCCCATTACAAAGCCTTGCAAATTTATTTTATACACTTTTCAAATTGCATTACTGTATTTTTTCTGATTTTCTACATATCACCCCTTACATATAAGACAAAAAAAAATGTGTCCAAATGCTCTGAAGTATATAGAGATAGGGTGGAAAGCAGAGAGAAGGGATCTCTTAGATATGGAAATAGGCTAAGAATCAAGAGTGAGTACTTGGGTTTGAATAAGTCAGGTTTTTGGACCTAAGGAGTCACAGAGGTATATGAGACTCAGAAAACTCAAGTTAGGGGACTCAGATATTAGAGAAGTTTAGAAAGGAGCAATATCTGAAAGGCCTCGGGATCAGAATATCAGATTTGAGCTAGAATAGACCCTGGAAGGGCAGCTAAATGACACAGTGCATAGAAGACTGGCTCTGAAGCCAAGAGGACCCGAATTCAAATTTGACCTTAACATTTATTATCTGTGTGACCCTGACAGTCACTTCATCCCAACACTGCGAGATCCTAGAGGTCATCTAGCAAAATTCCCTTATGTTTACAAATACAGAAATTAAGGTACAGAAAAGTTGACTTGATCAAAATCACAAAGATAGTGAAAGGCTGAGAAACCAGATCTTTGAACTCCAATTCAGTCTTCTTTCCTGTATCATGAACCTGTGGGCCATTCCTGAGAAGAGTACTTGGTCTTTTCTACCTTCCTTGCTATGCAATTTCTTTCCTAACCTTTGATACTGTTCTTAATCATAATCATTTTTTTCCAAACCGAAGATGACTGACTGTTCTAAGTCATAGTTACAAGTCAGTGTCTGCCATTCCGTCAACAACGTTCAAAAATGATTTAAATCAATAGTTTATAACAAGACACAGAAGTAAATTTTGTCAAAGTAGTATAATATTTTCTTTCTAAGGGTCTAATTCTCTTAAAAAAAGAAACCAGAGCCTTTCTGTAGTCCCATGAGAGATTGGAAAGCCATTGTAGTTTTAAATATCTGTTCCTTTTCTTTTGATACCCACAAACTAACCATTTCAGAACCCTCAGGCCTAATAGTTTGATTGTGTTGCAACAAATAAGGATGATTAAAATATGGTTAAACAACTACTAGTGTCCACAAAGGCATAGTAAGTACTTTTGCAAAGAAAGATCTGTAGCTCCCTTGTCACTTGGCTTTTATGTGTTGGAACCAGATGAAAGAAAATCTGTCATTGGCATTTACTTTCAGAATCCTTCTTACTGATTCACATAATATAAAAACAATAAAATTAAATAATTTCATAAATTCTAATAATTTTGGTCTATTTCAAACAAATAAGTGGGCAAATTTGTTAATCCACTTCTCTGGGAGGTCCATAGAAACATAGAAACCGAGATCAATATTCATTAACACTTTCCCAATATTAATCATGACAGCCTTTTTCGTCAAGACTAAAGAAGGGGAGGGCAGAGGGAAGAAGACGATGAAGTGATGGTTAATAAATTGTGGTTCTCTTGCTAGACCATCCACTCATAAGCTATGTGGCATTCAAAAAGTTTTTCTATCTATAAAGTGACTTACATTATCTCTAAGGACTTTTCAAGCTCTAATAATAAACAAAGCACTGAATTTAGACTTAGAGGCTTTTAGTTCAATTCCTCATTCTACTCTTTACTACCTTAAAAACTTGACACAAATTAACTTCTCTGGTCATTAGTTTCCTGATTTGTAAAGTGGAAGGGTTGAACTAGTAGAGCTCTATGGTCACTTTCAGCTCCTAAATCTGTAGCTTTAGCATTTTCAATCAATGTATCACTAATCCTTAGTGTATACCTAGTACATAGTAGACAATAAATATTTACTGATCAAGAGAATGAACAAAAATCTGAATTGCCATTCTGGTTATACTTTTATTCTAAAAGATTATTGAGAATATATTTTCTATCTTGAGTATAAGTCATTAGTGGCTTTAAAATGGATTTTGCATTTCACATTCCTAATTAGGAAACCAGGCTCAGCTAAGTCTTTAAATATAAACCCTTTCAATTACAATGTAAGGCAATTTGTTCTGCCACTAAATCATTGCGTGATGTTGGGAAAACCTGACCTCTCTCAGTCTCCATTTCCTGTTCTCTAAAAGGAGAAAACTGGGCCAGATGATTTTTCAAAGGTCTGTCAGCTCTACAAGTCTGTATTCTCCTGACTGGTATAGGGTCATAAAGTGAGTCAGCATCAACAGGAAGTAGAATTTGCCTTGAGTCCTCTTGTCTCAAGTCTCTCCCCATTCCAATTCATAATATATTCAGCTTCAAAAGTGATTTCTTTTTTCTTTTTAATATTAAAAACATTTTGAGTTCCAAATTCTCTCCCTTTCTCCAGCTCCACCCCCCCATCCTGGAGAAGGCAAGCAATATATGAATTATATATAAGAAATCATACCCAATATATTTCAATATTAGTCATGACACTAAAAAAAGCAAACAAAATAATGTGGAAAAAATAGACTTATATTTTCACTTAGACTTTTTCAATTTTCTCTCTGAACATAGATAACATTTTTTATCATGAGGCTTTCAGAATTATCTCGGAGGATCATATTGATCAAAGTAGCTAAGTCTTTTATAGTGGATCATCATTACAATAGTGCTGTTACTGCACATGGTGCTTACTTTTTTGTACTTATTTTACTTTGTATCAATTTATATAGCTTTTCCCAAGATTTTTTTTAAAATCCCCCTTATTATTGCTTGTAGCACAATACTACTCCATCACAATCATCTATCCTAACTTGTGCAGAAATCTCCTAATTGAAGGACATAACCTCACTTTGCAAATCTTTGCCAACACAAAAGAACTGCTATAAATATTTTTGCATGTATGGGTCCTTTTCCTTTTTCTCTGATCTCTTTGAGATACAGATCTAGTAGTGGTATTGCTGGGTTAAAGGGTATGGAGAGAGTTTGATAGTCCTTTGGCCATAGTTCGAATTGCCTTCCAGAATGGTTGATTCCATTCACAACTGGAGTAACAGTGCATTAGCATCCCTATTTTCCAGGATTTCTCATTTTCTTTTCTGCCTTTGTCAGTCAATATGATAGATATGAGATGGTACCTCAGAGTTGCTTAATTAGCATTTCTCTAATCAATAGTGATTTAGAGCATTTCTTCATATGATAACTTTGATTTCTTCTTCTGAAAACTGCTTATTCATGTCTTTAGCCATTTGTCAGCTGGGAAATGGCTGATATTTTTATAATTTTTTACAAATATTTTTATAAATCTGCCTCACTTACCTATGTATTTGAGAAATGAGGCCTTTACCAAGCCTCAAACAAAAGAATAAATACCAAGGCAGACAGAGAATTAAGAGCTGCATTTACAGTGTACATGACAGCCTTGAAAAGAGAGGGTCCAAGGTCTCTCCCCTTACAGCCTTGTTTCTCATGAGACACCATGAGTGAAGATGTCAAATGAAGCACAGTAGTCCAAGAAAAAAGCTAAAGAAAATGACTGATTCTCTGACTGGCGAGGGTCTTTTGAAAGTACTTTCAATTCTGGCTATGGGACTAATTAAAGATACTTCCATACACCATACAGTCACCAAACCAGAATCAGTTACTGAATGTCTGTATACCTGCTGCAAAGTCTCTGCAAGGCACCAGGTCATCATGGCATGCTTCTCTGCCTCTTAAACATGGGAAATGTACAGCAGTACTTCTTTTATGCATGCTATTTAACTGTATTGTCATTCAATATACTGGAGAACCTACTCTATTGCATTAACCTTTCTCTGACCTAATTCTTAGTAATCCTCTTAATCTCCACTTACTGTTCTTCTAAAGCAATGATTTAAAGGGCCAATATTCCAAAGTTGCCTTTTAAAAGCAGGGCTTCACTGGCACCCACTATCCTTTCTTACATGTGCACTATATATAAACCCCATATACACATTTACTCCCATTAGTCTCTCCCATTAGACTGAAAACACCTTGAGGGCAGAGACCAAATTTTTGCCTTTCTTTTGTAGGCCCAGTGTTTAACACAGTGCCTGGCATATAGCACTTAATAAATACTTGCCGACTGATGAAATTATCTGACTTTGCCTTTAGAGTCAGTTTCCACCCCCATCTTACCAGTCCATTTAACACTCAAGAACATAACTGATTTTTTAAAGTAAAAATCAACAACTATTTTGCAAAATTCACTGATAGAAAGTAAACAACCTCCGGAGCATGAACTGCTTATTTTCTCCCATTTTCATTGTGTCTCCATAGACCTATCAATGTGGGAAAAGATAATGTGAGAAGAAAATGTCATCCAGATTATAAGTAGTTAGATGCACAACCTATAGAGATTATCCAACTGTTTACAAACCTTGAACAGACTCTATATAGTCAATTTTGAGCAAGTATTTACAGAGGAGAGGAATGCAGACAAGATTGTCTTTGGGAAGTTGCAAGATTCTTATAATGATTTCAAAATGAAACCAAAATCAAGCATTTTGGTAACAATATTTGACCAGTATAATTATATGAAAATAAGTCTATAGTTCCAAAAACCTCAAATTTTCCCACAGAGGGCAATGGGGTATGCACAGTGGACTTGAGTAAGCTGCAACACCTTATCAACAAAATTACAAAGGAGAACAAGAGTAAAGGATATCATCAAAGAAATTAACAAGCAAAATAAAATGGTCTGGTCATGTGGGAAAACAAGAGGAAAACACAGCCTTATTATCCAATGGTATTCCTACAATATTACAAGAACTCTAGGAATGTCACTGGATGCTGCGTGGACTGGCATGACGTGAACAAGAGTCAGTTCAGATGAGAAGACAAAAAGAGATTATGATCTGCATCAGTAAAGGGAATATCTATAGTGATGAAAACAATTTGAATTGCATCCCTAATACCTACTCAGAGTCATATACATAAGAGATGCTTAATAAATGCTTACTGATCCAGACTGGATTAGATCTGTCAGAGCTTTATTCACAGATAACAAATGCCAACGATTTTTAATATTTAAAAAACTGACTTTCTGATCAACAGTACTTAATTATGTACAATACTACCCTTTTGGTTGAGAGGAGGGGAAGGGTGTACCACAGCCTACCAGCCCACAAGACAAAGCTCTATAGATGGGATGTTGCCTATCTCAGGACCAGAGACCAACAGAAATAACTGCCTTTCAGGCCAAGATGTCATACTGAGATTTCAGATCAAAGTATAGGTCAGGAAGTGGCTTCTGAAGCAAGAAAAAGCCTGTGAAGACATTTTGCAGCCTTTCCTGTGTGTGTGTGTGTGTGTGTGTGTGTGTGTGTAGGAACAAAATGGGATAAATTAATAATAATGTAATTTTGAAAAAGGAGATTTATTAGTTAATTTATACAACCTAAGAATGAGATGTAGTTAGGAAATCTTTTTACCTTTCAAGTGAATTCCCAAGATAATTATACTGAATTCAATCTTTTTAAACATGATCGTAGGGACTCCCTCCTCTTGGCAAAGCAAACTACACTTCCTTTACGTAGTGCGAGCATGAAGCAGTGACTCTGTATCAATTCAGCAGAGCAAACCTTGAGGAAGGAAGGAAGTGGGGAATAACAGAGACGTCCCTGGTCTAAAATGTGGAAAACAACAATGGCTCTAATTCTGACTCCATGAGCTCCAAGACATCATAGTAGACGCTTCCTGCTTTTGGAAGCCTCAGTTTTCTCCGTGGTTGAATGAAGAGGTTGGATAAAATGATCATGAAAGATTCATTTCCAACTAGAGCAAACTGATTCACTGGGTATAAAGCAGACTCTTAATAGACTATATGTATTGGCACTCTTCTATTATGGTCTCTATTCTTATGGCCATTTTGGCGTGGAAGGGGGCTACTAAAGCCAAGGTCATAACTTGCCTGCAATGAAAGCTGAAGAATGAAATTTTTAAGAAGGTAACAAGAAAAAAAAATTGCTGACCTATCCATGTGTAGCCGATCAAGTCAGAAAGTGAGCCACAATGAGCTTGTTTGGAATTATAGCATCAAAAGATGACAGATTGAAAGGGGGAAGGGAATAAAGCCTTCAGAGACTCCAAACCCTTAGTTTTAGAGAAAAGGAAACAAAAGCTTAGACAAGTGAAATGAATTGCCAGGATCACACAAGGAGAAAGAGGCAAAACTGGGATTTGAGCCCAGGGCCTCTGACTGTACATCCAGATCTCTTTCCAGCACACTATAGAAAGTCCATCTTATCCACTAAAAAGAAATGGCACTCCAATTTCTGGTGTTAAGACACAGTCTTTATGACGTCATTTCTATAGTATCCTGAGTCATGTGCCCAAGGCTATAGAATAGTTAATCAACAAGACATGAAAGATTAGCTCCAAAGTCAAGACTGATTTTACTTTTTACTTTAATTATGATCCTTGTCCCTGATTCCTTGAGAGAGAATCAGGCATAGTTTCTAATTAAATTCTTCCTTTTTACCCTAAATATTATAAAGCTTATTTGACATTTTTAATATGATTATGAATTAAATGGAATCTATTGTAAGGGAAAAAAAATCCAGGGACATTAGCTACATTCACTTTCAGAAATATAAAGTAAAGTAATGAACCAAATGTGCAACTGGCATCTTAGAGAAGAATCAGGGAAATATTAAGAGAATCACTAAGGGAAGAAGTTAACTTAGCCTGAGGGAATTTTCTGCTACACTAGAGTTAAATGACACTAGTGAAAATGAAAGCAAACAAATAAGGAAACTAACATCAACTCCCTGGGACCCATGCCTTGCTCTTACTTTGAAATCAACAAAAGTAGGCAGTTATCAAATAAAATGTCCTCAAAGAAAAGCTTTACTTCTGTTACTGAGAGGAAGCTCTTATAACCATGTATAGTTGCTGTTGCTTGTCCTTTATTCTTGAAGAGGACCATGGCATCAGGGGACAAAGGTATGATATGCAGGTGAATTAGATTTAAGTAAGGGAGGGGCGTGCAAAGTCACCAGCCTCACTTTTTCCTAAGGAGCCATCTGGGTCCTGTGGCAAGATAGAGATCAGAATAGCTGGAGCTAGCCTAACAGGAAATTTTGGGTTTTTTAGTTAAGGTCTTTAACAGGTCTCACTTTCACTGAGGCAACATCTACTCAATGATTAAAACTGCATAAGAAATGAGGCAGAGAAAGTAAATAGCAACTCTTTCTGGTTTTTTGCAGATACCAGAGAATCTTCTCTTCTAAACCTGTTATTACTTGGATCAAAATCTTATTGCTTCTCAATAGCTTTTTAAATCTTCTCACCTGTCCACTTCACCCCTTCCTAAGCACTATATACATAAACCTTAAAATGGGATAGCTGCCCATCCTTCCCTCTGAAAATACAGTATAAACTCCTTATTCTTGCTTTCAAGGCTGCCCACTAGCGTGGTTTTATATCTATAACCTTTCATCTTCTACTTCCTTGGATTTAGCAGAATTATCCTTTTAATCTCCTTTTATCCCTCTCATTTCACCTTGTCTTCCATGCTCTTTATGCTCTTCCCTTTGGAATACTCCCTCTGCTCACATGGCCACATGTGAATCCTTCCATGTAGCTTTCTAGGCCCTCTTTAAATCATGCCCCTGCCCCTTAGAAGACCATGATATCCTATAAAAGCCCTACACCTGGAGTCAGAAGGCCCCAGTTAAAATTTCAGATCTACCACTCTATGCCACAGGTAGTAAGCTTTGTGATCTTTTCGAGTCACATCCTCTCTCTGAGCCTGGTTCTTCCTTTAAAGGGAAGATTGGACTTAGATGATTTCTGAAGTTCTTTCCAGTTTAAAACCCATAATCTTAAGATCCTTAAATCTTGCTCTTTTTAAGTGAAATGTTACATTTTTCTCAGGACAAGCATAAAAACTAAATTGCAATACCGGGCTCATCACCTATTACAGGATAATGTTAGAAGAATAGAAGCATAGTATCAGATCAGGTAATATGACAATAAATATATGTACATGTATTTGGAGCTACAGGTGAACACTTATTTATTTATGAGATTCTTGTTTTCAATTACATGTAAAAATCATTAACATTTTTTGAAAAACTTCTTTCCCTCTCTCCTCTCTCCTCTCTTTAAACTGACCCAAACACAAAAATTCAATCCCAGCCTTGAAGCTGAAAATATGAGTTAACAGGGGGAAACAGAGAACACAATTAAGAAATACTATAGATTAAGAAGAACCCAAGAGGTAAACCCAGAAGATGAGACTAACCCAACAACTACCAAAAAAAGTGACTTAGACACAGTGGTAATAGGAAGGGACAGAGGAAATAGAAGGGATGCAAGAGATAAAAAATACAATTCCAAATGAAATTAGAATTCAATTAGAAAAAAACTTTATAGAATAAATTGATTTGAACAGAAAGTGGGAAGCCTTAGTTAAGTAATGGACTCCCTGAAAAACAGACCGAGGCAATTATAACTCAATTCCAATAAAGAATAATATGAGAACAACAGACAGTGGGACTATAATTGGTGAGAACTTTAATGTACTCTCTCTAAGGACTAAAAAGATAAGAAAAATTAAATAAGAAAAAAGGACTTAAACATAACTTTAGAAAAATTAGATATGATAGATCTCTGATAAATACTGAATTTGGTACATAAACACACACGTGAAAGTATTTCTTAGCTGGTTATGGCACTTTTAAAAAAATTAACATGTTGCCTGAGACATAAAAATCTTATAAACCAATGCGGAAGACAAGATTAGAAGGGAAGCAATAAACTGGGAAAATATTTTTACAGTCAAAGGTTCTGATAAAGGCCTCATTTCCAAAATATATATAGAGAATTGACTCTAATTTATAAAAAATCAAGCCATTCTCCAATTGAAAAATGGTCAAAGGATATGAACAGACAATTCTCAGATGAAGAAATTGAAACTATTTCTAGTCATATGAAAAGATGCTCCAAGTCATTATTAATCAGAGAAATGCAAATTAAGACAACTCTAAGATACCACTACACACCTGTCAGATTGGCTAAGATGACAGGAAAAAATAATGATGATTGTTGGAGGGGATGCGGGAAAACTGGGACATTGATGCATTGTTGGTGGAGTTGTGAACGAATCCAACCATTTTGGAGAGTAGTTTGGAACTATGCTCAAAAAGTTATCAAACTGTGCATACCCTTTGATCCAGCAGTGTTACTACTGGGATTATATCCCAAAGAGATTATAAAGAAGGGAAAGGGACCTGTATGTGCACGAATGTTTGTGGCAGCCCTTTTTGTAGTGGCTAGAAACTGGAAACTGAATGGATGTCCATCAGTTGGAGAATGGCTGAATAAATTGTGGTATATGAAAATTATGGAATATTACTGTTCTGTAAGAAATGACCAACAGGATGATTTCAGAAAGGCCTGGAGAGACTTACACGAACTGATGCTGAGTGAAATGAGCAGGACCAGGAGATCATTATATACTTCAACAACAATACTAGATGATGACCAGTTCTGATGGATCAGGCCATCCTCAGCAACGAGATCAACCAAATCATTTCTAATGGAGCAGTAATGAACTGAACTAGCTATGCCCAGAAAAAGAACTCTGGGAGATGACTAAAAACCATTACATTGAATTCCCAATCCCTATATTTATGCACACCTGCATTTTTGATTTCCTTCACAAGCTGATTGTACAATATTTCAGAGTCTGATTCTTTTTGTACAGCAAAATAACGTTTTGGTCATGTATACTTATTGTGTATCTAATTTATATTTTAATATATTTAACATCTACTGGTCATCCTGCCATCTGGGGGAGGAGGTGGGGGGTAAGAGGTGAAAAATTGGAACAAGAGGTTTGGCAATTGTTAATACTGTAAAGTTGTGCATACATATAACCTGTAAATAAAAGGCTATTAAATAAAATAATTAAATAAAGAAAGAAACCAATGCAGAAAAACAGAAATATTAGACATCTATTTTACTGATCAAAAATACAACAAAATTATAAATGAATGGCTTTGAAGAAATGATTAAATTTTAAATAAAGACTAAGCAATTGAATAATAAAGAATTGATGAGCCAAGGAATGTATCATAGAAACAACAAATAACTTCATTAAAGAAAACAACAATCATTAGGCAACATATTGAACCTTTTTGGATATACACAAAATAGTCCTTAAAGAAAAATGCAAATCTATTAAAACTTATCCCAACACAAAAGAAAAAGAATCAATTAATTGGGCATGCAACTAAAAAAATTTTGGAAAACATATTTTTAAAAAGTCTAAATACCAAATAGACAATCAAAGCACCAATAAGCAAAAATGAAAAGCAAAAAAGCACTGGATTGACAAATGAAATGACATGTGTTCTAGAAAAATGAAGAAAGAAATCTTTAGCTAATATGATTTTTTAAAATGGATATGCAAACAAAATTTACACTATCAAAAAAATATACAACAAATGAGAAAAAGGAAATTATTACAATTTGTTTTATCCAATTACATATCAATAAAACTGACAACATAAATGAAGTGAATGAATATCTACAAAAATATAAAGTCTAGATTTACAGAACAAGAAGTAGAGAATTAAAATAACCTAAATCTCAAAAAAGGAAACTGAACCAGTCATAAATGAAAAAACACAACAAAACAACAACAATCAAAAAAACCTAGGATCAGATAATTATAAAAGGTAATTTTATGGGGTAGCTAAGTGGCTCAGTGGAAAGAGCACTAGCCCTAAAGTCAGGAGGATCCAAGTTCAAATCTGACCTTCAGACACTTAACACTTCCTAGCTGTGTGACCCTAAGCAAGTCACTTACTCCCAATTGCCTCAGTGGAAAAAAAAAACAGAAAAAGGGAATTTTATGTCAAACATCCAAGGAACAATTAATTCCAAAATTGTGGGTAAAGACAGGGGGAAAACATCCTACCAAATGTCTATGAGACAAACACGGTTCTGATACTTAATCTACAGAAAGATTAAGCAGAGTAAGCAAGATACTGGCCAATATATCTAGCGAATATTAATTGAAAAATATTGAAAAAAGTATTAACAAAAAAGATATAAAAACATTAAAGGCCTTTCCAAAGTAATCAGGTATAAAACAAGGATTTTCTTTGTTACCACTCATTTGTGATATAGTTCTGGGAATGCTATCTGTAGTAATAAAGTAAGAATAAGAAACTGAGACAACAAGTACAGGCAAAGAAGAAATAGAATTATCACCTTTTGCAGATAACATGATAGAGAACCCTGGAGATTTAATTAAAATTAATTTAAAAAATTAATAACAAGGAAAATAAACCTACAAAAATCATCAGAGTTTTGCTATATTACCAACAAAACCCAGCATGAAGATATAAAAAGAGAAATTTCATTCAAAATAACTACAAAGTCTACAAAGTATCTGGTGGTCCAGCTATCAAAAGACCTATAAGAATTAAATCAATATAACAAAAAATTACAAAAAGAAAGACAAACCTAAAAATGGAAAGCTATCAATTGCTGGTGATTGAACCATGATAATTTAATAAAAGCTATACCAACACCTAAAATAATTTACAGACTCAGTGCCATATGGTACTACTAAAAGGTTGTTTCATAGAACTAGAAACAATAACAACAATTCATTTGGAGAAATAAAAGTTCAAGAATCTCAATGAAAACAATGGGAAAAAAGGTGTGTGGGATAGGTGTCTTGCAGTATCAAATTTCATAGTATGCTAAAAAGAAATAGTCATCACACTATTTGGCACAGGTTTAAAAATATAGAACTTAATTCATGAACATGTTAACCACACAAATTCCAGAAGCAATTTAACAAATTAGTTTAATATTTGAGAAACTCAAGAACTCCGTCTACTGCATTAAAGATTCTCTATTTGACAAAAACTGATGGGAAGCAGTCTGGCATAAATTAGGTTTAGACTAAAATTACATACCATATACCTCAAAACTCTAAATAGGCATAAGATCTAGATATGAAAGATCATCTCATAAATAAAACAGAAGAGCAAAGAAGGAGATATCTTTTACAGCCATGGACAGGAGAAAGCTCTTGAGTAAACAAGGAATATAGAGAGGATCATAGGAGATAAGACAATCTGCATTAAATAAAAATGAAAATGTTTTTCATGGACAAAATCCATGCAAGTAAAAAGAGAAAGGAAGCAATAAAGTGGAATAATATTCCCTGAAAAATACCTGATAACCAAGATATATAAGTAATTAATAAAGATATATGAGCACAAAACCTATTCCCCAATATATAAATATACAAAGACAAAGAGAACCACAAAGTGGTTCTCAAAATAAGAAAGGCAATATATTGAAAACCGCAACAAACAATAAACTCCAACTATTATTTAAAGAAATACAAATTAAAACAACTCTTACAACTTACATCCATTAAACTAGCAAGTGTGAAAGAAAGGGAAAATAGAAATTGTTGGAGAAGTTCAGGATAGGCACCCTATTATGTTATTGGTGAAGCATATGTCATCTTAAAATACAGAAAACATATGAAGAATAAGATCAAAAACCAAAATTATCTTCATTGAAAAACACTAAAAACTTTTTTCCAATAAATACAGAAGTAAATCAAGTATGCCCTTTCTCCCCATTGCCGTTTGATATAGTTCTCATAACGCTAGCAATAACAATAAAAGAATGAAATTAAAAACATAAACCTTGGCAAAGAAGGGACAAAATCATCTCTATTTGCTAACAACAGGATAGTTTCCTTAGAAAATGCCAAGCCACAAGTACAGAAACTGAAACAATAGCTTTGATAAACTAGCAGCATAAAACATACATTCATAAAAATAATAATTTCTATATAGTGATAATAATATCTAGAAGAAAATCACAGGAAGAGAAATTCTATTCCAAAAAGCTACAAATACATAAAATAGCACATTTGAGAAATAAAAATATAATTATGAAATATTCTTTAAATAAATAATGACAAGTAATTGTAAGCATACAGCTGGGCCATAACAGTAAAATCAAAATGATATAAATATATATACCAATCAGATTAAGGGGATATTTTATTGATCTAGACAAAATAATTTAAAAACATTGGAGGGGAAAAGGTGTAGAAGAGAAAGGAAAAAAGGATAAATGTAGCAATGAAGAAGATAGAACTTCCAGTCCCAATTTATATAGGAAAGAAGTAAAATTCATAGAAAAGCACATCAGTGGAACTAAATATACAAGATCATAAACAAACTCGATTTAAGTTGTATTTGACAAACACAGGAAAATGAATTATGGGGGAGTTGGGGAGAAATTCCCTACTTAATAAGAACTTCTGGAGAAAATGGAAGGTTATATTGCAAGAAATAGGATTAGACTAATTTTTAGTAAGTCAGTTAACAAGCATTTATTGTATCTACTATATTCCAGGCTCTATGCTAAGTGCTGGGGGATACAAAGTCCCTATTCTCAAGGAACTCACAATCTAATGGGGGAGAAAATATGCCAAGAACTATGTACTAACAAGCTATAGACAGAAGAATAAATTGGAGATCATCAATAGAGGGAAGGCACTAGACTTAAGAGGGGCTGGGAAAGACTTCCTATAGAAAGTGGTGATTTATCAGGGACTCAAAAGAAGCCAGGAGTACAAGGAGGTAGAGAGGAGGTGGGAGAGTACTTCTGGTATGGGGGACAATCAGTGAAAAGGACTGGAGTTAGGATACAGAGGAGCCCAGTGTCACTGGATCACAGAATATGTAGGAGTGGGTAAAGTATAAAAAGGGAAGGAAAGAGAAAGTGAATAGGTATTTACAAAGCACCTACTATGTGCCAGCCAATTTGCTAAAAACTTTGCAAATATTATCTTATTTGACATTCACAACAATACTGAGAAGTAGGTGATATTATTATTCCTATTTTACAGAAGAAGAAATTTAGCCAGACAGAGAAAGTGACTTGCCCAGAGTTATATAGCTATTAAGTATCTGAGGCTTCATTTGAACCCAGGTCTTCTTGACTCTTAACCTAGAGCTTTATCCATTAGAACTCCACCTGGTTGCCGTAAAAAAGACTGGAAAGGTAGGAAAGAGCAGGTTAGGAAAGGTTTTGAACATTAAAGGATTTTATATTTAATCCTGGAGGTGATAAGGAGCCAATAGAATTGACTGGTTGATGGTGGATCGTAGGAGTCAAATGACATCAGTCTATAGTAATGGTCCAAGTGATGAGGACCTGCACCAGAAGAGGGCCAATATACAAAAAGAAGACAAAAAAGTAAAAATCATCAAGATTTAGCAACAAGTTGTAAATGGGAGGAGGCGTAGTGATAGAGTGAAGAGCTGAGGATGACACCTAGGTGTAAGGCTGAGTGATTAGGAGGATGGTGGCATACTTGACAATAATAGAGGAGGTAAAACAAGGAGAGGGTTAGGGTGCAAAGATAATTTCCGTTTTGGACATGTTAAGTTTAAGATGTTGACAAGACATCCAATTAAAGTTGTCTAAATGGCAGCTGGAGCTGTGAGACTGGAGGTTAGGAGAGAGATTAGGGCCTAAAGAGACTTGCAAATGACAGAGAGTTGGGTCAATTTTCTTAAAAGCACCAGGAAAGAAGAGAGATTTGAGCTTAAGGTCACCATTCCTATTTAGTGATGAGATCCTAATAGCAAAAGGTTTATTATCTGAAGCTCTGGTCCTAGAAACAAGGTCTAGGATATGAAGGTAGGATCTAGGCGCCTAAGACCATGATCATGACCATATGGTAATGAATCATAGCAAGGTAGCAGTACCCTGCAGTGTAGATAGGGGATGCAGAGGCTAGGAAACCACTCAAGCTCTCCAGCTTTACACAAGTTCCCACTGTTCTCCAGCTTTCTGGAAAGTGCTCCTCATCCAAGCTTCCTTCAGTTCAATCTGCTCCTGGACCTTCCCTTTGCCTTTGGCCTTCTCAAGTACAGACCCCTCTAGCTCTTCTTAGTTTCAGCCTCTTGGACCTTTGCTCCCAATCCAGTTCCTCTCAATTTCATATTGACTACTAAAGCACCAGGGACGTACACACACACATACACACACAATTTCAGAAATGATTTGATTAGTCAATTAAATAGCACAGACATTCCCATACAACATCTTGCTCAGATCATTAAAAATAACAAAACATAATCTGCTCTCCCCAACTGAGGTGGGTGAGATAAAAGAGAGCTCCCTCCACTGTCACCTTCACCCCTTCAGGGAATCCAATCTTCAGCTCTAGTAGTCCTCTTAAAAACAAGAGGTATTCTATGACATAACTGGAACCACCCAGACTTTTGTACATGCTCATCCTTTCCTGCTTTGTAGGAATACTTTTGAGTTGAGTGGAGTGGAGGATCTTTTCTCCCTTTTGCCTTTCTATACTAATAGAAGCATCCTTCAAAAATTTCAAACCAGTCCTTTCCCTACCTTGGGAGGTAGTGCTGAATTCTAAAACTTAGGGATACTGTCTATATTTCTTCCATTCAGAGGAAGCAGATTGGAAAGCAGGTGTTGCTATTAACTGAGAATGAGTTTGATATACTTACACATTCTGGGAGAGCATTTCTAGTGACTCTTCCCTTCTAGGCAAGTCCCAAAGGGAATGATCCTCTAGATTAGGGTTTCAAGTGGCCCCTGCAGCTCTTGTAGAATGCATTCTCTCTACCATTTATAGGCACAAGATCATAGATTTAAGATTCTGAAGATCATCTAGTTCAGTGGTGTCAAACTCACATATTGACTTAGAAAACCACAAATTAACATTATCATTAAAATTATCTAAAACCATCTCTGTTGTGTTGTATTTATTTTGCTGAACATTTCTTCATTACAAATGATAGCCTATAGATTTGAGTTTCATACTTCTATTCTCTTCCAGTCTTTCCTCCTCCTCCCTTCAGAAAAGAACTGAAAATAACTTGCTCTAGGTCACACTGCTAGCGAAGAGCAGGCATTCAGACACACAATATTGGACTCTACCATGCTATGGGCTCTATCCAGGCATTTATTTCCTCTCTTACTTTTTTTCACTTCCCTAATATTTCTTAGGCCTCTCTCTTTTCCTTTCCCCCCTACTTATCCTTGTCTATGTCATAAAACTATGTGTCAATGAAGTCTCAAGAACATTATGCATTCTGTTACTGGAGTTGTGAACTGATTCACCCATTCTAGAGAGAAATTTGGAACAATGCCCAAAAGCTATAAAATTGTGCATATCCTTTGATCTAGTAATACTACTACTATGTCCGGATCCCAAAGAGATCCAAAAAAGGGGGAAAACCTATTTGTACAAAAATATTTATAAGCAAGATTTTTTTTTGTAGTGGCAAAAATCAGAAATTGAAGGAATGTCCATCATTTGAGGAATAGTTCAACAAGTTATAGTACATGATCGTAATGAAATATTACTGTGCTATAAGAAATAATGAGCAAGCAGATTTCAGAAAAAAAAACCCATGGAAACTGATGCAGAATGAAGTGAATGGAACCAGGAGAACATTGTACTCAGTAAAAGCAATAGTGTATGATGATCAACTATCACTTAGCTATTCTCACCAAAACAATGAATTAAGACAATTCCAAAGGACTTACTGTGAAAAATGCTGTCTACCTCTAGAAAAAGAACTGATAGAGTCTAAATATAGATAAAAGGACACTATTTTTCATTTTCTGTATTTTATTCTTGTTTGTTTTCCTTTGGGTTTATGTCTTCATTCACTTGACTAATATGGTAATGTGTTCCGCATGACTGAACACGTAAAACCTATATCAAATTGCTTATTGTTTCAAGGAACTAGGAGGTGAGAGAGAAAATTTGAAACTCAAGATATTAAAAAAATGTTTAAAATGATCTTTATATGTAACTGGAGGAAAATTTTTAAAAAGAACATTGTGCATCCCTAGCTTGCCATCCCTTCAAATGTGAATGTGCATGCACTGGGCACAATTGTTCGTACATGTGCACACATACATACAACTTGCTGAGTCTTAATGTGAACCTTAATGCAGAGTAGAAAGGATTGCAAAAGCCCTAGAATAGCAATATCCTCTTTTATTAGGCAAGTTCCTTCATTCATTTAACAAGCATTTTTTAGCATTTATAATGGCCCAGGCACAGTGTTAGGCACCAGGGATACAGAAACAAACTTATTTTTCCCCAGTTACACATAAAGATAATTTTTAACAAGCAATTTTTCAGGTGATCTTAAAGAAATATGGTGATTCTAAGAAGATGAGGTAAGCATAAGAAAGAGGCTGGAAAAAGCCTCCCCCCTACAATCAACAACAGTAAATAGACCATGATGGGTAAGAAGGAATGAGCCAATAATCGACCTAGAAAAGTCAGCCGGAGCCAGATGGTGAAGGAGTTTCCATGCCAAATGAAAAAGTGGTATTTTATCCTGGGGTGATGGGAGGCCACTTGACCTTGGTGAGCCAGGGAGGCACATGGTCAGAACTATGCTTTAAGGAGATCAGTTTGGCAGCTGTGGGGAAAATAGAATGGAGAGATCTGAGGCCCAGATCTCTAAGGAGGATTCAAGAGGTGTTTCCTAAGGTTTGGGTTTTTGTGGGTGAGGGGAGGACCTAGAACAAAATGCCTTTACCTCTCAGCGACCCTTGAGCTGTGCCACATGGACATTGAGGATGGGTAGAAACCTTTTGCTTCTCTAATTTCTGATCTCTACTAAGCTCTTTAGTCCTTTTGCACAAGCTTAATCAAGATTCATGTTGGCCCTTATCGCAAAACTAAAGCTGCCTGCAACAAATTATATTCAATGGAAGCAGATAAGCACAGCAAGTTCAGCTAGGAGACCATGTTATAAGCTGCCTGATAAAATGTGTATCCGGTTCATTGCCTGCTTTTTCACTGTCACTTTCAGTGACAGCCCTGAATCCAATACTGACATTATCCTCAAGGCAAGAGTCAGGGGATGACACACAGAAGACTTCTTTGCCTACAATATCTACCTCATTCATCTTCTTTTTCTATTCTCATGGCCCCCACTCTAAGCCAGATCATGACTTACTAAGTAATGCTTTCAACTCCTTTGTATGGCACTCAAAGGCCTCCACTATTTGACATCACCCAACCCTCTCAGCCTTCTCTCATGTTCTTTGTTTCCACCCAAACTGGACCCCTGAGCATTCTCTATAGCTTGCCCTCTTTCCCCTTCTTCTCCTCCTTATCTCATAGTGAGCTGCTATCTACAATGTCCCCCTTCCATTTTTTCTTCTTAGTCCTATTTGGTTTGCAAGCTCCGTTTAAAAACTACCTCCTCCATAAAATCTCTCCTGATCTAACACTTTTCCCTCCAACTCAGTCACAACCTATCTCCCCAGGACCTCATACAATATATTTTGTTAGCATCTCTCTAATGCATTTTCAATTAAATCCAACAAGCATTTATTTTTATTAAGTGCTATATGCCAGACATTGAGGAGATAAGCACAAAGCAAAATAAAAAATCTGCCATAGGAACTTACATTCTACAACATGCAAAAAGGTAAGTATGTACATTTTAATATGAGTGGGAGGAAGAGAACATTGATCACAATGGAAATTAATAGTGACTTCTTGGAAGGAAATTGCTCATGAGCCTAGAAAGAAAATCATAGGATCAAAAAGGGAAGGTCAAAAAGAGCCTTAGAAACACCTTGTTTAACCTTCTTATTTTACAGATGAGAAGATTAAGACAAGAAGGGTAAAATGATATGCATCCAGGTAATAAGGTGCCAAGACTATTTGGGAATGATCCCATATCAAATAAGGAGCAACTCTCAAGTGCTACAAAACAAAAATGTAAACAATACCTGCCCTCAAACAGTTTGCCAGGACTTAATTTTCTACTACACTAGATGTGTCTAATGTGTAGCCCAAGGGGCACTGATAGCCCACAACACTCCAAGTGTTGTCCAATCCAGATTAAAATGCAACTGGGGAAAATTTAACAAAATAAATAAAAATACAATAAAACATAGACAATATTCCATCGAAAACTAAATCAATATGTTGCCAGCAAGAGTCCTTGTATGTGTGTGTGTGTGTATTAGTAGCCCAGAATCTATTTAAATTTGACACTATGGGACTAAATCATATGTCACAAAGATATCATAGCAATCACTGCTGCATGATTAATCCAGAAAAATATTCTTTTTATGATATGGTTATTCAAAATTATCTTCAAAATCAATAGATGGAAGAAAAACCTTTGACAAAATACCACACTCATTTTTAGCAAATAAATAAATAAACCTTCAAAGTAGAGGCATGGAAGGATTTCTTTAAAATATGATAAAAAGATATGAAACCAAAAGCTCCAAAGTATATGCAATGGAGAAAATATTAGAAGTTTCACCAGTAAGTAGAGAAATAAAGCTTTCCTTTACCATTGTTGTAGAAAAGCTTGCAAGAGCAATAAGAGAAGGAAATGAAAGTCATAAAAATAGGCAAAGAGGAGAGAAAACTAACCATACTTGCTGGCAGAATATTAATTTACTTAGAAAAATTTAAGGCATCAGCAAAGAAAATTATGAAGATAATTGGAAATGTCACTGAAGTTGTAGTTACAAAGTAAAATCAAGAAAGAAACAAAAGAAAAAACCCTGAAAATACATAAAAGAAAGGGATATTTATGTTTAATAGTTGAAACATATGGGGAGTTGTCTTACCAAAGAACATCTGAGTACCTATACAGATTTAATTATTAACTTCTCCTTAAGGAAATAAAGAACAACTTAAATAACTAGAAAGAAATTCAGTGTTCTTGGGTGAGTCATACAAATATGATAAAAATATCAAAAATGATAAAAACCCTATTCAAATGAAATTAGATATTTAATGCTACTACAACTACCAGAGAGATATTTTTATATCACTACATATAATATTGAAATTCATTTGTAGAAATAAAAGATCTCGAATATTAAGAGCAATAATGAAAGAAGGTAGGAATCAGAGAAGTAGTAGTAATTCCAGATCTCAAGCTGTAATAATAAAGCATCAATCATCAGAACTATTTGGTACTGGTTATAAAAATAGAAAAAGAAATCAATAGGCTAAACTAGATAAGAAAGAATCAGAAATAAATGAGCTCACTAACCCTATATATGACCTGGAAATATAAACTGCATAGAAAAGAATTATTTGACAAAAATCACCAAGAAAACTAGTAGAAATTAGGTTAAAACTAACATCACACACCATATTCAACAATACTTTCAAAATGGATATGACCTGAATATTAATCTTAACCATTAAAAATTAGAAGGGAAGATCATATATTTTTTCACAGCTATAGCTAGAGGGTAAATTCTTATCCAAACAAATGGTAGAGGCAATTACAGAACATCAATTAGATAATTTCAATTACATGAAGTTAAAAATCTTTTGCATGAATAAAATTAATTCCACTAGAATAATACAGGATGCAATCCACTGGAGTCAAAAAAGCAATTCATATCAAATATATTTGAAAAAGAGACAAATAAAATATTTAGATGGTCAATAAAATGTATATATATATATACATATACATATATGAGCAAAATCATTACATAAATATTCAAAGGATAGGAAGTTTTCAAAAGAATTGCAAAGTACTAACAACCATGTGTAAGAAATGATCCAAATCACTTAACACTGACTACCTCGCAAAATAAAAACAAAACAAAAAAACAACCCTGAGGTTCAATCACAGCTATCAAATTGCGAAGATAACAAAAGATTGGCATGATCAATTCTAGAAGGGCTGGAAATATACCCATACTAATTTTGGTGAGTTATAATTTAGCACAACAATTCTGGAAAACAGTTGACAATTATATAAAAAAAGTGATGAAAATATTCATATCCTTTAGGTATATAGCCCAAATAGGTTGAAAACAGACAAATTCCATAGACATCAAAATATCTGTAGCTCCTTTTAGATGCAACTTGAAGCAAAACCAGGAAAGCACCATAAATATGATGTAAATGGATAGAAAAAATAACAAGATAATTAAAATTGAATGCTGAGAAATTATAATGCCTAAGATAGACTCCAAAGAAGTGAAAGCAGAAGGCACATCCTTTCTGCTTCTTTGTTAAGGTAGGAAACTGAGCATAGAGCTCTGAATATAAAGTCAGTTTATTTTTAGACAAAAATCAAATTGATTAATTGGTTAATTTTGCTGAACTTTGTTGTCCTCTTTTATTCTTTTTATTATTATTATTAATTTTATTTGTTCATTTCTTTTTTTTTAATTTTGAAAAAAAAAAGCTTTACAACATTATCACTTGGACTCCCTTCTGTTCCGACTTTTTCCCTCTCTCCCTCCACCCCCTCCCCCAGATGGCAAGCAGTCCTATACATGTTAAATATGTCACAGTATATCCTAGATACAATATATGTGCGCAGAACTGAACAGTTTTCTTGTTGCACAGGAAGAATTGGATTCAGAAGGTAAAAATAGCCTGGGAATTAAAACAAAAATGCAAAGAGTTTACGTTCATTTCCCAGTGTTCCTTCTCTGGGTATAGCTGCTTCTGTCCATCCTTGATCAATTGAAACCGAGTTAGAGCTTCTCTTTGTCGAAGATATCCACTTCCATCAGAATACGTCCTCATACAGTATCGTTGTTGAGGTATATAATGATTTCCTGGTTCTGCTCATTTCACTCAGGATCAGTTCATGTCAGTCTCTCCAAGTCTCTCTGTATTCATCCTGCTGGTCATTTCTTACAGAACAATAATATTCCATAACATTCATATACCACCATTTACCCAACCATTCTCCAACTGATGGGAATCCATTCATTTTCCAGTTTCTAGCCACTACAAACAGGGCTGCCACAAATATTTTGGCACATACAGGTCCCTTTCCCTTCTTTAGTATCTCTTGGGGGTGAAAGTCCAATAGTAGCACTGCTGGATCAAAGGGTATACACAGTTTGATAACTTTGGGGGCATAATTCCAGATTGCTCTCCAGAATGGTTGGATTCATTCACAACTCCACCAACAATGCATCAGTGTCCCACATTTCCCACATCCCCTCCAACAATCATCATTATTTTTTTCCTGTCATTTTAGCTAATCTGACAGGTGTGTAGTGGTATCTCAGAGTTGTCTTAATTTGCATTTGTCTAATCAATAGTGATTTGGAATACTCTTTCATATGTGTGGAAATAGTTTCAATTTCATCATCTGAAAATTGTCTGTTCATATCCTTTGACCATTTATTAATTGGAGAATGGTTTGATTTCTTATAAATTAGAGTCAATTCTCTATATATTTTGGAAATGAGGCATTTATCAGAACCTTTAACTTTGAAAATGTTTTCCCAGTTTGTTGCTTCCCTTCTAATCTTGTTTGCATTAGTTTTGTTTGTACAAAGGCTTTTTAATTTGATGTAATCAAAAATTTCTATTTTGTGATCAATAATGATTGTTAGTTCATCTTTGGTCACAAATTTCTTCCTCCTGGATGCCCATCAATTGGAGAATGGTTGGGTAAATTGTGGTATATGAATGTTATGGAATATTATTGCTTTTTAAGAAATGACCAGCAGGATGAATACAGAGAGGGTTGGAGAGACTTACATGAACTGATGCGAAGTGAAATGAGCAGAACCGGGAGATCATTATATACTTCAACAACGATACTGTACGAAGAAGTGTTCTGATGGAAGTGGATTTCTTTGACAAAGAGACCTAATTCAGTTTCAATTGATCAATGATGGACAGAAGCAGCTACACCCAAAGAAAGAACACTGGGAAATGAATGCAAACTGTTTGCATTTTTGTTTTTCTTCCCAGGTTATTTTTACCTTCTGAATCCAATTCTCCCTGTGCAACAAGAGAACTGTTTGGTTCTGCACACATATATCGTATCTAGGATATACTGTGACATATTCAACATATATAGGACTGCTTGCCATCTAGGGAAAGGGATGGAGGGAGAGAGGGAAAAAGTTGGAACAGAAGGGAGTCCAAGGGATAATGTAAAAAATTACCCTGGCATGGGTTCTGTCAATAAAAAGTTATTATAATAAATTTAAAAAAAAAAGAAAGAGAAAAAAAACAACAACTTTCTTCCTCCTCCACAAGTCTAAGAAGTAAACTATCCTATGTTCCTCTAATCTATTTATAATCTTGTTCTTTATGCCTAAATCATGGACCCATTTTGACCTTATCTTGGTATACGGTGTTAAGTGTGGGTCCATGCCTAATTTCTGCCATATTAATTTCCAGTTTTCCCATCAGTTTTTGTCAAATAATGAATTCTTATCCCAAAAGTTAGGATCTTTGGATTTGTCAAACACTAGATTGCTACAGTTGACTATTTTGTCTTGTGAACCTAACCTATTCCACTGATTAACTAATCTATTTCTTAGCCAATACCAAATAGTTTTGGTAACTGCTGCTTTATAATATAGTTTCAGATCAGATACAGCTAGGCCACCTTCATTTGATTTTTTTTTCATTAATTTCCTTGAGATTCCAGACCTTTTGTTCTTCCATATGAATTTTGTTATTTTTTCTAGATCATTAAAATATTTTCCTGGGAGTCTGATTGGTATAGCACTAAATAAATAGATTAGTTTAGGGAATATTATCATCTTTATTATATTTGCTCAGCCTATCCAAGAGCACTTAATATTTTTCCAATTATTTAAACACTTTTATTCTTTATTATGATGGATGGCTAAATGATCAGGGCCAGGAGGGATACTTTGGAAAATGTAAGTGATGTCTGAAAAAAAATGAATAAATAATAAATGATTTTTTAATGTGGCTATCCCTTGTTATATAGAAAATACCAGCACTCTATCAAGCCAGAGTCATTCTGGTCAAGAACTGGTTCAAACTTGTCCAGAGCAGAAGTTTTTAAGTTACTCAGAAATGATCTACTTTACCATCTTCAACACCTTATAAAACATCAACCCCATTTTGACTTCTATGAACATCCACCAGGATAAATGGAACAACTAACATTGTTTATCCTAAGAAGCCTCTGAAAATTTCTCGGCATCAAGAAATTAGTTACTGAGGTCACAAACAAAACAGAGATGTTACCTTTAGTAAACATTAACAGCACTAGCCCATGAGCCATCTTGGAGGAATCTTATAAATATGAGAGGAATATGCCATAGTGGGTATTAAACTAAGAAAAAGTGGTTCAAATTCTGCTTCTGATACTCTCTAATCGTGGGGCCAAGGACAAGATTTGTCCTCTTCACTTCTCACTCTATAGAAATGTCTGTTACTATTATCAAACAGCAATGATCCACAAAGAGAAACGACTGTCCTAATCTTAAGAAAGATGTTTGGGTTGCATACATGCTCCAAGAGTGCTGCCTCATTTCTCTTCCTCTTCCCATCAAATCAATATAGGAGGTTCCAAATTTATTCAAGGGTTGGTGCAAGCAACTTAAGAGTTTTTGTTCATCCACTTCAGATAACTAGGATAAGGACCATCTCTCTTTGGGTTTATTGACACTAGCTTTATCTCTGAGGACAGCAACAAAAGAAATGAGGTTCACGGTGGGCACTTTAGGTCTGAGAAAATGGGACCAAGAACCAGTCTGGGCTGGTGGGAAAGAATTACCATGAATCCCAAAGGGAACTCAAAGTCACAGCTAAGACAATCTCAGGATTGGGAGGAATTCTCAGTAGCTGACCAGCCTAATCTCTTACTGAACAAGAATTCTGACACACAGCCAAATCCTTGTATTAAAATCACAATTGACAGGGTAATTACTATCTTTAGAGGTGTTCATATTGTCATGAATTTCATTTTCATTTCTGGACTTCAAACTTATATTTGTTTCTGTGCAATTTCTAACCATTACTCTTCATTCTGCCTTTGACAACCACAAAGAACAATTTCAATTCTTTTAAGTATTTGGAAACAGTTATGATATTCCCCCAAGTCTTCTCATCTCTTAAGCTAAATTTTTCCAGTTCTTTCATCTGATTCTATGACGTGATCTTAAGGACCTTTACCATTCTCTTCACTCTTTTCTTGATACCCTTCAACTTATCAATGGCTTTCCTAAAATATTGTGTGTAGAAGTAAAAAGTACTGTAGACTTGGTCTAAACAGAGCTTAGAACTAAAGGCCAGACTACCTGATACTTCCCTAGTCCTGGACACTGTGCCTACCTTCATGAAGGCTCAAGAAGCCTTCTTTTGATTGTCCTATCACACTCTTGACTCACGTTGGGCTTTAAGCTCACTAAAATCTACAGATTTTTTTCAGGAAAACTGCTTTGGAGACAGTCTTCTCCCATCTTGCCATTCATTGTAAGGCTGATTTCTGAAACCAAGAGTAAGACTTCACATTTCTGCCAAGTAAATTTCACCTTGCTACAACTAGTCTAGTGTCCTATACCAAAATTGGAAGTGTTTGAGAACACATAAATATAAAAGTACAAATATATCAGAATTCAAATAGTTGGGTTGGGGCCTGACATGCAGAGGCAAATTGAGGGCATGCAGGGTAGAGGTCAGTGGGAGCTGAATAGGGTAACAAGCCAAGCTCGGAAGGCCAGATAAGGTTTCACAGTTCGAGTTGAGCCTCAACAGCTGGATGGATCCAAAGGCTAGCAGAAGTGAGATCTGGCTTTGGCTCTGTGCCCAATCTACCTGATGATGGGTGGATAGACTCTGAAAGGGGTAGACTTTTCCCCAGAGAGAGACCAGATTTCTTAAAGTTCTAGTGACTCCAAGACAAGGTTAGGTCATCTGACAAACCCTCATAGTTCTTCCTTTTTTGTTTTTCTGTTTGTTTATTTTTAATATTTGATTTTTTAAATTTTAAGTTCCAGATTCTCTCCCTCCCTCCCAATCTTTCCCCTCTCATTGCTAAAACAAGCAGTATGTTATCAATTGTACATGTTAAGTCACACAAACCTTATTTCTATACCCAACTAAGTGTGTTTGTGCATCTCTCAACTTCTCCCTCCCTCACTCCCTCCTTCTTCTCCCCCTCTCCCTTCCCCCTTGTCTGTCTCTGTCTCTCTGTCTCTCTCATTCTCTCTCTCTGTATTCTTTTCTCTTGGAACCAAGAGATTCAATGTTGCCACCCCATTTCCATTCTCCTCCTCCTCTTTTCTCCCCCATTCCTGCTCTTCCTTTTCTCTTTTCTCAATAGTTCTGTCTTTCTCACCCATTCATTTTTATATGTCATCTCAACATAATCAGTTCATTCCTGTGACTGCTATCTATATAAACTTTTTTTCTAACTGCCTTAGTAATGATAATTTTCTTGAGTTACATGTATCATGTTCCCATAGGATTGCAAACAGTTTAACCTTATTGAGTTCCTTATGATTTCTTTTCATGTTTATCTTGAGTCTTGTGTTTGAATATCAAATATTCTATTCAGTTCTGATCTTTTCATCAAGAATACTTGAGAGTACTTCATTTCATTGAATCTCTATTTTCTTCTTGAATTTTTGTACTCATTTTTACTGGGTAAGTTATTTTTGGTTGTAATCCTAGCTCTTTGGCCTTGTGGAATATTATATTCTACTCCCTCCACTCCTTTAATGTGGTAACTGCTAAATCTTATGTGATCCTGTCTGTGGCTCCATGATACTTGAAAAATTTATTTCTGTCCATTGCCAGTATTTTATCCTTTGGCTATAATATTACTGGAAATTTTCATTTTGGGATCTCTTTCAGGAAATGATAGATTCTTTCAATTTCTACTTTGCACTCAGTATCTAATACATAGGGGTACATTTCCTGTATAATTTCTTGAAATATGACTTCTAGGATCTTTTTTATCGTGACTCTCAGGTAGTCTAATTATTATTAAATTATCTCTCTTCATTCTATTTTCCAGGCCAGTTGTTTTTATAATGAGAGATTTTACATTTTTCTATTTTTTTTCTTTTGACTTATTTTTTTATTTCTTCATGTCTCATAAAGTCAGCTTTTACTTGTCCAATTTTAATTTTTGGACAAGACATTTCTTGGAAATGTCTTTCTTTCTATGGAATTACTTTCCATAGTAAAGAAAGGAAAGAAAGGAATTACTTTCTTTAGTGAGCTTTTGTACTTCCTTTTCCATTTGGCCAATTGTGCTTTTAAAAGAGTTCTTTTCTTCAATGAATTTTTGTATCTCTTTTACCAAATTGTTAATTATTTTTTCATCCTGCACCATTCTCATTTCTTTCTCTTCCAGAAATTCTTGTTGATCTTGTGTTGAATTTTCATCTTCCCCTCTTTGAGGCTTTCCTCATAAAAAACGTTTTCTTCTTCTGAGTTTGTGTTTTGGTCTTCTCTACTACTGTAGGAACTTTTATAATCAGTTCTTTTTTTTTATTTGGTCATTTTCTTTATTTCTTTAATTTGAACTTTATGTTAAAGTTAGGCTCTACTCCTCTGGGGGTAGAGAAACACTGTCCCAAACTTCAGGCTTTTTTATGCTGCTGATTTCAGAGCTTGTTATGGGAATCTGAAAGTTTTTGTAATTTCCAAAGTAGTGTGATTTGGGGAGAACTATGGTTGATCCTGTTCTAATCTGTGCACTGGTCTTTACTCAAAAAGAAGCCCTATGGTCCTGCAGCTGCAAGTGCTAATGTTCTTCTCTGCTCTAGAACTGCAGAAGGACTCCTGCTTTCTTGTAGGTGACCACAAGTTCTTCTCTCTATCTTCAAACCATGACCCAGTACTGTGTATAAGCAATGGAAATGCCAAGTAGTGATGATACCCAGGGTCAGCTTAGGGTCCCCTAAAGTAGTCTCTTTCTGACCAATTGTCCAATACCTTCATGGCTCTTGTGCTGAGGGCTCCAAAGCTGCTGCTGCTATTGCATCCACCTCCAAGGCCCACCCCTGTTTATAGCCTTCCCCCCCCCACCCAGTGTTATACAACTTTCCACTGACATCTTAAGTTGTCTTGTGCTGGAAAAATATCTCACCCGTACCTTTTGTTGGCTATGCTGCTCCAGATTTTGATTTGTTTGAAGGAGAATGTTGGGAGAATTCAGCTGAGTTGCTGCCTCTATTTTATCATCTTTACTCTACTCCCCTCAGTTTCTTGAGCCTTAAAAGTTTTATCAGTCCCTCCACGTTCTAGATTTTGTTAGATACCAAAGATTCATGAAAGGTGAGTAAGCTTACAGGATTGTTCTTTCTTATGTTAGTTCAACAACAATAATAATAAATAACAAAAAATCTCCCATTTTTATAGTGCTTCAAAGATTGCAAAATGCTTTCTTTTATATGGTAAAAGTGGTCCCATTTCCATTTTACAGATAAAGAAACTGAGGTTCTAAGACCTGAAAAAAGTTCTGAGGATCATATTCCTTCTCTGAAACAGGATTCAAACCCACATCTTTGGATCTCCAATTTAGTACCCTATGTCATTCTACCCTAGAATATGCCAATACAGAGAAAGAGAAAAAATCCTTTAGAATATATGGCCTTCTTAAAGGTAAAATTTTACATGAAAATAACTTGGTTTTGCAACTTCACTCTACTAATGTTTGACATTCACCTAAGCAAAGAGCCAATTTGGGTTGGACCTCCTGAAGTATTACTATAGAAGGCTGAAATTTGCAGGAGGATTGGCAGTATTTTCAGATGCTCAGGAGCACATTGTCAACCAGAAAAATCAAAATAAGAAGCTAGGAGAGCAACTTCCCTCCCACAGAAATGTTTTCCAAAATAAGCACCTCCTCAGCCATGTCCACCGTTATGTCCTGCTCCATTAGTGTCTACCAGGAATTCTGGGATCACGTTCACCATTACCTATCCCAATTCAAGAAGGTATCACATGCCCCAGAAAGTGCTTTATATCACTTTATCTAGGCACCTGTTGAGTCTACTTTGTCCATGGTGATCTTTGGACAGGCTCAAGTTCATCAGCTCTGAACACCGACAGTTGTGGCCAACAATACTGTCAAAATGCCATGAACTACAAAACCTCCACTTCAGGTCGGATTTCTCTTCAGTTCTCATCTGGCTATGTTACTTTGGTTTTTCCCTGACTGCTCCTCCATTATCCTTAACTCCTCCCCATAAAGCATTGCTCCTCTTTCCTTTCAGCTTCCTTTTGTCTGTTGTCTCCCCCATTGGACTGTAGGCACCTTGAGGGCAGAGCCTGTATTTTTAAAAAATTTGTATCCTTAGTGCTCAGCACAGTGCCTGGCATATGTAGGCAATTTATTTATTGGCTAATTAGCTTAAGCCTGTTAAATGGGTTTGAAACTCATATACATATACATGTATGTCTTTTGAGTTTAATGATCAAATGAATTGAATGGATCAAATGAAAATTTTAACGTGTCTTAAATTACCTTTGAATATATCTCTGTCTTATCTTTATAGACTATTTTCTAGTATGACCATGCCTGCAATTTACTGTGAGGTCAAATTTCCCATAATGATCTATCATTCAAAAGGCCTCATTAACTTCAGGAGTCAGGTATACCTGTATCAAAGAATTCATCAAAACCATATTTCTTAAAAATCTTCTCTGCTTGGATCTTGAAAATGCATTTCAGGTTAGTATATTTATTGCCCTGTTGAATTAATATATCTTCAATTGAATCGAGAGATATATAGAGAGGATTACAAAACATTCATTAAGAACGCACTGCCTTCTAGGCACTGTTAAGATCTAGAGATACAAATACAAGTAGTCAAGACCATCTCTGCCCTCTAAGAATTTACATCTTAATGGGATAAGAAAATTAGGGATCTGGAAAGGAGGAGGGGAGATGGGCATCCAGTTGAGGCCCTGGGGCAGGCAAAGAGGAGGGAAAATGTTAAGGGAGTTGAAGTCAGAGTGAGAAGTTTAAAGGCATGGCCTGAACAAAATCCCAAACTTCTGAATGCCAGATGTTAGAAGCATACAAAATCATCAAGGGGAGTTTGCTGGCAGATGAGGGAGACTTACAAAGAGCAAAACAAAAGGGCAAATCTGAAGAGGATGGGGCCTGGGTTGACTCAGAAAGCTATCTTTAATTTTGTTTCCTTAATGAAGTCACTGTAGTTGTACTTTACATATTAATGAAGTTCCTCTTTCCTTCCTTCCTTCCCTCCCTCCCTCCCTTCCTTCCTTCCTTCCTTCCTTCCTTCCTTCCTTCCTTCCTTCCTTCCTTCCTTCCTTCCTCCTTTCTTTCCTTGCTCCCTCCCTCCCTTTCTCCCTTCCTCTCTGCCTTCTTTCCCCCTCCCTCTTTCCCTACCTCCTTCTCTTCCTCCCTACCTCTCCCTCCCCATTTTCTCTCTCTCCCTCTCTCTCTCCTCTTTCTTTCTCTCTCTCTCTCTCTCTCTCTCTCTCTCTCTCTCTCTCTCACATACACACACACACACACACACACACACACACACACACCTGCCTGTTGTCTCTTCTACACTTTCTAGTTTATCAAATTTTTGTCCAGTGAAGCAGTTTGGGGAGAATCATCCATTTTCTACAAATATAACTTCCTACTTCTTTTCAATAATATCTTTTAGTACCAGTATTAAAATTGCTCTGATTCGACAGGGCTGCCAGATCACCTGGTGTGTGAAAATCCAGAAGTTTCTCTAATTGCAATTTCAGGCCTCTATGTTTTCAAGCTGGAATTGTAACTGGAATCCCCTTAACCGTGGTCAGTAGCCAGCTGCAGTTTTCTCCCGACTGTCACTTCGTAGAATGATAATGATGTGAGTTGTAATTTCAGGGGAAAGACAGAAAGAAAACCCCAAATTGAATCAAATATTCTCCAAAGGAGACCACATCATTTTCTTTTACAGGGTTACGCATGGTCCGGTGTTTTCCTTCTTGTTTCTGGGAAGATATTCAGTTTTGTGTTCTTCCAAACCAGTTTAAAATTTGAAATGTGGCTGCTGTGAATGGACTTCTATCAAATGGGGCATAACGCTTCAGCCAAATAACTAGACGGAACTGTAAATAATACTAGAACTACATGCTAGGAAAAAACTGACATTTTAAAGAACTTTCACCTTATCTTCTTTGAACTAGCAAAAAGAAGACACTAATTTGGAATCTTTTCCAGCCCACGCTATTTACAATGCTAAGAAAATTCTTGGTCGGCAATTCAATCCAATAAATAGTTATTAACACCTGTTATATACCTAGCAGTAGATACTGCTAGGTACATAATACAAAGTAGGTACTGAATACAAAGGATGAAAAACAGTTCCAATCCTCAAGGAGTGTTCACTCCACCAAAGAGATACAACGTGTGAATAAATAATGAAGATCAAGCAATTCTGAAACGTGGGAGAACACTAACCGTTGGCTACTTCATATATCAGACAAGGCTTATCATGGACAATGGCGCTCAAGTTAAGTAAGCATAGAATAAAACTAGGGATTCAAAGAGGTGGTGTTAAGAATGGAAGAAATTTAACTCACTCACAAGTCAAGACATCATTCCATGGTACTACTGGTGATCTTTGGAAAAGAAAGGACTGACAACTAGTATAATCTTTCCCTATGAAAATGTAAGTGCCTTGAGGGCAGAAACTATCTTTTTTGGATATTTGTATGCCCAGCGCCTCTCTCATATAGTAATACAGTCTGACATATAGTATTTTTAAAAATACTCCTTCCCTTCCTTCCTGTTACCTCTCCTACATTTTCCAGTTTATACATGTTTTTTGTTCTAAATGGCAGCATTTAGAACTGAACATAAAATTCTGTATGCATTTTGACGAGCAGAATAAAATGAAAATGTCCCCTCCTTATTCCAAAAAACTGTATCATGCCTTTTTAAACGTGGCTCAAGACTGCATAGGCTTTTTGAGTTGCCATACCATACAAAAGATTCATGATACAGGATGAGTGAAAGGAAATAATATAAAATAGGCCTGGAAAGGTGGGCTAGAACCAGATTCATTTTTATTTTATTTTCAGTTCTCCATTATCTCCCTCCTTCCCCTCTTTCCTACCTACTGAGAAATCAAGAAAAACAAAATCTATTACAAATATATATAGTCATGCAAAACAAATGTCCACATTAGCTATTTCCAAAAAAAAAAAAAAAAAAGGAAGAAAAAGGAAGAAAAAGGAAAAAAAACTTTCTTCAACTTGTACTCTGAACATACAGGCTCTCTTCCTCCCTCTCCCCCCCCCCCCCCTTTCTCTTTCTCTGTCTCAACAGCATGTTTAATCGTGAGTCCTTTGAACTTGTGGTTAGTCACAGGGTTGATGAGAGTTTCTGTGTCAAGGTTGATTGTCTTTGCAATACTTCTATAAATGAATATGTGAATTCATGAATATAGCAAGAAATTTTAAATGTAATGCTGAAGAATTTGTATTTTATCTTAAAGAGAGTTGGGAACTATCTAAAATTCTTGATCAAAGTTGGACCTATGTTTAGGAAAACTATTTTAGAGTAGTTTAGAAGAAATATTAGAGAGATAAGAGGCTAGAGGTGGAAAAAACCAATTAAGAGGCTATAACTTCTGTTAAGAGAGTTTTAACTGGAATAGAGAGAAAATATTTTATCATATTTCTTTTATGAGACAAATAATAATTTCTCTTAATAACTAATACATGAAAGACTAAGATAATACAAGAGATATAAACTTACATCACTCTTAAACACTGATTCGATTCTTTTTCAGAACTATATTAATATATCAAAATGTATTTTGCTATGGCCAAGTTGGATGTATACATTAAAATAGGCAAAAAGAGCCATTTTAATATGATAAGAAGTATGCATCTAAAACCAAAAGGTATTATCTTTTTGAAAAGGAAAACACTCAAAGATTTTCTAATAAATATTGGAATGAATTGACGATATTATTTTATCCCGTGATAATTGAAGATTATTTTAAAAGTGCTAGCACTAGCAATAAGACAAACAAAGAAATTAGAGACATAAGTAAAAACAATGATGAGACAAATCCTATCTGCTGACAAAGTAAACTACTTATAGTGGTATATGAATTACTTGAAACAAACAATAATTTGCTATAATTTCATTTTTAAAAACAGTTTTTGTGTGTGGGTGTGGGTGTGTATGTGTACTTCTATCTATATAAAACTGACTCAGAATATATGACCTTGAATAAATGAAAGCAGGTTAAGCCAGATTTGTGACCTTTAGCTAGTTTTCTATCAACTGAGCTAGATTTCATGCCAGATACACATTTCAAAGTTCCTTTTATTGTAATTTTAATTCTACAGTTTTCAAGTGTAATAGACCCTCTCCTCCAGCCCACACACATAGTTCAAAGCAAGTTTGACTATGTCCTAAAGGACAGCCTAGGGGTACTGTTTCCCTATGTGCAGGTAAGAATACATGACTCCTGGGTAGTTGAGAGACTTCTAAGGTCTTGATGTTTCATATTTGAATAAGAAGAAATCTTCAGAATCTCTCAATTTAGAAGAAATAGCTTAAGAGAGACAGGTTGGAGAGTTCAAGAATAGGCAAATGAACTTGAGAAAAGGGTTAGAGAGATGAGGGATGGACTTGGACTTTTCAGTGATAGACTGTACTCTTGAATATATTCTTTGATTTTTGGTGTTTGCAACCCTAAAGACTGCAAAGAACAGATTCCTTCTGGTGAGATCATTCTATCTTGAACTAAGATTGTTATCTTGCTCCCTAGCTAAAGAGCTCATTTATTTTGATGTGTTACATTGTCTAATCTAATGTAGTTTCTATTTATTTACTCTCCAATAGAGGTTGATTAGCTATTCACCGTTATCTTTTATGTAACCAGTATTTGGTGGCAGGGAGATAAAATAACACAAGTAAACTAAATATTATACTCTCCTGAGGGTTATAGGAAGATGCTTTTTAACCTGGATTAAGTGGTACCCTTGAACTACTAATATTTGAGATGTAGAAAACTGATGTAATTCTAGACCAATACTCCTTTTAGATATAAGCAACAAAAGAAGCAAGCCGTAGTCTTTCTCCTACTCCCCCAAAGACTGAAATCACAATTTCCCTTGGATATGGGTGGGACAAATGCTAGATCAATTATTTTCTCATGTCATACAGGAATCAAACCATCTTTATTTATAGATAGTGATTACACACACACACACACACACACACACACATTTTACATAAGAATAAATATTACTCCAAGGAAACCTACACAAATAATAGTATCTGGTAAAAGGAACATTTCAATAACTCTTAGTGATACAGTAACAACTCTTGGTGTAGAGAAGTCAAATACCTGAAAGATCATTTCAAGGGCACTATGAAGCAGAATTTCTTCCTTAAGAGTGCCCCAAAAAGTGCAGTCAGAAATGAAAACTACCACCTCAAACTTACAAACTATTGCTTCAAATCAGTCTAATTAATGATTTTACAGAGAAAAAAATCAGATGCTTACAGAGAAGTGGCAATTGGAAGGATTCTTACTTATTTCTTCTGCATTGCAACATAATTATTTCTTTGGTAAAAATACTTATTTGGGGCAAGACTACATACAAATATTAAAGTACTGAAGATAGGCAAAAGAACAATTTTAAATCAATAATATTATTTCTTTGAAGGCTATGAAAAAGCTACTGTCAGAAAAATTCTTATCATTCAAAGTCCTTCATATGATCTGTCCACCATTAATCTTTCCAGTCTTCTTATACCTCAATGACTCCTCCCCACTCTATATACATACTCTATATTCTAATGACACTGGTCCCCCTGCAGTACCTTGCACAAGATGCTCCATCTCCCAACTCTAGGCATTTTCACTGCCTGGTTCCTATTCTTGGAATTCTCTCCTTCCTAATCTGTCTCCTAACTTCCTCAGCTTCCTTTAAACCTCAGCTAAAACTTCACCTTCTATAAGAAGTCTTTCCTGATCACCCTTAATTCTTGTGTCTTCTCTTTGTTGATAATCGTGGCTTTATATTGTATATATTTTGTTTGTCAATTATTTCCTCCCCCATGAGAGTGTGAGGACCTCGAGAACTGGGACTGTCTTTTACCTTTCTTTGTATCAGCAGTGCTTAGCATAATTATTGACACATAGTAGGCATATAATAAATGCTTGCTGATTTGCCTTGTTATATCCTGAACCAGGCTGCTATATCAGTGAACTATATATTTAGGGGTCCAAGGAAAGATGCTGAGCTGTAAACATTATTTAAATGGCTTTTTAAAAGAATGATAGGAAATACACCTAAATATTTTAGTTGCCTTATTATGGTAAAAAAAAAAAAAATCCTACAATTCATTTTATAGCTCTAATACAGAAGAAAGTAGCAGGACATCAATAAAATTTCAGTTAACTGGACAGGTTAAGCCAGCAGAAAGCCAAGAGCAGCTATTACAGGCTTGGGATATGATTTCAGACAACAATAGTCATTATGCTTTCCTTCTTCACAGATAAATGCATCCTTAAGGGCTCTATGAAAATTTCTTTCCCAATAATTCATTCTAAGGATGAGCGCTGCACTGGAAAGATTAGCGTATTACAAAAAGACCTGGATTCAAATCCCAATTCTTCCACCTATTACCTGAATGATCTTGGGAAAGTCCCTTCTTCTTTCTGGGACTTGTTGCCTATGCAGAGTGAGGCACTGACTAGCCCTGGGCTTCTTAATTTTTTTCCACTCGTGACCCTTTTTTGCTGAAAAAATTTTTACATGGCCCCAGGTATGCAGTTATATAAAATAGGTATACAAATCAGTGACTGATAAGAAATCATAATATCATGACCCCTATATTCAGTTATATAGTAACATGTTGATTGCCATCTACAGTTTAAGAAGCTTTGGACTAGACAAACTCAAAGTTTTCTTCCAATTAAAAATCTTATGACAATTACTCATGTCCTCATTCAATTAAAATTTATTAAGTGTCAGGAACTGTGCTAGATACTAGAAATAAAAAGACACAAATGAAAACCATCCCCTTCCTGAAGAAACATGTTCTACTTGGGTAAAGGTGAGAGAGTACAATGTGTTTGTACTTGATTAAATGCAAAGTATATATAAAGTTCTAAAAAGAAAAGTAGATGGAATCTTATATAGTAGGAAAAGCAAGCAAGCATGTTTGATGGCAATGGAAAATATGGGAAAGAAAGAAAAATGGAATAAGCCTGGAAAAGTAGGTAGGAGTCAGATTGTACAGGGCCTTAAATGCTAGGGCTAAGTATTTTTCCCCTGAGGTAACAAGGAGCAATTGGAGATTTTTGAGTAGTGCAGAGACATAGTTAGATCTGTGTTTTAACACTATTAATGAAGAAGCTATGCAGAAGATGGATTGGAGAGGACCAGGTCTCAATGCTTTTAGAAATACGAAATATCCTTCAGCAATATTCTCTGGGGTCAGAAATGACAGAAAGAGAGGAGACTTTTCTATTTATCTCTGTGCAAAAAAAAAAAAAAAAACAATAGAGAGTCTTCTACAAAGTGAATTCAATTTTGATCAGGGACTATTTTTTTTTCAGTAAAACAACCTTTTAGAAGTATTGGTAGTATAGGAATTTAGCCACAACAGCCATCAATAGTAAGAAGAATCAATCTCCTGAAATTTGAAAAAGTACAACGTAATGGGAGCTTTAACCATTATATGAGCTCCAATGTTTCAATCTTAATTAAATCCAATTAGAGGCAATCAGAGTGGATCATCTTAAACTAATTTGTGGATAGGAATGATGGCGATTTTAAATGGCTCCATAAAGAACTAATAAAAAAAATCATTTCTTTCAATTATTTGGAGCACTAACCAATACCTAAAGGTCAATAGAAAATGGCCAGCATGGCTATTTCAGCACTCTACTGGAAACTCAGCTGAGCTAGGGGAGCTTCATGTCTGGAGTAAGCACTACCTCTGAGAGGACTAAGCTTAAATGTGTCTGTCATGCTAGACTGAATGATCACAGAGCTCAGTAATGGTGGGAGGGATAAGGTTCCTCTCTACATCGATGCAATGTGACCTTTCAGAACTACTCTCCTCTGAGGACATCTCCTTTTTGTGTTTAATGCAGTCTTATCGATAGGTCTATAGTATCCTCTAAAAACTTTAGGGAGAAACTGTCCTAGTGATTAGGATCAATTTCATTTTATTTTTTTTTACAAAGAAGTAAAAGAAAGACAAAATCTATTGACCTTTTAATTTGAAATCACTTCATATCATCTGAGAGAAATGAATACAGATTTACTGAGAGAAAATACTTTTAATTATTTTGGAAACTTGCTGCTAATAAAAAAAAAAAAGGGAAACAAAATGCCCACCAACAAAATGTGACTCAATGAACTGCGGAATATGATGCCATGGAATACTAATGTATAACATGTCATGAGAAATGACAGATGTGAGATGTGATAGATTCAGTATCTGTTATAATTCCTCGCCCTATCTAGTTCTTTTAATAAAAGGCAATGAAGCTATGCCCAAGACTTGATTGGATCAGGAGGCTAAATCTTAAGTTCTCCCCAGTCTAAAGTATTTCCTTAATATGGCTTCAAAGCAGATTTCAAGGAATTTTGTAGACACAAAAAAAGTCCACCCAAGCTTAATTCAAGCACTTAAGATCTGACAATGGCCCAAAGCCAAATGAGATACCAAGGCCTGCTCTGCTGACTAAATAAGTCTCCATGTGGGGAGGAGGTCTCTACTGATGAAGCTTCTTATCAGTACCCTGAGGGTCAAAGGCCCTCTGACTGGAGGGTTAAAGAACCAAATTCCTTTCAAAGCCTCCATTTAAAGGGAGCTCAGAAGCCCAGTCAACTTCATTTTCTACTAGCTGCAACATGGGTTCAAATTCATCATTATCAAGCTGCCCCATTGACCCAGATACCTTCTTTTCCCATCCACCATCAGTTCCTTTAATCTTCCTTTTGTGTGTTGTCTTCCCCCATTAGATAACAAGCTCCTTGAAGGCAGGGATCATCTTTCTTTTTCAAATATGTATCCAGCACTTAGCACTGTGCCTGGCACACAGTAAGTGCTTAATAAATGCTTTTTTTTTTTTGTATTTACTGAGTGCCTACCTGAGACAAGTACATAATCCTTACTGTGTATTTTTTTCTCTGCAGTAGCCAAGTCATCTTCCTTTTACTGACTGTTCAATAACATACAGGGGTCTAATTGCACTCCAATATGAGCCCTAAGCAACAAGGGGCCTGGTCTAAGTCAGGCTCAGCTCACTATGAGTGACACAATTAGTAATTGGAATAAGGCATTATCACAGCTCCCATAGTGGCTGAAATACAGGAAGGATGATGCAAATGCAGAAAAGAGTGTGATTAACTAGCAAACTGTGGCAAGGAGGATTGCTGTGTCAAGGGGTGATCTGGTGGCGTATGAAGAGTCTTCTCTGGGGAACAGAGGGAAGTGATTAGCTCAGTGGGTGTCCAAAAGTGGTGACAAGGAGAGTAAAGAAAAAGCCATTCCCTTGTTATTGTTAACCATTATGGAACAGATAAATTGCCAGCATAAGAAAAGTGCATGTAAACTGGCCCGGCATATCCAACAACTAATTAAAGAGTTATTGGTTTTGAAGAGCTATGCCCTGAAAGCAGAGGGGCAACTTCTGGAAATGGTAACAGCACAAATTAAAAGGATGATCTCATCCAGGAAATGATGAGCAAAAGGTGGGAAGTATAGTCTTCAATCTAGAGATTTCATTGGAAAATGGTGCATCCTGCTGAAATCAAGGCTTTAATACCAAGTCTGAGAGCGAAGTGATGAAAATGGGACGTGGAAAATGGTGGTATAAAAAAGCCATGGTCTTATCCTCTTACTGCTCCCTAGAGTATGACTTCTTCCATAGATGGAGTAAGAGATTAGCCAGATTTGACCATCAAAGAACTGTGAGGTTGCAAGAGAAGTTTCAACAGCTACTTGGTGAGACACTAAAACAAAAGTTTTCAGGGCATGGTCTAATACAGATGTTCTTTCAGAAACAGAGTGCCATATGCTTGGGGAGTTCACTCACATGGAAACTACTTTTTCTCCCTTTTCAAGTGGCTAAGATGTCAAGTTGCATGTACCTGGTCCCATTAAAAAGAAATCCTGTTCCTCAGTTGGGGAATGTCTGAATAAGTTATGATATGTTAATATAATGAAATATTATTGTTCTATAAGAAATGATGAGCAGGCTGATTTCAGAAAACCCTGGAAAGACTTACAGGAACTGATGCCGAGTGAAGTGAGCAGAACCAGAAGAACACAGTACACAATAACAAAGTTATGTGATAATCAACTGTGATGGACTTGGTTCTTTTCAATAATGAGGTGATTGAGGCCAATTCCAATATACTTGTGATGGAGAGAGTCATCTACATCCAAAGAGAGAACTATGGGGACTGAATATGGATCAAAGCGTAGGCTTTTCACCTTTTTGTTGTTTATTGGATTGATTTTTTTTTTCTTTCCTGTATTCTTTCCCTTTTGATATGAATTTTTTTGCACACTATGATGAATATAGATATATATCTAGAAAAGCTGAACATGTTTAACTTATTTCAGATTGCTTGCTGACTTGGGGAGGGGAAGGAGGGGGAAGGAGAGGGAGAAGGATTTGGAACAAAGGATTTTGTGAAGGTATATGTGGAGGGCTATCTTTGTATGTGTTTGGAAAAATAAAATGCTATTTAAGAAAATAAATAAAAAGAAATCCTGAGGCAGAAAATAAAATTTCTAAAGGAAATTGGGTTTGATAAATTGAATTTATATGCATCCTTTTCCATCATGGCCCAGCATGCCCTATCCCTGAGCAATTACATTCTTCTCTTCTGGATAGAATCCTAGCCAAATGGCATCAGGTTTTAATTATGGGTCTCCTTTACTATACAATTATATAAGCATGGACAAGTCAGGTATTAATATTTGAGCAGGAGATTTTGATGGTGAAACTGGCTGCCATGCATATGAATAGGTGCTTTGGGAATAGGCAAAAGAAACCATGTGCCTTCCTATTAAGACAGAAAATGATGATGTCTTCTCCTTCACTTGGGTGTGGCTCCAGAGATAAAGGGTTACAATGCAAACCTCTGGGAATACTAGGAAAACTATACCATGATACACAACAGCAAGGAAATATAGACCCCCCTCAGCACCATCCAAGATTGAGTAAGACACCCACTAAAGTGACTTCCATTTTGATTTAAAAAAAAAAAGCCACTGAATATTGGTAACCAGGCTCCTATCATTCCAGGGGATATGGACTGATTTTAAAAAACCCAGTTTCCACAGAAGAGTTCTTCTTCTGTGGAATGGAATGGATGGGATAACAAGAGCTCTTGGAAGTCATTCTCTATATAGGCCTTTACAGCAATCTCTACTTACATTATTGAGTATAGGAAGAAATGAAAACCCTTGAAGTAGCCCAAATCCTCCTGTGATCCAAGCAATACTGGGTCCCCTGGGAAGGGGGATATTTCTGCTGTATTGGTGGAAAATTTCAGAGTACTTTGCTTTACCAGCTCAACTTACAACAATCAATCAATCAATAAACATTTGTTAAACTCCTACTATATGACAGGTACTGGGCTAAGCACTGGGGATGTAAAAAGAGGCAAAAGACAGTCCCCTATCCTAAAGAACCTCAAAGGTCCATCTACCAAGTCCATCTCAAACACAGCCTACAGTGGGTTATAAGAAGGATTCGTAAACTTTTTCCACTCATGACCTCTTTTTGCCTGAGAAATTTTTACCTAACTCTGGGAACAGAGGTATATAAAATAGATAAACAAATCAAACATTTACTGATAATAAATCATAATTTCATGATCCCACATTCAGTTACATAACCTTATAAGGAGTCGCAACCCACAGTTTCAGAAGCTTTGGGCTATGGAGAGCTAAACAAAGTTGTTACTTTGTCAGTATTAAGGACCAGGTAGCACAGGCTCAAAGGTAGTGATTTTGGATTACTGACCTTGCCCATCTTTTTTACAGCACTGATATAGCTGATATGATAGTCATCATGATTACTATTTTGTATAGTGTCTCCTCTGAGGTAGTTATTATTGTTCCCATTTACAGATGAGGAAAGTGTGTCTCACGATGACAAAGTGCTTAGCTTGGGGGGGAGGGGTTTCCAGTAATTAAATACCTGAAGTGGGATTTGGGCAGAAATTTTCAGCCCTCAAAGTCCTGTTCTCCATTTACTCATCCAAACTGGCTAAGCCTCTGTCCAGACAGCAGGTCCTGGACTGTGAGTCAGTACATACAATTTCTCACTCAGGTTGTATCATTGTGTGTGTCCAGCCCTCTCTCTCAGGTCTCAAGTCCCCCTTTTATAAAGTGAGGCAGTCAAACAAAATAGTTCTTAAGATCTAATTCTACATATGATGAACGTAAGGCTTTGCCTCTAATAAAAAAGAAGAGTAACCACTTAACAAGAATTCTGTGGATTACCCTTCATATGTTTCCATGAGTTCCTGTTACTGTGTTCCTTTAGAAAATGAAAGACAAAGACAAATGAAAGCTAAATTTCTCCCCCTCCCCCCATGAAGGTAAAAATCACATATACACTGGGATGGGATGGGCATTCTTCAAATTCAAGCAGCATGGTCCTTCTGCTCCTGAGGCTTCCCAGGGATCTCCAGGGGGCAACTACAAGAAGCTCAGGTCAGGAGATTAGAAAATGATTTGTCTCAGGGTCCTGAGGTCAGCCTCAGGGAAAAAGAGCAACAAAAAAAGGTTTTTGGCCCATATACAAAAGGGACTGATGTTTGGAAACACATCTGCTCCTGGAGAGTTCAGGCCAAAATGGAATCAGAGGCTGCCCATGAAATGTGAATTCTGATCATCAAAAGACACTTGTGGATTCTAATGATTCTAACCCATTCCTTTTATTTCAAGGAAGTCATAGGTTTTGTATTTTATTTTGTTTTGTTTTTAATGCTGAGACTTCTTTCTGACTTTGGAAACAATAGAAATACAAGAGGCATGTTTTCATTCTTATCCTTCACTCTAACTTCCAGTCCTGTCAAAAAAGAGGATTACACTTGATGGCCTCTAAGGTCCCGGCCACAGATCCTCCCAAGATTCCTTACTTTATGCATCTCTGATTTTCTTTTTAGTCTTGCATCTTTTCCTTTCTCCTTTGTGCTACATTTCAACACCAAGTATCTTCCACACTTTGTTGGGAAGGAAGAGCATCTATTTTCTTCTAATACATACTGAGTCTCACATGACCTTTCTTTGTTTTGATTTGTCTTTCTTTAGAAATTCTCAGCCCCTGACCACATAGTCCCCTCTACTTGTTCAGGAGGACACAGTGAATCTATTCCTGGGACATGCTTGCAGAGCCAGATCCCATGAACATTTCTGAAACAAAATAATATACTGGGTTTTTTTTTCTCAGCTATGAGAGAAGGAAGAACCAAGAGGACAGGGAGAAGGAACAAAAGGAAGGGAGAGGAGAAAGAAAAGTAAGTGTGCTGTTCCCAAGCTTCATGTTGACCTTTTGGCATCCTAATTTTCTAAAGGTCAAGCTGTGAGGCTGAGAGCCTAGGGGAATGCCAGGCACACTGACTCCTAGAATTAGTTCAGTTACATTAAACATTTAAATTTTGTTATTAACTTTCTTGGACATATGTTAAAGATCTAAGGTGCCTCTTTATCAGGGAAACTGAATCAGAAAGCCGAGAGATCAGTGTAACATCTGGCATGAATTCTCCCTTGAGTTAGTAGTACCTACCTATAATTTTCCTTTTGCTTAAGGCTGCTTAAAATAGCCAGAAGAACAGAGAACTCTATTAAAATGTCACAGTAAGAAGATAGCAATAATTCCAATTTTAAAAAGAAGATTGCTGAATAGAGGGACATGCTTTAACTTATACTATACAGTCTGGTTTGGAAGCCTGTTCTCTACAATGTGGAGACCTCCAGCTCACCACTGTAACCAGCCAACTGACTAAATCTGGGCTCAGACATTGACTAGTTGTGTGACCCTGGGTAAGTCACTTCATCCTGTTTGTCTCAGTTTCCTCATCTGTAAAATAAGTTGGAGAAGAAAATGGCAAACCGCTGCAGAATCTCTTCCAAGAAAACCCCAAATGGGTCAAGAGACTCAGACATGATAGAAATGACTGAACAACAACAAAAATCAACTGGTCCCAAATCCAATGCAGGCTTCCCCGGCTCAAAGATTTCTCTCCTCTGTCTCCACCTACTTAAATATTATTCATTCTTTAGGCTCCATGTAAAATCCTATCACCTTCATTCAAAACTGATTTTCTTAGTTATAAACTCTCCCTCCTAGGCAACACAGAAATTGCCTACCTAAGAAAATTAATCTTTAGAATAAAAATCAAAATATGACATCTCAGAGAATCAGTGGGGAGGGGAGAAGAAAAAACAGAGGGAGAGAGAGAGAGAGAGAGAGAGAGAGAGAGAGAGAGAGAGAGAGAAGGAGGGGGAGAGAAAGGGAGAGAAAGTGCCAGCTGCTCTCTATTTCCAGGCACTAGATTCATTCTATCAAGTTTCTAGCCTCTTCATTAAGGGTTTGGGTTCACCTAGAAGCATATTAGATGGTCTATCACCCATTATATTTGCTGCATGATCCACCTAGCATCTAATCGTTGCCATTAGGAATTTCTATAGCACTCTGCATTCATCACAATGTACCCCACCCCCAACCCCCTAACCCTGGCAAAATGACAGCAGTCTTCCTTCCAGTGCATGTTGAAGGATAGCAAGTTTCTGCTCTTTCTTCTTCCATATGGTACCAGTACAAGTTTAAATCTGTAATCCCATGAAAGCATTGTCATTTAGAATCCTAGAATGTTGGTGCAAAAAGAGATCTTACATATCATTGCTCTACCATAGCGTCCAGACAAATTTACCTTTAGAAAGTAACAAATAGCATGCATACATGAATTTCAAAAGTTCCGTGCCCTTATTAAGTTGCTGTTAAAAGAAGGCTGTTCTTTAGTATTATGTCCTTTCATATTCCTGACCTCTTTAAATAATGGTTATCGAGTTACTGTAATCATTATACTAAGGACTGTCTCAGTCTAGAGATTTTAAAATAACACTTTACCTTTTTAAATATTTAGTATCTAAATTTAAAGGATCAGAGAGGCATTTTTGCCTATAGCATATGCTATTTGGCTTTGTATTTCTTTTTAATAAACCCTTTTCCTCTCCTTCTTCCAGTTCCAACACTTGAAAGTTCCAAGAAATGCAATTTTAGTGGGTTTGAGCTGATGCTTTCCAAATTGGCTCCTGGTTTGCATTTTGTGCTTTTGTGAGGTTTGGGATTGGAGTTTTTCTGTTTTTGTTTTATTTTGTATAAATCTTTCACTCTAAATTGCAAACTAAGCTCAGGAAAGAAGAACTTCAAATCAAAATCACTCCTAACCTTTCTGCCCCTCCCAATCCTACCTTCAACTTACCGAGCCCACCAAATGCTCACCTTTGAAGCACTCCATGTTGAATTGAGTGATGGCCTTTATTTGTCTCTCTCCAGCACCTTCAGCATTAGCAGCCACACAGGGCAAATTATTTGCCCCAAAGAAGAAAGAATGATTGACTGTTGAGTGCAAATAAAGGTATGAAGGGCTAGTTTAGAATTCTATTAAGAATGGGCCTGATTTAGGCAAATATAACCCACTGGTTAATTTCTTTCCATTCTATCTTGGTAATCTCTAGCAATTATTCCTTCATTCTCACTCATTTTCTATTCCCACCGCTGCCACCTTAGTTAAGACTCTCAGTCCTTCTCTTCTAATGCCTCACTAAGGATTGTGAAATTTCTCTGAGTTTCCCTACCTCCTGTCTGTCTGCTGCCAGTATACTGTAAAGTACCTATTTCAAGTAGGTTCAAAAGCCTTTGTCTCTCCCTCAGGCTTCGTTTTTAAACGAATCTGCTATTTCCTTGGTGGAAACTCTTAGAGAAGAAACTTCCTCTATCAAGCCATTCTGGACCTACTGTAGCTCTTACAGACATAGCTGCCTAGAAGCAATGAAAAGTTAAAGAACTTGGTCAAGGTCACACAGTTAAAGTGTCAGAGACAAGATCTGAAGTCAGATCTGCTCAACTCAGATCCTTCCTTCACTTTGTCACAGATGCATCTTATTCTTTTTTTTTTTTTGTCCTTTTTTTTAAATAGCCTTTTATTTACAGGTTATATGTATGGGTAACTTTACAGCATTAACAATTGCCAAACCTCTTGTTCCAATTTTTCACCTCTTACCCCCCACCCCCTCCCCCAGATGGCAGGATGACCAGTAGATGTTAAATATATTAAAATATAAATTAGATACACAATAAGTATACATGACCAAAACGTTTTTTTTGCTGTACAAAAAGAATCAGACTCTGAAATCTTGTACAATTAGCTTGTGAAGGAAATCAAAAATGCAGGTGGGCATAAATATAGGGATTGGGAATTCAATGTAATGGTTTTTAGTCATCACCCAGCGTTTTTTCTCTGGGCATAGCTGGTTCAGTTCATTGTTGCTCCATTGGAAATGATTTGGTTGATCTCGTTGCTGAGGATGGCCAGGTCCATCAGAACTGGTCATCATATAGTATTGTTGTTGAAGTATATAAAGATCTCCTGGTCCTGCTCATTTCACTCAGCATCAGTTCGTGTCAGTCTCTCCAGGCCTTTCTGAAATCATCCTGTTGGTCATTTCTTACAGAATAGTAATATTCCATAATATTCATATACCACAATTTATTCAGCCATTCTCCAACTGATGGGCATCCACTCAGTTTCCAGTTTCTAGCCACTACAAAGAGGGCTGCCACAAACATTCAAGATGCATCTTATTCTTAATGCCACATGCTTATGAAATAAAATCATTTGCCTGGAATTCAAGGCCCGGCACAATATGGCTCCAAAATGCCCTTGGAATTCATTTCAGTTCATTGTCCTTCAAGTATTTGACAACTGAATCAAGCAAGGCTCCTAGCTGATGCCCAGTCCTTTCCCATCTTCAGACATTGTCTGGAATGACTTCTTATCACATTTCTGTCTATAGAAATTCTCAGCTCCTAAGGACAATCTCAGGTTACATTCTAACCCATGAAGTTTTTCCTCATTTCCCCAGGTGACTGTGACCCTTTCTCCTTCTCAAATCTTGCATACTATGCCATCTGGTTTGAAATTCACCATATTCTAACTTCTAACATACTATATGGTCCTATTATATTCCATTATATTATAAATTCATTGAGAAGGCACCATCTTTTTTGTCTTTATCCCTCCACCATTTGTACAGAGCTTTATAAATAATATGTGCTTTGTAAATGTTTGTTTAATCAATATGCCTCTTTCTTCATATCCTCAGTCACTGGGTAGGGAAGGACACGTTCCTGGCTGCCTCTCACCACTCTGTATATGTCTCATCTCACAAACAGAAAGAAGAGCTCAGAGGAGTACAGGTCATACATATGCAAGCCATACTGTTCCTCTCCCCCAAAAAATCTCTGTACCACTAGTGAAATGGCGAATAAAATTACAAAATATTAACTTCCTAAAATTTCATTTGATTTCTGCTATGGAAATTGAATTTTTGCCAACCAACTTTTAAAAAGTAATTGTTTTAGAATGTGATATTTAGAAAAAACCTTAGAGGCTAGTTACCTTCTTTTACATGTGAGGAAGTTGAGGCCCACAGAGATCATACAATCTTGCCAAGGTGAGCATAGGTGAGCAGCAGAGGATTTGGGATGAGAAACTCCAGCTTCATTTCCCAGCTTCTTTCACTTTCTATCCACCAGACCATGAGTGTGATACTTCATCTCAATGTAAAAGAGTGGGTGGGTGGGTGTTTAGACTGGACATACTCAAAAGTCCCTTGCAAATCTAAATATATGAACTACAACCCTTATCTATTTGCACATGGAATAATGGAAATTAGGAAACTGAGGCAAATAGAATTAAGTGACTTGCTCAGGGTCCCATAGCTAGTAAGTTTTGGAGGCTAGATTTGAACTCAGGAAGATGGATCTTCTTTATCCCATGACTGGTGTTCTATCTACTGTGGCACCCAGATGCTCAAGAGTACAGAGATTCATTGTCAGTCAAGAAGGACCAATTATGTGCCTACTATAATCCAGGTATTATAGTAAAATGATGAGGATACAAAGATAAACAAATCAAACAGTGTCTTCTAGCCAGCTTGGCCTATTTTCTGATTCCTAGGGGCATTTTTCTCTCTCAAATCTATGCTGATACAGAGTCTTTTCCTCCAGGTTGGTCTTCTTTACCTTTACATTTTAGACTTCTTTTAGCTTACTTCAGAGCTCAGTTCAAATACTATGTCCTCCATGAAGTCTTTCCAGATGCCCAGGTGTTAGTACTGTCGGCCCAACCCTATCCCTACATTATTATTTTTTCTTCATTTAACCAGTTCCCACTTAGGGCTACCTTGACCAAAATGCACCCACACTGATGGGTTGGCTCCACAGAGAAGTGCTGCTATAACTTTCAGAGTTCAAAGCATTAAGTCGGTGTTCACAAGCCCCCACTGGTGTGTTCCCCTTACAAAATAAGCCAGTAGAACAAATTCTTTATCAAAGGCATTTACTCAAATAGCATGGAAAGAGCTGTTTTATAATTGGGTTATACAACAAGGCTCACTATCCCACAAATACACAGAGTCTATGTTCAGGGAAGACTGGACATAAACTTAAGTACAAAGGTGCTGAGGCACAAATACAACAGCAACATATATGACCACAGCAATTCACAGCTGTAGAAATGCAGGGCTTTGATGCTTTTTCTCTTTTTGGAAAGTCCTAAAGACATTCCAAATGGATGGTGGCATTGGTGATAGATAAATTATAGTATTGTTCAACTAGGCTGGCTCTTCAAAAAACACAATGTCTCAGAGGGACAAATAACTCAGGTGGTCCTGTTCCATTTAGAGCAGGGTTTCTTGCCTAGATGGACCAATCTGTTCCTGGATTGAGTGGAATAAGTAACTTGGTAGCTGGCTTTGGCTCCTGACCTGGTTCCGCTGTTACTAAAATGTTCTAGCTGTTTTTTCTATAGCTGGACAGAGTTCCTTATTAGATGGGGTCTAGCAGGTCATACCTGTTATAGAATAATGACTACCAGACTAAGTTGAACAGATTAGGTTGTTCAGTCACTAGGCTCTTCACAGGATATGGAATCTCTCTTGGGATGGGTCAATTTCCTCTATTTGATGAACAATTGCTTCCTTTTCCATGTTTAGCTACTGGATTTTCTGAATGGTATTGCATTCTCTTTAGCTGGAGTGTGCCATATAGTGCTTGTTTTACTTGGAACGCCATAGTGATCTTTCAGCAAGGGCAACCACCCTTAGCTTTGGATCCATAGAAGGCTTTTTCCTTTGGCTCTGTCAGAGTTTCAGCTCTCAGGTCATCACCTCCAAGCAAAAGTTGAGAGAATTAATGCCTTTCCTAATTTAACAATTCTTCCTTGCTCAAAACCCTTTTCCTCAGTAAGGCTGTACCTTAAAGCAATCAGTTTCAATCCAGCCAGTTCACCTCCTACACTCCTTTGGGACTATTGTGGAGAGAAGTGGCTAGGAACCCAGGTGTGAACTACAGTATGTACCCAGGAAGCAAGTTCATTGTCTTCTTTATATCAAATGAGACAATCAAACCCCAAACCCTTCCCAGGATATGAAGTATCTATTTTGTATCTGAAGGTCTCTTGCTTCACATATCAGCACCTCTGTCCTTCAAGGTTTTCAGAGCTTTAGATTATATTGAAGCTTTATCTTCTCCTGTTTAATTTGCATTAATTTTGTACTTATTTATCTGAGCATGTGCTGTTTCTACCCCTACTCTAACCACTCCTAGTAGAGCATAAGTTCTTGAAGGCAGAATATTTTGCCTCATGCAGTGCCTGGTAGACAGCAGTAGCTTAACAAGTGTCTGTTTAATAAAAGGATACACAGAATAAGCTTCTAGATGGAAAAAATTTGGGACAAATTTAATTTCATATATCTACAGTGAAGATCTGGTCAATGGCAGCACCATCCTCAGAGCATGTGCATTGTATTCCATCTGGTGTTAGGCCACATATAAAAGCTACGGTGCCTAACAAAACTACCAATATTTCCCTGAACAACAGGAACAAACTCCTCTATATACTCCTTGGTACCTAGGAAGAGTAAGCTCAAACTTGAAGCAATTTATACAAAGTAATTGCCCCCTCAAGTTCATTTCCAAGTACAGCATAAAAGAAAAATGGATGAGTCCCTCCATTTTGTATTATCTGGCATCTTGGCTATGGGATCAATCAAACCCTAGTCACTCTTCATGAGTGTTCTGCCTGGACTCTGGATTCCAGACTTCTAGAGGCTCACTCTGCTGACCTTTTGAAGATCACAAGATCATAATCTAGTCCCATACTCTCTCAGCTAAGAGCAAGAAAGAACAGACACAAGAGAAACAAGTGAAACAGAAGGCCCAGCTGTTCATGGCTACAAAGTGGCAACTCAAGTAGAGAAATAAAAGTCCTAATACTCTCTCCTCATCTGAGGCTTATAGCAGTTTGTGGCCTTCTCTTTCAAAAAGAGGCAAAACAGGGCAAGTATGCTATGAATTTTCAGTTCTGGCTCAACAAATAGTCAAACCTTCACTTCTTCTCCTCATAGTTAGAAGATGAGAACAAGGTATAGAATGTCTACATAAAATCTGAATCACGGTGCAGGACCCTCTTGTTACATTTTATCCTACCTTTTCAGAAACAGACTCCCCAGCCTTTTTCACATGGCCTGGAAGCTTACAAAACGTGCTGCATATACCTTGATGATAGGGTCCCCCATTATCAAAGCCAGTATTATATATGTAAGGTAAGTTTCCAAGTTAAGAATGTATTATGTTTCCAAAGTTCCTCTGTAACCAACCCTTGAATCTGAGATTTTATCCTATTGCAAATTGAATAGATATATTTCTGAGAATTTTTCTCATAATTTTAGCTTGTAGCTTCCAACTAGAAAACCAAGGAAAATGTGCTTACTATAGCTTTTCCTCATTCAAAATATGGTGAGACCAATTCCCTATTGACAATCAGGTAGCTCACTATGTTACAAAGAAAAACTTTATTTAAAGGAGGAGAAGAAACTAAGCATCCTAGAACATCCATTAGTCCCAGAGATATATGTGAAAGTCCCAATCACATAGTGTAGAGTATCAATTATGAGGGTTCTTCTTATTGAAGGTATCTACCCTCCCAAGTCCTACTTGTGATGAGGAATGAGGATTAATGAGGGAGTGTTATTGTTCTCTTTCTAATTTCTGGATTGTTTCCAATGGTGCTGCCAGTAAGGTATAGTCTGTTCTATTCTGATGGGTCAACTCCCATTTGTAAGATAAAGGCAAAAAACTCTGGTATCTCATTATTTTTCCCAGTTTGTACCACTCTCATCCCATATGTCCATCTTTTGTAGTGTCTTTCTTAATTTCCCAATTTCTGGTCCCACTTCATATACATCACCATATATCGTGGGTCACATTCTCTTTATTTTCTCTAGTTTCTCAACTAAAAAAGAAGAGCAGGAAAGAACAGATACGAAAAAACAAGTGAAAGAGAAATGGAAAAATTAGGGGTACTCTGTGGTTCAGCATCCACTTAAAATCATTTTTCACAATTATCTATTACTACATTGATTTTTTTTACTAGCCAACCAGAAAACCCAATAAACATTTTACAATAAATATGTTCTAGAACATAGTAGAAACTAAATATATATTGACTGAAACAGAATTCAAGAGCATAGCGAAAATTTGTGACAAAAATATCCCCCATACACTGTGTATGCTCTCCCAAAAACTACCACACTTCTAATTGGGGAGAATCTACTTTCAGAGAAGGTGTGACAAGAAAATAGTCATAGAAGGAATTCTTGTTGGGAACTTATGTGGTGAAGGAACAAGAATCCAGGAACTCATGAAGCCCTAGCATGGCCGGAGTAATTCATGCAACTCCAATTCAGAACAGCGTATTGCCTTCTGGTGATGCCATTAAGTTGCTTTCTATTGGTCACCTTTTTTCTACTTCCTTTTGGGCATCACTGCCTTTGAAATGATGCTTTGGGGCATCCTTGTGGGCATCAAAGGGTCAATGTAGAAATGCCTGGGCACCAGCAATGTGTCTACGTTCAACATCTATCTAAGAGATGAGACCTGTTTATATCAATCGTTTCCCAAATATCTCTAAAATAAATATTTCAAGCTAATTTAACAAGCATGTGTTAAGTACTTACAATGTACCAGTCACTGAGCTAAGTGGTAAGTTTACAAACACAGAAATGGAACATCTTTCAGAAGCTTACATTCTACAGGAGAGCATATCATGTAATTGAAGATAAGAAAAGGTTATTCAAAGTAAAGCAAAATAATTGCAGGAGGGAAACATAACAAATTGGAGATCAGGAAAAGCTTCATTTAAGCAGCACTTAAATTGGGCACTCCCTAAAGTCAGGGTGAGCAGACAAGGGGATTCACTTATTCAAGTATAGGGAATTAGGAAATGCAATGTGGTTTGTTGGGAACACCTAACAGCCCAATTAAATGACAAGAATGTAGAAAGTCGGAAGGGTAGTAGTACAAAATAAGTTTGCAGCAAAAAGCAATTGTCAACAGGGGGATAAATGAAGGTTGTGCCTAATTGTACCTTGTCCTTCATATATACAGGTGATTCATAAGTCAAGTGTTTGCTCTGAGCATGGTGTTCAGAGGGTTTGACTACAAATATTAATTAGTATATACAAACACAAAATCCTCAGAGTACATGTATCACATGGCTGAGCAATATGTCTCTACCAATTCTCCTGGTTTGAAAGAATATTAAATATACTGGGATGAAGTTACCATTAGGTAGCTTCTTTGAAATTTCATTATGGCTTAATTATTTTTTTCTATGAGATAAGCTGAGAAGTCCTTTGTCTCAAATATTATTTCTAATTATTCATGGCTCATGAATGTAATCACAAATAAGGGTGAGAAAGTAGGTTTATTGCTTAATCAACTGTATTAAAATTCTACTGTATTACCAAAATCACCCAGTAATTAAACCCCTAATAAAATAATGAGCTCTGGTTGAATATGTCTAGTTCTCCAATTGGGAAAATATTTAAAGGGTGAGCATCTATCTGAAATGGTCATAATACAAGTGTGATGTATCATACTTTTATCCAGGAAGTCAAGAATCTTACTTAACTGTTCAGGCCCTTGCAGAAATCCCTTCTACAACATCTAAGATAGATAGGTGGTCACTCAGCCTTTGTTTGAAGATATAGAACAACACTAAGCCTGCTATTACATTGTGTTGTTCAGCTGCTCTATTAGGAAGCTAAAGGTAGCTAAAATCTACCACCTTATGATTTCTACTTTTGTTATTTCTATTTATCTTTCCTAGTTCTTCCTTCTTCCCTTTACTATACGGCAAGCCTTTCAATTATTTGAAGACAGTCAGCAATGAAAGAAATATTATACAATAGAAAGAGTATTGGATTTGGGATCAGAGCACTTTTGTTCAAGTCCTTGGCTCTGTTACTTAATGTATGATCTTGCCTAAGTCATATAACTGATCTGGGCCTAGTTTCCTAATTGAAAAATAAGGAAGTGGGACTAGATGAACTTCAAGGGCCTTTCTAGCTCAAAATCTATGATCCTGTGATACTTCACCCTCTTCTAAAATGACATGACTTGAGCTGATCATGAGAAAGATTACTATCCTGTTTGTTCAATCAATTGTCTAACTATACTCTCACCACACTCAAACATCTCTCCTTTTCTACAAAGATATGAGAAATATTGTCCAGTGACTTGCTAAAATCAACACATTATTTATGGCACTCTCCTGATGTGTCAGTGTAGTAACTATGAAAAGAAAGACTGTTTTGGCATGACTCTTTCTTTGGTTAGTATGATTTTGTCAGTGTGGGAAAATTATTCCAATAATTGATTTATGATACATAATATTTAAATGTCTAGAGGCACTGAGAAAATAAGTTCCTTGCCTAAGATTCCAAGGCCAGGCCTCTATCCCCTAAGACAGACTACCTCTCATTCTTAGTCAATATAAAACTAGCATAATAAAGGGCAATTCTTGGAACTAGGAACGCCTGGGGTTCAAGTCCTCCCTCTTACAAAGACTGGCTGAATGACCCTAGGAAAGCTAGTTAATGTTTAGGTGGATATGCAACTCTTTTAAAAATAATTCTAGTTATCTGTTTTATATTTTCCCCAGTTACATTTAAAGCAATTTTAAAAAATTAAACTTGGATTTCAGACTCTCTCCCTTAATCTCCACCTGCACCCCCCCCATTAAGAAACCACATGTGATATTATGCAAATCATTTCCATAAAAGTCATGTTGTGAAAGAAAACATAGCTCTCCCACCCTAATAAAAATGCTCAAGAAAAATAAAGATTAAAAAAGAGAGAGAAGATGATTCAATATGTAATCAGACACAGTTTATTTCTTCTCTTGGTTTGGAGAAGATTTTTGATCATAGGTTCTGGATCATTATACTATTGAGAATAGCAAAGTCATTTACCATCCCAGAACATTGCTATTACTTTGCATATAGTACATTTCACTTTGCTTGAGTTCATGGAAGACTTTACAGGGTTTTTTCCCCAAGAGCATTCTGCTCATCGCTTCCCATACAACAACCATATTCCATGACTATCACACACCACAGTTTATTCAGCCAGTCCTCAACTGATGGACATCCCCTTGATTTTCAATTCTTAGCCCTGAGAAGATAGGTACTACAAATATTTTTGTACATATAGGTCCTTTTTCTTCCTCACTATTTTTAAAAGCTTTTTTTGGTATTCATATGCATGAATTTATAGCCCTTTGGGAACAATATGCAACTCTTTAAGACCATTAGTTGCAAAATATAACTGACTTGAACTAGTGGAGGGAATTTCCTAATCTAGAGCTTTCTGTACTAAGGAAATCATGATTCTAGCCCCTATCCTTCTATACCAATCCACTACAATTAATCTATAAGTAAAGTTTCTCAGTGAATTTTTTATGAAACTCTCACTTTCTCCAGTCTTTTTCCAATGCCTCATCATTGCATGAAGGAAAACCTAAGCTCTTTAAGACAAAGAAGTTTTGATACTCTCACATAACTGTCACTTCCTAATGACTCTCTTCCTGTCCACAATAAGAGATCTCTCTAAAACACATAAGGATAAACAAAACAAAAACCATGATCATCTTTGATATGCCTGACACTCACCAAAGCTCACCAACCTCATCATCCAGATCCCTTCACTCACATTCACTCCACATATCCAAATGGTCACCAAGACATATCATTTCTACTTTTGCAATATCACTTATATACATTCTCTGCAAGAGAGCAACAACTTCCTGAAATGTGAATTGGAAAAGGTAAAAAACTCCCAAGAATTTCAGGGAAAATTGGAAAAGGCAAAGATGAAATGACAGAGGAAACAATCTTCTGAGCCTATTAATTTATTGAGTAACATATGGCAATTTTCCAACAAATCAAGCCTTCCTCAACTTTGGTATTACATACTGAATACAGGAAAAACAGACTTTTACATATAGAAAACAGTCAATCAAATAATACCAATTAATTATAAGAAAACAATATAACATTAAGTAATCTGATTTCTTACTGGATAAAAGGTTAGGAACTTCACAAGTTGGGAGGGGCAGAATGAACAGGTGCAATTACCTGAAATCAGAAAAGGAAGTTTCCCATTCCCTCCAAGTGTCAATAAGCAAAGGAACATGAAACAATAACTGATTGATCAGTAAGAGGCCAGTTTTTAGATCAGACATATGGGTTGCTTAAGATGTACAATTATGAGAAAAAGTTTTGCTCAATCTTTGTATCTGACTGGGTTTTCAGTCAGCATACATGTCGGCCCTTTGTTAAGGGTCTCTAAACAGCAGGTAGAGGTGATGATACTCCTGACTAGCTATACATAGCTAGATTTGAAAAACACAGTAAAGTTTTGACCCAAGTTCTATAATTGAATAAACTTTTCTCATAAGACTTTGAACTAGATCCATAATTAAAGACAAAGAAAATTGAGCTAACTACAGAATTGAGTTATAAGATAAAGTCAATGTGGTTCACTTAATTCCCACAACTAACCACTTACTTACTGTCCTAATCCCCTCACTCCCCTTAATTTCTTCAGCAGACAAGGCCAAACAATCCCTGCAGAAAGAATGACCTTGTCTAAGCCACCAAATTTGGAATCAAGATATCTAGGAAGAGATTTCAAGCCCAGGCCTCTCTGAAGCTAGAGATATAAATAACAGAAAGAAATTCTGAATACAATGAAGAATTCCTTGGACTCAAACATATCTAAAAGGAAAATGCAGATGAAGAAAATGACTCCACAGAAAGTCTAAGTAACGCCTCAGAGAAAAGAATGATCTAGATACAAGGATGATACATAGACTCAGAAAATAACAAAACAAAAATGCATAATGAAATTGTTTGGAAATAAAGAATATAAAAATAATGAAAACCTTTTAATAGTTTGCAGTAAATTATTCTCAAGAATTACATTGCCAGAATATTAGAATGGGCCCAAAAGCAAACAACTCTTATGAGACATTAAGAAATACTAAGACAAATTTAAAAATTCAACAAAGAAATAAAATATAAATTTTATATAGTTATAAAAATTGACTTGTTTGGACAACAGTTTAAGGAGAGATAATCTATGAATAACTGAACTATCTGAAAATCATTGCAAAAAACCTTTGGATTCACTTCTGTTGCATTTCACTTCCTTTCTTCTTTATATTCTCCTTTCTTTCTTCCTCATTATTTTTTTGAGACTGGATGTACATGGGTCACTCATGGATTCCTTCCTATTTGTTGCTGATTAAATAATGGCACAGAAACTTTGATTTATTCTGCGTCTGACTTGGACTCATTTGTTTCTTCTTAGGCAACTGGGTGGCCACCTGTTCTTAAGTCCTTCCTATGTTGTCAGATTTAGTGCTTTACCTGCATTGCAGCTCAGAATTTCCAAACTCATTTATACACCAGTCTTAACCTCCTCCTACTGGAAGAGTTTATAGGTATATGCCACCAAGCTAGCTTAGCATAGTAATATTACTTCAAGAAATCATAATTGAACCTATGCAGGTCTCTTACAACCAAAGGGATAAAATGAAATGTAAAAAAAATCATGAATTACTTCCTAAGAGAAATATCAAAATAAAATCTCCCAGGAATAATACAGTCAAAGCCAGAGGTTCCAAGTCAAAGAGAAACAGGTCAAGCAGCCAATAAACTCTGAAGTACAAAAGCACCACAGTCAGAATCACACAAGACTTGGCAACTGTCACAATAAAGAAGAATAAAACTTGGAATGACATTCCCAAAAATGAATGATAACATTTTACAAATAATAATAAACTGTCAGATAAAACTGAGTATAAGTATACAGAGGAGGAATGGACTTATAATGAAATAGAGAATTTCTAAACATTTCTACAATGGATTCAAAATAGAAATAAAAGAGAAAAAATGAAAAATAGAAAGGAAACTCATTTGATCAACTGAATGAGACTATGTAAACTCAGGAAGCTAGATAGCACAGTGGGTAGAACTTTGGGCATGAAGTTAGGAAGATTTATCTTTCTGAGCTCAAATCTGGCCTCAGACACTTACTACCTGTGTGATCTTCAACCAGACACTTAAGCCTGTCTTCCTTATCTGCAAAAATGAGCTAGAGAGGGAAATGGCAAACCATGCTAGTATATTTGCCAAGAAAACTCCAAATAGGGTAAGGAAGACTCAAATATGACTGACACAACCAAACCAAACATCTATGAATTAGCTGTTTGTATGCTAATAGAGGGTAAGGAACAAATGTTCTCACAGAACAAAAATTAATCATGTAAAATATCAAACATGGTGTTTATTGATCAAAATGCAATAGAATTTCTATTCAAATAGAGATTTTAAAAAAGAATTAAAAAGTAATTTTTAACTAAAGTTAAAAGAGAAAGCCACTGAATTTAACAAAGAAATAGATGAAGATAAAGTAAGAAGGAAGAGGGAACATAAGAAGGAGGAAAGGATAAGAAAAGTAGTGAAAAGCAAAACAGTGTATTATAGAATGAAGACTAACAAAATACATGGAGATTAAATAATTTTTCTTAAAGAATAACTGGTTCAAAGGACAAATAATTGAAACAATAGAAATTCATTAAAGAAATGAACAACAGTGACACAATACATCCAAACAAATGGGAATAAAATCAAAAGAGATGCTAAGGGAAGATAAAATTTCCCTTTTTTCCCTAAAATTTTATCTCTCCCATCATATTCCTCAACAAAAAAGAGATAATAAGACATAGAATTGGTCATTTAACTAGAAATGCAACAAATCACAAATGTAACTAATATCAAAGGAGAAATTCAAAATTAAAGATGACACTATCAAACAAAATCTCACTGAATTGACAATTAAAATTAGGAGCTCATTATTTTAATCCAATGAGACAGATAACATAATTTGTATGACTAATTAAAAGAGAAAAATTATTGGTATAAAAAAGAAATTCACAGTTCAAGCCATTCTCCAATTGATAAATGGTAAAATGATATAAACATACAATTTTTAGATGAAGAAATTGAAACTATTTGTAGTCATATGAAAAGGTGCTCCAAATCACTATTGATCAGAGAGATGCAAATTAAAACAATTCTGAGATACCACTACACATCTCAAAGATTGGCTAGGATGACAGGAAAAGATAATGATGAATGTTGGAGGGGATGTGGGAAAACTGAGTCACTGATATATTGTTGGTAGAACTGTGAACAAATCCAACCATTCTGGAGAGCAATTTGGAACTATGATCAAAAAGTTATCAAACTATGCATACCCTTTTATCCAGCAGTGTTTCTAACTGGGCTTATATCCCAAAGGGATCTTAAAGGAAGAAAAGGGACCCACATGTGCCAAAATATTTATGGCAGCCCTTTTTGTAGTGACTAGAAACTGGAAACTAAATGGACGCCCATCAATGGAGAATGGCTCAATAAATTATGGTATATGAATGTTATGCAATATTACTGTTCTGTAAGAAATGACCAGCAGGATGATTTCAGAGAGGCCTGGAGAGACTTACATGAACTGATGCTGAGTGAAATGAGCAGAACCAGATTATTGTACACAGCAACAAGACTATATGATGATCAACTGGGATGGACGTGGCTCTCTTCAACAATGAGATGATTCAAACCAGTTCTGCTTGCTCAGTGATGAAAAGAGCCATCTACACCTAGAGAGAGGACAGTAGGAACTGAATGTGGACCACAACATAGCATTCTCACTCTCTCTGTTGTTGTTTGCTTGCATTTTTTTTTTTTTGCAGTTTTTTTCTTCCTTCTTGATCTGATTTTTCTTGTGCAGCAAGATAACTGTCTACATATGTATACATATATTGGATTTAACATATATTTTAACATATTTACTGAATTCACTACCTGCCATCTAGGGAAGGGGGTGGGGAGAAGAAGGGGAAAATCTGGAACAGAAGGTTTTGCAAGAATCAATGTTGAAAAATTACCCATGCATTTGTTTTGTAAATATAAAAAAGTTTTTAAGAAAAGAAATTCATAATGATTGACAATGAAATAAAGGATATGATCAGAAAAAAATTTTGCCAAAGTATGTGTGAAAAATACTAGATTAGGTGAAATGAAAAATATTTACAAAAATATAAAATACTGAGATTACAAAAGAATAAGTAGAATATTTTAAAAATCCAATATTAGAAAAAATTGAATAGTAAGTATAATCTGAAAGGTAAAAAACATCTTTATTAACTGATGGATTTACAAATGGATTCTGTAAAATATTCATAAAACAATTAATTCCAATATTACATAAACTGTTTATAAATATCATAAAATAATGGAACTTTCCAAACTCTTTTATACAAATATACTCCTGATATGTAAACCAGTGAAAGATAAAGAAAGAAAACTATAGACCAATACTCCGAATGAATACCGATGGGAAATTATCAAGTAAAATATTAGCAAATAGGCTACAGTGATATTTTAAAATAGATTGTTCACTACGAGCAGGTTGGATTTATATGAGGGAACGCAGGGTTGGTTCAAGATTTTAAAAACAAACAAAATGAACTATATTCTTTAAAAAAATTAAAACCTCATTATTATATCAACATTTGTTGAAAAGGCTTTTGACAAAAGGTAGTACTTATTTCTATTTAACATGGGCATAAATGAGCTTTTTCTAAACATGGTAAAGAACATCTTTATAAAACCAAGAACAAACATATACTGGAAAAAGAATGGAGGCTTTTCCAAAAAAAAAATCATGGGTAAAACAGAAATGCCCATTATCACCATTAATGTTTAACATAGTGCTTGAAATTTTGGCTATAACAGTAAAAGAAGAGAAATCTATCAAATGCAGGCAAAGAGAAAACTACAGTTTTTTTTTTGTTTTTCTTTTTGTTTTTTGTTTTTTGCAAATAACATGATGGTCTATCCAGAGAACCTTAAAGAGTCAACAAAAACAGTAACTGAAATAACAAATTTAGCAAAGTTGCAGGATATAACAAGTCCAATAATTCATTATCATTTCCTTATATTACTCAAAATTCCCAGTTAAAAAAAAGTAGAACAGAAACTATATTTCAAATAACCATAGATTATATAAAAACAAGAAAGTCTATCAAAACAAAGCCAGGAATTATATGAACGCAATAAAGATTTGTTGTTCAGCTGTTTCTCGGTCGTGTTTAACTATTCATGATCCAATTTGAGTTTTCTTGGCAAAGATTCTGATTTGCTTTGCCATTTCCTTCTCCAGCTCAATTTGCAGATGAGGAAACTGAGGTAAAAAAGTTAAGTGACTTGTCCAGGGTCATTCAGCTAGCGAGTATCTAAGGCCACATTTGAACTCAAGACAACGAATCTTCCTGACTTCAGGCTCAGTAGTCTATCAAGTATGCCTTCAAGCTAATCCCCCCAAAAAAGACCTACATAATTTAAGAAATATTTGGGACAGCTAGGTGGTACAGTGGATAGAACATTAGCCCTGAAGTCAGGAGGACCTGACTTCATCAAGTCTCTAAATCCAGCCTGTGGGACGTGTTTTGCAAGTTATTTAATCCCAATTCTTTTACCCCATCCTCAAAAAAAAATATTAATTGGTCATGATTAGGCCATACCAATATGATAAAAATGCAAATACTAAATGATTCTGTCCTATATCAAACCATCAAAAGGTTACTTTATAGAGCTGCAAAATTTTTTTTTAAAAAATCATTTGATGGAACAAAAAGTCAAGAATCTCAAGGAAAGTAATTAAAAAGGTAGGACAGAAAGGAGCTTGACAGTACCATATCTCACACTATAATACAGGCTCCCAACTTCTAAAGATTTGGAACTAGTTTTTTTTTTTTTTTAAATCAGCTCACTTGATCAGTGGAACAGATTAAGTTCATAATACCTAGAAGCAAACAAAAAAAGTAGCATGGTATGAAATAACCTTCCCATCTCTCCACCCCCCCCCAAAAAAAAATCCAGATTTTTATTTATTATTTTATTGCTCATTGTTATATAATAATAGCTTTTTATTTTCAAAATATATGCAACATTCACCCTTGTACAATCTCGTGTTACACATTTTTTCCCTCCCTTCCCCTCGCACCTCTTTTAGACAGCAATAATCCAATATATGTTAAACACATGCAATTCTCCTATACATATTTCCACAATTATCATGATGCATAAGAAAAAATAGATCAAAAAAGAAAAAAAATGAGAAAGCAAGCACACAACAACAGAAAAGATGAAAACACTATGGTATGATAGACATTCAGTCCCCATTGTCCTCTTTCTGAAAGCAAATTGTCCTTTCTATCACAAATCTATTGGAATAGGCCTTAATCACCTCAATGTAGAAAAGAGCCACCGAGATCAGAATTGATCATTGCATATTCCTGTTGTTGTTAGTTACCATGTTCTCTTGGTTCTATTCACTTCACTTAGCATCAGTTCATGCAAGTTTCTTCACACCTTTCTGAAATCATTCTGCTGATTGTTTCTTATAGAACAATAATATTCCATAACATTCATATACCATAACTTATTCAGTCATTCTCCAACTGATGGGCATCCACTCAGTTTCTGGCTCCTTGCCACTACAAAAAGTGCTGCTATAAACATTTTTGCACATGTGGGTCATTTTCCCTTTTTTATGATCTCTTTGGGATACAGACCCAGTAAAGACACTGCTGGATCAAAGGTGTGCACAGTTTGATAGCTCTATGGGGACAGGTCCAAATTGCTTTCCAGAATGATTGAATCAGTTCATAACGCCACCAATCAGTTTTCCCACATACCCTCCAATATTTATCACCTTTTCCTCTCATTTTAGCAAATCTCAAAGCATACAGAATTGTACTAATCTGCATATCTCTGATCAATAGTGATTTAGAGCATTTTTTTCTTTTGACTAGATTTGGTTTTAATTTCTTCATCGGAAAATTGTCTGTTAATATCTTTTGATCATTTATCAATTGGACAATGGCTTCTAAAAATCCAGCTATTAAGTCAAGGATTCATGCTTTCACATTAATTTACTAAGAAAACTAGAAAGCAGGCTGGCAAAAATTAGATCTAGACTAATATTGCATACTGTATATGAAGTTAAACTTCAAATGGATCCTTGACCTTGGTGGTATAAAATATTGTATCATAAATAAATTACAGGAATAAAGAAGAAATTACCTTCTGTATCTATCAAAAGGAAAAGTGTTTGTGATCAAACAAAGAATACAGTGGACAGCAGGAGATAAAATTGACAAATATGATTACATAAAATTTAAAAAGTTTTTTTTTCACAAACAAAACATTAAAGTTAAAGTTAAAAGGGAAATTAGGAACTGGGGAAAATTTTTAGCAGAAGTTTCTCTGATAAAAGTCTCACATCCATGATATATAAGTAACTTATTCACATTTATAAGAAAAAAATTCTTCAAGAGAATGAAATATATGAATAAACAGTCAAAGAAATCCAAGAGAATAAAAGCTGTATTTTAAAAATGCTTTCATCCACTTTTATTAAAGAGAAGCAAATTAAAGTAACTTCAGGGATGTGCCTCATGCCCTTTAGATGAACAAAGATGAACCAAAAAATAATAATTCCAAATGATGGAGCAGGTAAGGGCACACTAATGCACTATTGGTGTATAAAGAAATTCTGTGAAAGAATTTGGAAAAAAGTTCCTAAATCATTCATATGTTTTGACCAAAAAAAGAGAAAAAGTAGGGTTAGGATTAGAGTTTGAGTTTATTTGTAGTAACAAATAAATGGAAACTAAAGAGGCATCCATTGATTGAGAAATTATGAAAGTAAATGTTATTCTTTAAGAAATAATAAAATGGACAATATCAGAGACACCAATATGAAGTGATGAAATAAAAACCATATGAAGTGAGGGGAAGCTAAGTGAGCAGAACCAGGAGAATAATTTCTACAGTAACATTATAATGAAAAACACCTGAAATACTCCTAGAGGAAAAATAGGAAGGAAGGAAGGAAGGAAGGAAGGAAGGAAGGAAGGAAGGAAGGAAGGAAGGAAGGAAGAAAGGAAGGAAGGAAGGAAGGAAGGAAGGAAGGAAGGAAGGAAGGAAGGAAGGAAGGAAGGAAAGAGAAAAAGTATTGAACTTTTTTTAATCTGCAGAGAGAACAAAAGATAGGTCAGAAAGAAGCAGACAACTAGGATAGCTTCTAGAATTATGGGTTGAGCTTTTGAAACTATAGGTTGAACAATATATTTTAAAAGAAAGTTAAGTTGTATATAATAGAGAATTGCAATTTTATGTACAAACTTTTTCTTTTCTACTAATGCAACTGCAATTCTGATTTTTTTTTGTTTTTGCCAAGTTCAGAATTTGTATATATACATATATATGTGTGTATGTGCCTTATACACACATAGAGACCATAATATAAGTATTTGGTATGTTTGTTATCATCAGTAGTTCATGACTATCCCAGATCATAATTGTTTTTAGTTTGTAAGTTCCTTTAAAGGAGAATCTATATCATATTATCTTTATACCATGGGTACATAGTACAGTATTTTGCACATGGCATATCAATAATAAATATTTGTTGAATTAAATTAAAAATTGAGTTGACAAAAAGTGGATCCATCAACAAAAGGCTTTGCAAGGGTCAGTGTTGGAAAAATTACCCATGCTTTTTATGCTTTATAAATAAATGCTTTGTAAATAAAAAACTTTAATAAAAAAAAATGGATCCATCTCTGGATTGAGACTGAATGCTATCCTTAATGACCATTGCAGAATTCAAAGCAAGAGATCCCAGAAAATGTAGGTAGTATTCCTGACAAACCCTGTAATCTGTAGACCAAATGTTTCATGCCATAAGCCTTCATGGACAAATGCACAGAGAGACATTACAAGTCAATAAGAGAAAACAACAATCTCCATCAGAAAAATACTTTTCAAAAAGGGTTCAAGCCTGTTGGAAAAAAAGAGAAAGATATTCTGATCCTATTCAATTATCCTTTTTACCAAGTACCCTGGGCACCCCAGTAATGAGATATAGGATTAATGGAGGCATCCTGATCTAATGGATAGGGCACTGGATGCAAAGGGCGGAAGAACTAAGTTCCAAAACGATTTGAGACATTTGTTACATATATTTGACAAGTCATTTGACTTATCAGTTTTTCAGTGTAGTAAAATTAAGTTATATTACCTTAATGAGCAAAACGAATAAGTCTGTTGACTTAATATGACTAACTCTATTTTCTTTTAAGCATATATATTGTTTTTTGAATTGTTTTGTATATGCTGTTTATATGAAAGTTGTTTCTCAGTAAGAAATTAAGCATTTGTATGGTATTATTTCGTGTACAACATAACATGTGCACTGTCACAAACAACTGATAAGCACACATAGACCCTCTTATAAGACAGAAAATCAATGAAGAAATGTTTTCAACAACATTATCAATATGTTTGTAGTAAAAACTCTAAGAAATCCATAGAAGTTTATAGTCATTAAACTGCTCCTAGATCACAACCAGAACAGGCTCCTGTATTCCCTGAACTTAGGACCTGAGCAACCCATGTTCACTTAAGGGTTGTGACGATTAGGATATACTTGCCATGTAACTCCCTCAGCCTCTGTCTAGGCAGAGATGAAATTTCACCCTGAGCACTGCTATAAGACACACACACACACACACACACACACACACACACACACAGCAGTACCTCTAGAAAGCAAAAGTTGTTTGTTCTGAGATTCATCTTTGTATTTTTTGTGTTGCTGTTGTTTAGAAATTTTTCCACCATGTCTTACTCTTCATGACCCCATTAGGGGTTTGCTTTGCAAAGATGCTAGAATGGCCTGCTATTTCCTTATCCAATTTATGTTACAGATGAGAAAAGCAAGGGAAACAGGATTCAGTGACTTGTCCAGGGTCATACAAATTTCTGAGGTCAAATTTGAACTCAGGTCTTCCTGACTCCAAATCTAGTGCTCTATCCACTATAGTGCCACCTAGATGTCCACTGCATTAATTGTACAAATGGATGAATATAGCATGAATGAATGCACTGGTAAATGTAAGTCTAATTGGTGTTTTTTCATCCTAGTTAGTATATTTAATGGCAAATCAGCTAGAATCATGTACCATGTATTATATTCAATTTCCTCAGCTGTAAAATGAGAGGGTTGGACTCAATGGCCTCTAAGATCCCTTCCAGTTATAAATCATCTTATACTCTATGACCTATGATATTTCAAATACAGAACTAGGCCTGGTCCCTGACTGCTAGTCTGCCTGATTTACCAACCCCTTCTCTACAAAGTGTAAGACAGCAAAAGTTTCTTTCTTCCTCTGCTCCCTACTTACTCAGCACCCCTAGGCTAATCAAAAGGAGAATGGCAAAAAAAATCAATTCCAAAGGCCAAGAAGTCAAAGATACAATTTTAGTTTTGTTAAAGCAGCTGTTTTGTGTTGACCTAGCACTAACTGCTGTCCATATGCCCAAAGCAAAGGAACACAGAAATTCTTTCCTTACCTCTAAGTGGAAAAATGCTTGAAAAGACTCCCAAAATATGAATTGTCAAACTCATTGATGGGTTCTCCCTGCCCCTGTGCCACATTGCCTAAAATCAGAGTCCACTTCTGATCAAAGAACCCAAAGTCTCACTTTGCAAATCAAATAATCCCCCTGAAATGGTATTTGATTTCACTGTATAAACAAAGCTTTTACAAGACACTTATGCACAAGCCCTTTGAAAACCTGGCCCCTGAAGAAAAAAAGGCCTCAAAAGCTAAAAAGAGAAACTACTTTTTTCAAAATTAAACAAACTTGGAAAAGGACACCAGAGAACTTTGGGGGGAAGGGGGAATTTCTCCTTAATCGTCTTGTAAGGAGTATTCTAGTTGTAGCTGAAAAATCTTTATTTAGCTTGTCTTCAACCGCTCAGTACCAATTTTGCATTCATACCATTTCAGTCCTTCTCATTGCCAAAAGCAACAGGTCTTAACATATTCAGTGTGTAACCTATTGTTTAGAACTGGCACTGGCTGCTCATCCTCCCCTATCTATGAACAGTAGGGAAGTTTTCCAGGTAGGGAGGAGGCAGACTGCTCAGAGTCATTAGAAGGCTTGTTCCCGGCATGATCTCCTTCATTAAATAATCTTTTAATGCAACATTAATAGTAATTACAGGATTGCAGTTCAAAATATTTGATAACATCACACTATGTGGCTGAAATGCTACCATTCTTTTCTCTAAAGGAGTCAGTGGGAGGGAAGACTACTGCACAGTACTACCAATCCAGCCCAGAGCTTTAAAGAGATGTGAGCCATTTGCTAGTCCTCTTAAACAGCATACCTGATTACATCTCAAGCCGGAGGAAGTAGAATGTAAGCAGTAGAGCAAAGATGACAAATTTACTTTTCTGTTTTTAAGAAGCAGACTTAAGGACAGATCCAATCCAGCTCCCATTCCTATGCTCCCCACTCCTCACCATCATTAAAACCTTGACAAGAAAAGAACAAATCAAGACACGTAAAGACGCTGTTGGCGGAGCTGTACTGACTCAACTGTTCTGATCAAAAATAAAAATAAAAAAGGTAACATAAGAAAAAGTCACTTAACTGTTCATAAGCTTTGATTAAGCAATCCTACTAGTAGGTACATATCCCCAAAGGAATTGAAAAAAATTAAAGTGCCTTAGATGAACAAAATACTCATAGGACAACTTTTTTTTTAATTTGCCCTAAAAGAAAAGAAACAACGTAGGCTTCCAAGGATCAGGGAATGGATGAACAAGTGATGATCTGTGAAAGTATTGTGTGAAAGTAAAGAATATTATTAGCACACTGTAAGAAACAACTAACATCAGGAACTCAGAGAAAACATGGGAAGACTTTTATGAAATAATACAGTATAAGGAAAGCAGAACTATAAAAACATAAAAAAAAAAACCAAGGTCTACAATAACAAACAAAAATAACGCTAAAAGACAGATAACCTCATATTAATTTGGATGAATTGAAAAAATGTACAGTTTTGCAAAAGTTGGAAAATATAATTGCCTCGTCAGTCATTTTTGCTTAACTGCTTTTTTTTGTTAGAGATGTGAATCAGTATATTGGGAAATACTTAATATAAAAGAAATCAAAAGGTATTTTTATTATTAAGGAAAAATGTAGCCGAGACATAGTGGACTTTGATCTTAAACAGAATCATTTCACAGACATGCATGGTTTTCTTCCAAGTCACTGTATAATTTAGGAAATTAACATTATTCAAAACTTATCTATTATGCCTCTATACTTTCTCTCTTAGCCTTTTGCTCATACAGTGGGTAAAAACTGCATCAGCAACTGATATTTTGAATTTTGCTGAAGATAAACTCAAGTTGAGAGAGCCACAAAATGCTACCTGGTGAGTTAATTCATTTCACTTCTTTCGCCAGACACTGGTGCCCTCAAAGCCCAAGGGCTGGGGATTCAGTCTTGCCAGATCCCTGCAACTGCCAGCTGCTTCTCTTGTCAATGCCAAGCTCTTTCCTTCCTGCGTGAAAATGCTCCTCCCCCATCTTAATATCTAGATTTTGAAGCCTGACACTAAATCCTTTTGTCTTTTCTTGGCATCTCCTACCGTCCCTCTCCTAGATGTCTTCCCATGCTCTGGGACTTGCTGGAACCTTGAACCATGTCGGCTCAAGAAACTAGAACTTTAACCTTTTCCTGGGCAACAAATGAATGGAAATATGGTGGGCTCAGGCTACATTCAAGCATCAGCAAAAACACAAAAACTTGCAAATCATAACAGTGCAATGCTGCAGAAAAGTGACGAGGGAACTGCAACTCAGGAGGGATTTCCTCTGGCAGCTCTATGCAGGAAGCACAGACCCCATGCCAACTTCCATTTGGCGGGCTCTTGCAAGCCCCATTAGTGCCTCACTTTTCAGATTGATCCAAGTCCATGAGAAGAACTCCAACGAAACATTTCCTTGGACTCTGTATGTGATCCATGCAGTTTTCCCTGTGAGAGGGCAAGGCCCCCATTTCACACAGTCACCACAAGCCATACACTGCTTAAGGACTGCTGAACTCTGTTACTTCATACTGTTTCCCAGATGCAATGCTCCTAGCAAACCTGAAATCAGGCCAAGCACAATTAGTCAAAAGGAGTATGTTAATGCACTCTTGGTTTCTTAAGGTTTCTGACAAGCAACAACTCTCAAGTTTCTACTCTCTTTAAACAAACCCATTTTTCTGAGAAAGCAGTATGTTGAGCTAGCTCTTCATTGTCTTTTCTTGTTGTTTGTTTTTATTTCATTTGCCCACAGCGGTTCCTTATTGGTGTGGATTTTAAATCAAATTATATCAATGGGAAAGAAATGCTGATTGGTGACTTGTCAAATTCTACAAAACCAAAGCTTGTCACTACAGCCAAACAATAACTATGATGTCATTAATAAGGTACTCGAAATAATTAGCTATCAATATTTCACAAAATCTCAGAATCTACAAGTTGGATTAGATTGTTAGCTAGCTTTAAGTATATGACATTTGTTTTGTTTTGTTTTTTGACTCATAAAATCTTTATTACATTGTCTTTTTTTGCTTTTTTTTTAGTATTAATGTCTAGAGATGTGATTATATACAGAGCATATTCCTTTTATTTTTTTAATAGCCTTTTATTTACAGGATATATGCATGGGTAACTTTACAGCATTAACAATTGCCAAACCTCTTGTTCCAGTTTTTCACCTCTTACCCCCCCACCCCCTCCCCTAGATGGCAGGATGACCAGTAGATGTTAAATATATTAAAATATAAATTAGATACACAATAAGTATACATGACCAAAACGTTATTTTGCTGTACAAAAAGAATCAGACTCTGAAATATTGTACAATTAGCTAGTGAAGGAAATCAAAAATGCAGGTGGGCATAAATATAGGGATTGGGAATTCAATGTAATGGTTTTTAGTCATCTCCCAGAGTTCTTTTTCTGGGCATAGCTGGTTCAGCTCATTACTGCTCCATTGGAAATGATTTGGTTGATCTCATTGCTGAGGATGGCCTGGTCCATCAGAACTGGTCATCATATAGTACTGTTGTTGAAGTATATAATGATCTCCTGGTCCTGCTCATTTCACTCATTTCACATTTGTTAATGAAACATTGTTTTCCACATAAAATATTTTATTTAGAAAATAAACTTAGGTCTTTGACTTTTAAACAAGGCTATCAGGAAAAAAAGAACCAAATAGGCTAGCAGATACAAAACTCCTGTTTGTTTAGATCAGAAGTGGGCTGCTGTGAAGGTATTGTTATAAGTAGCATTTGGTGCTACTTCACTACTCCTGTCATAAAGCATCTTTCCCATTCTGTTCACTTTTATCCTAACTACCTCTTTTTTCTTCTTGTATTTTCTTTTTTTCAGCTCCTCTGATGATTTCAACTTAGCCTTACTAAGGCTGTGGAGCTGTAGTCTGCATGGAGAAGTCAATGAAACTCAACAGCAGAATAAGGCCAAAGTTTGAGCAGCAGAAAAGGACTTGTCAAGATCTCCAGGCAACAGTTTTTTGTTTGTCTGTTTTTCTCTCAAGACTTTGAATTTACGGGACACTAATTCACTTTTGGTGGAGCTGTGAAATGATCCAACCATCCTGGAGAGCTATTTAGAACTATACCCAAATGGCTATCAAACTGTGCATATCTTTTGATCCAGCAGTATCTCTACTGAATCTGTATCCCAAAGAGATTATTAAAAAAGGAAAAGGACCCATATGTGCAAAAAATGTTTGTAGCAGCCTTTTTTGTAATAAGGAATTGGAAATTGAGTGGATGCCCATCAGTTGTTAATGCCTGAATAAGTTATGATAAATGAATGTAGTGAAATAAGTTCTCTAAGAAATGACAAAGAGGCAGTTTCAGAAAAGTCTGGAAAGACTTACATAAACTCATTCTAAAAGAAGTGGGCAGAGCCAAAAGAACATTGTACACAACAACAACAAGATTATGTGATGATTAACTGTGATGGACTTGGCTCTTTTCAATCACTCTGTGATTCAAGGCAATTCCAATAGATATAGGATGGAAAGTGCCATCTGTATCCAGAGAGAACTATGGAGACTGAATGTGGATTAAAACATAGTATTTTCACCTTTTTGTTGTTGATGTTGTTTGCTTTCTCATTTTTTCCCTTTTGATATGATTTTTCTTGCACAGTGTGATGGATATGGAAACATGTTTAGAAGAACTGAACATGTTTAACCTACATCAGATTGCTTGCTGCCTTGGGGAGAGAGGAGAAGGAAGAGAAGGAGAAAAATTTGGAACATAAGTTTTTTACAAAGGTGAATGTTTTAAACTATCTTTGCATGTATTTGAAAAAATAAAATACTATTTAAAAAAGAAAAAAATAACTTGGGTTTAGGTTAGAGATCTTTGTTCAGTCAAGCACAAGATGTCCTATACCTCAGAATTAGTATACAAAGGAGCTAGGCAACTATTAGCCACACAGCTAGTGTGATACAGCATACTACAGAGGTATTTATATAGAAATATGAAAAAAAAAACCATGACCAAATCTACAGCTTTACCCCAGTACTTTAGGATAATAAAGGAAAAAGAGAAACATGAAGCAGGCTTTTTCTGCTGATTTTATCAAGACAGGGACAACTGCACAAGTGGTCCCCCATGCTTATGATGTACTTTTTTTTTTAATTTAATAGCCTTTTATTTACAGGTTATACGTATGAGTAACTTTACAGCATTAACAATTGCCAAACCTCTTGTTCCAATTTTTCACCTCTTACCCCCCACCCCCTCCCCTAGATGGCAAGATGACCAGTAGATGTTAAAGATATTAAAATATAAATTAGATACACAATAAGTATACAGATACACAATAAGTATACATGACCAAACCGTTATTTTGCTGTACAAAAAGAATCAGACTCTGAAATCTTGTACAATTAGCTTGTGAAGGAAATCAAAAATGCAGGTGGGCATAAATATAGGGATTGGGAATTCAATGTAATGGTTTTTAGTCATCACCCAGAGTTCTTTCTCTGGGAGTAGCTGGTTTATGATGTACTTCTGTCTCACCTCCACCTCATACTATCTCTAGTTTTATCACATACCATAGCAAGTCTTTCCTGATCTTTTCCCAGCTCTACCTCCACATACACAGTCATTAACAATTTCTTCATCTTCAAGAATTCTTAATATTCTTTATATATCTTATGTACTTTATATTTCATTTACTTGTGTACCTTAGAATGTAATCTTCTTAAGAATAGGACAACTTTGCATTTATCATTTTATCTAGAGAACCTAGAACAGTGTATGGCACACATGAGAACATTAATAAATGCTTGTTAAATTGAGATGAACAGAAAGAACACTGACAGATTTCTTACTGTTAGCTCCTCCCAACATGTATTCTATTCTTACAGGCATTAGGGCGATCTTCAATAACTGGATCATGGACTGGAATGGCATATAATATTGTCTGAATATCTATTCAGAACCTCCCACCCCCTAAGTAGAATGAACAAAAGGGGAACTGGAGAAAAGAAGGCATTTCAAATCAAAGAACTCCAGCTGCTTAGATCCCAGAGAGATCAAAATGATGGTGTTTCCGACAGGAAGCAGTAGTTAGAAAATTTTTTTAATGAACAATTTATTTGTTGTATACATACCACTGAGGATGAGGAATTCTTTTTGTATGAAAAGTCAGCAAGTGGCAACTCATTAAAAAGGTCCTAGGCTTAATCTACCTTGGAACAGATGAAAAAGAAAGGAATCATAGGAAGCTCACCAGCCAGGGGGATTTAATCTCAAAGCTTTGGAGTATAATGAATGAAGTAGGGCAAGTCATTAACAACAAAGAAGGTATCACTTATTATAAAAACAGAAATATTTAATTTAGAATAAAGCATGTATTGTTTATAACAGAATTGTGTGGTAAATTTTTTAACACTTGAAGATTCTGTGTCTCCAAGTAGAATAGACAAGATAAGCTTTAAGAACTTCATGATATAAAGCATTTCAAAACCTTTTGAAGTAACTCTCCATTCCTATTTTATTCCACATCTTAAATCAAGTCCCCCCTCAGAGCATTACATGTTTTTTTCCCCATAACTGGCAGACCTTATCCATCAGAATGTGCACCTTCGCAAGATATTGAAAATCAATCAGTAGGTCAATAAAAATTTATTAAGCATCTACCAAGACCTCAGGATACAAGGACAGTTCCTACCCTCAAAGAGCTCATCGTCTCATAGGGGAGACAACATGCAAACAATTATGCATAAAGAAGCGCTTAATAAAATAAATTGGAGAGAATCAAATAAGGAAAGGCACTAACATTAAGGAACATAAGGAAATGTTTCCTTTGGAAGGTGGGATTTTGGCTAGGACTTGAAGGAGTCAGGAAAGTTAGGAGGCAAAGTCGAGGAAGGAGAACGTTCCAGGAATGGGGGTGAGTTCACCTGAAGTCAGGAGATGGAAACAGCAAGGATGTCAGTATTCCTGTATTGTAGAGTTCTCAGAAGGGTAGAAGGTATATGAAGTCAAAAAAAATTGGGGATGGGGAAGGTTGCGAAGGACTTTGAATGCCAAAGAGAAGGTTTTATATTTTTTTCCTGGAGGGATTCAATGCAGTTTAGTGAGTTAGGAAGGGTAGGTTCATGATCAGACCTTCATTTTAGGAAGACCAATTTGACAGCAGAGTGGAGAATGAACTAAAATAGGAAAAGATAGAGGTAGGAAGGGCATCCAGCAAGACTATTGCAGTAGTACAGGCACAAGGTGATGAAGGCCTACAGCAAGGTGCTAGAAGTGACAGAGAAGAGAAAGGAGAGATTTACAAAAGTAAAATCAATAGGCCTTGGCAACAGTTTGGATATAGGAAGGGGTGGTGAGAGAGAATGAAGAGATGAGGATGACATCAAGTGTATAAGCCTATACAACTGGAAGAGTGGTAGTATTCTCAAGTAATATTGAAATTAGGAAGGCAAAGGGCTTTGGGAGGAAATATAACGAATTCAGTTTTAGACATGTTAAAGTCAAAATGTCTACAGGATGTAAGGAACTGGAGTTCAAGATGTACAAGAGATAGAGATAAAAGACTAGAGATCAGTATAAAGGCTAGTGCTGGATCAACAGAGGGATAAAAACAGAGCATATGGGAGATGATGAGATCATCAAATGAAATAAATATGGAGAAAGAAGAGAAAAAGGCTCAGGACAGAATGTGATCAATCACACCCATGGTTAATGGGCATGATCCAAATAAATAAGCAAGTAAGAAGAAAGAGAAGAATTAGGCTGTGAAGAGTCAGAGAATTAAGAAGAGTGAGAAGAAAGGAAGTATAGTCATTTACTGCAAGCAACTTTCTTAAGGAATTTAGCCACAAAAAGGAGGCAATATAGGTTATGATAGCTAGTAGATCAAGTGAAGATATTTGGAGGATAGAAGAGACATGGGCATGTTTATAGGTGATAGGAAAGCAGTTAATAGAGAAGATAATTTGAAAATGAGAGAAGGGGGGAATGATAGGGGGACAATCTGTTTAAGAAGATGGATGGAATGGAACCACTTGTACATATAGAAGGATTTGATTTGGTACAAAGAAGAGTGACTTCTTCATGTGTGACAGGGGGAGGAAGTAAGATGCCTAGGAAATAGAATTCATCTGAGAAATTTGAGATGAGGAATAAGGGAGAAGAAAAGAGGGACATCTTGATGATGGTCTCAATGTTTTCAGTTAAATAGCAGCAAGGTTAAATAGCAGTTAAATAGCAGAGAGAGTACAGGAAGGGGGAAAAAAAGGTTTAAATGAACCTCCATGATGAGTGTGATAGTGAGTTAATTAGGAAAATATAAAAGGACTGTCATGCAGTAGTGAAGACCCTGATAGAGATTTTTTAAGTTAATTAATTAAATTTAATATTTTCCCAGTTATATCAATACAATTGTTTTTAAGATTCTTGAGTTCAAGGTTCTCTCCTTTATCCCCATCCACAAGCAAGAAACCACATGTGAGACCATGCAAAACATCTCCTTAAAATTCAAGTTGTGAAAGAAAACATAGATCTCCCATCCTATGGAAAATAAAAACCCTCAAAAAATTAAGTTAAAAATAAAGAGAAAGATAGAGTAATAGAGAATGCTTTGATCTATATATAGACTGGATTATGGATAGGATTTTTTTCTTGAGCACTTCAGAGTAGGTGTGGATGATTGTAGTACTGAAAATAAGTCATTTACAGCTGGTCATCCTAGAACATTGCTATTACTTTATATACAATACATTTGGCCTTGTTCATGGAGGATTTTCCAGGATTTTGTTCCCTGAGAGCATGCCGCTCATCATTTTCCAGAGAATAATAATATTGCATCAGAGAAACTTGCTTCAATTTTTTTTACTATGACTATTGTTAATTATATTTTCCTCATTTATTCTCTCTCCTTTCACCCTGTCCCTTCTCAAAAGTGTTTTGCTACTGACCACTCCCTCCACCAATATGCCCTCTCTTTTGTCACATTTTCCCTCCCTTCCCATATTCTATTCCCCTCCCATTTTCCTACAGGGTAAGATACATTTATAAACCCCTATTGATATGTATGTTATTTCCTATTTGAGCCAATTCTGATGAGAGAAAGGTTGACTCACTCATCCTCTCCTCCCCCCTTCCTCTCTTTTGTAAAATAAGCTTTTTCTTGCCTCTTTTTTATGGCAGATAATTTGTAGCATTCCCCTTCTCCCTTTCCCTTTCTCCCAGCAAATTCCTCTCTCATCCCTTAATTTCATCATTTTTTTCATATTCAACTCACAGCTGTACCCTCTGTCTTACATATACTCCTTCTAACTATCATAATGATGAGAATGTTCTAATGAGTTACAATATCATGCATCTAAGAATGTAAACAAATAAACCTTATTCATTTCCTTGTAATATCACTTTCCTGATTACCTCCTTATGTTTCTCCAGAGTCCTGTACTTGAAAACAAAATTTTCATTCAGCTCTGGTCTTTTCATCATGAACGCTTGAAAATCCTCTGATTAAATGACCACTTTTTTCCTATGAGGATTATACTCAGTTTTTCTGGGTAAGTGATTCTTGGTTGCCATCCTAGCTCCATTGCTCTCCAGAATATCAGATTCCAAGCCCTCTACTTCCTTAATGTAGAAATTGCCAAATCTCATGTTATGCTGACTGTGCCTCTACTATACTTGAATGGCTTCTTTCTGGATGCTTGCAATATTTTCTCCTTAACCTGGAAGTTGTGGAATTTGGTTATAATATTCCTGGGAGTTGTTATTTTGGGATCTCTTTCAGGAGGTGATTGGTGAATTTTTTCAATTTCTATTTTACCTTCTGGATCTAGAATATCAGGACACTTTCCTTGATAATTTCCTGAAAGATGATATCCAGGCTCTTTCTGTGATCATGACTTTCAGATAGACCAATAATTTTTAAAATTATCTCTCCTGGATCTATTTTCCAGCTTAGTCATTTTTCCATTGAGATATTTCACTTTTTTTTCTATTTTTTCATTTTTTTTGGTTTTGTTTTATTATCTCTTGATTTCTCATAAAGTCATTAGCTTCCATTTGTTCAATTCCATTTTTAAGGAATTATTTTCCTCAGTGAGCTTTTTCACCTCCTTTTCCAATCGACCAATTTTGATTTTTAAGACATTCTTCTCATTAGTTTTTGTATTTCCTTTTGTACTTCTCTCAATTCTTTCCCTAATTCTTCTCCTATCTCTTTTAGTTGGTTTTCAAAGTCCCTTTTGAGATCTTTCATGGCCTGAGCCCAATTTTTTTTCTTGGAGTCTTTGGATATAGGAACTTGGACTTTATTATCATCTTCTGAATATGTGTTTTGATCTTCTGTTTCACCATACTAACTTTCAAGAGTCAGAGACTTTTTTGGTTTTCTGCTCATTTTCCTAGCCTATTTAACTATTTGTTAAAGTAGGGATCTGTTTCCAGAGTGAAGGGTCCACAGTCTCAAGCTTTATGGGTTTTGTGCAGCTGTTGTAAGAGATCCTTCTAGGAATCTTACCACAAGCACTCTTTTCTGCCCTGGAGCTGTTAGGTATGTCTCCACCCCACTGGAGCTATAAGATCTAGGGTGCTGGCCAGGACCGGGATTGGGGCTCCATTAATGCTAACCAGGACTATGTTGGGACTTCCACCCTGTTGCCGTAGATCCTCTCCACTGACCTTCTGAGTCCTTCTTGGTGCCCTAGGGCTGAGAGGTCCAGAAGCTTCCAGTACTGCTGCGGATTCAGAGGTCCTGCTTTGGTGTGTTGGGGCTGGGCCTGCACTGGGATTGTGCCCTTGGCTCCCACTATGGTTCCACAGACCATTTTTTGCTGACCTTCTAGATCTTCATTGATGTCTCTGGGCTGAGGGGTCTGGAAGACACCAGTACTGTCACTGATTCAGAGGTTGGGCTGGGCAGGGAATGTACCTGGTGTGTCCTGCCTTGGGACTCCCATCCTGGTGTCAGAACCTTTCTGCTGAGCTTCTAAGTTGCCTTCCACTGTAAATGTTCTACTAAGTCTTTCTGGGTGTTCTGATGCACTAACATTTGTTTAGAATCATTATTTAAAGGAATTTGGAGCAGTTTGGGGGAGATGTTGGGCAAGTTCCTGCCTTTAGTCCGCAATCTTGGCTCTGCCTCCCCCTGATTGAGATTATATGGCAGACATTTGTAGTGGATCCAGTCAGCATGGTTTTTGAATTTTCTTCAGCTTCATTCAGCAGCATGTATGTAGGAGTGAAAGGCAGTAGATGGTAGGCATGAGCCAAATAAACAGTATGAGTCCAGAAATTAACATGAGCAAAACATCTGTTGATGACGGTGTGGATTGTTTTTGGGAAATTACAAAGTTCTCCCTTTAAAAAAAAAACTCATCTTACCCAATGATAGTCTTCCAGGGATGATATATCACTATCACTCCACTGAACTTATCTAGGCCTCAGTTTATTCATCTGTAAAATGGACTAGACAATCTCTAAGGCCTTTACAACCCTAAATCTATAATGCTGAGCCATGGCACACTACAGAAACAGAAGGAATAAAAGATGAGCATTACCTAAAGAGTAGCTTAAGAGGTAAACAGTAAGTATGTGTTAGAATCCTTACAAGGTGTTAACTCAATGGAATTGATAGAAACAATGCTTATGTTTACACCTTTGAGAATTCACACATTAGTTCACAAGTTCAGGAGATTCACAAGTCAGAAACCCACTATCCTATTCTCTCAGAGGAGGAGTCAACCTTTGAGTTTACACCTCTAAAAGAGCATAAAAGGAGCTGAGCTCAGTCAGGGTTCAGTTGAAGAGATTGAAAGCCAGAACTCAGTCAGTGGAGGAGATTGAGAAGCCAGGAATTGAAGTTGAGCTAGAGGCAGAAGCTGGAAGAGCTAAAAGACAAGCTGCAAGAACTCTTGGAACCAAGGAGGGAGAGAAGCCTCTAAAAAAACTAACTGGGCTATTTTTGAAGAGACAACAAAGGACTGTATTTTAATCCCTGGCTGCATTTGAGGTGATTATTGATTTGAACTGTAACTAAGGCTGCCTCCAGAAAACCTCCCCAAGAAACCTGCTCCCAGACAACGATCATATTTTTAGAGAAGAGGAACACCACAAGTATGAACTGGATGTAGTATATTACAAGTAATTATGAAGGAAAGGCAAGTTAAATGATGTTATAAAGTTAGTGCATGATTGAATAAAATGAGCCAGCCATGTGACCAGAGCAAGGGAGAATACAAAGCAAATATGTTGACTTAAGTGTTCTCAAAATCGCAAAAGAATCTATTTTTTTATGCAGTAAGATAATTGTATAAATATGTAAGCATATATTGGATTTACATTTTCATCCACTTTTTTCCCAGTGTGAATAACTAGGTCAATATCTTTTCCCTTGTCGAATTTCACTGTGGGGAATTTTGAATTTTCTGTGGTTTAATATATCATCTATATGGAGCTCTTTACCAATAAAAAACCTTTTTGTCAGGACTCTGTATTACAGATTTCACAGATTTAGTAAACAATTGAATTATGAAAAAAATATATTGGATTTAACATATATTTCTACCATGTTTAACATATATTGTACTACTTGTCATCTAGGTAGAGTGCACAAAAGATGGTATTAAGGTGGGGGGAGGGTGGGAAATTGGAACATAAGGTTTTGCAGGGGTTAATGTTGAAGAATTATACATGTATATGTTTTGAAAAATAAAAAACTTTAATAAAAACAATATTTAAAGAAAGAATCCAAGGGAGGCCCCTAGTTTACTAGGTGGATTTTCTGTGACTAATCAACAGAAATCACACAGGATAAACAGACACGGATGAGTTGGGATTTGTATTATATGTAAGTAATATACACATATCTGTGAAATTATAAATTTATTAGAATAAAGGAAATTAAAATTATTTCAAGAAATTTTCAGAGGTGTCATAACAACCTGTAAGGTCACTGAAGACACCATGAGGTGTTGAAAAATTCAGTGCAGAAAATCCTTACTCTAAAACATAGCTAAAGAACAAAGCTTCCCAAAAAAGTAAAAAATTCCAACAGTTATATTTCTACATCATTGTTATAGAAAATATAACAGTAACAGGAAAAAAATGAAACAACATCTATGATTGACTCAGCTCTTCCCAACAAGGTGGAGATTTAAGGCATTTCCAATAGACTAAGATGGAAAATGCCATCCCTATACAGAGAGGGAACTATAGAAACTGAATATGGATCAAAAAGCAGAGTATTTTCACCTTTTTAAAATTTTGTTTGTTTGTTTCTCATGGTTTTTCCCCTTTTGGTCTATTTTTTCTTGTACAACATGACAAATATGGAAATATGTTTAAAAGGGTTGCATATATTTGAACTCTATAAGATTGTTTGCTGTCTTGGAGAAGGGGGCAGTAAGGTAAGGAGAAAAAGCTGTAATATAAAATGAATGTTGGAAACTAATTTTACATGTATTTGGAAAAATAAAATGCTGTTAATTTTTTTCAAAAAGACATAGAAGCCGCAATTTAAAATTAAAAAAAAAAATCAAACTGAGGGACTGGCTACCCTCACAGTTCTACTCAGTTTAACATTAACCAAATGCCTATAGAGAGATAAAAAAGAAGACTTGGCCTTCAGTGAGCTTATAATTTAGTAGTAGGGATGAAATATGTAAAGGAAGAAAACATAATAAAGTAAAAATATGAATAAATACATAAGTGTATACTCAGAGATTTAAAGAGGGAAGAATCAAAGTTGTCATGAATTTCATGAAGCAGTGTTGCCTAAGTTGATTCTTAAAGGAAAAGCATGATTTTACCAAGTAAGCGACTATTCAAAATATGGGGAATGAGATACATAAAGGTGATTGAAGGCAAGGTTAGACAGACGACTATATTAGCAATTCAGTTTGATGATAGTAGAGTGCACAAAAGAAGGTATTAAGAAGTCTGGAAAAATTGGTTGGAACATGATTGTGGAAGGCCTTGAATGCCATGTTAAGGAGTTTGTCTTTTATTTGGTAAGTAATGGTATCATTGGATGTTCTTAGTAGACAAAGACATCTGTCTTGTGCATTAAAAAGCTGGCTTTGATAGCGCTGTGAAAGTTGAATTAGCAAGGGGGAAAGTCTGGAAACAAAGAAATGATAGCAACAGTTTAAGCAAAATACGTTAACATCCTGAACTAGGCTGACAGCCATGTAAATATACAGGAGAGAATGAAGGAAAGAGAAATTATAGTAGTGGACCCAATAGAACTTGAAAATCATTAGATATGGAGGATGAAGGAGAGGGAAGAGTCATAGATGATGTCAGGGTTTCAAGTTTGAGTGACCAGGAAGATGACAATAGCATGAAAAAATAGGCCATAGAGATCATTACTGATCACAAAATAGAAAATTTAGACTATACCAAACTGAAAAGTTTTTGTACAAACAAAATTAATGCAGAAAAGATTAGAAGGGAAGCAATAAACTGGGAAAATATTTTTACAGTCAAAGGTTCTGATAAAGGCCTCATTTCCAAAATATATAGAGAATTAACTCTAATTTATAAAAAATCAAGCCATTCTCCAATTGAAAAATGGTCAAAGGATATGAACAGACAATTCTCAGATGAAGAAATTGAAACTATTCCTAGTCATATGAAAAGATGCTCCAAGTCATTATTAATCAGAGAAATGCAAATTAAGACAACTCTAAGATACCACTACACACCTGTCAGATTGGCTAAGAACAGGAAAAAATAATGATGATTGTTGGAGGGGATGCGGGAAAACTGGGACATTGATGCATTGTTGGTGGAGTTGTGAACGAATCCAACCATTTTGGAGAGTAGTTTGGAACTATGCTCAAAAAGTTATCAAACTGTGCATACCCTTTGATCCAGCAGTGTTACTACTGGGATTATATCCCAAAGAGATTATAAAGAAGGGAAAGGGACCTGTATGTGCACGAATGTTTGTGGCAGCCCTTTTTGTAGTGGCTAGAAACTGGAAACTGAATGGATGTCCATCAGTTGGAGAATGGCTGAATAAATTGTGGTATATGAAAATTATGGAATATTACTGTTCTGTAAGAAATGACCAACAGGATGATTTCAGAAAGGCCTGGAGAGACTTACACGAACTGATGCTGAGTGAAATGAGCAGGACCAGGAGATCATTATATACTTCAACAACAATACTATATGATGACCAGTTATGATGGACCTGGCCATCCTCAGCAATGAGATCAACCAAATCATTTCCAATGGCGCAGTAATGAACTGAACCAGCTACGCCCAGAGAAAGAACTCTGGGTGATGACTAAAAACCATTACATTGAATTCCCAATCCCTATATTTATGCGCACCTGCATTTTTGATTTCCTTCACAAGCTAATTGTACAATATTTCAGAGTCTGATTCTTTTTGTACAGCAAAATAACAGTTTGGTCATGTATACTTATTGTGTATCTAATTTATATTTTAATATATTTAACATCTACTGGTCATCCTGCCATCTGGGGGAGGGGGGAGGGGGTAAGAGGTGAAAAATTGGAACAAGAGATTTGGCAATTGTTAATGCTGTAAAGTTACTCATACATATAACCTGTAAATAAAAGGCTATTAAATAAAAAAAAAAAGAAAAGAAAAATTAGGCCAACTGGGAAAAGGGACAATTTGAGAAAAAGGTTATGTTTCTTCATGAGACCAAGTCTTGCAGCTACCCTTTCAGCTCTGATGATCAACTCTGGGGTAAGTAGTGAGCTTGTATAAATGGGAAATCCAGCAACTTTTAAGATAAAGTTCAAGAAAGAGATAGTTTGCCCATCCTCAGCTTTAAAACACACCCATTCTAGTGTACATAAAAGAAAAAAGTACCAAACATGATTATCAGTTAGTACACATCATTCACTGTAGTGGTGATGAATTAGACTTCAAGAACACCCCAGTCCTGAGTTGTATGCCATAGTTATTATTCTATATTAGACTTATGTTCAGCACACATGTCAATCCCTAAACCAATAGTGATGTGTTTCTCCCTTAATTTCTTTGAAAATTATTATTATTCTTTTATATTTTGTATTCATCACTAGGTTGAATTCAATAGTTTTTTCCCTGTTTTCTTAATTTGATTGTTTTGCTTATATACTTCTCTTTTTCTTAGTAACAAAAAGCTTTGGTGACTACTGTAGCATAATCTGAGTTCTGTAAGCACTCTTCCCTCGTTATGTTTAATTTCTTCTTTACATTATTTCTTTTTCCCTCCTGGACTTTTTGTTTCTCCAAATGATTCTGGAAATTCAACCCTCAAAATATCTTCTTGGGCAGTTTAATTGGCATAACACTAAAATATTATAAAATAATATAGATAACAATTTCATTTTTGTAACACGAGTTCACTCCAACCTTCATTTAAAAAGAAAAACCCTCCAGATAAGTATTGATTTAAGTGCTGTTTTGTTTTTCCATTTATGTAAGTTTGTAGCCTTTCGTTGATTTTAGAACATGTTATGCAGTCTTTGAATGTGACTTCCCTTTTTATTTTTTCTCCTGGATTTTGTTATTCTTGAAAAGAAATGTTATTGATTTTTGTGGATTTAGTTTATATTCTATACTGATGCTATATATATATATATATATATATATATATATATATATATATATATATGTCAGTTTATTTTCTAATTCTGAGTCTTCAGTAAAACATTAAATAACAGTAAAAAAAGGATAGGACAGCCTTATTTTATTCTGGTATTTACTGGCAAACCATCTAATGTTCCTCCACTGTAAGTAATGCTAGCTTTTGTAGATAGACAGACAGAGACAGAGATTTTTAATATACTTTAAAACCCATGTTTTTATTGAGGTTTTAGCATAAAACAGTGTTATATTTAGTCAGTCTCTTCTTGTATCTTTTAAACCTGTTTATATTGCCTTGGGTATTTTTAATATATGATAAATTATGTTGTTTTCTTAATGCTTAACCATCCTGTATCCCTCATAAAGATCCAACTTATTCATATTAAATAATTTCTGGAATATATATTATTATAGTCTTTTGTCAAGATTTTACTAAAAATTTTTAGAATATTCATTGGTGATATTTATCAACAATAAACTCTCTTTCCTTTCTTTACAACTCAACAGTATTTGTCTCATTAAGGAATTTGGTAGAACATTTTTTTTCAATTTTTAAAATAATTTATATAGCATACATAGCATAATAATGGATTTAATAGGAGGGATCTGTCTTCTGAGATAACAGGAAGGAAGTTTCATTCCACTGGGACTCATTCTTCTGAGGTGACTTGTAGAACCCTGTTTTAGTGGTATCATAAATGGTAGCTGTTTCTAACAATCTTTCTTTAAAAACTTAATGAATTTCTCCTATTTCTCTATTAATACCATAAATTTCTCAAGGGCAGAGATTTCTATTGTTTTCTTAAGGGTATAGACAGGATACTCTTGTCCAGAACCTAACCTAATGCACTTGGTCCATTATTCACATATTAAGAATTTAATGACTTCAAGTATTATGCTATAATGGAAAGAACACTGAACCTTGAAGACTAAAATTTAGGTTCTAGACTTGGCTTTTCCACAAGCTGGCTGTGTGACTCTGGGCAAATCACATTTCCTTTCTGAACTTCACTTCTCTCAATAATACAGAGAATTCTGCCAGCCCTGCCTACCTCCACATTCTTTTGATTTTTTTTTCTATATCTACTTCCACTTTTTCTTCTTTCCCTTCTGTACCCATTACAAATATCTTACCCACAAACTCCCATTTCTAATCTGTCTATACATCCTTCCTACATTTTGCTTCCTTGGGCCTACTTTGGTCATGTTCTTTCTAGTTTAGTACCTTTCACTGCCCCAATAATACCTAAGAAATTTGAGGAAAAGGAAAGATTTGAAAAATAAGGTTAAAATGACTATTCAGACAGAGTAGTAAGGTGTGGCAGTAGAAAGAGCACTGGGTTTGGAATCAAGAATGCTCATTTTCATTGGTTCAAATCTAACCTCAAATACTTACTAACTGCGGGACCCTGGGCAAGTCTCTTAATCCTGTTTGGAGAAGGAAATAACTTACTCTAGGATCTTGACCAAGAAAACTCCAAAATGGGGTAAAAAAAAAAGTCAAACATGACTGAAACAGCTCAACAACAATAAAGTCAGACTATTTATAATTTAGACACCATTACATGAAAAAAATGCCACATTGGCTTAGAACAGTGTTGTCAAAATCAAAATAAAACAGGACCACTAATCCAGCCACATGAGGATTTAATTTTTAAATGTAATGTTATTTGTGTTTTATTGAATTTTTATTTATTTTGCTAAAGCTTTCCCCATTATATTGTAATCCAGTTTGGGCCAGACTCAGGGCCAATGATAGATTTTCATCTTTGTACTTGCAGAAGAGATTGATAATTATAATATCTTACAAATATTCTTAAATTTCATTTAATTACTTTTTTGCAGAACTTTCCTTTATTTTGCAGAACAGAATAGAGAGTCATAGGATTAGAGAGCATAAAGGAACCTTAGAGAGAAACTTACAAATCCTTCTCTGCCTTTCAATGAATTTAGATTATGCCCATCTCTTAGACTTAAAAGGATAAACTGAGAAGGCACTCTCGGTGAAAGCTCTAAAAATCACTGGTTCAGAGCATCCACCTGAACATAAGAAACAAGTTTCAGTACTTCTCATGCTGTATTTCTCCTTTCCATGTTTGTTTTTCAAGTCTCATTTATCTTCCCTGTAGAAAAGGCACTTCCCTAAGGTCTCACCCACCCAACCTGGAATCAGTTAGTCAATAAACATTTCTGAGCACCAGGCATTGTGCTAAGCCTTGAGGAAAGAAAGCTTGGAAAACTACCTCAAGAAGCTCCCATTTTAATAGGTTGGGGAAAGATAATATACAATAATAATAAAAATACATGTTATTTTACACATGGTAAATTGAAGATAATCTCAGAAGAAGAGAAATAGCAGCATGAGGGACAAGAAAAGAGATCTTGAAGAGCAGTGGTATCATACGCAAATAGAAATAGATTCCTGCAATTTCATAATGGCTCAAAAAATACACGTTAGCTAAACTGGGTGTACTTTTTCTATTTTGTTAAACATGTCTGAGTTATATTTAATCAGGTTTTGGTTGGGGATAAATACATAAATGTGTATGATGTATAATATGCATATATATGTAATTTTCCCAAGATTTTATTTCCCTGAGAGTCTATCTCTATGCAACATAAATTCAATATATTATGTTGAAGGGACCAAAAACTTTGTCAGTTGTAACTGTCACCAAAAAATATCGTTAATCATGGAGAGTTTCATTATTCCATATTATCTCTCTAGAAGCCATGAAATAATATCAGTGTCATAGAATGCACAGAATAGAATGATATTACTTAAGGCCCCAAATTACATTATTTAAGAAATGTTGATTTTCTTCCCCCAAGGACTGTGCATCTAGATAGTTAAAATAAACATAATTACTTCGCTTTTTCTTATTTTTTTCTGTGTTCTGAGCCATGAGTCAGAATGGATAAAGAAAAAGAGGAAGAGAGCCTTAATTGACAGTATAATGCCCAGAAGCATCAACAGATGTGATCCCTTGTAATGAAGCATGTGGGTCTAATTTGGCATTGCTAGCCACTCAGAGGATCTCTGTACTATGTTCTGCAGGCTATTCTCCTAAACCTATGTTTGGTTGGCACCTGTGCCCTATGGAAACTGGCATACCACCCTATGAGTGGGCATAATGCCACCCCAACAGATGGGCATGAGAGTCAGCATGCCAGGGAACTATTGTTTCTAGCAAGTTTATTTTGATGAAGATTGGCATCTAACTAAGAAATAACAAAATAGCAGTCTTACTTTTTTATGGTTCAAAAATCAGGATCATAAAAGATGACCAGAGTTGTTCTCTATAAACTTCTTCAAGTGTAACCTCAAAAGAAGGAAATTATGTATCACATATAGAGTAGAGTTGTGTTCATAAGATACATAAAGAAAAAAGATATATAATGTAGCACCGGAAAATGTTAATGCTGAAAGCTCTCATTCACTCTCTCTAACCCCAACTGACTCTTTATATATACCACAGCACACTTGCAGGTTTCTAATTCAGGGTTCAAAAAGTGTGATTTCCCCTGGCATTGGTTCTGTCTACCCTCTCCCTTTCACAACCCCTTAAGATATACTATTCACCGGAAGTAAAGGAAGGAAGAGGATAAGAAGACATGGGCAGGAAAAAAAGATTTATTACACATGGAATTTGGACCATATTCTAGAGGAGAACAGAGCATCAGACTTATGATAAATGAAACCAGAGATTCATCTGAGGCCAGTCCTCTTCTCCCAGAAGCTCCTAAGGGCAGGACACTAGCTCATCAATTTCCAAAGAACTGAAAATATTAAGACCTACTATTATTAAATCAGTTGCAGAGGTACTGTAGTAGATAAAAGGGGGTCTAAAGAATGGGGAAGATTATGAAAGGTAAATGACAGGGAATAAAAACTGAAATGCCAGAAGAGAGAAAGAGGGCCTCTATAAAAACCCAACCCATAAGCAGATAAACCAACAAAAAAGATCATGGAGAAAGAAGGAATAATAAATACCCCCCTAAAAATACAAAACAACAAAGATCTTTGAAAAAATATTATAATATGAAGGAAAATGAATATTAGCCAAAGAGAAAATCCTGTATACTCTTCAGAGATCATGGGACAGCAGCAAAAAATTCCAAAAAGATTAGAAATTAAAATTCAATGCTTAAAGAAGAAATTCAAAATTAATTTAGGATGGTAATCAGAGTTCTTACTACAGAACTCTAAAGCGCAAACAATAATTTTGTTGTTGCTATTGTTATTCACTTATTTCAGTTGGATCTGACTCTTCCTAATGCTCTTTGAGGGTTCCTTGGTGGAGATAATGTAATGTAATGCCATCTCCTTTTTCAGCTCATTTTATAGATGAGGAAACAGGTAAATAGGGTTAAATGATTTGCCCAGGGTAACACAGCTAATACATGTCTGAAGCTGGATTTGAACTCACAAAGGCAAGTCTTCCTGACCTCAAGGCCAGCACTCTATCCATAATGCCACTTAGCTTCCACTCTACAAACATAAGACTAGGAAAAAAGTAAATACTCTTCACTTTCACCAACTCTGTAGATGATAGAATATTGCCAATACTGCCCCACAGTAGTAATTTTTCTATGCACAGTTCATTATTATCCTTTGTCCACTCCTCCATGATCATTTATTCCCATTTGCCTGGAAATCTTGGATCTGTTTTTCCATTCTTCAGGGCATCAGGTTTCTGTGGCAGTTCAGATTCCTCTTTTCCTGAGGCAGAATGAATGGTGTCTGGAAACAACAAATGTCTGCAGATTTTATCCATTATTAAGCTCCTCCATCTCCATTTCTAGATTTTCTTTTCCCCTGGGAATATTCATCATTGAAATGACAATTTTATCTTTGTTTCCCTTTGTTTTAATCTCATTCTTTGTTTCCTCCTCTATTCTCCTGTAAACTCTCTTCTACCCAAGAGGCTACAGGAGTTATTTTCTTCCCAGAGGTGTGAAGTCCACAAGTGTTGTACATTGCACATATTTTCAGATTTTTTAATGAGTTGATCAGCTATTTTGTTTCTTTCCTTTTCTTTTTTTCTTGTGTTTAAATAATATTATTTGTTATATGAAATTAATTTCTAGAAGGGGGAGGGAAAGAACTGGAAGAAATCATTATTATGTAAAAAAAATCAGCAAAAACTTACTCTGCAAAGTCAGAAAATTGGTATTATGCCCCAAAGGCTACAAAACTGTTCATACCCTTTGATCCAGGTCTGTATCACACAGGGAAAAGGATCTATATAAAAATTTCCAAAAAATTTGTATAACAGCTCTTCTTGTAGGGGCAAAGAATTGGAAATTGAGGGGATACACATCAACTGAGGAATGGCTGAACAAGTTGTAAGTGATTGTGATGGAATATTATTGTGCTATAAGAAATGATGAACAGGATGGTTTCAGAAAAGCCTGGAAAGTCACAAACTGATGCAAAATGAAGTAAGCAGAACTAGGGAAAAAATTGTACACATTAAGAGCAATATCTTACAATAATGAACTATGGATGACTTGGCTATTCTTAGTAATACAACGATTGAAGATAGTTCCGAAGGACTCATGGTAAAGAATACTATACACTTCCAGAGAAAGAACTGATAGAGAATGAATGCAGATTAAAGAATACTACATTTTTTTTTATTATTTGGTGTGTGTGTGTGTGTGTGTGTGTGTGTGTGTGTGTGCATTTTTTCCCTTTGGGTCTCTGTCTTTTTTCAGAACATAACTAATATGAAATTATGTTTTCCATTATTGTACATGTATATCCTATACAAAGTTGTTTATCGTTTCAGGTAGGAAGAAGGTAAGAAACACCTTGGAGAGAAACTTGGAACTCAAAACTTTAAATATTATTTAAAAAGAAAAAGTAAAGTCTCTAAGAAGTATATGACAAATTTTAAAAAACATATGCCACCTTCCCCGTGGGCCTATATCCTCAACTTATTTTCACTAAGAAAGGTTCAGTTGCCAGAGAGGAGACTACTACTTCTCTCCACAGGATTCTGGGGATAACCCTGAAGGTTACTTCAAGTACTTTAAGTAATGATCCTGTATTAGTGTGCTCCTCATTATCAACTAAACAGTCAGATTTAATTAATTTTTAGAAAAGGGATTTACTAAGAAAGGATGAAAAGAACATTTTGTAATGTTCTTCCTAAATCTCTCTCCTTGAATACACAAGAATGCTGGGAAGAGCAAGTTCAGACTTGAAATAGAGAGTCATGTGTATAAAACCACATGTGGCCAAGGGGTATCTCCAAACTCCTGCCCCTAAAAGTTCCTTTCCCCCCTTTTTGTGGAGTGTTCATGAGGATGCATGGAGGACTTGCAGACTTTAAGAGCCAATACATTTTTTGAATAAGTAGCCAACACTTCTTTCTTCAAGGGGCATGCTCCTTGAAGCCCACCACTGTCCTTTTAGTGACTGCCTTTCCATTTCTGTCTAGAACTGCTTCCACTACTGTGGATGACTATTGCTCCATGGAGACTCTTGCCACTTCTGGGCTTTAACCACTAATGGGATCTGTGATCTCTGAAAGCTACCAAGGGATTTATTGATTTCTCAAACAGTTCTTGAAAATGTCCACTTCAAATTCACCTAATATCAGGAAAGATTTAAAAAGAAATGGCAGTATTATGTGTATCACAAACATGGAAGCCAGGCGCTCCTTTTTCACTCAGAAATGCAAAGCTATTCTGCCTCCTCAGAGGAGCATGAGAAAAGAGTGAGGAATGAGTCTGTTGAAGCTTTTGAATTTGCCCTAAATTCTGGTTCACCAACTCCCAAGCCAACAGGTTTTTCAGTTTCACATCCCATTAGATGATTTTCTTTTGATATAAAACTATGCCAATTCCCGAGTCATCATGGCTGAAAATTGGTTCTGTGTTTTTCTATGATCACCAGGCAGATCTGCTGGCAAAAATATCTATGCATGCTCTAAGAATTGAAATCAGGCAGAAAATATCCATGCTTGCTTTAAGGACAAGAATCAGGCAGGAAATATCCATACAGATGTACTTCAAGGATTGGCCTCACATTGGCTAATATCCCTCACTCTAGCTCCTCCTATTACATCTGAATTCCATAATGTAGGAAATAATAAAAGACATTTTTTCTGGAAATTTGAGTACAGAAAAAAGTTTCATTTATAAGAATCAACAGATTGCTGCAAAGAAAAAAAACGTGTTTCAAACTGAAAGATTTATAATGGTCTAAGTATATGAAGTGATCAAAAAAAGAAATACAAATTATTAATAATTATAGGAAAGACTTTTAAAACAAGCTTCTTTTACATGCATTTATAATCTGTACCTCCCATTACCACCTTATTAAAGAACAATGACAAAAATATCCTGAAAAAGCAAAACTCTCATACGGATGCATATGTGAGCAAAGAAATTCCCACCATGAATATGCCCCAAAACATATATCTCTCTAGCTATTTTGAGTTTATCACCTCTCTGTCAATGAGAGATTTCTTATATCTGTAATAATAGAAATGCCAATCAAAATAACTCTGAGGTTTCAGTATAAGAAAAATGACAAGATGAAAAATAAATCTCACAATTTTGGTACTATGTCAGTTGAATTACCAAGGAAAAATTTCATAGAGTTGGAAAAAAGGAATAACATTCATTTGAAGAAAATATGTTAAGAGGAGAAAGAAATAATGGGGAGGAAATAGGAATGAAGGGGGAGGAGCATTTCTCCATTTTGGATCCCTGAGAAAAAAATTACTTAGAAAATTCCTTATCTTACAAGAACTCTGGGAGAAACTGGAAAACAGTTTGGCAGAAATTAAGTTTATAACAATTTCTTGCACCATATACCATTATAAAATCTAAATAGGCATTCTGCCTAGATATTAAAGGCCATAACACCAAATTAAAAATAAAAAAACATTAGAAAAGAGACAGACCAGGTACATTTCAGAGCTATGGCTATGAGAAGATTTCTTAACCTAACAAGGAAGAGAACCAATCAAAAGCCCAATTTTATGAAATCAAACAGATTTTGTACTAATGAAATCAATGCACATAGGATAAGAAAGTAAGCTGGTGATGAGGACAAAAATCTGTTCATTAAATAATTCTGATTAAGAATTTGATATCCAGTATGTGGAAAGAACTAACACAAATATATAAAACCAAGACCTACTGCCCAATAGACAAGTGGCCAAAGAATATGAACAAAGAGTTCATAAAAGAAGAATTATAAAACTTAATGATTATATGAAAGATTATCCCAATTTACTAATAGGAAAAATGAAAGTCAAAACAACTCTGACATTTTATCTCACATCTAGCAAAAAATAAAAATGACAAAACATAGAAAGGATCAGTGTAGAAGGGCTGTAGGAAGATACACACCTAGCAAAAAACAAAAATTACAGAAGATAGAAAGATTCCATATATACCAAAGTATTTAAAGAGGTACTTGCTATGGTAAAAGAGGTGAAAGGCAAGTAAATGTCTATCTATTGGAAAATGCTGGAACAAATGTGGTACTTGGATCTTTTGGTTGTTTTTCAGTTACTGTCAGTCATGTCATGATTCTTTGTGAATCCATTTGGGGCTTTCTTGGCATAGATACCGGAGCGGTTTTCCATGAAATTGTCCAGTTTATTTTACAGAGGAAAAAACTGAGGCAAACAGGATAAAGTGATTTGCCCAGGGTCACACATCTAAAAATATCTGAAGCTGAATTTGAAATCATGAAGATAAGTCTTCCTACCTCTAGGCCCAGAATCTATCCACAGAAGCACCACCTAGACTTGAATTAAATAAAGCTCCCAAGGGCTAAAAGATAGGTAGATTTAAGAGAAGCAAACTGACAGAAACTGCTCCTTAGTAATAATCAGAACCATGAAAGCAATCCAAATAATGACTACAATAATAGAAATGGAAAGAAGGAACACTACCAAAAACAAACAAATAAACTTTGCAGGCTGTTCAGTCACTAATGAATATGATTGAACCTTAAGAAGTGATAAGAAAATGTACCTCCCTCACTTCTTTCAAAAGATGAGGAGATCTGGGTATTGAACTTTGCATATGCTGTTAGCTGATATGTTTGTTAGTTTTGATTAAATGTTTTTCTCCTTATTTTGTTCCTTGTAACAAGGGATATGCCTTAAGGAAAACAAAATAGAAAAATTTAATAAGAAATAAAAATGATGTAAGCACAAAACAAAACAAAACAATTACATCTATGTTTTAAATGTAAAATCAAAATAAATACCATAGACTCACATGCTTACATTTCTTATGGCAGCTGTTTTCTCAGCCACTACATATTAGAACTTCAAAGGGAAATGCTGTAATACAGAGTATGTCCAGAGGAGAGATACCTTTTGCCAAATTCCAAAGGCAATGAAACTTATGATTTTACCAAGCACTAACTCAAACCAAACAGCATCACAAATAAGATTTTTGAAAATTTTTGAAATTTTCCCAAGAAGGAATCTTCTCCTTAGTTATAAGAGAACTGTACACATTAGCGAAAGCAGACTCCACTAAAATAGCAAATAATGACGTGGGAAAACTGATGTCAAAATTCAACAAACCATCCCAGAACTGGGTCAAAATTAGATGAATATTTGTTAATCTAGAAAATAATGAAGACTAGCAAAAATACAATTGTGTGTGGGCAATAAGTATAACTAGTGCCTCTGGTATGACTTAGAATGATTGGGAGAAGTGATATCAAAAAACTATTAGATTTGGAATCCAGAGATTGGCTTATAATCCACTCTTTTCTTTCTTAGTGTACGTGTGACTAAGTAAATAACTTCACATCTCCTGATGTCTGTTTCCTTGATTCTAAAATGAGTGAATCAGGCCAGATGATCCCGAAGATCCATTCCGATTCTATGAGCCTATGACCTCTTCTGAACCTGAGAGGCAGGCAGAATGCAGAAGTGGATGCTCTATAAATGAAATGGCTCAAAGACTTACTGTGTATATTCAAAATGAGTTCTAGGGAGAAAAATGAGTTCCCTTAAGATGATAGAGACCTTTTCTCCTCCTAGAAAGAGAAAAATTCTACCAACCTTGTCATTACCACACTCATGTCTGTGGAGCTGAAATCTATAATCCTAGTTGAAGGATACTTCCCTACTTTAAAATAATTTAGTTTTTTAAATTGGCAAACATTTTTTGAATGAATCTCTCCTTTCTGCTATTCACCTCCTCACTGAGCAAATTTAAAAAACAAAACTGAAAAATAATGCCCTCAGTATATAGTACATTGTCTGAAGAACAAATTTCCATATTAGCTTATATATGAAAATAAATGTGTTTATTTTAAATTCATTACCTCTCTTCAGGAGATGAATGGTAATGTTTAATCTTCATTCTTCTGTGTGCATTGTACATGTTTCTTACTACTGTGTTGATCAGAGCTCCAAAGTCTTTCATAAATATTTTTCTCTATAATGTTGGTATCATAACATGAATTGTCCTCCAGTTTCTGCTCACTTTACTCTATGTCATTTTATAGAAACTATTCAGATTTTCTCTGAAATTGTCTATTTTACCACTTTTTTGGTTTTGGTTTTTGTTTTGCGAGGCAATTGGAATAAAGAGATTTGTACAGGGTCACAGAGCTAGTTAAGTACCAAGTGTTTAAGGCCACATTTGAACTCAAGCCCTCCTGACTTCAGGGCTGGTGGTTTATTCACTGCAGCAATACCTAACAGCCCCTATTTCCCCTATTTTATCATTTCTTAAGGCACAATAATATTGCCTTACATTTGTTTATGACAATTTAGCCATTTCCCAATAAGAGGGCGCCTTACTTCGTTTCCTTAGTTTCCAATTTGGGGCTATCAGGAAAAGAACAATTATAAAAAAATTTTGCTATGTCTTTTCCTTTTTCCTTGGATCCATAGGCCTAATTGTGGTACACTTCACAGGTTATGCATTGTTGAGTAACTTTCTTAACATAGTTCCAAAATGCTTTCCAGAGAGGCTGGATTCAATCTTAAATACTTACCAGCTATATGACCCTGAGCAAGTAATTTAACTTCTGTTTGCTTCAGTTTCCCCATATACAAAATGGGGGTAACTGCACTTACCAACCAGGGTTATTGCTGTGAGATTAAATTAATCAAAAAGCATTTAGCTCAAGGATTGGTAAGCACTATATAAATGTTCACTATTATGATTAATGTTAACCACTTGCTGTAGTAATGGGAAAACTATTACAAATCTTAAAGCACTAAAGGATTTTCATTAATTAATATTAACTAGAACTTAAAAAATACTTGAGTAGAAAAAAATTTGTTGTCCTACCCTCACCTGCCCCTCATTCCTAAAAGGAACTTACTTTTTTAAAAACATGGTAAAATATATATGTTAAATTCACTCTACGTATACATATTTATACAATTATCTTGCTGCACAAGAAAAATCAAATTAAAAAGGAAGCAAATGAGAAGGATAATAAAACACAAGAAAGTAACAAATAGAGTGAAAATGCTACATTGTGATCCACACTCAGTTCCCACAGTCCTCTCTCTAGGTGTAGATGGCTCTCATCATCACAGGATCACTGGAACTGGCCTGAATCATCTCATTGTTGAAAAGACACATGTCCATCAGAATTGATCATCATATAGTCTTGTTGTTTCTGTGTACAACGATCTCCTGGTTCTGCTCATTTCACTCAGCATCAGTTCATGTGAGTCTCTCCAGGCCTCTCTGAAATCACCCTGCTTATCGTCTCTTACAAAACAATAATATTCCATAACACTGATATACCATAATTTATTCAGCCAATCTCCAACTGATGGTCATCCACTCAGTTTCCAGTTTCTTGCCACTACAAAAAGAGCTGCCACAAACTTTTTGGCACATCTGAGTCCCTTTTCCTCCTTTAAAATCTCTTTGGGATATAAGTCCAGTAGAAATACTGCTGGATCAAAGGGTATACACAGTTTGATAGCCTTTGGGCATTAGGAACTTACTTTTATGAGCCTCAGCGTAATGGGAGTTTGACATTTCAAACTGGGAATTTTCCCAAGATATGGTGATATCAGAGTTCTGGGTTATTCTTTTTCTAGTCACTGGGTCCTCAGGAAGGTAAACAACCCTCCAGTCCAGCTATGGCATACATAGCTTTTCTGTCCCACATCCCCCTAGGCCTACTCAGCAGAAGGCAGGCTGGGTAGACTTTAGGACATCATAACTTCTAGTGTGCTGATGCCTAGCTGGAGGCAAGACTATCCAGGGAAGTGAGGCATCCTCAATTCCACTTTATCACACCAGATTGCACTTAGAGCAAAGTAGAATGGCGCTCAATATCTAGTTTAACGAGTATCATTTTGGAATTTGAGAAGTTTTATTCTATGACAATGCCTGCAAGATATTCTCACTGAAATGTGGCTTTTAAAACTGTAAGCAGGAAAATATGTTCCCAAGGACTGCCTTTAGAGACCCTAAATGAAAGGCTAGACAGAGTCTTGTTGTGTATGGCAGTGTTTCTCTAAATGTGTGAGATCTTTTTATTGTCCCCAAATAGCAACCTTCTGTTCAATTTGAACAATTGTTCAACTGAAGTAGAAAGTTCCTGATTTACATGGTATCTATTTTGTTTAAGTTGAATATACCAAAAAAGAAAAGAAAATTCCATTAGTATCTTTGGTCCAAACCTATCAGCATAAGTAATTCTTATGGACACATTCATAAAATGTCATTAACAGACTAAGGCTGGCAAGAATGGAACAAAGGTAATAGGCAAGAAAAATACCAAGTGTGAGCTGTTCTGATGACATGTGATCAGTTTGGACACATCGCTCCTTTTGTTAAGCATCCCAAATTCTCCCCATCTTAAAAATAAATAACCTTTACTAGACTCTTTTTTATTGTTGAGTCATTTCAGTTGTGTTTGCCTCTTCATGATCCCATTTGGGGTTTTCTTGGCATAGATACTGTGGTGATTTGCCATTTCCTTCTCCATCTCATTTTAGAGATGAGGAAACTGAGGCAAACAGGTGAAGTGACTTGCCCAGGCTCACACAGATGGTCAGAGTCTGAGGTTGCATTTGAAACTCAGATCTCCCTGACTGCAGGTCCTATATTCTATCCGTTGTAATATCAACTACCAACCCCTCACTATACTCTACCATCTCCCAAACCTTTTCTCTTTCGTCCTCAATCAAACTCCCTGAAAAAAGCTTTCTTTGTTCCCCCTACTTCTTCTCTTACTTCCTCCTCAATTCTTTACAATCTGGTTTTATTATCATCAATCAATTCAAATTTTTCTTCCAGAAGTTAACAGTATTGTTCAATCTCATGATCTCTTCTCAGTCTTCCTTTTTCTTGATCTAGCTGCTATATTTGACAATGCAGATCACCATCTCCTCTTGAATATTTTGTCTTCTTTAAGTATGCATGGCACTGCTCTCTCCTATTTAACCTCTGACTTGTCTGACTGAGCCTTCTCAATCTTCTTTTCTGGTTCACCATCCACACCATATTCTTTAACTTTGATTTTTTTAATGAATGTTTTTTTTCCTGAACCCGCTTCTCTTCTCTTCTCTGCTCTGCTCTCTTCTCTTCTCTTCTCTTCTTCTCTCTTCTCTTTTCTCTTCTCTTCTTTTTCTGCCATTCCCTTCAATATTCTGATCAGCATCCATAAGTTTGACTACTATCTCTAAGCAGATGTCTTTCAGATCTCGATCTCTATCCCCAATATCTCCCATGAGCTTCAGATTCTAATCACAAATTACCTACTGTATATTTCAAACTCTGTGTCCAGAAGACATTTTAATGTGTTCAAAGCTGAACTCATATTATTTTGCTTAAAATTGTTCCCTCTTCCAAAAATGTTTGTCTATTTCCTATTTTATTGTGGCCAAAATTTCCTAGGTTCATAACTTTGGTATTATACTTGACTCTGTATTCTTCCTCATCCTACATATTGAATCATTTGTCAAATCTGGTCATTTCCAGCTCCACAACATTCTCCACATCCAGCTCCATCTATCTATACAGCTACTATCTTAAGGCCTGCATCAGTTCTCAAATAGATTACTGCTATATACTCAAATCTTTCCCCACTTCAATCCATCCTATACCCTGCTGGCAAAGTAATTTTCCTTCAGAGCAAATCTGACCACATGACTTACCTACTCAGTTAACTTCAGTGACATATTATTGCCTCTATGACAAAATATAAGCTAAACTGTTTAGTGTTTAAAGTTCTTCACAACCTGCTCCCTTCCCATCTTTTCAGTCATTGATGTTCACTCCATCTCCCCAATTCTTTAAGCTAGTCAAATTGGCATTCTCTGTTCCTCATTCATAACACTGCTCTCTCTGTGACTTTCTAGAGGCCATCCCCTATGTCTGAAAAGTATTGCTCTTGCCTTACTTCTGCCTAACAGAGTCCCCTTCTTTCTTTACGTATAGTCTAAGCACCACCTTATGCACGAAGCCTTTTCTAATCCCTCCAAAAGATAGTGTCTTCCCTAACTACCTTTTATTTAACTACTTCATGTATATTTATATAAATCTTTTATTTGCGCCATACAAAAATTTTTTGAGACAGCTGGATGGCTCAGTGGATAAAGTGGTCTGGAGTCAGGAAGATCTGAGTTCAAATCCAGCCTCAGACACTTACTAGTTGGGTGACCTTGGGCAAGTCACAATCTGTTTGCCTTAATCCACTGGAGAAGGAAATGGAAAACCATTCCAGTATCTTGGCCAAGAAAAGCTCATGGACATGGTCCACAGTGTCATGAAGAATCAGACAAAACTGAAAACAAGTGCATAAATTTGACATGATCTCGTGGTCAACCCCATTTGAATATAAACTCATTCCAAGTAGAGATTGCTTCATTCTTTGTCCTTGTATCCACAATACATAGCACTGTGCTTGGCACATAGTAGTTACTCAATCATGTCTTTCATTGTTGTTGTTGTTGTTTTTGTCTGGAGCTGTATTTTCATTGGTCCAGGGAATCCCCAGTGAAGGAACACTGTCTACTCAATTCAGAATCTCAATTACCTCGTAGAGTTACCTGGGTTCATTGAGAGATTAGCTGACTTGACCAGAGTTGCCCAGCCAGTATGCATCAGAAGCAAAACTTGATTCCAAGTCTTCTTAATTCGAAGACTAGCTTTCTATCCACTACACCACACTGGTTCTCTTAATAATGAATATTCAATTACTGTCAGTAACTCAATCTGACTGCCAAGTTCAAATTCCCATTGAGCTCTGCTAAGCAATTCAATCTTTAATCCTGTCTCTGAGAGATCATTAATGTATCTCATTCAGCTGATGGGTGGAGGATCCCTTGTAGCCAGTGAAGTTGCTTTGAGAAAACTAACAGTTCTGGATAAGTCATGGACTTCTTCCAATTTCTTCCTTTTGCTGAGCTATTTCTCTTGGAATACATTCCTGTTGGCCATGATGTGAATTATGGAATTTCTTTCAACCTGAAATTTAATTTGTTTTCTATTTGTCTGTTTGCCAAGCCAGCTTCAGTCTTGCAGGAACAATACTTCAGAGTCTGATTTTACATTTATTCACAATATTCAGTTACTTAGAATTGAAATGAGGTGAGAGTTGTCCTTCCTTCTGTGTTATCTGCCCATCTTAGTCATCTTTATGTGAAATAAAATGCAAAGACTTGAGCATTTACCCTGATCAAATATACATTAAAGGGAATGTGTCCTCTCCCCACACAGGATGTGATATCATTCACAATTTGTCCTTTGTGGCCTTTATTTGAATTAGTCTGCTTTCCTTCCTTAAATAGAAAAGGGCGGGCATTCTAAAGGACAGAAATGAAGGAGGAGGTCTCAAAAGAGTACAAATAATCTGAGTAGTCTTGGAAGAACCCTGTCATTTCATTCACCTTAGTTCCCTTTGAGGCTCTGACTTGCAGGGAGGCACAAAAAGTAAACAACTTTCAAGGTCTTTTGAATCCCAGAAAAGCTCATCTGCACACATGTAGCACAAAAAAATCCCAATCATTTAGACTTAACTTGAGCCTCATCATAATCATCAAGGAGATTGTTCCAGCCAATGCTACACATCTCAACCATATCTAGAAAATACCTATTATGTGCAAAGTACTGTGGGAGGTTCTGAGGATACAAAAGCAAAAACAAGCCTTGGCCTCCAAGGACTTACCTTCTACTTGGAAAAAGCCTCATATACAGAGATAAGTAGAATTATAGAGAGACTTAGAGCTGGAAGGGACCTTGGAGGTCATCTAGCTCAGAATCCTTATTTCACAAACAAGGAAAAAGAGACCCAGGATGGGGGGGGGGGGGGGGGGGGAGGGAGGTTACTTAATCAAGGTCACACAGAAAGTAAGAATTGTCATCTGAACCCAGGTCCTCTGACTATAAATAAATGGAGGCAAGGGGAGCAGCATAGGGAAATGGTTCTTTCAGAAGAAAGTGAACCAATTCATGAAGATAGAGCTTCTGAAAGGTTGACATGAAGAAGGGGAAAAGGACACATAATGTCCACATATTATCCTCAGGGGGTCCCTCCACTGTGCTTCTCTGTTCCTCTTTTGTCAATCTTGCCACATCTCTGGCCCAACTTCTCACAGATATAGCTCTATGATGGCATTTTTGAATCTGTTTGACATTGTAATTTCTTCTTTGTATTGTGTTTCAGGCTGATCCTGATCATCCTGCATAGTTCCCTAGCTTTTGGGCGATCTTCAACTTCAGTTCTTCAGTTAACTACAATCATTCATACTCCACTTCACTTTGTTAAGCAGATTGTGGACTCAGTTATCGCTAATTTGGGAATTTATGCTTATTCTCAATAGAGAACATGCTGAAGTTTACCTCTGCTCAATAAAACCAATTTTACATAGTATAAATGAAAAATGTAATTAAGATTATAGGGAACAAGGCTTAACCATCCAACCCTATTTTCTAGCACCCTCAAAACCTTTAAAATACTTGTTCATAAATAATTATGAGGCTAACTATAATACATTTGTATTTTTATTAAACCAAGCCCCCTATACCTCGGTTAGGCACCACTTAATTTCTACATATGCTAGTAACTCAAACTATATTTTAGTTTAACCCGAATTCATGAAATTTGCCAAGGTGATAAAAATGATAACTCTTAGGAGGTTATCAATGAAACATATGAATGAAAAAGAACTGGGCACCTAGTGAGAACAAGGTATAACCTAGTACAGAAGTATCCAAGACTCTAAATCTAATTTACTGCAACTCCTAAGCCTGTCAAGAACCAGATTAAAACATAACTGGGAAGTATTTGATAAAATAAAAATACAGTAGGACACAGATAATGTTAAAAATCGTTATATAGGGTTTAATGGCCCCTATTTCTATTTGAGCTTGACAAGATTGCTTGTAATAAATATGCTCCACTCCTACCCTCACAAAGTCAAAACAAAGCAAGGATGGTTTTCAGTACTGAATGGGATAAACTGAGTGAAGACCTCTCATGGGAATGTGACCCTGAACTAAACCCTCATTGTGACTTGAGATTTTATAATGACAGGTTGAACTATAGCTAAAAACCTGCAGATGTTCGATTGTCTTGGATGAACATTTTCCCTCCTGTCCCCCCTTAATTAGCATTTAAGTACTTCTTTTAAAGGTGAGGATGGCTTTGGGAATTCCGGTAACAGAATTCTCTCATCCAAGAATATGTTTGTATAGCACTTCTCTAGGAAAATTTGAATTAAGAGTTTGTTATTTATTAATAGTCTTTTATTTCTGTGATAGATTTCCGCATCTAGAGTGTAAGCCTGAACTTCCCCAGACAATGGAAGAAAAAGTTGGGGGAGAGCTTCTGTGTTCAGGTCGATTTAATCTTGTGCTTTGCACTCCTCTCCTGACACCTCGTCTGTTGGGAGTTGCCCTTTCTCCTGAGATCATAATAAATCTTTTTTTTTTTGCTTTTTTACTTTAAGAGTCTCAGATTTTAATTTGGGTAAGGGTCACAGTCCCACATAGTACATTGGGTGATCCCCAGGATGAACATATGAGAGGATTGGATGAGATTCACACAACACAAGCAGGGACAGACAGGTCAAGATCTTAACTGTTGGCCAAATATCTAAAAAGATAAGATCACAGAATCTTGAAAGTACCAGATTACTAAGAGTAACTGACAGATATACGCATCACCAATGGTAGTATTTATTTCTAAATGAGGAAGTGACATGAATTTTAGCTTTCAACCCCCAAATGTGAATGAACATTCACAGTTATGAGGAAGTGATATGAATTTTGGCTTTCAACCCCCAAATGTGAATAAACATTCACAACCAAGAGGGTATTGGGCTGATATACTAAATATGCAGATGAAATTCAAATTGTTTTTCTTGTATGCATTTTAAAGCTTTTTACCATCCAAAAAGACATCTGAGAATAAGACTCTAGGCTAGAAATATGAAACTCGGGTGGAAAAGAGTGCTAGCTTTGGATTCTGGATTCAAGAAGTTATGTCACTGAACCATATGGCCTAACTTCTCTGAGTCCTCAGTTTCCTCATGTGTAGTATAATATTGTTGTTGTTTGTTCTTTGTTCTGAGGGGGCCCATGACATCAGGGAGGTGATGCCATGACATGCGAGTGAATTGGATTTGAGTGAGGAAAGGCTGGGCAAGGTCACCTGCCTCACTTTTTCCCTCTGGAGCCATCTGGGTCCAGTGGCCAGATATAGATCAAGACAATTAGAGATGGCCCTGGATAGAATGAGAGACCTTGGCCTTATTAAGCTCATGTCTTCCACAAGTCTCCCTTTGACTGAGACTGCACCCCCATTCAGTGATTAAGGCTATGTTGCAATTGAGGCAAAGAATCTCCTTTTCACCTAATCCCAAAAAATCTAAATAAATAAATAAATCTGGGAAGGGAAGACCCTCAGGGTTTCTGACCAAAGACAAAATGATTGCTAGTGACATTCAATCTGAGTGAATTGGGCCCCAAATAATGACCAAACGAGGCTTGGCCTAAAACCTGTTAGTAACCAATGAGAATCAGATAGGCTTTAGTTTAAGGCATGGTTCTTAAGAAAAAAATCAAGCCAGTAAACTTACCTACAGATGTAGTATAAGGAGGTTATACAAAAGGATCTCTAAATCTATGATCTGATTACATCCCATCCACAAAACCCAAAGTAATTTGAGATGGAGCCAAAGACAAGTCCAATGGGATATGACCACTTAATTGGATTCAGCTCCTCTACAATATAATGCAAATATTCTTAGGAAATACTTGCAGATTTCCCAGATCCCATACATCTTGGGAAGCATGGGCTCTCTTTGCTGACTGTTAGCAATTGCCTCAGCACTTTAAAAAGTACTGCAAATGTGGCATAATGAATAAAGAGCTGGCTGTGGAGCCAGAAAGAAGTCAGTTCAAGTCAAGCCTCTGATACGTTCTCACTGTGTGACCTCTCAGATGTCTAGGTAGCTCTTCAACAGTCTAAGAAACAGAGAAGGAACTACCCTACATTGGCAAAAAGATTTTCCTCATATAGAAGTTCACCACACCAATGAAATCACAGGCACAGTATCTAATCCTCTGCCTATTTTTAAAAAGTTCTTTTTTTAAAAAAAATCATTAACTAAAGAAGCAAAAGCATGGAGTTGGGATGGGGAGAAAATGAGTAAAAATACTAGCATTGGCTATATAAATTATTTGATAAAATAGGGAATGAAGGAGTCCTACCAAATTCCTTCTATGACACAGACATGGTACTGATACCTAAACCAGGTAGGTTGAAAACAGAGAAGAAATTATAGACCAATCTCCCTAATGAATATTGATGCTAAAATCTAAATAAGATATTAGCAAAAGACTACAGAAAATCATCTCCAGGATAATACACTATGATCAAGTAGGATTTATACCAGGAATGCAAGGCTGGTTCAATATTAGGAAAACTATCAATATAATTGGCCATATTAACAACCAAATTAACAAAAACCATATGATCTTCTCAATAGATGCAGAAAAAGCATTTGACAAAATCCAACATCCATTCCTATTAAAAACACTTGAGAGTATAGGAATAAATGGACTTTCCTTAAAATAATCAGCAGCATCTATTTAAAACCATCAGTAAGCATCATATGTAATGGAGACAAACTGAACCATTCCCAATAAGATCTGGAGTGAAACAAGGTTGCCCACTATCACCGTTACTATTTAATATTGTATTAGAAAACGCTAGCTTTGGCAATAAGAGCTGAGAAAGAGATTAAAGGAATAAGAATAGGCAATGAGGAAACCAAATTATCACTTTTTGCCGACGATATGATGGTATACTTAGAGAACCCCAGAGATTCTACTAAAAAGTTATTAGAAATAATCACAACTTTAGCAAAGTTGCTGGTTATAAATAAACCCAATAAGTCATCAGCATTCTTATATATCATCAACAAATCCAACAGTCAGAGTTACAAAGAGAAATTCCATTTAAAGTAACTACTGATAATATAAAATATTTAGGAATCTATCTGCCAAGGGAAGATCAGAAACTTTATGAGCAAAATTACAGACCACTTTTCACACAAATTAGTCTGATCTAACCAATTGAAAAATATTAAATGCTCTTGGATAGGGTGAGCAAATATAATAAAGATGACAATATTACCTAAACTAATCTATTTATTTAGCGCTATACCAATCAGACTCCCAAAAACTATTTTAATGACCTAGAAAAAATAACAACAAAATTCATATGGAAAAACAAAAGGTCAAGAATTTCAAGGGAATTAATGAAAAAAAATCAAATGAAGGTGGCTTTAGCTGTCAGATCTAAAACTATATTATAGAGCAGCAGTTACCAAAACCATTTGGTATTGGCTAAGGAATAGATTAGTAGATCAGTGGAATAGGTTAGGTTCAAGGGATAAAACAGTCAACAAATATAGCAACCTAGTCTTTGACAAACCCAAAGACCCAGCTTTGGGATAAGAACTTACTGTTTGATAAAATTGCTGGGAAATTGGAAACTAATATGGCAGAAACTAGACATTGATCCACACTTAACGCCGTTCACCAAAATAAGGTCAAAATGGGTTCATCACCTAGGCATAAAGAATGAAATTATTAATAAATTAGAGGAACACAGGATAGTTTACCTCTCAGACCAGTGGAAGGGTCTTTATGACCAAAGCAGAACTAGAGATCATTACTGATCACAAAATAGAAATTTCGATTATACCAAACTGAAAAGTTTTTGTAAAACAAAACTTAATGCAGACAAGATTAGAAGGAAGCAATAAACTGGGAAAATATTTTTACAGTCAAAGGTTCTGATAAAGGCCTCATTTCCAAAATATATAGAGAATTAACTCTAATTTATAAAAATCGCTTCTCCAATTGAAAAATGGTCAAAGGATATGAACAGACAATTCTCAGATGAAGAAATAGAAACTATTCCTAGTCATATGAAAAGATGCTCCAAGTCATTATTAATCAGAGAAATGCAAATTAAGACAACTCTAAGATACCACTACACACCGGTCAGATTGGCTAAGATGACAGGAAAAAATAATGATGATTGTTGGAGGGGATGTGGGAAAACTGGGACATTTATACATTGTTGGTGGAGTTGTGAACGAATTCAACCATTTTGGAGAGTAGTTTGGAACTATGCTCAAAAAGTTATCAAACTGTGCATACCCTTTGATCCAGCAGTGTTACTACTGGGCTTATATCCCAAAGACATTATAAAGAAGGGAAAGGGACCTGTATGTGCACGAATGTTTGTGGCAGCCCTTTTTGTAGTGGCTAGAAACTGGAAACTGAATGGATGTCCATCAGTTGGAGAATGGCTGAATAAATTGTGGTATATGAATATTATGGAATATTATTGTTCTGTAAGAAATGACCAACAGGATGATTTCAGAAATGCCTGGAGAGACTTACACGAACTGATGCTGAGTGAAATGAGCAGGACCAGGAGATCATTATATACTTCAACAACAATACTATATGATGACCAGTTCTGATGGACCGCGCCATCCTCAGCAACGAGATCAACCAAATCATTTCCAATGGCGCAGTAATGAACTGAACCAGCTACGCCCAGAGAAAGAACTCTGGGAGATGACTAAAAACCATTACATTGAATTCCCAATCCCTATATTTATGCCCACCTGCATTTTTGATTTCCTTCACAAGCTAATTGTACAATATTTCAGAGTCTGATTCTTTTTATACAGCAAAATAATGTTTTGGTCATGTATACTTATTGTGTATCTAATTTATATTTTAATGCATTTATATAATAATAATTTTATATTAAATTATATTAATTATAATTATATTAAATTATATTAATTATATTAAAAATATAATTAAATTATATTAAATTTTAAATTAAAATATAATTAAATTATATTAAAAATATAATTAAATTATATTAAATTATATTAAATTAATAATAATTTAATGCATTTATATAATAATAATTTATATTTAATGCATCTACTGGTCATCCTGCCATCTAGGGGAGGGGGTGGGGGGTAAGAGGTGAAAAATTGGAACAAGAGGTTTGGCAATTGTTAACGCTGTAAAGTTATCCATGTACATAACCTGTAAATAAAAGGCTATTAAATAAAAATAAAAAAAAATAAATTTTATAAACTTTCCTATCAAAAAAAAATAATAGCATTGAGCATTCAGGTAAAGTGAAAGGGAACACATGAGTCAGATTTGTAACATGTTATTTCTCTACCTTTAGCTTGGAAGCACAGATTTTTATTATGCACACATATTTATTTTAGAAAACCCATGCATTTTGAGATCCTAGCATTGCCAGTTCCATTAGAGGCCTTCAAGGAGTAGCTGACTAGCATTGGCTTTTTAAAATGCAACTGAGGACATAACAAATCCAATTAATATAAATAGTAGCGGCAACAAATAAAAGGTTTGCCCCACTTCTATGTCCCTTCCCCAAAAGGGCCACTGGCCAAAATAACTGATACAGTAGAAAGCAAACTGGATCTGTACTAAGAGGGTTTGTGTTGAAAACCTCCTTCTACCACCCTTTTTCTGTATGTTCTTGAACAAAGTCAACTGCTCTGGGTTTCAGTTTCCTTCTTTTCATCTCTAAAAAGAAAGTGCTGGATTTAGATGTTCCTCCTTTCCAACTTTGAAATCTGTGATCATGTGAATTTCAGCATCAAACTTCTCTTAGTTGAGGATACAGGCATATACAAATAAGAACAAGGTATGTAATCTGAACTGCAGCCATTTAATTTGTAAATTAAACACTTCTAAGTATTCACTCAGACATCAGCAGAGGCAGCCATAGGAGTCAGAAATAGAGCAGCAGAGCATTGCAAACAATAGAAAAGGTGACCAAAGAGGACTAGACTATCTTCTCCCCTGCAAAGATGAACTTGTACCATTTTGCCTATTACATGCGAGCTTATATTAACATTCATCAGCCTTGGCAGAGAATCACTTTCTTTAAACAAGGGATTTTGCTGTTAATGAGAGTGGGTAGAAATTCTTCTTTCCTGCTGCAAGCCACAATTATTGTCCTGATGGAATGCTCATGTTGTGGGGGGGAGGGGGGCAACTTTCCAAAAGCATTCCTGTCTGCATGATGCCAGGCAGGCAAGGAGTAGCTTTTCCCACACTAGAACACATTAACTTTGCTTTGGGATCAAAGTGCATTACAAACATATTTTTTAAAAGAGCAAGGACTTTTTTTCAAAAGGCCTTGAATCATTGTGACTGCAAAAAATTGATTTTATGGGAGGTATATATATATATATATATATATATATATATATATATATATATACATCCACATATATATGTTCACATATATGTATAGAAGTACATATATATAGTGAATGGGAGATAAAATTTTCTCATCTCTAGAATTAAACTTAGTCAGACATACTCCTTTTCACACATCTTCCATTCTGACTTAGCTTATTTGTTAAGGGAAGGTCAAGCATATAAATACACACATACACTTATATATGTATCATATGGAAGTATATATGGATTAACCTCCCATAACAATACATGGTATCTATGTAAAATATATCATAATATATGGAGGGATATATGTACATACACATATATTAACCTTTTCTAACAAGGTATGGCATACATATACATATATGCTTATAATTATTTTATATATATGTATATAGACACATAACTGCACAAATATTACTACATATGTGTGTACATATATTATATATATATATATTTATATATACATTCACATATATATATATATATATATACACACACATATATCCATATATTGATTTATCTATATCTCCCCCTCCCCTAATATATAAGTAAAGTCAAAAGGAAGATAGGTTAAAAAGGAGGATGTTTGACAAAGTTTGACTAGAGATGAGACATTTTCTTCCCTTCGTAGTAGAGATGAGGAACTATATGATGTAAATGTGTTTGTCAGTTTTATTTTATTGCTTCCCCTTTGTTTTCATCTTTGTCAGAAGTGATGGATCAAGGAGGTGGAGAAATATGGAGTAACATATTTTGAAATGATCATGCTATAATGACATAAAGGTATCAATAAAAATGCAATAATTTTTAAAAACTAACTGATGAGCATTTTTGTTTTTATTTGTGATTTACAAAGTGAGGAAAGAAATAAAAGGTACTAAAGAGAGAAAAGCTCATTTTTTTCATAGTCTTTAGTGAAAAATACTGAATTCCATAGATCAGCACCTGCCTCATCAGTGTGTGCCACAGCCACAAGAAATAGAGGCCCCTTCACACCACTAAGGTGTGTGTGGTGCTACCCCCAAAGCAACCTCCCAGGTCTGAGCTTATCAAAGCATATCACTCCACTATATAAACCAAGTTATATCAGATTTGTTATTCCTTGTTACAACTTAGACTGGTGAGCAAGGGAAAAAGAAAGATAAGAACATTTTGTCCAAATAAGTAAAGAAACAAGATCAAGTGAGGAAAACCCTCATTTAATTACAAACTTTCCTATCCCATTGCTTTCTGTAAAGTACAATTTTATAATGAACACACACCACTTCTGAGCTGTGCCAGGTAGGTCTATTTTCCACAAAATCCCTCATAGACAGTAATAAACATCAAGGCCGAACCCTGGGACATCTGCTCTAGCATTGTTATCCAATGCAACCATTTCTGTCACAAATCTCGAGTCACTTCAACTTTTTGTTGAAATATGAGTTTGTCGGCAGCACGGCCAACTTGGCACGAGAGGCTTGACAGATGCTCCAGTTTTACCTCATCTTCAACTTACATGGCTCCTCATTATCTGAGCTGCAGTGAGGCACAATATTCCTCAGTTTTGGAAGCCAGACAAAATGCCATCTGGCATGGGATGGTTATCAAAACTAATAGTGCAGTGTGAAGGATCCAGGCTCCAAAGTGATGTGGGGACATAGCACAGCAAGGGGTAACACCCCCTCAGAATCATATAAGTAAAACTGCTAGCAGGCACATAATGGGCCACTTCCCCATTGATTCCACTGCAGACACATTTGCAATGAGAAAGCATTGCTCACCCACTGGAGCTATAGTTTTTAACTCATACAAGTTCACATAGTCTGACACAAATGATTCACTGTGAAAGCAAAGAGGAGATGAACCATCAGCCTTCTCCCCAACACTAGACTCCAAGGTCACCCCACGATAGAAGACAGCAGAGACTCATAGGATTCCAAGGTGGTGAAAATAAGAGAGGAGTACAAGGGACTACTTCCTACCTAGGGCTTTTCCTGATGCCACTCCCCCCTCACAAACTAGAAGCACTGTCTCTTCCAATCATTCCAAATAACTTTGAATATAGAAATTACTTCATATTTATAAATTTTACAACTGCTAGGTCCACCTTGTGCATGTCCTAACAACAGAATAATGACTCTCCAGCACAGGGCATTTTTTTTTCTATCCCCAGAACCTGGCGCAAGTCCCCGCATAAAGAAACATCTTAAATGTTCATTGACATGAATCAAGAAGAAAAGGTAGGAAAGACAGAGCAAACACCCACAGATGCCCATCTGCAGAAAGAAAAAAAAATAAGTTAATATGTTTCTAGGAGTTACTACAATGACCTGGTTTGTTACTTCTAAGTCCTCTATATAAGGGAAAAAGCAGCCGCAGCAAATTACACACCAGAGACAGGTGTCATAAGACTTCAAAATGGACTTAATGGTTTTGTCAACACTAAAAGACCTGGTTGGTGAATTACTTCAAGCAAAATATAAAGGCAAGCTGTCAAATATGTGGCTTCCAATCCATGGTGAAATATAGAACTTTATCTTTCTAGAAAATGCAATTTAACTTTTGTTTATAGACAATCCTAGATGAGATGCACAAAGAGAAAAATCCTTTTCATTGGCTGAAGAATTGCCCATGAAGAAAGTCACAGGATACTATCAATCCTGTGACTATGCTATCATACTAGCACTTTGTGTGTTAGAGGACACAAAAGATTAAGACTGGTTGTCTTGGGAATCCCAACACTTTAAACCATGATGTTAAGTATCAGACATATTAGATGTTATAGTAAATATTAACAGCTCCAGACATGTTCTTCTAATAACTCTTGATTTGGAAAATTGCCTATGCTGAAATGTAGTATAAAGTCAGCCATGGAGGATTTAGTATAGTCCTTTCTCTTGTTGAACCCCAGGTATCCCTTCCAAAAATATGCAGTATCATAAATCACAACAAATGTCAACTTTGATTCCAACACTACCTTGAAAAGCATCACCCATAAATTATCTCCCTAGAGAAATACAAAGAGCCAACACAGTACAGCTAAAAGCAGTTCCCTATTTAGGAAACAAGGAGACTGATGGATTGGAGTCAGCGTTCCCCGCTCTCCCATGGTCTAATATTCTCTTTTGGCTTACGATAAGTGGGATATGCATTATAAGAAAATTACAAGGCCAAGAGTTAGGTGTAAATACCACCTTAGACATTTGTTTGCCATGTGACCACTTCACTGTTCTCAGTTCTGTTTTCTTCATGTATAAAATGAAGATAGCAACAATAGGTTTGTGGTAAATAATCAAATAAGATAATATATGTAAAGTGTTAGCTATTCTTAGTTCCTCAGCATTGACAATCTCAGTGGATTTTCTGATGTGGATCCAAAGTCTCTCTCAAGCTCCAGTTCTACAGCTCCAACAGCTAATAGGCCATTTCCAAAAGGAGGTACCATAGGTATCTTACTCAAACTGGTCACCACAGAATTTTACTTTCTCCCTAAAGCCTCTCTTACTATAAATATCTTGATTTTTGTCAAGAGCCCTTCATCCTACTAGTAATCACTTGAGTTTTAAATGAGAAGCTTTTAATTGTTCACTTGCCTTCACCCCTCCATAGCCAATCCATTGCCAAATTTTGTTCCTTCCTCTTTCACAGTTGTCTCATTTTCTCCCTTAAGAGCTTGCCACTATAGACGGTTTGGTACTACAGTAGAAATAACACTGCAGTTATGATGACATGAGTTCAAGTCCTGCCTTAGACATTTACTAGTTGTGTCATCTAGGCAAGTAACTTCTCTCATTTTCTTCATCTGTACAATGAGGACATTAATAGCTTTTGTCTCAGAGGAGTTAGATAATATATGTAAAGTGCTTTGTCCAACATGCTGTTGGATTCTGATTTCTAATCCATCCTGCCATCTGCTTCCATTTTATAGGTTAGCTCATCCTATTCACATTCACTGTTATGATTACTAACAGTATTTCCTTCTATCCTATTTTCCTTTTTTTATCATCCTCCCTTTCTCATCCCTTTCCCCTCCTATTTCCCTATTGGTTAAGATAGATTTCTATACCAAGCTGAATGTGTATATATGTTTTTCCCTTTTTGCACCAGTACCAGTGAGGTTCAAACACTGCCCTCTAACTTCCTTTCCCCATTCTCCCCTTCATTATAACAGCACTTCCCTGTGTGCTTCTTTTATTTAAGAGAATTTTTTCAATTATACCTCTTTATTCTCCCTTCTCCCAGTATATCCCTCTTTCTCACCCCAACATTTTTGGGAGAGTATCTCAAGATAATGAACTCATATCCATGCTCTCCATGTAGACTCCTTCTAACTGCCTTAATGATGATAAAGTTCTTTATTTATTGAGTCCCCTATGATTACTCTTTCATATTTACTTTTTTATGATTCTCTTCAGTCTTCTGTTTGAATGTTGAATAGTCTATTCAGTTCTGGTCTTATCATCAAAAATCCCTAAAAGTCCTATATTTCATTAAATGTTCATTTCCCCTTCCAAAGGATTATTTGCTGGGAGGGGTGATACTTGTCCTAAATCATTTTTAAACATTTATTTTTAAGTTTTGAGTTCCAAATTATTTCCTATCTTATACTTCTTCTCTATCCCTTGAAAAGGCAAGAATTTGATATCAATTATATATGTGAAGTCATGCAAAAGATATTTTCCTTTTAGCAAAATAAATAACACAAACATAAATACAAGAAAAAAAAGGAAAGTAAAAAAATGCTCCAATCAGCACTCAGAGTTCATCACTTCTCTCTTGGGAGCAGATAGCATTTTTCATCATTGGTCCTTTGGAATTATCTTGGATCCTTGTCTTGATCAAGGAGCCTAAGTCTTTAACAGCTGATTATTCTTATAACATTGCTCTTATTTATGCAATATTCTCCTGGTTCTGTTTATTTTACTTTACAGTACTTTGAAAGTCTCCCCAGTTTTTCTTGAAACCATCCCACTCATCATTTTCATGATACAATACTATTCCATCATAATAATAAAATTCTACAACTCATTCAGCCATTCCCCAATTGATGGATATCCTTTCAATTTCCAAGTCTTTGCCACCACAAAAAGATCTGCTATGTGAATTTTGTCTATATAGGTCCCTTTCCCTTTTCTTTGATCTATTTGGGATACATACCTATTGTGGTATTTCTGGGTCAAAGGGAATTCACGGTTTTGTAGCTCTTTGGAAATAGTTACACAATGTTCTCCAGAATGATTATATTAGGTCACAACTTTATCCAATTCTACTTTTTTCTCATAATAATAGCCTTTTATTTTCAAAATACATGCAATGATAGTTTTCAACATTCATCCTTGCAAAATCTTGTGCTCCAGATTTTTCTCCCTTTCTTCCTCCCACCTTTTTCCCCTAGACAGCAAGTAATCCAATATAGGTTTAACAAGTGCAATTCTCTAAACATATTTCCACATTTATCATGCTGCACAAGAAAAATCAGATCAAAAAGGGGAAAATGATAAAGAAGAAAAAAGCAAGTATACAACAAAAAAGGTGAAAATACTATGTTGTGATCCACATTCAGTCCCCATAGTACTCTCTCTGGATGCAGAAGGCATCTCCATCACAAGTCCATTGAAATTGGCCTGAATCACCTCATTATTTAAAAGAGCCAAGTCCACCACAGTTGACCATTATGTAATCTTGTTGCTATGTACAATGTTTTCTAGGTCCTACTCATTTCACTCAGCATCAATTCATGCAAGTCTTTCCAGGCTTTCTGAAATCTGTTGATTGATTCTTATAAAATAATAATATTCTACTTCTGCTTTTTAAAGGTGCTTTCTTCAAAATTTTATGTGCCTCTTTTACCAAGCTGTTAATTCTTGCTACAAAATTTTCTTGCAGTTGTCTGACTTTATTTTATCAAATTTTTCTCTACCATTCTTATTTTATTTTTAATTTTTTGCATTTTCTTTAAGGTTTTGCTAATACATGTTTTCACATCATTTTTTCTGAATTTTGCTCTTGAACTTGTCACCAAAGTAGATTTTTATGGTCAGGTATTTTTGTTGTTGTTTGTCCATTCTCCCAGCTTATTTCTTGATTTTAAACTCTATGCTGGAGTTTATTCAGATTTATTTTATCATCTTGACTCTCCCTCTCATAATAACTATTTTTGTAGCAGTATAAAGGAGAGAATAAAGGTGGAAAGATCTAATAATAGGCTACTAAAATTGTTCAGAAGGGTGATAATAATAAGGTCCTATACTGTGGTAATGTCAGTCCGAATCTACAGGTTTGGTATTGGATTGGCATGGTGAGAGAAAAGAAAGTAAAAAATAAACACAAAGTTGTAAATATTAGAAATAAGGTAAAACTAGAGGAAGAAGTTGACAGAAAAGAGTGAAGTCATAAAACAGAGCAGCTTTCATAGGAGGATAAAAAAGTATGATCTTCTGTTTTAGAGATGTAAAATTTGAGATTCTGGTGGGAAATTTAGGCAGAGTAGTCCTGAAGGTAGGTAAAGACATGGATCTAGACATCAAAAAAGAAGTCCGAAATGGAAATAACAATTTGTGAATCATATGCTTTGACATGGTAGTTGAAGCCATTGGGATTTACAATAAAGTAAAAAACAAAGAGTACAGAGACTAAAAAGAAGGTCCAGGAGATACCCTTGGATAAAAGCCACCTTAAGGTACCAAAAAGAAAACAATGAGAGAGAAGAAATAATTAGACTGCCATTGGACAGAAAAAGAGTTCAGGATGTTTTCCCCCTAAAGCTAAAGAAAGATATGGGGAGTGGTCAGTTGTGTCAAAAAGCACAGAAAGTTCAAGCAATATGAGGATGAAAAAAAGGTCACTGGATTTGTAGATTAGTTCAGCTCTCTTTTGGCTGCACAAGTGTAACATCTCCACAGGCCTTTTCTTACTACACCATAAAACCTATTCTATTCTAGAAGTTCCTTCCCACCACTGGACTACTTACAACATTAGAAGTACTCCTCACTCCTGAGGCCTCCCAGAAACTCTGGTTTAAGATAGAGACCCAGTCCAACCATAGTCAGTCCTCTCCATGCTACACTGATGATTGACTTCTACATGCCGCAGTGCCTGTTTACTTTCCCTCAACCCCTCCCCACCTCTTCTCATTTCAGTTGTTTTTGTATATGTGTCTTCTCCTATTCCATGAGTGCAGGGATTGACTTTCTTTCTGTTTCATGTATTACCAGTGCTTAGCACAGTTTCTGGTACATAGTAAGTAAGCACTTAATACATGTTTATTGACTGACTGGTGACCCTGGAGGGAATGGTTTTAGTAGAATGGTGAAGATAGAGGAATGATCTTTAAGTACTTGGAAGATAGTAAATAGTGAGGAAGACATAGACATAGACAGAGACAACTTTTTTGAAGAAAGGAAAGATAGGGTCACAGCTGGATGGATAAACGAAAGACCAGAGGAGGCTTTTGTGACCACAACTAGTTTATAGAAAGATAGAAAGAAGGCAAAGGTAGCAATCAAAAGTCTCATAAGACAGAGAATGACTGCTAATGGCCATTAATGGAGAGGATAGAAGGAAATCAGATAAAGTGTGCAGGTAAAAAGATTATCCTCATTAAGGAGGAGGAGTACCTCTTTTTCTGTGACTAGTAGGAAGGGAGAAAGAGTGGGATGAGGCTGAGGAATCTTGAGGAATTGCTCAAGTGGGTAGAATAAGTTCAACTTGGAAGGCTTCCATATGATTAGGGAAATAAGAGGTGAGGTTATCTGCTCTAAATACAGGAAGTGAGGTTAAAGGAAAGAAGTGTAGAACAGATATGAGGAAGACCAAGGTACTAAGAACTTTATTAATGTTAAGATAAAAAGAATGTTAAGGAGTAGGGAAGAGGGGTGTAACTATTTAAAAAAAAAGGATGAGACAAACAAAAACAATGACGACTAAAATCATCCCCAGCAGTGTTATCCTATGACTATCCTATAAGAATAAAACTCAAGTCTTGAGTTTTTTGTTTTTAACTTTTTAAAGGTTTTAAAAAGCTTTTAACTACATATTACAAATTTGTAAATTGCATTAGAAATCCTGCTTGTCAAAAGCTGTAACAGGTTGAGATTAACTTGTAAAAAAAATATTTTGCTATTCTGGATTAAGTTTTATGCTAATGTGTAAATAATGCCTTCACAGATGTGAAAAATGAGACATAGACTACCTTCAGGAATATTTTCTAAGTTACAGTCAGTAGTATGAGCACCAAGGACCAAATACAAATAAAAAAAATAAAATATGCCTCCACCCTGCCCCATTCCACCAATATCATCACTACAAAGAATATATTTTCTAAGAAAATTGTCTTGCAAAGTTTTTAGAAACTATAGGGTCTTCCTAGATACAGTTTTAGGCCTGTTCTTTTTTTGCTTTTGTGGGGGGGGTTTGTTTGTTTGTTTTGGATGGGAGGCAACACACAATAATTTTCCTCAGGAATGAACCCAGCTAGTTGTCATTGTAGGCTTACTATCTATCACTTTTTAAAGCATAATTCAATGCCAGAATTGGAGCTGAACCAGGAAATCAAGGCCTGTAACATCTCTGGGATACATCTGACTTCGCTAACAGGGAGGCAGAAAGAACAACAGGACCTATCAAGCACTCGGGAAACACTGAGGAATAAGAATGCCCAGCAATTCCTTAGTACTGCTTGTTACATTCTCTGAAAACAGTCTGTGTGTTACTAAAAAGCAGACAAAGGAGACATGTGAGCACATTCTGTCCTGAGGCTTTTTAATAACACCTTCCAACACATGCCTCCAAGATTCCTTCTTTCTTGTCTTGAATGACTTGAAAATACAGTGCCTGGCACAGGGCAAATGGTTAATTTTGGATTGAAGATTGCTAACCTCACATTTTGAAGACATGAAAATGTTCCAGGGTCAGAGGGCATATATAGCTTGACTGTAGGATCTCTTGACATTCATTTCAATTCAAAAAAGCATTTTTAAAGTACCTACCATGAGCTAGACTCAGGGCATATAATGACAGAAACAAAAGGTACTGTTTTCAAGGAGCTTACATACTCTCAGGAGAAAACAACAGGTACACAGATATGTTACGAAAATATATATATATATATACAAAATAAATAGGGTAGTTTAAGGAATGGGACACTTGTACCTGGGTAGGGCATATTAAGAAAGGCACTTTCTGTGCTCTAAATCGCTATCAATCAAAGAAATGCAAATTAAAACAATTCCGAGATACCACTACATACCTTTCAGATTGGCCAAAATGATAGGAAAATACATGGATGCATGTTGGAGGGGATGTGGGAAAACTGGGACACTAATACATTGTTGGTGGAATTGTAAATGGATCAAGCCATTCTGGAAAGCAACTTGGAACTTTGTTCAAAAAGCTATCAAACTGTGCATACCCTTTGATCCAGCAGTGTTTCTACTGGGCTTCTATCCCAAAGAGATCTTAAAGGAGGGAAAGGGACCCATGTGTGCAAAAAATATTTGTAGCAGCCCTTTTTTTAAAAAAAATAACTTTTTATTGCCAGTACCCATGCCACGGTAATTTCTTACAACATTATCCCTTGCACTCACTTCTGTTCCGACTTTTCTCCTCCCTCCCTCCATCCCCTCCTCCAGATGGCAAGCAGTCCTATACATGTTAAAGAGGTTACAGCAGATCTTAGATACAATATATGTGTGCAGAACCCAACAGTTCTCTTGTTGCTCAGGGAGAATTGGATTCAGAACATATAAATAACCAAGGAGGAAAAACAAAAATGCAAACAGTTTACATTCATTTCCTAGTGTTCTTTCTTTGGGTGTAGCTGCTTCTGTCCACCCTTCATCAATTGAAACTGAGTTAGATCTTCTTTTTGTCGAAGAAATCCAATTCCATCAGAACACATCCTCATACAGTATCGTTGTTGAGGTATATAATGATCTCCTGGTTCTGCTCATTTCACTCAGCATCAGTTCATGTAAGTCTCTCCAGGCCTCTCTGTATTCATCCTGCTGGTCATTTCTCACAGAACAATAATATTCCATAGCATTCATATACCACAATTTACTCAACCATTTTCCAATTGATGGGCATCCATTCATTTTCCAGCTTCTGGCCACTACAAAGAGAGCTGCCACAAACATTTTGGCGCATACAGGGCCCTTTCCCTTCTTTAGTATCTCTTTGGGGTATAAGCCCAGTAGTAACACTGCTGGATCAAAGAGTATACACAGTTTGATAACTTCTTGGGCATAATTCCAAATTGCTCTCCAGAATGGCTGGATGTGTTTACAATTCCACCAACAATGTATCAGTGTCCCTGTTTTCCCACATCCCCTCCAACATTCTTTATTATCTTTCCCTTTCATTCTAGCCAGTCTGACAGGTGTGTAGTGGTATCTCAGAGTTGTCTTAATTTGCATTTCTCTGATTGATAGCGATTTGGAGCATATTTTCATATGGCTAGAAATCGTTTTAATTTCTTTGTCTGAGAATTGTCTGTTCATATCCTTTGACCATTTATCAATTGGAGAATGGCTTGATTTCTTATAAATTAGAGTCAATTCTCTATATATTTTGGAAATGAGGCCTTTATCAGAACCTTTGACTGTAAAAATGCTTTCCCAGTTTATTGTTTCCCTTCTAATCTTGCCTGCATTAGTTTTGTTTGTACAAAAACTTTTCAATTTGATATAATCAAAATTTTTGATTTTGTAGTCAATAGTGATCTCTAGTTCTTCTTTGGTCATAACTTCCTTCCTCTTCCACAGGTCTGAGAGGTAAACTATCCTATGCTCTTCCAATTTATTTATAATCTCATTCTTTATGCCTACATCATGAACCCATTTTGACCTTATCTTAGTGTACGGTGTTAAGTGTGGCTCAATGTCTAGTTTCTGCCATACTAATTTCCAATTTTCCCAGCAATTTTTGTCAAATCATGCATTTTTATCCCCAAAACTGGGGTCTTTGGGTTTGTTGAACACTAGGTAATTAAAATTAGTGGCTGTTTTGTCCTTTGAACCTAACCTATTCCATTGAACAACTAGTCTATTACCAGAAAATATCTGGTATTTCTTAGCCAATACCAGATGGTTTTAGTAACCGCTGCTTTATAATATAATTTTAGATCTGGTACAGCTAGGCTACCTTCATTTGATTTTTTTCATTAATTCCTGTGGTGATTTTTTTTTCTTCCAAAATATAAGATCGTTCTCTCAACCAAAATGTTGGTGTTTTTGTTCTTTAAAATGTGGTGTTCTTTTTCCAAAACACAGCCAGGTGATAAAAGTTCAGATCTTTTATTGTATCCTTCAATATAGCTCAGTTAGCTCAGGCTTATCTCTTTGCTTGGTTCCAAGAGCTCTTTCAGCTTTGTCCTTGGCTTCTGCCTCTGCTTTCTTCAGCCTCCAGCCAGCACCAAGTTGGAAGATGCAATGAATCTCTCTTGCCTCAAAGACAGGGCTTGTGGGCTTTCTCCCAGAGTGCTCCTCTCCGACCCCTGGGAATGTTCCCAAGTAATTCCTTCCAGCTCTAAGAGCTTCCTCTATATATATGATCTCCCAAAGTTTAACTCCTCCTTCTGGAGAAAATGGGATTCTAGGATATCTCCGAGAGTGCTCTCTAGCTCTAAGAACTTCAAGACAACATAGAGCCAAGATGGTGGAGAAGACACACATGACTTTCTAAGCTCTTCTCTTACCCTCTTTATCAATATTATATCGAGCCTCAAAAAATAGTCTTGACTGCTACAATTCGTAAAGATAAGAAGTATAACAACTCATCAGCCGAAGAAAATCTGCAGTCTCGCCAAAAAAGGTTGGTTCCGGGGTGAGGGGGGAGATCAGCCTAGATTGGGAGAGAAATTAGGTTCCGAGGAGAGCCTCAAACCGAAAGTGAAAGAATAGATCTCAGCACAAGCAGGCAGCCCAACCCTGCAGTACGGGGCTTTTCCTTGGGGCAGTTGCGAACCTGCACAGCAGGAGGGCACAGCCTAGGTTAGCCTCTAATCTGCGCAGTGGGGGGCTCGCCTTAGGGCCATAGAGCTTGTGCAGGACCGATTTGTTGGGCAGAGACGTTGGGGCAGAGACTGCTGGGCAGAATCCCGGTAGAATCGGTGGTTTGCGGTCAGCTGCTAATACCCACAGCCCCACAAGAGGCTTTGGCCTGGGGCAGTGACACTTTCACCCCTTAGTCTCTAGCCCAGGGCAATCGCTAACCCACACAGCCCAACTGGGCCCTTCGATAGCTCGGCCAGTGCTGAATCCACCTCCTGTTGGGGGAAGGGAAAACTGTCACTCAGAGCACTCCCATACCTCGGAGCCGGAAATCGGTTTACATCTCTCCTGTTCCTCAGAGGAAGCTGGTAACCCCCTTGCCTAGGAGGCATACCCTAAAGGCTTTAAAACATGAATAAAAAGATGAAAAGAACAATCGACAGCTTCTATGCAGAAAAAGAGCAGGTCAGCAAACCTGAAGGGACAGCAAATAGCAAACGCGCACCAGATTGTCCTCTTTTACATGATGTTCTCATAGAAGAGACCATTAAAAGTCTCAAAAGAGAGTTAGAAGATAAATGGGGAAAGGAAAGAGAAGCCTTACAAGAGAGCAACAACTTCCTGAAATACGAATTGGAAAAGTTAAAAAATTCCCAGGAAGTGCAGGGAAACAAAATTGGTGAATTGGAAAAAATAAAAAAATCTCAGGAAAGTAAGAATCATGAATTGGAAAAAATAAAGAAGTCAATAGAAAGTAGGATTTGTGAATTGGAAAAGACAAAGAACTCACAAGAAAGAAGGATCTGTGAATTGGAAAAAGAAAATAATTCACTAAAAAGTAGGATCTGTGAATTGGAAAAAGAAAATAATTCACTAAAAAAAAAATTAGTGAAATGGAAAAAAATTCCACAGACCAAAACAATACATTCAAAAACTCAATTGGACATATACAGAAAGAAGTAAAAAAAGCTAATGAAGAAAATAATTCTTTAAAAATTAGAACTGAACAAATTGAAACTAATGATTCATTGAGACAGCAAGAATCAGTCAAGCAAAAACAAAAAAATGACAAACTGGGAAAAAACCATGAATTATCTACTTGCAAAAACGACAGACTTTGAAAATAGATCTAGGAGAGATAATCTGAGGATTATTAGACTTTCAGAAAACTATGATGAAAAAAAGAGCCTATATACTATTTTACAAGAAATCATCAAAGAGAACTGCCCAGATGTAATAGAATCAGAAGGTAAAATAGGCATTGAAAGAATTCATCGAACACCTTCTGAAAGAAACCCTAAAATAAAAACCCCAAGGAATTTGTGGCCAAATTTCAGAACTATCAGATTAAGGAAAAAATTTTACAAGCAGCCAAACAAACAAACAAAAAAAAACAATTTAAATACTGAGGTGCCACAATAAGGATCACCCAAGATCTGGCTGCCTCTACATTAAAGGGTTGAAGGGCCTGGAATCTGATATTCCAAAAGGCAAAAGAACTTGGGATGCAGCCAAGAATAAAGTACCCAGCTAAGCTGAGCATTTTCTTCCAGGGAAGAAGATGGACATTTAATGAAACAAATGAATTCCATTTGTTTCAAAGGAAAAAACCAGAACTAAACAAAAAATTTGATCTCCAACCATAGAACTCAAGAGATGCAGAAAAGGTAAAAGAACTCTTGAGAACTGTATTTCTGTTGTGGATATACAAAAAGAATACATGTATAATTTGATTTTACTGATATAACATAAAAAGGGGAAGTAGATATGGAAAAGGGATGATGGCAGAATAAGGTGAAGGAGGGATAAAAGAGGAAACCACAGCACAAAGAGGCAAAGGAAAACTTATCATATCTGAGGAATTTAGAGGGAGGAACATTGTGTGAATCTTACTCTCATCGAGTTGGCTCAAAAAAAATTTGACATTTGTTTTAGAAAATTCTTCTCACCCTCATTAAAAAGGGAGAGAAAGGGAAAAAAAGAGTAATAAGGGTAGGAAGGGAAAAAGATTCAAAGGGGAGGGAGGGATTCTAAAGAGGTAAGCATCATGATACAAGTGGGGTACATAAGTTCAAAAGAACAGGGTTGGGGGCAAGAAAAAGTAAAAGCATAATCTGGGTTATTAAGATGGCAGGAAATACAGAATTAGTAATTTAACCATAAATTGAATGGGATGAACTCCCCATAAATAGGAGGAATAGCAGACTGATCAAAGTCAAAACCTACAATATGTTGTTTACAAGAAACACATTTAAAGCAGGGAGATACATATAGAGTAAAGGTAAAAGGCTGGAGCAAAATCTATTATGCTTCAGGTAAGTCAAAAGCAGGGGTAGCCATCCTTATCTCAGATCAACAAAGCAAAAGTTGATCTAATTAAAGAGATAAAGAAGGAAACTACATCCTGCTAAAGGGTACATAAACAACAAAGCGATATCAATATTAAACATATATAGCCCAATGGTATGGCATCCAACTTCCTAAAGGAGAAGTTAAGAGAGTTGCAAGAAGAAATAGACAACAAAATTGTAATAGTGGGAGATCTCAACCTTGCACTCTCAGAATTAGACAAATCAAACCACAAAACAAATAAGAAAGAAATTGAAGAAGTAAATAGAATATTAGAAAAATTAGGTATGTTAGATCTTTGGAGAAAATTGAATGGAGATAAAAAGGAATATACCTTCTTCTCAGCAATTCATGGAACCTATTCAAAAATTGACCATATATTAGGACATAAAGACCTCAAAATTAAATGCAAGAAAGCAGAAATAGTAAATGCTTTCTTTTCAGATCATGATGCAATAAAAACTACATTCAACAAAAAGTTAGGGGGAAATAGACCAAAAAGTAATTGGAAACTGAACAATCTCATCTTAAAGAATGATTGGGTGAAGCAGCAAATTATAGATACAATTAATAATTTCACTCAAGATAATGACAATGATGAGACGTCACACCAAAATTTGTGGGATGCAGCCAAAGCGGTAATAAGAGGGAATTTTATATCCTTGAGGCTTACTTAATAAAACAGAAAAAGAAAAGTTAATGAATTGGGCTTGCAAACTAAAAAACTAAAAACCAAATTAAACCCCAATCAAATACCTAAATTGAAATTAAATTAAAAGGAGAAATTAAAATATGAAGTAAAATAACTATTGAACAATTAAAAATCAAAGTTGTTTATGAAAAGCCAATAAAATAGATAAGCCTTGGTAAATCTGATTGAAAAGGAGGAGGAAAATGAATTAGTGTTCTAAATGAAAGGAAACTTTCCAACCAATGAAGAGGAAATTAAAAAATAATGAGTTATTTTGCTCAACTTTATGCCAAATTTGATAACAAGTGAAATGGATGACTACCTCAAAAATATGAACTTCCCGATAACAGAGAGGCAGTAAAATTTTGAATAGTCCCATTTCAGAAAAAACAACAGGCAATTAAACAACTCCCAAGAAAAATCCCAGGACCAGATGGATTTACATGGAATTCTACCAAACATTTAAAGAACAATTCCCCAATTATATAAATTATTTGATAAAATAGGGAATGAAGGTCCCAAATTCCTTCATGACACAGACATGGTATGATACTAAACCAGGTAGGTTGAAAACAGAGAAAAAATTGTGAACAATCTCCCTAATGAATATTATTGCTAAAATCTTAAATAAGATATTAGCAAAAAGACTACAGAAAATCATCTCCGAGATAATACATTATGATCAAGTAGGGTTTATACCAGGAATGCAGGGCTGGTTCAATATTAGGAAAAACTATCAAATAATAGGCGATATTCAAACCAATTAATAAAACCAATGACATCTCAATGATAGAAAAACATTTGCAAAATCCAACATCCATTCTATTAAAAACCGAGAGTATAGGAATAAATGACTTTCCTTCAAATAATCAGCAGCATCTATTTAAAACCATCAGTAAAGCATCATATGTAAAGAGACAAACTGCAACCATTCCAATAAGATCTTGGAGTGAAACAAAGTTGCCCACTATCACCGTTATTTTAATTTGATTAGAAACTACTTTGGCAATAAGAGCTGAGAAAAGAATTAAAGGAATTAGAATGAGCAATGAAAACCAAATATCACTCTTTGGAAACAATATGATGGTATATTAGAACAGAGATTCTACTAAAAAAGTTATTAGAAATAATCCACAACTTTAGAAGTTGTTGGTTATAAAAATAAACCCACATAAGTCATCAACATTCTTAATATCACTAACAAAATCCAACAGTCAAGTTACAAAGAAAATTCCATTTAAATGACTACCGATAATATAAAATATTTAGGAATCTATCCTGCCAAGGAAAATCAGAAACTTTATGAGCAAAATACAGACCACTTTTTCACAAAAAAGTCTTTGATCTAACCAATTGAAAAATTAAATGCTCTTGGAAGGGACAAATATAAAAAAAGATAAATAGTCACTAAACTAATTATTTATTTAGTGCTATACCAATGATCCCCAAAAACTGTTTAATGACCTAGAAAAATAACAACAAAATTCATATGGAAAAACAAAAGGTCAAAAATTTCAAGGAATTAATGAAAAAATCAAATGAAGGTGACGCTTTTACCAGATCTGAAATTAATTATAGAGCAACAGTTACCAAAACCATTTGGTATTCGCTAAGGAAAGATTAGTTGATCAGTGGGAATAGGTTGGAGTTAAGGATAAACAGTCAACCTATCAACTAGTCTTTGACAAACCCAAAAGACCCACTTTTTGGATAAGAATTTACTGTTTGATAAAAATTGCTGGAAAATTGGAAATTAGTATGGCAGAAATTAGGCTTGATCCCATTAACACCACACCAAGATAAAGGTCAAAATGGGTTCATGACTGTGGCATAAAGAATGAAATTATTAATAAATTAGAGGAACCAGATAGTTTACCTTCCACACCTGTGGAAAGGGGAAGGACTTATGACCAAAAAGAACTAGAGATCATTATGATCACATATTAAAATTTCGATTATACCAAACTGAAAAAGTTTTTGCATCAGAAATAATGCAGAACAAAAGATATAAGGGAAACCAATAAACCAAAATATGTTTACAGTCAAAGGTTCTGATAAAGGCCTCATTTCAAAATATATAGAGAACTCTAATTTATAAAAAAACAACCCATTCTCCAATTGAAAAATGGTCAAAGGATATGAACAAGAAAATTCTCAGATGAAAAATTGAAACTATTTAGTCAATGAAAAGATGCCAAGTCATTACTAATCAGAGAAATGCAAATTAAGACAACTCTAAGATCCACTAACCACCTGTCAGATTGCTAAGATGACAGGAAAAAATAATGATGATTGTTGGGGGATGGGAAAACTGGGACATTGATGCATTGTTGGTGGATTGTGAACGAATTAACCATTTGGAATAGTTTGGAACTATGCTCAAAAGTTATCAAACTTGCTACCCTTTGATCCACAGTGTTACTACTGGGATTATATCCCAAAGAATTATAAAGAGGGAAAGGGTGTATGTGCACGAATGTTTGTGGCAGCCCTTTTGTGGTGGTAGAAACTGGAAACTGAATGGATGTCCATCAGTTGGAGAATGGCTGAAAAATTGTATGGAAATTATGGAATGTTATGTTCTGTAGAAATGACCAACAGATGATTTCAGAAAGGCCTGGAGACTTGCACGAACTGATGCTGGAGGAAATAGCAGGACCAGGAGATCATTATATACTTCAACAAATACTATATAATGACCAGTTCTGATGGATCAGGCCATCCTCAGCAACGAGATCAACCAAAATCATTTCTAACGACGTAATGAACTGAATTAGCTATGCCCAGAAAATAACTCTGGAGATGACTAAAACCATTACATTAAATTCCCAATCCCTATATTTATGCACATGCATTTTGATTTCCTTCACAAGCTAATTGTACAATAATTCAGAGTCTGATTCTTTTTGTACAGCAAAATAATGTTTTGGTCATGTATACTTATTGTGTATCTAAGTTATATTTTAATATATTTAACATCTATGGTCATCCTGCCATCTAGGAGGGTGGGGTAAGAAGTGAAAAATTGGAACAAGAGGTTTGGCAATTGTTAATGCTGTAAAGTTACCCATGTATATATCCTGTAAATAAAAGGCTATTAAATAAAAAAATTAAAAAAAAAAAAAAAAGATGCTCAAGTCATTATTAATCAAGAATGCAATTAAGACAACTCTAAGATACCACTACACCCTTAGATTGTCCTAAGATGACAGGAAAAAAATAATATGAGTGTTGGAGGGATTGAGGAAAACTGGTTTGATGCATTGTTGGTAAGAGTTGTTGAACGATCAACCATTCTTGGAGAGTAGTTTGGAACTATGCTCAAAAAGTTATCAAATGTCATACCCTTTGATCAAAGTGTTTCTACTGACATATCCCAAAGACATATAAAGAAGGGAAAGGGACCTGTATTTGACGAATGTTTGTGGCATTTTAGTGGAAACACTGAAACTAGTGGATGCCATCAGTTAAGAGAAATGGCTGAATAAATTGTGGTATATGAATTATGGAATATTATTTTCTGTAAGAAAAACCAACAGGATAATTTCAGAAAGGCCTGGGAGACTTACACGAACGATGCTGAGAAAATGACGGACCAAGAAGATCATTTATATTCAAAACATATATGACAGTTCGATGGACTCCCATCCTCAGCAAGGAGATCAACTAATCATTTCAATGAATGAATTGAAACCAGAGAAAGAACTCTGGGAGATGACTAAAACCATTAATTTCCCAATCCCTATATTTACTTCCCAAATTTTTGTTTCCCTTCCAAACAATTGCAATATTTCGGTCTGATTCTTTTTTTTCAAAAAAAAACGGTTTCATGTATACTTTTTATCTAATTTATATTTTAATTATTTAACATCTCGGTCATCTTGTCATCTGGGGAGGGGTGGGATGGGGAAAAGGAACGAGGTTTGCAATTGTTAATGCTGTAATGTTACCCATGCATATAACCTGTAAATAAAAGGCTATTAAATAAAAAAATAACATAAAATAAAATAAAAAGAACTTCAAGGGAGTTTTGAACACAAGCATTATTTTCTATCAGTTGTACTTAGTACCTTGTTTCAAGTTTTGGCCCAAAACATTTCCTTCCAAGATCATTGAACCATGCCAAATTAGATAATTATTGTCTCTATCAACTCTAATGGCTTAACAATTTGTAAAGATTCCAACAAATTCCCTTGAAATTCTTGACCTTTTATTTTTCCATATGAACTTTGTTGTTATTTTTTCTACGTCATCAAAATAGTTTTGGGGGAGTCTGGTATAGCGCTAAATAAATAGATTATTAGGTAGTATTGTCATCTTTATTATGTTTGCTCACCCAATCCAAGAGCATTTAATATTTTTCCAGTTGGTTAGATCAGACTTAATTTGTGTGGAAAGTGTTTTGTAGTTTTGCTCATAAAGTTTCTGATTTTCTCTTGGCAGATCGATTCCTAAATATTTTATACAATCAGTAGTTACTTTAAATGGAATTTCTCTTTCTAACTCTATTGGATTTTGTTAGTGATATATAAGAATGCTGATGACTTATGTGGATTTATTTCATAACCAGCAACTTTGCTAAAGGTGTGGATTATTTCTAATAACTTTTTAGTAGAATCTTTGGGGTTCTCTAAGTATACCATCATATCATCAGCAACAGCCCTTTTTATAGTGGCAAGAAACTGGAAACTGAATGGAAGCCCATCATTTGGAGAATGGATGAATAAGTTATGGTATATGAATGTTATGGAATATTATTTTTCTATAAAAATGATCAGGAGGATGATTTCACAGAGGCCTGGAGAGACTTACATGAACCGATGCTACAACATCAATATTATATGATGATCAATTCTGATGAACGTAACTCTTTCCAACAATGAGATGATTGATGCCAGTTCTAATGATCTTGTGATGAAGAAATACATCTACACCCAAAGAGAAGACTGTATGAATTAAATGTGGATGACAACATAACATTCTCACTCTTTTTGTTGTTGTTCACTTGGATTTTGTTTCCTTACTCATTGACTTTCTTTTTTTGATCTGATTTCTCTTTGTGTAGCAAGAGAATTATATAAATGTTTATACATATAGGATTTAACATATTTAACATGTTTAATATATATTGAAGTGCTTGTCATTTAGGGGAGAATGTAGGGAGAAGGAGGAGAAAATCTGAAACACAAGGTCAGGCAAGGGTCAATGTTGTCAAATTATCCATGCATATGTTTTGAAAATAAAAAGTTTTGGAGAAAAATTAACAATGTTACCTTTCATAGAGGAGGTAGTACTTTTTCCTACAAAAGCTTGTTAGACTTTGCCATAAATACTCCCATATACATATTTCCACTTCACTTTGACTTTCTCATTTGGTATTTATGTGTTTGAGTCTCTGTAGTCCTTGATTTTTCAGTAAATGCTGGGTGTTACTTCTGAATTATTTCTTCCTGTTTATTCAACCAGCTTGCCCTCTACCAATAGCTAATTGATTTTCTCACATTACAGATCTTTACACTCATATTACAGAAGCATAAATAAAAATGACCACAATGTAGCTGACATAGTCTTATACAGTACCCATACATGCTAATTCCTTATGGCAAAAGGCATATGAATTCTCACAGAGCCATAATAGGCCTGTATTGAGCTCTAGATTCTGAGCCTTGTATTACTCATATATATCAGAGGCTACTTGGTAAATGGTGGAAAACTACTTGGGAATTGACACATCTTGGTTTCTTATAAGTTTCCATCTGATGGAATTTTTGTTTGAAGTATCCAAGAGATGGGATGTGTTTACTGAGGTGTTAAACTTGCAGAATTATAGAATTAAAGAACTTAAGTGTAAGAACGGACCTTTAGATCAAGCTGTACCTGAAAAAGAATCCCTGATAAACATGTTGCTGTCAAATGATCAACTCGGCTCTGCTTGAAAATTTCCAGAGGTTGAAGGGCTTGCCAGCTCTAGTGCCAGCCCATTTCACCTTCTTTCATTATGAGGAAGTACTTCCTGATATCAAGCCATCTTCTAGTCTCTTTTCAGCTTTATGACCAGACAGAAGTGCTGTCTATTTTTCACAAGAAAGTCCTTCAAGTACTTGAAGAGAATTACAATGTTTCCTTACTCTGAACCCCGAGTCCTTTTTTCCCCTAAGCTAAATGTTCTCAATTCCTTCCTCAAATATTTATATGGTTTGGATATAAGACACTTCCTCAGTGCCTGGATTTTTACAGTGTCACTATAGGACTAGCACTATTAGAATAGCACAATTTCTTTCTTCTTTTTCTGAGGCAATTGGAATTAAATAACTTGTCCAGAGTCACACAGCTAGGAATAGCACAATTTCTGATCATGGTTATGTAGGTCAACCATTATTTTACAAAATTATAAACTGAGACTCAGAGATGGTAAGAAGTTATCCATTGTCATATAACTCGGTAGTAGCAGAGTCAAGCCTACTATCTGGGTTTTTTGACTTGCAGGCCAGGATTGTTCTTATACTATAACTGGAATGCTATATGAGTATCTTATGAGAACTTTTCACCTTTTTATCTGATCATTCCCCTTGTTTGCTGATGTGAATATTTTCTAAGTATCTGTCCTTGGGGCTCTTCTCGTATCTGTCTTAGATCTTTCCCTCTTACAGAACCATAAATGATTATCTAACTTCTTTGGGAATAACTCCCCAAATTCACCTGGTATCTCACTCAAGTTTTTATAACATAATTCTCATGGAATTTTTTCACTTATATATCTAGTTAATACTTCAAATTCAGTATTTTTAAAATAGCATTTTCCTCTTTGCCTGCCTTCTTTATTTATACGAATCCTCTCTAGACATCGAAGTCCACTGCAAATCCTATCTCTTGTGTTAAAGCTTCTTGGATGACATTACCTGAGAGTTATCTTTCCTTTTTGGAACTCTTCATACCTGTACAACTCATCTGTCATTTATGACAAACTGCCTTCTATTTTTAAAGACTTTATAACAAGATTATACATTCTGTGAGAAGGTTTTTTCAATTCAATCCAATAAACATTTATAAAATGCCTACTTTTTTTTTTACCAGGGACCATATTAAATTTGGAGGACACAATTTCTAAAATAGACCCCCCAAAAATTTTTTACCTTCAAAGAATGCAAATTTTACTAACACATTTTATGTCTTACACATCTGCCTTTCCCCTCACTATGGCACCTAACAAAAATATTCCTTTAGTATCCACTGTGTAATAATCTTCAAAGACAAACAAGTAAAAGTTATAGACTTATAAGTCATATGACCAAGAACATGGACAAGCAGACATTTGAGGGGATGTAGAGGGAGGGAGGAAAAGGAGGAAAGGGAAAAACCAAAAGAGAGAAGAGAAGGATAAAAAGGAAAATCCTACTTCAGAAGTATAATAATGACAACTATTTTCACAAGATTAATAAAAAAAGAAGAAGCCTAACAAGGTCACAGCATTTCTGAATGAACATTGCAGGATTCTAATTCTCAAGATATTATTCAGCACACTTTGCTCCAGACTTCCATGTTCTGGCAGAGTAGTTATACAAACCAACCAAAAGGCTCACATTCAAAAGCCCACAGCTGCAATGTCTTTGCCAGCTTGCTCTATTCCTTCTCTTTCCCCAGAAAAAGGAGATCTCAACTCTCATCAACTACTGGCAGAAAAGAAATCAAGCTTTTCTTCTCTAGGTTCACCCTGGATTGGGGAATCCCAAGGCTACAGAAGTGATGTTCAGAATAACCCTCTAACCTTTTCCCAAGACTACAAAAAATGGCAGGTACTGATTCAGTCAAACCAGAGAACTAAAGAACAGAGAGAATAGGGGTAGAGAGTCAGCATGCATTGCAAAAGGTTCAAAGAAAAAAGGGATGTATCTGGCTAGAGCCAATCTTATTTCTTGAGTCTTAGGTCAAGGACTGAGACTAGTGGGGGAAAATGTCCCAATGTAGGAGAAAGCTTAGAGAAATTTGAGTTGCAACCCAAGGGGGTAAACTCATCCTCAAAAAGGAATGAATAAAAAACGAGCAACAGGAAAACATAAGGAAAACAAGACTAAAATCACAAAAGATTTCAGGAGGAAGAAAATTCATTTAAAAACCTAGAATGCATGTAGATAAATCAACAGAAGAAAAACTAAAATTAAAAATGAAGGTCCATACCATGTAAGAATTGACAAACTTCTCTAAGTAAATACTGCAAGATAAAAGAAACTGAACATCTGATGAAACACAGAATCCTACTGATTCCTCAGATAGCATGGACTTGCAGAAGGATATCACATAATGATTCAAGAGAGAAATCATAATTTTGAGAGAAGACATTAATAGTGAAAAAATGACAGAGCATATGGCTTGTATGGCAAGAATAATGAGAACAGAAAAATTTTAATCTATGCTGGAGAACCTCTTCAAAAAAGTAAAAGAAAGAACACCAGAGGAGGGATACAAGTATCCTGAAGTGAAAGACAATGAAAAAGAAGAGAAGCAAAAAGTGATAACGTTAAACAAATGTCTCTACATAAGCAAAATACATTAATCTTAAAAAGACGGTGGCTAACCAGAAAACAATATAATGTAAAAATAATGCAAGAAAACTTCTTCAAACTTCTGAATACAGAAAAAGCAACAATCAAAGCTCATATAGATTGCTTCCCCCAAAAAATAAAAATATATGCTTCAAACTCCAAAATTCATAAGATACATATAATAATTCTAATGACAAATTTTGCATATAACAAGTGGAAATACTTCCAAATATAATGGAAAGGAAATTTGAATGAACAGAAGACTAGTCTATTATATCCATTAGAAACAGAAAGAAATAATATATTCCAAAAAGCAAATAAGCTCAAGATCTAACCCACTATTATATACTCTGTAAATAGGAGTCTAATCACTAAAAAAGTAGACATTCAATAAAAGAGATGCATTTCTATCTAAGGACTGAGTGACTGAATAAATCAATTAAGTTATCCCCATCACAAATAAAGTAATAAGATGCACAATTAGTGAGTTCTCAAACATAGGATTGAGACTAAGTAAAGAAAGCCTTTGAAAGTCACTGGAAGAAGTGAAATAATACCAGATGTGTAGTCTGTTTCCGTTGCCTGGGGGATTTCTTCATAATCCCTGGGTCATGAATAAAAGCATCCAGTTAGCTGTAATTGGAGAGTTCCAGGAGTACTGAGCCAGGAGAGGGAGTATTACAGGAAACTTCTGAGGAAGAAACGTCACCCGGGGAGGGTGACAAGGAGAAGTACTGGCTTTGGTTATTGCCAGAATCTCCTTCCAGCTCCACTGCCACCTTTTTGTTGGAGGAGAACTGGAGGATGTATCATTTTCCCTGCCATTGCTGTTTTAGCAGTGTCCTTAGATCAGCTAACAGTAGTATCAGCACTACATCTCTCAGTCTCTTCTTATTGCAGAGCTTATATTGCAGAGCTACAGAGTGATGTTTCAAATTTCTTTCAATAATTTCCTTCATAGAAGGAGAAACCAAACTTTTGGGATCAGTCTACTCTGCATTTGCAGCCCTGCCTGTTTTGTTTTCTACTCCATGAAACAAGATGCCCCCATACCAAGTAACCCTTAGTAACCCTGCCTACTTTTGTACGTTGTCTCCACCCACTAGATTATAGACTCCTTGAGGACAGAGAACTCCTTTATTTTTATTCATTGTATCCCCAGAACTTAGTACAGTTCTGGGCCATAGGAAGAACATAATAAATATTTACTGGATCAGATTGCATTAAGAGCCAAAGACATTGGATATGGCTTCACAGATCCCACAAGGAACCCAAACAAAGAAACTACACATATCTAATGAGTCCAAAGAAGATATGGTATGGGATTTGGGAAACAATTATCAAAGGAAGTGCTAAGGATACAAATGGACTATAACAGGGCAGTACTTTTATCCTCATGGCTTTCCTCATTAAAGTGATACTTCTGAGAATGAAGCAAACAAAAAAAAAAAGGGAGTGAGGGAACAAATTCTATAAGGCAATAAAATAGATAGGCAATAAACTAGTTAGAAGAGGGAAGTCAAACTTGATACTTTAGAATCATTAAATGAACAGGAAACTAAGAGGCTAAAGACAAAATAAATAAGCATAAAACAAAGAATGAAAGTTTGGAAAAGAGAATGGGGAAAATAATTGGCAAAGAGAACAATGTAAATAAATGATTCTTTGAAAAAAGATTCAGAAAAAGAAAACTAACAATCAAAAGAAGTTACAGAGGAGTAAAGGAGGGGAAATTATGAATTAACCACTTAACATAGAGGAATAAAGAGTACATAGGGAAAGCATTAAAAAACTAAATAAAAGGAAAGGAACAAATTATCAAGTTAATCAACCAATGACCTCCCCACATTATAACAGCAGTTGGCAAAAGGAAATTGAGAAGAGTTGAGTTATGGGAGAGTAAGTTGAAGATGAGGGCAAGACAGCCTACCAAACAGATTTGCCTTAAAGCACATTAAGCTAAAGTAATCATGGAAACAAAAAGACTGACTTGAAAGAAAAATGGGAAACGATAATCTTAATTTTGAAAAATTCTAGGGATATAAATCAAAGTATAAATCTAACTAATAATTTAGATATGAATGCAATATAGAGTCCAATAAAACAAAACTGTTTTCAAAAACAGATTTAAAAGGCAGACATACACACATAAAAAAATGAGAGGCTGGAATACTGATCATGTACCAGATGAATCCAAAAAAGCAAGAGGTGCATTTCTGCCATCAGACCAGAAAAGATTCACAGTGTTGAGAGATAAACAAGGCAATTATATTTTACTAAAAGAAACCATAAGCAACAAACCACTATCAAAGGTAGTCAGGCTTTTAACAACCATTTACTGGGCACCTACTGTTTGCCAGGCACTGCGCTAATATTTGGGGATACAAAGAAAGGCAAAACAGAGGATGCAGTAATAAAAACTACAATTCAAAATAATTAAGAAATACATAAAATATTTGGGACTCAATCTATGCAAATACATTCAATGCTTTTATAGATTCAATTATATATATTGAAGAAATAAAGATTTAAATGGTTAGATAAATATTTGGTGTTCATGACTGCATCACACCAATATAATATAAATGATAATACTACCAAAGCTAATTTACAAATTTTGTGTTATGCCAATCAAATTACCACAGCCACATTTTACAATAAAATCTTAAAATTCATTTGAAGAGATAAAAGATATAGGACATCAAAGGAAATAATGAAAAAAAATGTAGAACTGGAAGAGAAATACCATTTGCAAGCCTCAAGCTACATTGCAAAGAAGGAGCCATAAAAGTCATTTGGTATTTGTCAAATAATTGAAAAAATATATCAACAGAAAAAACAAAAAATGGATAATAATATTTTTCTCTTCCCTGTTCCTCTTCCCTCCTCCCCAGTATTTTGTCACTGATCATCCCTTCCCTCAAACAGTCCTCCCCTTTTGAAAGCCCTTACCTTTTCTAATGCCTTTCCCCTTCTATTTCTGTTGTCCCTTCTATTAGGTTCCCCACCATTTTTCCCCCTTCCCCTCCTATTTTCCTATAGGGTGAAACAAGTTTCTCTCTAAAGCAAAATGTGTCTGATATTCTCTCTATGAGCCAAATCTAATGAGAGTAAGATTCACACAATTCTCATCCCCCTCTGCTCTTTTCCTCAATTGCAATAGGTCTTTTTTGCCTCCCGATAAGATATAATTTATACCATTTTAACTCCATTTTCCTCTTCTTCCAGTAGAATCACCTTTCCTCCTCTAGTTTCTTTTTTTAAATCATCACAATAAAATTAAATTATACCTGCACTCTCTATGTATGCCCATAATAGAGATACAGATCTAAAGAGTTAAGCATATCACCTTCCCATATGGGGATATAAGCTTTTTAACTTTTAGCTTTTTATGTACCTCTTGAGTTCTGAATGTGAAGATCAAATTTTCTATTCAACTCTGGTCTTTTCATCAGAAATAGATGAAATTCACCTGTTTCAATGAATGTCCATCTTTTCCCCTGATAGATGATGTTCAGTTTTGCTGTATAGTTGATTCTTGGCTGCAATCTAAGTTCCTTTGCCTTTCAGAATATTAGATTTCATGCCCTTCAATCTTTTAAAGTAGAAGCTGCTATGTCCTGGATAATCCTGATTGTGGTTCCTCAATATTTGAATCGTTTCCTTCTGGCTCCTTGCCATATTTTCTCCTTGATTTGATAATTCTGAAATGTAGCTATGGAATTCCTTGGAATTATTATTTTGGGGGTCTCTTTCAGGAGGTGATCGGTGAATTCTTTCAATGGCTATTTTACCCTCTAGTTCTAGGACATCCAGGCAATTTTCCTTGATGATGTACTGAAATATCATGTCTAGACTTTTTTTTCATCATGGTTTTTCAGGAAGTCCAATAATTCTTAGGTTGTCTCTCCTAGATCTATTTTCCAGGTCAGTTGTTTTTCCAATGAGGTATTTTACATTTTCTTCTATTTTTTTTTCATTTTTTGGTTTTGACTGATTCTTGAAGACTCATTGAGTCATTCACTTCCATTTGTTCAATTCTAATTTTAGTGAATTATTTTCTTCAGTTGGCTGTTTTATCTCTTTTTGCATTTAGCCAATTGAGATGTTTTGTTCATTGCATTTTTTTTTTCATTTCACAAATTCTATTTTTTCAATGGATTGGTTTCTTTTTCATATCTATTTTGTAAGGAGTTACATGTTTTTTTCATTTCATCAAATCTATTTTGTAAGGAATTATTTGCCTTTTCCATTTCATCAAATCTATTTTAAGGAGTTTTCTTCAAATAATTTCTGTTTTTCTTTTTCCATACCCTCTTGCAAAGATCCCATTTCCTTTCCCCATTTTTCTTCCTCACTCTTTTAAGATCCTTTTGAAATCTTCGAAGAGAGCCTTGTGAAATGGGGAACAACTCATATCACCCTTTGGGGCTTCATCTGGAGCTGGTTTGCCTTTAGAAACCTCAGGGATTGAGGTCTGTTCTTCTCTTTCTCCAAAAAAGCTGTCTATGGTCAGAATTCTTTTTGCTTTTTTTTAAAGATTGAGGCAAAGGGGTGACAACTGCTTTAGTCTGCCCTAGGGCCAGTGTTGCTGACAGACTTCTGGTGCTGGGTAGGCATAGCCAGATCCTGCATTCTGGGGTTCTGGAGCTCACAATTTGCCTTTTGTATTTACTTTGGGGATCTTACAGCTAATCTGCTGATCCACTGGTAGCCTAAGAGTCTTGCAGTAAATGCAGCAATGTGTAGACACAGCAATGCCTGGGGTACCTCCACTGCTGGCTGGACTCAGCCATCTCTTCCCCTGCCCAAGTGAAACAGATCTTTTCTGAAGTTCTTCCAAAATATCTTCTCCTGGAAATTTGTTGTACTCCAAATATTTGTGGGTTCTGTCATTCCAAAACTAGTTCAAAGGCTTAATCTGCTGTTGATATGAGGGAAGCTCAGAGGAGGTCAGAGAGAGACATGTCTACTCTCCATCTTGGCTCCTATTTCAGGGATAATTATAAATAACAATATTCAATAACCTAGTGTTCAGTGAACTCCAAAACATAGATTGTTTAGGAAAGAACTCCTTATCTGGGAGAACTAAAAAGATGTCTCGCAGAAACTGGGCTTAGACAAATATAGCATATTTCACAATAAATTCAAATGAATATGTGACCTGATTTTAATATTAAAGATCATACCACCAAAAAACAAAAGAGCAGTAGATCATATTCCTTTCACAGCTATTAGCAGGAGACAAATTCTTAATTAAATGAGGAAAACATGCAACTAAAGAATATAAAACAAATAATTGTGGTTATATGAAATTGATGGCCTTTTGCACAAAATTTATGCACTTAGAAAAAAAGGCACATAGTTCACATGGGAAAAAACCCTCTGTATCAAATATATCTGATCAGAATTTTCAAAAATAAGATTAAAGATATGTATTTATTACATATATACATTCATACACACATATGCATATATTTGTGTACATTATTTACATATATATGCCAAAATCAACTTGTCCATAGGCAAGTGCTCAAAGATATGAATAGTTCTTAAAGAAAAATGGCAAACCACTAATAACTATTTCAAAGAATACTCTAAATCACTAGTAAGAGAAACAAATATCAAAACTACTCGCAAATTTAAAGTGTGAAACTTATACAATAAAATGGCAAAAATAAGAAAACATGGAAAGAATAAATATTGAAGAAATCATGGGAAAAGGTGCACACTAATACATTTTAGTGGAGTTGTGAATTAGCTAAATTGTTCTTGAATGCAATTTGGGAGTGTGGAAATAAAACGTTGGTAAATATCCATATCCTTCCATCCAGAGATTTCATTGCTAGAAATATATTCCAATGAGGACATTGACAAAAAGAAAGGCTCCATATACATGAAAACATTTATGACAGGGTTTTTTATAGTAACAAAGAAAAATCACTGTGGCACAACGGCATAATCAAATATTAATCTTCTGTAAAAAGATGAAGACAGAAATAAAAATATTTACATCAATTGATGCAAATGAAGTATTCAGAGCTAGAAATACACAATAGCTACAATAATGTTAACATAAGTAACAACCACAAAACAATTAAAAACCAATATTGCAAAATTACACAAAACAACCTTAGTCTAAAAGAACTATTTGTAGACATCCCTTACCCTGTCTTCTTCATAGAGGTAGGAGTCTAGAGATATAAAATGTTGTAAATAATATGAGAGGTTTTTTTTTGCTATATTGATCACTGCTGGAATTTTATCCTCTTTTTATTTATTAAATTAAATTTTATTTTGTTGTATTATCCTCATTCTTTAGCCCTTTCAACTGAGAAAGCAAATGAAGTAACTCCCCAATTAAAACTGTGAAAAGTCAAGGCAAACAAATTTCTGTACTTGTTATGTCAAAAAAAGTCTCAATCTCTACTCTGAGTCCATCTTCACTATAAGGAAATGGATAGTATGATTCATCTGGACTCCTCTAGAATTATGGATGGTCAATGCATTGATCAGAGTTCTTAATTTCAAGATTGTTCATATTTACAGCATTACTGTTACTGTATACACTGTTCTCCTGATTCCACTTATTTCACTATGTATAAGTTCATAAGACTACCCATGTTTCTTAGAAACCATCCCCTTTGTCAACATTAATAGCATGGCAGTATTCTATTACATGCACATACCATAACTTGTTAGCAGTTCTCTAATTGATGCACACCTTAATTTCCAAGTCTTCATGACCACAAATAAATATTTGTATTCATAGCAATTCTTTCCCTCTTTTTTTGATCTCTTTGGAATAAAGACCTGGTAGCAATATCACTGAGTGAAAGGATGTGCAAATTTTTTTTATTATTTTTTTATTTTAATAGTTTTTTATTTACAGGTTATATGTATGGGAAACTTTACAACATTGACAATTGCCAAACTTCTTGTTCCAATTTTTCCCCTCCTTCCTCCCACCCCTTCTCCCAGATGGCAGGATGACCAGTAGATGTTAAATATATTAAAATATAAATTAGATACACAATAAGTATACATGACCAAACCGTTATTTTGCTGTACAAAAAGAATTGGACTCTGAAATATTGTACAATTAGCCTGTGAAGGAAATCAAAAATGCAGGTGGGTAAAAATATAGGGATTGGGAATTCAATGTAATGGTTCTTAGTCATCTCCCAGAGTTCTTTCGCTGGGTGTAGCTGGTTCAGTTCATTACTTCTCCATTGGAACTGATTTGATTCATCTCATTGCTGAGGATGGCCAGGTCCATCAGAATTGATCATCATATAGTACTGTTGTTGAAGTATATAATGATCTCCTGGCCCTACTCGTTTCACTCAGCATCAGTTCGTGTAAGTCTCTCTAGGCCTTTCTGAAATCATCCTGTTGGTCATTTCTTACTGAACAATAATATTCCATACTATTCATATACCACAATTTATTCAGCCATTCTCCAACTGATGGGCATCCACTCAGTTTCCAGTTTCTGGCCACTACAAAGAGGACTACCACAAACATTCTTAGGATGTGCAAATTTTAATAAGTTCATAAGAATAGTTACAAATTTCTTTCCAAATTGGCAGGAGTATTCCATAGTTCCACCAGCCATGCATTATTGTGCCTGTTTTCCCACAATTCCATCAGCATTTGCAATTTTCCTTTTTTCTCAACTTCTCAACTCTAGTCAGTATGAGATGGAACCTCCAAGCTGTTTTAATGTGCATTTCTCTAAATGGAAAAAAAATGCATCTTGGGCACATATCTGACCAGAATTCTTGGAAGAGTTCAAGTAAGGATTTCTTTAAAAGCTAAAAATGATTGTTAAAAAAACAAATAAAAGCTAGAAGATGAAATGGGAGAAGACAGTTTTGAAGGAAGTTCAATTTACACCCCCCAGACCTAGATAAATCTAACAAAAAAAGAGAACTCAAACACTGGAATCTTCATCAGTAAAAGGGGGATACTAATAATAGCACCTATCTCCCGCCATTTTTGTGAGGATCAAGTGAGATATTATCATCAGTAGAAGTAGTAAGGAGGAGGATGGGGTGGGGGGAGAAGGACCAGCAGCAGAAGCACTGCCACCTTCACCAATCTACTAGACCAAAATGTCACAAATTTGCATTTTTTCTTCTTCTAGATTTGTGTATTGGGTATTCCTGTCACCACAACAGCTCTTTAAGGTATAATTATTTTTATTGTTTGTTTTTTCATTCTTCCAGTCTACTTCTGTGTATTTGGACTTCACATTTGATTGAGCCTTTTGCATTTCTGAGAGGAATATTTGTATTGAACTTTTGTCCTTTTGGGTCTTTTTGCTGCTATCTTGGGGTACTAAGTGTTCTGTTATTCTAGGTTCTCAGACACATGTCAGGATGAGGATGTGAAGCTTTCAGTATTCTAAATTGGTATGGTTCAAGGCAATGTCTGATTAATGTCTTCTGGGTCTGAGTTCTGCAAATTCCTATCATGAGTTTGGGTCTGAAAAATATTTCTATGGCTTGTCTCTGATTGGAAATTCCAGTAGACTGCTGCCAGACTCAGCCACTTAATCAGCTATAAAGTTTTGCAGGTTCATTTTGATAGAATTGTAGACTCCCCTTAGGCTTGAAATTCTTGACTTAGTTATTCCACTGCTTCTACATGTGGGCTCAGATGTGGCTGGAGAATGGGACTAAGATCTTTCTCCAGTTCTGAGGTTAGAATTGCTCCTGAACTTGTTTCTTGTTCAGTACACATGCAAAGGCCTACTAGAGAATACTATCTCCAGACACAAGTCCTTTTTCATTCTAACCACAATTTCTAAACTAGAAGCAGGTAAAGAGTGACAGAGCTGCTAGGTAGCAACTGTTCCAATACCCTACCCAAAGTCAATCATTTAAAAAGTATCAATAAAATATCAACAGAAAATAAAAGATACCATAATGTTTACTATGCATATATATGTAGGTGGTTGGAAAAACAACTGATTTCATAAAGCAAAATGTTTACTCAAAGTATCAAAGTGCTTCAGCACTCTAATCATTAAGAGTGAGCCACAAATGACAGAAGTATACTCTGGCCAAAAGCATTTGACAAAATTATCAAAAACAATTAACAGAATGGAATAGGAATTATTATATATTATTATATATAAGTTGCAAGGTTTTTCAGATGCACCTGTTTATGAATGGTATTATGATGACTACATCAAGAAATAGAATGCTATAGAATTTCCTAAATGAAATCCCCATGTAATGTACCTAAAAGTTTCATTTGATAATATATGTACTTACCAAATTCCTTTTATGACACAGACATGGTACTGATACTTAAACCAGGTAGAACAAAAACAGAGAAAGAAAATTATAGACCAATCTTCCTAATGAATATTGATGCAAAAATCTTAAATAAAATATTAGCAAAAAGATTACAGAAAATCATCCCCAGGATGACCATGTAGGATTTATATTAGGAATGCAGGGCTGGTTCAATATTAACAAGCTATTAGCATAATTGACTATATCAATACCAAATTGACAATATATGTAGGAAAAACTCGCCTTTCCTCATCTCTCAGTTATTCTTTCTCTCTCCTTCTTCAAATTATCTTGCATTTATTCTTCTACATAAATATTATATCTCTCCACCTTAGAATTTAAGCTCACTCTCATTTTTTTCTGTTTATATGTCATTTTTTTTCTTTCTATCCTTAGTACTTAGCGCTGTGCCATACAAAAGTAAGGACTTAAAAATGCTCATACAAGTAAATTATAATGCGGGTTGCAAAGTTGTCCATGACAGTTCCCCCAAGTAAAATTGGGGGAAATTTTACTAATTTACTGTGAGGCAGTATTTAAGATATTTCATTTGAGTGTTACAAAGTATTACAGGAATATGGAGGAGGTATGGATTTCTTCCAGCTGAAGTGATCATATAAGGCATTATGATAGAGGTAATAGTTGAACTAGTCCTTTGATAAAAGGCATTTAGGCATAGAAATCAATGTGAACAAAAATGACTCAATGGTGGGAAATTCCAGTGGATGCTAGGAAAACTATAATTAGTTCAGATTAGCTAACCTATAGTTATCATGCTGGATAGTAGCAGAAAACACCAGAGCCAAATGGTAGAAGGCCTTGAATAATATTCTAAGAGTTTGAATCTTATTTAAGATGTGACACAATTACAATAATAATTAAGAAGTATAAGTCTCAGGATAGTATGAGTGGTATATTAGGAGGATAGTCCAAGAGACTTTATAGGAGATCATAGATATATTGCTGGAACAAAGTACTAAAGATAGTAGGAATAGAATGTAAAAGATGAACACAAGAGACATCACAAAGATAAAAAACTTGGTGATCAATCAAATTTGAAATTTAGAAAATGTACCATTAGTAATATTTTCATCAGTAGTTCTCTGGTGTGCTTGATATGGACACTTCCTAAAACAGGGCAAATCACAAACTATATATTTTTTTCCCTACTGTCAGAGTCTTATCACTATTCTCACTTTAGAATTCCCTAAAAGTTTTATATAATATGTCACAGATCTTTCTCTGGGTATTTTTGTGTTCTATGCACAGCAATATGGTCATAAGAAACATTAAGAAAAATGGAATAAGTTATTAGATAGGAAGGAAGGGTGCTAAGTGATAAACAGGTCATTAAGGAAAATTACAAATAAAAGCTATACATTTCAGTGATTTAATTCAACAACAACAACAAAAGTTATTAAGTAATCCCATGGGGTTATGAAGATAAAATAAGCTTTGCCATAAATCCAAGGAGTTTATAAATAAACAGATAAGATATGTGCGCAGGTAATTACATTTTATATGACAATACGTGATAAGTGTAAAAAAAAAAAAAGACTCAGAGTAAGTGTTATGAGAAACAAGGACAGAAGATTAAACATTTTCTCTAATCCCCATGACTTCTCAAACCTCATTAAAACATTTGTTGTTGGTCAAAGACAAAGCAAGTTCAGTTTTTTCCATCATCTATAATACCAAAAAGTCAAAAGGCTAAAAAAGTCATGAAATGATACTTACCCTGAGCTCATAAAACTCTTCTCTTCTCCACCACTCACCATGTTACTGGCAATGAGACTGTAATAATCAATTTAAGAACCTCCCTCACGGGTTCACAACAAAACCCAATCACACATTTTGGTTCCCCTTCCTTACTTTCAATGCTGTAGATTTCTGAGATTCTGGCTGTGGAAGTTTTGGGAGGCCCCTGTGGCCAGAACTGCGACAAAAAATTGTGCTTCAAAAGATTGCTTCAAGAGAGTAGAGGAAGAAAAGGAATGGGACATAACTTATGTATGGACTTGAAATAGAGTTCAGCCTCACTCCTCTATTCCCAAATAGCCTCTGAGACTCAAATTCCAAATGACAGAAATGACTGCTGGCTACTGTACCAAATTATGAACTGCCAAATTATGATCAGAGAACTGAGGAATAAAGAGAAGGGGACAGGACATCATTTGTATGTTTGGGGTAGGGGACATCTGCATAAATCTGGAGAGAAAGAGCCCAGATGCCAACTGGGGGCAGTTCTGTCCACCCAAGAATTACTTGAGGCAGAGACCTAGATTGGCTGAGACATTTTGAGATCCAGGCGTCAGGGAAACCATCATCAGAGGAAAGAGAGTCAAAAATTGAACACCAAAGGAAAACACGGTTGCAGAGAGAGTGATATTATCAAAGATATCAAGAAGAAAACTGAAAGATCTTGGAGGTAACCAGATAAAGCAAGAGGGGAAAAACAATAAAAGGAATTATAGTTTCTACAATCAGTAATTGAGTCCAGGCATCTACGAACAAATATTGCAAAACAAAGGAATAGCATCCAACACTTGATGAAATCTTACGGAAGGTGAGAAGAATATGAAATTAATTCCAGACTAGTTCAAAAGAGAAATGAGAATTATGAGAACAAAACATATGGCCTATACAGCTAAAGTAATAGGCAGAACAGAAAAGCTAAAATATGTGACAGTAAGTCTCACCAGAGAAACAAACGTGATAACAATTAGTTGGAAATACAAATACACAGAAGTGAAGGATAATCAAGAAGAAGGAAAGTAAAAAGCAAAAACATTAAAAGAAAATGTTCTCTCACTCCATGAAAACCCTATTCATTTCAAATATAGGAAATACACAATCTAAGGAATATAGGTCTAACAGAACAGGATGAGACCAAGATGCAAGAAGTGATATAAGAAAACTGCTAAGAACTTCTGAACACAGAAAATTAAATAGAATTAAAAGTATTTATAGATTAACCCCAAGAAAAAGAATCCAAGGCTGCAACATCCAAGACTGGTTAGATTTAATAATTCAATTCAGAAACAAGAAGTTCTGCAAGAGACCAAGAAAAATGCCTTCAAATAAAAAGAAAAGGAAATTCAATTAATGAAGGACTAGACTCTACCCACCAGAAAATGTAGGAGTAGATGAAATAATATGTTCTAGAGAGCTTGGGATACAGTCCAGGGGGCTTAATATGAAACCCTGAGCTTAATCATAAATTTAAAAAGATTGATTTCAGCAGTAAAGAGGTGGTTGAAACATTCTTAAAATGAAAAACAGACCTGAAAAAATTAGTCCCTTCTCAAACACCACAGATACAACAAATGCAGGAGAGATGAATGAACACAGTTGCCAAAGACAGCAATAGAAGGAAAATGACATTATAAAGATAGTTTAAAAAACTTCTTTCTAAATGTACACAGAGAGACATGGATAGAAGAAAAAAATAGGTGGAGATAAGGGTAGAAATGCAGGCCTAGTATATTATGAACAGAACTTTGTGACATCCTGAATTAATTTTTATGGTGCTGTGGGGATTAAATTTACCCTGCCAACAATAAATGAGACTAAGACAGAGCTCTGAACCAATGATATTTTATTATGGGATCCACGGTCCCTTTTAATAAATGGACTTCAGATTTTCCTCATGATTTGAGATGTCTCCTTCCTTCCAGGGCAGTATTTTTATAGGGCTAACTGTCCAGTACTTTCAGAACAGCTATATTATACAGAATAATTACATTGATTGAAATGTGATACATAAAGTAAAAAGTCAAAATAATATGTCAGCAGGGTCATAAGTTGGGTGAAATAAGGCATATTTCCACACAAGATGGACAGGCTCTTCCTTACTTTGAGCAGAAATAAATGGTACAAGCCATCATAACCAGTGACCTAAGTGGTCATAAGATGGTTAACTGTTCCTACTGAACAAGTAATTGGTCTGGAAGTACAAAAATATTTGGGGAACTTTCCATGTAGTTGTCATCTCTGCCATGCTGGGCTTGGTCACCATGACAAGAAAAACAAAGGTGGAGGGCCTTCATTTAAATTATTATAGGAAATGAATTTAAAGATGCAGCTCAGAACTTGAGAGCCTTATATACAAACTGATGAATACTGATTCAAATAGAGTAGGAGAGGGGCAGCTATTTGGGGCAGTGGATAGAGCACCATCCCTGAAGTCAGGAGGACCTACGTTCAAATCTGACCTCAGACACTTAATACTTCCTAGCTGTGTTACTCTGGGCAAGTCACTTAACCCAATTGCCTCAGCAAAAAACAAAAAAATAGAATGTGGGTGCAAATAAATCATCTCTCACAGTACTTAACATTACAAAATAAGAGGGTACATAAATTGGAGAGGGGAATAGGGAGATAAAGTATGAGATATGCCCAGACCAAATTGAAGCCTGGCAAGGAGGTAAAAGTAAGCACTCTGGTCTCTTAGGATGGGAAGAACACAGAGGGGAGTTGGTAAGGAGTAGGAGGGAAAGAATGAAAAGGGAGGAAAAGGAGACATTGTTTTGATGGTGGGAGGGAGTTCCACTGATGAATGCTCATATGGATCAAGAGAGATGATCTGTAACGCTCATACTGGATGTTGTCTGAGGGATTTGGTGCTTGAAAAATCCACTCATCCTAATTTGGCCAGCAATTTAGAAGGTTTTTGAGTAGAGAAAAGTGATGTAATCAGAGGAGTACATTAGGAAGATAACTCAGACAGAAGTAGGAAGGATGAAATTGGAGAGGAGAGAGACTTGAGGCAGGAAGCCCACTTAAGAAGCTCTTACAATAGTTGAGGGGAAAGTGATGTCCACAATTCAAGTAGCTGCTGTGGTACTGGAAAAGAGGACAGATGAGACAAGTAAAATCACTAGAACTATCCCATCTAATGCAAGATGCCTAGGCACCCTAATTAGAACACCATTATCACTTGTGGCAAGCACATTTAGTCCATAACAGCATGGAACAAGGGACTGTGAACTTTCTAGTTTCAAGATTTTTTTCCCTTCAGAAAACATTGTACACATACCAAAGAAAGTTCAAAATGACCATATAATCATATCTACTATCAATAGCCTACTGTGAAAGTTGTTTAAAAAATATTTGGTGGGTATAATTTTTGATTGTTAAAACTGTATTTAAGCTAAGCTTATATAGAGAGTTTTCATTCCTTACATCCTTTAAACGTAGAGAACTACTGACATGTTTAATTTTTCAGCACCCTGGCCAGCACCCAATTTGTAACCACTCTAAGTTTAGCCAATAAGTCATCATTCAGCATCCATTTCAGCACACAAAAATGAATCTAACACAGAAAATATTTTCCACCAAATGTGGTCCTGGAATTTTTTCTTTTTTTTTTAAGATAGGATCACTTAATTCTGTCAGAAGATCTAATGCAAGTAACTTTCAAATACCTTTTGAATCTAAGGTAATGAAAACAATAGCCTTCAGACATAGAATCAGAGGTAAATATTCTTTAATTACCTATTCCCTTTTAGAAAGGACAATTCTTCTGTAATGTATTTCAGAAACCACAATTGTGGGGTTACAAGCAAATAAAAATGCATTTTTAAAAAGACAAAGAATTTTTAATTTTTTTTTTACTTGCAAGTTTTTTTCTCTCCTTTTACTGGTCCCCACATATTGTAAAGGAAAGAAGTGAAGTACACATTATATGTATGAAATCATGAAAAACATATTTATGTGTTTGTCATATTCCAACAAATAAAGCAAAACAATGAAAAGGAAAAATATACTTCAATCTATACTCTAAGTCTATCAATTCTCCATCTGGAAATAAATAGCATTTAATATGAGCCCTTTGAAGTTCTTGTTGATCATTGTATTGATCAGAGTTACTAAGACGTACAATTATTGCTCTTACTGTGTAGATTGTTCTGGTTCACTTACTTCATTTTACATCAATTTATATATTTCTATGAGTTTTTCTGAAATCATTTCCTTCACCATTTCTTATAGCACAATAATACTGAATTACATTCATATATCATAACTTGTTAAAGATTTACCCAACTGATGGGCAAGCTTTTAGTTTTCACTTCTTTGCCATCACAAAAAATTACTATAAATATTTCTGTAATATGGATTGAAATTTTTCTTTTTCTTTGATTTCTTTGGGGTATTAGATATAGTAGAGATATTTCTGGATCAAAAAGAATAAAGTTTATAGATCTTTGGAAATATTTCCAAATTTTTCTCCAGAATAGTTTGACTAGTTCACAGATCCATCAATAGTAAATTAGGATATCTATTCTCCCCCAGTATTTCTCATTTTCCTTTTCTGTCATTTTAGCTAATCAAATGGGTATAAGGTAGTATCTCAAAATTGATTTAAATTGCAGTTCTCTAAGTATATTTGACAGAGAATTTTTTTCATATAACTACTGATAAGTTTAATTTCTTTGTCTGAAAATGGCCTGTTCATATCCTTAGACCATTTGTCAAGTAACCAATTGGCTTTCCCCCCCCCCACTTAAATTTGGCTAAGTTTCTTAAATATTTGAAAAATGACAGTTTTATCAGAAAAACTTGCTGTAAACCCCATCCCCAGGTTCCAGCATTTTTTCTAATTTTGGCTGCACTGATTTTCTTTGTGCAAATTTTTTTTAGTCAAAATTATCCATTTTAACTCCAACAAATCTATTTCTTGTTTGGTCATGAAACCATCCCCTATCCACAGATATGACTGGTAACTTCTTCTGTGCTCTGTTCATTTGTTTCTGATATCACATTTTAACATATACCCATTTTGTGCTTATTTTGGGGGAGAGGGACAAAGGGGGAGGAAGAGACAGATAGACAGACAGACAGAGACAGAGGGAGGGAGAGAAAGAAGAAGAGAAGGAGGGAAAGGGGAAAGAGAAAGGGAGGGAGGGAGGAAGGGAGGGGGAGAGAGAGAAAGAGAGAAGGAGGGAAGGAGAGAGGGACGGAGGGAGAGAGGGAGGGGGGAGATTTGTCTATGGCTAGTTATTGCCAAAGTGTTCTTCAGTTTTCTTAGCAATTTTTGTCAAATAGTGTGTTCTCGCCACAATATCTAGACTCTTAAGGGTTATCAAACACTAGGTTACTGTGCACATTTGCTTCTGCATGTTGTGTACTCAATCTCTTCCATTTATCAACCACTCTATTTCTTGTATTATATCAAATTGTTTAGCCAATAACCACACTTTGTAATATAGTTAGAAGTCTGGTACTGCTAGATCTCCTTCCTTCACGTTTTTTTTTTTCATTGATTCCCTTGACAATCTTGACCTTTCATTTCTCCAGATGATTTTTTATTATTTTTTTAATCTGTGCAAAGTATTTCTTTTGCAATTTGATTGTTATAGAACTGAATAAATTACTTTAAATAGTATTATCATTTTTATTATACTGATTTGGCCTACCCATGAGCAATTAATATTTCTCCAACTATTTAGATCTGTCTTTGTATGAAGAATAGTTTGTAATTTTGTTTGTACAATTTCTATGTGTATCTTATCAAGAAGATTTTCTAGTATTTTACATTCTGCAGTTATTTTAAATGGGATTTCTTTTTTTTTCTACTAGACTGTGTTAGTAATTTGTAAAAATGTTGAAGATTCTATGGGTTTATTTTATACCCTGTAACTTTGCTAAAGTTGTTATATTGATTCTACTCATTTTTAGTTGACTCTGTAGGGTTCTCTAAGTATATCATCATAACATCTACAAAAAGAAATAGTTTTGTTTCCTTGTCCATTATTCTTATTCTTTCAATTACTTTTTCTCACCTCATTGCTATAGCTAATATTTCTATAATAATAAATAATAATGGTGTTAATGGAATCTTCATTTCATCCCTGATTATACTGGAAAAGCATCTAGCTTATTCCCATTACAGACAAATGTTTGTTCTTGGGTTTAGATAGCTAGTAATTATCTTTTTTATAAATGTACTGTTTATTTTTATGCTTTCTAGTGTCTTTAACAAGAATAGATATTGTATTTTCTCAAAATTTTTCTGCATCTTTTATATAATCATATTATTTTTATTATTGACATGGTTAATTATGTTCATAGTTTTCTAATATTGAACCAATCCTATGTTTCTGGTATAAATCCAGCCTTATCACAGTATACAGTCTTTGAGATATATTGTTATAATCTCCTTGCTAACATTTTATTTAAAAATGTTGCACCAATAATCATTAGGGAAATTTGTTTATAGTTTTCTTTTATCTATTTTTGTACACCCTGGTTTAAGTTTGAAAACCATATTTGTGTCATGAAAGGAATTTGGTGGAACTCCTTTACCTATTTTTTTTCAAATACCTTACATGATATTGAAATTAAGTTTTCTTTAAATATTTGGTAGGATTTTCTTATTAATCTACCTGATTCTTTTTCCCTCAGAAATTTCCTTCATGGTTTGATTTCTTTTTTATAAGAAAGGTTTATATGAATATTCTATTTGCTCTTCTGTTAATCTGGTCAATTAATATTTTTATAAATATTCATCTATTTTATTTAGAATGTCATTTTTGTTGGCGTGTTATTTGGGCCAAATAGTTCCTAAAAACTTCTGTAATTTCATCTTCAATGATAGTAGTAATCTGCTTTTTCTTGTTTTAAAAAATATCAAATTGGACATTATAAAATTTTATCCTTTTATTTTTTATATAACTAACTCCTAGTTTTATTTATTAGTTTATGATTTTTAATTTCAATTTTATTAATTTCCCCTTTGTTTTTAAGTTGTTCTTTTTTCTCCTTTTTTAGTTGCACACCAATTCCTTTATCTACTCTTTCCTTTACTAATGAAAGCATTTAGGGGTATAAAATTTCCCATAAATACAACTTTGACAGCATCCCACAAATTTTGGTGTGTTGTCTTATGTTGTCATTATCTTTAAGGAAATTATTAATTGTTTCTATGATTTATTCTTTGATCCAATACTTCTTTAGCATTCGCTTATTTAGTTTACAATTAATTTTTAATTTATTCCTCAAAGATCCTTTACTGAATATAATTTTATCGCATTATGGTCTGAAAAGAATACATTTAATATTTCTGCTTTTCTGCATTTGTGAGTTTTTATGCCCATGTCAAATGGACATAAATTATAGGATCAACTTTTGTGAACATATAATTTTCTTTCCATATGGCCACTGCTAGCTTTGATTTTTTTCTTCTTCTGAAAACAATCTGTTTATATCATTTGGTAATTTCCAATGAGATAGGTCACATTTTTTCTTGGTTTTTCATTCTTTTGACTTTGTTTTATTGTTTTTTTTATGTGTCATCACCAATTTTATTTTAAAGGAATCATTTTTAGTGAGGATTTATACTTTTTATCTTTTGTCCAATTATGAAATACTAAAAAAAAACTAAGGAGTTATTTTTTATTTTTTGTGTATTTCTTTTATTGAACTGTTAATTCCCTTTTGCATTGCTCGAATTTCCTTACCCAGTTTTTTCTCTAACACTCTTATTTGATTAAAAATGTCCTTGCAATGTTTTGTAGCAGCTCTTTTTATGCTGACAAGGAAGTGAAATTGAGTACATACCCATCAAATGTGTGATGGCTGAATAAGTTATGGTAAATGAAGTAATGGAATATTATTGTTTTATAAGAAATGATGAGCAGGCTGATTTCACAAAAAAACTGGAAATACTTACATAAACTGATGCTGAGTAAAGTGAACAGAACCAAGAGCACATTGTACAAAGTAACAGCAAGATTATGTGATGATCAACTATGATACACTTAGCTCTTCCCAGCAATACATTGATCCAAGACAAATCCAATAGACTTGGGATGGAAAATGCCATCTGCATCTAGAGAGAAAACTATGGAGACTGAATGCATATTGAAACATAATAATTTCACCTTTTTATTTGCTTTTTCTTTCTTGTGGTTTTCCCCTTTTGTTCTGATTTTTCTTTCACAACATGACTAATATGGAAATACATTCAAAATGATTGTACATATATGACCTGTATCAAATTTTCTGCTTTTTTGGAAAGGGAGAAGGGAAGGGAGAGAGGGAGGAAGGAAAAGTTGGAACTCAAAATTTTACAAAAAAATGAATGTTGAAAGCTATCTTGACACGTAATTGGAAAAATAAAATACTATTGAATAAAAAAAACCAAACAGAGGGCCCCAGCATTAAAGTGAAAGACAGCCACTTCTTTGGGGACTTCAAAGGAAAGTTGTCCATAGGATCCCAGAAATAAAACACAAAGGAATTTCTTCCTCTAACAAGTCAGTAAAAATCTATACACCTGAAATTATTTTTGCTCTTTTGTATCTCCTTTTCATTCATTTTGGGCCTATGATCAATTTGCATTTCTGAAGCTTTGCTTATAGATGTTTTCAAGTCACTGTCTTCTACGTTTGTATGTTGAGTTTTTCTGTCACCATGGTAGCTTTTTATGGTTAGGGTTGTAGGGAGGGGTTGTTCATTTTCCAGCCTATTTCCTGACTTTGGACTTTATATTAAAGTTGGGTTCTGTTAACCTCAGCAAAGGTTAAGGGGCGGGGTTGATATGAATGACTAGATTGAGCTTCATTCAGTCTTTTATGTCCTTCTGATGCTTTCATAGGTAGGTCTGGGTACTTGTAAGTTTTCAATATCTTCAAAGTATTGTGATTTAGGGAGAGGTCTGGTCATAATATGTACTACCATCCCTGTCTAAGCAGAGTTTCTGATCCTTTATAACCACAACTACTGCCCTGTAAAGATGACACAGAAGTGGATAACAGGCAAGTGAGCTGCCAAATGATATCCAAGTGGACACATGGTGTTTGCACGGGGTTCTCTTGAAATCTCTTTCTGACTAGGTCCTCTTACCACTGCCTGCAAAGCTCAAAGCTGGGTCCACTTCTGCCACATCACCATCCTGCCCATTTACTACTCCTGCATCTGCAGGCTATACTAAGTTGGAAAAATGACTCACTCTGGCTTTTTGTTGATTATCGTGATAAGAATTTGGTTTGACACATCTTCTGAGGCTGCTTAGATGTATGTATTCAAAGAGATCAGAATAAAAATAGTCATTTCACTCAGCCATTTTGTCTCTGACCCTCTGAAATACAATTATTATTGTTGAGGAAAGTAATCCATGATACTCTAGCTTGCTAACTCATGTGCTTATGAATCATGGTCAGTTAACTTAATTAGAATGCCTTGTATCTCTTAATTAGGCAAGATAAAATATTTATATTAATTGGCCTTGCAATGAAATAAGTTCTTATTTCTAATTTAGTGGTTCTTTTCTCTTGGATATTATGTCTCTCTTAACAAAACCCAAATTTCAACAAATAACAAAGACAAAAATTCAATCAGTGATCTCCATTCCAATGTGAATGATGACAGAGCTGGAAAAAAAAACTTCAGGTACATTAAGGCAGACTGCCTCTCACATGATTTAAAGAGTATAGTACCATGCATCTGCCTCCTTGCTTAGGACTGAGATAGTCCAGTAATTAAAGCCGAACCAATAAATTTTAATTGGAATGGGATCCAAAGTAGGTTTTAAAAGGAACAAAGATGAAGGAAAGGGAGAAAAAGAGAAAGGAGAGAGAGGGGCTAGAAGGGAGAAAGGATGTAAAGAAGAAGGAGATGGGGAAAGGAGGAAAAGGGGAATCAGGAGAGAAAGATACAGAGAGAAAGGGAAAAGAGGGGCTGAAAGGAAAAGAAAAGCGATAGAAGACAGGGGAGAAGGGAGAGAAATATTTAAATTTCAAATAAGTTTAGAGCTAGAATATATTAAGAGAGATTTGGCTGTTATTCAAATGGATAGTTTCCCAGACAGGTGATTCTAAATTACACAATTTAACTACATAAAAAAAGAAAAATGGAAAAGAAAAGAAAAGCATCCTGGCAGACCATAATGAAATGTGCTTTTCCTCTCTGAAGGAGCTTGAGCATAGCCCATGGGGGTCATGGCTTCTTAAAGGAAAGAGGAGAGAAATTTATCCTGCAAACTCTCATGCTGGGAGGAGAATTTTATTCCTTGGCATTGTTAAAAGGGACTTTGTAAATCAGTAATTTGTATGTTGTTAAGGAGCACTGAATGAGTCTGAGGAGAGGAAAAAGAAGGAAAACTTTTATACTAACTAAAAAGACAATGTTCACTCCCTTTACATCTGTGCCTTTCCTATACCATCACAGGTAAGGTGAGACTGTGTTTTCATTAGTAATATCTATGATATTAAAATAAGAAATGAGTTTACATTTTTATATGCTTGACTGAAAACAACTGTGCATTGAAACTAAAGCTAAGAGATTTGAGTACTTTGATAAAATCCTATATTTGATTCTAAAACAAAAAAAAAATTCTTGATCCCTGCCTGACTTTTGTGATCTAAAGAACATACTAAACTAAGGTTGCTGATAATTAAAGCTCTGATAAGAAAGAGCAACCAAAATAAATGCCAACATTGAATTTGGGTAATCCTCCAAAATATCTATGGATTCCTGAGCAAAAACTGGGAGATACTTGAAGGCCTTCAAAACCCATAATCACTTCTAGGTTTCAGAACAATCTTTCCTAAAGGAACTAAAGATAAAGGCACTCAAAGATATATCTAAAAAGTAAAGGTTTAATTTGAACACAAAGAGGTAGAGATTAACTATGCAAGTTTCTTTTAAAAAGGAGATTTTCGACTATGCACAAAGGACCATAAAACTGCATACCCTTTGATCCAGCAGTGTTACTATTGAATCTGTGTCCCAAAGAGATCATAAAAGAGAGAAAAGAACCTACATGTGCAAAAATATTTGTAGTAACTCCTTTTGTGATATCAAGGAATTGGATATTGAGTGGATGTCCATCAGCTGAGGAATGGCTGAATAAGTTATGGTATATGAATGTTATGGAATGTAATTGTTTTATATGAAATGGTGAGTAGGCTGATTTTAGAAAAGCCTGGAAAGACTTACATGAACTGATTCTGAGTGAAGTGAACAGAAGCAGAAGAACATTGTACAAAGTAACAGCAAGATTATGTGATGATCAACTATAATAGACTCAGTTCTTTGCAGCAGTACAGTGTCCTGAGATAATTCTAATAGACTTGTGATAGAAAATGCCATCTGCATCCAGAGAAAGAACTATGGAAACTGATTGCAGATATAAGTGCACTGTTTTCACCTTTTTTGTTTGCTTTTTTCCCCTTACCTCTACAACATAATGAGGTATCAGAGGAAGTCTTTACTAGAAGAATTAAAGTACATACTCAATAAATATAGGATCCAATGACATTTAAGTGGGAATGAGGAGTGAAATAGCCCAGGCAATAAAATTCAGGACTGCCAAGGTGTCTGTAATTTTGAAAAGTGTTTATTACCGGTTGGGATGGACCTCTCAGTAGAGTTCCATCCCCAAAAGAAGTAGAGACAGGTTTATAAGCATTTTTGTTCAGCCTTGCAGTTACATTTGACTTCAAATGTTAAACTCGACTTTCCGCTTACAGGGGGAAAAATTTGGGGCTTACAGGTTGTAAGGAGAATACACAATGATAGATGTTTGGCATAGATTATTGAAATACAATGGCAGATGTTTGATATAGATTATTGAAACAGGTCAGGGTTATCGAACATTGTTAGGCAAGCATCCTATAGAACAAACACTTCTCGGAGCATGGTTGAGCAAGCACTTTGTAGAGCAAAACATTTCCCTTAATCTAGTTGAGCAAACATTTCTCTGTGAGCCTGAGGCCCCTTGACCTAAGACTGAGGGAGGGGAGGGGAGGCCAATCTTTTGTCCATTTCACTTCCCCCTTTTTCTGTTCATAGTTGTGACTCATCTGAGGCCAACGGGGAATAAGTCATCTTGAGGGTGAAAAGTTTCAGGGTCTGTATGCGATCCTGAACTTAAGAGGTGAGGCACTTAATCATGCAAGGAGCTATGAGGAGAAAGAGGAGAAACAAGAGGACTGTACCTGCGAGTCTTGAAAGGAGGATGGTCAGCCGGGGGACCAGTTATAGAGTGACTGATGCCAGGACACTGAAGCCTTATGACTGGCCTCCCGGTCATCCAACTGCTTACGCAAGGAGGCGAGCGACTCCCTAATGACACCTGACCGATTTGCGTAGAAGCAACAAGATTCTCCCAGCACCATACACTGTCCCCGTTGCTTCATGAACAGCAAATCTAACCCATGGCGGTTCTGTAATACAACCTCCGCTAGGGAATCCACTGATTTTTCTAAATGAGTGATGAGACTTTCCAATGTTCTGATATCTGTATCTACCCAAGAATTCAAGAGTTTGAAATCTGCATTCCCCTTAACCAGAGATGCTGTTCCCACTGCTGCTGAGCCTGCTACACCTATCCCTACTAGCAGCGGAACCAATATGGGTAGCGCTCGTTTTGAACGAATCAATCCAAAATGTTCCTCAGCTCCCTCTTCAGAATAAAGGAACACTTGGGGCAATACATGTACCAGGATGCAAAGTTCGGTGCTCTGATGGAACCTGAGCTCCGAGATACAAGGGGTTAGTCCTGTGGTACAGGCAAACCATGTGGTGACAGGGGCAAAAAGCCAATTGGGGGAATGGTCAGCAGGAGAAACATGCAACCTAAACTGACATAGTTCCTTGTAAGGGGATTGGGACCACTGAAAATTCGGGGATGCTAGACAAGTAGCACTGCCTTCTACATCTTGTAGGGTCAGGACAGGCTGATGTTGGTTTCCTCTACAACGCGGGTCAGGGCCGTTATATGTATCTGACAGACTTTGCATTCGTATGGAGCTGTCGTTGTTGCCCAAGACCGCTGTGGTCCCTAACCCTACAAAGAATGGTGGTGCTAGGTTAAGGCACAGCCAACAAGAGGAGGTTAAGTTAGGGTTAGTCTGATTTAAGAAAGCAAAGACAGCATCCAGGATGCCCAGCATGGGGGAGGGGTCTAGGCTGCCAGGGCGTAGGGCTTGTGGATTGTCTTTCTTCCCAGATACCTTGTAACTGGACACTCATTAGGGCTATGTGGTACGGGCAGTGGTGAGGTGGAGGCCCGTTTTCCTTCAAGGATGTTGTCATTAAGCACAGGGTTAGACCGATGGAAAGGGAGCGAGTCAGTAGGATGGTCTTCTGTAAGGTGAAATAGCCCCCATTATCATATCCTTTTGAATAGACTCGGAGTCCCCATGACTTTCCGGTCTGCCAATAGTCGGCGGTCCAAGTTTTGATATGAAGGGTCATTGGATTACAAGAGCCTACTTTACAGGTTGGATTTTTAGGGCTCACTCGTATCAGATTGATATTTGGGTCCTTGCCCTCCCTGCCCAGCCAACTGGCAATGGTCTCACAACCCCAGGTTCCACAATGGAATTGATCTTTTCCCTGACATTTCGAGGCCCCATCTGAGGGGCATAGATAAAAATCATGATCCCGGAGGGCCCGCTCATGCTCATCAGGTGCCGGCACCCCTCCCCCACACCCTGGGTCTGTGTTCCATTTCTCTTCATCGTCAGACCTAGTCATTGTATTCTTGCTCTCCCAATCATTTGCTATATTCCAATCAGGGCCTAGCAGGGAGCATAAATCAAAATACAGGATAGGCTGGCTGTATGTGGCATTGAAGGCTACTACTGTCCCATCATTGGTTCGAGTCAATGTCCAGTTATATCGAATAGGGAGGTAAGGGTTATTCACTAAAGCTAAGGGTAACAAGACAGAACTTAGGGAAAACATTATTGCTTAACTAGGCGCAGTTTCAGGTCTCTGATGGGACTGGATGTCCAGATGTCTAGGGCCTCCGTTTTCTTGATATGCAATTGGTGAATCCAGGCTTTTTGTCCTGCTACTTTCACAGCCAAAGGGTTACTAAGTATCACTTGGTAAGGTCCTGTCCACCTGGTTTCCAGGGAAGATCCTCGGGGTAGCTTCCTGATGAGGACCCAGTCTCTCCTGGTTCTATATCCACATTTGTCAGAGACTCAGGAAATGCAGGTTTGGCTGCAGCACGGTACAAGTTCTTTAAAGCACTCTGGACTTCCAACAGGGCCTGTAAGGACTTAAGCCAAGATTTATTAGTGAAATTGAGGGGGCGGTTGTTCCCTACATGGGGAACAATAGGAGAGGTGACCCAAACAGAATTTCAAAAGAAGAGAGTAGATGGATTAGGCATACACCTATGCCCAGAGTAGGGCAAAGGGAAGGAGATTCACCCAAGACTCACCAGATTCAAGCTTAAGTTTAGTAATGTATTTCTTGAAAGTCCTGTTCATCCTTTCTACCTGCCCTGAACTCTGGGGTCTGTAAGCACAGTGGAGTTTCCACCTAATTCCCAATAGTGTGGATAAAGCTTGGATTATCTGAGAAATAAAAGCCAGTCCGTTGTCTGATCCAATGGAGTTAGGTAGCCCAAATCTAGGAGCTATTTCAAAGAAAAACTTCTTAGCTACCACTGTTGCGGTTTCAGATTTTGTAGGGAATGCCTCTAGCCATCCAGTGAAGATGTCTATGAACACCAGGAGGTATCTGTATCCCCCAACTACTGTCTCCATTTCAGTGAAATCCACTTCCCAATTTTCCCCGGGAAGGGTATCCCGAGTCTGTTTGCAGGGACCGGCCAGTGTAGGGCTGGGTTACCTTTGGCTCACTCCAGGCATCTCTTTGCCACTGCTTCATCCCAGGACGGTAAAAGTGGTGGCGTAAGAGTTCATAGAGCCAAATGCCCCCAAGGTGTGTAAGGCTGTGCATACTCATTATGAAAGGCTAGAGCATTGTTCTTGGAAGTATTACTTGGCCTTGGGGCGATCTTCTCCATCTATCTAGTCCAATCATCCGATCCGCATCGTTGTCTTGATATACTGGTTGTGGGGATAGAATTCCCTTGGGACTCTGGACTGTAGATGTGGAGACAGTAGCGATCTCTGTTCGCAGCTACCGGGGCTGCTGAGTCTGCAGTTTCGTTTCCTTTTGAAATCGGGTCCTGCTGTCTGGTGTGAGCTGGAACATGTATTACTTCAACCTCTTTTGGGAACCACACTGTGTCCAGCAGGGCTTGCATCTGCTCTTTATTCCTCGTTTCTTTTCCCGCCGAAGTTAACAAACCCCTTTGTTGATAAACATAGCCTGTATGTGGACAGTCACAAAAGCATACCAGCTGTCAGTATATATGTTAACACAGGACCCTTCAGACAAGTGGAGAGCCTCCGTGAGTGCAAAAAGTTCCGCCCGTTGTGCAGATGTGCCGGGAGGTTTGGTGGCATCCCAGAGCACCTTATCTTGCGAAACCACGGTCGCACCTGCTTTCCGGACTCTGTCCATGACCAGATTGCTCCCATCTGTGAATAAAATCGGGTCAGGACTGGCATCGGGGTATCTGATAGTCCTGGCTGTGAAGTGTGGATCCCATCAAGTACATCCAGGCAGTTATGGAGAGGCCCTGAAGGAGGATTGTCAGGTAGGAGAAGAGCTGGGTTTAAGGAGACTGGGGAAGTGAAAGTGATCCTGGAGGCATCAAGGAGAAGTGATTGGTAGTGCACAATATGTGCATTAGACATCCATCTAGCCGGTGGGGAATGGAGCAGTTGCTTGAGGTTATGCGAGGTGGAAATCTGTAAGGGCTGACCAAAAGTCAGCTTGAAAGCCTACTTGACAAGGATGGCAACAGCAGAGATACAGCGGAGGCAAGGGGGCCACCAGATGCCACAGGGTTGAGCTGCTTAGATAAGTAAGTCACAGGCCAAGGCCAGGGTCCCAGGGATTGAGTCAAAACCCCCTTGGCAATGCTGGAGGATTCCACCACAAAAAGATGGAACAGCTTGGATAGGTTTGGAAGGGCTACCACAGGAGAGCTGGAAAGAGCTCAGTGCAGGGCATCGAAAGCATCCTGCTGGACTTGTTCCCAGACAAAATAGGCCGCCGGGTGGGCTAAGGCGGCATACGGTGGCTTGGCTAGTTCCGCAAACCCAAGAATCCAAAGGCAGCAGTACCCTGCCATGCCCAGGAATTCCCGGCATTCACGCCGAGTCTTAGGAGGAGGCATGCTGAGGATGGGGCCACTCTGCCTTATGATAGTTATCATTCCCCCTTCGAAACAGTGAAGCCCAAATAAACAACGGTTTGTAAGCACAGTTGAGCCTTCTTACCAGAAATTAGGTGCCCAGTCTGACCCAGGAGCTGGAGGAGGTGGAGGGTGGCGTCACAGCACAAGTCCCAAGTCGGAGCAGCCAGGAGAAGATCATTGACATATTGGAGGAGGATCGCTGAGGGGATCTCTGTGCGGAATGGGGCTGGGTCGCATCCCAGAGCTGCCCCAAAGAGAGTGGGGGAGTTCTTGAAACCCTGTGGCAACCGAGTCCAGGTAAGTTGTGATGCAATCCCCATATCGGGGTCTGTCCAGATGAAAGCGAAGAGAGGCTGACTCACGGGAGCCAGGGGAATAGAGAAGAAAGCATCTTTCAGATCTAAAACTGTATACCATACATGGCTGGGATCAAGTGAGGAGAGAAGTGTATAAAGGTTCAGGACCATGAGGTGCACAGTCTCAACCCGGGAGTTGACCTCCCAAAGTTTCCTGCACCAGCCACAGGTCCCCAGACCCAGGCTTGTGTACTGGCATTAAGGGGGTGTTCCAGGGCATCTGGCATGGCTGAAGAACTCCAGCCTCGAGTAGTTAATCAATATGGGGTTTTATACCCCTCAAAGTCAGCTGCTCCAAAGGGTACTGGGCAACTCAAACTGGGGTTGCAGTGGCCAGGAGTTGCACTACTACTGGGGTTTGATGAGATGCAAAACCAAAGGGACTGGACTCAGCCCATACTTCAGGAACAGCCCATTGAAACTCAGAGAAGAGCGTGGAATGCTCTACCGCCCAGTCACTGAACTTAGTAAGTGTAAGTAAGTGAGATTCCTCAGCTATAGGACAAGTCACTGTCAACTGTGGGAGGTTCAGGGTTACCCTCGAAGGAGATAGTAGCATGTAGTTTGTGCAGGAGGGGATAAGGACAGTCCAACATGACGAGGAAGGAATGCGTCACTGTCCCCCCGCTTCCCAAGGTTTATGGTTTAGGAAGTAGTGAGTGGCATCGTCTGGGACTTTCCTGTGGCTCCCTGAACTTGGATAGAATGCCGTAACGATCACTGGAGATGCCGCGATATGAGGCTAAACAGCATTGTTACCATCACAAATGCCTCGACGAAAAGCATGGTTTAGCTGAAATAGGAACGAATGGGCCTGAAGTAGCAACCAGTAGCCAATCGTAGGAAAGAAGGTTCGTCCACAAGTTATGGGCTTGCTCTGAAGGATGTTGTATCTTCGGATGGCGGGTTGCTGATCTCTCGTGAGTTGGGGATAAAGGTATCCATAATGGTGGTGATCTGCTAGAGGATGTAGCTTTGTTGATCTCGGTCCATGGAGTTGATGTCTATGTACGCCAACATTATATGTCTTATGTAATATATACATATTATGTATAATGTACTATTATGAGTTATATTAGTAAAAGATATGAATGTATTAATTAATTGTTAGCAATATATTATATTAATGTATTTAGTAATATATGATTATTATGTACATTAATTATATGATAGAGGAATATAAATGTATGCTCTATATACATAAATATATTGTATTACATTAATGTATGTACTAATATATAAATATGTATGTTTGCTTGAATTAAAATTTTATGAAAATTTTTATGAAAAAATTTATGAAAAAGGACCATAAGGCTGCTGAAGTACCGAGGCAGCCGCTCCCGAATCAACCAGAAAGGAAACAGGATGACCCCTGGCAACTAGCAGTACCCTCGGCTCCTGGGGGTTTAAAGGCATTGTCATTGTGGAGCCAGGGCCTCCCTATTGGGGATCGAGGGAGAGTAGAGATTCACAGGTTCAGGCATTCATTCTTCCAATGACCAGATTGTTTGCAATATGCACATTGGTCACGACTCAGGTGTAACCTAGTTGTACCCCCCTGCTTCTAGGTGAATCTGGAACTTCCGATTCCTTGGGGTCCTTTGGGACTGGGCGTCTGGGCTTGAGTTTCAGCCAACATGGACATCACTGCCTTGGCGACAGTCTTGGTTTGTTTATCAGAGCTGTCTCCCCTATTGTCAAAGACTCTCTTGGCCACTTCTAAGAGTTCTTTCAGCGTCTTTCACTTGAACCCATCCAACTTCTGGATTTTCTTACGGCTATCAGGAGCCAAATTGGACACAAAATCTATAACAATCGCCCGCTGATTATTGGGATCCTCTGGGTCAATAGGGGTGTAGGTTTGGTAGGCTTCCATGAGGCATTCTAAATACCTTGCAGGGAACTCATCCTTGCCCTGTCTAATTTCACTAACTTTAGACATGTTAGTCGGTTGCCTAGCTTCTGCCTGCGACCCTTCTAATAGAAGCTAACAATACCTATCAAGAGCCTCCTTACCTTGGTCGGTGTTGGGGTCCCAATCAGGATGAGATCCGGGCAGGAGGCGCAGGCGACGCGCTAAACCTGTTGTGGGGCAGCCATCTGGGTCAAGGACCTGTTTTTGAGCCTCCCCAGAATTCTTTCCCTCTCTTTGGTTGTGAAGAGAACACGGAGGAGTTGCTGGCAATCTTCCCAAGTGGGCTGATGGGTATAAAAGACAGTTTCCAATAAGGAAATGAGGGATTGTGGTTTCTCAGAGAAGGGAGGGTTTTGTTGCTACCAATTATACAGATCGCTGGTGGAGAAGGGAACATATACCATAAAGGGGCTGGACCATTCCTCACTGGGAGGAATCTGTCACAAGGGAAAAAGTGTGATATGGGATGGATCCGCAGGGAGAGTGGGAGTGGAATGAGTGGAGGGGTGTCCAGAGGTAGAATCTGCGGCTTCCAACACTTCGTATGTGGAGTCTCCCCTAGTATGGGGAGGGGATAACACAGAAGCAGAAGAGGAGACTATGGCTAGCACATAACGGGGGTGGGATGGGGAAGGGAGGGCAGAAACAGCAGCCAAAGGAGAGGAATCAAGAGGGGACAGAGAAAGAAGATCCACCTGGTCTAGGGTTTCTGAAGGGGAAGGCAAGATGGGATACAGAGTGTTTTGGGGAGCTAGGGTGTCCATACCACCTGGGTTCTCAGATTTTGTAGCAGTTTTCTTTGTCCCAGAGCCCCTGGTACTAGGATGGTCTAGAACTTGTATCTGGACTCTGCTAGAAGGGGCTTTGAACTCCAACTAAGCCAATATATATGGGATCTAATCAGGATGACCCAGTTCCCCAAAGATAATCTGCTTTATGCGCTGTCCAACTAGCATGTTGAATGTTCCCTCAGGGGGCCATCCCACCACAAAGGTGGGCCATTCCAGACAGCAGAGTATCTGTAGTTGACCACAACTGACCTTTGAACCATACCCCCATGCTATGGCACGAAATTGTTTAAAATTTGCAAGCACTTCCTGTAGGGCAGTCAGGGTCTTACCCATTAGAGCAGAAAGGACAAGGATGAAACACAGACCAACAAAACACAAACAAGATGAGGGCGGCAATGTACCATCAGAAAGAAACAGTCAGGACCACCTCCCGGTGTCCCATGGGGGTTGTTATTAAGGGTGTCTGCCCAACCAAAGTCTTATCTGCTGAAGCCAAATCAGCTAGGTTCTCTTTACCCTTTTCCTTTAACTCTACTAGCAGGGTCTGAGAACATTGACAATCCCCTGATTTCTCAGGGAAAAGTCTTTTGGCCAGTTTGTCTTGTTGCCTTTGCTTATGAATTAGTACAACAGGTGAAAACAAGCAATTTTATCTTAAAACTTTAACAGAGCTCTTCAACCAACAGACAAACAATCACACGGGACACACAGGGCAAGGACTACAACCAATAGAACAGACAGACTAATCACACACAGACAGAACATGAAACACATATTACGAGAAAAATTCCCCCCAAAAGATGCTCAGAACCAGATCAGACCAGATGTGTCTTAGACACCCAGGACCGTCACACAGTGTCCCATGGAGGTCAGCAAGGGCGTTTGGCACTACATCCAGCTTAATAACCACTTGCTACAGATACAGGAGTACTCACCAGACCAGACAGGTGACTGAACAAATGATCAGGCAGCTGCAGGAGCCCCTCAAAATCTGGACGCTCTATGCCAATTTTGAACCGAATTCAAAAATTTGGGTCTCACTCTCCTGGACCACAGAAAGAGATTACTGGAAACTGGGGCCAAGGAACGTCTCTTGGTGGCCACCCCCCTACGATCTGTAATCTCTTTTGCCCTCCAGGGAGAGGGATTGGCTGTCAGACCAGGCCAAAGGCTCTCTCAGTGGGACCTCCAAATGAAATAGCCCAGGCAATAAAATTCAGGACTGCCAAGGCGTTTGTAATTTTGAAAAGCGTTTATTACTGGTTGGGATGGACCTCTCAGTAGAGTTCCATCCCAAACAGAAGCAGAGACAGGCTTATAATCATTCTTCTTCAGCCTTGTGGTTATATTTGACGTTAAACAGTGACTCAACTTTCCGCTTATAGGGGGAAAAATAGGGGGCTTACAGGATGTAAGGAGAACACACAATGGCAGATGTTTGACATAGATTATTGGAATATAATGGCAGATTTTTGACATAGATTATTGGAATAGGTCAGGATCATTGAACATTATTAGGCAAGCATCCTATAGAACAAGCACTTCTTGGAGCATGGTTGAGCAAGCACTTCGTAGAGCAAAATATTTCCCTTAATCTAGTTGAGCAAACATTTGACTTAAGACTGAGGGAGGGGAGGGGAGGCCAATCTTTTGTCCATTTCAAGGAGGCCACAGAAAATGGCATATAATCAAATGAAAATCTTCCTGCTTAATAATTTCTGTCTGTCTCATAGAAAAACCCCATGTGGTAGCAATGAATAGTGTCACCAGCATAGCATATGTTGCTTAGGATCCAAGATAATGAAGGTTTCTGGTGCCTCATTATAACATAGCACTTCCTACATTTTTCATAACTACCTACCAACCAGATCTTATATAAAATTCAAAGTCATATTATAATACAACTCTAATGTATACATCTCATTGCTTGGCATAGATAATAACACTGTGAGTAGAATATTTGGTGGCAGTTCATTAAATTGAATATATAAGTGAGAAGATTGAGATTTAACAGAGTATACATTTAATTGAACCCATATCTTCCATAAGTGGCACCCCATGTCATCACAGCCTATGTTCCCACCTTGCAGAATAAATTTATAACATTTAAATCTGTCTCCTTCCTAGCTCTCACTTAGCCCTTGATATCCCTGTAAACCCAAGATATCTTATACTATGAAAACAGAAAAAATACCCTGCCCCCTTTAGAAAAAGAAAGCATTTTAAATTATTTTAGCCTAAAGCCTTTGAAACAATATGAAAGAGAAATACTTTTCAGTCTTCCTGGATTCTGAAACAATGTCCTACTCTTTTCTCTTTGATCAGCTCAGGATATACTTTTCCGATTAAATAATGAGAGTGGTAACCAGACAAAACCAAAAGGCTCTTGATGGAACAAGCCTAAGAGGAGTAACCTCTTTCCCAATGGCCTGAAGAGATGACAATAATAATAGACCTAAGAAAATGGAAAAAAAATCTCATTGATTACTGATCTATACTTAGGGTTTTATCACAGTAGACCAGTGTAGTTAAAATGCAGAAATTGAGGGATTGAGTGGTTTTAAGAAAATGACCCTCCAAAATTAAGTGTCTATTGCTCTGACCTAATGAGTCAAATGTTAACTCTGACTTTATAATATTAACCCAAAGAGGATAATAATGCTTGGATGAGAAGAACTTAATTTTTAAAATTGCTGCTGATAGGCTTGTATCTGTAATGCAAAGTATAGTATTAATATTTTCTTAGACACATACGCAAATAGTAATATTGAAACTATATATGCAAAACACTGGCTAGATTTATTTCTTAAGGACCAGGCTTTAAATCAAAACCAATCTGATTTTCATTGGCCAACAATAGGCCCTAGGTCAAGCCCCATTCTTTCATTGTTTGGGTCCTAGTTGACTCAGATTGAATTTAAATAGCAGTCATTTTCTGCTTTTCCCTCCCAGATTCATTTATTTATTTAGATGTTTTGGATTAGGTTAAAGAGTAGATTCTTTGCCTCAATTGCAATATAGCCTGACTCACTGAATGAATGTGGCCTCGGTCAAACTGAGATCTGTTGAAGACCTTATTTTAAAAAGGACAAGGTCTCCCATTGCATCCAGAGCCATCTACACTCATCTTGATCTATATCTTGCTGCTAGATACATATGGCTCTTGAGGGGAAAGTGAGGCAGGTGACCTTGCACAGCTCTCTCTCACTTAAATCCAATTCACTTGCATGCCATGGCATCAGTTCCCTGATGTCATGGTTCTCTTCAAGAAGAAGGACAAACAACTAGCAAAACATACTTATTTTCCATTAGTATGGAAATTCTTCCATACTTCAATAACAATACGATATGAATGATCACTTCTGATGGACGTGGCTCTCTTCAACAAGGAGATGAACCCAATCAGTTCCATTTGATCGATAATGAAGAAAAACAGCTACACCCAGCGAAAGAACTATGAGAAATGAGTGTGAACCACAACATAGCATTTCCACTCCTTCTGTTTTTGTCCACTTGCATTTTGAATTTCCTTATCAGGTTATTTTTACCTTATTTCTAAGTCTGACTTTTCTTGTGCAGCAAAATAACTGTGTGGATATGTATACATATACTGTGTTTAACATATACTTTAACATATTTAACATGTATTGCTCTACCTGTCATCTAGGGGAGGGGCTGGAGGGAAGGAAGAGAAAAGTTGGAACAGAAGATTTTGCAAGGGTCAATGGTGAAAAATTACCCATGCATATATCTTGTAAATAAAAAGCTATAATAAAAATACATACTTATTTTCAAGACAGTATATGGATAACCTTAGATGTTGTCCCATTGTAGGACTTCCAGAAGAAAATGATAAGACAAAAAAATTTAACACCAAAAATGAAATATCAATTACAAGAATTCATAGATCATCTCTAGAAAAAGATAACCCAAAATTGCAAACTCCAAAAGACATAGTGCTTAAATCTGATAATTTGATTTAGAAACATGTTCTTCAAAGCACCAGGAGAAATACTTTCACAAAGAAAATAAAATTTGAACAACACAAGGCTATACAGCACCCACCAGAAAATGTAGAAGGGAATGGAGTAATGTTTCCAAAGAACAGAGTTCAGAATGCAACCCTGGGTGGCCTACTGTCAATATCTGAACTTAACCATAAATGAAAAAGAATTGATGTTCATTAACAAAACTGTCTTTGAAACACTCAATTAAAAAAAAAAAACTACACTTGAAGAGATTATTTACTTCTCAAACACTTCCCCACAGTGAGTGAACAAATGCAACAACCAAAGAGAGCCACCACAACAAACTAATGAGAATAATAAGTGAATTTTATTTTTCCTACATGTACATATTGAGACAGGTAAAAAGTCAGAAGTCAAGTAGTAGTAACAGTAAAGAGATACAGAGACAGAGGAAGACAACATATAAATGTATAGGTGCGTGACCCTGGGCATGCCACTTAACCCTATTTGCTTCAGTGTCTTTATCTATAAAATGAACTAGAGAAGGAAAGACCAACCACTCTAGTATCTCTGCCAAGAAAATCCCATATGGGGTCACAAAGATTTGGACATGACTGAAAAGAATTAACAAAAATGCAAAATATATACACAAAGCCTTTATCAAATTGCTTGCCTTCTTACGGGATAGAAGGGAAGAAGAGAATTTAAAATTCAAAAATCTTTTTTAAAAAAGGCTAAAATATTTTACATGTAATTGAGGGGGGAAATATTAAATTTTTAAAAGTATGTACACACCAAAAATACATTAAAAGGTTATGAGTTGAGGAAACACACAAATAGCTATGAGTTTGAGCACTGATCTAGCAACAGACTGAGTTTGTGTTCAAGGCCAGGCTTGTTGAATGTATAGAAGTTAATAACATGTTGGTTACTAACAAAAGATTCTTTCAATGATTCATGAACTCCATCTCCTAAGACATTCCAAAGCTATAATTTGTATTGAGGGAGGGAAAAGACATAAGCGAAATTCTTCATCTCTGACACAGACAGTAAAGGAATCTAGCATTGGCAAATATATCTATATCTTATGTATCTACCTATTTATCTATCCATACTTTGTATATATATCATGAATATATAGTTTATCCACTAATATATAAAGTGTTTCTATGAATGAAAAATTATCCTATTGGCTTTTGCTAGGATGCTTTCCAAATCTAATGTCCATTTTACAGTTCTGAAACTCCATGTTGAGACTAGAATTTCATGGGTGTTAATTGCTTTCAATTTAGCTTTCCCATTGAGCTTTGATTTTAGGATTTTCAGTAAGTCTCTTAATATATTCAGCCACAGCTTTCTCCAAGATAGCTTTATGCTCAAGGGGTCTTGCCTGGAGGAAAACAAGGTATTTTTAAGTATTACATAATTCCAATCTGTTTTCCATAATGGTTGGACAAATTCACAGCTCCACCAAGAGTACATTAGTGTGGATATCTCTCCAACACAAACTGTTCCCGGCTTTTGTCATTATTTCCAATTTTGAGGTGTGAGAAGAAACCACAGAGATGTTTTGACTAGCATTTCTATTATTAGTGATTTGGAATAATAGTTAATATGTTAATTAATGACTTACAATTGTTTTGAAAAGTGTTCATATTCTTATCTATTAGAGAATAGTTTTAAGTTATATTTCTATTAATTACCTATACATCTTCTGCGATCAAACCATTCAATTTTTCCACCAGTAAACTAACTTCTTTCTAATTCTAGTTGTGTGAAATAATATGTGGCAGAGCCAAGATCCAAGTCCAACTCCCTTGGATTCACATTTAGTGTTTTCTACCACATCACACCTTTCTAAATCAACAGCAATTGGAGTATAAGCAGAATAAATATTAAGAGCAGGGTCAGGCAAAGAAAAGCTAGGTAATAAGTTCAAACAAAGTACACTAGATAATCTATAATTAATGCAGAATTAAATTATAAAATTTCACATTTTGTTGTATTGTTGTACTTTTTATCTGTTATTGTTACATTTGCATTCTTCCCTTTGTATGTTTCCCTATAATATTCCAAATTGAATTATAAGAACAATTATAAGAAAACTTAGGCATTGAAAAATGCCTAAGACATACAAGTATTATCATTTATCAAGAAACAGGGGAAAGAAGAGGGGATATAGGAAATCATTATCTTCTTTTCCTGAAGAAAGCTTGAGATTCTAGAAATCAGTCAGACAATCAATAAACACTTATTAAGCACCCACTATATGCCAGGTACTATGCTAAATTCTGAAGAAAGAGCAAAAAACATTCCCTATCTTGAGGGACTCACAATTGAATTAGAAAGACAACATGAAAATAAACATACAAACAAGCCATATACAGGACAAATGGGAAATAATTAAAAGAGGAAAGGTACAAGAATTAAAAGGGGTTGGGAAAGACTTCCTGTAGAAGATGGAATTTTCATTGAAATTTGAAGGAAGCCAAGGAGGTCAGTAGCTGGAGCAGAAGAGAGTGTTCCAGGCAAAGGGGACAATCAGAGAAAATGCTCAGAACCAAGAGATGGAGTTTCTTACTTGTAGAAGAAAAAAGAGGTCAACTTTACTGGATCAAAAAGTTCAATTGTAGATGTGTCTTGTGACAAAAGGAAAATCCAACATTGCAAAGATCAATTTTGCGAAGGAATCTAGAATGTAAAATCTATGAACCAAAGTAAGCTGAATGTGGTTAAACAGGAGATGATAGTAAATAATAGTAAATAATAGGGTGAGAAAACTAGCACTAGATCATAATCTCAATAATGAGAGAATGATTTTTGTTCAAATCCAAGGCAAAATATTTAACAACTCAGAAAAATAAATCTACTATCTACAATCACTAATGCTAAAGAGGCCAAAAGTAATCAGTTCTATGAAGACCTAAAATATCTTTTAAAAATAACACCAGAAAGATGTCTTATTCATCATGGGGATAGAAATGTTAAACTAGGAAATCAAAAGATAATTGAAATAGCAGACAAGTTTGGCCTTGAAGCACAGAATGAAGCAGAACAGACATTAATAGTTTTGTCAAGATAACTTGCTGATCATACCAAACACCCTTTTCGGACAACCCAAAAGGCAACTCTACACATGGACACCACCAGATTCTCAAAATCAGATTGCTTACATACTTTGCAACCAAAGGCAGAAAGCCTCTATACATTTTGTTAAAACAAGACTTGGAGCTGACTGGGGCTCAGATCATGAACTTCTTATTGAAAAATACAGACTTAAATTGAAGAAACTGGTTAAAGCCATCAGAACATATAGGTATGACCTAAATAACACCCCTTATGAATATGAAGTAGAAGTGATGAATAGATTTAAGGAATTATATCTGGTAAATAAAGTGCCTGAAGTATGGACTTGTGCAAGAGGCAGCAAAAATATTCTAAAAAAAAGAATAAAAAAGGATAGCTGTCTGATGAGGCTTTGCAAGGAGCTGAGGAAAAAAGAAAGAGAAAGGGAAAAGGGAAAGACATCCAACTGAATGCAATATTCAGATAACAGCAAAGTGAGATAAGGATTTTATAAGTGAGAAATGTAAAGAAATAGACAAAAACAACAGAATGGAAAAGAAAAGAGATTTCTTCAAACAAATTAGAGAAAGCAAGGGAAAATTTCATGCAAACATGGGCATGATGAAATGCAAAAAATGGCAAGGATTTAACAAAAAGTAGAAAAGATTAAAAAGAGGTGGCAAGAATATACGGAAGAACTACATAAGAAAGATCTTAACAACAACAATAACCACAACAGTTTAGTTATTGATCCAGAACAAGACTCTGGAGAAAGACCTCAAATGGACCTTAGCAAGTATATTGCAAATAATAAAGTTAGTGGAGGTGCTGGAATTCCAGCTAAGCTATTTAAAATCCTAAAATCTGATGCTATTAAAATGTTGCCTTCTACATATCAGCAAATTTAGAAAACTCAACAGTGGCCACTGCATTGGAAAAGACCAGTTTATATCCCAATTCTAAAGGACAAAGCCAAAGAATATACAAATTATTGAACAATTCCACTCATTTCTCAAACCAGCAAAATTATATTTAAGATTCTGCAAGTTAGACTTCATCAATATATGAACCAGAAGAACAGGCTAGTCTTAGAAGAGTCATAGGAACTAGAAACCAAATGGTGAGTATTTCCTGGATGATGGAGTAAATAAAGGAGTTCCAGGAAAAAAAAATCTACTTCCTGCTTCATTGACTATGCTGAAGTCTTTTATTGTGTGGATCACAAAAAAAAAGTGGCAAGTCCTCAAAGAATTGAGAGTACCAGATCAACTTCGGTAGATCAAGAAGTTTGGAAGAAGAGATATAAGTTAAATAAATAAGTTGACTTGTACCATATGCAGAGGAAATAACACTAAATGCCAGGCTGGACATTAAAAGTCAGAATTAAAATTGCTAAAAAATATATCAATAATCTCAGATATACATACAATATCACTTTGAAGGCAAAAAGTGAACAAAAATTAAGAATCCTCTTGATGAGTTGAAAGGGGAGCATGTAAAATTTGACCTAGAATTTAATGTTAAAAAAAAAAAAAAGAAAACTAAGTTCATGACAATTGGTCCCATCACTTCCTGGCAAATAGAGAGAGAAGAAATGGAAGCAATGTCAGATTTAATATTCTTGGGTTCAAAGATCACTACAGCTGGTGACTGCATCCATGAAATTAAGAAAAAAAGGAAGGAAAGTTCTGGCAAACGTGGACAGCATACTAAAAAGCCAGAGATATCACCTTGCAAACAAAAGTCTTTATACTCAAAATTATAAAGGGAAGAATGGTTCTTATTTTTAGAAATTTGACTCAATTCTATATTCAGTATATATTTGAGAAATGAGGCCTTTCTCAGACAAAGTTGGAGTAAAATTTTTGATATTACTTCATTGAATATGATTCCTTTTACCATAATGTAATTTATCTGATTATCCCTTCTAAATGGATCTATTTTTGCTTTTGCTTGTTGTGATGTCATGATTGTCAGTCCAGCCAATTTTACTTCATCTGAAACATATTAAATTGTTCTCCAAACCTTTATTTTAACTCTGTGTGCTCCCTTATGTTTTAGTGTTTCTCTTATAAACAACACAATCTCTTATCCATTTTGCTGTTCCTGTTTCATGAGCGAGCTCATCCTATTTACATTCATGGTTATCATGATTCTGTATCTCCTTCCATTTAATGTTCTTCTGTTTTTTCCCCCACCTCTCTTTTTAGGCTTCTCTTGAGTCTTGGATTAGAAGATCAAATTTTCTATTCAGTTCAAGGCTTTTCATCAAGAATGTCTGAAAGTTCCTTATTTCCATTAAATATTATTTTTTTCCTGAAGGATTATGATCAGTTTTTCTGCGTAGATAATTCTTGGTTGTAATTCCAGCTCTTTTGTCTTTCAGACTATCATATTCCAAACCCTTCAGTTCTTTAATGTAGAAGCTGCTAAATGATGTGTGACCTTAATTATGGTCCCCTGATATTTAAACAATTTCTTCCCAGCTGCTTAAAAGTATTTTTCTATGTCCTGGGAGTTCTGGAATTTGGCAATTATATTTCTGGCTTTTTCAGTAGAAATGATTGACTGTCTCTTACTTCACTGAAGCTCCATCTCCTCCCCTGAAAGATGATGCTGAATCTCATGGGTTAGTTAATTCTTGGTTGTAACCCCAGGTCCTTTGGCTTCCAGAATATGGTATTCCAGGCCTTTCAGTTCTTTATTGTAGAAGCTGCCAGATCCTGGGAATTCTGATCATGACTCCTTGATATTTGAATTGTTTTTGTTTGGAAGCTTGCAGTATTTTTCCCTTGAAATTATAGTTTTGGAGTTTTGCAACAATGTTCCTTTGGGTTTTTCTTGTGGGATCTCTTTCCAGAAGTGACAGATGAATTCTTTCAATGGCCATTTCTCCCTCTGTTTCTAGAATATTGGAAAAGTTTTCTTTGATGATCTTTTGAGGAATGGTATACAGACTCTTTTTTGAGTCATGACCTTCAGGTAGTCAATAATTTTTAAATTATCTCTTATGGATCTATTTTCCAGGTCAGCTGTTTTGTCAATGAGGTTATTTTGCATTTTCTTCCATTTTTTCAGTCTTTTTAGTTTGACTGATTCTTGCTGTCTCACAAAGTCATTAGCTTCCATTTGCCCTGTTTTAGTTTTTAATGTGTGACTTTCTTCAGTTATCTTTTGTATTTCTTTTTCAATTTGGTTTATTCTACTGTTTAATTAGTTCTTTCCTTCAGCAAAATTTTTTTCCTTTCTGTTCCAAACGGTTGACTCTGTCATGCATACCTCTAATTTCTTTTCTCATTTTTCTTCTCTTTCTCTTATTTGCTTTTTGAAGTCTTTTATAAGCATTTCCAAGAAGCCTCTTTAGGCTTGAGACCAATTTATCTCACTCTTTGAGATCTGAGATGTGGATATTCTGTCTTTGTCTGAGTTGGTGTTTTGGTCTGCCTTGTCAACATAGTAGATTTCTATAGTCAAGATTCTTTTCTATTTCTTGCTCACTTTCTTTATTTTTCTTTTGATATTTTCTCTTTTTTTAATTTTAAAATGGAGCTCTGCTCCTGGGATAAAAGGGGAGTTATCTGAAGCTTCCTGAACCTTGGCTTTGAGCACAGGGGTCCCTTGTGTTTGCAGGATAGCTTCATCTGCTCTTTTCAGTAAACAGCCTGGTTTCCCAAAGTTTGCCTTCTGAGCTGGGACTAGAAGCTGCCCCTCTGATTTATTCCTCGACTAAGCCAGGACTATGGGTTTTAGTTGTTGATTTTCTGTGAGGCCTGGATTGAATTTTCATTCCAGTGAGACTGACATTTCTTGAATTTTTTCAGTTTATTTTCAGCTTGAGAGTGGTTTCATTCCATCAGACTCTGTTCAGAGGCTTGGCTTTATGTGGTTTTAGAGAAAAACTGGTAGAGCTCAAGCAGCTTCATGACTTTACTCCACCATCTTAGTTTCACCCCGTAACTTCTCTCAAATTTGACAATTATATTCATGATAGTTTTTATTTTGAAATCTCTTTCAGACAGCAATGGGTAGATTCTTTCAATTTCCATTTTCTCCTCTGGTTCTAGGATATCAGGACACTTATTTTTGATAATTTCTTAAAATATGATATCTAGACTCCTTTTTTGCTCATGGCTTTCAGATAATCCAATAATTCTTAAATTATCTCTCCTTAAATTAACTTTCCAGATTAGTTATTTTTTATGATGAGATATTTCACATTTTTTTCAGTTTTTCATTCTTTTGTTTTGATTTGATTGTTTCTTAATATCTCCTAGAGTAATTAGCTTTCACCTGCGCAATTCTAATTTATAAGAAATTATTTTCTTCAGTGAGCTTTTATATCTCCTTTTCCATTTGGCCAATTCTGCTTTTTTTAATGATGTCTTTTTTTGTAAGGCAATTGGGGTTGAGTGACTTGCCTGGGATCACATGGCTACAATTCTTTTTAAGAAGTTCTTTTCTTCAATGAATTTTTGTACACATTTTTCCATTTATCCAATTCTTCTTCAGAAGGAGTTTTCTTCAGTAGACTTTTTGTGCCTCTTTATTTTGGTTGTTTCCTCATATCTCAAGAAGCCATTAGCTTCCATTTGCCCAACTCTATTTGGGGTTTTTTAAAATCTTTAACAATAGCTTTCCATTTCCAAAATTCATACAAACATAGTTTTTAACAGTCACCCTTGAAAAACCTTGTGTTCCAAATTTTTCTTCCTCCCTTCCCCCCAACCTCTTCCCCTAGACAGCAAGTAATCTAATATAGGTTGAACATGTACAGTTCTTCTAAACATATTTCCACATTTATTATGCTGTACAAGAAAAATCAGATCAAAGGGAGAAAAATGAGAAAGAAGAAAAAAGCAAGCACACAACAACAAAAAGGTGAAAATACTATACTGTGATTCATATTCAGTCCCTATAGTCCTCTTTCTGGATGCAGATGACATTCTCCATTACAAATGCAGAGGAATTGGCCTGAATCTCCTCATTGTTGAAAATAGCCAAGTCCATCACTGTTTATCATCATATATTTTTCTTATTTCTGTGTACAGTGTTCTTTTAGTTCTTTTAGTTCTACTAACTTCACTCATCATCACTTCATTTAAATCTCTCCAGGCCTCTCTAAAGTCTTCCTGCTGATCATTTCTTATAGAACAATAATATTCCATTATTTGCATATACCATAACTTATTCAGTAATTCTCCAACTGATGGGCATCCACTCAGTTTCCAGTTCCTTGCCACAACAAAAAAGAATGCTACAAACATTTTTGCACAAAGGGTCCTTTTCCCTTTTCTATGATCTCTTTGGGATAGAGGACCTGTAGAGACATTGATGGATCAAAGGATATGCACAATTTGATAGCCCTTTGGGCATAGTTCCAAATTCCTCTCCAGAATGATTGAATCAGTTCACAACTCCACCAACAATGAATTAGTGTCCTGGTTTTTTCATTTCCCCTCCAACATTCATCATTATCTTTTCCTATCATCTTAGCCAATCTGAGTGGTGTGCAGTAGTCCCTCAGAGTTGTCTTAATTTGAATGTCTCTAATCAATAGTGATTTAGAGCTTTTTTTTCATTTCAAAGCTTTAATTTCATCTGAAAATTGTCTGTTCTTATCCTTTGACCTTTTGTCATTTGGAGAATGGTTTGTATCTTATAAATTTGAATCAATTCTCTATATATTTTAAAAATTAGGTCTTTATCAGAACCCTTGGATGGAAAAAAACTTCCCAGTTTTATACTTCCCTTCTAATCTTGGCTACATTTGTTTTGTTTGTACAAAAACTTTTTAATTTAATCTAACAAAAATTATCCATTTTTTAATTTCACAATGTTCTAAAGTTTTTCTTTTGCTGTAAAGTCCTTCCTTCTCCACTGATCTGAAAGGTCCAGCTCTAACTTTTAAGGAATTATTTTCTTCAGTACAGTTTTGTACCTCTTTTTCATTTGATTAATTCTGCTTTTTAAGGCATTCTTTTCACCAGTGACGTTTTGTACCTCTCTTTTTTCCCATTTAGCCAGTGCTGGCTTTTTAAATGTAATTTTCTTCAGTATTTTGTGCTTATTTTATGAAGTTGTTAATTCTCCTTTCATAGTTTTCCTGCATTGCTCTCATTTGAAGGGTATCTTCAGTTTTCTTTCCACCATAATAGCTTTTTATTGTCAAGTTCTTTTTTGTTGTTTCTTAATTCTTCCAGTCTATCTCTTGACTTTGAACTGTTAGAAGTGGGCTCTGATCTCATTGTGTACTGGAGGAAGAGCAGGTACAGTGTGTCACTATCTCAAACTTTAGAATATTTGGCCCCGCTGTTTTTGCAGCTAGTTCTGGAGATCTATAAGTTTTTGCTATTTACAAGGTGGCATGAGTCAAAGAGTTGTGGTCACTGATCTCCTTGTCTAAGTACTGATTGCTACCCAGGTAGGGGCCCTGTCCCCTCACAACTACAAATGGTAATGCTTCTCTCTGACCTGGAATTGCAACCTAGAACTTGAGCCTTTGCTTGTTCTTTCCCTTTCCCTTTCTTCTCTCTTTCTCTGCCTTGTAATTGAGACCAGATCCCTTTGCTACATTGTAAATGCAAGTATTTCTCTCTGTCCTGAAACTACAACCCAAAACTGAGTAATGGGCAATGGAGTTGCCCAAATATTCCCAGTCCTACACTCAGTGACTGCAGAGGTATCTCCTGTAATCTCTTTCTGATGAGTTGTTTAATTCTTTCTGGGAGGTGAGAGCTACTAAAACTGCTGCTCCTGTTGCTATTGATGCTGTAGATGCTGCCATGCCTTAGACAGTCCAAAGTTGGTATTGTTACTGTTCTGTGTTCTGTCAGTCCCTAAGCCAGTATCATAGATCTCTCCTTTTAACCTCCTAACTTGTCTTGTTCTATAAAAAAGTCTTACCTTGACTTCCTGTGGGCTATTTTTGCCCCAGAATTTAATTAAATGGGCTACTTTAAAGTTCTTTGAAAACAAATGTTGGGAGAGTTCATCTGGAATCCTTCCTCCCATCCACTGTGCCATTTACTCTGCTTCACCATCAGAACTCAGAAGTAACTTCACAGTTTCCCACCAACCACCCTATATTTCTTTGTACATATTACCATGGTGTGTAAAAAGCCAAGACATTTGGAAATGGTCAGTCTCAAAGAAAAACTAAAGTTCACTATTTGGATACAGTGATTTAGGGAAAGGGTCAAGTTGCATCATTCCAATGATGAGACATATAATATGAATCCTTACAGAAGAATGTTCTGGAAAAACAAGGGCAATGCTAAAGATCGTAAATTCTTTTCAAATTCTGTTTGCAATTTTAGTTCAAGGGTATCAAGAGACACAATTATTCTTTATTTTCTGATGACAAAAGTATGATAGTGAATCTTTAAATATGGTCCATAAGTAACATGCCAAATCCAAAGCCCATGTTGGAATGATAATTCCAGTTACTTGCCTCCTATCCCAGCAGTCTTTCCATTTGATCATGTCATGGTGGAATCTTTAAAATGGAGTCAGTCATAAATATGTCAGTTGGTTTCCCTTAGCTGTCTTTGTTACATGACAGTGTATAAACAAGGCATAGTTTTGCTTTGTTGCTGTTAAGTTCTATCTACTCATTTGTAGTTTTCTAAAAAAAATACTAGAGTCATTTGCCATATCCTTCTCCACCTCATTTTATAGATGAGAAAATTCTGGCAAACAGGGTAAAGTGACTTGCCCAGGGTGAACTCAGGAAGAGGAGTCTTTCGTATTTCACATTGAGATCTCTATTGTCCTACTAAGCTGGGCTATTAAAAACTTTAAAAAACTATTAACAATTACCTTAGGAAGTTTTAAAGTTTACCTTTACATTCATAAAATGTTCTTAAAAAATCAATCATTCTGATTCTTCCTTTTCAACTATGTGGAACCCTCTAGAACTGCCATAGTACAAAAATCCTAAATTTGCTTCTCTCAAGGAAGATAGATTTCATTCTCTTTTTCTCATGTTGACCCCTTTTCTATAACATGCTTGACTTAAGCTAATATAAAGATTCAGAGGAGAATTTTAGAACAAAATGAGACTATCTAAACTAGGTAACATTTAACTATTGTTTAGCTAATTATAAAGCAAAATTTTTAACCAAAATGTTTACTTTTACAAGATCATGGAAATGATGCGCAACATGGAAATAGGGAGCCAAGATGGTGGAGTGAAGCCAGGAAACTGCTTTCCCTTGAAAACCACATGAAACCAAACCTCTGAACAGAGTCTGATGGAATGAAACCACTATCCAATTCAAGATAGATTGGAAAAACTTCCAAGAAAGGTCAGTTTCACTGGGGTGAAAATGGTGATCAGCCCAGCTGAGACAAATTCTGGGAAAACTTGTGAGACAGTCTTAATCACAGCAAATCAGCAACTGAGATATTCAGTCCTGGCTTAGTAGAGGAGTCCCAGGTCAAAAAGCAAACTCTGGGAAACCAGGCTGTTTCCTGAAAAGAGCAGACAAAGCTACCCGCTGAAGGCCATGACTGAAAAAAGAACCTGGATAGCACTGCTCAAGAGTTCATCAAAGAAAATTGCCCCAATATTCTAGAATCAGAAGGGAAAATACTCATTGAAATAATCCATCTATCACTTTCAGAAAGAGATTCCACAAGGAATACCCCAAGGAATATTGTTGCAAAACTCTAAAAGTACAATCTCAAGGAAAAATATACTGCAAGGTGCCAGACAAAAACAGTTCAAATACCAAGGAGCAACAGTCAGGATTACCCAGGATCTAGCAGCTTCTACAATAAAGAATTGGAGGATCTAGAATACTATATTCTGGAAGGCAAATGACCTGGGATTACAATCAAGAATTAACTACCCAGCAAGACTGAGCATCATCTTTTCTTTTGAAAAAAAAAACAGAACTAAAAACAAAATTTAATCTAAAACACAGGACTCAAGAGAAGCATACACAGGTAAACAGGGTGAAATATATATTATTTAAAGGTTAAACTGTTTATGTCCCCAGATGGGAAAATGATATCTGTAACTCTTGAAAACTGTATTTGTTATTAGGGCAGAGGGAGGCATCACATGGAAACAGAGTGTGGTAGTGAATGGACTCTGATGTTATGATATCAAAGAACAAGACATTAAGGAGTGGGAAAAGGTCTATACTGAAAGAAGAACAAAGGGAAACTATAATGGGACATATTAGGTCACATGAAGAGGCACAAAAGACCTATTACAATGGAGGGAAGACAGAAGGGGAATGAGCACTATCTAAAGCAGGGGTCCTCAAACTACTGCCTGCAGCAGCTGAGGATGATTATCCCCCTCACCCAGGGCTATGAAGTTTCTTTATTTAAAAGCCCACAAAACAAAGTTTTTGTTTTTACTATAGTCTGGCCCTCCAACTGTCTGAGGGACAGTGAACTGGCCCCCTATTTAAAAAGTTTGAGGACCCCTGGACTCTAAAGCTTGATCTTATCAGTTTTGTCTCTAAGAGGGAATAACTTAAGCATTCAGTTGAGTGTAGAAATTTATCTAATCCTATAAAGAAGTAGGAGGAGAAAGAAGAAGATAAAGGGAGGGGCTGGATAGAAGGAAGGGCAGAAAACCTAGGTTAAAAAAAAAGATAAGAGAAGGGGGAAAGGGGTGATAGGAAATGAAGTAGTAGGTGGAGTGGGATAAAAAAACACTACTAAGGATAGGGTGGAAAGAAAGTACAAAAGTATATACAGGGGGAAAATAGGATGGAGGGAAATACAGAGTTGGTAATCATAACTGTGAATGTGAATGGGATGAACTCTTTCATAAAACAGAAGTGAATAGGAGAATGGATTAAAAAACAGAATACTACAATATGCTGCTTTTAAGAAACACATCTGACATAGAGGGACACATATAAAGTAAAGGTAAAAGGCTAGAACAGAATTTATTGTGCTTCAGCTGAAGTTAAAAAAGCAGGGGTAGCAGTTCTGATCTCAGATAAAGCAAAAGTAAAAATAGAGCTAATTAACAGAGATAAGAAAGGAAAGTACATCTTGATAAAGGGTACTGCAAACAATGAAGGCATAATGATATTAAATGCATCCAAATTCCAAGATAAGATGTTAAGCCAGTTATAGGAAGAAATACACAGCAAAACTATATTAGTGGGGGACCTCAAACTTCCCCTCTCAGAATCAGACTAATCTAACCACAAAATAAACAAGAAAGAAACTAGGAAGGTTAATAGGCTCCTAGAAAACCAAGATATGATAGCCCTCTGGAGAAAATTGAATAGGGACACAAAGGCATATTGGATTTGTTGTCAAAAAGTTGGGCAGTACATAACATCTACACAAAAATTGACCATGTATTAGGGCATAAACATCTCACAATCAAATGCTAAAAGTAAATGTTTCCTTTTCAAACCATAATGCAATAAAAATTATATATTCAATAAGGGGGCAGAGAAAGATAGACTAAAAACCAATTGGAAATTAAATAATTCTAAATTCTAATTCTAATTCTAAAAATGAGTGGGTCAAACAACAGATCACAGAAACAATCCATAATTTCATCCAAGAGAATAATAATAATGAGACAACATACCAAAATCTATAGGATGCAGCCAAAGAAGTTCTTAGGGAAAATTTTATCTCTAAATAGTTACATGAATAAACTATAGATAGAGGAATAGATGAATTGGGCATGCAACTTAAAAATCTAGAAAAAGAACAAATTAAAAACCTTCAATTAAATACCAAATTAGAAACTTTGAAACTCAAAGGAGATTAATAAAATTGAAACTAAGAAAACTATTGAACTAATTAATAAAACTAAGAGTTGGTTTTATGAAAAGAAAAAAAAACATCTGTGAAGACCGCGTATTTTAAAATCAGCCGGAGTCAGGAATTCAGGTTAGGGGAAAATCGTCAGTCTTTATTCTCAGTGAAGAAAGATCGGAGGTGGAAAAGAATGGGCAATAGCAATGTGTGTAGCTGAGTCAAGAAGCTATCTAGACCAGAAGCCACATGACCAGCAGCTGCTAGCATGGAACCCAGGCCAATCTCTCCCAGCTTCTCTTCCTGTCTCTCTTTCTGCCTCCACCCACCAAAATCGTCATTTCCTATACAACACATCAGGACTTGCACAGAGAGTAGGCGGGGGCCATTCTTTATCCAATCATGTATATTAACAGAGTATAGTCCAATTACTATTTAGCCTCACATGCTTGGGACCTCAGTGCATCAACTCAAGCCTCAGCCCATTACAAACATCAAAACAGATAAACTTTTGGATGATTTGGTTAGAAAAAGGAAAGAAAAAAAAAAACAAAATGAGCAGCATCAAAAATGAAAAGGGCGAACTTACAACTAATTAAAAAGAAATTAAAGCAATAATTAGGAACTATGTTGACCAACTGTATGACAACAAATCCAATAAAAATATATCTGTTCTGATTGTTGGAGGGGATGTGGGAAAACTGGGACATTGATGCATTGTTGGTGGAGTTGTGAACGAATCCAACCATTTTGGAGAGTAGTTTGGAACTATCCTCAAAAAGTTATCAAACTGTGCATACCCTTTGATCTAGCAGTGTTATTACTGGGTTTATATCCCAAAGACATTATAAAGAAGGGAAAGGGACCTGTATGTGCATGAATGTTTGTGGCAGCCCTTTTTGTAGTGGCTAGAAACTGGAAACTGAATGGATGTCCATCAGTTGGAGAATGGCTGAATAAATTGTGGTATATGAATATTATGGAATATTACTGTTCTGTAAGAAATGACCAACAGGATGATTTCAGAAAGGCCTGGAGAGACTTACACGAACTGATGCTGAGTGAAATGAGCAGGACCAGGAGATCATTATATACTTCAACAACAATACTAGATGATGACCAGTTCTGATGGATCAGGCCATCCTCAGCAACGAGATCAACTAAATCATTTCCAATGGAGCAGTAATGAACTGAACCAGCCACGCCCAGAGAAAGAACTCTGGGAGATGACTAAAAACCATTACATTGAATTCCCAATCCCTATATTTATGCCCACCTGCATTTTTGATTTCCTTCACAATTCAGAGTCTGATTTTTTTTATACAGCAAAATAATGTTTTGGTCATGTATACTTATTGTGTATCTAATTTATATTTTAATGTATTTAACATCTACTGGTCATCCTGCCATCTAAGGGAGGGGGTGGGGGGTAAGAGGTGAAAAATTGGAACAAGAGGTTTGGCAATTGTTAACTCTGTAAAGTTATCCATGCATATAACCTGTAAATAAAAGGCTATTAAATAAAAAATAAAAAAATAAGAATTGAAATATTCAAAATATATATATATCTGTTCAGTCAGAAACAAACAAAAAGAACAGTCTCCCCTCTCCTTATCCCCATCTTGTCTCTATATAGGAATATGTCTGCTCAGAAGATAATGTTGATTCTAACAACAATAAGGTATCTGTCAAGTCTGAGTGGCACCAGTTCCTCAAAGAATAGGCTTTTTATGCCATAGTCTCTCAGGAAGCCATGTTAATGGCCCTTATACCTTAGAAAAAGCAAATCTGAGAAATGACTTTCCTGTCATTTGGGGAAAATAAGTATAATCTTCATGGCAACTTCCCTAGTAGATACTGCTCTTAGGATGAGATCCTTAATGGGGAAAACCTTCCCTCTTGATCTACTTACAGATGCTTTTAATGGCCATTATTATTAAATTAATAATTTAATTTTAAATTAAATAATTTAATTATAAATTTTAATTTATAAGCATAGCTAGCTTCTAATTCCATCCTTATGTTATTAAAAAACAATAACATTGAGATCAGATTTTACATGCATCATATACACGTTAGTAAAACACTAGATCACTTTTCAACAAGAATTTTGTTTCAAGGATACTGTATGGCTGAAAGTCAAGGAATGCAAATATCTTCAAAATATTAAAGTTGCATTGCCTTCTGCCTTTCCCAAAGGTAGAGTAACTTAGATGTACATGAGGCATACATTTCCAGATAGGGCGAATGTGTCCATTTATTTTGCTTAACTGTACTTTATTAAAAGGGAGAATTTTTTTGGGGGGGGGAGAAAGGAGAGTGATTGAAAAATGACAGCAATATTTTTAAAAAGCACCAATAAAACATCTTTTAATTAAAGCTGCAGGTCACTCAAAATGCTTTTGTGAGATTCTTGGTATATTTACTGTCAAAGAATTATTCAGGAGAGGCAACATAAAGAATGCTCTCAGACAGATATATGACGAGAAAAAAAGAAGGGACAATTGGTATTTAGAGTGAAGAGTAAAAGGAAGGGTATCTGAGTGCTCTGTTGGCATCAAGAAAATATCCCAAGATTGAGAACAAGGAACTCGGAATTGGCAAATTTGGATGATAAAACAATTTCATCATTATTTTCAATCATCCCTAAGTGAAACTTAGCATTTCTTTCAAGGATTTAAAAACATAATTCCAGGTAAGGTCCATAGGCTTCACTAGCCTGACTGCCAAAGGGGTCAAGGACCCAAAAAGATTGAGAATCCCTCTTCTAGATGAAGGTCCCCAGCATGTAAACTCCTGTGCAGAATTACAACAAGGTATGGACAAGAGTCTGAGATCAAAGCAGAGAGTAAATAAAAGTAAAAGTAAACATTAAGTAAAAATAAAAAAGTAAATAAAAATAAATGTTAAAAACTGTCTTTGCATATAATTGGAAAAATAAAATATCATTAAATGGAGTGAAAGATATATATTCACTATAGCATAATGTCTTTCATTATTATAATATAGGTTATTGTGTGGGTTCACATGCATGTTATGTAGCCCACATAGATTATAAGTCCTCACAGATCTTTTTAGATGTAGCTCAGAGTGAGATATGAATATCTGTATCTCTAGAGTTTTCACTATCTTTGGGGAATTGCAGTTCATTTAATGTTCCCAAATTTGTCACTGAAACAAAGCCTCTTTCTTTCCTGTTACTATCAAGGGTACCATCATCCTCCCAGTTACCCTGGCTCACCTATTTCAGTGTCATCCTCTTCTTCTTACTCATCTCACATATCCAAACTAATTTATCTAGATTTATTTCTACCTTTACAATTTTTTCATGCATGTCCCTTTATCTCCACATATGTAGTTACCCCCTTGGTACAGTTCCTCATCATTTCACAACTGGACTATTGTCTTCTAACTGGTCTGCTTGCCACAAATCCCTTTCTACTCCAGGCAATCAAAATGATCTTTCTATAGCCCAGATATGATCGATTATATTACTTCTTTGCTCAATGAGCTCCAATACTCCAATACTGTGCTTTCTATTATCATCAGGATCAAGTATAAGTTCTTCTTTTTCTTATCATCTTACATTTTTTCACCTCCACCCACTCTACAATCCAATTAAATTGGTGTTCCCATCACACAAAACACTTTATCCCTCAACTTACTTTTTAATGACTGTCCTTCATGTCTAGAATACTTTCTCTCCTGGATTCTACCTCCTGACTGCCTGTTTCCTTCAAGACTCAATTCAAACCTTACTTCTGTAGGCAATTCTTCCCTGTGTCAACCCCAACCTCAATTCTAACTTCTTCTCTCTGAGAGTACTTTCCATTTCCATTGTATTTTTCTCATATGTACATATTTTCATGTTGTTTCCCCCATTAAAATGTGAGATCATTGAGGTCAGTCTGTATTATTGTTTTTCTTTGTATACAGCAGTGTCTTTCACATAGTAAACAATGAATTAATGCTTGCTACCCCAGGGACATTTAATACTACTAATATTCTTCCCAGTGATGATGCACAGCTGTAAATCATAGCACAATAATATTAATGATGATCGTTTGTATATATGTATACCAATTTAATTTCTATAAGATACTTCATATAGATTCTCTCATTTGATCCTTATAACCAGGTATGAGTGGTTTGTTATCCAAATTTTACAGGTGAAGAAACTGAGGCTGATATAACTTGAGTTACTTGTCCAAAGTCACATAGCTAGTAATTATCTGAGGTAATATTTTAAATCCAAGTTGTCCTGATTCCAAATCTGGAATTCTGTTCACTAAGTCATGCTGCTCTAGGTATCAAATGCTATGGTCCCTGAGAAATAAAGTTGAAGATTACCCAAAAGACAGCAGTATTTCAGAGGTTGTGAGCAGGCCACAACATTTTATAAACAATGAATCATGTGGAAGTGATTTTAAATAATGTCATCAGCAGAATGTATCACATGAAAAAAATATGGATAGGTCATGTAGCAAGAGTGAGGAATAACCAGTTAATAGTCTGCTTTTTCTACTAGTATCCACATAATGACAAGATCATAAGAGCAAGGTCCTGAACACATTAAACTCTAAATCTAACTTACAGAATAGCATAACTGAGTCACACCAAACTGGCAGGCAAAGATAGGTACTGATACGTGTTGCTGAAAGGAAGAACCATACTGATATAATCAGATTCACTATAGTATTAAAATAAATTGAACTGACCTCAATGCAGGCAGGGGTAGCAGGTAATGAAAACTTCAGTCCACTAGCTTAAGACTCTATTAACCTGTTCACATATGAATATTTGCCTTGAGAACATTCTCCTCTGCTAGAAATTACTTTTATTATATTCATACACATATTGCATCCCCTCAATACAATAACTGAAACTCCTTAAGGATTATTTTTGTGGTGTATCTCCTACACTTAGCACAGTAACTACCACATAGCAGGTGCTTAATCAATGTTTGCTCAATTACAAGGGCATTTTTGTTCACTTTCCTCAGTATAATATCTTTTACTTCCCAGATTGAAGGGACATTAGCGTAGTGTAAATGAGCCCAAACAAAAAAAAATTTATTAAGAATCTGACAGAATAAATGTTTGGTTATTGCAAGTACTGGGGCAAGATTAAGAGTCAGAAAGTCTGTATTCCTTGACCTAACTAGCTGTTTAAGATCATGCTTTCCTTTACTTGGGCTTCAATTTATTTCTCTGAATAATGAAGAGACTAGAAGAAATGTTCCTGGCTTCCTTATAGGAGGGAGGAGGGAACCATCCAAGAAGGAGAAAGGGTACCTAATACAAGACAAACTGTACCTACTTTATCACTTGATGATGCATGACGTTTCCCCCCTCCCCCGATATGGTCTGTACAGCATTCCAAAGATATGATATTAGAACAAAGGGTCATTAAAAAGGAACATGAGGAAGTCTATGTTGATTTTGGTCCAACATTCCAAGATAGACTTTTATGCAAGCAATATTAAAGAGATGAACTATCTTCTCTCTAAAAAGTCCAGTTAGACAAAACTGAATACCTTTAATCCCCTTCCTGGGTTATAGCTCTTTAAAGTCCAAGTACAAACATTTTTTCTCTTTTCTCCTTATTTCCCCTTCTTGGTACTCCCAGCAAGAATCACAATATTTGTTTATTATACCTTTGGTTTTGCTTTTTCCACAAGGCTTCAAAACTGAAAAAGACAATACAATAGAAGCAATGCTGAAAAAAAGGTAAGAAAAATAAGTCCATTTCTAGAAAAACCAAAAAAAGGGGGCATCAAAATTCATTGGATTTCTTAAATTTATATTTTCAATGTTATTTCAATAAAATGATGCATATATCTCTACACAAATTAGATTTGAAGAAGAACCTATGGACTAAGGGTTATGCAAGAAAAATGTATTCTTTTAATTTTTAGGTAGATCCATAAGTACAAAAATGCAGTATTTCAAGTCACCAAAGCTATAGTGCAAAAAGGTCACTAAAAATGTGTTCAAAGTATGACAACCAGAAGAGTGAAACAAGGAATTGATGATCTTTGCCAAGGAAAAGACTTCATTCACAAGGAATCTAGGTACCTGGTTTGAAGGGGACATAAAGAAAAGAAATATTATTGTTCTGCTTGGCTCCTGGATAGAGCAGGGTAAACCAAGGGAAAAAAAGACAAATTACAATCAGTAAATCAACATGTGTCTATTATGTGTCAGGCACTGTACTGGGTGCTGGGAACGTAGGTACAAAGAACAAAATAATCCTTCTGCACAAGGATTTTACATTCTGAAGGGGAAGTACATATTTAAATATAAGTAGAATAAATGTAAAGTGAATACATACAAATACATGCAAAGGAGTTAAATATAAGATAACTTGCGAGGTAAGCACTAGAAGCTAGAGGGATCAGGAAAATTTGAATTGAGAAGATGACAACTGAGAAGTCTATGTATTAACAGGAAGGAAAGTATGTGGTGCAGGCATGTGGGATGACCAATACAAAGGAATGGAGGCAGGAAATGAAGTGTCGTTTGTGAGCAACAGGGAGAAAACTAACTTGATTGGACAGAACAAAGATGTTGAATAATAACCAAAATGATTGCAAAGATAGCTTATGGACAGGATATATAAGACTTTTAAACAATAAATAAGGGAGCTTATATTTGATCCTAGTGATAATAGTAGGCCAATGGAGTTGATTGACTAAAAGAATCGCATGGTCAGATGTACACTTAAGGAAAATCACCTTTGTGGTAGGATAGCAATGGACTAGAGTTGACCTGAATCAGGGAGAATCATTAAGAGGCTGTTGCAGATCCAGATTGCAGTGCTGGCTCAGAGTACAGGTTCCTAGAAGATTTCTGAAAACAACTACACAAAACCTGAAGCTTGGAATCCTTGGAAAAAGAGCCCTACTTGGACAAAGAATGTGAAGCCAAGTAATAGGCTGGGAAAATAAACAAACAACAGAAAAAGAGTATAACCATAAAAAGTTATGATGACAAGGAAGACCAAAATGTAAACTCAGAAGAAGATAACAAAGTCAAAGCTCCCACATCCAAAGCCTCCAAGAAAAAATAAATAAGAATTGGTCTCAGGCCATGGAAGGACTAAAGGAATTTGAAAAGAGGTAAAAAGAGAGAGAATAAAAATTGGGAAGAGAAATGAGAGTGATGTGAAAGGAAATACAAAAAGTTAATGAGGAGAAGAATGCCTTAAAAACAAAACTGGAATGGAAATGGAAATGGAATGGGAGGTACAAAAGCTCACTGGGGAAAATAATTCCTTAAAAATCAGAATTTAGCAATTCGATGCTAATGACTATGAGAAATCAAGAAACAATCAAACAAAACCAAAAAATGAAAAAAAAATAGAAAAAATGTGAAATATTTCATTGGAAAAACAATTGACCTGAAAAATAGACCCAGGAGACATAATTTATTGGTCTACCTGAAATCCATGATTAACAAAAAAATGTACACATTATCTTTCAAGAAATTATTAAAGAAAACTGTCCTGATAATCTAGAACCAGCACGTAAATTAGAAATTGAAGGAATCACTTCTTGAAAGAAATCCCAAGATGAAAACTCTCAGGAATATTATAGCCAAATTCTGGAACTTCCAAGTCACATGCCACAATTTATTCAGCCATTTCCCAAGTGATGGGCATCTCATCAATTTCCAATTCTTTTCTCTGAGAAAAGAGGTGCTATAAATATTTTGTACACCTAGGTCCCTTTCTTTTTTAAAATCTCCTTTGGGATACATGCTTAGTAGTGATATTGTTATATCAAAGGACATGCATGATTTTATAGCCCCTTTGATATAAATCATATATTTGAATCCTTTATAAACTGGGGAATGACTTTATTTATTTATTTTTATAAATGTGACTCAGTTCCCTATACATTTGAAAAATAAGATCTTCATCAGAGAAACTTCCTTCAAAAGTCTTTTTACAATTACTACTGCTTAACTGAATTCCCCTCCCTTTGATCCTTTTCTCTCTCTTTCCTTTCATCCTGTCCCTCCTCAGAAGTGTTTTGTTTCTGACTATCTCCTTCTCCAATATGCCCTCCCTTCTATCATCCTTTCCCCTTGTCATATCCCCTTCCCTTCCTACTTTAAGTAGATTTCTATACCCATATTGATTGTGTGTTATTTCTTCTTTCAGCCAATTCTAATAAGAGTAAGGTTTACTTACTCTCCTTCCCTTCCTCCTCTTCTCCTCAACTATAAAAGCTTTTTCTTGCCTCTTTTGTGACAGATAATTTGTCATTCCATTTTTCCCTTTCCCTTTCTCCCAATACATTCCTCTCTCCTTAATTTTATTTTTCTTGAGGGTTTTTTTGGGGGATCTATGTTTTCTTTCACAAAATGACTTTTATAGAAATGTTTTGCATAACTTTACATGTACCTTCTCACTAGAAGTGGGGGTGGGGAAGAAGGAAGGGAGAGAATCTGGAACTCAAAGTTTTAAAAGAACAAATGTTAAAAAAATTGTTAAAAAAAACTCGGAAAAATAAAACTTAAAAAAGAAAGAAGACAAAGATTACTGTTTTGTCATCGACTCAAGGAAAAGAGGAGAGAATGGAGATGATTCCAAGAGATTGTAAAATGAAAATAACAATAAAACATGGGACATGTACCAAATGTATTCAGTTTTTTTTTTCAGTAAAGAGGAAGTCCTCAACAGAAAGAAGGGAGGAAATAGAGAGGTTTGAAGAAGGAAAAAATGTTTGAGAATGCTTCTTTGGGGACTGATATTGGACCCAATTAAGGAAGAAGAAAAGAACTGGCTTGCTGTAGTAAGGTCCCAGTTGAGATTAGAGAACATGAATTTGCAGTATATCATCATCACAGTTGTAACACTTAAGAAGGCAAGATGTTCTAATCCAGAACTGATTTGTTAAAAGTAGACCAATAACAGGGTAAGAGGAGGCAAAGGATTCAACCGAAGAAGGTAGAGTTTAAATAACTATTGGGTTGAGACTTAAGAGTGAAGTAAAGTCAGAGCACAGGAAATATCCTGAGAAAGATCTAAAGATGGATTAGAGGTTATGATGAAGGTAAAAAAATAAATTTAAGAGAAGTAAAGCACAAGGAGAAGTGGAATGATATGAAGTGATGGCCAGATTGGGGAATATCAGAGTTCCAAATTAGGAAAATAGAAAACTTTCAAGTACTGACAAAGCTGAATATGTGGTCAAACCATATTTTGTCTGAAGTGCAATAAAAGAGTAGGGCATGAGACTTAAGTGGACTAAGGAATTGACAGTTTGGAGAGTTTGAGAAAGAGAGAAAAAATAGAAATAGAGAAACTAAGATATTAAAACTCAGTATAAGGACAGAAGTTGGTGAGGTGAGAAAAATGGTGAGGCAGGTGTTGAATTCCATTGTAAAGGAAAATTGATCTGGGGGAAGGTATTCTATAGCTCCCAGGATTCAGTTTAGGTAGGAAAGTTTTATTTATTTTACTTTAAAGGAGGCAAGATTCTTTAGTGAATAGGTACAAGGATAACCTGAAAGTAGCAGTGGTTTGCAAAGAATGTTCCAACTGCCCCTCCAGGACCTATGTGTCAAGGAGGTGAAAGAAGATACGCCCATTGCTAGAGAGGATAACTGGAGATAAAGTGTCATAAATGAAGGGGAAAGAAAAAAACAGGTCTCAATGAGGACTTACAGATAGAAGGAGTACAAGAAAGAGAAGTCCAGGAAGACAAGGAGTTTGCTCATTATGGAACAGGAATTCCAGAAGGTACAGAGGAAGAGATGGGCAGAGCTGAAGTAAGCTCTGGATGGGATGAGATTGAAAAGCATTGAGATGCCAGAAGAGGAAGAATGGGACAGGGACAATTTTCTCCTAAATGACTGATTAGTTTAAGGATGAGAGAAAAAACAAGAAAAACCATAAGGGTTAAGATAAGATAGCACATAAACAGTGAAAATCAAAGTATACAAGAGATACTGGCTCAATAGCAAGAAAACACTTCTGAACGATCAGCACCATCCCAAAGGAGAATTGGTTAAACTGGAAGGTAGTGAGTTTCCCCACTGTTTGAGGTCTTCACACAAAGGCTGGATAACTAGCCTTCAGGATACATCCCAATTGGGTTGGATTAAATAGCTTTTGAATTACCTTTCTTTTTTTAATTAAAGCTTTTTATTTTCAAAATATATACATGGATAATTTTCAATATTCACCCTTATAAAATCTTGTGCTCTAAATGTTTTCCCTCTCATCCTCCCATACCCTCTCCTAGACCACAAGTTATCCAAAATAAGTTAAGCATGTGCAATTTTTCTATACGTATTTCCACAAATAGCCTGCTGTACAAGAAAAATCAGATCCAAAAGGGAAAAATAAGAAAGAAAACAAAATGTAAGCAAAAAACAAAAGAGTAAAAATACTATGTTGTGATTCACACTCAGTTCCCACTGTCTTCTCTCTGCATGCAGATGGCTTTCTTCATCACAAGATCATTGGAAGTCACCTGAATCATCTCATTGTTGAAGAGAGCCACACCCATCATGAATTCCTTTTCTCAACTAAGTTTCTAAGATCCTGTGACACGGTGAGAGTCTACTATGGTGTGCTCCAGTTGTAAACCTCTTCTTCTGCTGCTGCTGCTCTTCAAACAGTAAACATAGTCCAAGACTTTCCCCACAAGAAAATAATTCAGTTTAATCTAAATTGTCCCCTTTCCTTCCTCTAAGGCCCTTCTTACCCCAGTGCCTAAGTTATAGGATTATTTGCTTAGGGGATGAAGCACCAGAAATCTTGGTACAAAAGATACAGGAGGATGGAATCAAATATCAAGAAATCATGAAAAAAAAAACACCACTACTATTTTTCAGTGGAAGAAGCTGGGATGCAACTAGAGCAGAATATACATGAGATAAACCTATATCCCGAATGGGCTGACTCTCTGTGGATAGGCCATTGTCTCCCATGCCATCCAGTAATATATCAAGTGATTTCATGGAGGCTGACTTGAAACATCTTATATAAGAAGCGACTCCTGAACTAGAACTTAAAGAACTCTGCAATAGGCAGAGGTAAAATAAACATTGCTGGAATGAGAGACAATAGCATGGAGGTGGGTAATGGGATGTTGTGGGCCTATTTGGCTGGAACAGAGAGTATATGAAATGGAATAATGTGAAATCTGTCTGAAAAGATAGGCTGGAGTCAAATTGGAAGGATATTAAATGCTAGACAGAAACATTTATAATTTTATCCTAGAAGCAACAAAATGGTGCTCAAGCTTTTTGAGCACTGGAAAAAAACAAAGACAAAACAAAACGTAGTCAGACATGAGATTTTAAAAAAAGCTTTTGTCAGTTCTGTGAAGAATGGATCATGGAGGGGAGAGGATGGAAGCAAAAAGACCAATTGAGAAATATTACTTTAATACCTTTCTAATGCAATCATACAACTATTTTTTTAAAGATAAATGGATTTAACTGCACATTTATAAGCCTACTATGTGCCAGGCACTCTGCAAGCCTTTGGGGATACAAAGGGAAGAAATGAACTATCCTCTGCATAGATTTAGAGCCACAGGGGCCCTGAGTAGTCACCTACTCTAACCCTCTCATTTTACAAATGAAGAAACTTAGGTACTTCAGTCCTCTGATATCAGATCTAGAATTCTTCTCATGTTACCATATAACCTTTTTTAAAGTGCCTACATGTTCAAGATGAGAGGCATAGAGCAGGAAGGACACCAGGATAAGGAAGACCTGGACTTAAGTTGTTTTTTCTAAAACTCAAAAACTATGTGAACATGGATAGGTTACTTAACATCTCACTGCCCCAGACAACTCTCTAACAAAGAGGTTACAGAAGGGTTGCTATTCTGTATCTGGTGAAAGGATTTTCCACACAAAGAAGCTCCTCATCCTAAGAAAATCAGAGGTCCAGACCAATAAAGAAATGAATATATACATATGTAAGATCCTGGAGATATCAAGACAAAGTAAAAATACTCTCTTCCTTCAAGGACTTTTTGTTCCCTTGAATTTCTATTAACAACACACTGTCAAGAGGATGGTAGATCAGTGGATTAGGTTACATACACATGACATAATAATCAATGACTATAGTAATCTAATATTTGATAAACCCCCAAACTCCAACTTCTGGTATAAGAACTCACTACTTCAGAAAAATTGGTGGGAAAATTGGAAAATAATGTTGGAAACTAAGCATAGATCCACATCTCACACTCTATATATTCTAAAATAAGGTAAAAATTGGTACATGATTAGGACATAAAAGGTGATAATATCACAGATAAACTTTCCCTTGCTCTCCTAATTTACTTATCACATCTTTGAAGAGGGGAGGAATTCATGACTAAAGAAGAACTAGAGAACATTATGAAATGCAAAATGGTCAACACTGATCACATTAAATTAAAAAGGTTTTGCATAAATAAAGCCAATACAAACAAGATTAAAGGTGAAGTACAAAGCTGAAAAAAAATTTACAGCAATTTTTTTTTCTAAAGACTTCATTTACAAAATATATAAAGAACTAATTTATAAGAATACAACTCCTTCCCCGATTGAAAAATGGTCAAAGGATAAGAACAGACAATTTAGAGATGAAAAAATTAAAGTCATTTCTAGTCATATGAAAACATACTCTATATCACTATTTATTAAAGAAATGCAAAATAAAATAACTCTAAGGTACCACCTCACTTGTCTCAGATGGCGTAATATGACAGGAAAAGATAATGATAAATGTTAAAGGGTATGTGGGAAAATTGGGATACTAATGCATTGTTGGTAGAGTTGCAGACTTATCCATCCATTCTGGAGAGCATTATGGAATTATGCCAAGTGTTATAAAATTATGCATACTCTTTGATTCTGTATCCCAAAGAAATCATATAACAAGGAAAAGGACCCACATGTACAAAAACATTAGTAGAATTCTAGTGGCAAAGAATTAGAAAATGAGTAGATGTGCATCAATTGGAGAATGGCTGAATAAGTTATGGTATATGAAAGTAATGAAATACAATTTTCTATAAAAATGATGAACCAGCTGATTTTAGAAAGGCTTCAAAAGATTTATATGAAGTGATGCTGAGAGAAACAAGTAGAACCAGGTAATATAGTTACACAATAACAGCAAGATTGTGCAATGATCAATTATGAAAGATTTGGGTTTTCTCAGCAGTTCAGTGATCCAAGGTAATCCCAATAAACTTTGGATAGAAAAAGCCATCTTAATTCAGAGAGAGAACCATGGAGAATGAATATTATTTTTAATTTTTAATTTTTTTATTTTTATTTTTATTTAATAGCCTTTTATTTACAGGATATATGCATGGGTGACTTTACAGCATTAACAACTGCCAAACCTCTTGTTCCAATTTTTTACCTCTTACCCCCCCACCCCCTCCCCCAGATGACAGGATGACCAGTAGATGTTAAATACATTAAAATATAAATTAGATACACAATAAGTATACATGACCAAAATGTTATTTTGCTGTACAAAAAGAATCAGACTCTGAAATATTGTACAGTTAGCTTGTGAAGGAAATCAAAAATGCATGTGTGCATAAATATAGGGATTGGGAATTCAATGTAATGGTTTTTAGTCATCTCCCAGAGTTCTTTTTCTGGGCATAGCTGGTTCAGTTCATTACTGCTCCATTGGAAATGATTTGGTTGATCTCATTGCTGAGGATGGCCAGGTCCATCAGAACTGGTCATCATATAGTATTGTTGTTGAAGTATATAATGATCTCCTGGTCCTGCTCATTTCACTCAGCATCAGTTCGTGTAAGTCTCTCCAGGCCTTTCTGAAATCATCCTGTTGGTCATTTCTTACAGAACAGTAATATTCCATAATATTCATATACCACAATTTATTCAGCCATTCTCCAACTGATGGACATCCATTCAGTTTCCAGTTTTTAGCCACTACAAAAAGGGCTGCCACATACAGGTCCCTTTCCCTTCTTTATGATCTCTTTGGGGTATAAGCCCAGTAGTAACACTGCTGGATCAAAGGGTATGCACAGTTTGATAATCTTTTAAGCATAGTTCCAAACTACTCTCCAAAATGGTTGATTCGTTCACAACTCCACCAACAATGCATCAATGTCCCAGTTTTCCCGCATCCCCTCCAACAATCATCATTATTTTTTCCTGTCATCTTAGTCAATCTGACAGGTGTGTAGTTGTATCTTAGAGTTGTCTTAATTTGCATTTCTCTGATTAGTAATGACTTGGAGCATCTTTTCATATGACTAGAAATAGTTTCAATTTCTTCATCTGAGAATTGTCTGTTCATATCCTTTGACCATTTTTCAATTGGAGAATGGCTTGTTTTTTATAAATTAGAGTTAATTCTCTATATATTTTGGAAATGAGGCCTTTATCAGAACCTTTGACTGTAAACATATTTTCCCAGTTTATTGCTTCCCTTCTAATCTTGTCTGCATTAGTTTTGTTTGTACAAAAACTTTTCAGTTTGGTATAATTGAAATTTTCTATTTTGTGATCAGTAATGATCTCTAGTTCTTCTTTGGTCATAAAGTCCTTCCCCTTCCACAGGTCTGAGAGGTAAACTATCCTGTGTTCCTCTAATTTATTAATAATTTCATTCTTTATGCCTAGGTCATGAACCCATTTTGACCTTATCTTGGTGTACGGTGTTAAGTGTGGATTAATGCCTAGTTTCTGCCATATTAGTTTCCAATTTTCCCAGCAATTTTTATCAAACAGTAAGTTCTTATCCCAAAAGCTGGGGTCTTTGGGTTTGTCAAAGACTAGGTTGCTATATTTGTTGACTGTTTTATCCCTTGAACCTAATCTATTCATGGAGAATGAATATAAATCAACACATGCCATGTTCATTTTTTCCTTTTTCTTCTTTTTTTCCCTCTTGTGGTTTTTCCCTTTTGTTCTGATTTTTCTCTCCCATCATGATTCATAAAGAAATGTGTATTTTAAAAGTTAATGTATATGAATAACCAGACAAAAGAAAACAATAAAAAAGTTTTTTAAAAAAAATACACTATCTCACGTCACTTTGAATATAATTCAGTAACCCTAACCCTTCATCGAATTAACATCTGAGGTAAACTCCACCGTCCTCTCAGTTAGGACACACTCAGGACATTTATTGATGAAATGACCATTCCTAAATTATACAGCTGACAATCCCCATCATCAGCCAACATTCTTGAAATCCCAGAATTCAGTTGAAACCTTTTTGTAGCCATACCTAGGACTTATACAAGAATAGGGCCACAGCTGGTGAGAAAAAAAATATCTTTCACATCAAAATGTACATGTATATGGTATATTTAAACCAGTATCTCCTAAATAAATATATTCCCTAGTTTTAGAGAAGTTGTCAACCAGTAATATGACTTTGCTAAGCGCAGATCCTCTAGGCTGTTAATCCATAGATAAAATGTGCTACTCAGGAAGAAAAAAGTATTCAAATTAAGAATCTTGCTGGAGGCCAAAAAAAATCACAACTAATAATATGCAAAAAATGAATTCAGCATTTAGTGTTTTAACACGGGCATGATATTTAACAATTCACATAGACTTACTTCTTGTAATATAGGCTATACATATAGTTCCACTTAAAAAGACAAGAAAAAAAACCTCTACAACATGTGTTCTTCTTGGAGAACCCCATTCTCATTTCTGCAGTTAGCTTCTCCACATTTAATATGCAAAGCCCTTCAACTCTGGCTAGCTGACTAGCCAGCTGGCTAGCTAGCTAACCTCTGTTGACAACAGTTAATTTGTCTGATGGTACCAATAAAAACAGAAGCATAGGAGTGTTTTTTTTTTCAAAAAATTTGACTTAAAATGGGCAAATGTTTCATTAGGGCACATGATTTTTATGGGTTCAGGGGCCTCTCAGGAACTGATCCTTGAGATTCTGGGAATGGGAAGGGGGAGGCACAGGTACTAAATTCTATCATCCTCCTCTTCAGTAGGCTATAAACTACCTGAGAAATCATAGAAGCTAAAAGAGATCTCTAAGAAATTTAGCTTAACCCCTTCATTTTCCAAAGAAGAAACTAGGACCTGGAATGGTTAAATGACTTGCCCAAGTAGAAAGTGACTAAGTGGAAGAACTGAAATTTAGACACAAGTCCACTCACCCTAAATCTAACACTTGCCCTCTAAGCTTATTTCACCTCTATGTTGCCCCAGCCAGCAGCCAGCATGCTATTCTTTTGTATTATAGCACCTTAAGGACTTTCTGATTGAATTTAATTGAAAGGTGATGGTAGGACAAAATGGAAAGGGGGAAAGACTACAGGTTCTCCTCAATCAATAAACTACATATAGGGAAGCTTAAATACTTGAGGGAAATTGGATACAGTGAAACATTTAGCAGAAGAGCATGGTAAAAAAGGAAAGCTCTCTCATTAACTTTGGTAGTTTGAGATAACTGTGTTTTTAACACTTTCACATTGTAACTTTTCATCTTACTGGAGGGAAGAGCAAAGTTTCTCCCCTGTGTCCATGCTGCTGTCAACAACATGATCAAACATGCAAATCTGCCTAGAAATGTCCAGGGTTTGGTGGGGGCAGTGAAAGCAGAGACTCTAATGAGGGGGAGGGGAAATGCAGAGAGAAAATTTGCTGAAGTTCAACTAGTTGGGAGAACTGGGGAAAAGTTAAGAAAAATGATGAGAAACATATGACTATTTCATTGCTACTATGCTGCTATATGGGAAGGTGTATCCATTTCAAAGATTTCAGGCAGGCCAGTCAAAGATTTCCATTGGTAAAGTCCATATCTCACTTTAGTGACTGAAGGCAATGATGTGTGTTTATAGCAGCTCTTTAAATTATATAAATACACCAGACGGTACTTAGGAAATGGAACTGAATTTTATACAGGCAATGTGGAAAAATATTCCATACCCCCCCCCCAAATCCTGTGTATGAAAGAAAATAAATATGAATCTGGAATTTAATATTTATTTCATGCTCCACTGGGCAAACCTATGCTGGATCTCTTGGTCCACATATGCAACATAGGGTGAGGGGGAAGAAGGAAAGTTGTTATAAACCTTCTAACAGATGTTCTGAAGCAAAAGCTGGGGGAAAACAAGACACAAGCCTTGTTCGGTATACCTTATGTGAATCTTTCCTATTCAGGCACTGCTAGCCTAGCAAGTAGATGCCTGTTTCTTTTAATTTGGTTCCTATGTTTGAATACAAGTTTGGAATGACTGCTTTCTAAAGAACCAATTGATGAAAATCATCTAGAATTACAAGGAGCAGATTAGGCTTGGTGCAAATCAATCATTTTAACTCCCTGCACTTGGTACAGCATTCATGTTACAAACAACCCTTTCCCCCCATAAAACCTGCTATTAATTCTAATCTCAGAGTGCTCTCTATTGGTGATAAATGATAGGCAACCTCATTAGATGGCTAAAGGACCAATTAACACTTTAACTAAGGCTCAGAATATTTAGTAAAGATAGGAACACAGGCCTAGTCACTCTATTAGTATATTGGAACCTAGGATGAACCAAGAAATTAGTCCTTAAGCTAAATTGAGAAAACATGCTAAGGACATAGCAAACCTCTCTAATCAGAATATCAGGGGGTATGAAGAAAGGGAGAACTTCATTCACAGTACAGTTTTATTTTAGCAAGTTGACCACAAAGCAGATAAATAAAATAAATATCATTTCCCTCTTGACTTTCATTATAAGTGAATATGGAATTCCAGACGGGGGAAATTCATCTAAACAGACTGAATTAAAAACTTTTATGGATCTGATCAAGATGTGGAATCTGACTTGGGTCATTCATTTACATAAAGCATTGGGGTATCCTAGAATGATGGCTCTAAACATTTCTGCCTCTCTCTCTCTTACTCTCCCATCCCCGTTATGCCCCTATTCCTTGACACTGGACTTTCAACAGATGCCTAAGGATCTCTTGGTTTTATTTCTCCTAATATTTACCAAATATAAGAACAATTATCTTGAGTATTTTAATTAATTAAAGGTGCTTAATTTAATTAACTAAAATTGCTTTAAAAATTAAGCAATTAATTAAAGGTAATACTTGGATAGTAACTATATTTGTTTGACTGAGATATAAGATTTATGGAAAATCTGAAGCTATGTTCTTAGCTTCTTTCTAAGGACCCTTCCACACAATGTGCTGTCCCCATTAAGGAATAAGTTCCTTGAACAAAGGAGCTTGTTTGGTTTTCTATTTGTATTTTCAGCACTTAGCTTGATGCTTGCCCAGAGCTAAGTATATCATAAATGCTCTTCATTCATTCATACTAAAGGTCTCTTCCCATCCCCCAGTTAATAATTCCCCCTTGAAACTACTCTGTATTTACTTACATATAAATTATAGTCTCCTAGTACAAGCATGTAAGTTCTTCAAGGTAGGGGCTACGTCCCTTTTGTCTTTGTATTTACATGATACAGTGTAATAGAGATATGTAAAGATCAGTAAGACAAAAGTCACTTGGCTACTTTTCTTCCTTCAAGGAAGCCTGATTTTAGTGATAGAGGTATTGTTTTTATCAACAACTCCCAAGTCTTTGACACTAGTCATAACTCTTTTTTTCTCTTGATACTCTTTTCTTTTCTCTGGGGTTTAAAAACATCACTCTCTCCTAGTTTTCCTCCTACCTATCTGATTGTTCTTTTGTCTCTTTCACTGAATCTCATCAGGGTTGGGTCCTACTTGTAAATGTAATACAGGGCTCTAGTCTTAGTCCTTCTCTTTATCTCTACTTCACTTGGAAATCTCATTAGCTGTCATGGATTCAATTATCTTTATACAGATGATTTCCAGATAAATATATCCAACTACCTGTGGACATCTCAAGGCATCTCAAACTCAGCATGATGAAAACAAGACTCATTATCTTTTCCTCCAAAATAAATCTTCTAACCTCCTAAAATTTCTCATTCCTATAGAGAAGATCACCATCTTTCCAGTAACTCAGTCTTCCAACATTATGTTGTCCTCAACTCCTCACTCTCATTCATGCCACACATGAAATCCATTGCCAAGTTTTGCTGCTCTATGACACCTTCATGACATTTTATATACATCCAAGTCTTCTTTCTACTCATACAGCCATATTTCATGCCTTTATCACCTCTCACCTTAACTATTGCATTAGATTTCTAATTTATCTCCCTATCTGAGGTGTCTCTCCATTTCAGTCCGTCCCCCAATTAAGAGTGTTTTTTCTAAGATCTAAATATGATTGTATCAACATCCTACTCAATAAACTCCAAGAGCTCCCTATTACTTTTGGGATCAAATATAGTCTTCTGTCTAGCAATTAAGAGTTTTCTTTAATAGCCTTTTATTTACAGGATATAAACATGGGTAACTTTACAGCATTGACAATTGCCAAACCTCTTGTTCCAATTTTTCACCCCTTACTACTCCCCACCCCCTCCTCCAGATGGCAGGATGACCAGTAGATGTTAAATATATTAAAATATAAATTAGATACACAATAAGTATACATGACCAAACTGTTATTTTGCTGTACAAAAAGAATCAGACTCTGAAATGTTGTACAATTAGCTTGTGAAGGAAATCAAAAATGCAGGTGGGCATAAATAAATAAATTAATTAAGTTCGTGTAAGTCTCTCCAGGCCTTTCTGAAATCATCCTGTTGGTCATTTCTTACAGAACAATAATATTCCATAATATTCATATACCACAATTTATTCAGCCATTCTCCAACTGATGGGCATCCACTCAGTTTCCAGTTTCTAGCCACTACAAAGAGGGCTGCCACAAACATTTGTGCACACACAGGTCCCTTTCCCTTCTTTATGATCTCTTTGGGATATAAGCCCAGTAGTAACACTGCTGGATCAAAGGGTATGCACAGTTTGATAACTTTTTGAGCATAGTTCCAAAGCAATTAAGAGTTTTAACAATCTGGCCCTTTCCTACCTCTCTAGCCTTTAACTTTACGCCCTACCACTTATTTTATGCTCCAGCTCCACTGAATTGATTGCAGTTCCTTCAACCCAACTCCATCTTCTTTCTGCATAACTTTGTACAGGCCACGAACTGATGCTGAGTGAAATGAGCAGGACCAGGAGATCATTATATACTTCAACAAGAATACTATATGATGACCAGTTCTGATGGACCTGGCCATCCTCAGCAACGAGATCAACCAAATCATTTCCAATGGAGCAGTAATGACTGGACCAGCTATGCCCAGAGAAAGAACTCTGGGAGATGACTAAAAACCATTACATTGAATTCCCAATCCCTATATTTATGCCCACCTGCATTTTTGATTTCCTTCACAAGCTAATTGTACAACATTTCAGAGTCTGATTCTTTTTCTACAGCAAAATAACGTTTTGGTCATGTATACTTATTGTGTATCTAATTTATATTTTAATGTATTTAACATCTACTGGTCATCCTGCCATCTAGGGGAGGGGGTGGGGGGTAAGAGGTGAAAAATTGGAACAAGAGGTTTGGCAATTGTTAACGCTGTAAAGTTACCCATGCATATAACCTCTAAATGAAAGGCTATTAAATAAAAAAAAATAACTTTGTACAGGCCATCTTTTATGCCTATAATATTTTGATGCCTGAAATTCAACTACAGTGATTTTCAGTTAATTATTCATACACTACTACTATTACTATGTACAATGCTTCTTGGCTCTGCTCACTTCACAGTTCATTTAAGTCTTTCCTTGTTTTTCTGAAAGCATCCTGCTCATCATTTCTTATAGCACAATAGTATTCCATCACAATGATATACTACAACTTCTTCGACCATTCTCCAATTGATTAGCCTCCATGCAATATCTGGTTGTTTTCTAAGACAAAGAGACCAGCTATAAATAATTTTGTACGTATAGGTTCTTGTTGGGATAAATGCTAGGTCAAAGAATATGCAGAGTTTTATAGCCCTTTGAGCATGGTTCCAAATTGCTCTCCAGACTGGTTGGATCAGTTCACAATTTCACCAACAGTGGATTACTCCAACTATTTTACCACATCTCCTCTAATATTTGGCAATTAAGGAATGATATGTATTCTTAAAAATTTGACTCAGTTCTCTATATATTTGAGAAATGACCCCTTTATCAGAGAAACTTGAGTAAAATATTTTCCCAGTATTCTTTCCTCCTAAGCTTGGCTGTAATGGTTTGGTTTGTACAAAATCTTTATAATTTGAAATTATTCATTTTACTTTTTGTAATGCTCTCTATCTCTTCTTTGTACATAAATTCTTCTCTTATCTATAGATTTAATACATAAACTATCCCATGTGCCCCAATTTGTTTATAATATCATTCTTATGTCTAAATAATATATCCATTTTGACCTTCTCTTGGTATACAGTGTAAAATATTGGGCTATATCTGATTTCTGTCAAACTTCTTTCCAGTTTTCTCAGTTTTTTTAATCAAATGGTGAGTTTCTGTGCATTTCCCTCCATCTTTTTTTCTTATTTATTCTTTTTTTACTGCCTCTCTCTCTCTCTTTCCACACTACTACTCTGCAAAAGTGCTTTGCTTCTGATACTGCCTCTCTCAATATGGCCTCCATTCTATCAGCCCTGCCTTATTCTTATTTCCCTGCCTTCTTACTTCCCTGTACAGTTGGATATAGTATCAAGGAAATTCCTTTTCAGATACTATGGATTAGAGTAGATGGCCTATAAAGTCCCTTTCCTCTCTGAATTTCTGTCATTCTAATAAATGGTTTTAGCAATTAATCTTGTGAGATAGTGCAGTGAATAAAGTCCTGGATATGGAATCAGAGGGCAAAGGGTCAAATGCCAACTCTGCTTCTTATTACTTGTGACTTCAATTAATTTATTTACCTTCTCTGAACCTCAACTCCTCTCTTTCTGTAAAATGGAAGTATTGAACTGGACTTCAATCTCTGAACCAGTGCTTGACACAGAGTATACACTCAATAAATACTTGTTGAAGGAATTGGAAATTGAGTGGATGCTCATCAGCTGAGGAAAGACGGAATAAGTTATGGTATCTGAATGTAATTGAATATTATTGTTCTACAAGAAATGATGAACAAGCTGATTTCAGAAAATCCTGTAAAGATTTACATGAACTAATGCTGAGTGAAGTGAGCAGAACCAAGACAACAATGTACACAGTAACAACAAGATTTTGTGATGATCAACTGTGATGGACTTGGCTCTTTTCAACAATGAGATGGTTCAAGATAATTCCAATAGACTTGTGATAGAAAGTACCCCCCACATCCAGAAAGAAAACTATGAAGACTGAATGCAGATTGAAGCATATTTTCACCTTTTTTGTTTGCTTGTTTTTTTCTTTCTCATGATTTTTCCATTTTGTTCTGATTTTTCTTTCACAACATAACTAATATGAAAATATGTTTAGGATGATTATACATGCATAACCTATACCAGATTGCTTGCTGTCTTGTGGAGGGGCAAGATAAGGGAGGAAAGGAGAAATAAAAATTTGGAACTCAAAATCTGTGATGTTTTTGTTATTTAAAATAATAATGGTTCTCTCTGGGAGAAGGTTTCTTGGGGAGGTTTTCTGGAGGCAGCCTTAGTTTCAGTTCAGATCAATAATTACTCAAAATGCAGCCAGCTGACAAAAATGCAAACATTTATTTTCTCCTTCCAAGTCTTGTCTCTTTCTTTGGGCCCGGTTAGCTCAGAGGCCTATCTTTCTGCTTGGTTCTAAGAGCTCTTGCAGCTTTGTCCTTTGCTTTTGCCTCTGCTTTTTTCAGTCTCCAGCCAGCACCAAGGTGGAAGATGCAATAAATCTCTCTTGCCTCAGAGAGAGGGCTTGTGGGCTTCCTCCCAGAGTGCTCCTCTCCGACCCCAGTCAATGTTCGAAGTAAGTCTCCTGAAACTCTAAGAGCTTCCTCTATATATATGATCTCCCAAAGGTTAACTCCTCCTCCAAGAGAATGGGATTATGGGCTATCTCCCAGCATGCTCTCTGGCCCTAAGAGCTTCAAGGGAGGTGTGAATTCAGATATCTCATACTAAACCCTGAAATCTCCCAAACATGTGAACTCCAATGAGTACTTAAATATTTCTTGCTTCTTTGAACTCTCTAAAGGTGTGAACACAAGCATCGTTTCTATCAGTTGTACTTAGTACCTTGTTTCAAGTTCTGGCCCAAAATATCTCCTTCTAAGATCAAATCAATCATATTGAACCATGCTATATTAGATAATTATTGTCTCTATCAACTCTAATGACTTAACAGTTTGTAAAGATTCCAACAAAAATCTTACCAAAATGAATGTTGAAAACTATCTTTAAATGCCATTGAGAAAAATAAAATACTATTGAAATTTGTTTTATGTGTGAAAAGAAATGTATTCACAAGACAGAGGTTGATATTACTGAACCATCTTAGTATCATAGACTGAAGACCACAAAGGACATTATATTAGTTGTTTAGTTGTTTTCAGTCATTCAGTCATTTCAGATGACTGAAATAGAGTTGTGACTCTATTTGGGATTTTCTTGGCAAAGATACTGGAGTGGTTTGACATTTACCTCTCCAGATCATTTTACAGATAAGGCAACCAGGATTAAATGACTTGCCTAGGGTCACATAGCTAGTCAGTGTCTGAATCCAGATTTGAATTCACAAAGAGGAGATTTCTTTACTTCACGTCTGGTATTCTATTCACTGTACCACCTAGCTGCCACATAGGACCTTAGAAGTCATCAAATTCCACTTGCTCGTTTTTACAGAGAAGAAATTCAGGATGGTTCAGAGACTTGTCCAGTGTTCACACAGAACAGTGGAGATATGGGGGGGGATATTATTCAAACAGGCCTTCATGACCACAAGCCCACTCCCAGGATTCATTTGTGTTGACAAGTAAATAAAATATAATTTAAAATTTTCTCTTGCTGCATTTTAATGAAAAAAAATAATTTAAATAAATTTGAGATATAGACCCTATTTATTTAAAACAATATTTAACTATCAACATTAATACCATTTGTCAAATCTCAGCCTTTTGGATGAAAGTGAATATATTTAGCATAAATACCAAGAAACTTTAGTGACTAAACCAGGTTTTTACCACAAAAATCCAGGGGGATCCAATGTAGAACACTGTGTCCCTTTGGCCCTGTACCATCCATTCTTCAATAAACATAATGGGTGAAGGGAAAATGGTAGGTAATTAGAAAGAGAGTCAAGGTCAAACAAATTATAATCAGCCTTCAGTTTTATAACCTATACTAAACACTGGGTAAATGAAAACACACTTAGATCTAAGTTTGGTACTTGGATCCCAAACTGTCAAGAGGACAAATTAAATTTATTCTCCTTGGCTCCAAGAAGTAGAACTAAGAGAAATAGGTAGAAACTGCAAAAACAAATTTAGCCCTTATGTAAGGAAAATTTTTGAGGAAAATTAGAGCTATCCAAAAGTGCTACCCTGAAAAATAGTGAGCTCACTCTTGCTGTAAATCTTCGAGTACTTTTCATGGATATAGTAAAGGATATTCCTGTTCAGGTACAGATCCATTCAATTTGTGATTCAGTCTGTGATTCAGTATGGAGTACTGAAACATTTCCTAATTACCTACCCAGTAATTACTTAGATAATTTTCTTCACCTTGACTCAAACTATATTCCTAATAAAGCTATCACAAAATAGAATGAGTAGTGAATTCTGAATTAGTGAATTCACTACTGCAATCCCTGAGGATATTCAAAAAGAAGTTAAATGACCCTCTGTCAAGGATGTTTTTAAGGGAATGTGTTCTCTGATCAGATTTGTCTTGAGGGACCCTCAAGGTCCCTAGGAATCTATTTCTGCACAAACTGAATATCCCATAAAGTACACAGTCCTGCCAAAATTGGGCCTGATCTTTTTGTGTGTGCTATTTTTATCATTCTACTGGAAGTAAACTAGTAGCTTAGAGTTATCTTCCATCTCTCAGATTACAAAGAAGCTTGAGTATCTTCTCATGTGGTTAACAACAGTTTGCATCTCTTTCTTCTCAAATTATTTATATCCTTTGATCACTAGTGTTTTATTGAGAAGAGTTCATCCTCACTCTCACTGATATACCAATTTCTTTCAGATCCTAAATTTTAGTGTTTTATCTGAAATATTTAATTGCAAATATATCATCCCCAACCTTTATCTTTTCCTTTCATGATGGTACTTTTTATCAAGAGGGTTCTTATTTTATTCCTTGAATTCCCTTATCTTTGACCTATAACCTAGATGGACTTTCTCTGGACAGGACCCTATTATTCAGACCATTTTTCCCTTCTCCTAGGGGCCATCACCAGTTACCCCAACATTTAGCTTGCCACTGGACTCTGATGACTCTGGAGGAGTGAGACTGATATCTTTGCACAGTTCTGTCTCACTTAAATTCTATTCGGTTCCAAGTCAAGACATCACCATCCTGATGACTTTGGTCATCTTTGAGAACGAAGGACAAAAATAATCTGCGTGTAGTAAGTAGTAGCTGCCCCCACTGGGGACCAATTAATCAGTTCTAGTTGAGCAATACTGCTATTTACTTCCTCCTCCTTCTCTTGCTATACTTTTGGATTTGGGAGCTAAATTTCCATACACTTCCTCCATTTATTTAATTATTTGTTCTTTTTTCTTCAAAAAACTTTTTTGTTTCATGTAGTTGTCATTCATAATATCTTGAAATATAGCTCTGATAAATCAGGTGTTGATAAAGCCTATTGAGATACAAATGGAGCTACTTGACTATGTCTTTACACCCAAGTTACTTTGGCTCTCAATAACTGGCCATTAATAGGTTCCAGTCTGAGGCTCACATGCTCCTTGTTTGGGTTCTGATGGCTCAGAATAAGTGTAAATAACAATTGTTCCTGTTCTGGCCATAAACACTGAAGAGTCTTTTGGGAAGTCAAAATAGGTCACCTTTTGCCTGAATTCTTACCTAGCCTTTAATCACTGAATGGATGTTGCCTAAGACAAACTGAGAGCTAGAAAAGATCTTAGCTTTAAAAAGTCCTGGTATCTCAATTCATCCAGGGCCATCTTCAATTGTCCTGACCTTTGTCTTTCCCCTGGACTCTGAGGACTCTGGAGGAGTGAGGCTGTACAGTCCTGCTTCACTTAAATCCAATTTACTTGCAAGTCCTGATGTCACTGGTCCTCTTCAAGAATGAAGGGCAAGACGATATGATGGTATACTTAGAGAACCCCAGAGATTCTACTAAAAAGTTATTAGAAATAATCCTCAACTTTAGCAAAGTTGCTGGTCATAAAATAAACCCACATAAGTCATCAGCATTCTTATATATCACTAACAAAATCCAACAGTCAGAGTTACAAAGAGAAATTCCATTTAAAGTAACTACTGATAATATAAAATATTTAGGAATCTATCTGCCAAGGGAAAATCAGAAACTTTATGAGCAAAATTACAGACCACTTTTCACACAAATTAAGTCTGATCTAACCAATTGGAAAAATATTAAATGCTCTTGGATAGGGCGAGCAAATATAATAAAGATGACAATATTACCTAAACTAATCTATTTATTTAGCGCTATACCAATCAGACTCCCAAAAAACTATTTTAATGACCTAGAAAAAATAACAACAAAGTTCATATGGAAAAACAAAAGGTCAAGAATTTCAAGGGAATTAAAGAAAAAAAATCAAATGAAGGTGGCTTAGCTGTACCAGATCTAAAATTATATTATAGAGCAGCAGTTACCAAAACTATTTGGTATTGGCTAAGGAATAGATTAGTTGATCAGTGGAATAGATTAGGTTCAAGGGATAAAACAGTCAACAAATATAGCAACCTAGTCTTTGACAAACCCAAAGATCCCAGCTTTTGGGATAAGAACTTACTGTTTGATAAAAATTGCTGGGAAAATTGGAAACTAATATGGCAGAAACTAGGCATTGATCCATACTTAACGCCGTACACCAAGATAAGGTCAAAATGGGTTCATGACCTAGGCATAAAGAATGAAATTATTAATAAATTAGAGGAACATAGGATAGTTTACCTCTCAGACCTGTGGAAGGGGAAGGTCTTTATGACCAAAGCAGAACTAGAGATCATTACTGATCACAAAATAGAAAATTTCGATTATACCAAACTGAAAAGTTTTTGTACAAACAAAACTAATGCAGACAAGATTAGAAGGGAAGCAATAAACTGGGAAAATATTTTTACAGTCAAAGGTTCTGATAAAGGCCTCATTTCCAAAATATATAGAGAATTAACTCTAATTTATAAAAAATCAAGCCATTCTGCAATTGAAAAATGGTCAAAGGATATGAACAGACAATTCTCAGATGAAGAAATTGAAACTATTTCTAGTCATATGAAAAGATGCTCCAAGTCATTATTAATCAGAGAAATGCAAATTAAGACAACTCTAAGATACCACTACACACCTGTCAGATTGGCTAAGATGACAGGAAAAAATAATGATGATTGTTGGAGGGGATGCGGGAAAACCGGGACATTGATGCATTGCTGGTGGAGTTGTGAACGAATCCAACCATTCTGGAGAGTAGTTTGAAACTATGCTCAAAAAGTTATCAAACTGTGCATACCCTTTGATCCAGCAGTGTTACTACTGGCCTTATACCCCAAAGAGATCATAAAGAAGGGAAAAGGACCTGTATGTCCACGAATGTTTGTGGCAGCCCGTTTTGTGGTGGCTAGAAACTGGAAACTGAGTGGATGCCCATCAGTTGGAGAATGGCTGAATAAATTGTGGTATATGAATATTATGGAATATTACTGTTCTGTAAGAAATGACCAACAGGAGGATTTCAGAAAGGCCTAGAGAGACCTACACGAACAGATGCTGAGTGAAATGAGCAGGACCAGGAGATCATTATATACTTCAACAACAATACTATATGATGACCAGTTCTGATGGACCTGGCCATCCTCAGCAATGGGATCAATCAAATCATTTCCATTGGAGCAGTAATGAACTGAACCAGCTACGCCCAGAGAAAGAACTCTGGGTGATGACTAAAAACCATTACATTGAATTCCCAATCCCTATATTTATGCCCACCTGCATTTTTGATTTCCTTCACAAGCTAATTGTACAATATTTCAGAGTCTGATTCTTTTTGTACAGCAAAATAACAGTATGGTCATGTATACTTATTGTGTATCTAATTTATATTTTAATATATTTAACATCTACTGGTCATCCTGCCATCTGGGGGAGGGAGTGGGGGGTAAGAGGTGAAAAACTGGAACAAGAGGTTTGGCGATTGTTAATGCTGTAAAGTTACCCATACATATAACCTGCAAATAAAAGGCTATTAAATTAAAAAAAAAGAATGAAGGGCAAACAATAATTCCTCTTCTTCCTTTTCACTAATCCAAATTCAACCAACTTTATAGTTTGTATTTACATATACATATATATTTAAAAATGTTGTTTTCATGCAGTGGAATGTAAGCTCTTTGATCAATATGGAAAAGAAGATATTTCTGGCTGGAAGAACCACTTAACAGAAGAATAAGGGCCAGAAGGAATGAGACCTATTGTAAAAGCAATGAGGAGTCCAGATTAGATATACATACATGTAGCAAAACAGTGAAAAAGGAATCTCCAAAAGAAGACTGAGATCATATTGTGTAATCCTTGATGTCTGACTATTTAGATTTGACTTATCTAGTATGTAATAAGGAATCACCAAAAGTTTTCAGCAGGAAAGTGACATAATAAAATATTATCTTTAGGAAGAATAATCTGCAGAATGGATTGGGGAGAGGAGAGAAGTAGAAAGACAAGCAAGGAGTCCATAGTACAAGTGAGAGACAGTAGAGTTTCTTCTATGGAGGTAGCATAGGCTTGGAAAAGTAATAGCTGGGACATACATTATTATAAGAATATCTTCATTCAAACTAAAAGGACCTGAGATTGAAATTTGACTTTAATTATAGCAGAGATTGCTCCACAGGAAAAAATTAAATCAAAAGTACTATCCAGTGACCTAACATTCACAAATTAACAAGTCCCAGGTAAAGAGAACAAACTCAAACAAACAAAGCCTAGAAAGTATAGATACTCTCACCACAAGTAAATAAATGCCCTTGAACTATTTAAAAATAAACACATACAAGAAAAAGAGGACACTGACAGATATGGACAACTTCCAAGCAGATAACTAAAGAAAAAAAAACTAGGATACCAATGTTGAAATGAGTGATTAGTTTAAAAAGCTTTGACTCTCTTTCATTTGTCAACCAGAGTGCTCAGGAAAAATTAGAATCAAGGTACTATCCATGACCACTTATCAAATTACAGTCCTAGGTAAGTAAACACACAACACATAGGCACAATGGTTTAGAATGAGTAATAGACTATGTCCCACACAGTAAACTAATTATCTTGAACTATTTAAAGATAATAATACAATGAAACAGAACAACTGAGGAATAACTTCATATGGATTTTATCAATAAAAAAAGAACTAGATACATGTTGAAATGTGATGTATACAAAGCTTTCTCTCTTTCATTTTCAAACATCTGAAAAACAGTACCAGATATCACCATTATCGCCTTACATGCAAACACACACAAACATGATAATGTGAAATGTAATAAATGTCCCAGAACATGAAATTACAATTAAAGATAAATACAATGAAACAACAACGGAATATATAGCTGGTATTTTTTAGAATAAAATAGAAATGGATAAATTTCATTGATAGAATTTTAAACCTAGATAAAACAATTTATTCTTAATCAAAATAGAAACAGAAATCAAATTACTAGAATATCAATAAATTGAAAGAAAAAATGACATTATACAATTGTAAGGAGCTATTTTCCAATTTATGCCAAAAAACTGATAATTCTTAAGTGGATTTCATTGATATTTCATTTTCAAAATGATAAAATTCACAATTTTAGTAGGAATACTTAAAAATACATCTATATCATTTAGACTATTTCAATTATAGAAATAACTGAATCTAATACATAAATGGTCATTCTAAAAAATGAGATCAAATTAGCAATTTAAGGAAGTACTTTATAAAACTTATCTTTGAAAATTTAATTCCATATGTCACCTAAGAAATTAAGATCAATATTTGAAAAATATTTAAGATTATCTATAAAAAGTTAAGTTCTACCAAATTCCTTCTATGACACAAATATAATTTTGAAACCTAAACTAAGGAGAGCAAAAACAAAGAAAACTATAGACAAATTACGCTAATAATACTGATGCAAAAAATTTAAATAAAATACTAACAAGGAGACTATAGCACTATATCATCAACTATGATATATAGAATTCACTTGTAAATCCATTTAGACCTGGGGATTTTTTCCCCCTGGGGGTTCATTTATAGCTTTTTCAATTCATTTTACTAAGACAGGATCATATAAGTATTCTATTTCCTCTTCTGTTAATCTGGACAATTTATAGCTTTTTTTAACATGGATCTGGTGCAATATTAGGAAAACTATATGCATAATTGACCATTTTGATAAAAAAAAAACAATTCTATAACTATCTCATTAGATGCAGAAAAAGCTTTTGACTAAATGTAAGACCCATTTCTCTTAAACCATTATAAAGCAAAGGAATAAACTGAGTTCTTCTTTAAATGATAAGTACTTTCTATTTAAAACCAAGAGCAAATATTATTTGCTGGAAGCCTTCTCAAAAAGATCAGAAATGAAGCAATGATATCCATTATCAGCATCATTATTCAATATTATACTAGAAATGGCAGCTACAGTAATGACCAGAAAAATAAATTGAAGGAATAAGAATAGGTAGCAAGGAGACAAAACTATCCCTCTTTACAGATAATATAATGGTATATTTAGAGAACTATAGAGAGTCAACTAAAAAGCTAGTTCAAAAAAATAACACTTTCATCATAGTAGCAGGAAAGAAAATAAGTCCATATATACCACCAACATTTTTATATATTATCAATAAAACTCAAAAGAAAGCAATTGGAAGAGAAATTTCATTTAAAATCACTTCAGGGTATAAAATACTTGAGAGTCTACCAACCAAGACACACCTAGGAACTATATGAAGACAATTACAAAACATTTTCCACACAAATATGGACCTATCTAAAGAAATGAAGAAATTACTCATGGTTAGACTGAGCCAATATAATTAAGTGACAGTCTTACCTAAACTGGTTTACCTAATCAGTACCATACCGCTCAAACTACCAATGAATTATTTTATAGAAGTAGAAAAAAATTAGCAATCATCAAAGCAATCTGATACTGGCTTAAAAAAAAAACTACTAGAAACAATCCACAACTTTAGTAAAGTTGCAGGCTACAAAATAAATGCACAGAAATCATTAGCATTTTTATATATTACCAACGAAGTCCAGCAGCAAGAGATACAAAGAGAAAATACATTTAAAATAGCTGTTGATAATATAAAATGTTTGGGAGTTTACCTGACAAGGGAAAGTCAGGAACTATAATGAACACAACTACAAAACACTTCCCATACAAATAAAGTCAGATCTAAACAATTCAAAAAATATCAAGTGCACATGGGTAGGCTGAGTGACTATAATAAAAATGACAATACTACCTAAGTTAATCAACTTATTTAGTGCTATGCCAATCAAACTCCCAATAATTTTACAGATCTAGAAAAATAATAACAAAGTTCATCTGAAAGAACAAAAGGTCAAGAATTCCAAGGGAACTAATGAAAAATCGTCAATGAAGGTGGCCCAGGTATGCCAGACCTAAAACTATGTTATAAAGCAGCAGTCATCAAAAGCATTTGGTACTGGCTAAGAAATAAAGTAGTCAATCAGTGTAATAAGTTAGGTTCACAGGACAAAATAGTCAATAACTAGCAATCTAGTGTTTCACAAAACCAAAGATCCCTGCTTTTGGAATAAGAATTCACTATTTGACAAAAACTGCTGGGAAAATTGGAAACTACTTTGGCAGAAACTAGGTTCTGACCCACACCTAACACTATATATACTCAAAATGGGTCCATGATTTAGGTATAAAGAGTGATAATATATAAGCAAATTAGAACATAGGATAGTTTACCTCTCAGATCTATGGAAGGAAGGAATTTGTGACCAGCTGAAACCATTATTGAACACCAAATAGATAATTTTGATTATATTAAGTTGAAAAGTTTATGCCAACAAAATTAATGCAGACAAGATTAGAAGGGAAGCAATAAATTGGGAAAACATTTTGCCATTTAAGAGTTCTGATAAAAGTCTCATTTCTAAAATATATAGCAAATTGACTCAAATTTATAAGAATTCTCCAATTGATAAATGTTCAAAGGATATGAAAAATTTTCATATGAAGAAATTAAAATCATTTCTAGTCATATGAAAAAGTGCTCTAAATCACTACTGATCAAAAAAATGCAAAGATGACAGGAGAAGATAATGGTAAATGTTAGAGGGGATGTGGGAAAACAGGGACAGTGATACATTGTTGGTGGAATTGTGAATGGATCCAGTCATTCTGGAGAGCAATTGGAACTATGCTCAAAGAGTTATCAAACTGTGTATACCCTTTGATCCAGCAGTGTTTCTACTGGGGTTATATCCAAGAGAGATATTAAAGGAGTGAACAGGACCCACATGGGCAAAAATGTTGCGGCAGCTCTTTTTCTAGTGGCAAGGAATTGGAAACTGAGTGGATGCCCATCAGTTGGAGAATGACTGAATAAATTGTAGTATATGAATGTTATGGAATATTATTGTTCTACAAGAAACTATCAGCAGGATGATTTTATTTTTTTTTAATTTTATTTTTTTATTATAACAACTTTTTATTGACAGAACCCATGCCAGGATAATTTTTTACAACATTATCACTTGCACTCACTTCTGTTCCGATTTTTCCCCTCTCTCCCTCCACCCCCTCCCCTAGATGGCAAGCAGTCCTATATATGTTGAATATATTGCAGTATATCCTAGATACAATATATGTGTGTAGAACCAAACAGTTCTCTTGTTGCACAGGGAGAATTGGATTCAGAAGGTAAAAAATAACCAGGGAAGATAAACAAAAATGCAAACAGTTTACATTCATTTCCCAGTGTTCTTTGGGTGTAGCTGCTTCTGTCCATCATTGATCAATTGAAACTGAATTAGGTCTCTTTGTCAAAGAAATCCACTTCCATCAGATTACATCTTCATACAGGATCGTTGTTGAAGTATATAATGATCTCCTGGTTCTGCTCATTTCACTTAGCATCAGTTCATGTAAGTCACTCCAAGCCTCTCTGTATTCATCCCAGCAGGATGATTTTAGAGAGGCCTGGGGAGACTTACATGAACTCATGCTAAGTGAAATGAGCAGAACCAGGAGATCATTGTACACACAACAACAAGATTATACGATGATCAATTCTGATGGACGTGGCTCTTTCCAACAATGAGATGATTCAGATCTGTTCCAATAATCTTGGGATGAAGAGAACCATCTATACCCAGAGAGAGGGCTGTAAAAACTGAGTGTGGACTACAACATAGCATTTTCTCTCTTTCTGTTGTTGTTTGTTTGCATTTTGTTTTCTTTCTCAGCTTTTTTCCCCCTCTTGATCTGATTTTTCTTGTGCAGCAAGATAATTGTAAATGTGCATACATATATTGGATTTAACATATATTTTAACATATTTAACATGTATTGGATTACCTGTCATCTAGGGGAGGGGTGGGGGAAAGAGGGGAAAATTTGGAACACAAGGTTTTGCAAGGGTCAGTGTTGAAAAATTACCCATGCATATGTTTTGTAAATAAAAAACTTTAATAAAAATGATGGAAAATAGAGTTGTGGATTAATGGGATAGATTAAGTATATGATACAAAGAAGTAAATGATCATAGTAATCTACTAATAAAATCAAAATCCAATCTTTTGGTTGAAGAACTCACTACTAAACAAAATTTTCATGGAAAACTGGAAAACAATCTGACAGAAACTCAGCACAGACCAATATCTCACACTGTATTCCAAGGTAAGATTAAAATGGGTACATGATGTGAAGATAAAGGGTAACACTACAAACAAATTAAGAAAAGATAGAAAATTTTACCTGCCAGGTCTACTTATGGGAAAGATTTTATGACCAAATGAGAAGTTCAAGGGAGGCAAACTGAATAATTTTGATTACCTGAAATAAAAAAAATTATAGAACAAACAAAACCAATGCAGTCAGAAATAGAAGCAAAGCAGGAAATTTGGAGGGAGGAATTTACAACAAATTTCTCTGATAAAGGTTTCATTTCTAAACTATATTGGGAATTAATCCAAATTTATAAAAAGAGAAATTATTCCCCAGCTGATAAATGGTCAAAATATGAATAAGCAGTCTTCAGAAGAAGGAACCAAAACTATCAATAGTCATATAAAAATACTCTCTAATTCACTATTAATAAGAGAATGCAAATTAAAAGAACTCTGAGGTACCATTTCATATTCATCAGATTAGCTAAGATGACAGAAAAAGAAAATGTCAGCTCATGCAAGGAATATGGAAAAATAGGTACACTAATGCACTGTTGGTGTAGTTGTGAACTAGACTGACCATTCTGGAGAACAATTTGGACCTATGCCTGAAAGACTAGAAAATTGCGTATATCCTCTAAGCCATTTTCAGGACTGCTCATCTACCCTGAAAACCCTGAAAACAGTTTGGCAAACCCTCATACCAGAGTCACTAATAATCCCTGGATACTCCATATGCCTCACGAGCAAAGATACAACAATGACAAAGTAGATGTAAACAAAACAAACTTCCTGATCCTAAAAAAGGATAAAGGGGAGTTAAAAGAGAAAATAGTTAATTTCTAAATGGTATCTAATATTGCCTCTTAGACGAATAGGAATAGCTGAACAAAGTATGGTATATGAATGTAATGAAATATTATTTCTCTGTAAGAAATGACAAGAGAAATTATTTCAGAAAATCCTGAGTAGTATAACAAGCAGAACCAGGAGAACAAGTAATACAAGGACAAAAACACAGAAAATAAAAACAATATAGAAAGATAAGAATTTTGGATCAAATTACCAGCTATATCTCTAGAGTATCTTTTTTTTTTTCATCTAAAGTCATAAGTAAAAGCAAAAAGAGTTTATAAACAGGAATTAATGGAAAAGCCATGTTTATATCACATGGCATTTATGTTGGGAATTGTGTAGATTTGCAGGAGAAAAAAGTCCTGGACAATGACTTGTGTTTCTTGACCTAGGCCTGTAAATGGAAATGAAAACTTCCAATGGGTTCAAGATGCAGAAAGAGACACACATTTTTGGATATGGCCACTGTGACGATTCATTTTCTTTGACTATGCTTACCTGTTACAAGGATTCTTTTTTTTTCCTTTCTTTTTCTCACTTTTTAAGTAGGGGAGAGTAATAAGGAAGTAATAAGTAATAAGGAAAGAGTATCAGCACTATGCCAAAAAGAGGGCCATCAACATGAATGAACAGGATGCTTTCAGAAAAACCTGAGAAGACTTACATGAACTAATATAAAGTGAAATGAATAGAAGCAGAAGAACACTGGACACAGTAACATCAGTATTTATTGGAGGATAATCAACTGTGAATAACTTAACTATTCTTCACAAGACAATGATCCAAGACAATTTCAAAGGAGTTATGATGAAAAATGCTATCCACCTGTAGAGAAAAAACTGAATGGAGTCTGAATAAAGATTGAAGCACATTTTTTTACTTCTTAAAATCTTTGTAGGGGTTGTCTGTAACATGGTTAATATGAAACTGTTTTTACATGATTATACAGATCTATAATCTGTATCAAATTGCTTGCCTTCTAAATAAGGGCAGAGGGAAAGAAGGGAGAAAATTTGCGATTCAAAATTTTTTTAAAATGTTAAAAAAATTTATTTACATGTAATTAAGAAAGAAAAGAAAGGACAAAAAGAGGAGCAATGAAACAATAAAGACACACAAGAGAAGTTCAAAAGGAAACACAGGTAAGCAGGGCAGTTTTGAAAGTAAAAATAATTACTACTTTTGGAAAGTAAACTCTGAAATAGAGCTTCACAGTTTCATGAAGAATCTTTTTTTGGTGTGTTCTGCAATGTATATGGGAATGTTGTTGTTTTTTCATGTTTAATTTAAAATTAAATTCAGAATGTAAATTTTAAAAAATCAAGGAAGTCATTAATTCCTTTTAAGGGTAGAAAGGAGAACTGGCATTATTCATCCATCTTCACTTGAAACTGATTTATACTACAGCAGAAAAAATTCCTGAAATTATGCTACTTAGCCACCAACATGAAGATCATCCAACAAGAAAATCATGGTCACAACAAAAGAGGAACACGGTACAGAAAGTCACATCAAGAAGATGAAGCAATTTTGTGTTTCAATAAAAAGAATATACAGTCAGGGGCTGAAAACAAAAAATGAATAAATTATAACAATGAATTCTCATCAAAGTTTTCATTCCCATTCAAGGCCTTAGATCTGGAAACATATGTCATTGCCTGGGTCTTTTCCCCCTGTAAATCAATACAACGCCAATTGTAAAAACTATGTGATATAAACGTGGATACTGCACATTTCTTCATTCCTTTTAATAAACTTCTGTTACTTTTACATGTGGCTTGAAAGAAAACAATTTTGTAGCAACAATGTAAAAACTCATTGGATCCCATGTAATTCCTATTCACTTTTGTGATTTATTCAAAAGGATCCTCCTGGAAAGTTAGCATCATTCAAAATTGTTTAACTATTAACTTTACTCTTCCCAAGAGTATGACTTCCAAGTTTCTTCTAGATGGCACCCACACAACATTTTCTTGGTCTTTTTGGCTGCAAAAGAGCAAGGAACAATCCTACAATAATTCCCATAGAACCATAACTCAGACAGAACAACTGGGGTTTGATCTAAGAGAGTCAAAATTTAGATCATACACAAGAAACATCTTTAAATCTTCAAAAGCAAAGAAACACTTGGGTTTAGAATTGAGTTACCAAGAAAAATTAGCTTAAATTCCAATAGACTTGAGATGGAAAGTGGCATCCACATCTAGAGAGAGAACTATGGAGACAATATGGATCAAAGCATAATATTTTCATCTTTGTTTTTGTAGTCATTGTCTGCTTGTTTTTTCCTCATGTTTTCCCTTTTGATCTAATTTATTTTTGTATATGACAAATATGGAAATATGTTTAGAAGAAATGCACATGTTTAACATATATAGTTCTGCTTGATATCTTGTAGAAGCACTGTGGGGAGAGGAGAAAAATTTGGGACACAAGATTTTGTGAAGGTGAATGTTGAAAACTATATTGGGATGTATTTGGAAAAATAAAAAAGAATAATTAGCTTAAAATATGAAGGTATCAAATGGTGGCTCCCCTCTTCTTCCCAACCTAAAATCCCCCAACTTGGGAACCATAGATCAGGTGGATGCTTCCTCAGCCAACCTTAGCCTTTTAATCTTCTCCATCTCTCCCTACAGCGGTAACTTCCCCAGCAGAAGTTAAAGTTCTAAAATTTCTGTTCCCACACTTACCTGAACTAAATATACATTCTGGGTCATTTAATTACTCTGAGCATGAAAATAATGAGTTAATGTTTTAAAATCTCAGGCAACTACCCTATACTTCATAATATCATATATCTAGAGCTAGAAGGGACCTCAGATCTAACTACTTCAAAACCTTAATTTTACAAATGAGGCACTTGAGGTCCATGGAGATTAACTGAGTTCATCACATGTATGTACAGCATAATAGATTTAAAAGTGAAGAAGAGAGCACTGAGCTTGGGGTCAGAAAGACCTTGAGCTCAAAAAGACACTGACTAGCCTTGTAAACCTGAGCAGGTGACAACCTCCATCCATTTCAGTTTCTTCATTTGTAAAATGGAGATAATAACTGCATCTCCCTCTCAGGGTTGTTGTGAGGATTAAATGAGATAATCTTTGTAATCGGCTTAGCATAGGGCTGAGCAGATAGCAGAACCTTAATAAATGTTCATTTCATTCCTTCTTAGTCTTTTCTCCTGAATGCACTGCAATATTAATTACAGAACTTTGATTACCACTCCAGAGTCTAGGGAAAATATCAGTCCACTTGTTTCTGTGTCTTATTTCGCCTAGTAAATGGGATCTCCTCCAGAGCAGAGAACAAACCTTAAGTATATTTGTCCAGGGCCCTGACATAGTTAATAAACACTGAATATATTTCTGAAAGAACAAGGCTTCAAAAGGCAAAGATACTAAAAACTAGAATGTCTATCAATATATTGCTTCTTGAAAACCATAGCTAAAAAGGATCAAAAGCATGAACTTTTATGAAAATCTTTGCTCTATGTTTCATACCATATGTGGTTTCATGAGTGGCAGAAATTTCATAGGTTATAGGATCTATTCCCTGACCTACAGGTGAATTTCACTACAGTGTCTGCCAGGCCTAAATGGCTTAGGAAGCTGTTTGCAGCCCCACTTGATTACCTACCTCGGCTCAGCACTTGTCCAAACTTGACATATGTGGCATCGTACAATCTTATACTACTGCTAATTTTACTCAAGAAAGCCTCAAATATAAAGGAGAAAAATGTTGCAATCTGAGTTCACTTTGTTAGTTTTAGTGCTGTGGTTTAAGACTTTATGAATTCTTGGGCAAGAAAGTGAAGCTCTGCTACTGGATTAAGATAGGGGCTTGAGGAGAGAAAGGCAGATTCGGTAAATTAACACTTAGTTAAGAAAATGATGTGAAAACAGGATTCAGATTTCTAGGAAATGGCATATAATACAATAATGATGGGCAATATAATACAATATAATAAAATATAATAAAAATATAATAAAATATAATACAATAATGACAGGCAATGGAATATATGTGATGAGAGTCTGTAAAAAACATATTTGCCAAGAGGCTGGCAAATCTGATCAAGACAACTTGAAACCGAGAATTGGAGGAAGAGGATGAAAATGTACACATATAGTCAGAAAACCACATACAAGCACAGCATAGGAAGAATAAAATGAGCAGGAACACAAATACACTGAAATGAAGGACAATCTGGAAGAAAAGAAGCAAAAAGCAACATTAAAAGACAACACGATCTCTTTTACAATCAAAATATATTATGCTTGAAGATGGGATGGATAGAAAAAACTTAAGGATTACAGGTATCCCAAAACGACAAAAGTCAAAATCTTAACATCATCACAATGCAAGGAATTAAAAATAAGAATCTCAGAACTTTTAAACATTGAAAATAAAGTGCCAATTGGAAAAAAAATTCACAAGATTGCCTGCAAGGGAAAAATAACCCTATACTGCAAACTTGGAGATAGATTATGGTCAAACTGAGCAATTCCAATGACAAGAAATTTTGCAAGTAACTCAGGGAAAAAAAAAAAAACTTCAAATGTAAAGAAAACGAAATTTGAATAACACATGATTATTCTGAAACCACTAGAAAATATAGGAAAGAAAGAAACAATATGTTCCTAAGAGCTCAAAATTCAACCCAAGGAGACTTACCCAGCAAATCTGATTCTAATTATTGATTAAATAAATCTGGTTGTTTAATAAAAAGAGGCGTTTGAAACATTTCTAGAAAGAAAATCAACTTTGAAGCAATTATTTGCTTTTCCAACACTTCAGACAACAAATATACAAGAAAGACATATAAATATATGCACTAAGTACAACAATGACAAAATAACAACAACAACAAAAACAGCATTAGGAGATTTATTTTTAAATGCACTCAAAAAGACATGAGTGAAAGCAGAAATCAAATAGAAATGATAATGGAGAAATAAGTCTGAAATATCATAAATTAAACCTTACAATTGGCTGTCCTCAAATTAATCAATACTTTTTTGTGGAACTAAATTACAGAATCAGAGATTTCATAAATATAGGAAGAAAAGGGAGAAAGATAGAGGAGCATATGTGATGTACCTTAAATAAATAACAATTTAATAATGAAGAGAAAATACTTGCTGTGGTCTCTCAGGAAACAGAGATTCTATAGGAAAATGGGCAAGGAGGCAAAGGGAGAGACTGATAAAGGTAGAAAGAAAAGGAGAAATCAAGTTTCATAGGTGGAAAGAGGTACCAGTACCTATGTCCAAAGGGCTATAAAACTGTGCATTTCCTTTGATCCAGCAGTACCACTTCTGGGTCTGTATCCCAAGGAAATCATAAAGAGAGGAAAAGGCCCCACACATGCAAAAATGTTTGTAGCAGTTCTTTTTGTGGTCGTAAAGAATTGGAAAATGAGTAGACAATTGCCCATCAATTGGACAATGGATGAATAAGTCACTTATTTTATAAAAAAGATGATGATGAACAAGCTGATTTTAGAAGGGCCTGGAAAGATTTACATGAACTGATGCTGAGCAAAACTAGCAGAACCAAAAATTGTTACCTTAGAAGCTTCAAACCCATAAAAAATTCCTTCAATCTGTTGCTTAAAATTGAAGGATTGGAACAAAATTTCCTACACATTAGATAATTTTTTTTAATGCACAAGTTTTTTTTCTCCCTTCTCTAGAAGTTTAAGTACTTTCTCTTTTCTTTCTTTGTATTAGAATTTTCCAAAACTGAAAGGACAATGAAATCTCCTGTCACTATTGTATCTTCTTATAGTTTGGTTAATTTTTTCTTTATGAATTTAGGAACTGAGACCTTTGGAGCATATGTTTAATACTGAAAGTATCAGAAAAAAACATAAAGAAGCATTTAAAACATAAAAAGGGATAAGAAAGGAAACTATATTATCCTGAAATGAACCATAGGTAACAAATCAATATCAGAAAGAACTTGCAGAAATTATATTGAATTCTCCTCCAATTTGCATTGTTATACCCAAAGGATACAATAATTATGAATGGCAGTCAACTATCTCAGGACCACCAAAGCCTGTCAAGGAAGGAAGGGTTTTCTTATTTTATATTGTCTCCTCACCATACTACCCATTTAAATGCTTACCTGACTAAGCTACATTTTGGACAACACTCTATCACTACAATTGTAACAGCCAAAAACTGATCTGTTTGAACATTCTCAGGCAAACTCGGACAGACTCTAGGACCACTAAATCATACAGAAAGATCCCTGCAAGCCACATACTGACTTAGAAAGTCACATATCACCAGGGTCTCATGTCTGACACCTCTGATCTAAGGGATAATTGGACTCCAGCCCTAACCATTTCTAAGGTTTCTGCTTTCCATCTGCTCACTTCTCACAAGTAGCAACCCTGCTGACCTCTTGGTGGGAGGTATTGCCACATGACCAATAAAACAGAACATGAGAATGGCCATTATAGCAGACTAAGAGGTATGTGACATAGCAACCTACTATTAATGATTCTGGACATCTACAAGCATATTCACCAAGCACGTCAATAGCCCTTCCTTCTAATTCTTGTTTATTATTATTTTGAACCATTTTGTGACAATATATTGTCCTTTATTTTCATTATTTTTTAGTTTCCTTTCCCCTTTTCAGCTTCATTAACTTGAAAACTGTTTCCTTCCAAGCAGACAAGAGTTTTTTATTTATTTTTCCAGTGCAAAAAAATGTTGGCTATGTAATAGTATAGACAGCTTTGGCACAGTTTTTTATTCATGTGTAGTTTTTTATTTCCTTTTATATAGTTTTTGGGAAACAAAACAAATTCAAAATTGTGTTTTGTTTCCACTTCAATGTGCTATTTAGGTTGTTTTTTTTGTTGTTGTTGTTCTGAAATGTTTAATGGTAAGTTCGTGCAACCAAGAAAAATTATTGTACAAAAGTTCAAAAAGTTTAAAATCACTGTACATTACTAAAATTCTGTTTATCATCATTCTTCTCTCTCCCACAAAAAAAGTTATTGGGCTGGACAAAATAATAAATTTTCTGACTTATTTAAAATGCTTGTAAATTTCTTAAGGGCTTGCCACTTTTGACTGGGAATCCATTGATACACATTTGTATTATGAAAGCACTCAATAAAACACTGTGACTGATTTTAAAAACCCACTTATGGCATCTTCTAAATTGAACTGCTATATACATAGTATGTATAAATATACATATAAACACACATATATGTGTGGAGATATATGTGTGTATACATATTTTATTAGCATGTGGAACTTTTACAAAAACTGACTATATAGTAGAGAACAGAGATAGTGCAAAATATGTAAAAAAGCAAAAATAGTAAACATATCCTTTAAATATCCTGAGGGGGGGAAATCTTATTCCTACAACTATATATAAAAATAGACAAAGAAAATTAATGAATTGAATAGCTTTTTAAAAATTAGAAAGCCAAAAAATAAATGCAAAAATAAGTACAAAGGAAGAGATATTAAAAATTAGAGGAGAAACAGGTTGACTGCAACATCCCCCACCTTTAGAAATGATAAATAAAAATGAAAATTGACTCTTTGAAAAGACGAATAAAACTTATGTCTTTAGCAAACATGATTAAAAATAAAAGGGCAGAAAATCAAATGAACAAAACAACATGTGAACAAGGTATGTATTAATTAAGTATAATTATATAGCTCTTAACAAAACAGAACACAAAAGAAATATTTTCAAAAATATAAGATACCCAAAGTGACAGAAAAAACAAGTAGAGATCATAAGGAACCCATTCTCAGAAAAGGAAATTGAATTAGATAATGGGATAACCAAAGGGGAACCCCCCCCCAGGTTGACAGAGTCACAAAAGAATTCTATCAAACTTTTTTTTAATTATATGAATAAGATACAAATCAGTCTCAAAACATGAGCAAGAAAGCAGACTACTAAATTGCTTTTATGATTCAAATGCAGGTAGTCCTAGTATGTAAATAAAGGAAGGATAAAGCACAAAAGGACTATATCAATAATGAATACTGACTAAACTATTTTAAATAAATTATGTCTAACAGGCTATAGCAAATCATCAAAGAAATCATTCAATATGACCAAGATGCATTTATACCAGGGATGCAAGAACATGAAGAAAACAATTAACATTAGTCCTGTTAAAAAACAAAATATCCCCAAACCATATGATTATTCCAATACATGCAGAAAAAAGTTGATAAAGTACAAAAGTCATTTAGCTAACAATCCCACACACATCCACAAACCTGTAAGTTCTGTGCCTATACACAGAAGAATCTTCTGTGAATCACAAAAAGTATATATCTAAAAAACAACCAAAAGCAAATATCATATACAATAAGGAAACACTAGAATTTTTCCCAACAAACACAGCAAAAACCCAAGGATTTCCAGTGTTCCCACTGTTATTTGATATAATTCCAGAAATGCTGGCAACAGCAATCAGAGAAAGAAATTTAAGTTATAAACCTAGGCAAGGAGGTTTGAAAAAAAGCATACTTCAACAATCCTAGGAAATCAAGAAAGACTAATCTAGATAATAGCTTCAACAAAGTTGCAGGTTATAAAATTAACTTCAAAAGTCAATTATATTTCTATATGAAAACAACAAAATCGAAGAGACAATAATATAAAGGGAAATTTCATGCCATATAATTACAAAATTAATAAATACATGGGGATCAACATACCAAAGCATGCAAAACATTTATATAGATTGCCAAGTGTTTTTTAGAAATAACTTAAACAGGTAGACAACTATTCGGTGTTCATTGATGAGCTGTGCCAATGTAATAAAAATGACAATGCTGCCAGCATTAATTTATACCTTTTTAGCTATGCCAATTGTATTATCAAAGGGATAATTTACAGAACCTGATAAAATAATAGCAAAATTCATTTGGAAGTGTGAAAGATCTGGACTATCAAGAGAAATCATGAAAAGAGGTTAGGATGAAGGAAGAAGTCAAACTACATTATAAACTACAAACTATATGGAGATTTACAAATGTCAAGTTATATTTCAATAGCAGCAGTCATCAAAACCATCGGGTATTGGTTAAAAATAGAGAGGTGGATCAATGGAATAAACTAGAAAAGGGAGAATCAGAAACAATGGGACTCAATAACCTAGTGCTCAATGAACTGGAAAACATAAATTACCTAGGAAAGGCCTACCTATTTGAGAAAAAGTCTGGCAGAAAATAGGCTTACACCAATACCTCAGAGTATATTCCACAATATGTTCTGAAGAACTATATGACTTTAATATTAATTATCACACTATTAAAAATGGAAGAAAAACAGATCAAACAACATTTCTCAATGCTTTTGAGTAGATGCATTCTTAAATATACAAGAAATAGAAGGAATTACAAAAAGTAAAAGAGATAACTTTGATTATATGAAACTGAAATCTATCTATACAAACAATTAATGCCCTTAGAATAAGAAAGAAGCCAGTCTAATGAAAAAAAAAATTCTTTGTATCTCTGAAAACTATGTGGTCCTCCAGCTATATAAATGATTAGCAGAAAAATATAAAACCAAAATCATCCCCCCCCCAAATAAGTAGTCAAACTATAAGAATGTTCTCAAAAGAATGACAAATTAGTAACAAACGACACAAAAAATGCTACAAATCACTAATGACATATACAAAATATTTATAGATCACTTTTTGTGAAATGAAAAAAAATTGAAACAAAGTAGATGCCTCTAGGTAAAGAAATGGCTAAATTATGGTACCTAAATTTGACAGAATAATACTCTGATGTAAGAAAGTGAGTTTGAGTAATATAGTAAAACATGGTAAAATCTATACCAATTTAGTCACAAAACAAGAGTGAAGAAAACAATATACATAACAACTACAACACAGGGAAAGATTTTACATGCACATGCACACACACAAAAGTGAATATTGAAAAATTATAAAGAAAAAGCCTCGCTCAAAAAAAAGAGTATGAGAAGATACTCCTATTCCATCTCATCAAGACACACATTTTGAGATTTTTCCAAAGTATTCATCAATGACGTTTATTTTTTTCTTTAAAAATGCTTGTTATTATGGAATATGACTCTCAGAAGGGGAGGGGAAAGAAACCAGGGAAAATTAAGGTGATGTAAAAAATAAAATACAACAATAATAATTTATCTTGAAGAGAGAATGGAAGTGGGAAGAGAGTATACTAATGTAAGCAAAGACAAAAACTAGAAAAAAGGCAGAGAGTATTTGGGTGACAAGCAGCAGAAAAAAACAAAAGCGACAACACAGTATTGATCAAGGCTTCTTAAACTTTTTCCGTTTTGACCTGATAAATTTTACATGGTCCCAAATATAGAGGAATATAAAATAGGAATACAAACCAAACATTTACTGATAATAAATCATAATTTTGTGACTCCCCCACATTCAGTTATATGACCCCATATGGGGTCACAACATACAGTTTAAGAAACTTCAGTATAAATCACTTGTCCAAAAAGGAAAAATGAAACTACAAAACCAGCAGAGAAATGGGGACACTAAATTTGGGGGCATCAGCTAAAATTCCTTGTCGTTCTATCCAAAACAGGGCAAGTGAAGAAAAAGAATTCTTGACTTGGCTTACTGGTTAGCCTTCAAAATGTAGAAGATGGAAAAAGGGCTATTATCCTGGAATCCATTGCTCCATTGATAGTTGACAAAATAGAAATAACAACAGAAATAACAAAAATATAAATAACAAAAAGCATGAAATTTAGGAAGCATGATGGGCACTTACATTAAAGATGTAGGGTCTAGTCCTCCAGGCCTCGTGCCTGATCACCTGGTAGCCACCTGGGACCCCAGGCTAGCTGGATTCAGCTAGGCTGGGCCTCAACAATTAACCACTGGCCAGTCAGCCAGTCAGCTATGTCCAAGTGCTGCTCAAACTGGACTGGCCTGTGCTGGGCCAAGAAATATCCCTCCTGCCAAGGACTCAGCTGCTCATGCGAGAGCTGAAGGATCGTTGGGGAGGAATGCTGATAATTGCTCCCCCCCCCCCCATTCTCATTTTACATATTACAGACCTGTTCTCACCAAACTGCAAATTAAAAAGAAATGAAAAAGGTTCCAAAGGAGAAAAGTATTAAAAACTAACTGGGAAAAAACCCGACAGATTTTCAGGAAATAGAAGAGGGGATGCAGGAGGGAAGAGAAAAAGAAGAGAGAGAGAAAGAGAAAGAAAGAAACAGGAGAGAGACAGAGACAAAGACAGAGAGAGACAGAGACAGAAGAAGGGAGAAGGGGAGAGAGGGAAAGGGAGAAGGAAAAGGAGAGGAAGAGGGAGAGGAGGAGGGGGAGAGGGAGAGGGAGAGGGAGAGATGGAAATAGGGAAAAGGAGAGAGAAGAGGAAGGAAAAGAAGGAAGAAAGAGAAGAGAGCAAAGAGAGGTGAAAGAGAAGAGAGACAAAAGGAGAGGAAAAAAGAGAAGAGAGAGGAAAGAAAAGAGAAGAGAAAGGACAGAAGGAAGAAAAGAGAAGAGAAAATAGAAAGTAAAGGAAAGAGAATAGAGAAAGAAAGAGAGTGAAAGAGAAAAGAAAGCGAGAGAAGAAAGGAAAGAAGCAAGGGAGGAAGGAGAAAGTGAAGCAGAGAATAGAGAGCAAAGAAAAGAGATTAAAGAACAGAAGAGAGAGGAAAGAGAAAAGAAAAGAGAGAAAAGAGAAGGGACAGGAAAGAGAGAAGAGAGAGGAAAGAAAAGAGAAGTCACATGACAAGAGATAAGAAAGAAAAAAGGAGAGAGGGAAGGAAAGAAAAGAGAGAGAAAAGAAAATAGAAGAGAGGAGAGATGAAAGGAGGGAGAAAAGAGAAGAAAGAGAAGGAAAGAAAGAAGCAAGGAAGGAGGGAGGAAGCGAGGGAGAGAAGAGAGAAGACAAGACAGACAAGAGGAAAGAGAAGACATGAGAGAGGAAAGAAAAAGGAGAGAGAACAGAGAAAAGAGAAAGAGAAGAGAGAGAAGAAAAAAAAGAGAAAAGAAAGAAAGAGGAGAGAGGAAATACAGAGAACAGAATTGAAGAGAGAGAGGGAAGAAAGGCAAACAGAAGAGAGAAGAGAGGAGATGAAAGAAGAGAAGAGAGAAGGAAGCAAAAAGAATAATGAAGAGAGAGGGGGAAAAGACATGAAAGAGAAGAGAAAGAAGAAAAAGAGGAGAGAGAATAGAAGAGAGAGGGAAGGAAAGAGAAGAGAAATGAATGAAGAGAGAAAAAGAGAGGAAAGAAAAAAGAGAAGAGAACAGAGAAGAGAGAAAGAAAAGAGAACAGAAAGAGGAGAAAAGAAAGGAAGAGAGAAAAAGAAAAAAGAAGAGAGAAGAGTGAGTTAAGAAAAGAGAAGCAAAAAGAGAATAGAGTGGAAAGTGAAGAGACAGAAAATAGAGGAGAGATAAGATAAAAGAAAGAAGATAGAGGAAAGAAAAGAGGAGAGAGAAAGAGAACAGAGGAAAAGAAAGAGAATAGAGAAAAGAGAGGGGAAAACAGCAGAGAGAGGAAAGAAATGAAAAGTGAAAAGAGAGGAAAGAAAAGAGGAGAAAAAAGTAAAGAGAGAAAACAGGATAAAGACAAAAGAGAGAAAAAAGAAAAAGGAGAGCAAAGAAGAAAGCAAAAAAGAGAAGAGAGGAAAGAAAAGAGATGAAAGAGAAGAGAGGAAAAAGAGAAGAGAGAGGAAAGAGAAGAGAGAGGAAAGGAAAGGACAGTCATGTAGTGGGTGAGAACTCTGAAAAGGTATACTTGAATCACAGCATGGTACTTATGGCTGCGCATGCTTAATGTAATGTAGTGAGATACTGAAGGATTTAAAGGCTGAGGGAGGGACAAAAAGTTCTCTGAGCCTCAACACTCTTACTCACAGCTCTCTGCCAGAGAAGACTTCAGGCTCCCTAGTTCAGAGTCCAGACTCCATATTTGACCAGTTACATATGGTCTCTCCTGCCTCCTTCATTTCTCCACTTGAAGACCAAGGACTTTTCCTGGTCCCAAGATGTTCTAGAGAGCTAGCCCGGACAGTACAAAGTCAGAAGAAAAGAGAGAGGAGAGAGGAAAGGTAAAAGAAGAAGAGAGAGGAAAGGAAAGAAAAGTGAAAAGAGAGAAGAAGGAATATAGAGAAGAGAGAAGAAAGAGAAGAGAGGAAAGAAAAGAGAAAAAAGAAGAAAGGAACAAAGGAAAGAAAAGAAAAGAAACAAAAGAAAAGAAAGAAGAGAGAAGAGAAGAGATAGGAAAGAAAAGAGGAGAGAGAAGAAAGCAAGGAGAGAATTGTGAAGAGAGAGAAAAGAGATGAAAGAGAAGAGAGAAAAAAGGAGAGAGAGGAGAAGGGAAAGGAAAGAGAAGAGATAGGAAAGAAGAGAGAAGAGGAAAAAACAAGAAGAGAGAAAACAGAGAAGAAAAAAGAAAAGAGAAGAAAAGAAAGAGAAAAAAGAAAGAAAGAAAAGAGAAGAGAGCAAAGAGAAGAGAAAAGAGTATAGAAGAGAGAGAAGAGAAAATAGAAGAAAGAAACAAAAGAGGAAAGAGAAGAGAGAAAAAGGAAAGAAATGAGAAGAGAGGGAAAATAAGAAAAGAGAAAAACGAGAAAAGAAAAGAGAAGAGAGGAAATAAATGAGAAGAGAGAAGAAAGTGAAGAGAGAATAGCAAAGAAAGAGGAAAGAAAAGAGAAGCAAGGAAAGAAATGAGAATAAATAAGAGAGGAAAGAAAAGAAAAGAGAGGAAAGAAAAGAGGAGACAGAGGAAAGAAAGAGAAGAGAGAAGAAAGCAAAGACAATGAAAGAAAAGAGAAGAAAGGGAGAGAGAAGAGAGGAAGGAATAAAGAAGAGAGAAGAAAGAGAAAAGTGGAAAGGAAAGAGAAAAAGAGAAGAAAGGAACAAAGGAAAGAAAAGAGAAGGGACAAGAGAGAGGAAAGAAGAGAGAAGAGAAGAGAGGAAAGAAAAAAGAAGTCAGAAGAGAAGAGAGAGGGGAGAAGAAAGGAAAGAAAAGAAAGAAGAGAGAGGAAAGAAAAGAGAGGAAAGAGAAGAGAAAAAAAAAGAGGAGAGAGGGGAGGCAGAAGAGACAAGAGCAGAAAGAAATGAGAAGAGAAGAGAGAAGAAAGAAAAGAGAAGCAAGGAAAGATATAGAATAAAGGAAGAAATAAAGAAATGAGAATAAATAAGAGAGGAAAGGAAAGAGAGGAGCAAAAAGGAAGAGAAGAGAGGAAAGAAAAGAGAAGAAAGAAGAAAACGAAGAGAGAAAAGGAAAGAGAATAGATAAGAGAGAGGAAGGAATAGAGAAGAGAGGAAAGAAAAGAGAAGAAAGGAACAAAGGAAAGAAAAGAGGAGACAAGAAAGAAGAGAGGAGAGAGAAGAGAGGAAAGAAAAGAGGAGAGAAGAAAGTTAGGAGAGAATTGTGAAGAGAGAGAAAAAAGATGAAAGAGTAGAGAGAAAAAGAGGAAAGAGAGGAGAATTGAGAGGAAAGGAAAGAAAAGAAATAAGAGAGAGGAAAGAAGAGAGAAGAGGAGAGGAAAGAAATGGAAAGAGAAAAGAAAGAGTAGAAAAGAGAGGAAATAAGAGAAAAGAAAGGATGAAAGAAAAGAGAAGAATGAAAAGAAAAGTGAAGAGACAGCAAAGAAAAGAGAAGAAAGAAAGAAATGAGAGAAAAGAGAAGAAAAACAAGAGAGGAAAGAAATGAGAAGAGAGAAAGGGAGGAAAGAAAAGAGAAGAGAAAGGTAATAAGAGAGAAGAAAGTGAAGAGAGAATAGCAAAGAAAGGGGAAAGAAGAGAGAAGAGAGTAAAAGAAAAGGGAAGACAGAAGAAAGCAAAGAGAGAAGAAAAAGGAAAGAAAAGAGAGAAGAGAGAGCAAAGAAAAGAGGAGAGGAAAGTAGGGAGAAGAGAGGACAGAAGAGAGAAGAGGAAAGAAAAGAAAAGGAATACAGAAGAAAGAAAAGAGAAAAGAGAAAGGAAAATAGTGGAAAGAGAACAGAAGAGAAAAGAAAGAAAAGAAAAGAGTTAAGAGAGAGAAGATAGAGTAATAAAAGAGGAGAGAGAAAGAGAAGAGAGAAAAAAGAAAATAGAAAGAGAGGAAATAAAGAAGAGAAAAGAGAGAGGAAAGAAAAGAAAGAAGAAAGTGAAGAGCGAAAAGCAAAGAGAGAGGAAAGAAAAGAGAGAAGAAAACAAAAAGAGAAGAGAGGAAAGAAAGGAGAAGAAGAGAAGAGAGAGAAAAGAAAAGATAAGAAAGAAGAAAGAGAAAAGAAAGTGAAGAGAGAAGAGCAAAGCTAGAGAAAAGAAAAGAGAGGAGAGAAGAGAGAAGAAAGCAAAGAAAAGAGATGAAAAAGAAGAGGAGAGAAAAAGAGGAGAGAGGAAAAAATAGAAGAGAGAGGAAAGAGAAGAAGAGAGGAAAGAAGAGAGAAGAGAAGAGAGCACAAAGAAAAGAGAAGAGAGAAAAGAAAAGAGAAGACAGAAGAGAAAGGAAAGAAGAAAGAAGAGAAAGAAAAGAAAAGAGAAGGGAGAAGAAAGAAGACAGAAGAGAAGAAAGAAAAGAGAGGGGGGAAAGAGAAAAGAAAAGATAAGAAAAAAGAGGAGAGAGAAAAGAAAAGATGAGAGAATTGTGAAGAGAGGAAAGAGATGAAAGAAGATAGAGAAAAAAGGATAGAGGAGAGAGGAAAGAGAAGAGAGAAGAAAAGAGAGAGGAAAGAAGAGAGGAGAGGAAGAAAAAGAGAACACAGAGAAGAGGAGAGAGAACAGAGAAGAGAAAAGAAAGGAGGAGAGAAAAGAGTAGAAAAGAGTGAACAAAGAAAAGAGAAGAGAGAGCAAAAAAAGGAAGAAAGTGGAAAGAGAAGAGAGGGAAAATGAGAAGAGAGAATAACAGAAAGAGGAAAGAAAAGAGAAGAGACAAAAGGAAAGAAGAGAGAAAAAAGCAGAGCGGAAACAAGAGAGAAGAGAGAGGAAAGAAAAGAGAAGAGAAAGCAAAAAGAAAAGAAAGGAAAGCAAAGAGACAAAAGAGAGAGAGAACAGGGGGAAAAAGGAGATAGGAAAGAGGAAAGGAAAGAGAAGAAAGAAGAGAAATGAAAAAGTAGAGACAAAAGAAGAGAGAAAAAAGAGGAGAGAGAATAGAAGAGAGAAAATAGAAAAAAGAGGAGGGAGAGGAGAGAGAAGAGACAGGAAAGGGAAGAGAAGAAAAAGGAAAGAAGAGAAGAGAGAGAGGAAAGAGAAAAGAGAGGAAAGAAAGGAGAAGAGAGAGGAAGGAATAGAGAAGAGAGAAGAAGAAAAAGAGAAGAGAGGAGAGAAGAGGAAGGAAAGAAGAGAAAGGAAAGAAAAGAGAAGAGAAGAAAGCAAGGAGAGAATTGTGAACAGAAAAGAAAGGAAAAGGATAAATGAAAAGAGACAGAAGAGAGAAAAAAGGGAGAGAGAAGTGAGAAGAAAGGAAAGAGAAGAGAAGAAAGAGGAAAGAAAAGAGAAGAAAGAAGAGAAGAGAGGAAAGAGAAGAGAGAAAAGATCGAGAAAAAGAGGAGACAGAAGAGAGAGGAGAGAGAAGAAAGAAAAGGGAAAGGAGAGGAAAGAAGAGAGAAGAGAAAAGAGAAGAAAGAGGAAAGAAAAGAGAATAGAGAAGAGGAGAGAGAGAAAAGAAGAAAGAAAGAGAGAAAGATTGAACAAAGAAAAGAGAGAAGAGAAAGCAAAAACGAAAAGGGAGTGAAAAGAGAAAAAGAGAAGAGGAGAGAGGAGAGAAGAAAGAGAAGACAGAGAAATGAAAAGCAAAAAGAGAAAAGGGGGGAAGAAAAGAGAAGAAAAGAAAAAGGAGGAGAGAATAGAAGAAAGGAGATGAAAGAGAAGAGAGAGAAAAGAGGAGAGAAAGGAAAGAGAAAAGAAGAGAGCAAAGAAAAGAGAAGAGACCAAAGAAGAGAAAAGAGAGGAAACAAAGGAGAGGAGAGAAAAGATAGAGGAAAGAAAACATGAGAGAGAAGAAAGAGAAGAGGAAAGAAAAGAGAACAAGAAAGAGAAGAGAGAAGCAAATGAAAAGAGAATAGCAAAGTGAGAGAAAAGAGAAAAAAGAGGGGAAAAGAGAGAAGAGAATAGAGAAAAAAAGAGAGAGAAGGAAGGAAAGAAAAGAGGAGAGAGAAGAAAGAAAAGAGAAGAAAAAGAATAGAATAAAGGAAAGAAGATAGAAAAAAGAAGAGAGAAGAGAGAGAAAAGCAAAAAGGAGAAGAAAAAAGAAAAGAGAAGAGAAAGGAAAGAAAAGGACAAAAGAGAAGAGAGAAAAAAGAGGAGCGAGAAGAAAAGAGAGGATAGAGGAGAGAAGAGAGGAGAGGGAAAATTAAAGAGAGAATAGAAGAGAAAGAAAATTAAAGAGAAGACAAGGGAAAGAAAAGAAAAGAGAAAGGAAAAAGAAAAGGGAAAGGAAAGAAGAGAGAAGAGAGAGGAAAGAAGAGAGAAGAGAGAGGAAAGAAGAGAGGAGAGGAAAAAAAGGAGAGAAAAAAGGAGAGAGAAGATAAGAGACAGAGGAAATAAAAGAGAAGATAAGAGAAGAAGAAAAGAGAAGAGAGAAGAAGAGAGAGGAAAGAAAAGAGAAGAGAGAACAGAGAGGAAAGAAGGGAGAGGAGACAAGAAAGAGAAGAGGAAAAAAAAGAAAAATAAGAGAGAAGAGAGGAAAGAAAAGATGAAATAAAAGAGAAAGAAGAGAAGAAAAAGAAGAGAGAAGAGAGAGGAAAGGACAGAGAACTTCTATTCTCAGAAAAGAGAGTAGAGAGGAAAGAAACGAGAGGAATGTGGAAAGAGAAGAGAGCAAAGAGGAGAAAAGTGGAAAAAAAGAAAGAGAAGAGAGGAAAGAAAAGAGGAGAGAGACAAGATAGAGGAGTGTGGAAAGAGAAGAAAGCAAAGAGAGGGGAAAAAGTGAAAAAAGAAAGAAGAGAGGAAAGAAAAGATGAAAGAGAAGAGAGAAAACAGAGGAGAGAGAACGGAAGAGAGGAGAGGAAAGGGAAGCAAGAAGAAATAAAAGCGAGAGAAGAGAGGAAAGATAAGAGAGGAAAGGAAAGAAAAGAGGAGAGGAAAGAAAAGAGGAGAGGAAAGAAAAGAGAAGGGAGAGGAAAGAAAAGATGAGAAAAGAGAGAAGAAACAAGAGAAGAGAGAAGAGGAAATAAAGGACAAGAGAGGAGGAAAGAGAGGAGAGCAGAAAGATGAGAAAAGAAGAAAAAAGAAGCGAAAAGGAAGAGCAAGTGATGATGAACAGCCGCCGCGGGGGCGGCTGTGAGCTAAAGGGCCGTGGCCCCTCCTCCCTCAGGGAACCAACGGCCGTTCCATTGGAGAAACAACGGTCGCTCCCTGGAGCTGCGCTGGCAAGCGCGCGCACGCCCTCCCAGAGGGAGGGCAATCTCGTTACGGCTTCAGGTGGAAGCCAGGTGTCAATCAAGGGGCGGGAGGAACGCCTCGGGCACGTGTGGGCGGGGCGAGAGGTGGGCTGGCCCTGCGACCGCTCCCCTGCAAGACCTCCCTCCCTTTCAGAAACGCTGGGGACCCGGGCCGAGAGGATGCTCCTAACGGAGCCTGAACTAGCGCCGAAAACCTTGCTTTGAGCTCGGAGGAAGGGACGCTCGGGCGCTCCACCTTCCTCCGGTGACCCGGGCTCGGAGACTGGGGGCCGGGAGGGGGGACTCTGGGGGTTCCTTCCGACACCACCCCCTCTATTTTAGGAACTGCGATTCCTTTAGCGCCTCGAGGTCCATTGGTAATAGCGACTGACCTCGAGCTGGCCATGGGCTTTTTCTTCTATTCTGATACAAAGCTTTTGACATACGTCATCTCATCTGACTCGGCCGAGAAGCCCGGGGAGTAGGCACTGCAGACAGCATCCCTCTCGCGGCAAATTAAGTGATTTTCCCATGACCATATATCCAGTAAAGAGGATCAGAAGGTCACCATTTGAAAGCTTGAAGGTACCTTAGAGGTCATTTTACACATCAAGAATCTGAGGCCCAGAGAGTTCAAGTGACTTGGCCAGTGTCACACAGTAAAGCAACCTAGATTGTCAGGTTCGGGTTGCTTTCCCCTAAGCTACTCTACAGCTGGTTTCCTGTAGGAGCAAATTAAGGACCCGTAGATAGTTAGGGGGTTAAAAATGGGTCAGAAAATAAGGCCTTTAAGATTAAGGACCTGGGATTATTATTTAGGTTTCAGAAAAACAGCCTGAGAAAGAATCGAATTGGCTCAAAGGAGATAAAGAGTAACTAAATCAAGGAGAATCAACTTATTCTTCATAGTTATTTGGGACAAAACATGTGGGAGTAGCGGAGAGGAAGAGCTTTAAACTACACCAAGGACTTTTAAGGTCCAGCCAAGGACGTTGGGGTACATTTTTATTTTCATATTGTGAAGTGGAGGCTGAGGAAGATGATAATTACTATCCTCCTACAGGAATGTTAAATCACCATGAATCAATGCCAAGGAAAGATGGCCACGCTGAGCCACCCGGTGTATCATGTTAAGGGTTATTTATGAGTCAATGAAGGGAAATCTGGAAATGTGTTTCCCATTCTTAGCTCTCCCTCAAAAGGTATATTTGTACATCAAATCAAACAAAAAATAAATTTCTGCCTATAGTTTTGTATTCATAACAGCTATTGTGGAAATACATTTTACATGATGGTACATGTTTAACTTCTCAGATTGCTTGCTATCTTGGGAGGGGAGGAGAAAGGAAGAGAGAAAAATTTGGAACTTAAAATCTTTCACATTTTGAATGTTGAAAACTGTCTTCACGTGTAATTGGAGAAATAAAACACTATTAAAATTTCAAAAGAAAAAAAAAAAACATGAAAAAAAAGCATGGTAGGTTCCACTCCATATCCTATTGAATTTAGCTTGTAAACCATTTATAAATCCATCACTGGAAGTTTGGAAGTTACCATAAGTGCCAAGGTGAAGATGGGCTGGTTTGTGACTATGGTGGCTCGGAAAGCTGATTGATGGCACCGTAACTCATCAACCTGGTCTATACCACACGCTTTATGAAATCTGGATTGCTGAACAAGGAACCAAATAATCCCGTTAAAGGTCAGAAGAATGCTGTGAAGGGACTGTGATCACATTCTTGGCTTGGGAATTGAAACTGTGTTTAGGCAGCAGCAGGTGGGCCGGTATAAAATAAAATCATTAGGTAAAGATTTTTAAAGAAATATTTCAGAGAATACCTGCTAATCAAGTGTGAACTGATGTGCTCTAGAGAAAAGAGCTGGGCTTTTTTGTTGGAAGAGTCAGGTGGAGAATGGCAGTGGTAAATAGAATAGGAAAATGAATCTCATTTGAGGTTTTGATACAGTCTTTTCAGGCCTTATCTCAATTTCTGCAAATATGCCTGGTGAAACAGCTGTGTCGAAGGATAGCTCCTATCAGCATCCTCCAAGTGAATGTTCACTATGACTTGATTACAGTCAGTTTTTATCCAAGAGGCTTATAGGTAAGGGGACTGGGGAACTCTGCAAATTGCAGTACAAGTCCAGGCTACCAATGGGTTAATCGTCTACCTCAATCCAAATAAGGGATTGTTGATCTAAGACTGGGGGGACCTTACAGGCTATTGAGTCCAAGCTTCTCAGTTTACAGAAAAGGAAATTAAGGCACAAAGATATTAAGTGATTTACCCAGGTTCACCCAGCCACCTTATATCTAAGGCAGGATTAGAATTCAAGTCTTCCTGACTCCAAGCTCATTACTACCATCTAGCTGCCAGCTCGTAAATGCCCATTTCCCCTGAATCTTTCCAAACAACCCTAAGGAAAACCTGTGACAAATAGGACAAAGGCCATCGGCTTAAAACGATGCAAAGTAAATAAGGAAGAATCCATACCTCTCCTCTTTCTCCCTTCCGCAACAGATACACTAACACCCCTTACCACAGGTTCCCATATCACCAATGGGAGATAAAATACCGGTACCCTCTCTCAGGGCTAAACCCCTGCTGGAACAGTCACCAACTCCCTGCCAGCAGCTAGTGCCATCTGCTGGGCTGCTTCCTCCATTGAGTTGGTATGTGCCACTGCTGTCATCTGCTGGTTTTTTTGCTGAATTGCAATCACTCTTTTCCAGGGGAGACATGAAGAGCTCTCCTGTGTCTGGGCCACATTTCCAGAAACTGTGGCCTCGGGGCTACTTCAATTATTCTCAGAGTCAGACCCCAACCAGGGCAGCAACCAGAAGACACAGCACAAGCCCTAAGATCGTCTAACATTTTGACAAACAACACGTATCCCACCAAGAAGTCCCCTAGAGTGCTTTATTTGGGGGTTGGGGTGGATATATCCTTTTCGATTCCCAGAATGCCACTGGAAGCTAGATCATAGGTGTGCAAATTAATCTCCAACTGCTACTGTACACCACTGGATATATAGGATGAAGGTGGCAAGCTTGGTCCTGAATTCTTACAACATTCTTGCACTCAGATGGCCACCCTCCTTATACTGTTTTTCACATGTCAGTCACAACTGGCACTATTTTGCAATCCACTTATACGGAGAGTGGCAAAGAAGACCTGGTAGTTTTGATACTTGGGTAAGTTGGCTTTTTTTTTGGGGGGGGTGCCAAGAACCAATGATGACAAGAGCATATATAAGAGACTTCAGGATATCAATCTATGGAAATGAAATGAGAGACCCTATAAAACCACTGCTAGGAGCAAGGGAGCAGGGGTAGGAAAGAAATACACAAATGACAATCCCTAAGTGGAAACTGCTAGTCCTTTTGATGTCCCTTTACTTTACCTATTTATTTCTTCTAGCTAAACTTTGCTATTTTTATGCCACTGAAGGTGTACAAGTGATATGAAAGGACTCTAAAATTATGCATCCTGTGCCAGAGCTACAAATAAGTAAATGAGTCCGTGAAACCATATCCATAAGAGAAATTGAGCATGTATAGCCTAGAAGACAGAAGACTCTGGGGAACCTATGCTAGCTATCAGATTTGAAGGGCTGATATATAAACACATATGATTATAAGTGTTCTGTTTGGTCCCTGGAGGACAAAACCAGGAACAATGGTTGGAACCTGCAAAGAGGCGATTTGTGCTCCACATAGAGGAAAACTCACTAACGATTCGAGCTGTCCACAAGTGAAATGGGCTGCCATAAAAAAGGGTGGATTCCCGCTCCTTGGAGGGCTTCAGGTAGAGGCTGGGGGACTACTTTTCAGGAAGTTGTAGTAAGGATTCCTTTCTTGAATGGGTTGAACTAGATGGCCACTAAGATCTCTTGCAATTAAAAATCTGATCTGTTGAAATACTAGGTAATTTGGGGAAGAAAGGCACCATGGGCTTGTGAGAAATAACTCATTTGGACCCTTACTCTATTCCAATTGGTATTAATCAGTTTGATATTTTACATAAAGTATATAGGAATAATTAGATGACACAGACTCTTATAGTAGTTCACTAGGTTATGAGGGGCACTTGCACTTGCACAAACACAAGAATGCTGACAAACAAATCTCCATTCTGATTGCTGAATTCCATATCCAAACCTAATATGGCTAGAATGTCTTGATTCTTTAGAAAGTCTCCCAACTTATTTTAGTACCTCTGGACCGCTCTCTTGTCCAACAAGAGCAGGTGACCATTTTATGACCACTTAGTCAGAGATGTCCTGTGTTTCATCTGAACTGTGGCACACCCTTCCCATGCCTCCCCCCCTCACACCGATATGTCATTTTTGGCCTTCAAGGGTAAAGTCTATCAACCAATGTAATTCTGTAATTTACCACGCCTTTTTTACACATTTGGTTATCAAACCCTAGAAAAACAAGGTGCTGGGGACCATGTATATCTCACATTGTGAGGAAGATCTGAGGTCCCCTTCATTAGAGAGGACCATGACTCTTTAATAAAGTACCCCTACCTCTGTTTTTTCCTTGCAGATTGGGCCACAGGCTTAAAAGAATAAGGGAAGGCTTCATGGATAACAGGTGGTTCTTGAGCCGAATCATAAAGAGAGCAAGGGATTGCAAGGGGTAGAATGGAAGGAATACATTCTCGGCATTGGGGACAACCTCTCCAAGGACACACAGGTGGAAAATGCAATGTTATATGGGAGGGATGGAGAAAAGGTTGGCTTGGAGGCTGTGTGAAGGGTAACAATGTATGATAAAGCTAGAAATGGGTTGGGGCCATGTTATAAAGTGCTTTTAAAGCTAAACAGGAGTTTATATCAGATGTGAGAAGCACTAATTAGTCACTGGAGTTCATTAAATCAAATAGTGACATGGTCAGACCTACAGTTAGGAAAATCATTATGGCAAGCTGTTTTAGAAAGGAGAACGACTCAAAAGAAAGAAACCAATGTAGGAAACTATTTCAATAGTCCAAGTAGTCATCCATGCAACATGGAACTGGGTGAAAAAAAGGAAGTACAGTGGACAGAGCACCAGGCCTGGAGTCGGACATACTCGTCTTTCTGAGTTCAAATGTGACCTCAGACCCTTACTAGATGTGTGACCCTGGGCAAGTCACTTCACCTTGATAGCCTCACTTTCTTTATCTATAAAATGAGCTGGAGAAGAACATGGTAAACCTCACTAGTATTTTTGCCAAGAAAATCTCAAATAGTGTCATGAAGAGTTGGACATAATTAAAAAGCAACTGAAGTATAAACAAGCTTCATAAACAAATTAGAGCAACGTGGAAGAAATTACATCAGATCTATGAATGGGGATAAGTTCATGATGAAACAGGAAACATAAGTTCATAGGGGGTAAAATGAACAATTTTGATTACATAAATTAAAAAAAAACTCATACAAACAAAACCAATGCAGCTAAAATTAGAAAAGGCGGGAGAGGGGTGAATCTTTGCATCAAATTTCTCTGATGAAGAGTCAGCCTAAGAGTTGGAAGGACCTGAGTTCAAGTTCCATATCTGATACATACTAATTTCATGAACAAGTCACTGAATTTCTTAGTGCCCATAGGTACTTTCTAAAACTAACTTACAGATGATTTGCCAGTTATATATATATATATATATATATATATATATATATATATATATATATAATCACACATCTGAAACAAAGTGCTAGCTTAAAGTTTAGAAGGATTAGCTCCAAATCCTGACCCTGATAATAAAGTTTAGAAGGATTAGCTCCAAATTTTGACCCTGATAATAAAGTTTAGAAAGACTAGCTCCAAATCCCAACCCTGACAATTTCTAGCTGCAGCCACTTTATAAACTATTTTGCCTCAGAAAATTCTTGAGGACTCATCTACTAAGAAAGACATAGATAGTTTATGATCTAAACCAATAGTGATTTCACACATTTCGTTTATTCTATATGAGCATCTAAATAGGCAAAAGGCTCAGTGCATTTGGGGTGGGGAGTGTTATGTGAGGTCACTATCTGTGTTCTACTACTGGCTCACCAAGGAAGAAAGAGCAAACAAAAAATAGTCATGATAATGTACCTAATTTCAACTGGAATTTGGACTCAATTCCTGCTTCCCCATTCTCAATTTTCATATGATTTGGCAGTTTCCCCTGTGAGAGGTGGCAGGTACTTGAGGCAGCTGGGTGGGACAATAGATAGAGCTCTGGACCAGGAGTTCAAATCCATCCTCAGACACAATCTCTATTTGCTTCAGTTTCTTCATCTTTATATTGGGGCTAATAACAGCACCCATTTCTCAGAGTTGTTGTGAAGATTAAATGAGATAATAGTTGTAAAAACGTTTCTGGCACATAGAAGGTGCTTAATTATATTTATTCCCTCCTCTGCTGGTAGGACTCAGTGGTTCCCAGAAAGAGCAACATCCTTTAAACTCCCATTCTTCTCCACCTTTCCAAGTAGGAAAAGCACTTCTCTAGTCCAATTAATATCTAATTTAAATAGTTTGGAGTGGGCATGGGGTTATGAAATCAGAAGAAAAACAAACTTTTTTCAAGTTACAGACATGAGAACTCATAAGATCCTCCTTTCCAATTCGATACTATTCATAGGGATTCATCGTTTTTTGGTAAAAGAAAAGGCTAATTATGGAAATGAAATTAATTTCTATAGATGCCCAGCTTCAGCTAGCTGACTTACTAGATAAGGAAAAGGAGGAGAGCACCTGATGGAAGATTTTCACTGGAAAAATAGACTTCTGAGCAATCCTGAATCACTGATTCAGTAGCCAGCTATCAAAACCTCAAACTGGGTAAGTATACCTCTTCAGCTTGGCTTTTTCTGAGCATACATGTGTGGAAGAGCAAATTTCAGCCAGATTCTGAAAGAGTATGCTTTCGTTTTCCTCTCAACTAAGCCCACCAGGAGGTTATTCTTTCTCCCCCCACAGCGTCTTCCCTATAATGATGCTGTTGCCCTTACTCTAACTCTGGTCAGTCTACTAAAGTCCTCTGTGGATCTCACCCACCAATCAATGGCACGCTTAGGCCTCCTGGAATATTCCTTTCATGGATGCTTCCAAATTCTTATCCTTTCTAACTACATGCTCTTCCAACTCTATTTCATATTTGCCACTTCAGGTGCCTATTTTATATCTATTTTGTAAACTCTTCTAAAAAAAACTTTCCTTTTGGTAGAGAATAGCCGCTGTGTATTTGTCACATGTTGATCCTGAACCTGGTCTTGCTTCCTCAACCTCATTGCTGGTTGTTTGACCTTGGGCAAGTTCCTTAATGTCTCTTTGCTTTGGTTTCCTCGACTGTAACAATAGCACCTATTTTTCAGGATTGTTGTGACTTAGCTTAGCATCCCATCCTTAAATACTCCTTGAGAGCAAGGACCATCTGACTTTTCTATTTGTAACCCCAGCACTTAGCACGAGGCTTCGCATGTAGTTGATACATTTTCATTTTTCATTCATTCATTCACACGGTCTACATCCTGCATCTTTACCTTTAGACAGGTGATCTCCTGTATATAGAATACACTCTTTGTGTTTACCTCCTGAGACCTTTAGTTTAAGAACCAGCTCAGACATTAAACCCATACATGAAGCTATTCAGAAATTCCCTTGGTCATTAACATGTTCTTCATCTTAAAATTATCTTGTGTGCATTTTATATTTACTTCTCTGTGTACATATGTTGTCCCCTTCAGGAGATTCTTAAGTTCCTTAAGGGCAGAAACTGTTTTCTCTCTTTTTTTAATACTCAGGGCCTAGCATAGGAAGTGCATAAGAAACATTTGCTGAATTAAATAGTGAGCTACAAAATGCTACATAAATCTGAGTTCTGTTAAATACACAAAGAAACACATTTTACTTTAAAAAGTAGTTTTTTTAGGCCTAGACTTAAAACTTTATTGGGCATATGTGAAAATTCTCGCATGAAACTTGTTCTGTGGATGTGAATTGGAAATTTGATTGCAACTTGTGGTCTTAGAAAATTGCCTAGGATACTAAAAAAACAAAGTGATGTTGTGGTCATAAATCTAGTATGTATAAGAGCTGATCCTGTTGAGTCAGAGGCTGTTCTTCTATACATTGTATCACCTGCTTAGGAGACCTGTTTTACTCCCGCTAACACCAAAGTAAATTGGTGCTCCCTGAGCACAGGCTTCCTAGGCAGTAACAATAGAAAATCCAAAAATCTTACGGGCAATCCAAGTTCTGAACTTAGAAACTGACAAGATAATTTGCAAAATTGAGACTATAAACCCATGGATGATCAAGAATTGACTTTATCTAGAATGGTCTAGTAAGCTTCTGCTGCAGCTAGCCAGAAATAATCTCTCCACTGAAACAATTGATTTTTGATTCAAGTGTGCACCATAAAAAATGGCACCCCACTACTGTCCTAGAAAATCATCAGTGGCTTGATATGATTTATTAAAAAAAATTTTGATCATTTCCATATTATTTCTATCACCTTTCAGATCTCAGCAAGGCCAGTCCCAGTGCACTCAAATCATGGGGGCAGATCCATCCATCATCAATGTTGGGATGTCACCTGAACAAATGTAAATGACAAGTTCTCAGAAATATGGCTTTTCCTTCCTTGCCCCAAATCCTAGGTCTTGATGCCTGACAGTCCCAATATCTCTGGAGGAAGAGGACTTCAAAGGTCCCTTTCCATTCTATATCATACTTATAGTTGCAATTATATTATTAATTATAATGATATAGTTGGAATTATATTTAATTATAGTTGGAAAGATTTGCTAATTGCCCCCATCTGAGAGATGAACTTGTTTAGAGCGGCTAATTCTAACTATGCCTGCTGGGAGTGCAGAGATATTAGAAGGGTAAATCTGAGCAAATTTTCTAGGAATTTTATTTTTAGAATTCGCATTTCCCCAACAGTTAAATTCTTCATTCTATTTCCAAGAAGGATAATGATCCAGAGTCTCTAATCTACCAACAGAAGACTGAGAATCAGACTCTGAGCTACCAATAGATGGCTGAGATATACTAAGTCCCCAGAGGGCAATTCTCTTCGGAATTATGTCCAAGTGGGAGAATGTGGAAATCTGACTCTTGTGTCTACCTAGATATGTACAAGGCCTTTCTCCCACTGAACTATAAATTCCTTGAAGGCAGGAGCTGTTTTCCTATTGTCTTCGCATCCCTAGCGCTGAACCCAGTTCCTGGAACATATAGATGCTTAATAAATATTTGTTGATTGATTTACTTAACCTGAGTCTTGGTTCTTCATCTGTAAAATAAGGTTGGTGTAGGTGATTTCTAAGATCCTTTCTAGCTTTAAATTGATGATTTTTATGGAGCCTCCTTTTCTTTATGTTAAGCTCAGTCTGTGATAAAGTAGCAGCTCAGGGATCCTTTATGCCTGTTTTTGTGATCATGAAATCACATGACAGAGTTGCACAGAGATAGGAGCTTGAAGACCTCTACCATTAGTTGATAGCACTACTTGAACATATTGCTCTCTCCCCCAAAGTTTTGATGCACAAGAAACATCAACATCTGTTTCCCTGCTTGCTGCTGGAATTGCAGCCTCCCACAGCCAAATTGCCTCAGCTTCCACCAAGAAAAAGGCTATTTATTTTATGCAGCCATATGGGCTCTTACTACCATGTTTTCTCATTTGTGGTCTTGTTTGGGGGCTATTTCTTTTAAGAATAAAATTTTCTGACTTCCTAAGTAATCACTTCTGTCAATAACATATTTTTTTGCTTTTGTTTTTGTTTTTAATAATAAAAAAGAAAGATAAGTACTTCATACCATCTCTATGGTGGTAAATACTGCCATGAGAGTGGGGTGAGGAGAGGCGTTCCATCCATCCTTTCACTTTCCTCTTCTCAGCTCTTGCTCCCCCACCTTGGGATGGGCTCCTCTAAAGAGACACTTTTCTAAGAAAACAATTTAATGAACTTTAAAGGACCTATATAGAGTTGCCTAAAGACTTTCATGTGAAGTAACTTCCTCTGGATGAAGCAGTTGGGTCTCTATCTGCAATCCAAATGGATTCCCCCACCCTCCCCATCCCAATCCCCCCAAACACATATACCCACCCACTATCTGCAGAGGTAATGCTTCTCCTATCACTTGTAGCCTGGTTTTCTCTCTCTCTCTCTCTCTCTCTCTCTCTCTCTCTCTCTCTCTCTCTCTCTTTCTCTCCCTCTTTCACACACACACACACACACACACACACACACACACACACACACACATTTCCTGCTGCTTTTGTGATGGTTTCCCCCCAAAATGAAAAAAAGAACAGAAATAGATTACTTTGAGAAAAGGAGGATAGGAAAGAAGGAAAGATTCATAACGGATGACTTTTCTGTAGCACATTAGATATGCACAGTACTAATAGTAGCTCTGGAGGAGAATATAAGCTCTGTTGAGCCAGACACTGAACAGTTTTTGCTTTGTATTCCCTTAGCACCTAGAACAATGCTTGGTTTGTAGCAGGCAGTGAGATGGTTCAGTGGATAGAACTCTGGGCTTAAAATCAGGAAAATCTGAGTTCAAATGTGGCCCCAATAACTTACTAATTATGTAACCCTGGGTGAGTCACTTAACTCGGTTTGCCTCATTTTCCTCATCTGTAAAATGAGCTGGTAAGGGACGGCTAGGTGGCACAGCTGCAACACTGGCCTGGAGTCAGGAGGCCCTGAATTCAAATTTGTTCTCAGATACTTACTAGCTGGGTGACCCTGGGCAAGTTACCCAACCCCAATTGCTTCTAAAAAAGAAAAAGAAATGAACTGGAGAAGGAAATGGCAAACCACTATAGTATCTTTGCTAAGAAAACCCCAAAAGAGATCACAAAGAGCATTGCATTTCATGTTTGACCTATATTGGATTACTCGCTGTCTAGGGGAGGGGGTGGAGGGAAGAGAGGGAAAAAAAAAATGTGGAACACAAGGTTTTGCAAACTTTGTTGAAAATTTTTTTCCAAGTATTTTGAAAATTAAAAGCTATTTAAAAAAAGAGACACAAAGAGAGGGAGGGAGAGCCAATGAGCACTGAACAGTACAATTATTTTTACATATGAGTCTATGAAATTTTTTACTTTTAAAACCCCCCAAAGTGGAGGGACTTCCCTTTGAGGCTGACTACAAAGAGAATCATTTCCTTCCTGGAAGGAGTGGAGTCCAGCCCTTGCTGGACCTGCTCCAGGGATTGGGGCAGAGGCTGCTATGGGGTACTCCTTTACAGCTGAAGGCAGGTTTGGGGCAGGAAGGGGCCATCTGGGCTTCGTTGGAAGGGGATAGGTGATCATACAAGATCATATAGCAGTCTAGTACAGTAGAAAAAGTTAGGAAGACCTGAGTTTAAATGGGTCTCTTACATATACTGAGTGCGTAATTCGGTAAAAGTCACTTCTATTCTTGGTCCTCTAGGAAACTCTTCAAGGCCACAGGTGTCAACCTGCATTGGCAGAGAGAATTTCCTCATTGGGAGCTTCCTTTGGTCGATGCCATCACAGATCTTTCACACGGTCTACAAAATTAGTTTTTGACAGTCAGAACTAGATCGAGCTTTTCTTCTTTGGGTTAAAGCCTACTTTTGCAAAGTACTTTAGAACCTCCTTGGGATTCTATTTCCTCAACTATAAAATGAGAAGCTTAGACTAAGCCTCTGAGCTCCTTCTAGCTCTAAGTCTATGATACAATTGTTATCTTATCTTCAAAATCTCAGCATTTCCCAAATCCTATAAATTCTTTTAAATAACTTCCAAATATCTTCCTCCCTTCACATTATCACAAGGTGCTCTCAATATTGTCCAGGGACTTCTCACCTCACAGACACCCTGCCGACGCCCTCGTCATTGGCTTCCCTGCTTACAATGTCTCTGTCCTTGAATCCCCTTTGCTTTTGTTAAATGATCATCTTTGCCATAACTCAAAATCCTCCAATGGCTCCCTACTGTCTACAGGATCAAGTCAAATTCTTCAATCTGACATTTCACAGACTTTCCCTCCTGGCATTCTTTTCCACCTGTCTCCTGTGATCGTCTCACTCATTCAATTTTTCTTTACTCACTATTCTCAAAATATACCTGCTGTTTGTCTGTCCTTTTACCTTGTGGTAGTTACAACATCCTGCACCTCTCTAAGGCCTTCCCATCCACCCACATTGTAATCATACTAAAATAATCTCTCCATCCATAAACCCCTCCTCAATCTCTCCATGTTGATGAGAGATCCTTCCTCACAACTCCAAAGGGGATCATTTTTTGGGTGAAAAAAGTTGCCCCAGTTCCCTCCTGCCTTGACATCTTTTTTTACTATTGTCGTGAATCCTTAGGCAAATACTTGGCACTGGTTTAACTCTTGGGTATTTCTTTCTTGTTTTTGCAGTAGACTGTAAGCTCCTGGAGAATAGGACCTATTTTATCCCTAATTTTTTTCTTGTGGTTTAGTGTCCAGGAGCAAGTTCCCAGGACACACCCTACATTCATTATAGAAGTTTGAGATTTGATTCATATTTTCAGAGTAACACATTCCTCCCCCCTAGCACACACTTGTCCCCTTCTAGCGGGGCCCAGATGGCTCTCCCTCCCTCCAAACTTGCCTTCTCTTGGACCTTCAGCTGTGGGGGAACAGTGTCTCTCGGTTGCCTCTGCCTCAATCTCTGGAGTGGGTTTGGCGGGGGTTGCCATCCATTCTTTGTCCGTTAGCCTCTAAATTACTTCAGTGAACTTATTTCTTTTCAAACTCACTCACCTGAGGCAGCACAGAAACATTTAAATTTACTTTATCTGCCCAGATCCCATATCTACCCATCAATTCCCTTTCATGACATATTGTCTGCCTTTCAGTTGCCTACTCCAACATAGATCCCCATCATCCCACTCCTGGTATTCTACTTAGCGAGTATTTCTGGCTAATTGAATACCATGTAGTAACATATAAACAAAAGCTATATCTTACACAGAGCAAGTCCTTAATAAATAATTGAAAAATTGAAAAAAACAAAAGAGTTGCAAGTGACTGAATAACAACAAACACAGTAGGTACTTAATAAGTATTCAAATTAAACAATCTCACTTGATTCTCATAATAATGCTGCAGGTAAATCTTTTATTATATTATGATTTTTATAATTTTACAAATGTAGAAGATGCGGCTTAGGGTTAAGTGACTTATCAAGTGCCAGCCAAAGAAGTAGTAAGTGTAGAATGCAGAAGTTGAACTCAGATCTCTATTTCCAGGTTCAGAACTCTTCCCATTATAATAATGACAAATTTATGGAGGACTTTTGACTTTGCAGATAAGTTTACACATATTATCTCATTTAATAACAATATGTTTTTATGTAGCTCTTTAAAGTTTTCGAATTCATTTTACGTATATTGTCTTTTGATTCTCCTAATTCTGTGAGGTAGGTGGCTATTATTGTTCCCATTTCACAAATAAGAAAACTGAGGCTAAGAAAGCTTAAGTGACTTACTCAATATCACAGGGCTAGTCAGTTACTAGTATCTACAGGAACTGAATGAAGGTCTTTCTGACCACAAAAGCATTATTCTACCCTACCATCCCATCTAGTTGCTTATTGGGAGATAGTTATTATTGGTATCATTATCCTCATTTTAGAAATAAGAATACTGAGGTTCAGAGACATTAATTAGGCAGTTATCTCCAAACTGCCCCACGGTAATGTAAGCTTGTGAAGTAAGGCAGGATTTAAATCCTTCCCTCACCCCTATTAAATCCAGTGCCTTCCCTCAATTAATTATTTCCTATTCATCCTGTATATAATGCTTGTTTGTCCATATCTGTTTATTTGTGATCTTCCCCATTAGATTGTTAAGCTCCTTGAGGGTAGTGATATTTTTTTGCCTTTTTGCTCTCCTCGTGCTTAGTATTAGTACCTGGCATATAGTAGGTGCTTAATAAATGTTGACTGAGTAAACCCTCACCTTTCTGACTCCAGAGCCAGAACTCTGTGCATTATAATATGCTTCCATTACAACAACTGTCTATTTATGTAAAAATGCTATTCCTTATTTCAGATGACATGTATCAGTCTGGACCCTATCAAACTTTAGGCGCCATCATTACTAAGAGGCAGAGAGTTTACTCTGGGTTTATTGTATACATGATATGCATGCTTAAATGGTTAACTCCTAGAAGGTAAAGGATGTTGCAACATACTTCAGACTTCATATAGTCTTCAATACATCTCATGATCCAGTAATAAGTACTTTTTATTTTTTCTTGAATTCAAAATATACAAGTGACCAGATCAAGAAAGTATATATTTATATACATATATGTATGTACGTGTATATATATATATATATATAGAAGAAATTATATTCATGAATGTCCCTTTTTTTATTCTTTGTAAATTATTCTTGGGTTATCTGCTGTGACACCTTATTTATTTTATTATTTCCCCCTTTTCATTTCTACTACCACCCCCCCCCCAAGGAAGCTACACTTAAGAAGAGATATATTTATCTATACATATGAAGATATACACACTCAAAAACCCCATATAAACACATCTTTCCTATCCCTACCAATTCCTTAATTAAATTCTGCTCCATAACATGCCTTGCTATGAAGCTTGTGCAGCCTCATGGTCTAGAATAGTCTTCCACATCTTAGTATTATAAATCACCCAATGTTCCTTGTCTTGGTGTCCTCGATGCCACGGCTTCTGTGGCCTGGTGTCCTGTGTGGTCTCGTCATCTCAAACAGTTTGCCACAGTTTGGAGTTCCAGATCACTTGGTGTCCCTTGTCTTAAATTTTGGGAACACGTTGGAGACCCCCATCTTAAGGTTCCAGATCACTTTGGAGACCCCCTCCCCAACTAGGGCTTCTGGATCACTTTGGAAACCCTGGTCTTAATGTTCCAGATCACTTTGGGGACCCCCCATCTAGGGGTTCCAGATCACTTTGGAGACCCGCCCCTGGCTAGGGCTTCTGGATCACATTGGGTTTCGGATCACTTTGGAGACCCCCGTGTTGGGGTTCCAGGCCACCTCCTGCCTACCATCTGGTGTCTTTGTGTCCTGGGTGCCACGGCCTGCTGTCCTGCATCGCCTCGTGACTTTGAAAAGCTAGCTCAAGGGCGTTTCCCTTTCAGACAGGACAAGTGCCAGCCGGGGGTCTTTCTTCATATAGTCTCTTCTGTGAGGAAAACCCCTCTTCTGCCCCAAGGCCTCTAGATTTTTTACCAGTTTGTGTTCAACCTGAGGTAGAAATTTGATCTCATTGTGGGGGAAATCCAGGGAGCTTGGAACTTACCCACCTTCTCCGCCATCTTTCCAGACGCCTCCCCTGGTACTGTGTGACAAAAACCATTTGAGAAACAATAGTCCCTACCCTCCAGGAACTGATTGCTTAAAACCCCAAAGACACTGAAACAATTTAGCAAAATCGTAGTCTATGTCATTTCCCTGTCCCCGCCACCCCCCCTGTACCCCACCCAAAAATACAAAACAAAACAAAAAAACACTTCCCTAAACTGTTGAGGATCCTCTCCTTCCTCAAGGGTAAAAGCCAATCCATCTACATTGCATTTAAAGCTACCTAGAATGGGGCTCAACTATAGCTTCCCAAACTTATTTGATACACACTGCTAATAATAAGAAGGCCTAGTAGGTTCTTTACTAATGTTCAACATTGCTAATCAAAAGAGGACTTGAGAGATCACAGTCCAAGGTCAGATGAGAGACCCGGGGATTCCAGGGTCTCAGTGTCATGTTTGATGGGGCCTGGTATTAGGCGTGGACTCGTGATCTGGGACACTTCTCCACTCTTTGGGGTTGCAGATCCCTTGGTGCTCCCCGTCTGGTGTTTCCAGATCACTTTGGAGAACCCCTGTCTTGTGGATCTAGACCAATTGGAGACCCACGTCTTGGGGTTCCAGTTCACTCTGGAGACCCTTGTCTTGGGGTTCCGGATCACTTTGGAACTTCAAGACAGGGAGTCTCCAGAGTGATCTGGAAGTCCAAGTGATCTGGAACTGTAAGATGGCGGGTCTCCAGATCACTCTGGAGATCCCCCATCTTGGAGTTCCAGATCACTTTGGAGACCTCCGTCTCAGGTGGGGGAGGAGGGGAGAGGGCTGAACTCTGAACTTGAAACAAGGATGCTCACAAGGTACTAAGTGGAATTGAGGAGACAATGGTTATCTAGTTGAGCATGGTTGAGTATGACTGATTTAATCTGATGACAAAGATAATGGCTCCCTAGTGATAGAATAATTGGTTTATACTCTCAGGGTAGAACATATAAGCTAGAAGCCTTAGCCAGGATTCAGTGGGAGAGATTGAGGGAGCCAGAGAAGACGAGCAGAGAGAAGGCTGTAGCCCTTGGACTTAAATCCATTCATCCCATCTCACAGCCCTTGGTGGTGGGCTCTCCTCTGTGTGTTTCTCCACGAAGACCAAGGCCAGACTGAAAGGCTCTCCAGAAAGCTGCCCAGCCCCAGCAAGGAGACAATACAGAATTTGCACCTGACCTCCTGGCTACTCTTCTGGCTATCACTGAACTGAAAGCAAGGCTGCCTCAAAGACCCCCCAGAAACGGAAACAAAGAAGATGACAGGTAAATACTGACATTTCCCTACTGCCTACTGTGTGAACGTCACAGTGCTAAGGGATCTATATTGATTAATATGAATAAGCAGCATTTATGGTACTTATTATGGACCAGCCAGTGTAGAATGGAATTTGCAGAAAGTCATCCAAAATGTTAGCATTTCTATACCTCCTGTGTGCCAGTCACTGGGGAAAGCACTTTCCATTTATTGATCATAGCTGGGATTGATGGCACCTACTATGTGCCAGTAATTGTCCTACTCAATGTGCTTTTATGAATAGGAACAGGTTCCAATTATACTACATACTATGGGCCATTCATTTTAGAAAATCTTTCCAGATTTGGCCCCAATGCTATATAAATTATTTGATAAAATAGGGAATGAAGGAGTCCTACCAAATTCCTTCTATGACACAGACATGGTACTGATACCTAAACCAGGTAGGCTGAAAACAGAGAAAGAAAATTATAGACCAATCTCCCTAATGAATATTGATGCTAAAATCTTAAATAAGATATTAGCAAAAAGACTACAGAAAATCATCTCCAAGATAATACACTATGATCAAGTAGGATTTATACCAGGAATGCAGGGCTGGTTCAATATTAGGAAAACTATCAATATAATTGGCCATGTTAATAACCAAATTAACAAAAACCATATGATCATCTCAATAGATGCAGAAAAAGCATTTGATAAAATCCAACATCCATTCCTATTAAAAACACTTGAGAGTATAGGAATAAATGGACTTTTCCTTAAAATAATCAGCAGCATCTATTTAAAACCATCAGTAAGCATCATATGTAATGGAGACAAACTGCAACCATTCCCAATAAGATCTGGAGTGAAACAAGGTTGCCCACTATCACCGTTACTATTTAATATTGTATTAGAAACGCTAGCTATAGCAATAAGAGCTGAGAAAGAGATTAAAGGAATAAGAATAGGCAATGAGGAAGCCAAATTATCACTCTTTGCCGATGACATGATGGTATACTTAGAGAACCCCAGAGATTCTGCTAAAAAGTTATTAGAAATAATCCACAACTTTAGCAAAGTTGCTGGTTATAAAATAAACCTACATAAGTCATCAGCATTCTTATATATCACTAACAAAATCCAACAGTCAGAGTTACAAAGAGAAATTCCATTTAAAGTAACTACTGATAATATAAAATATTTAGGAATCTATCTGCAAGGAAAATCAGAAACTTTATAGAGCAAAATTACAGACCACTTTTCACACAAATTAAGTCTGATCTAACCAATTGAAAAATATTAAATGCTCTTGGATAGGGCGAGCAAATATAATAAAGATGACAACATTACCTAACTAATCTATTTATTTAGTGCTATACCAATCAGAGTCCCAAAAAGTATTTTACTGACCTAGCAAAAATAACAACAAAAATCATATGGAAAACAAAAGGTCAAGAATTTCAAGGGAATTAATGAAAAAAAAATCAAATGAAGGTGGCTTAGCTGTATCAGATCTAAAATTATATTATAGAGCAGCAGTTACCAAAACTATTTGGTATTGGCTAAGGAATAGATTAGTTGATCAGTGGAATAGATTAGGTTCAAGGGATGAAACAGTCAACAAATATAGCAACCTAGTCTTTGACAAACCCAAAGATCCCAGCTTTTGGGATAAAAACTTACTGTTTGATAAAAATTGCTGGGAAAATTGGAAACTAATATGGCAGAAACTAGGCATTGATTCATACTTAACGCCGTACACCAAGATAAGGTCAAAATGGATTCATGAACTAGGCATAAAGAATGAAATTATTAATAAATTAGAGGAACACAGGATAGTTTACCTCTCAGACCTGTGGAAGGGGAAGGTCTTTATGACCAAAGCAGAACTAGAGATCATTACTGATCACAAAATAGAAAATTTCAATTATACCAAACTGAAAAGTTTTTGTACAAACAAAACTAATGCAGACAAGATTAGAAGGGAAGCAATAAACTGGGAAAATATTTTTACAGTCAAAGGTTCTGATAAAGGCCTCATTTCCAAAATATATAGAGAATTAACTCTAATTTATAAAAAATCAAGCCAATTCTCCAATTAAAAATGGTCAAAGGATATGAACAGACAATTCTCAGATGAAGAAATTGAAACTATTTCTAGTCATATGAAAAGATGCTCCAAGTCATTATTAATCAGAGAAATGAAAATTAAGACAACTCTAAGATACCACTACACACCTGTCAGATTGGCTAAGATGACAGGAAAAAAATAATGATGAGTGTTGGAGGGATGCGAGGAAAACTGGGACATTGATGCATTGTTGGTGGAGTTGTGAACGAATCCAACCATTTTGGAGAGTAGTTTGGAACTATGCTCAAAAAGTTATCAAACTGTGCATACCCTTTGATCCAGCAGTGTTACTACTGGGATTATATCCCAAAGAGATTATAAAGAAGGGAAAGGGACCTGTATGTGCACGAATGTTTGTGGCAGCCCTTTTTGTATTGGCTAGAAACTGGAAACTGAATGGATGTCCATCAGTTGGAGAATGGCTGAATAAATTGTGGTATATGAATATTATGGAATATTACTGTTCTGTAAGAAATGACCAACAGGATGATTTCAGAAAGGCCTGGAGAGACTTACACGAACTGATGCTGAGTGAAATGAGCAGGACCAGGAGATCATTATATACTTCAACAACAATACTATATGATGACCAGTTCTGATGGACCAGGCCATCCTCAGCAACAAGATCAACCAAATCATTTCCAATGGAGCAGTAATGAACTGAACCAGCTATGCCCAGAAAAAGAACTCTGGGAGATGACTAAAAACCATGACATTGAATTCCCAATCCCTATATTTTTGCCCACTTGCATTTTTGATTTCTTTCACAAGCTAATTGTACAATATTTCAGAGTCTGATTCTTTTTGTACAGCAAAATAACGTTTTGGTCATGTATACTTATTGTGTATCTAATTTATATTTTAATATATTTAACATCTACTGGTCATCCTGCCATCTGGGGGAGGGGGTGGGGGGGTAAGAGGTGAAAAATTGGAACAAGAGGTTTGGCAATTGTTAATGCTGTAAAATTACCCATGCATATATCCTGTAAATAAAGGCTATTAAATTAAAAAAAAATCTTTCCAGATATTGATAATAATAGGTAGCATATACCCCTACTACGTTCAAGTTACTCTTGCAAGTAATATGTAGAAATGACTACTCATCCCTAGCCTTTGATGCCCCCTACTGTGTGCCAGGAACCGTGGGAATCCCCCTCTCTCTATTCCCCTAGCTAGGATTTCCATACTGCGAAATGGGCACTTTCACTCTTTTAAGCACTTTCCCCAGATACATAATAGCTAACATTGGCGTCCTGCTGTTGTGGTCAGGGAGCCTTGGGGCTGATCTCTGGCTTTGAGGGGATGAGGATGCTGCCAGGAGACTGAGGGGCAGTTGCTGTTGTCTGTGGTCTCCACAGAGCGGCAGTTGAGGTCTCTCTGGCCTCCCTGACCTCCTCACCCCTTGGGCAGTTGCCCATCTCTAACTCCTCCACAAGGCGGCAGTTGCGGTCTCTCCCACCTCCCCCCTACCCCCGGGGGCAGTTGCCCTCCCCTCCCCTCCCCATAGAGCCGCAGCTGTGTTCAATCACCTCCCCGCTGAGAGGCAGCTGCAGACTCTCTTCCCAGAGAGTCACTTGTGTTCCCTTAGCTCCCCACCGAGAGGCCTTTGCGTTCTCTGGCCTCTCTCCTCTTCTCTCTGCCTCCATTTGATGTCCTTCACAGGCCACAAGCAACACTGACTGCCTCAGGAAAGGCTGCCCCACAACCCCCTCAAGGCTCACACCCCACAGCTGCTGAGCCTCTCAGGGAATTGGCCTGCCCTTTCCCCCAGCCAGGCTCCATAGCATTCATAGCCCTTTTTTTATTTTCCAGGCACTCTTCCCATCATTATATACAACTGACTCCGTGTACCTAGCACTCTATCCTACCTACTATGTGCCAGTAACCCCGTGAAACACTACCCATATATTCCAAGATCTAGACTTTACCTGCTGCCATATTGGTGCCTGTCACTCTTCTCAAGATTTTTCTTAGAGAAATAATAGCTAGCACTGACATCCTGCCCACCGTGTGGCAGTCATTGTGCTACGGGCTTGATATTTTTGAATAATAATAAGTACCACTTATGCTACCTACTCTGTACGGTCGTTCTAGAAGGGGATTCAGAGAAAGTCATAGAAAGTCACCTGCTGTGAGCCATTCACTCTTTCAGACATTTTCAATATTTGATTTTGATTGGGTTTATCACCCGGTGCCAAGAAATTCCGGAAATGGACATTTATTCATACAAATAGTTTACATTTATAACCTACTAATGCCAACATTTTGAATGGACATTCCAATATAAAAAAATATCTAGCATTTGTAGATTTATTTGTGATTGTGCCAAACATTATACAGAAAAGAATAATCATAAGTAGAATCTGATACCACCACTTAGGAAAGGCCCGGACAGTCTCTCTTTTGTAATACCTGATTTATATACACCAAAAGGTGCCTTTCCTTTTAAGCTTTCCAATATATAAAAATGCCTTAATTGAAATACTGCCACTTGTGAAGCATTGTGCTAAGACTTTATACTTTATTAATAATAATAATTAGCATTTAGGGTCCCTACTTTTCCAGCTTTAGAAGGGAATTACGAAATTCATCAAAAGGTTAGCATTTATAACCTGCGGGCCATTCTGCACAAAGCCTTTACAATTGATCATAACGATTGATGGCACCTGCTAGGTGCCAGTAATTTCCTATCATGCAATTCATTCACAGTAAGGTTGCAATGATCCCACCTAGTATGTGCCAGTTATTTTTTTATAGTTTTTTATTTACAAGAATATACATAGGTAATTTTTCACATTGAAGTTGCAAACCTTTTTCAATTTTTCCTCCTTCCCCCGTGTGGCAGGTTCCCAATACATTTAAATATTTAAAGGAGAAGAAAACAATATATTATAATGTCCAAACCATTTTTTACAAAAGATTGGACTTTGAAATGGTATACAATTAACCTGTTGAAGGAAATCAAAAATGGGTACAAAAAGAGGGTTGGGAATTTTGTATCTTCCATGTTTCCCCTGAGTTCTTTCCTGGTGTATGTAGCTGGTTAGTTATTCCTCCTTGGAAATGATTTGATTGATCCCATTGCTGAGGATGGCCCAGTCCATCAGAATTAATAATAGTATTGTTGTTGAAGAAAATGATCTCCAATTCCTATTTCCTGGCATCAGTTCATCTAAGTCTCCAGGCCTCTCTGAAATCCTCCTGCTGGTCATTTCTTACAGAACAATCATATTCCATAATATTCATATACCACAATTTATTCAGCCATTCTCCAGTTGATGGGCATCCGCTCAGTGTCCAGTTTCTGGCCACTACAAAGAGGGCTGCCACAAACATTCTTTGTGCCAGTCATTTTGAAAAAAATCTTTCCAGATATTAATACTAAGGGCTCGCAGTTATAGTCTCTATTACGTTCCAGTCATTGATCCAAGCATTATACACAATTTAGTCATCATAGCTACCATTTTATAGCACCTACGATGGGCCACTCGGCATGTGAAAAACACTATATTAGTAATAGCTGGTAATTTACATGTTGCCAAATATGTGCCTGTCCATAAAGAATGAGATCATAAATAAATTGGAAGAGCATAGGATAGTTTATCTCTCAGATCTGTGGAAGAGGAAGGAATTTATGACCAAAGAAGAACTAGAGATCACTACTGACTACAAAATTGAAAATTTTGATTATATCAAATTGAAAAGTTTTTGTACAAACAAAACTAATGCAGGCAAGATTAGAAGGGAAACAATAAACTGGGAAAATATTTTTACAGTCAAAGGTTCTGATAAAGGTCTCATTTCCAAAATATATAGAGAATTGACTCTAATTTATAAGAAATCAAGCCATTCTCCAATTGATAAATGGTCAAAGGATATGAACAGACAATTTTCAGATGATGAAATTAAAACTATTACTACTCATATGAAAGAGTGTTCCACCAGCTATGCCCAGAGAAAGAACTCTGGGAGATGACTAAAAACCATTACATTGAATTCCCAATCCCTATATTTATGCCCACCTGCATTTTTGATTTCTTTCACAAGCTAATTGTACAATATTTCAGAGTCTGATTCTTTTTATACAGCAAAATAACATTTTGGTCATGTATACTTATTGTGTATCTAATTTATATTTTAATGCATTTAACATCTACTGGTCATCCTGCCATCTAGGGGAGGGGGTGGGGGGTAAGAGGTGAAAAATTGGAACAAGAGGTTTGGCAATTGTTAACGTTGTAAAGTTACCCATGCATATAACCTGTAAATAAAAGGCTACTAAAAAAAAAAATGAGTGTTCCAAATCACTATTGATCAGAGAAATGCAAATTAAGACAACTCTGAGATACCACTATACACCTGTCCGATTGCCCAGAATGACAGGGAAAGATAATGCAGAATGTTGGAGGGGATGTGGGAAAACAGGGACACTGATACATTGTTGGTGGAATTGTGAACATATCCAGCCATTCTGGAGAGCAATTTGGAACTATGCCCAAAAAGTTATCAAACTCTGCATACCCTTTGATCCAGCAGTGTCTCTACTGGGCTTATACACCAAAGAGATACTAAAAAAGGGAAAGGGACCTGTATGTGCCAAAATGTTTGTGGCAGCCCTGTTTGTAGTGGCCAGAAGCTGGAAAATGAATGGATGCCCATCAATTGGAGAATGGTTGAGTAAATTGTGATATATGAATGTTATGGAATATTATTGTTCTGTAAGAAATGACCAGCAGGACGAATACAGAGAGGATTGGTGAGACCTACATGAACTGATGCTGAGCGAAATGAGCAGAACCAGGAAATCATTATATACCTCAACAACGATACTGTATGAGGATGTATTCTGATGGAAGTGGATTTCTTCAACAAAGCCAAGATCTAACTTAGTTTCAATTGATCAAGGATGGACAGAAGCAGCTACACCCAAAAAAGAACACTAGGAAATGAATGTAAACTGCTTGCATTTTTGTTCTTCTTCCCAGGTTATTTATACCTTCTAAATCCAATTCTCCCTGAACAACAAGAAAACTGTTCGGTTCTACACACATATATTGTATCCAAGATCTACTGTAATCTATTTAACACGTATAGGACTGCTTGCCATCTGGGGGAGGGGGTGGAGGGAGGGAGGGGAAAAATTGGAACAGAAGTGAGTGCAAGGGATAATGTTGTAAAAAATTACCCTGGCATGGGTTCTGTCAATAAAAAGTTATTTAATTAAAAAAAAACAAACAAATATGTGCCTGTCACTGTTCAAAGCTCTTTCCATAGGTAAATAAGAGCTGACATTTGCAAACTGCCTACTTTGTGAAAGTCATCGTCCTAAGAACTGCATATTTATTAATAATAATAGTGTATATTATACCTACTATGTGCTAGTCATTGTAGAAAGGAACTCACCAAAATTCATAAAAAGGGTCTGCAGTTACACCACCTTCATGTGTGAAGGTCATTGTACAAGACACTATATTTTTATTGATCATGGCTGGGACTTATGGCACCTACTATGCGCCAACCATTATTCTAGGCAATGTCCGTATATTAATAGTAATACTTTGCATTTCTAACACCTACTATGTGCCAGTAATTGTCCTACTCAATGTAGATTTATGAATAGGAACAGTTTCCAATTATACCACATACTATGTGCCATTCATTTTAGAAAATCTTTCCAGATATTAATAATAATAGCTAGCATATAGCCCCTACTATGTTCCAGTTACTCTTGCAAGTAATAAACAGAAATGAATACTCATCTCTAGCATTTGATACCACCTGCTGTGTGCCAGGAAGCATGTGAAACACTCTCTCTCTATTCCAATAGCTAGTATGTAGAAAGAAGGGGTGAAACTTGCTCTTTTTCATAATTGGCTTACATGATAATATAAAAACATGGAAAAAGGCATGCAGATAGGGGACATCAGTTGAACTTCTTATCTGGAATTTACCAAGGGAAATAGAATATGGATGTAATCTGGAAAAAGCAGTGATAGACAGTTAAGAGGGAGGATAATATCAGGAAGGGAAGAGTCTCAAACAAAATAAACTTCCTGATCCTGAAGGGAAATTGTAAAGTTCTTGGTTCGGTTTGCTTGGAGGGTCTCTGGACAGCCGTCTTTTCAGTTCAGTAATTGTGGTGTTTTTCTTCTTTAGAATAATAATGGTTCTCTCTGTGGGAGCAGCTTTCTTGGGGAGGTTTTCTGGAGGCAGCCTTAGTTTCAGTTAAAAGTAAATAATCACTTAAATGCAGCCAGGTGATAAAAGTTCAAATCTTTTATTGCGTCCTCCAAGATAGTCCAGTTAGTTTTTCTTAGAGGCCCATCTTTCTGCTTGGTTCCAAGAGCTCTTGCAGCTAGCCCTTTGCTTCTGCCTTGGCCTCAACTCCGACTCATGGCAGTCTTCCAACTGACGCTCCTCCACTCTGAATCTTTCAACTGAACTACCTTAACTGGGCCTCTGTCTGCTTCTTATATATGATCTTCTCTGAGAAAGTGGGATTATGGGTTTCCTCCCAGAGTGCTCTCTGGCCCTAAGAACTTCAAGGGAGGTGTGAATTCGGATATCTCATACTAAACCCTGAAATCTCCCAAACGTGTGAACTCCAATGAGTACTTAAATACTTCGTGCTTATATGAGCTCTCTAAAGGTGTGAACACAAGCATTGTTTCTATCAGTTGTACTTAGTACCTTGTTTCTTCTGGCCCGTAACATCTCCTTATAAGATCAAATCAATCATACTGAACCATGCTAAATTAGATAATTATTGTCTCTATCAACTCTGATGACTTAACACTTTGTAAAGATTCCAACCAGTAATCACCACAAGAGTAGTCAGGGGTTAAAGTCCAAATGCTTTATTATCTCTTTCAAAGTCTTGTCTCCTTTCCTGGGGCCTGGTTAGCTTTCTTAAAGGCCTTCGGGAGTCTTGGTTTCAGTGGAGAGGACAGGCCTGCCACCACAGGATGTGAGATGGGATGAATGAATCTGAGTCCAAGGGCTTGTGCTTCAGCCTCCAGCTTCTGTCTGCTCGTCTTCCCTAGCTCTGAATCTGGCTGAGGCTCCCAGTAGTTTATATGCTCTACACTGAGTATAAACCAATCATTATATCACTAGGAAACCAGTATTTGTTGTCAGATTAAATCAGTCATACTGAACTTAGAGAACTATTAATCACTATGTTAAACTAGATAATCATTGTCTCATCAATTCCACTGAGTTAGTACCTTGTAGGAATCCTTGTTTCAAGTTCAGAGTTCTGGCCCATAACAGGAAATTAAATATGGAAGTGCAGAACAGAACTATAATATATGGGAATGCCTCAAATTGCCTCATAGACAACTGGGGAATGAGTGAATAAGCTGCTGTATATGAATGTATGCTGTAAGAAAAAAAACAAAAGAATTATGTTGGAGAATTCTGAGTGGTATGTATTGATGTAGAGTGAAGTGAGCAAAACCCGAGCAACTTACATAAGAGAAGTAACGTTGCAAAGAAAAGCAATGTTAAAAAAATAAAAAACAAAAAACTTAGGCACATACAGCTACTAAGTCTGCCTCCCAAAGAGATCAAAGAAAAAGGTGTGATAGGCACAAGCATATTTAGATGCAGCTCTTTTTGTGATGGCAAAGAATTGAAAATTATGAGGATGCTTATCAATTGGGGAATGGCTGAACAAGTTATCCCATGTGACTGATGGAATACTTTTGTGTTATAAGAAATGAAGAACAGAATGATTTCAGAAGTAACTGGGAAGGCTTATCAACTACTGCAAAGTGAAGTGAGCAGAAACAGAAGAACATCGTACCCAATAACAGCAACATTTTATGATGATCAAATGTGATTGACTTGGCTATTCTGAGCAATACAATAAACCACAATTCTAAAGGAACTGTGATGAAAATCGGTAAGAAAGTACTGATGGTGTCTGAATGCCAAGCAAGGCATATTGTCTGTCTGTCTTTCTGTCTCTGTCTCTCTCTCTCTGTCTCTGTGTGTGTGTGTGTGTGTGTGTGCCTTTCCTTTCTATTTCTCTCTGTGAATTTTTTACAACATGGTTAATATAAAAATGTGTGTTGCGTGACCATATGTACAATCTATATAAAATTTTTTGCCTTCTCATGTGGGAGTTGGGGCAAAGAAGAGAGGAGAAGAATTTGGAACTCTAAAATCAAAAAAGGTATTTATTTTTTCATGAAATTGAAAAAATAAAATAAATTTAAAACATTTTTAAGAAAAACTTAAGTCACTCTGATCAATTCAATGACTGACAATTTCTCCAGAGGACCAATGATGAAGCATGTTACTCAATTTCTGATAGAGATGATGAACACAAGGTATAGAAAGAGATATGCATTTTTGAATATATCTCCTGTGTGTGGATTCATTTTATCTGACTATACCTATTTGTTAAAAAGATGGAAGGAGAAAAAAAAGAGTACAGACCAAAGTATATTTTCTTTTTCTTTATTTTTTTCTCCTTCTTTTACAAGACTAATAGAGACATGTCTTGCTTCATTTGTAACAGAATTCTTTTCTTGCCTTTTCAGTGGGTGAAAGAACAGGAACTGGGAGGGAGAGAATTTAGAATTGAAAATAAAATTTAATTTTTGTTAGAAAAACAAAGTATATATAAGTGGAGTGATTCTTATATGTGTGTTTAATGAGCTCTCCCAATACATCTGATCTTCCCATGAAGGTCTGTAAACATGTGGCCGCAGCATCTGTCTGAGGCTCCATAAAGAACTTCTTTGGTTGGTCATCTGTGACTGCTTCTGGACCAACTAAGACTTACAAAGGAAATCTTTTTCCTTTTTTTCTTCCTAAAGAGTAGAAAATAGCAGGAAAAAGAAAAAGCACCTGGATAACTCTTTGCATTTGCCCAGGTGGCTCCAAATAACTGGATCTTAGGTTCTCAAATGTCTTTTCTGAGTTTGTGGTTCCTTCTGAGCACATGTCAAAGTTCCCAAAATGTACTTTCCATGCAAGCTTGGGGATTCCCAAATCGTGGGAGCAGATCGAAGATTAAAGGAGAGTACCATTCAGTAGCTGTAAGTTTTTTTACCTTCTGGGAAGGGGGAGGAGAGCATGGTATGATGAGCTGTTTGATGATGTGATGAGCTGTTGCTTAATATTTCCGGATTTGATCATGGATTTCCATAAGTACCTCACATCTTATTCATCTTCTGTATTTTTTATGAAAGGTACAAAAACAGCTGTTCTATACCTGAAAAAAAAAAGCAAATGGTATTAATCGAATATTCATGTTTTCATATAGAAAGCTATTTTTGTATTCTCTTAAGCATATAGACATGCTTTTTGGGGGGTGTTTTAAGTTCAGAATAATTTTTTAACTATAAAGAATGTAAGATCCTTAAGGTCAGAGACTGTCCTGCTTTTTATATTTAAATTTGTATCCCCAATGGTTAGCAGAGTGCCTGGAATATAGTAAGCATTTAATAAATGCTTTTTCATTCATTCAAATTGAATGTACAATCAACATTCATAGCCCTATCAGATGCACAGTTAAACTTGGATTACTTGGATCAAGATCTCCTGGGAGTAAAATGCATCAAACAGTGTAAGTAACATGAATGTCCTTCAGGAGCTATTATAATTATTGTACACTTCAGGTGGCCTTTCAAAGTAATTACAAAAGGGCCCTAAGTCTGTAGCCCCCTCCTCTGTCTGTGGTGACAATAACAGAATGGCAGAAAAAGTAGGCAGGAGGGTCCTAAGAATCATTATTTTTAGAGCATGTGGCAAAATGAATTTAACTACTGATACTCTAATCCAGTGACCAATGAATGGACACATTACTGGATGGCATAAATCATATGAATGTTGACATTCTCACTAAAAAAAAATGGATCCAGAGGAAAAATGAAGTTTCAATTAAATAGGATAACTCACGTGTTCTCCTTGGAGAGGAAAATAAAGGAGTTAGTGTTTTATCGTGAAGCCAAAGGCAAAGAGAAACATCATTTCATGCAGCAATTGGTCATCACCTATTGCAATCCCCAAGATCAACATTGGCAAAAAGATTATCATTAAAATTATTACGGCTTATGAACTAACATCTCCCACAGAAGATAAGGAGGTAGAAAAAAATCTATGGAGAATTCATTAAGATTTTAAACTGTTAATACAAAGAGATTTCAAATACGGGCACACAGAGGAATTTAGCAAAAAAATATCGTACAAGATAAGGTCAAGATTAAGAAACACAATAGGTCCCAAATCTGTAGACTATACAAAAGCCTCACACATGTATATCCCACATACCTCCTTTCAAGAAGACTACTGAAAAATGCTAAACATGACGAGCACTGAATAACATCACAAAAAATAAAGCTGACTCTCTGAATAGATAGGAAGTTCAACATGATCTTTTTAAACAAGCTGTTAATACAGGAAAATTGTAAATAAATAAAATAACAAGTGACATTGACTATTTCCTCAGAAATTTTATTGGGTCACCACAATGGAGAGGCCAAAAGAACCTAGAAATTGCCTCTGCCAACAAATACTTGATCTCCTTGCTGAGTGGAGATATGGGGCAACCAAGAGAAACAACAGTTTAGAATTCGAATTCATTTGTAAAATTGTATGAAAGAGGATGGTGGACAGTAAGAAGCAAGATTGAGTCATAAAACAGCAAGAAGTGGTAGAGGACAAAACACGTTTCAAAAAGTTAAATATAAATTCAGTATAGCCATATTCCCTCAAGAACATTAAAGATGGAAGTACAGTTACAAGAAATTAAAACAATGAAAAGATCTGTCAAAATTTCTAAAATATATTTTCTCCTTTACTAGTTGTGGATTTGCCACATTTAGATTAATATAATAGTACCCCAGAAGCAGATATGCTCTTAAAGAAAGAACAGCTGTACCAGGATAATTATGTACAGATAGTTTATGCTGAGGGCAACATCATTTTGAGGCCTTTGAAGGAACAATTCAATAATTCAATTTACATACACACACACACACACACACACACACACGTAAAATTAAGCATCTACTTTGTGTCAGGTACTGAAGATAAAGAGAAAAAAAGTGAGATCATCTCTCAAGGAGCCTATATTTTAATGGATCCATTCCCAATAGATCTGAAAGGAAAATATTAAACACTTAGAAAAAAATTATGAACAACACTTCTCCCAAAACTACAATTGAGACCACATCAATAATTGCTGATCCATATGCCTACTTACCCCTCCTTTTAAAATCTTTATAAGAAAAATCTACATAAATATCAAAGGCATTTAGTTAAATACAGGAGAAGAGAAGGAACAGGCTTTTGAAAATTACTTTTTACAGTAGATTATCTCTTTAGTCATACAACTGAAAGAAAGAGAATTTAAGATCTCACTGTGTTTACTGTTTGTTGATAATAAAAAGAAGTTGATGGAGTTTAGGAAACATCACTTTTAAGGATTGTAAGATGTTTCCAGTGCCCGTTACAAATAATATACAAAATTCTTTAAAAGATGAAGAACTATGGTACAGTAGAAAGAGAACTGGAATCGGAGAACCTGAATTCAAATTTTACCTGAGATGCTAACTACCTGTTTGACCCTCTGCAAGTCATTTACCCTCCATGATCTTCAATTTCTTCTTCAGTTTAAAAAATGTGAAATTGGACTAAATGGCCTCTAAATCTATGGTCCTGCATAAACAAGAGAAATAACTTTTGGGAATAATCCTTTGATCTTTAACATCGAGAGCCATAAAAGAGAACTTAGCTTCTTAAACTGTAGTTCTCTCAATCCCATATGGTCCTGCATAACCGAAAGTGTGTGTGTGAAGTGCAAAATTGTTATTTATTATCAATAAATGTTTGATTTGGATACCTATTTTTATATACCTATATATCCAGAGTCATGTAAACATTTTTAGATGAAAAGTTGTCTCTAGTGGGAAAAGTTTAAGAAACCCTGAAATAGAAGATGATTGCTGACCAAAGGTGTCTGCCATCATCCTACAGGATGTCTAGTATCGATTCCAAATAGGAGAAGTGAGGTCCTCCAGATGCTCCTGTTTGCAAGGTGACTCAAGTCAATGAAGAATATCCGGCTTCTTCAGTGAGATCCATGATTGTACCATGATTACACCAAGATTAGCTTGGTTATCCACAAGAAAAAATGAACAAAACTGATGGTGGAAAGGGATAGCATTTGAAAAAGCACAGGAGACAGCTATAGCAATTGAGTTTAAATGCTCATTTTGCCACTTACTACTTATGTGATCTTCACCAAATTATTGTTCCTTATCACTGCAAAGTGAAAATTGGATCAGGTGCAAATTCCGGCCACAAATATCCTATTCTAATGCTAAAATGTTTATCGTATGGACTAAGATCTAGTAATAACAATATTGTATGATGACCAACTGTGAATGACTCAGCTATTCTCAGCAAAGACAATGATCCAAGACAATTTTGAGGCTTATGATGAAAAATGCTATCCATGTTCAAAGAAAGAACTGATGGCATCTGAATGCAAATTGAAGCAGACTTTTTAAACGTTACTATTTTTGAGTATCTGGGGTTTGTATTTTCTTTTGCAACATGGCTAATGTGGAAATGTTTTGTGGGACTACAGATATACCATTCTATATCAATTTGCTTGCTTTCTCAATGAGGGGGAAGGGAAAGAGGGAACGGACATTAACATTTTTGTTTACATGTAATGGAGAAAAACAAAAATAAACAACATATGTAAAGTTTTCTAAAAGTATGTACCATTTTCAAAAAGTACCACATATATAAAATGGCATGTGCTTGAAGCAGCATTGTATTTCAGGATGCTGAAATCAAACAAAGAAATCCAGAAAGCAGAAGGGAAAGGCTCAATGGAGAGAGAAACATGAATCATATTAGTGTAGGAGTATACTACAAACAACTTGGACAGAATGCAGCATGGAGGAAAGAAGGGAAGGCACCTGGACAAGCAAAAGAAATGAGACTTGGGGGATGGAGTGAATAAGGTGGGGTAAATGGATACATAGAGACTTGTGCTATCCTTAGGTATCTTTACAATGAGGGAGACTGTCCAGAGACTAGTATTGCTCTGTGATGTCCTGGGGTGGGGAGGGTGGCGTTGAAAATGAATAAGAATCAAAAGTCAGAACCCTACAATATGTTGTTTACAAGAAACACATTTAAAGCAGGGGGATACATATAGAGTAAAGGTAAAAGGCTGGAGCAAAATCTATTATGCTTCAGGTAAAGTCAAAAAAGCAGGGGTAGCCATCCTTATCTCAGATCGAGCAAAAGTAAAAATTGATCTAATTAAAAGAGATAAGGAAGGAAACTACATCCTGCTAAAGGGTAGCATAAACAACGAAGCAATATCAATATTAAACATATATGCACCAAGTGGTATGGCACTCAACTTCCTAAAGGAGAAGTTAAGAGAGTTGCAAGAAGAAATAGACAACAAAACTGTAATAGTAGGAGATCTCAACCTTGCACTCTCAGAATTAGACAAATCAAACCACAAAACAAATAAGAAAGAAATTAAAGAAGTAAATAGAATATTAGAAAAATTAGGTATGTTGGATCTTTGGAGAAAATTGAATGGAGATAGAAGGGAATATACTTTCTTCTCAGCAGTTCATGGAACCTATTCAAAAATTGACCATATATTAGGACATAAAGACCTCAAAATTAAATGCAAGAAAGCAGAAATAGTAAATGCTTTCTTTTCAGATCATGATGCAATAAAAACTACATTCAACAAAAAGTTAGGGGGAAATAGACCAAAAAGTAATTGGAAACTAAACAATCTCATCTTAAAGAATGATTGGGTGAAGCAGCAAATTATAGATACAATTAATAATTTCACTCAAGATAATGACAATGATGAGACATCATACCAAAATTTGTGGGATGCAGCCAAAGCGGTAATAAGAGGGAATTTTATATCCTTAGAGGCTTACTTGAATAAAACAGAGAAAGAAAAGATTAATGAATTGGACTTGCAACTAAAAAAACTAAAAAAAGTCCAAATTAAAAACCCCCAATCAAATGCTAAATTGGAAATTCTAAAATTAAAAGGAGAAATTAAAAATATTGAAAGTAAAAAAACTATTGAACTAATTAATAAAACTAAGAGTTGGTTCTATGAAAAAGCCAATAAAATAGATAAGCCTTTGGTAAATCTGATTAGAAAAAGGAGGGAGGAAAATGAAATTAGTAGTCTTAAAAATGAAAAGGGAGAACTTTCCACCAATGAAGAGGAAATTAGAGAAATAATAAGGAGTTATTTTGCTCAACTTTATGCCAATAAATTTGATAACCTAAGTGAAATGGATGACTACCTCCAAAAATACAGACTTCCCAGACTAACAGAGGAAGAAGTAAATTGCTTGAATAGTCCCATTTCAGAAAAAGAAATAGAACAGGCAATTAAACAACTCCCTAAGAAAAAATCCCCAGGACCAGATGGATTTACATGTGAATTTTACCAAACATTTAAAGAACAATTGGCCCCAATGCTATATAAATTATTTGATAAAATAGGGAATGAAGGAGTCCTACCAAATTCCTTCTATGACACAGACATGGTACTGATACCTAAACCAGGTAGGCTGAAAACAGAGAAAGAAAATTATAGACCAATCTCCCTAATGAATATTGATGCTAAAATCTTAAATAAGATATTAGCAAAAAGACTACAGAAAATCATCTCCAAGATAATACACTATGATCAAGTAGGATTTATACCAGGAATGCAGGGCTGGTTCAATATTAGGAAAACTATCAATATAATTGGCCATGTTAATAACCAAATTAACAAAAACCATATGATCATCTCAATAGATGCAGAAAAAGCATTTGATAAAATCCAACATCCATTCCTATTAAAAACACTTGAGAGTATAGGAATAAATGGACTTTTCCTTAAAATAATCAGCAGCATCTATTTAAAACCATCAGTAAGCATCATATGTAATGGAGACAAACTGCAACCATTCCCAATAAGATCTGGAGTGAAACAAGGTTGCCCACTATCACCGTTACTATTTAATATTGTATTAGAAACGCTAGCTATAGCAATAAGAGCTGAGAAAGAGATTAAAGGAATAAGAATAGGCAATGAGGAAGCCAAATTATCACTCTTTGCCGATGACATGATGGTATACTTAGAGAACCCCAGAGATTCTGCTAAAAAGTTATTAGAAATAATCCACAACTTTAGCAAAGTTGCTGGTTATAAAATAAACCCACATAAGTCATCAGCATTCTTATATATCACTAACAAAATCCAACAGTCAGAGTTACAAAGAGAAATTCCATTTAAAGTAACTACTGATAATATAAAATATTTAGGAATCTATCTGCCAAGGGAAAATCAGAAACTTTATGAGCAAAATTACAGACCACTTTTCACACAAATTAAGTCTGATCTAACCAATTGGAAAAATATTAAATGCTCTTGGATAGGGCGAGCAAATATAATAAAGATGACAATATTACCTAAACTAATCTATTTATTTAGCGCTATACCAATCAGACTCCCAAAAAACTATTTTAATGACCTAGAAAAAATAACAACAAAGTTCATATGGAAAAACAAAAGGTCAAGAATTTCAAGGGAATTAATGAAAAAAAAATCAAATGATGGTGGCTTAGCTGTACCAGATCTAAAATTATATTATAGAGCAGCAGTTACCAAAACTATTTGGTATTGGCTAAGGAATAGATTAGTTGATCAGTGGAATAGATTAGGTTCAAGGGATAAAACAGTCAACAAATATAGCAACCTAGTCTTTGACAAACCCAAAGATCCCAGCTTTTGGGATAAGAACTTACTGTTTGATAAAAATTGCTGGGAAAATTGGAAACTAATATGGCAGAAACTAGGCATTGATCCATACTTAACGCCGTACACCAAGATAAGGTCAAAATGGGTTCATGACCTAGGCATAAAGAATGAAATTATTAATAAATTAGAGGAACATAGGATAGTTTACCTCTCAGACCTGTGGAAGGGGAAGGTCTTTATGACCAAAGCAGAACTAGAGATCATTACTGATCACAAAATAGAAAATTTCGATTATACCAAACTGAAAAGTTTTTGTACAAACAAAACTAATGCAGACAAGATTAGAAGGGAAGCAATAAACTGGGAAAATATTTTTACAGTCAAAGGTTCTGATAAAGGCCTCATTTCCAAAATATATAGAGAATTAACTCTAATTTATAAAAAATCAAGCCATTCTCCAATTGAAAAATGGTCAAAGGATATGAACAGACAATTCTCAGATGAAGAAATTGAAACTATTTCTAGTCATATGAAAAGATGCTCCAAGTCATTATTAATCAGAGAAATGCAAATTAAGACAACTCTAAGATACCACTACACACCTGTCAGATTGGCTAAGATGACAGGAAAAAATAATGTTGAGTGTTGGAGGGGATGCGGGAAAACTGGGACATTGATGCATTGTTGGTGGAGTTGTGAACCAATCCAACCATTTTGGAGAGTAGTTTGGAACTATGCTCAAAAAGTTATCAAACTGTGCATACCCTTTGATCCAGCAGTGTTACTACTGGGATTATATCCCAAAGAGATTATAAAGAAGGGAAAGGGACCTGTATGTGCACGAATGTTTGTGGCAGCCCTTTTTGTAGTGGCTAGAAACTGGAAACTGAATGGATGTCCATCAGTTGGAGAATGGCTGAATAAATTGTGGTATATGAAAATTATGGAATATTACTGTTCTGTAAGAAATGACCAACAGGATGATTTCAGAAAGGCCTGGAGAGACTTACACGAACTGATGCTGAGTGAAATGAGCAGGACCAGGAGATCATTATATACTTCAACAACAATACTAGATGATGACCAGTTCTGATGGATCAGGCCATCCTCAGCAACGAGATCAACCAAATCATTTCTAATGGAGCAGTAATGAACTGAACTAGCTATGCCCAGAAAAAGAACTCTGGGAGATGACTAAAAACCATTACATTGAATTCCCAATCCCTATATTTATGCACACCTGCATTTTTGATTTCCTTCACAAGCTAATTGTACAATAATTCAGAGTCTGATTCTTTTTGTACAGCAAAATAATGTTTTGGTCATGTATACTTATTGTGTATCTAAGTTATATTTTAATATATTTAACATCTACTGGTCATCCTGCCATCTAGGGGAGGGGGTGTGGGGGGGGGGTAAGAGGTGAAAAATTGGAACAAGAGGTTTGGCAATTGTTAATGCTGTAAAGTTACCCATGTATATATCCTGTAAATAAAAGGCTATTAAATAAATAAATAAATAAAAAGAAAATGAATAAGAAAAGAAGCTATGGCAAGGGGACTGTCTCTGTACTGTCACTATTACCTATCTCTCATCCTGCCGATTTGGAGGTGGAAGTGAGCTCAACTTGTTTAACTTTTGCCAGCCCTGAAAACAAGCATTATATCCATGAAGAAACCTTGCCACAATTGACAGAAAACTATGAAAAAAATCTGAGCTTTAATCATGGAAGACAATAGACAACCAACAAAAAACCATGACAAATCTGGGCTTGAATCATGGAAGACAATGAATAATAGCCTAGATTAAATATGAGCTGCAAACATGGGAGAAGGAGGCTATGACGTCAGAAAAAAAGGGGGATGTGATAAGAAGAAGCCAAGCTATGAAGATGAGAAAAGCAAGGCTTCAGGTGCAAAAGAATCCACTTTGTGAGCATGGAATGGATTACTTTCAGGGAATGGAGAAAAGTCAGAGCCGCAGCTGCCCAGACCATTGCTGTGAAATAGTGGCTGTCTTTGTATTCAGCCGGGAGAATAGAAATGTCCTTTTTATTTTAATCCTTTTTTCCAGAAAGCTAAGTTAAAACTTGCTTAATTCCCCTTCCACTCTGCCAGGTGAATGTGGCCTGCCCTTTGAGTTCATCAAGGCTGTGAGGCTGTAAGCGCAGGGGAGAAATCGAGTCAGGCAAGACCTTCAATTATTTCAGGAGGGAAAAAAAATCCTTTTCTAGCTAGGCCCTTTCCTTCATTCTACTTTGCCTAGAGCCCCCTCTTGTGATGAGACATGACAATTGCACCAACATTGACAAGTGGGATCATCAAACTTATCTGCAGCAGATAGGATGAAATAGTCCTGACACAGTTGGGTTTGTTGTTCCAAGTCAATCAGCACTGATTAAGCTCCTACTATGTGCTAGGCATTGGCCTAAGCTGCAAGGTCCCAGACCTGCCGTCTTGTTTTACTTTTTCTAACTCCAGCTCCCAATGATCACCGGATCTATGTTCTACCTCCATTCATCACTCAGTTCAATGCAACAAGCATCTATTGTGTGCCTTCTATGAATAAGGCCCAATACTAAGCATTAAGTCCGCACTGACAAAAATTAATCCATACTTGCCCTAAAGGGATTTATCTTTCATTGTGATAAAAAGTAGACAAATAAATACAAAATACAGACAAAATGTGAAATATATAGGGGGGCAGGCTAGAGAGCAATAACAGTGGAAAAAATCAGGGAAGACTCTTGTAAGAGGTGGCATGGGGAGTGAGCCATATAAGGGAGCAAAAGACAGAGGGCAGAAAAGGAAGCCAAGGAAAGACCTGCTAGGATACACCTGAGCACAAGAGAGGACACACGGATGAGGATCTGGCAAAGGAAGCTGAGAAGGACCGGTCAGACAGGTAGGTGGGGAACCAAGAGGTTAGACTAAATGGTCTCTAAGGTCCCCTCCAATTCTAGATCTACGATATTAAGATTTCAACTGTCTTGTGGGCTGATTAAATTAGGTAGGCAGAATCAGAACAACAATATAAATGGTGACTACAACAATTTAACCAAAAACAACAAGATAAAGTTAAACCCTCAGTAATCATAACAACCAAGCTTGGCCCCCAAAGAGATGAGTAAATGCAGTTTTCCCACAAGGCAATGGTGGAAACGATGGGCACGGAGTTTTGCTCATATTGACGAGATCGATGATAAATCCACCAGAAAATATTTATTAAGCACCTACTATGTGCCAGGCATTGTGCTAAGGATTAGATGTATTGGTTAGTTTGGGGAAACTTATTTCCTTTTGTATTTTAGACTTCGTTTCAACTGATAGCTTACTGAGTAGGGAAAGGGAAGAGACATTTGAAATGATGTGATGTAAACACAAAAGGCAGAAATAAAAATAATATGATTTTCTTAAAAAGAAAAGTCCTATACCTCACACACACCCAACTTGGTTGCAACGTCTTGTTGATTCTAAATCTACAACATTACTTTATTTGACCCCTTCTCTTTACTCACACTGCCACCATCCCAGTTCAGGGCCTCATCATCACTCATCAGGATTACTAAAATGCTCTCTTAATTTGTCTTCCTGCCTCATCTCTTTCTCTCTCTAATCCATTCTTACAATACATGTCAGACCTTATTGTTCTCATGCTCGGGATGTGTCACTATCTCCCTACTACCTCTAGTATAAAACAGAAATTCTGCTGTTTGACATTTTAAATCCTTCATAATCTGGTTCCCATTTATCTTTCTAAACTGACTTTATCTTACTCATATACTCTATATTCCAGACAAAGGGGCCTATTTGTTATTCCCCACACATGATATTTCACCTCCCACCTATGTGCCTTGGTATTTGCTGCCCTCCTGGTGCCTGGATTGTACCTCCTCACCTCCATTTCTTCAAATCCCTAGTTACCCTTAAAACTCAGCTCAATTGCCACCTCCTTCCTCCAGGATTTTTCCAGATTCTCCTGGTTAGTACTTGTCTCCAGCCTCCACCTCCATACCGCCTCCTGAAAAAATACTTGGATAGACGTACAGATAGATATAGATATGAACATAGACATAATATTTACTTATGTGTACATGTAGAATAAAAATTCTCACAAGGGAGATGATTTAGGCCAGTTCCAATGGTCTTGTGATGGAGAGAGCCATCTACATGCAGAGAGAGAACTGTGGAAACTGAGTGTGGAGCACAATATAGCATGTTCGCTCTTTTTGTTGTTTGCTTGCATTTTGTTTTCTTTCTTATTTTTTCCTTTTGATTTGATTTTTCTGGAGCAACATGATATTTGTGGAAAAAGAGAGAGAGGAAGTGCACATGTTCAACATATATTGGATCCCTTGCCGACTAAGGGGGCGGGCAGGGGAAAGAAGGGAAAAATTAAAACACAGGGTTTTGTAGAGGTGAATGCCAAAAATTATCCACGTATATATTTTGAAAATAAAAAGCTTTAATTAAAAAAATAAACAAAAGATACTTAATGTTGTTTGAAAAAGAAAAGAAAAAGTTTTAATTTTAAAAAGTTTTCACAGGAAGAAAGAAGCTCCTCCTTTTTTTGCTTGAATTATGGTGAACTCATGACTGAATATTCAAGTCATGTGCAGGAGCTGAATCATTTCAAAAGCACAGGGCAAGTAATGGGTTTCTTCAAGAAACAGGTATGTAACTGCCATATATAAAGCATTTTAAGGTTTGGAAAATTCTTCACATTCATTATTTCCTTTGAGCTTCGAAATAATCTTATGAGGTTGGTACTTCAGATATTATTTATTCACTTTTTTACAGCTGAGGAAACTGAGACATAGTCCAAGGTCACATGGTGCCTTAGTGTTAGTCACAGGATTCAAACTCATGTCTATCCTGATTCTTATGGGAAGCGACATGGTATGCTGTTCAAAATATTTTGGTTTGAATTCCAGCTCCATCACTTAGAGGATATATAGTGGATAGAGCACCAGGCCTGGAGTCAGGAAGACCTGAGTTCAAATCAGGTCTCAAACACTTGGGCAAATCACTTCACCTCTGTTTTCCTCAGTTTCCCCAACTGTAAAATGGAGATAATAACAGCACCTACTTTCCGGGGCCGTTGTGATGATCAAATGAATAGATATTTGTAACAAGTGCTTAGCTCAGTGCCTGGCATACAGCAGGGGTTTCAAATTGTTTATTTCCTGCAAGATTCAGTTACTATTTCTCTGGCCATGTTTACAAATAGAGGAGACTGGACTTAGGAGATTCCTTTAGCAATTCTAGACCTAGGATCTTATATATCAACCTCTCTATCAACCAACAAGCATTTATTAAGTGATCACAATGTGCCACAGACTCTGCTAGGTGTTGAGATAAGAATCCAGATGCAAAAAAAAAAAAAAATGAAATAGTCCCTGCCCTCATAAGGGAGTTTACATTCTGATAGAAGATAACATATATATAAAACTCCTCTTCCGATAGAAGAGGAGTTAACATGTTCATACAGAAGTATAAATACAGAATAAATAAGGTATTTAAATGCAAGACAGGGAGAGAAGAGAAAGAGAAGGGTTCTGTGAGGTGGAGAGGAAGGAAGGAAGTCATTTCGGGCATAAGGGACAGCCAATGAAAAGGCAAGAAGACAGAAGATGGAGTTCCATGAGTGAAAAACAGAGAAAAAGTTAGTTTGGTTGACTTGCAGAAATCTGAAGGGGATTAATATACAATGAGGCAGAGAGATAAGACTGGGGACTGGTAGTGAAGGTCTTCACAAGTCAAGCAGCTGAGTTTATATTTGATCCTAGAGTCACTGAGGTTATTGAGTAGGGCATGACATGGTCAGATGTGTACTTAAAGAAAATCACTCTGGCAGCTGCGTGGAAAGATTAGATGGGGAGAGATTAGAAGATTAATGTAATAGTCTAAGGAAGGTGTGAGACCATCACTAAAGTGATGAAGAGAAAAGGTTGGATGAGAGATTTTGACAATGAGCCTGACACACACATTGCCAGAGCTAGCTCAGTGCTTGGGAGGCTGCAAGAGGGGAGGTACTAGATTACTTAGCAAACTGAAGGTCCACAGAGCCACTGTGCTGACCTCATTGTTGTATGCTTGGACGATGCACCGGCACCGTGCTGGGAAACACAATCACTTCTTGGGAAGATTCTGAAGATTACCTGGCAGGATAAGGCACCGGACACTGAGGTGCCTTCTTGAGCAGAACTGCCAAGCATTCAAACCTTTCTTCAGGGAGTGCTGCTCCGTTGGGCTGGCCACACTGTTCGAATGCCAAATGTACGCTTGCCAAAAACTATTTCATGGAGAACTCACACAGAGCAAGCCCTTACGAGGCTATCAGAAAAAGTGATACAAGGACACTGTCAAGGTCTCTCAAGAACTTCAGAATCGATTGTATGACATGGGGAACACCAGCACAGGACCGCCCAGCATGGCATGCCCTCATCAGAGAAGGTGCCGTGATCTATGAGTACAGCAGGATTGAAGTAGTCCCCAAAAACATGAGATGTCCAAAGTTAGAGAATCCATCCTGAATGTTCACAGGCACTATTTGTGTCTGACCCGTGCAGAGCAACCTCAGCTCGAATTGGTCATCAGCACAGACACATTAACTCAACTCTAACACAGCCATGTCATGTAGGTCCTCTGGAGACAACAAAGGAGAATCAAAGAGAAAAGGACAGTTGAGAGACCTTTAACAGAGGTAGAAATGCTGAGATTTGGCAATTGACTGGTTATGTGAGTGAAGTAAGAGCTGAGGATATCGGCCTTATGAACGTTGTCGTCCTTAATATTGGAAGAGGACCAAAATGGCATCACTACATTGGATGGATGGATGGATGGACCAATACACTGGGTTGGGTGGGGTTCTTCCTAGCCTAGGAGCCGATTCCCTCACCTACCCCTTGCCAGCCTGTGTTGCCTGTAACATACGGGATCAAAGTAAGAGATAAACATGTCACAAACCATTTCCCTACAGTGCCACCTGGTGGCTTTTCCTTAGAAGACATATAAAGTATTCTGCAATGGAAGATTTTGACAGACTCCCAAATGAATCAGGAGGCTGCTGGTTCAAAGGAATGTTTTTCAGTTTAAATTACCACCGAAGGTCGGGTAATGAAGAAAAAGAATCTTTGAAAATATGTTGTACATTCCTGTCATCTCCCACTGCGGGGACAATTTTGAGTGGACTTTGTGGGTTTAGTGATGTCTATGCAAATATTCTCAGATCTCTAACGTCTCTCCTGAGTAGTCTCCTCTCATCAAATGCCTTTTGGACACCTCAAATTCAAGGTCTAAAACAGAGTTCGTTAAAATATTTTCCCCAAACCCTTTTTTCTCCCCTCCTAGTTGCCCACATGTGCCATGTTGGGGTCATTCTTGACTTCTCATTCTCATTCACCCCATGCGCGCAATCCATTGGCAAATACTGTCATTGCCATCTTTACAACACTCAGATATGTCCTATTGCCTTACCTTATATAGTCATGACCCTCCATCAGGCCTTTGGTACCTCTAGCCTAGGCTGTTGCCTTTCGCATGGTGGTCCTGTCTCAAATCTCTCTCTACTCTAATTTATCCTCCACATAGATGCAAAGATGATCTTTCTATTTTTGGAATACTTATATTAGACATCTCTGTCCCAGTGGTTCCTTATTTTCTCCAGAATCAAGTGCAAACTCCTCTGGCATTCGGAAACTTTAGAACCTAGCCCCTTCCTTCCTTTCCAGTCTTTCCTGCAGGTGCTTCATGATCCAATCCCACTGGCCTACTTGCTGCACTTCAGCTCCCATCTCCATGCTGTCTTCCATACCTGCGGTAGTCTGTCTCAGTGCCTCTGACAACATTCTAGATGTAGTTTGAATCTCTGAGGCCTGTTCTGATCTTTTCCCCATCCCTCCCTACTACTGTGTTCCCCGCTGAAATTACTTTCCATCTATTTTCCATATATTTCCTATGTACCTTTAGTGATGGATATCTTGTTTTCTCTATTAAAAGTATAAGTTTTTTGAAGGAATTATTTTTATTTTCTTTCTTTCTTTCTTTGTTTTCTCCACCCTTTGTATCCCTAATGCTTAACATAGTGCCTGGCCCATAGTAAGCGTTTGGTTGTCAATTGAATGGCCTACTTAACAGCAAACAGAAGTGATAGCTGCAATAATTCTTTCAGAGCCCTATTCTAAGGCAGCAATTGTTTTACAACGTGTGGGAAGCCACAAGTGCTTATGGTAAGCAATGATGTCCTAAAATAGGTACTTCATGACCCATTTCAAAAGAAGATATACAGATGAGTACCAAAAATACACAGGTAACATGGAGACAACATTCACATTCAACTGGGCCGTGAAAAACGCATCCACAAAGATGGCTTAGGAGCCAAAGAGAGTGAGAAGAGAAAGCCCCCTACAGCTCCCAACCAAACGAACCGAAGGCCTGTTGTGGGAGGGCTGCATCTAGACAACACTGCTAGCAAAGTCCTGTCTTGCATTTGGGATCTTGCTTCACATGAAATTGGAGTGTGTCACTGCCATATTCTTGGCCATGGCTGAAGCTAAGGGACAGCCTGTCCCCACAACCTAAGGACAAACGAGGAGGCTACATTCAGCTTGTCATAGCTACCCATTTGTTTCAATTCTGCTTTGTTTATCACAGAGGGCTAAGAAACTGAAATCTGCAATGAATTTCTGGAGGATTTTTCTCTGCCCCAAAAAGAGCACATTTTTGTCATCTTGAAATGATGACTTCCTAATGGACATGAGAAAAGGAGGCATCAAGATAATGGCTCAGGGGCTAACCTGGAAAACTGCAAAAGTAAATTAGGAAAAAGAATTGGTTATGTACTGGCAGGCTAGCTTTGACTAATGTATTGTGGGAGATTACTTACAGGGTGCTGGTCCACAGCAAGGCTTTGGAGAAAAATAACGAGAGTGTTAGCGCTGGAAGGGAACTTAGACAAAGCACAGCTACTGAAAAGCATGCTGGACTGGATTCTAACCTTACTTCTGCTATTTGGCCCTGCTTAAGTCCCTTCAATTCCCAGATCTGAAAAATGGGCCTAATAACCACAGATGATTCACAAAAGGACTTGCCAAATGCAAGATTGGGTGGGGGGGGGGGAGATTCAGGACCTGCCTTTACCACTGTGGTTTCTTAGCTGAATTAAATCTCCTTTTTGGGTCTAAGTTTCCTTCTCTAGATTAGATGACCACTAAGATCCCTTTCTTTTCAAGGTCTGTATCTTTGAGAAATCTAGCTCTCACTCCCTTGTTTTAGAAATGGGGAACATGAAGTCCAAAAAGATAGCTAGTGAGTAGCAGCACTAAAACAAGAATCTCAGGTGATAGTCGATCTTCTGATTTCTAGTCCAGTGTCCTTGCTACACCATCAAAATCAGGACAAAATTTATCTTTCAGTCAGGAAACCTGAGCCTGAGGTCCTTTCAGGTCTCTTGAGTTTAGACAAGGCCAGTCCTAGGAGAAAGGAAGCTTAAAAACAAGTATTTAATAAATTGGGCTCATTGGGAAAGGGAACAGAGTGGGAGAAGAGAGAGAGGACACGAGACTCAAGAGAAATGCCCACTGAAGAAAAGATGCAACAAAGATTTGTCTCTTGGGGGCATTTTCCTTGAGGTATGTTATGGAAAGTTCCAACCACCTCCATGACCCCAGTAAGCCTTGCTCCCTCCCTATTCACAATGCTCTGGACAAAGATTATACAATAGGAGCTTCAAATGTAGCCACTTCTAACTCACATCTATTGTTCCATTACTTTCCAAAGAACTCCCTTGAACCAGTTAGGACACAGGGATTCCTGTTCCCCACAGGACTGATGGAAAACCATGACTGAGTGAATAGAAGCCCTGATCCCAGGAGTAGTTCTGAAATAAAAGATTCAACACAAAGCAGGACCTACTCACCCGCGTTGTTCTCGAGTAGATGTGAAGGCAGCCGTGGGTGGCCACCATTACTGTCACCACTGCAGCTGTAAAAATGGAGCAATCAATGGGCTGGGGCTTTCTTCCTAGATATGTCTTCAGTTAAGTTGTGCTGTCACCAGGGAACAGAAGGTTTGCCTTGGAATGACTGTTGACTCTGGACAGCCTGACTGCAGCCATAGGTGAATGGAACATCTGTGGAGTCTCTGATCTCACTGCAGGTTTGAGGCAATGGATTGGACAGGAGACAAGGGAGAACTTGGGGGTTGGGGAAACAGGTTCAAGTCTTCCTTCTGGTTACAGGCAAGATATGTAAGCTCTCAATATCCCATGAGGGAGAGAAAGAAAATGAGAGAAAGTGGGAGGAAGGAAGGAAGGAAGGAAGGAAGGAAGGAAGGAAGGAAGGAAGGAAGGAAGGAAGGAAAGAATATAAGGGAAGAAGGGAAGGAAGGAGGAAAGAAGGAAGAAAGGAAAGGATACAAGGGAAGGAGGGAGGAAAAGAGGAAAGGAAGGAAGGAATGAATGGAGGGAAGGAGGGAGGAAAGAGAAAGGAAGGAAGGAAGGAGAAAGGAAGAGAGAGAGGAAAGAAGAAAGGAAGAGAAGAAAGGAGGGAAGAAAAAGGAAGGAAAGAAGGAAAAAAGGAAAGAATACAAGGGAAGGAGGGAAGAAAAGAGGGAAGGAAGGAAGGAAGGAAGGAAGGAAGGAAGGAAAGAAGGAAAGAAGGAAGGAAGGAAAGAATACAAGGGAAGAAGGGGAGGAAGGAGGAAAGAAGGAAGAAAGGAAAGGATACAAGGGAAGGAGGGAGGAAAAGAGGAAAGGAAGGAAGGAATGGAGGGAAGGAGGGAGGAAAGATAAAGGAAGGAAGGAAGGAGAAAGGAAGAGAGGAAAGATGAAAGGAAGAGAAGAAAGGAGGGAAGAAAGGAAGGATAAACAGGGAAGGAAGGAAAAATTGACAAGATTCATTGATTTCTTATCTGCATAGCCTGGTGAAAGCACTTCTCATGTTAATTAAAAATGAACAAGTCATTGTCACCCATGGAGTTCTCAGTGGACCCCCTGGTGAGTAGGAAAGATGGCCCCCTGCTGAGTATCAAAGGTGGCCCTGGGTTAAAATGGGGGAAAGTCCCATTATTCCAAAAATGGGATAGAGACTAATGTCTGCATAGTATAATACAATGATCCTGACTTCTCTCTTCATATATATATATATATATATATATATATATATATATATATAGATATTTTTGTTTGTTTTGTTTTTAATGTCTAATTACAGGCATCTAGTTCCCCTTTTCCATGTTACCTGCCATGGGGACTCAATTAGATGATGATTCCCTAAGCCACTGATAGGGTTATGCTCAGGTTAAATTGCCCACTTAAACAGTTACTTGGCCACATTCTTTACCAGCTAAAAACTGTGATTTTAAAAAATCATCCTGGCCCAAATGTCTTAAGACAGGATCTAAACTAATACCTTCCCAACTTCAAGCCTAACATGCTATCGTACCACTTAGCTGTCAAAGGGTTAGAAAGGAAACCAAAGTTATCAAAATATAAAAACAAAAAAAAGTGACCAAGAGCCCATGTTAAGTAGTTCTGCTCTAGAATGGGGAGAGTGCTTGGAAGCACTGAGCATCTGCATCAAAGGAAGAGAGAGGGGGAAGAAAAGGGGAAGGTCATCCCTAAAGATGTGTTTCTGAGAAACTGCATGTGAAACGTTTGCAAATTATACCTGGAGAACCTGATGGTGAATTGTTTGTACAGGTAATACTTGCCTCTTAACCTGCCTTGCACAATCTCCTGCCCGATTCCCCACCAGTTCCTGCCAAGCAATGGGGTTGCTGCCAATGATAGATCACAACATCAAAGACGCAGAGCTGAAAATGACCTTAAAAGTCACTTAGTTCAAGTTTCTCACTTTACAGAGAAGTCAACCAAGTTCCAGAGAGGCCATGCAATTTGCCCCACATAGATATAAAGTGGCAATGTCAGAATCTGAACTCGGGTCCTGTGGATCCTAGTTCAGTTCTATCTACTGCACTATGAAGCATTCCAGGTGAACTCACTACTTCACAAGGCAATCCATTTCCTTCCTCACCACTAGGATTATTCAGCCTTACTCCTTCTTTTTGGTCTGAAACCTGCCTTCTGAGAATGAGCTAGAATTTCTTTTTGCAAGAACACAGGTTAGCTATCATAGCTATCAGATGATCTGGACAATTTAATGTTGACTTGAAAGTTGAAGGCTAGCGTTTTTCCAACTGGATTTGTGTATGTGGAAATGCAGCAGAACTTTCCATTTACTTTTCATGCCATCGCCATATAACAACGTACAACACGATATCCTGTTTAAAACTTAGTTCTCCCAGACAAGTGAGCTAATCTAGAGAACAACTGTGAATACTAAGAAAACAGATTTATCACACACACAATGAAGGAACGATGAATCCAATAAAACTCTCATTTTTCTAGTTAGTTACTGGTTGCCCTCCAGGGCCAAAGAACCAATTCACTCTGTAGCTTTCAATTCTCAAAAAGCAAATATATCGGATGCAACACTCTCCAAAATAAACCAATCTAGTCTCATAGTCTCCTTGAGCGCTGACCAGCAAGTAATGGTTCACAAAATACATTTAGAGCTAAAAGGTATCTTAGAGGTCACTGACTCAGTCTTTAACAGACAAGAAAATCAAAAACCATGAAGCCCAAGTATCTGAGGCAGGATTTGACGCCAAACCTATCTACCACACCATGCTTTTCTTAAATGCTTCAGTCAAGCCACGATTTCTAGCAAAACACCTCAAAAAATAGTGTTCAACACAAGATTTAGCAAAGGTGAATGTTGAAAAGTCTCTTGGCGTGTATTTTGGGAAAAAAGCTATTACTAAAAAAATAAACTACAAAAAATAAAGTATGAAAAAAATAAAATGTTCAATTCCAAAGCAATATTGCCCTGGATCACAGACTAAGGGCCTAGTGATCTCAAGTGTCTCAGATCTCTGTGATCTGTGGTTAGGGCCCATGCTGTCCTCAAGGTCTTATACTCCCATCTAAGACTGGAACAGCATCTCTAAGCATTTCAATAAATATCGATGGTAATATCTGATTGCCTGAATCCCTGTCCAATGATTTGTGGACAGTGTGGCCAACCCCATGTAACAGCTGTAGGAAAAATACCAAGCAAGAAAAACTGTCAACTAATCTCCATTCTCCTTTGGGATAACAATAGATTGTTTTCTCTAGCAAGCTCTCTTCTCCCTTCTGCTCCTAGAGTTCCTAAGACACTTTCTAATCAACCCAATAAAAGGATGTGTCTTGTAAGGGTAATTTAAAACAAAACAAAGAAGCTACCAGAAAAGATTAAATTTCCTACATAGGTTTAGAAAAAGATTACAATGAAATGTGGTTGCTCATTTGGAGAGGGGGAGCCACAGAGCAAGGATCCTATTTCCTCTAGCCCCAAGCAGAGAAAAGGCTCATGTTCATAAAATTACTGAGATTAATCATTTGTTCTTGGACCCTTATTCTGTTCCAATCAGAATTAATCAACTGGAGAAAATTTTATCAAAGTTCGGTATCTGAGGCCCCAGACTTGTAAACTGTAGATTCCAAGTTCATTTGCTTAACTATAGGATGTTGGGTCTTCCACCTTTGTTTTGCCTTGTCACGGTGAACAAGCCCAGCATGACAAGAGATCACAGCTACATGGGAAGTCCTCCAAAATATTTTTGTACCTCTGGATCAATCCTTTCTCAGAGAGAAAAAGGTGACTTTTATGACTACTGTACAGCTGATGAGCACTTACTTAGGTTACTGATTATGATAGTTTCATCCAACTTGTGCTGGGATTCATAATTTAGCCTATGTATTGTATATTAACCGATGAAATTGTTGTTCTATGTTTAACCTGACCGTAACCCTTTGAAAGCATAGCCCTAAAGGCAACTCAGATCATTTGGAAGATCTGAGGTTCACTTCATTAGAAGGGACTATAGACCATTGATTTAGAGCTCTATCTTGGTCTCTCTTATCGTAGGTGGGATCCTTTTAATTCCCACCTAACCCAAACAGCAAAAACGTAGTCCCAATTTGCCTACCACATCATCTTCTCGTAATGGAGCTATGTGTTTTAGATTTATTCAGCTAGACAATGAAGGAGTGACAAATTATTTATATGAGGCAAAAGCCACATATTTTTATTGAACATGCAATCATGGATGTGGTAAAGCAAAGAAAAAAGTTTTTTCTTCTATGATGTTCGACCACATTTAAGTGATTATGGCGTGATCCTCTTGTCTGGGTAGGTCAAATACCAGAAGCCTCTTATAGTATGTGCCTGCCTATAAAAAAAAGAAAGGTCACATTTCAAATGTCAGTTTAGCAAAAGGACTGCGCTAAGACTAGAAATGAACAGGTGCTGTTGATGAGAACTCTGGACCAGCTCAGTTTCAGGAATTACTAAACCAAACCCATCCCATTCCCATTAATCATATGATCGGGTCAGTTCTCCCATACTATTCCATTCCCACAGAATGATATATGTGAAGCTGGAGTCCACGGTTAATCCATGCAAACTGTCTCCAACCACTGAAACAACCTTGACGGAGATTTGGTTTTCTTAGTCTCATTACACACCTTGTCACTCCCTAGATCCTGCTCCTCCTCCCCTGAGAACTTAAAAATTGTGTCCCCCAAAAGCAAGTTGTTCATTCGGTATTTACTTAACAAAATGTCATTCCTACAAATCAAAATGACCTCCAAGGCTATCTCATTCAACCCTCTCTCTTTCCAAAGAGAGAAACTGAGGTTCAGAGAGCTCACAGGCCTTGTTGGAGATCGTGCAGCTCATAAGGGGCAGGACTGGGCTGATAAGCAGGCTCCCTGATCCCCAACTCAGGGCTGCGGTTTGCCAAGGGATCACTCATTTTCTCTCCAAACGCCATCACTGAGATGGCATGGACAAAGGAGGAGAGCCAAGAAACAGAACTTGGGGCAAAAATATCGTGGGAGTATATCTGGAACAAAATGTGGGGAAGGCCTGGTCAAACAAAATGGTTTTTACCTCTGGACTCTTTATGTTGCAGGGCAATTAAATGCACTTTACAAGGACATGTCCGGATGCTTTTTCAGTGCTGGGATTTGGAAGGTGGCATGTTGGTCGCTGCTAGCGTTCCCGTGCTTCCTGTATTACCCAAAGGGCTGCGGTCGTGCACATGGACGAAGAGCTCTCTGCACGCCGATATTCGGGAACAGAACTCTTATGTCAGTGTGTGAGGGCAGTGATAAATGGAGCTGGATTCCTTTGTTAGCAGTTTCACTGGAGGCTGCCGAGATTTTTCTAGCGCCTCACACACTTCCCATTTATCATTTCATCTGATCCTCACAACTGTGCAAGGTACTTACCACAGTGATGAATATTCCCATTTGAGGAAAATGAAACTCAGATGAACAAAGTGACATATCCAGAATGATACAGCTAGTATTAGAATCGGGATTTGAACTCAGCTCTTCGTGCCTCTCAGTCCCGGCCTCATCGCCTAGGCCATGCTGCTGCCTCTTTATGTGACTGGCCTTGCCATTAACTTAGTTCCAAAGTTTATAGAAAAGACAATAGAGGACGTGTCATTTTTACACATTTTTTTTTATACAGTATATTCAGTGGAGAGATGCCTAATGGAGGTGCTTTACTATAAGAATAAGAATCCTAGCGAGTAACTGCCAAGTGTTTTAACTTACAAAGGGCTCTGATGAAAGGTCAAAGTGATTTGACCATTCAGGCCCAGTGCCCAGTCACAGAGAAGCAGTCGAGGCAGAGTTGGGGATGCCTTGCCCTTGAAAAACGGCTGGGTCGAGCACGTACCTCGCGGGGCTAGGCTAACGTTTTGGTCCAACTCTGCCGACCGAGGCATTCCAGCTGGGCCTCCTCCAAGAGGAGGATGGTGAATTACTTTCTAAGAAGGCACAATCCCCCCAGTCTCTGGCATTCAGAATCCCTCATCAATCGCCCTGTTGTCAGGGCTCTACAGTCAGCTGTGAGAGCAGGAATGACTGCGCAGGGCACAGAGGGAGCAAGGACCAGGTTCCCACTCATCGTATGTAAATATTGCAGAGAATGCTATAGGCTAAAGCCAGGCAGCTGGAAGAAGACAGCGGATCAACAAACAAGTGGCCCTATCAACACATGCCAGCCCCACCGAGCTCATACCAGCAGAGGGCAATGAGATCACCACCTGCAGATTCACAGAAAGAGCCAGATCATTGAAGCCATGGAAGAGGAGGAGTCTGCTAACGGAGAAAGCTGGAGAGAAAAGGCTGGGCCGAGGCCAGAGCCTGAAGGGATACCCACACTTTGGGAACAGGTGAAGGAAGAAAAGTGCACAAAAGAACCAGAAAAGGAGCAGCCACAAGGGTGCACTATCATGGAAGCCAAGGTATTGAGAGAGGATAAATAAGGTATTGAAAAGCCAAACAACATGACCACCATTAGACTCAGTAATTAAGGGGTCCTTAGGGAGCCTGAAAAAGAACCCATTTAGCATGAGGAGGGTGAGGGAAACCAGAATAGGAGAGATCGGGGAGGACACAGAAGAGTAAAAACAACAAAAACAACAGTGATGCTAATTATCATGTATACAGTGCTTTAAGGTTTGCAAAGCACTTTATAAATATGATCTCATCAGAGACTCACAACAGTCTTTGGGAGGTAGGTGCCGTTATCATCTCCATTTTACAGTTGAGGAAACTGAGGCAGACAGAGGTGAAATGACCTGTTCAGAGTCATACAGATACTGGATTTCTGAGGTAATATTCCAGCTCAGTTCCTCCTGATTCCAAATCACTTTTTTTCTGGCCATATTTTAGTACTTTAACTATTTGATCCTTAGAACAAAGTTGTGAGGCCTAAATATGATTTTTCTGTCTAGAGATGAACTGAGGTTCAGACCATGAAGTATTTTGTCCAAAGTCACAGAGCTAACAAGTATTGAAAGACAAGATTTGAAGCCAGATCCTTGCTAGCGCTAGAACCTGGATTTGGACCCAGGACTTCTGACTGGGGACTTGGGGTTCTCTCTAATCAGAGCTAATAGTATACCCTCTACCACACTCAAACAGCCTCATGATGGAACCATCTCATAGGGGAAACTGGCCTTTACTTCAGTAACTGAAGTGCCTCGGATGGGGCGAGAAGTCCCACTCTAACAAGTACAGTGTTAGCACAGGCTCCAGTGTACTCAGATTGTGATCAAAACGTCCTTTTACAATATTTCTCTAAAACTAGCACTGTGTTGAGAATTGGGAGGATTTTCTTTTCTTTTCCTGAAAGCTAGATTTAGAAAAACAGAGAGACCTGGAAACTGGAAACCTTTCAGCAGGTGGCTAATGACCAGATCCAGGATTTCCAAAGAACATCTCCGGTCAGATTACAGAGTTCAGCAAAACACACAAACCCGAAGAACACTGCGTCCTATCCCCAAATGCAAAGGATGATGATTTTGAAGGCCATTTTGAGGACTCCTACCAGTGTTGTTTAACCCCCTCTCGGCATTCCCACACTCTAGGAAGACAGGCCCTCTTTGAGCAAGGCAATCTATGGGCTAGAATCTCCAAATCCCTCATGCTGTGTTATACAATTTTCCTAAGTCATCACTAGGCAAGTACCATTATTGGTCAGCTTTGGTGGGTCAGTCCTACTCTGTCTGCTATTTTCTTGCAAGTCTGACAGATCATGTGCAATCTGGACTCATACTGCTTAAAAGGAAAATGGCATGTTTGTCATCTCTCGACTGTTAGTACCGATCTGTCTATTTAGTAGGAATTTAGGAATTCAATCTCCGAGGAAGAAGGCAAAATTCTGGAAAGGCATTTAAGTATATCCAGTCCAAAGTCTGACCATTTACATTTAATAAGCACCTCACTCAAGTAGCCACAAGTAGTATTTTATCAGTGTAAACATGCCGGAGCCCCTTTGGCGAGGAGTTGACCCCCAACATAATCAATGGGGCCACTTCCTCCTCCTCCCCATGATCTTTCTCTACTTTCAGCCTGCTGGGGGTTAGAGAGCTGGGCTGCACTGGGCTAGCTAGCTTTGTGAGTACTTCTGAGCCCAATTAGTGACCAAAGAAGAGCCTCGGGCTCAATTTGAAAATGCGTTATTAGGCCAGATATATGATTAAGATAATGGCACTAAATTTACACAAGCTCCATTTGTTTACATTTGCAAATAGTCCATACTGGCACAATTTCCCCCAAAAAAGAGTTCAGAGTATGAACACAAGGCAGAGGTGAAATAACAGATTACTTCTGCAGCACAGCTACAAACGAGGCTTTTAAAAAGGAGCACGCTTATGCAAGCGTCACAGAAACACTCAAGAGGATTTCAAAAATGCCTCCAAATTGCCTTCCCCATCGACAGAAAAGGAACTAAGACACAATCCCCATGCTTCGGAACCCACAAGTGACTATCTGACAGAAAGCAAACCTCCAGTAGTAGAAAAAGAAGAAATAAATGGAAGATACTTGCATGTTCGCGTACCTTTGCTGACAAAGGATGCAGCAACAAATGGGAAGACATCCGAGCAGAATCAAGCATACAATTCCGATGACAAAAAAGCGAAGGGTCAGTTGGACATCTGTTGGGCAAAGGACAGGATTTATTAACCCCTAGGCAACTCGAGTGAGGCAAAGACGAGCGATCTTTCATCAAATCTTTGGCGAAGATTATTAATTAGGCTCATCCAGCTAGAGGAAAGATCCTTGGTTCATGACAAGAGGTAATTTATACGCGACAAATAGTGCAAAGGGGCTTCTGATATGCAGCTCGAGGCTGCTCTGTAAAAACGTGGCTCACTAAAAATAAGGCTATTTTTGGTCAACAGATTGTGATCCATTGTAGGCATTCCCTCCTAGGGCTACACGTCTGCTTGCTTTGTGGACATATGCTATACATCACAGGGAACTCGAGCAGCTAATTCATCTCCAGTTAACTTGGTAAAGTAATGGCCTCTTAAATGTTGAGTTCAAACTACACCCCATTAAATTAATCGCAGAATCAAGTAGCTGCAGCAGAATATTTCAACTTTCGTTTTTTTAAAAGCACATCCTAAAAGGGCCGGGGAGTTGTCATTCTCAGCAAAACCATACTGACAAATAAATAACAAGATGTGACGGTGTTAAACTCGCAGGACTACATGCTCAGTCAGGAATTGGGACTTGTAGAGTGATTGAGTTAACTTTTTAAAGAAACGATTTCTCACAGGACTTTGTAGTATTAAATCCTCAAGTACTGGGAAATGGCCACGTATTCTCAGAAGCTTGGCCAATACTCTCATGGTGTGATGGAGAGAACAGTGGCCTGGCTGAAAGAGAACCTGGGTTTGAGTCACATACTGGCTGTGTGACCCCTGGTAAATTGCTTCCCCTCTCAGAGGTGAGTCTCCTCATCTATAAAATGTGTACAATGACATCTCACAGGGTGACTGTGGGATTTATCAAGAAATTTATTTTGCAAACCTTAAAGCACTACATAAATGTTAGTTATTGCTATGATGGAAAAATATGCCATTTCAAATTGCTTTTTTTAAAGACTTTTCCTCATTTTATGGGTGGGAGCGCCCCACTCCCCACTGCCAGAACAGCTCTCTCTAATTAAGAAGACGGCCTTTGAGAAGTGCCATGCTAACAAATTCATCACCCAAGATGACTCCGGCATTGAGCTTCTTTGCACCAGGTCAGCCGTGAGCTGCAGTCTGGTACTGGGCCCAAGATAATAACAACAAGAACAATCAATATTTAGATAGTGCTTTCAGGTTTGCAAAGTGCACAATGGGAGGAGCACTCAATTTAGCTTCACAACAACTTTGGGAGATTGTTATCTAAGAGGAAGTGAGGATCAGAGAGTAGTCCAGAGTAGACCAGTCGATCAGAGAGTAGATTAAGTGAGGAGCCCAGCATCACCCAGCTACCAAGTGTGCCAGGCAGGATTGGAATCCGGGTCTCTCCTGACTCTAAATCCAACACTATCCACAACAGTGGAAATTTTCTCAGAGCAGAGCTAATAACAGATGTGCTTGAAGCTGCTCTCTCTGGATTGTCAGGGTCTTGCTCCCCTGGCCTCTCAGAGAACTTTAGTGGAAAAAAATTATATAACCAAAAAACAACTTCTTTCTCCCCTCCAAAAAAACCCAAGAACCCCTATGGAAATATCTAAGTCAACTCTTCCAGATAATGGTGATTGAGGCTTGACATATAGCAACTCAGAAATACAAAACACGTGCAATGTTAATGTATGTAAAAAATGGTAACTCCTATAAGGCAAAATTGGTTCTATTCCTAAAAGCCTAAAATCCTGACACAAAATTATGGGGAAATCCAAAGCAAGAAAAAGGGACTGCTATTAGTATCCATCAGCCACAAAGTCAAGAATGGTGTCTTTCCAGGTTGGAAAAAGCATCCCCTTACTATAGATATGTGCTGAGGGCATTTTAGGGGACAAAACATATAGAACTAGAAGAAGCCTTGGATCGTACTAAGTCCAACCTCCCCAATTTTATAGAGGAACTGAGGCTCGAAGAAGAAAAGTGGCTTGGCCATCGTCACTTGGGCAGCAAAGATTTCGATCCAATGTGTCCTGACTCATTTAAACATCATTCTTGACCTTCTGCCATATTTTGCTTCAGGGGATCCAATGGAGAAGAGACACCTAGCACAAGAACAAATTGTCTCAAGCTAGGAGACTGCACGCACTCCTTACTGAGGTTTCCTGGCAAGATAAAGTATCATCCCAAGTGTCAGGAAGAAGAGAGTGAGAAAAGGAAGAAAGGGATGGAGAGTGAGAGTGAGAGCCAGAGCCAGAGAGATTTGTGATTTCTTTCCAAATCAGAGGAACTTGTTTTATGAACTCATTGCATTAGAAAAATCTCACACACTATTCCTATTGTTACCACTTAATCGACCCAAAATACTGTTTTTGGAGCAATTCCCAGTTTGTACATTAAGAAGGGATTAATAAAAATAGAATGTGCCTGGGACTTGAGGGGAGACTGCAAAATTCTGCCTGGGGCCTCAGAATTTAAACTTTTGCCATGTAAACGGTCTCTGCATTTTTTCCCACCAGATCCATACCAACCATTAGAAGATAAGCTTACTGTCTACTACGGGAGTATAGCATGATGTTGTTTCATCTTTGTCTTTTGAAGAAAAGCAGCAGTTAGATTTCAAACACATGGTCTTATTAAGGTCTTGATTTCCTTGACACGGTTCCACTTGTTCTCCCTCGTTGACTCTACAGGCTTTTAGAGGCAGAAATTCAAGAGAGATTTTTAGCAATGGTTCCATCAATTCCCCATTAATCCCTCATCCCATTCCTTCACCCCATAAGAGTAACTACTATGACCCAAACATCTCCCAGAGCCACAAACAAAGGAAAGTTCACCTCGTCCACTGAAAGAAAACAGCAAAATGATTGCTGAAATGATAGACTAAAAATCAAAAGTAGGCCATCTCAGGTCAGGTTTCTGCTACTAGATGAACTTATAGAAGATTCATGAGTTGTCAACAGATTATGAAAAAACATCTTCCAAAGAATGTCCTGAAAGGTATCTCAGTTTGCAGATTCTGATTTGGCTTCACCAGTAGGAAGAACATCCGGACTCAGAGCAGGCAATTTACAAACACAGCATGTCAAAGGGGAGCTAAAGACAGACCATAAGACCACAGACAGCCCTTCCAAACTGAAGAGATCGATGTCTGCCCAAAGGGAAGAAGGTGGTTTTTCCCAGACTGTCTTTCAGGTCAAGGATGCGATATCTCAACTCTTATCAACATATAATCCTCTGATTGTCAACATTTTCTTAAGATTTGACCTATACAAGACTCTCTGCTTTCCTTGAGATGGAACAGCTAGATTTTATTCTGTCAATGTTAGGCCAGAGAACCAAGTCTGGGGTTCCGGTTGACAGTGGCTGTTTCTGCACACTTCAGAAACAAATATCTTGTGAAAATACCATGATCAGAGCTATTTTTGATGGAGATAGGGCAGAGCCATGTTATCTTCCAGAGAACAATTTACTTGGCCCATGTGATAGTCACGGAAATATAAAATAGCTGCTTCTAAGAACCCGCAAGACTAAATCATTGTATGACCCCAGTTATTACTATCTCTAGCATTGGTGTTACTACAGTAAAAAAAAAATGAGTTTGCTTTTGGCATATATTGCAACCATCCTCCAACTAGGTACTATTGTAGATATTTTATACACTAAGAAACAAGGACACAGATAACATGAAATCTATTAGGCCAAGGTCACAGATTAGGGCAGTGTTTAAATCTGGAGTAGAAACAAAGCAATTGATAGAATGCTCTGTTAACATACTAATAGCTTCCAATTATTTCTGGCATATCTTTGCATAATTTTAAATAACTGATTTATCTTTGTAATTCTTGTGGCAGCATGTATGGCGCTTCTCCTTGAAGGAACACCAAATGTGTTCCGATAGGGGAAATGTCTCATTGTGGTTAATCATTCTCACGGGGCAACTACAGGTCTGAGAAACACATTAAGTACAGTATTACAGAGTGATGCTGGGAGATGGAATCTGACCTTAAAAAAAAAAAAAAAAAAAAAGATCAGCAAGACAGATGGAAAAAACATCTGGTCTAGTCCATAACATGAGGGCTTCCCAACACCTGGCTAAATGCCACAGAAGGCTCATATTTCGCAAAATCTGGGACAATTGACTGAATCTCAGGCTTTGCTCCAAAGGTCAATCATTGGGGAATGACTTAGAGATACTGCCAGACAGCTACAGAAGGGCAAATTTAATTCAGGTCAATTCAGCAATCTAATAAACGTTTTTAACTGCCTGCTCTGTGCTAGGCAAAGGCGGGATAAGAGAGTCCAAATGTTTAAGGACACTTACTTTTCGGATAGAAGAAATGACCTGTATCATCTTGTGGTCCTAATATTGTTTCCGTATCGTGAATAGACTTCGCTTCCCTTTCCAAAATATTATCGAATTGTACAGCCACACCTGAAAGTACTTATGAATTAGGTTATTTGGACCCAAAATAGTCAAGCATTTATTACTTTATAAAGCGTAGAAAGGAATATGATGGGGACAGCTAGATGGTGCAGTGGATAGAGCACTAGCCCTGCAGTCAGGAGGAACCGAGTTTGAGTCACTTAACCCCAATGCTTCACAAAAAAAACAACAAACCTAACCATAAATGGAAAAGATAAGAGATTTCAAATGGGTTTAAGTATACTTTTTCTATCAGTAGGTAGCTATTGTATGAAATTAAAATAACAAACATATTTCCAAATGTATAGGACAGAAGGTAAAATTTACTATTGCTCTTACAATAATTTTAAGGATACATTTTTAAAAGGGAAAGCTGATTCCACAATGATACAAAAAAAAAAAAACCCGATGGCTATACATGCAACATACTTAGGTGTGCAAAGTGCTTTATAGCCATTTTCTTAAACACTATCTTTAATTTACAGTGGAAGAAATGAGGGCCAGAAAAATGAGGTGATATGTGCACATTCAGACAACTAAGTGACAAGGCTAAAAAACTAAAATCGCAAGTTACAAATACTTTTCTTAATCATTTATCAACATTATTCAAAACTTGGGGACATGAGGATCAGAGGATTTTGAGCTATGTGCTTGAGCCGATGGCATTATCAAGTCCAACTGGGCCTTTAAATTTTCAGAGAAGGAAACCGGCCTAGAGAAGTAATGGGATCAGCTCAAAGCCACACAGCTATAAAGCTGGAGAAGAAAAATCTAAATCCAAGTCCCTTGCACCCAAATCCAGAGGCTTCCCCACTCTTCCCTGTTGTTGGCCATCTATGAGTTACAGGAAATCCACATCAGAAATACTCTTGGCAGAAAGATCTGCCTCCTGCCTCAGTGAGAAAAAAACCAGGCCATCCAATTGGAACATATTTCTCTTCCCTCCTCCCCATCAAAAAGCGTGTTTCCACATCCATTCTAGTCTGAGGAAGACATGCTCTTCCTCCTTTACAACACTAATCCCCTTGCTCTGTGCTCTCAACCTCTGCATCCTCCATGCTTGCTCACTTTTCTAGCTTCTTTCATTTATTTTTCTCCACTCTATCTCCTGTGTCTTCACACACAAGATAAGTTTCACTGAAGGGAGGGAAGGTAAAAATTCACAAGCAAATAGTAAGGGAGGGACCCCGAATAACAAAGGATAGACTGACCTTAAAATTTACAAAGCACAGGAGTCTGGGATTACCTAGTGACTAGCCCATGGTCAGACAGTTAATAAGTGTCTGAGACCAGATATGAACTCAGAATATGAGTCTTCCTGACTCCAGGCCTCATACTCTATCCGCTGAAGTGCCATCTAGCTGCCAGTAATATATTATGAACCAGTAAAAATCTATTACGGACTGGGGATGGTCTGATGTAGATAGTCCAATACTCATTTCACTGAAAGATTAAGAAAACCAAGACCAAGAAAAGTGCAGGTCTCACTAGTTGGCAGCAGAGCCCAGTATTAGTTCATTTGATATTTTGAAAGTTTCCGAAAATGGTATTCATTCTACCAAAACTAATCTTCCCCATTTTTACTGTGTAATTCTCATCCCAGCTTTCCATAATTAACCTACACAAGCTCTTCCCTACCATTCTCCATGCTCTTTGTTCTTTTAGTGTCCCAGGCAGAGGGTGCCAATGTGCCACTCAAGTTGACAACCTGCTTGTTGCCTGTCCGTCTCAGGATGAAGCGAGTTCACCTCTTTTTTCAGTTGCTATCTTTTTAAACTACTTATTGTAAGCAATTTGTTGTTGGCAGCATGCCGTAGGCCACTTACATCTTTCTATTGCTCTGTGGATCATTTGTCATTTTCACAATTTTCTGCCTCTGAAGGCCATATAAAATAGTTTAAATCAAATACCTCAAAGAGATTGACAATTTTAGCAGCAATCATATTGGGATCACGGAAAAAAAAATACACTCTACTCTTCCTTACTCCATTGTAGACCCAGTTCATTTAAATGCAGCAAATTTCTGCCCCAAATATAGAGATTGGGCGCTATTCAGAGTAGCTGCTTGTCCATCACACAGTGGGATAGTCTCCTTATTAAACAGTGGCCCACTGAAGAATGTAGAATTGTTTTCTCCTACACTGGGTGGTCCCAGACATTTGTGCTTTGTAAATTCTAAAATCGTATCCTCTACTATCGTATCTAAAATATGCCTTTTGTTTTTGTTCTGCTCCCTCTCTCAATGCTCAGCTGTCAGTTTTTACTCTGGGTAAAAATATGCATTTTCATTGGCATGGGTCTTCCAGCATGAATATCTATCCTGGCCTCTTTCACATTTCTAAGGAGGATCTCTAGGATTCTGGACCTATATTCTGCCAACGGCATTTGGGGAATTTTGCCGTCAACAAAGGGAATCCTTTTAAGGGAAACATCTTTGATTTTGGAGAACACCTTAGGTAAATGTCTCCCTGTTTAGTAGCGGAGGCTCACTGCTCACTTTAAGGTTTGCAAAGCATTTGGCATATATATTATCTCCTTTTAATCGCACTTTGTACTGGGGGCTATCTTTATCCCCATCTCTAGTCATCCTCTACATTTTGCCCCTGTATTAGTTCATCTGATATTTTGAAAGTTTCCGAAAATGGTATTCATTCTCCCAAAACTCTGATGGCTCTGGAGGAGTGAGGCAGGTGACCTTGCACAGCCCTCCCTCACTTAAATCCAATTCATTTACATGTCCTCCCCTAATGTCATGGTCCTCTTCGAGAACAAAGGAGAGACCGATTTTAGGAGTACAGATTTAAAGATGGAGGGGAATCAGTCCAACTCTGATTTTATGGGTAAAGGACATATGTGCAGAGAGATCAAGTGTCTTGTCACACAGTAGTGTATGTCTGAGACAGGACTAGAACCTGGCTCTTATTGACTTCCAAGTTCAGAATTCTTTATAATGCGAGTCACTTGATGCCATAGGATCAGAGTTTTAGAGCTAGAAGGGGTTTCAGGTCATATCACCCAAACCCTTTATTTTGTGAACGTACCATGCATGGATAAGGCAGGCATGTAAAAGAATTATTTTTACAATGGAAGGATGGGGTGAGGGGAGCGGTCAGCACTGGAACCTCAACTGGGTGCAAAAATTCATCTTACCCAACAGAGTAGGATGGAGAGGGGTTAAGAGAAGGTGGGGAAGAGGGGGGAGGAATGTGAGGGAGTATAGATGAATAGCAGTAGTCAGAAGTAAAATAGATTTTTGAGGAGATTAGGTAAGAAAGCTAAGTATAAGATAATTTAAAGGAGGGAAATGTCTGTTTAGGGGTCATGGCTCTAAATACGAATAGAATGAATTTATCCATAAAGTGGAAGAGGATAGTAGAACAGATTAGAAATCAGAGATTAAGAAATGGTGGCAGAGGAGTCCAATACTAACTCTTCCCACTAGGCCAAAACTTACTCAAGTGGTAAGGGTGCTAAGAGAATGAGAAAAGTGGTGAGTAAGCACTCAAGTGGGGCAAAGAATGATAACTGCTCAATTTCATATAACACTTTAAGGTTTGCTGAGAGCTTTATAGTCATTCTCCCATTTCTCCTCTCTTTTTTGAGGTAGTGTCAAAGTGGACAGAAGGCCGATCTTGGAGTCAGGAAGATCCCAATTCCAGGCTTTCTTGGGACATTTAATAGCTATGTGATCCTCTCTGTGTGTTGCCTCTTCTGAAAAATGGAGCTAATAAATGAATCTACTTTATAGGGGGTTTTGAAAATCAAATGAGCTTCTATATGAAAAGTATAAAGCCTAAAAGTGCTAAAAGCTAAAAGTGGAGATTATTCTGCTTCCCATTTCATAGAAAAGTAAGGTTCAGGATAAGTCATAAATATTTTATCTAAAGCAGAATTCAAACTCAGATGACAAATATTCGTTCCAGAGGATTGACAAAAACAAGCAGTGGACCCAAAGTGCAAAATGACACTATGTTGTCAGGCATCATCAATGTGTCGGCTGGTTTACCTAACCTGTTACAAGGGAGGCTTCTACTAGTATTGGGAGGGGACAGTATTAGGGTGGAAAAGCAGTGATCATTTTGTAAAAGTATGAGATGAGAGAGGTCTTGGATAAGGAGATATCCTTAAGAAAAGGAGATTTCCAGAAGGAAAGGTAGGAGAGGAGATAAAAGTCAGCCATGAACAGAGGTGGATGGGAAGAGAGAGGGAAAAATTCAGGGAGAGCTCAGGAAAAGGAATTTTTCTGCAGTGACGGAATTCAGTTCAGTAAAATATTAAAGTTGCCTATTTGTGAGAAATAGGACACACTAAGGAAACCAAGGCCAAAAAAAATATGAATTAGGGGAACAGGAAATAGGATTTAGCTCCTAGAAAAGGTACTTGTTGATTAGAGCAGGGGAAGGCCATGGCCACGAGAAAGGTCCTATGGTGAAGGTAGGTAAGGTGAGGGATTTGAGCCTGGGGAAGTCATTTTATTCTTCCTCATGAGAATTCTTTTGGTGCTGGGGCCAGGTTGTTTGATAGTCATGGTGCTTTGAGGAGCTTATGGTAAGATAAGGTCAGGGATTTGAGGCTGGGGCAGTCATTTTATTCTTCCATCCTCATGAGAATCTTTTTGGTGCTAGGGCCAGGTTGATAGTCATGGTGCTTTAAGGGGCTTATGAAGCAGGTCTCTAATCCCTGGGAGCAACCTATTTAATCTTCTATTGTTCTTGAGGACTAGGTCAAGCCAAACTGGTGGTGACAGGTCACGGGAGAGAAGATTCCTCTCTCCTGGGCATTGGCCTGGTCTAAATATGGAGGCACAACAGGAGCCCTCATGCTGGGTCATAAGGAGGCTTTTTATCTTTATGAATAAAGTGGCAAGTTTCTGTTAACCCTCCAAGTACTTAAGAAATAAATCAGATTTGGGGAGGGAAGTGACCTTAAGAGTTATGTAGACTAATCCCTTCATTTGGGGAACAAGGCAACTGGGGTCCAGAGGGGTTAAATGTTTTGCCCAGGGTCACCCCCAAGTCCTTCAATAGCAAATTCTGTTCTCTTCAGACTGCCTTTATGGTCACTCACTAAGGTTTCCCTACATCACGTTAATGGATTTACTGCTACCTAGCCGGTCAGGGATGAGATTCTTAATCTAGAGGGATAGACTTGAAGTTAGGAAGATTATCTCAGACATTCCCCAGCTGTGTGGCTGGCCACCTTACATTATCTCATTCGACCCGTTTCCTCATCTGTAACGTGTGTGAGGGGTGTCAAAATAAGCACCTACCTCCCAGGGTTGTCCAAAGGACAAGATGAAATGATAATATGTAAAGTGCTTTCCAAATCTTAAAAGTACTCTATAAATGTTAGCTATGATTAGCTATCTACATGCAAATGAAGAGCCTATATTTTTCCTTGGTTGAAATCTTTTGAAGACATCTTGACAATTCGTAAGTACCAATTGTGGTACCTTTAGCAAGTCTCCTTCAAGAGTGTTCTGTCAGGTCCAGAGTCTTTCCCTAGAAACACTGTGAAAGTAGACCACTTAAGACAAAGTGCCATTTTTTTTTGCTTTCAAATATAACCCATTGAATGAGATATAAGAGTCCAAATTTGGTGGTTTCACTGTCAACTAGATGAGTGATAAAAAACAAATAGAAGTGGAGGTCATTAAACCATATACATGAGGTTATCTCCAAATGGCAGACTGACTTTAAAACTACATATTCACATAATTTCTGTTGTATATTTGTTCAATGTTTCTTAATTGCTTAATTAAAATCTAATTTGGCCTACAATAGCCACATGTATATCTCTGATCTAGATCCTCTTGTGTATATTTTGAAAATAAAAAACTATTAAAATTTTTAAATATAAAAATAAAAAAATCACCTAATGAAAAAAGAAAGGTAAAATTCTGTTCTCATTTCTATTTGTTATCTACTTTATCTGTAAAAAATGTTTTTGAATTAAAATACAGCTGAGCCCAAATGTTCTATAGGATTACTTTCTCTTCCATCCTTGTTTGTTCTTCTTATGAAAGGATAAATGTGCCAATATGTAATGCAAATGAACTTGTACTCTTAACTGGTGTTGTCTTAGCTGACATAATTCTCCTTGACAAGTGCTTTCTTGCTGAGGTAGTGCCTAATATTACCTGATATGTCACTATGGTAACCACTTAAAGGCTTTGCCTGCAGAAGGCATGTTTTAGCAGGTTCTGCCAAGATGGCATGATTTTAAATAATAGCCAGCTCTTATGTAGTGCTTAAAGGTTTGCAAAGTGCTTTACATATGTATTATTTCATTTGTTCCAGTCAAATAAAACCTCAGGAAAAAATCATCTATGGTATAAATACAAATGATGCTCCTTTTTTTCTTTAAAAAATGTAAGATCTGCAATACACCTAAACCTAAGCCTAAATGCAATGATCCATCTATAATCCAAAGGACTTGGGGGCAACAGAAACATTTGCTACTCTGAGAAATTGAGGGTTTCAGCTGTTATGATCATGTTTTTAATGCCCACTGATTTTTTTCTGGCCAAGCTCAGCTTGGATTTCTTTGGGATCTGAGCTTAGACAAGGAGGCCAGGGGAATTCTGATATTCCATGTAAAACTGCTAGGGGAAGGAAAAACAAAAAAATATTGTGGGGTCTATAGCGGTCCTCCCTAATTGTGCAGAGGGTATGGGGAAGCAGATACCTTTGGCCAGGAATCTTATTGCCTGTACACCCCTGCGTTCCCAGTTCTACTACCCCTCTGCCACCCTCCCCTTCTCCTTCCCTTCTCCCTGCCTCCTGACCTTATGGCTGGTTATGTTTTTTTTTTTTATTTTGTTACCATTTCTGGACCCATGGACTAAACAACCCTAGAACCTTCCAGCTCTGGAATCTACCTGATGCACGAGCCGCCCTAACTGCCTCAGCAATGGCAACGAACTCTGCTGCCATGGACGTTGGAGAACTCCCCAAGCAGCAGAATTTCCATTCCGCTACATGCCAGCACATAGAATTCTTTCACCCTCTACTTCTTCAGCCACCCCCCACCCCCCACCTCCATCCCCAGGGACAGGCTAGGTTCTTTTTTTACTTTAGCTTTTTACCATTTTAAACCAGATTTGTTTCTTGGACCTCGTTTTCCACACTTTTAAATAAGTAGAACTAGATAATCGGTAGAACTTTCCAGCTCTAAAGTGCTACATGATGCGGAAGGCTTGGCAATCAATCAGAAAAATCGTGACCCATTGATAAGTGTAAACTGAGCTATTTCATACTCATTCTTCTCTGGGAAAACTGTGTAGACTGAAGGGGGGAGGGCGATCAGGAAACAGGGGTCAGTACCACTTATATGAACTACAAGCCCATATTCCCTAGGGTAAGAAGCTCGATCCCTCTCTACTAGTTTAGTTATGAGCCACCTGAGCTTACTTGCCAGCAATGCAGTATGGGGAACCTAAAGCCACCAGAAAGTTGGCGATCAGGCAATGAATCTTTCTTTGCCTGGGCCCAGGGTGTTCACCAGGATCATCACAGGCACACAGCATCCATGTGGTACAGCGGCCAACAACATAGAAGAGCCGCCTCTGGCCGGATGATAGGGCTGGGATGACTCAGGAAGCTCAATGTCCCCAAAGGGAACATGCGCCTGCCCTCCGCCCTCACGAAGCCAACCACAACGTTGATCTCAACCTTCAGGCCCACCCACAGGAGTGAGACCCTCAAGCCCACACACTAAGAGAAGGGGGGGGGGGGGAGAGGGGAAGGGACCCGGCTCCACCCCGTGCGCCAGCAGACCCTGTTCCCTCAGCACTGACAACGCCGTGGCCATTGAAGCCCGAGAACTCCTGAGGAGCCATAAGTTCCACCCCTCTATTAGCCTGGCCATGGCATTCCTTCTCCCATAATGAACTGAATTCTTCCCCCACCTTCTCCCCTGGGGGCTGGCTAGGTTCTTTACTTTAGTTTGTTGCCATATTTAACAAGTTACCCTTCTCTGATCTGGGTTTTCCCCCTCCTAAATAAGGAGATTGGACTCGATAATCTCTATACACCTTCCAGCTCAGAAGGGTTATAATGAGCTAAAAGCCAGAAGGCTCGGCAATCGGAATCGGAGAAATTACCATCCCTAGATAAATGTAAACTGAATTATTTCATACTCATTCTTCTCTGGGAAATCTGGGTAAACTGAAGGGGGGAGGGCGATCAGAAATAGGAGCCAGTACCGCTTAAGAACTTTTACAATTCTTGGACCCTGGGGCAAGCAGCTTGATCCCTCTCTACTTCTTTTAGTATCACCCTCAGAACTATTTTCCAGCAGTGGGGGGGGGGGGGGGGGGGGGGGGGGGAGGAAGGAGGGGCATTCTTGAAACCATCAGAAAGTTAGCAATTGGGCAGGGAGTCCTTCCTTTGCCTGGGCCCAGGGCGCTCACCTGGATCTTCGCAGGCACACGGCATCCATATGGCACAAAGGCCAACAACACAGAAGAGGAGACGCATGTGGACAAGGTAAGGAGACGCGCGCCTTCCCTTCTCCCTCACAAAGGCAACCACCAGGTTGATTTCAACTTTCAGGGCCACCCACTAAGCAGAGTGAGACTTTTGGACCCACCCACCAACCAGAGTGAGACCTTCGGACCCACCCACCAATCAGAGTGAGACCTTCGGACCCACCCACCAATCAGAGTGAGACCCTAGGGCCCGCCCAGTAAGAGGAGTAAAGCCCTTGGGCCCACCCACTAAGAGGAGCAGGACCCTGGCCCACCCGGTGCCAGCGGACAGTCTCTTCAGCACTGACAACAAACTCTGTTGCCATGGAAGCCCAGGACTCCCGGGGAGAAAGACGTTCCACCCCACTATGAGGCTGGCCATAGCATTCCTTCTCCCCCTACTAACTCCTCAACAGCCCCCCTCCCCCAGGGGCTGGATAGCTTCTATGTGTACTTTAGTTTGTTGCCATATTTAACAAGTTACCCTTCTCCAACCCCGGTTTCCTTCTGCCTAAATAAGGAGGTTGAACTCCATAATCTCTAGAACCTTCCATCTCTGAAGGGTTAAAATGACTCTACAAAGCCAGAAGGCTTGGCAATCAATCGGAGAAATTATAACCCCTTGATAAAGCTAAGTCATTCTTCAGGAAAAGTGTTTAGACTGAAGGGAAGGAGGATGATACCACTTAAGAACTACCAACCCGTGGATCGTGGGACAAGCAGCTTGATTGATCCCTCTCTACTATTTTCCATATCACCCCCAGATTACTCTACAGTACTGGGGAGGGACATGGAGCAGAGGTCCTAAAGCCACCAGAAAGTTGGCAATTGGGCAGGGAGTCCTTTCTTTGCCTGGGCCCAGGGCACTCATCTGAATCATTGCAGGCATACAGCATCCACATGGTACACAGGCCAACAATGTAGAAGAGATGACACATCTGGCCAGATGACAGACAGACTGGGACGGCCTAGAAAGCTCAATGTCCCCAAGAGGACACGCACCTGCCCTTCATCCTCACAAAGAGGAGACCAACCGTCAGACCTATGCACTGACAGGAGTGAGACCCTTGGGCCCACCCACTAAGAGGAGTGGGACCCTGGTGCACCCGGTGCGCCAGCGGACCCTCTCCCCTCAGCACTGACAACAAACTCCATTGTCATGGAAGCCGAGAACTCCCGGGATGGCAGAAGTTCCACCCCACTATGAGCCTGGCCAGAGAATTCTATGTCCCTCCACTAACTCCTCAACCGCCCCCCTCCCCCATGGGCTGCCTAGGTTCTTGTTTTACTTTACTTTGTTACTCTTTTTAACTAGTTACACTTCCCGGATCTCGGCTCTGTTGAATAAGTTGAATTAGATGATTGCTAGAACCTTTAAGTTCTAAAGTGCTACATGAGACCGAAGGCTTGGCTATCAGAATAAGAGAAACTATGACCTGAAGATAAATGTAAATATGGACCCTGAGTTAAGAAGTCTGATCCCTCTCTACTACTTCCTGTATCACCCTCTGGGCTACTTTTCAGCAGTGGGGGGAGGAGGAGAGGAGGGGAAGGGGCAGGGAAGGGGCGGGGAAGGGGCGGGGGGGGCGGTCCTAAAGCTACCAGAAAGTTACCAATTGGGCAGAGAGTCCTTTCTTTGCCTGGGGCCAGGGCACTCACCTGGATCTTCGCAGGTACACAGCATCCATATGGCACAAAGGCCAACAACACAGAAGAGGAGACGCATCTGGCCGGATGACAGGCTGGGACAGCGCAGGAAGCTCAATGTCCCCAAGAGAACACGCGGCTGCCCCCTCCCCCCTCACAAAGAGGAGACAGACCCTCAGGCCCACCCACTAAGAGGAGTGAGATCCTTGATCCCACCCACTAAGATGAGTGAGACCCTTGGGCCCATCCACTAAGAGGAGTGGGACCCTGGTGCACCCGGTGCGCCAGCAGACCCTCTCCTCTCAGCACTGACAACAAACGCCGTTGCCATGGAAGCCGAGAACTCCCTTGGCTCCAGCCCTCTATGAGCCTGGCCACAGAATTCCATCTCCCTCTACTAACTCAACCGCTCTCCCTGACCCAGGGGCTGACTAGGTTCTTTTGAACTTTATCATATTTAACAAGTTCACCCTTCTGGACCTTAGTTTTCCCCCTGTTAAAGGACACTGAGTTCGATAATCTCTAGAACCTTCCAGTCTTCAAGGGCTATTATGACCCGAACAGCCCAAAGTTTTGGCAGTCAGAATCAGAAAAATTACGATCCATTGATAAATGCAAACTTAACTGTTCCATATTCATTCTCAGGAAAACTGTGTAGATTGAATGGGGAGGTGGGGGGGAGGGAGATCGGAAAACAGGAGTCAGGACCCCTTAAGAACTACAAGCCCGTGGACCCAGGGTTAAGTAGCTTGTTCCCTCCCCTACTACTTTTGGTATCACCCCCTGGACTTCTTGGGAGCATGGGTGGGGGAGGGCCCGGGAAGCTGGAAATTGGGCAGGGAGTCCTTTCTTTGCCGGGGCCCAGGGCTGACCTGTATCATCGATCTGTATGGCACAAAGGCTAACAACATAGAAGAGGAGACGCATGTGGACGAGAGAAAGGGAAGCGGACACAGGCCTTCCCTTCTCCCTCACGAAGTCAACTACCAGGCTGATCTCAACCTTCAGGCCCACCCACTAAGAGAACTGAGACCCTCAGCCCCAACCACTGACAGGAGTGAGACCCTTGGACCCACCCACTAAGAGGAGCAGGACCAGGGTACAGCCGGTGCGCCAGCGGACCCTCTCCCCTCAGCACTGACAACAAACTCCATTGTCATGGAAGCCGAGAACTCCCGGGATGGCAGAAGTTCCACCCCACTATGAGCCTGGCCAGAGAATTCTATGTCCCTCCACTAACTCCTCAACCGCCCCCCTCCCCCATGGGCTGCCTAGGTTCTTGTTTTACTTTACTTTGTTACTCTTTTTAACTAGTTACACTTCCCGGATCTTGGTTTTCTCCCGGTTAAATAAGGAGATTGAACTAGATGATCGCTAGAACCTCCCAGCTCTGAAGTTCTACATGAAGCCAAGGCTCAGCAACCAGAATCAGAGAAATTACCACCCCTAGATAAATGTAAACCGAACTATTTCACGCTCATTATTCTCTGGGAAAACTCTGTGGACTAAAAGGGGGCAGGGGGATCAGGAAATAGGAGTCAGGACCAGTTAAGAACTTTTACAAGCCCATGGCCCTGAGTTAAGAAGTTTGATCCCTCCACTATTACTTTAGGGATCATCCACAGGACTACTGGCCAGCAGTAGGGAGGGGCGGGGAAGGCAGGGGCGGGAAGGGGAGGTCCTAAACCCACCAGAAAGTTGGCAATTGGACCCGAAGTCCCTTCTTTGCCTGGGCCCCACGTTCTTACCTACATCATCGCAGGCACACAGCATCCGTATGGCACAAAGGCCAAAAACAAAGAAGAGGAGCCGCATATAGACGAGATGCAGGAAAGGAGGCATGGTCCTGCCCTTCTCACTCACTCTCATGACACCAGGTTGACCTCAACCTTCAGGCCTACCCAGTAAGAGGAGACCCTCGGGCCCACCCACTAAGAGAAGTGGGATCTGGGCCCACCCGGTATGCCAGCGGACCCTCCTTATTATGCCAGCCGACAGAAGTTCCTCGGCACTGATAACACCGTTGCCATGGAAAGCCCAAGAACTCCGAAGGTGCCAAAAATTCTATCCTTCTATGAGCCTGGCTGTTGAATTCCATCTCTCTTTATGAATTCCTCACCACCCTACCCACCCCAGGGGCTTGCTAGATTCCTTTTGCATTTTAGTTTACCCTATTTAACAAGTTACACTTCTCCTACGTTAGTTTTCCCCATTAAAGGAGACTGATCTTGATAATCTCTAGAACCTTCCAGTTTTCAAGTGCTATTATGAGCCGAACAGCCCAAAGTCTTGGCAATAAGAATCAGAAAAATTTCGAAACGCTGATAAATGTAAACAAACTATTTCACATTCACTCTCAGGAAAACTGTGTAGACTGAAGAGGGGAGGGCGATCAGGAAACAGAACTACAACCCCGTGGACTCTGGGTTAAGAAGCTTGTTACCTCCTCTACTACTTTCAGTACTCTTTCCAGCATTGGAGGGAGGGGGGATTGGAGGGACATTGAGGGGATGACCTAAGGCCCCTGGAAGCTAAAATCGGGGAGTGATTCCTTTCTTTGCCTGACCCCTGTGCGCTCACCTGTATCATCGCAGGCACACAGCATCCATATGGCACAAAGGCCAACAAACATAGAAGATCTCAAACATCAGACCCACCCACCAAGAGGAGTGAGACAGGGGCCTATCCAGGGCACCGACCGACTCTCCTCGGCATTGATAAACTCCATTGCCACAGAAGCCCAAGAAGTCCTGAGGTGCCAGATGTTCCACCCAGCTAAGAGCCCTGCCAGAGAATTCCTCCTCTAGTAACTCAACCATCCCTCCTCTCCCAGGGGCTGCATAGGTTCTTTTACTTTGTTACCCTTTTTAACTAATTACCCTTCCCAGAGCTTGGTTTTCTCCGGGTTAAATAAGGAGATTGAACTAGATAATCGCTAGAACCTTCCAGCTCTGAAGCACCACATGAAGCCAAGGCTCGGCAATCAGAATCAGAGAAATTATGACGCGTTGATAAATGTAAACCGAACTATTTCACACTCATTATTCTTTGGGAAATTCTGTAGACTGAAAGGAAGGAGGGTGATCAGGAAACAGTTGCAGTATCACTTAAGAACTAAAGCCAGTGGACCCTGAGTTAAGAAGTCTGATCCCTCTCTACTACTTCCTGTATCACCCTCTGGGCTACTTTTCAGCAGTGGGGGGAGGAGGAGAGGAGGGGGAGAGGAGGGGAAGGGGCGGGGAAGGGGCGGGGGGGGCGGTCCTAAAGCTACCAGAAAGTTACCAATTGGGCAGAGAGTCCTTTCTTTGCCTGGGGCCAGGGCACTCACCTGGATCTTCGCAGGTACACAGCATCCATATGGCACAAAGGCCAACAACACAGAAGAGGAGACGCATCTGGTTGGACGACAGGCTGGGACAGCGCAGGAAGCTCAATGTCCCCAAGAGAACACGCGGCTGCCCCCTCCCCCCTCACAAAGAGGAGACAGACCCTCAGGCCCACCCACTAAGAGGAGTGAGACCCTCGGGCCCATCCATTAAGAGGAGTGGGACCCTGGTGCACCCGGTGCTCCAGCAGACCCTCTCCTCTCAGCACTGACAACAAACGCCGTTGCCATGGAAGCCGAGAACTCCCTTGGCTCCAGCCCTCTATGAGCCTGGCCACAGAATTCCATCTCCCTCTACTAACTCAACCGCTCTCCCTGACCCAGGGGCTGACTAGGTTCTTTTGAACTTTACCATATTTAACAAGTTCACCCTTCTGGATCTTAGTTTTCCCCGTTAAAGGACACTGAGTTCGATAATCTCTAGAACCTTCCAGTCTTCAAGGGCTATTATGACCCGAACAGCCCAAAGTTTTGGCAGTCAGAATCAAAAAAATTACGATCCATTGATAAATGCAAACTTAACTGTTCCATATTCATTCTCAGGAAAACTGTGTAGATTGAATGGGGAGGTGGGGGGAGGGAGATCAGAAAACAGGAGTCAGGACCCCTTAAGAACTACAAGCCCGTGGACCCAGGGTTAAGTAGCTTGTTCCCTCCCCTACTACTTTTGGTATCACCCCCTGGACTTCTTGGGAGCATGGGTGGGGGAGGGCCCGGGAAGCTGGAAATTGGGCAGGGAGTCCTTTCTTTGCCGGGGCCCAGGGCGCTAACCTGTATCATCGCAGGCACACAGCATCCGTATGGCACAAAAGCCAATAACATAGAAGAGGAGACGCATGTGGACAAGAGGCAGGGAAGCAGACACAGGCCTTCCCTTCTCCTTCACAAAGTCAACCACCAGGTTGATCTCAACCTTCTGGCCCACCCACTAAGAGAACTGAGACCCTTGAGCCCACCCACTAAGAGGTCCTGGGTCTACCCGGTACACCAGTGGACCCTCTCTCCTCAGCACTGACAACAAACTCCGTCACCATGGAAGCCTTAGAACTCCTGAGGTGGCAGGAGTTCTGCCCCTCTATGAGCCTGGCCATAAAATTCCTCCACTACTAACTCCTCAACTGGCCCTTTCCTCCAAGGGTTTTACTATTTCTTGTTTTTACTTCATTACCCTTTTTAACTAATCCTTCCTGGACCTCGGTTTTCCCTTTGTTAAATAAGGACACTGAACTAGATGATCACTAGAACCTTCCAGTTTTGAAGTACTACATGAATCCAAGGCTCGGCAATCAGAATCAGAGAAATTATGGCCCGTTGATAAATGTAAACTGAACTATTTTACACTCATTATTCTCTAGGAAAACTCTGTAGACTGAAAGGGGAGAGGGTGATCAGAAAACAGGAGTCAGCATCACTTAAGAACTACAAGCCCGTGGATCCTGGGTTAAGTAGTTTGATTCCTCCCTTACTACTTTCCGTAGTACAGGATTTCTTTTGCTGGTCTTCTTGCCAGCGTCAAGATGGGAGGTGTTGGAGGGGTGTGGAGGGGAGGTCCTAAGGGCCCTGGAAGCTGGAAATTGGGCAGAGAGGATTTTCTTTGAGTGGGCCCTGTGCGCTCAACTGTATCATCCCAGGCACACAGCATCCGTATGGCACAAAGGCCAACAACATAGAAGAGGAGAAGCATATGGACAAGAGTCAGGGAAGGGGACGTGTGTGTGCCCTTCTCCCTCACCCTCATTAAGTTAATTACCAGGTTGATCTCAAACTTCAGGCCTACTCACTACCAGTAATGTGACCCTAGAGCTCACCCACTAGGAGTAAGACAGAGGTCCATTCAGTGCGCCAGCCAACACTGTTCTCAGCACTGACAACAATTGCCGCTACAGGGAAGCTCAAGAACACCCAAGGTCGCAGATGTTCCACCCAGCTATGAGGCTGGCTATACCATTTCCTCCTATACTAACTCCTCAACTATCCCTCCTCTCCCAGGGGCTGCATAGGTTCTTTTACTTTGTTACCCTTTTTAACTAATTACCCTTCCCAGAGCTTGGTTTTCTCCGGGTTAAATAAGGAGATTGAACTAGATAATCGCTAGAACCTTCCAGCTCTGAAGCACCACATGAAGCCAAGGCTCGGCAATCAGAATCAGAGAAATTATGACGCGTTGATAAATGTAAACCAAACTATTTCACACTCATTATTCTTTGGGAAATTCTGTAGACTGATAGGAAGGAGGGTGATCAGGAAACAGTTGCAGTATCACTTAAGAACTAAAGCCAGTGGACCCTGAGTTAAGAAGTCTGATCCCTCTCTACTACTTCCTGTATCACCCTCTGGACTACTTTTCAGCAGTGGGGGGAGGAGGAGAGGAGGGGAAGGGGCAGGGAAGGGGCGGGGAAGGGGCGGGGGGGGCGGTCCTAAAGCTACCAGAAAGTTACCAATTGGGCAGAGAGTCCTTTCTTTGCCTGGGGCCAGGGCACTCACCTGGATCTTCGCAGGTACACAGCATCCATATGGCACAAAGGCCAACAACACAGAAGAGGAGACGCATCTGGCCGGATGACAGGCTGGGACGGCCCAGGAAGCTCAATGTCCCCAAGAGAACACGCGCCTGCCCCCTCCCCTCTTACAAAGAGGAGACAGACCCTCAGGCCCACCCACTAAGAGGAGTGAGACCCTCGGGCCCATCCATTAAGAGGAGTGGGACCCTGGTGCACCCGGTGCTCCAGCAGACCCTCTCCTCTCAGCACTGACAACAAACGCCGTTGCCATGGAAGCCGAGAACTCCCTTGGCTCCAGCCCTCTATGAGCCTGGCCACAGAATTCCATCTCCCTCTACTAACTCAACCGCTCTCCCTGACCCAGGGGCTGACTAGGTTCTTTTGAACTTTACCATATTTAACAAGTTCACCCTTCTGGACCTTAGTTTTCCCCCTGTTAAAGGACACTGAGTTCGATAATCTCTAGAACCTTCCAGTCTTCAAGGGCTATTATGACCCGAACAGCCCAAAGTTTTGGCAGTCAGAATCAGAAAAATTACGATCCATTGATAAATGCAAACTTAACTGTTCCATATTCATTCTCAGGAAAACTGTGTAGATTGAATGGGGAGGTGGGGGGGAGGGAGATCGGAAAACAGGAGTCAGGACCCCTTAAGAACTACAAGCCCGTGGACCCAGGGTTAAGTAGCTTGTTCCCTCCCCTACTACTTTTGGTATCACCCCCTGGACTTCTTGGGAGCATGGGTGGGGGAGGGCCCGGGAAGCTGGAAATTGGGCAGGGAGTCCTTTCTTTGCCGGGGCCCAGGGCGCTGACCTGTATCATCGATCTGTATGGCACAAAGGCTAACAACATAGAAGAGGAGACGCATGTGGACGAGAGAAAGGGAAGCGGACACAGGCCTTCCCTTCTCCCTCACGAAGTCAACTACCAGGCTGATCTCAACCTTCAGGCCCACCCACTAAGAGAACTGAGACCCTCAGCCCCAACCACTGACAGGAGTGAGACCCTTGGACCCACCCACTAAGAGGAGCAGGACCAGGGTACAGCCGGTGCGCCAGCGGACCCTCTCCCCTCAGCACTGACAACAAACTCCATTGTCATGGAAGCCGAGAACTCCCGGGATGGCAGAAGTTCCACCCCACTATGAGCCTGGCCAGAGAATTCTATGTCCCTCCACTAACTCCTCAACCGCCCCCCTCCCCCATGGGCTGCCTAGGTTCTTGTTTTACTTTACTTTGTTACTCTTTTTAATTAGTTACACTTCCCGGATCTTGGTTTTCTCCCGGTTAAATAAGGAGATTGAACTAGATGATCGCTAGAACCTCCCAGCTCTGAAGTTCTTCATGAAGCCAAGGCTCAGCAACCAGAATCAGAGAAATTACCACCCCTAGATAAATGTAAACCGAACTATTTCACGCTCATTATTCTCTGGGAAAACTCTGTGGACTAAAAGGGGGCAGGGGGATCAGGAAATAGGAGTCAGGACCAGTTAAGAACTTTTACAAGCCCATGGCCCTGAGTTAAGAAGTTTGATCCCTCCACTATTACTTTAGGGATCATCCACAGGACTACTGGCCAACAGTAGGGAGGGGCGGGGAAGGGAGGGGCGGGTACATATATACTCATTCTTCTCAGAGAAAACTGTGTAGACTTGAAGGGGGTGAAGGTGATCATGATGGTGTGTGTGTGTGAAAAACTGTGTTCACTTTTGATCTCTAAAATTAACACTCTGAAATTCTGTTCCCTTTGATTCCTAGCCTCCCAGATTCCAGTCTATGAGAGTGTTTCTTAGGCTGGGCCATATCTAAGACAAATCACCTCCATTGATAGCCCAATTTCCATTCAAATTCAGGCTGAAATGGCCTTCAAAGTTATTTCAATTGGGAGACCCTTGTCTGATCAGTTCAAACTGCCCCGAAGCCCCTGCCAAGATCTGCTCATAAAATAGATTTCTGCTCTCTTTGCAGAATGTCCAAAGTCTGCCAGGACTTCTGCCCACAGTGGAGAGACCCTCTTCTCAGCAAAAAACTTTTTGTTATTTCTCTGCCAGGACTTTGCCAGTGAAGAAGTCAATCTTTCTAGCAAAGCTGACTTCTCATCCAACAATAAACTTCCATTTTTGCCACCTAAAACTCTTCGGGTTCCTGAGTTCTTTCACAAAGGACCTGTGCTGACCAAAAGGAGATTCCCACAACTCTCTGACTGCCACTAGAACCCCAGTCATTCAGGAAACAGGAGTCAGGACCACATAAGAACCACTAGCCCGTGGAACCTGGGGCAAGCAGCTTGATCCCTTTCTACTCATTTCCATATCATGCCCTGGACTACTCGCCAGCAGTGGTGAGCAGAGGTCCTAAAGCCACCAGAAAGTTGGCAATTGGGCAGGGCCCAATTCTTTGCCTGGGCCCAGGGCACTCACCTGGATCGTCACAGGCACACAGCATCCATGTGGCACAAAGGCCAACAACATAGAAAAGGAGCCGAATCTGGCCAGATGGCATTTCCAGGAAGCTCAATGTCCCCAAAGGGACATTCACCTGTCCTTCGAAGTCAAGGTTGGTCTCAGCCTTCAGGCCCACCCACTGAGAAGAACAGGACCTTGGCCCTCCTGGTGTGCCAACGGACCCTCTCCTAAGCACTGACAACAAATGCCATTGCCACATGGAAACAGAGAACTCCCCAGGTGGTAGATGTCCTCCTCCCCCATCCTGGCCATAGCATTCCTTCTCCCCCTACTAACTCAACTACCTGTCTCCCCCATGGGCTGGCTAGGTTTTTTGTACTTTAGTTTGTTGCCACATTTAACAAGTTACCCTTTTCAAACTTCAATTTTCCCTCTCCTAAATAAGGAGACTGACCTCAATAATCTCTAGAGGAGCTCTAAAGTACTATAATGAGGTTAAAAGTGGGAAGGCTTTGCATTCAGAATAATTTATCTATTTAACCCTCCTCACAGGTAAAACTGTGTAGACTGAAGGGGGAGGGACGATCAGGATACAGGAGTTAGTACCACTTAAGAACCATAAGCCCATGAACCCTAAATTAAGAAGATTGATACCTCTGTATTAGTTTCAATTACGGCCCCCAGGGTTACTTGCCTGCAAGGGGATGTGGAAAAAAAAAAAAGTTGGCAATTGGGGCAGTGATTCCTTTCTTTGCCTGGGCCCAGGGCTCTCACCTGAATCATCACGGGCACACAGTATCCACATGGCACAGAGGCCAACAACGTAGAAGAGGAGCTACACATGAAGGAGCTGCGGGGAAGGGGACATGCACCTGCCCCTACCCTTACAAAGTTTAATACCAGGTTGATCTCAATCTTTCAGGCCCACCCACTGAAAGGTGTGAGGGTTTCACACCTATCTACTTGTTTCAGCATCAGTCTGGAGCTACTTGCCAGCAGAGCAGAAGGGGAAGAAGAAATCCTAAAGCTAAGGGAGACTGGGAACTGGGCAGACAGCCCTTTGTTTGCCTGGGCCAAAGAAGCTCACCTGAACTGCAGTAGGAGCAGAGCATCCAAATGGCACAAAGGCCAACATAGAAGTGGAGATGCATCTGGAGGAAGTAGAGGCAGGGAGAGCCCTCAATGATCAATTCCAGACATCAATCACCAAGTGCATCTCAAAGATCAGGACTACCCAATGTCTGGGCGGACTCTATCTGCCTCAGCACTGACTATAAACTCCTTTGACTGGCAAGTTGAACTCCCGAGGCCTCACAATTTTCAATCCTTTTATGCACCTAGCCGTAGAGTTTCCCTGCAATCAACCCCCTTTCCACCTCTTCCTCCTCCTGCAGCAGCAAAGCACTCTAATGGGCAGAACTTATAGAGGCGTGATTTAATTCATGTGCGTGTGCACTGGATTCCTCCGTGCAAGAGGCTTAGGCCATGTTAGCAGTGGGCTAATCCCTTTACGGGAAATAAATGTATTTACTTAAACTGCCAATGGTTATTTGATGTGTGAGGAAAAAGTCCCACCAATATATGGGTGATCTAGTCCAGACTTCCATGCAGGCCCAACACTGGACCTAAAGAATTCTCATTCTGGGCAGATTCAAGGCTCTTAATCTGGAGTACACAAATTTAAAATTAAAATACCCACACATTAATGAAATCTTTAATATGTACCACCATCCCGATGTGTTATCTTTGTGTTTTATTTTTAGACATTTAAAAATATTTTTCTGAGAAGGGGTCCACCGGTATCACCAGAGACTGCCCAGAACCCAACACTGCTTAGGAATCTCTGGCTTGTAAACAGAGCACAGATGTGAAGACAGGTTCAAATTAAGGCTCATGCACTTAGTGGTTGTGTGATGCTAAAGCATATTTTCTTCCTTTTTAACAACTGTCATAATTGGGTGGTTTGAAGGACTAGATGAGGTAACGTAGGACAAATAAACCACATTTGTTAAAACGTAAGCTCCTTGAGAGTATCCTTTGTATTTATATAGTCATTACCTGGCCATGCCTGGCAAATGGCCAACACTGCTTGTTAACTAATGACTTTGGAATTGACTTTAGCCCCAGACAAACAGGATTAGATAGGCAGATCTATTCTGCATACATAAAAAATGCATTTCAAAGATACATGTAGATGCACATTTTAGTCAACTGGGACGTGTTCAATAGAAAGAACACTGGCTTTGAAATCCGAAGCAATGGCTTTGAATTCAACTCTGCTAACTGTGTAGTTTCTTTTCTCCAAGATACCTTTCACCATTAAATCCTACAAATCCACAATCTTACCAGTGCTTAAAAACACATTAGAAATAAACCTACCTTTTAAAAAAACTATCTAGAACACCATTGCCCCTAAGAGAAAGGGAAATATTTATAGCACCTGAGGGAATGAGCTCAAAATCCAAATTTTAAGGGAGTTTAAGGGAACAATCTTTTGTCACCCAAGCTTTATTAATTGAAGAGTAGTTAACGTGAAGGTTCTTTTAGAGAGAAGTAGATCACTAAAAAGTTTATACCGGTAGGGACTATTTCCCCTGCTCCTAGTTGGCACTGGGCAGAAAACAGAGATGTTTCAGTTCAATATGATGTTGACAGTTCAATGTGAAACTCAAAAACAGGTTTAAGTGTAGTAGGTTTAATCCTTAAGTTCACCTTTCATTACCTTTGTTATTTCAAATAGTTCCTCTTGGCCTTTGTTTCCCTCTACTGTAAATAAGAGGGTTGAACTAGATCAATCATGAGTGCCCCAAATCAAGAAGTGATTTTGAGAGAAAAACAAAAAATATAAGGGATAGAGAGCAGTTAAAAACTTTAGCTTCCCATTGATGATCAAAGTGGGCTACATTCAAAGGCAGATACAATTCTGAAGGATAGCAGAAGTTACAAGTCTTTAGATGAAATCAATTTTATGATTGGTTCAGAACACAGATGAACAAGTATTCTGTGGAAATCAGTATTCATGGTGCACAACAATATAATGAAAAATTACAATTACTAAACCTACGGCTTGAATGTATCCTAAGGGGTCAGTCTCCGATCATCTAAGATCATACTAATGGCCATACAGGATACCAATCCACTTGGTACAGTGCTCAGCACACAAAAGGTACAAAAATATTTATCTTGATTTGATCTTTTTGGCTGTTTTAACTTTGATAATAATAGGACTCTTCCCTTTGTACCATTATAGATAACAGAGCTAAAGGGAACTTTAGAATCCAATCTCTTTGTTTCACAGATGAAGAAACAAAAGAGCAACATGGGTGAAACCTATATGAGGATGAGGTCTGAGAGTGACAGTCAAGTTCTTTTGGCTGCCAGAGCAATGGCCTTTGAAAGTCATCAGTAAATCTTTGGAGAACATTTTAAACCCCATTCAGATTGTGAACTACTCAAGTGCTAAACCACTCTCTTACTTGTGGAAATACAATATACTGACCCCAGGAGGCACTCAGTATCATTAATAGCTAAGTAGTGGAAATCTGATTTGTTTTTTAAAGAATACATGAAAGCTATGTAAGACTACTCTCTTGGCTCACCACTTAAAGGGGAAATTATAAAATTGAGAATGAAGGTCCTGTAATAAATAGTGGGATTTAAGACTGATTCTAATCTAATGAAAAAATGAACATGCCAGTTCTTATTAAATTAAATAAGAATTCCTGCCTTTCTGTTTTGTGGTATAGGCCTATTCTTTTAAATATTAAAAGTGACAGAAGATCTATGTACTAACATGCAGTGACAAGAAACATTGCTCAGGATCTGTCCTGGTTTTTCTGTATATATATTTTCTTCCCTCCTCCTATTCTAAGAGTAAACAAAAGTTGAGATCCTTAATAAAACTATACAGCATGTTATTTAGTAGCTTCCAAGTATTGAAGCTTAATATTTTTAACCACCCAAGTAATAAAAAAAATTTGAATGCTCAGAATTTTTCACAAAAGTTGTGCTGGAGATGTGACTATAGGTACCTGAGTTTCATTAAAGATACTTAGATCCTAAAAGGACATTTAGACTTTCCCTCCCAGGAAGCTGTCAGGTTATTTCCATGACATCCACTCTTTCACCAAAGCAATTTTGGTCTCCAATGACATAGTTCTTGAAAGTTCTGGTTGTTGGAGTGAAAAAGATGTGTAGGTTATGACCATGAGATAGAAACCAATCTGAGGTTAAAATCTAATAAATGCTATTATGTCAAATTCTACTGAATTGACCCAGACCCATCATTAAATGAGAAAATGAAATTGTAGTGAGCATAGTACGTCTGTATTGATTATATATTTTAAAGGCAAATCATCCTAATTATCGTAAAGTGTTTGGATTATACAAGCTGGATGCATACAAGTCTGTTTAATTATAAGCTAAATAAAGCATTTTTGAAGGAAAACTGAAAATGTTGCTTGTCAATTATGTGGTATGACACTCAGCTAAGCAATTTTAAACAGATGGGATTCATGCCAAATTGCAATAGTACTAACCTATCTTATTGGCTATTGAGCATGCCTAACTCCCCTTTAAAGCATTTTAATGCTTTTAAGAGTTAACAGACAGCTCAAAAGGGAGACAGATCTTCCGATAAACCTGAACAAATTCCAAACAAGTAAATACAAGAACGCAAACTACATGATGAATGGTGTTTCTTGGTCCAACATCTATGCAACCTGGATTTCCTTGGAATTCTTAGTTCCTTTTAGGTTTAAACAATGAGCTGCAGGACCAGATGCTCTGCCTATCATCTTTGCACAAAGACTTCACTTTTCAGGACCAAGGTGTATATAGGACAGAAATGATCTGCAATTCTTGCCAACACACCAAGATAAGGACACAAAGATCTGTGAAATATATACACTATCCCACATACAAAAAAATTTCTAATAATTCTCCCACCAAAACTGTGAATTTGAACATATGCTCAAAATTAAGATTTAAAACCAAGAATCAAGCATCTGTCAGACTTGTTTTTGCTTTGTTCTAAACAAGATTTTTTTAATAAAATTTTAAAGATTTACAATTCCCATATTTTTGAAATTATTAAATAAGCCTTAAAAAAATCAGGATTTTGAACTAAAACACAAACATTTAATTTTTGCACACAAATATTGTAAAAATTAGTCTTGGCCCCAACTCCATCTGAAAACAATGATGTGGGATAAACCAAATTACATTTTAATAATCGTTCACATTCAAGCTAATTAGTGCCTTGCTAAGCTCTCAGCCTCTGAATATAAATTTAAAAAATACATAGTGAATGTTAGAATACCACCACCATGTGTTTTGTACCATTTTGCCACTGATTTCTCATGTTCTTGAACACAATGCCAAACTCCCAGAAACTGGTAGATTAAGTGATGACTTCCTATGAGCTGTGAAATAAGCAATAGTTAAGAGTTAAGTGTGATGACAGAATATACTTTTTACTAGCTTTGTTTTCCTTTTGTTGAAGTTGTTTTAAAGCAATCATTTGTAAGGATTGCATCAACATCAGTTAGCAGAGGAAGACCAAACTTTATTGAAACTGCTTGCATACAAAATATATTGCACTATAATCAAACAAATGTCAACATAAAATCCAATCTGTTGCAGCTAATATGTACAGAGAATATTGCCCAAGAGCAGTTACATTACAAGGTCAGTCTACCTTGGTTAATTATCTACAGTATTTTAACCAAACAGCTTACAGATGATGTGTGCAAGGTACCAGTTTTTGTTTTCTCAAAAGCTATACATTCCCAAAATAAATAACTAAAATCAACAATAATGTTTGGCAAGATTTTAAAGACATTTTAATATTTGTTAAACCATGTGCAGTTTCTTGTGATTTTTATATGCTTACTTGTATGCAAGGAAAAGTAACAGTGAAAAGAAAAGCAAAGATAAATGAAACTCACAAAATACATCAGAGGCAGGTTTGGTTTGTATAGTTCAGTACATAAATCAGTGGCACCCCCCACTGGAGTAATTTTTAAAGAAAAATAGAAAATTTTAAAATGAAAGTCCTTAAGAGTTTTTCCCCAGTAAACATCATTCATAATCTTAAAGGGGGGGAAAAAAGCAAAAATTCCCCATCCCCACCCCCATTCCATAATTGTCTATTACTTGTTATCAAATTGTAGAATGCCTTCTGATTCTTCTTTCAAATCAGGTTGTGAACTTCAAATTTAACAATTTAACCTGCCTCCAATGTTACAAAGTTGGATACCTGTGCTTCACATATCAATCACAAAGGACATCACCTTCCTATACCTCCCCTGAGATAAGTTTGAAGTTAAAATCATGAAAAACAAGTCGATATTTTGTGGAAAGATGAAATTATGACTATTTACTCAACATTTTTATCTGGCCAAATAAGCATGTTATACTAGCTTGCAACTAGGAAGATTTGTTCCCAAAGAAATTTTTCTCTTTCAAAATGGAAAGAGTGATTTCTTATCCCACGTGTAAAGAAAAATTACACTTTTCAACACTGTCAATCTTCAGTGCAAAAACCCAAAACAAAAAACCCCTATTCTTTATACTGCCTAACCTGATGTTTAAGTAAGGAAAAAAAGTATGGAAAGCATGCATTCTTCTATAAAGTACTAAATGTCTGAACAGGGTTTGCTACATATATTTTACATTTAGTGTTTCCAACTTCTCTTCCCTGATTTCTGCTTCCAAATAAAATATTCCTACCTGCCAAGATATAAAAAAGGCACAGATCATACAACTTTTTTTTTGCTAATGAAAATGATAATTGTTACATCACACATTTTGAGGTCCACTAAGATACTGGAAAAAGTGGACCAAAACGTGAACTGACACAGGACATGAAACGACAGAGCATTTCATAAGGACTTTGAAGTTTGATTGAAAACAGAAGCCTAATTTGATTATCACAAACACTATTTATTCAGAAAAAAAGAATAAATTTAGCAGTGATTGACCCAATGCAGGAGAAGTCCAAATGAACAGAAAGTATACTAGTGCACAACTTGATATTTTTAGAAAACAAAACAAAAATTTTTTTTGAAGTACACAATATGTACTTGAAAGCATATTTTAGAAGTCCAAGATATTCTTAAGTAAATGTTTGTATAAGTTCTTATCCTGAAAACAGTTGCTTACAGCCAATAATAAAAAAACAAACAAACAAAAAAGGCTAACAGAACTTTTGTCTTCATTTCATGCCCTGCGCCATCTTGCCTACTAATTTGTCTTTGGCCTAACAAAGTTTCTCTAATGTGGAATAAGAATTACTGAAACAGTATAGGAAATATGACTCAAGAACTATGCAGTTTAGGGTACTCCATTCACCAGCGGTTGCTGCCCATCCACGCTGTCTGATTTTTCCTTCTTCTGATTACGCTCTTTACCCGTGCGCAGCCGACTACCTTCGTTTGACGTATTCTGTAATGTTTTAGTGTGGACACTTCTTTCATTATTGTAGTCAATTCTGATCTAAAACGAGTCACATTTGTTATGTAATGCATATCCCAACATAATTCCCAATTTGCCTGCCAAGGAGTCTAAGCCTGAAACATAAATACTGTGTATTAAAGCAAAGTGGTGAGGGAGACAAAAGAATTAGGTTGTAATTGGGACTCTGGTTCCTAAAGTGTGGACACTTTAGACTTTGAGTAGCACTAAACCCCAGGAGGTTTGTTTGACCAACCATGGGCAAATTTTTTCATTTGTAAAGGACCAGATTCTGGTGACCCCACTATGGCACTCTACCCTCTAATCATGAGATCCAAATTCAACATCCATCTGATTTTACCCTCATATTACAAGACAAATTCTACTAGATTTTCAACACTCAAACTTTTCGTATCATTTACTTGTGGAGGTTTAAGTTGTTAACCAAAATCCCTCTTCCAGCTATTTTCTTTTCATATGTGAACAGTAGCCAGTGCCCAAGTGAAACACGCTGGTAGAACTAATTCTGACAAGGTTGAATGAATGCTGTGGAAGAATAGCAGAGTGAAGAATATCAGTGGTTAAGAACATCAGTTCTTAGAGAGAGAAAAGAAGAGGAAACAAGAAATGGTAGTCCCACTCTTGGGCTACAGAATGCCTTTTCAGGCCTGGAACTAAAGAGGTCTCTAAAGACAGACAAGATGCTAGCACCCAGCTCAGTAATAGCCTACATAACGAGAAATCATGGGAGGCTGAGAAGTATAAAATAATGTCCTTTCTGTCATGGTGAAAATGGCTACTGGTAGAACACAATCTTTCTTTCTGCTCTTCATTCCCTAAGGTGTTTTTTTTCCCTTTCATTTTTCTGATCAATGAGCACCCACAACTTTGCCCTCCACTTACTTAACTAAGCACTGTTAAAACCTGTTAGAGCTCCCCTGAGCTAGAGCCTGTTACATCCCAGAGAGGCATATACCACAAAAACATCAAACACACTCCAGAAAAGCATGATTCTGGAGCATAGTCATTCTCAATGGATATGGTAAATTATGCCAGTGGAAGCTCCAGGCTGTTGCATTTTTAGTTCACATCTTTTTTCCTAGTCGTGCAAAAATATATAAAACTTTTGTAGGGTGAGACAAGCTTTAGACTACATTAAGTATTAAAGGGGATTATGCAGTAACAAATCATTTCAGTCAGAGGCCAAGTGCCAGTGATGAAACCATGTAGTCCCTTACAACTGACAAGCCTGCTGTTTTAATTCTTGCTGCTCTTTTCCCCCCCAAAAGGAAGTAACATAAACATTATTACTAGTCCTAAACATAAACATTTTGGCTTCCATGTCTTTGATCTCTACAGTATTAACAATGATCAATAGAAGCACGGATTGATACGATTCTTGAAAAGGATGGAAAACATATTTCAGTGAAGTAAACCTAATTTATCTTCTCTTTTTGCTATATCAGTAAAAAAATAGATTTATAGGTGATGCCAAAAACAATTACTGGAGCCCATTTGGGAATTTGAGTGTCTTTAGAACAAGGAGTTGAATCCAATAACGAAGATTCATAAAGGACCTAGTGTTATATATTCTGGTCATCAAAAGTCTTATTTCTTTATTACTGAGCTACAGAAGGATTATAGACTGTCAAATATTTATATAAGCACCTAGTAATTTCTCTGCAAAAATCCTCACATTTTTCTATTCTTGTCAAGAAGGAATAAAAATGCCAATATAGAGTTTAAAAAGAATCATACTAGGTCATATATGAACTAAAATTTATACTCTTATACTCTGGATGTATTTATCATATAATGTGAGTTAGGTGCATTTTTATAAAATCTCTTGTGACTTAATTCAAAAATTAAATAGAAATAAAAATAAGACACATAATTTACCTGAAGTGATCCATCTGCAGTTCTTCCTTTAGCGTCTCTTACATTCCGCTGCCGATTATCTGTTCTAGACTGATCATCATTTCCTACAAAGAATTTTTTTAGTTTCAGCATTGAATCTGGTTAAGAAATGATTAAAGTTTTTTTTTTAAAAATCATTTGCACTCTGTAATTTAAAGTTCAATTAATATTTGCACAGCCCATTCCATCATAATTGCTAAAAAAACAAAAATAACAACAACAAAAAAACCCCCCAAAACCAACCCTCCCAAAATTTAAAGTAAAAGAATAACTTATCAGGCTAAGAAGAAATTGTGCCAGATACAAGAGGCAGGTTTAAGAGATTAACTATGAAATATTGGCAATGGGAAGGTCAAATCACTTTTTGGCTCACCTTAAGCTAAGTATGAGAGAAGAGACATGACTATCTCACAACTTCCTCCCAACCCTTCAAAATGTAGAAAAAAGTTTACCCACTTTTAAAGGTTCCCCCAAATTGTAAATCACTCCTCATAGATTTCCTTTATATCTAAATCAAAATGAGTGCTCATCCTTAAGCACTGTTTATGACCGTACCCTAGAGCAAAAGGGATGAAAAAACCATGGGCAATAAGTAAAAGAACAAAACCACCCTCCAAACTGGTTAAAACAAAATACATCTCATTCTGATTTTTTTTTTTTTTTTTTTTTTTTGGCTAAAATGTAGATAGCACTTACTATGTGCCAGGTACGGTGCTATATGCTTCATACAGGTTATCTCATTTGATACTCACAACACTAGGAGGAGGCAGGCGCTATTATTATCCCCATTTTATAGATGAGGAAACTGAAGCAAACAGAAGTGACGTTACTTGCCCATGGTCACAAAGCTAGTAAGTGTCTGAAGCGGACTTGAACTCAGTTCTTCCTTACTCCAGGCCTGGCGCCACCTAGCTCTCTCATTTCAACTTAATTACACTTAGTACCTTGGAAAAGAGTAAAAATAACCTCAAAAGAAAAAGCATTATCAATTCCTGCCATAATTCTATAGGAGTCAATACAGAAAGCTAATATAACTACAAGATAACTGATACGAATGAATGGCTAATTTTTTTCTGTATTTGACAGTAGACAACAACTAGAATAAATGGCATTTAGACAATATCTTACATTTCATTAAGTTTTTCTCTCTAGCAGCAATATTTTCTTCTTTCAAAAGAAAAATCATTATCTTTAGAACCCCCCAAGACCCCAAGTAAAATCATTATCTTTAGAACCCCCAAGACCCTAGAGTAAAATCATTACCTTTAAATCCACCATGACATCGTAGTAAAATCATTACCTTCAGAACCCCAGGACCCAGAGTAAAATCATTGCCTTTAGACCCCCCCCCAGAACCCCTGAGTAAAATCATTACCTTTAGAATCGCCAGGACCTCATAGTAAAATCATTACCTTTAGACCCCTAGGACCCCAGAGTAAAATCATTACCTTTAGAACACCCAAAACCCCAAAGTAAAATCATTACCTTTAGACCCCCCCAGGACCCCAAAGTAAAATCATTACCTTTAGACCCCCCAGGGCCCCAAAGTAAAATCATTACCTTTAGAACCGCCACAACCTCGTAGTAAAATCGTTACCTTTAGAACTGCCAGGACCCCAGAGTAAAATTCTTACCTTTAGAACTGCCAGGAACTCAGAGTAAAATCCTTACCTTTAGAACCTCCAGGGCCCCAGAGTAAAATCATTATGTTTAGAACCCCCACAATCCCAGAATCAAATAATTACCTTTAACCCCCCCACAACTCCAAAGTAAAATCATGACCTTAAGAACCACCATGACCCTGTAGTAAAACCATTACCTTTGGAAACGCCATGACCCCGGAGCAAAACCATTACCTTTAGAATCGCCATCTCATAGTAAAATCATTACCTTTAAAACCGCCACGACCTCTTCCTCCTTGTCCTCGGCCGCCACCTCCGCGTCTTCGTCCATCTCCTCTACGTAAGTAGTTGTCCCTTTCTTCCTCTGCTGGGGCCAAAGACCAATCACTGAGTTCATCTCGGTGGTCAGATTCTGTTTCAGAAGCATTTGATGCTTCAGAATTAGTTCCTATCAAGAGTTAAAAGCCATATACAATTGTTCATTTTTAAAAAACACTACCAAATTAACAACCTTGGAGAAAAATTCCAGCTATCAATTGAATGCCTTTCTCCTCTTGATAAGTCAATTACAGAGTAGACAGAATTTATTTTCTGTTTACTTTGTACTAAGTTTTTTTTTTCAATTGAATATGACTCAGGGGCTTCATGAAACATAATGGTTTGAGTTTATGGACAGTTTTAGTACTTATTTTTATAAAAAAACAATTGTTCAATAACCTTCAACTCTTTCCTTTGCAATGCAAAGCACAGTAATATTTTTAAATCTGAGTGATTCTACACTCAAACATATGAGTTCATATTGTAAGAAAAAATGGTCTTTAACAGCTAACCAAATAAAAACTTGAATAATAAATCCTTTGGGAACAAAACTCCCTTTAACAAAAGAGGAATAGGTGAAATACTGCTCACCTTAGCAGTAGGTCAGGGAATTAAGAGGAAGTAATGGTCCCATCTCAAGGCTTTTGGTGGTGATACCAGGGCCCGATCCCATTTAAGGTAAAGATTGTTTACCTGTCTTTCATTCAGCTATGTCATACTCTGTGAGCATATCTGAAGCATATATTTTTTTCTACTCACCTTTTACACATTTTTTTCATTCCTTTTTACTCTGAAGCATAGTCATAGGCAATACCTTGGAATAATCAAGGAGTGGGGAAGTTCACAAGAGACCTTTTCTTTGCTGAGCAGAAGCCTCGTCTTGAAAGAGGTGAGAACATACTGTAGAAGTGAAAGGGCCTGGAACCTTCCTCAGTTGAAGACCATTTGGTAATGTATGATAAGAGGGAATTTAAGTCCTAGAATTGCTATCTACATTCCTTCTATCTAAGTAGCACTTTTTGACAAAAAAAAAGTATGCCATGAAAAACCATCTTTTCTATTAATATTGTCAATAACTAATCGAACCTGCCTGGATCAAGCTTGGCGGAGAGGAGGAAGGAAGGAACCAACCACAGTGAACAAGCTATGTTGAAACACAGTAAAAGCTGCCAGCTGAGTCCATTTGCTAGCAGCAATGCCTAATAATGCTCTTAGGCCCCAAAAGAAGAAGGAGTCAATCAGTCAAGAAAGGGAAATGATCCCTTCCCTCCCACCACCAGCATATTCCCAACCTGTCTAAAGCTCCAACTACCATACCCAGTGCCAACCTTCAAACTCATTGTCTACTATTCCACCATTACAGTTTCAATCCTTTGGGTCTTAAAGAGTTCAGTTATTATTAAAATGTAAATAAGTAAATATGAAGGGTTAAATTTTAAGCAGTTATCACCTAACACCAAGGCTATTACTTAATACTTTCACAGGCACTACTTTGCAAACAAAAGAGAATGATAACTGGGGCACGGAATAGGCATGGCTGGGGTGGGGGGGAGCCAAGAAAAAATGAAAGGGCTAAATTAGGAGAATAAAAAAGACATAAAAGTCAAATATGACCTACTTAATTTGGCTTAGGGACAACCTAAGTACCTTGCTAGAACATGCAGCACGTGAATTCTAGCTTGCTGACTCATTAAAGGAATCACTATGTTTGGATCCATAATGCCTCTGACCATGTACTACCAGCACATATCTGACAAAACAACATCCCTGGTAACCAAAGTACAAATTCTATTTAGATGAAACTTAAAAAAAGAGGCAGTTTTACAAAAGACATATAACTGGCCTAGGGGGTCAAGAAAATCAGAAGTCAAAACCAAACTCAAACACATACTAACTAGTATCACAATGACAGAATCACTGACCCAGGCAATTCTCTAAAAGCAGGCAGTTATAGGCAAGGCCATTCATATGAGTTGCTAGAGGGATTCTTTATACCGATGAAATAACAGGTCAAGATGAAAACAAAAATTTCCAAAATAAGATAATCTGTTACAAGTTCACAAGACATCTGGGAGGCTTTAATATACACATTCTTTATACTCACTCTATGGACTAAATGTGTCCCTCAGACTTTTACTGTAAATAGTTATGTTTTGTGGCAAAATCATGGAATCATGGGGGGTAAGAGAGAGAATATCCAATGCATGTTAATAATTAGAAGCTGTAAGATCATGAGGAGAAACAATAACTCAGCAATATTCTTCTTCTTATACCTGAAGCATATCCAGGACCACGTCTACCATGTCCTCTATTTCTGTAAGGCCTACTACCTCGGCCAAGTCCCGGGCCATCGTCAGTCATGTAGCCTTTATCCTTATCTGCACGATTTGGTGGTGGTCTAGAACTTGCACCAATCTGTCGCAACTGCTCATCAATCTGCAGCCTCTCCAAACGCAGTTGGTCTACTTCCTGTATAAAATACAGGAAATAACAGTTAAAAAATAACCCTTATAATGGACTATATCAACAACCAAGCTAACAGAAACCATACAATTATGTCAATAAATGCAGAAAAAGCATGACAAAATCCAATACCCATTCCTATTAAAAACACTAGAGTGCATAGGAATAAATAAAGTTTTCCTTAAAATTATCAGTAGCATCTATTTAAAACAATCAGCAAGCATTATATGTAATGGGGATAAAATAAAAGCATTCCCAATAAGATCAGGGGTGAAACAAGGGTGTCCACTATCACCATTACTATTCAATATTGTATTAGAAATGCTATCTTTGGCAATAAGAGAAGAAAAAGAAATTAAAAGAATTAGAGTAGGTAAGGAGGAAACCAAATTATCACTCTGCAGATGATACGATGTGTATACTTAGAGAATCCCTTAAAGAACTACTAGGAACAATTCACAACTTTAGCAAAGTTGTAGGATATAAAATTAACCCACATAAATCAGCATTTCTATGTTGCCAACAAAGTTCAGATAGAAAGAGAAATTCCATTTAAGATAACTGTAAATGATATAAAATATTTGGGAGTCTACTTGCCAAGAAAAAGCCAGGACTATGAGAGCACAATTATAAAACATTTTATACACAAATATAATTAGATCTAAACAACTGGAAGAATATCAAGTGCTCATAGGTAGGCCGAGGTAATATAATAAAAATGACAATCCTACCTAAATTAATCTACTCATTTAGTGCCATACCAAACTCCCAAGAAATTATTTTACAGAGCTAAAAATTATAATAACAAAGCATATCTGGAAGAACAAAAGGTCAAGAATTTGAAGAGAATTAATGGAAAAAATGCAAATGAAAGGCCTAGCTGTACTAGACCTAAAACAATATTATAAAGCAGCAGTCACCAAAATCATTTTGTACTGGCTCAGAGAGAGAGTGGTCGATCAGTGGAATAGGTTAGGCTTATGGGACAAAATAGTCAATGACTATGGCAATCTAAGGTCTGATAAACCCGAAGACCCCAGCTTTTGGGAATGACAGAAAATGTTGGGAAAATTGAAAACTAGTATGGCAGAACCTAGGCAATGACCAATACATAACACCCTATACCAAGGTAATGTCGAAATGGATTCATAATTTAGACATAAAGGATGATACCATAAACGAATTAGGAAAACAAAGAGATATTCTATCTCTCAGATTCGTGCAGAGGGAAGAAATTGGTGGCCAAAGAAGAAATGGAGAATATTATGAAAAACAAAAAGAATAAGTTTGATTATATTAAAAAGTTTTGGTACAAAACCAATGTAGACAAGATTAGAAGGGAAGCAGAAAACTGGAAAATGTTTATGTCCAAGGGTTCAGATGAAGCCCTCATTTCTAAAATGTTTAGAAAAACGGACTCAAATTTGTAAGAATTCAAGCCATTCTCCAATTAGTAAACAGTCAAAGGATATGAACAGATAATTTTCAGATAAAGAGATTAAAAGCATTTATTGTTATATGAAAAAATGCTCTAAATCACTATTAATCAGAAACGCAAATTAAAGACAACTCTGAGGTACCACTACACTTCTCAGGTTGGCTAAGATGACAGGAAAAGATAATGATGAATGGTTGGAGGGAATGTTGGAAAACTGGGTCACTAATCCATTGCTGGTAGAACTTTGAAGAGATCCAACCATTCTGGAGAGAAATTTGGAACTATGCCCAAAGGGCTATCAAATTATGTGCATACCCTTTGATCCAGCAGCGTTCTCTACTGGGTCTGTATCCCAAAGAGATAACAAAAAAAGGAAAAGAACCCATGCATGCAAAAGTATGTGTAGCAGTCCTTTTTGTAGTGGCAAGGAACTTAAAACTGTGTGGATGCCTATCAGTTGGGGAATGGTTGAATAAGTTATAGTATATGAACGATATGGAATATTATTGTTCTACAAGAAACAATCAGCAGGATGATTTCTGAGAGGCCTGGAGAGACTTACAGGAACTGATGCTGAGTGAAATGAGCAGAACCAGGAGATCATTGTACAGAGTGGCAACAAATTATGTTATGTTCAATGGTGATGGACTTGGTTTTTTTCAACCATGAAGTGATTCAAGCAAATCCAATTGACTTGTGATGGCGAGAGCCATCTCCATCCAGAAAGAAGATTCAATGTGGATTACAACAGAGTATTTGCATCTTTTTGTTGTAGTTTGCTTGGTCTTTTTTTCCTTTCTCATTTTTCCCTTTTTGATCTGATTTTTTAATGCAGCATGATAAATATGGAAATATGTAAAGAAGAATTGCAAATGTTTAACATACTGGACTGCTTGTTGTCAAGGGTGGTGAGGAAAGGGAGGGAGAAAAACTTGGAACACAAGTTTTTTCAAATGTGAATGTTGAAAACTATCTTTGCATGTATTTTAAAAATTAAAAGCTAGTTTTAAAAAGAAAAAATTAAGCAAAAACCCATACATTTAACATTTAAAAGATACAAAAAGAAAAAATAAGAAAAAACCCTTACATTTAACATTTATAAGATAATATTTAAAAGAAAAGCTCTCATTTTAGTTTCAAATTTACTATCATAAAGTAGAGGCAGGGGAAAGAATATTCTGATTAACAAACAACTTACCAGTACCAAGATTATCAATTTTTTTTTTTTGCAGAATCAGAATACAAGAAATCAATTCTGACATCAGAATGCTACAGAATTTTTTCTAATCCTTTAGATTTTTATGACTCTCAATTAGCTTAGGATCATAATTATATTTACAAAATTATTATACCTGTTAGACAAGTATACTGGTCAGTCAAGACACAGCACAATTTTAACTAATTTTTAACCTTTGCTCTCCCAATTTCAATATCTCACTTATCAAAAAACAGCAGGGCCATATCCATAGTCATAAATAGTTGGAAAGATGGTATGTCTCTTTCATCTGAGGACTATGTTCAGAGAAAGTTCATCAACCGCAGGAATGCCTCACATGAAGGGATTATGACATACACATACACACACACACATGCGCGCACACACAACCTCATCAAAACACCTAGGAAGGAAAAAATTGAATTTCTATCAACAAAGAGCATAATGCACACACATGAAGTCCTTGAAGTATACTGAAGTTTGCAGAATGTTTAAAAATTCATCTCTAAGTGGCAATTTGCTAAAATGGCACAATTTCACAGAACAAATATTTGGGGCTACAAAGGACCTCACAAGATCAGCTGACCAATCTTTAATTAGAAACAGAATAGGCCCCAAAATAACTTCTCTAGTCAAACAGCAAGTTCTGGGAGAAGAACCTACAATTCCAGACATCCAGTATTCCAATATCAAGCCACCTCCAAATCCTTGCAGTCTAGGTTACAATTCTGAATAGTCAATACTGATACAAATTAGCCAACAATAGAGCAAAGTTTATCAATTGTCTCTGTGAAATTCCCTCTACCAAGGCAGACTGAACTTTATCTATAATTAAAAGTTTTAGACAATAATGCAAATTTAATTAACAATAAAAATACTAAAAACCATCAAAATATTTATTTATGTAAAGTACAAGTGTCTTATATCTTGTGTAAGAGAAAGTGTAGAGACTACAAAAGACATACATGCTTTAAAAACAAGGGCTTTACTGCTCACCTATCAGTAAAAAGGTCGAATATCGTAAACGTGGAACAATGCATAGTCAACTATGATGATTTTGCTTTAATGTTTTACTTTTTAATAAATGAGGGAACATTTGGTAGTTGGGAAGGTGTATCTGAGAATGTGATATAAAACAAAATGCACCAAAAAACTTTTAAAAGGTTAATGTTAAATTAAATTATGTTGAAGTTGCTTTGAGCAAGAGAAACAGTGATTTTGGAGACCAAGGTATCATAAAGCCGTAATATGTAGCCTTGAAAAACCACCAAAGTAAGAAAAGAACCTTTCTCCCTACCCCTCAAACAATTGAGGATTGTCTAAATCAAGCAGAGGAGGCAACCAAGATAGTCAAGCAAGGAGTTGTCAAAAGAATTATGATGGGATACAGGTGGACAGTTTTAAGCAAGACAAGTTCTAAATGTTAAAACTCTTTCTCTGCTTACCTTTAAGTAATTAAGATGATAATCCAGAAGAACTGTTGCATTGGTGATGCTGTCCTTGGTTCCAACAAAGACAAATGGTACCATTCCCTGAAAAACAAATTGCAGTAACAAAAGCATTTGTAAAATTCTTTTAAGTTTCAAACCCAATTGGTCCATTTCACACAAATAATGACTATACATTCATATTAATACAGTATTCCTTCTATTTGATAAACTTGAGGCGAATTACGATAAATAAACATAAGTACCCTGTACTCATGAAGCCACAAGCCAGTATTATTGAAAAACTACTAAAATGATTAAGGTTTGTATATTGGTTTAAACTATACACACACATACTACAAAATACATAAATGATATAAAATTAAAATTATGTAAGCACATTAAGTTGAGTTTCATTAATGAACATTTTAAAAGGATTATTGAAAGCTACAATTTCTCACCTAGATAATTTTCACTTTTGATATTAACAAAAAAATTTAGTTCAAATTTAGATTGTTTGTACATTAAAAGTAAAACACAATCAAAGAAACGAGCAAAAGATTCCCAGGCTTCTTTATAAGACCTAGCTTGATCAATTCCCCCCAGCACCTAGTCACTCATGCACCCCACGATTACTTCGCATCTATTTAGTATTTACCTGGATGCGCACATATTAGGCACCTTGTAGGCAGAGGCTATTTCGTTTTTGCCCTTGTCTTTGTGTCCCAATTTCCTAGCACAGTGCCTGGCACATAGTTGGTGCTTAATAAATGAAATCCTTAATAATGGGACAGCCATTATAACAGAGATTATAAAACACAGTAACTCACAAAGATTGTATTTCTGTTTTTAAGGTATAAAAGGATGAAATATCAAAGAAAAATATAACGTCAGAGCCTTCACACAAAGATAGACCCAAGAAAATCATAGCTCTTTTAAAAATATTTCTAATCAGTCAGTAGAAATTGGTAAAAATAAAAGAAAAACACAAAACATTTCATTTTATCATTGACATCTTTTTTCTTAAACTTGAAGTTTAAAAAGTTCTAACTGATCGAGACAGAATGGCATTTATGCAAACTAACTGACAAAGGTGAAGCTCCATGCAAGTAATGCAATTCTTTAACGCAGAAATCCAAGACTACTGAAAATGACAAGGAATGGAAAAGACGGGAGGGTATTATTAGCACTGGTGTCAATAATGTCAGACAACAGGAAAATATAAGGCACTGTGAACATTCCCTTAGCTGTTGTATACCTCAGGTACCATCCACAGCAAAAGTCACATGCCTGCAACTAATCTCACTTGTTGCATTCAAGATTACAGGAAAGATTGACACAAGGAAGACTTTTAAATGTCTGATGCCCATAACAGGTAACTACAGAGCAGGAAATTAAGAAGCCATTTGTGCCTCACTATCTGATAATCATGGCTGAAACTATTACTTGAAAACCCAGGGGTGGGGCAACTACAGGGACAGGAGCTACACAATAAATTGTTCAAGGAAAGCAATTAGAAAAACCAACATTTTTCAGTTCTGCAGAACTAATAATCTTCTTTATCAGCATCATTTCTGTTCCACATTCAAAAACAAATATACAAAAATAGACTTTTACATTATTTCCAAAATGCCCTCTAAAAATCTAATAACATTCTCTGGGGCAAGAGATAACAAATGTAACTAAAACCTTAGTCTACAAATATGGTATATAGCCTTGAATCAAAGAATTGAAAAGCACTAAGCAAGAATGTATAAAGGCTGAAATTAAGGTTCCCCAAGTGGGGCACAGTAAAGGCAGCAAACATCATCCTGTCAAAATCAAATACTTTCATCTTCTCTCTAATCACAAAAGCAGCTAGACTCCTCAAATTAACCTCATGCCTTCTCACATGCTCCACATGTTGGGTACAGACTTTGTTGGACTAGATAATTTGAAGTCCCTTTCAGCTTTAAAGGTATGACCCCTTATTAATGAAATTTTCTAATTTTGAAGTGATTTTCAGTTTACAAAGCACTTTCCGCCTCAGTAACTTGGCAGAAGTGAATTATATCAGTGTTCTGAAATAACTGCTTTAATCACTATCTATGACGTGAGGAATTGGAGCTAATGGGCAAAGTGTCACTGAATTACAAACAAGCAAATGTTGGTCCAATTTTCCAAAAAGGAAAGAAGTTGGATATTTCAAACAATAGGCTAATGAGCTTTATTATCAAGTCCTGGTAAAAACTAACCTATTAAAAAGAAATGGCTTATGAACCCTTGAAAAGGTCACTAAAAGCCACATGGGGCATTAATAAAAATGGCAAACGAAGTTCATTTCCTTTAGGAAAAGGTAGAATACCATGAATCTAGAAGAAAAAAATGTCAAAATATGTCATAACATCTTCATGAATAGGATGCAGAGATTTGAAATGGATGACAATATAGTTAGGTTGATTCAGAAGTAAATGACAGATGTCAACCTGAAGCAATGTCTCTGAAGCTGTACCATAAGTCTCTGTTCTACATCCTGAAATGATCAATATTTTTATCAATGACTTGGATAAAATCATATTTTAATTGACACAAAACTGAGACAACTAGCAAGCTATCAAAAAGAAATCAATACAAAAAATATGAAAGGTCTATAAAATGAAAATCTAAAAAAAATAAAATTTGAGTTTAAAAATGGCAAGTCTTTGCCTTGAATCAATAAATTCAAATTACACAAGTGTAAAATATAGGAGACATGGTAAGGAAGATTGTCTAAAAAAAGACCAAGGAACTCAGAGTGCTGATATACTCCTGTATTCCTTGCTGTCAGAAAAGCAAGTTGGTTGGTGGGGTTCAGGAGTTCTGAGCTGCATAAAGATAAAACTAGTCAGTTGTCTACCCATATCCACACCAGCATGTTGAGGCCCTGGGAGCAGAAGTCAGTCAGGATGCATATGAAAAACAGAGGAGGTTTAAGCTTCTGTAACAACGAATATTAGAGCAGGCCCAGGAATAGCTGCCGCAAAACTTCCAGCTTGGGTGAGACAGGACATCTGTCCACCAAAAAAACAAAACAAAAAACCAAAAAACCCCAAACCAACCTCTAGGGGTTATAGCTGACCTCAAGCTCAATGTAAATGAGAAGTGTAATAATACAGATAAAAGAGCTGAAGAGATTTGGAATTATTCAATAGAGCCCAGAAAAGAGTAAAAGTGCCAGTCCCACTGTGCTATGACCTGGTCAGACTTGTGGGTGCCACAGAAACTGGAATGTATGAAGAGGATGACCACAATTGGTGATTGGTTGAAAGAATGGAGAATGTTTAACTTCAAAAAATGATGACTGTGGGAAGGGAGAAGAGTCTTCAAATATTTACAAGGCTATCAATTAAACTTCTTGTGCTTGACACTGAAAAGACCAGAGAAAACCAATGGTAGTAGTGACAAAGACAAAATTTCAAACTCAGAAAAAACTTCCCCAATAATTATTTGTCCCAAAATGTTATGTGTGCCTCAAGGAGTAGATTGTTTCCCCAAAAGAGGAGGCTTTTCAAGTAGAAGCTAGATGATCACTTCTAAGAAAAAATGTAGAAAGAACTTAAGATTCGATAAGAGTCAGAGGAAACTCTGAAGTCCTTTCAAATCTAAATATGCTATGATTCTTTAAAAAAAAAACATTTTTCTAGAAAATACCCATTCTGTAAGGATGTCATTTAGATCACACTTTAAGATTTATGAAATACTTAGCTTATCCTCACGACAGCCCTAAGAAACAAATATATCATATATTATCTCTATTTCACAGATAAGGAAACTGAGGTTTCATGAACTTAAAATGACTTGCATCATTAAAATCTCACATTTCAGCTGCAACATTACCTCCTACATCAAGTCTTTTTTCTTTATCAGCAGCCTCTACCCCCACAACTATCAGTGCCCTCCTTATCCACCTTGTATTTATTGTATTATATTTATATTATATATATATCATACTATATTATATTTATATGCAGCTAAGTTAATCGTCCATGGTCACACAGGTGTCAGAAGCAAGATTCACGTCCAAACAGCTCTTGCCTCCAGGTTCATTCCATCACACCTCAATGGTTAACTTAACTAAGGAATATTAAGTGACCTCCCAATACATTACCAAGAATTAAAAAGCAAAATATGTAAATAAAAAAAACTATCATAGAAATTTGGTAACTGGGCCATCTTATAGAAAGCATAGTTAAAGGAAAGTTAATAATATGATGACAAATCAACATAAAATGATGGTGGATTTTTTTTCAAGTCCAGAAAAGAGAAATGACATAGGATCTATTTTTATCAGTTCCTAAAGGAATACTATTCCTTACTTGTTGGGGTATGTACTTTGGGTACCTTTCCCCTCAAGGCTCACCAAATAATTGAACAAGTAAATAATGAAATTCCTCAAAACATTTCTAGCTCTATACAATTTCAGGCTAAAATACATTCTCCTCTTGAGCACACCCAAATTTATTTACTATCCTCTCTCTTGGGAGCTACAAAGAATGATACAATAAACTTATACCTTATAAATTGTGTGGGTAGATATATTGTTTATACAGCACATTACACCTATCATCTCACTTGAGACTAAGATAGACAACAGAAATTGTATTATCTATATTTTAAAAGTAGAAAATAGGCAAGTCAAAAGTCTTCTTTATACTGCTTTTTGACAATCGTCCCCTCTCTCCCCAGAGTACAGTCATTTGTTTTCAACCTCACAGTCAAACATACCAGTTATACTTCTTTTCCAAATGCACTCAATTTTTAATTTATTTTAAAATTAATTTTATTTATTTCATTTAACCAAAAAAAATCTTTTTTCTATCATCTTCCTCCTACCTTTTTTCCCTACCGAAAAATAAAAACAGAAAACAAAGCCCTTGCAACAAATATATGCAGAATTAAGCAAAACAATTTGGTTATTTTCAACAATTATGCCTCCATCTGCACCCTGAGTTTATTCTGTCTCTTTCAGGTAGTAGAAGTGACTTAGCAGGTTTTGCCAAGAGTCCTTTGGAACTGTAATTATTAAAACAGTTCAAATCAGAATTCTTAAGTCTTTCAAAGTTGTCTTTAAAATGCTGTTATTTAGATTATTCCCTATTTTTTTTAAAGACAATTTTTCTGGAATTTCCCTCTTTGTAGTTACCCAATCCATTAGAGAACTATCATTATCAATGGCACTCTGTTGACTCAGGCTTACCCTACAAATATCACACCTCTTTACAATCAATGAGAATCAACCCCTTCACTGAAGAATTCCCTCCCATCCGTCTGTCTGTCTGTCTGTCTTTCTGTCTGTCTCTCTCTCTCTCACACACACACACACACACACACACACACACACACACACACACAGTTCATTCAGGCAACAATTCGAGGGATTTCTTTAAATATTATCATTGCTGGTATGTCTAAACAAATGCACTTCTTCCCACTCTCATTCTCCCCTGCACTCCAATTCTAATCACCATCAGTATAAGGAGGTTTGTGCTCTTAACCATCACTCATTCCTCCCTTTAGAGCCCAGAACAGGTGACCAAGAAGGCAAGAAAAACACTTTTTCTAATGGAACTGTTTCCTTCCTCAGTTCTCACAATGAAATTCATTACTTGTTCCTACTGGTTTACTCATTAATTATTGATCTAATTCATTATTATGCTGAGCTTTTTAAAATTGAGTTTTTACATAATAAAGATAAAACCACAGAATAGACAAAAAGTAGGTTTTAAGAAAGAAGGGAAATAGGGAGAAAAGACATATTATTAACAATAACCTGGCTTCTATATCCAAGTCATTCAAATTTAAGGCTGTAAGGCAAACCTTTATTAAGTGAAGTTAACACCAGAAATAAATAAAAAAGGTTCCTAATATATTGGAGGAGATCTGGAATAGATATAGAATCAAGCAAATTCTCCTAGATGATGCCAACAAACCATTTAACAGTCTTCAAAAGATAAATAATCATATGATTTACCTCAAAAGGTAGGTGCCTAAAGAATTAAAGTATTACAAAAGTCTAAATTCCAAGAAATAAATACATTCCTAATGCTAGTTTCTACTGGAATATTTCCAAAAAAGAAAATGGTATATTTTTCACAGTAAGTACCCCAAGAGAGTAAAGGTTACAGCTTCAACTGTTTTAATTCTTCAAAAGAATAACCAAAAAATAAAGTAGGAGCCATATCTATTGTGAGAATTACAATATAATATGTCCTCCCCAGATTGTGGTTGTCCTTTATATATCCTTGTGGTCCAGCGCATACACAACATACACATATGGTATACGCACGCACACACACTTGCATTCGGACCAAAAAAGGGAAACACACACACATACACACAAAAAGTTAAATGTAGTTTCAACAAGGGTGATTGATTTCCTACCTGCCAAGACTTGATTTCAGGTTTCTGCGATTCCCCTGCTACAATTGATGAAACCACTAACACCTAAAGCAGTGTAAGGAATGCAAGTGTTAGTGATATCATTAACTATAACAAAAGATACACAGAATCCTGAACTCAAGACTTTTTTTTCATTTTGTTTTTTTTTTTTTTAAATACACACGGTTTAATTTTTTTTTAAAAGACAGCCCACGTATTTATAAAACTAAATGAGTTTGTAAACTGGTGATAAGGTACTTACTGGCACACCTAAAATTCACAGCTTGTTTGGAGATCATTAAAATGTTTTATCTTACTAAGGGTACAAAATATTAAACGGGCATTATGACAATTTATTCTCAAAAGAAAAACTTGCCCATTAAGCTCAACCCAGCAGCTTATTATTCGTAGCATTAAGATTTGTCACTGTGAATCAACTGTGAAGTAGCTATTATTTTCTAGTTTGTGAAACTTCATAAGCTGGTGATCAGATGAGAAACATGACATGAAGAGTATGAGGGCCCACCAGAGAGGACTGTAAGCCTCTTTTCATTAAAGTTCATCTAACTGAAATGGAAGGGATTTGTTCTTCCTTTTTTAAAGTTTAATTCAAAGTGACAAATATTTCTTACCCTTTGGACTTTTGTACTGCTGGACTGAGAAAAATGAGTGTAGTTTTCCTTTAAATCTAAGTATTTCTTTTCTTCTGAGGAATTAGATCCAACCCTTGAATTATTGGAAGGTAGGGGATTTTGTGGTATAATTTCCTTGGCAAAGAAAATAAAAAAATAAGAGAGAGAAAAAGCACCAACATTTAAGATCTTATTGAAATCTAACATCAAAATAATGGTTTAGTTTTTAAAAATGAACAACAGTTTTTAGCATGCATCATTATAAATTAATGTGAAAGCAGAAAATGATTTAGTTATATGAATTATTATATATCATTTAACAAGCAAGATGAAATATTATAATTAATTTTACCTTGAAATATTTTTTTCACAGTAAAACAATTTCAATACTTAAGAAGTTAGGGTTTTTTTAGGTCCTTAAGTAAAAACATTGTTATACATACAATAGAAAGAAAAACAATATGCTTTTTGAGTAAGAAAACATGTTTGCAAAATGTTAGCGAAAATGAAATTAAGGGCTATAAAATATAACTTAAAGAGCTAAAGAGAAGAGAAATTAATATGCAAAATATAAATCTAAAGTATAAGATACTATTAAAAATATTAAGCAAAAGTCAGAAAAAGCAATAAATTTCACATCTTAATTTTTTTTTGCAGTTAAAAAAATAATTTTAACCTGGAACACAAAATGCACATTAGACCCATACAACCTCACAGTGGCCTTATAAAATTATTATAATAACTAAAATATGTAAGCAAAACATTACCTCTTCTTGTGGAATATTTTTATCATTTTCAGCCTCAATTCTCACTCTTACAACACCTGACTTGTCCACAATCTCTTGAATCAGTTTTCCATTTTTTCCTATTACTTTGCCTATGGGTGAAATAAAGAATGAATCATGTTGAGTTAAGAAATATTCTGTATTTAATTACTTAGTTATGTCTATGGCTTATTTGTTATATTAACTGCAAAAGAATCCTGACTCAATAAATTAATTTTACATAAAAAAGAGTAAACCTTATTCATTCCTTGGTCCTGAATCAGTTGTTCAGCTTAATCTACACTTGTTCATAAAATGGGAAAATTGTTTTCAGACCAAGTGTTATTGTGCAGCCTATCTTTTGCATAAGTACAAAAAGGGGCTATCTCAGAAATAAATTCACAATCTGGATTTCCAAATATTGTCTGCTATCTAAATTTAAATCATTTGCCTGTGATCACTTTTTTAAATTATATACAAAATTATACATTTAAATAATGGCTTGAAGAAATTTGCCACAGAGTCAGACCTTTAAGGTCTATTTTTTTATTTGTGACCCCTTTTTGCCCAAAAGAATTTTATGTGATCCCAAGTCTATAGGTATATATAGTAGGTATACCAATCAACCATAATTTCACTGATAACAAATCATAATTTCACCACTCCCACATTCAGTTATAAGACCCCATATGGGGACGCAGTTCAAGTTTAAAAAGCTTTGCTGTAAGGGACCTAAGGAGCCCCCTGGTCCAGCCCATACTTGACCAAGAACTTGTTCTTTAATATCTCCAACAAGTAGCCATCCTTCCTTGACTTTAGTAGTTCAGTTGAAGGGAATCCCACTTCTTCAAGCCCATTCAAGTTTCCTACTCTAGTTGGTAAGAAATTTTCTCTTATACCAAGCATTTGAAAGTTGATCCATTATGTCTACTTCTGCATACAGAGTTAATTCTACATTTAATAGGTACCACTATAAGTCTGTGGTTTCAAAAGGTATGGAAACTCCTTACCCTACTCTTAGAAAGCAAGTTGGCATAGAGCATATGTGAGCTGACCTGTATCACACGCTCATGTGACACTGGTGATGTGACAACGCAGGTCTTTCTGACTCTAAATGCACCACTCAATGCATTACAGCAATCTGTCCTTTTATGGTTACTTCTAAGTTATCATGTCAACATACTAAAAATAACAGTAGTTTACAGGTACAGTTACTGTGTTTTCATTGAAAATGACAATGGCGATAATGGTAACACTAAGAGACTTTTTTATAAAGCATCTATTAATATACTAAGCACTTTACAAATATTCTTTTAGATCTTCACAACAACCTTGAGTGGTGTTGGGAGATGGGCGTTGTTATTATTCCCATTTTACAGATGAGGAAACTGAGGCTAAGAGAAGTTAGTTACTTGCCCAGGATCACACAGCCAATGTATATCAGACCACAAAGCCATCTCTTTGCTCTATGACTACACCAGAGTAGTATTAAACAGATTAAACATGTGGTTCACAACACACTTCAGTATGGTCCAAACCACATTAAAATGTCATTGGGAAGTATTTAGCAAAATAAATATAAATGCAATAAAACAGAGAAAACAATATATCTTGAATCTAAACCAACCTATAGCTCACAGGGATCCTTATGTACGAATAAGAGGCCCCTGTTTCTATTTGAACCCAAATGACTAAACTAACTTACACTACCCTCTTGGCAGAACCATGCTGTGGAATGAACACTGAATTTGGAATCAGAAGACTCAGATTCAAATCCTGATTATGCCAATTTAATATCTCTGTCATCTGGGGAAAGAGTTTACAAACAAGCAGAGAGTTATTGTGAAAAATCCTCAAACAAGCATCTAGGCTATTGAAATGGTATTGAAATGTAATGTTCAGTAATATTTGTTTAAATGACAAAATCATATTTGAGCAATTATTGGATTACAGATTAAAATTTGATTCTTCCCCCTCTTGTGTCCCCCTATGTGTGTCATATATTTTACCTGAGAAATTAAGATTTTCAATGCTGCTGTGCATTACTTTCATAGTGTTTAATGAAGGCATTATTCTTTTTAAAAAATTGTTACCAATGTTATACAAGCTTAAAAGTTTTCACAGATCACTTATAGATAACAAACATCACAATCCTGAATGCATTCAAGTACTTCCCTCAAGTCCTATATATTTTTCCTAAAGAACAAGAATTATGAAAACCTCTAACCAAGAGGCTAAATGTGGTCACAGGTTTGATATTATTTACCCGACAGGGTGAAAATAATTTCTACCCTAAGGATACATTCTGTTTCTCCCATTCTAATTAGAGTCTCTAAAAGTAGACAATCACCCTCTTGCTCTGTCAACTAGCCCCAGGATATATACCACATCCCACGCTGCCACTATTCCTCAGCAAAATTTCAATTCTTCTCTTCAAATATCCATTTCCTCCCTTGACTTAAGAGAAGTGTGGGTTTTCTTCACCAACAAACATTTAACCTTTTCTTACAGTTTGCTCTCTATTCATGTCATTTATAGCTTCTTAGGGTATACAAATTTACACTTAAATTTTAAAGTGAAGTAATGTAGTAAAAAGAAGAAAAGAGCAACTTTGGCAATATTTTCCATTAAATTCTTGGGTAATTTATAAACACCAAGCAGCATGTGATATTAACCAAAGCTAATGAAAGAAATCAATTGTTCAAGAATAAAGGGGAAACCCTCCCCCAAACAAGAATGAGTCAAATTTCAAGAAATATGTAAGATAATTATTAAAAATTTCCATAAAATATTTGATCACTTAATCATAAATCATCCTGTCAGATTTAGAAAGAGAATTGGCCACATCACAACTCCCTCCCACACTGATTTGTCTGCCAATTGTAACATAAAGAATACTTTATGATGATTGCTAACATTCACAAGACAAACCAAAGCTTTTAACAAAGAACTATTGTACTTGAAAACTAAAAGCTATCAAGTTGATTTTACTCAGCAGGTGTCTCCAGAAAAACTATTCATCTAGGCTTCTCTATTCTCCTTGTAAGAAAAAAGGAAAACTTCTAGTTAATAAAGATCATGGGTACCAGTTTTAGGTGTGAGATTATTTCTACATCTCAGCTAACTGCCTACAATGACACTGCTTTGCTGATGTGGACACAAGCCTTTAGAATATGAATTATATATAAAGGAAGCATAAAAAACTTCTTAAAAATGCTACACTCAAAAGTTCCATTTTTAGATTTTTCTTCTTCCTTTCACTTTTTCTTTTAAAGTAAAATGTGTTCATAACTATTGCTGCTCAGAATAGTGAGAACTATACAATCTCAGGACCCTAGTCAACTCAGGATGAAGAATAACTCTGAATTGAAAGAGGTTCCTTTGTGTAACTATTCAAAGGCCTGAGAATGATTGTTTTACTTTATTATCATTTAGGTCTGGTACTGAATCTAGCCCTTTTAAAGCTTCAAAGCTAAATGACACATTTTTATTCTATAAAAGATAAAATAAAGCCTCATGATACCAACACATTTTATCTCATGAAACTGTGTAAGTTGACAAGAAGGTATCCATTGGGCTTAAAGAGGTTGTTTCCTTACCTAGGAGTTCACTCTGCCAATGAGATTTCAGGGCCAGTCTCCTCCTAGTCATCCTTTTACTCAGACTACACAGTGGTATGAAAAGGAGCTCTGGCAGATAGGCTAAGTAGTGTTTGCTCTTGGGTACTACTTCTTTAGAACTATCAAGAAATCTTGTGCAAATCACTTTCCCAATTTGTATTTGCTTGTAAATACACCTAATATATACCTGACATAAATACTGTAAACATATAAAATTGCTTGGCACAAATATTATAGAACTTAGACACTTTCTATGCTGTAAAAATAGTTTAGTAATTTAACAAGTCATAGAAAACCAATTCTGATGATATTTTAAGCTCATTAAAGCACAACTCCATTCATATGATTCAGTTTTCAAACAGACCTTAGATATCCATTCCACCATACAGATTCTAACTCATCCATACTTACCAATGGTTTATTTGCATACATCTTGCAAGGCACTTAGTAGTCTAATACTTCACAATGGTCATACTACCAGGACATACCTACTAGGTTCCTTGGAACTTGGATTACATCTTCTGCAAACTCAAGATAACCTCTGGCTTTTTTCACTGCATCCTGATCCTAAGATATAGCAGACATCAAGTTTGAACATATCAAGTAGATACAATGCAGATTTTTATTTTAAAAACAAAAAGTAGACTACTTGTTATCTACCTCTCCGTAAATATGAAATGTACAAGTATCTTCATCTAAATCAATAGCAGTGACTCCAGGTACTTTTCTAGCTTGCTGAATATTAGCACCGTGAGTGCCAATTGCTAGACCCATCAAATCCTCACGGACAATAAACTGTTCATGAAATCTTGAAGCAAGCTGTCTTGAACTCTGTAAAGAAATGCAAGGGGCAGTTAATCTGGCTTTAAAATTTAAAAATTTGTATTTAGACCACCTCTAATTTAAACAGGTATGCAAAATCTAAAACACCATTTTTTATGAAATGGGAATCCAAACTATGATTAAGAATTTTTATCAAAATGAACAATATTACTCATAGCACTAATATGCACTTAGCTTACTAAATGATCTTTTCTATTAGATGCATTATTACAAGCATGGGGGGGGGGTTTGGGGGGGAAGGGAAATGACAAATTCCAAGGTAGGCTTTTTGTAACTTTATCTCACAATTCTGTCATAATTAATAAAATTAAGATTAAAGTCTTTCAATGGTTAATAAGAAAATTAAATCAAGTTGGAAGGCTAATTGCAGGCAATAGTGGGCCTCTTTAACCACAATTAATTACAAAAACTTATCGCAATTCTAGCATATTCTTAAAAGAAAATTAAGCATATCTGGTGTACATTTTTTAAATGTGAACTATGTGAAAGCTTATAGTCTTTTACAGAAGAGAAGGGAAACAGACACAAGTGCATTTTTATATGCTGGACACAAAAGATAACAAGCAGCAAATGAAATAATCGCTTAAGTACAAATTAACAATTCAAGTATCCATTTTTCATTAGACCAGAAGATATTTATACAGGTATCAAAGAAGCTCAAATCACACCAAAAATCTTAATATCCTACAACTTCTTGAAGTGGGAAGAGGCTCAAAAAAAGAAACAAGTAAAAAATGAATAAGAAACTTGCTGAAGGTCAGTAATGGAGCCCAGACAACACCCCAGGGTTCTTACTCCCAGTTCAGTGTTCTTTCTGCCAACAAAGGGTAGAATTGGAAACATGTCATTTCAGAAGATGTTTACATTTTTAAAACTCACAGAAACATGGTATAGATTTCCTCTATCACTCAAACGACAACTACTCTGACCTAAATGTTATGTGGTAACATTTTTCAAAACCCATAAAATTAGTCAAACAAGGAAATCAATTGAAACAATATCAAAATCAACTAGTTGAAGTTTCCACAAAATTCTATGTACATGTTGACAGAGAAAGACAACCATTGTTTGATTTATTTTTCTGCAATTCTCAACAGGACATAAAAATTTTAAGAAAAAGTCATGGAAGAAGTCAGGCCTCTCATTCAATGTGGTCTCACCTCACAATGCCTCACCTGTCTTTTTCACTGGTTTTTCATTTGCATGGGATTCGCCCATCCACCATCAAGTGAAATGATTAATAATCAGAAATCCGAAAATTCAATACTCATTGATTTCACCTGACATAAAAGCCTCTACAAATTCCCTCAGAATCTATAAAAATGTAGATGGCAGTACTATCATTGAAAATATATTAATGGATGTCAATACAAATTACTAAAGGAATAATTAAGTAACATCTACTTTTAACAAATAAGATAGTAAATTAGGAAAATATTCTAAGACAGAAGTCTAAAGGCAGATTTAAATAGAAATAAAAACAGACAAAGGAATATCTTAGATATAAAGCTCACTCAAGTTATGAAAAACCTAATCTGATACCTCAAAAGACATGCAAACTCAAACCTACTTATCTATTTAATACAGCTTTAATTTTCCTAGGCAAAAATCCTTGGTAGAAATGAATCAAATAAATCTACCTCTTTACACACACACACACACACACACACACACACACACACACACACACACACAGCATTTCTAGGACTAATCATTCAAGTGACAGAGGGAAGAGCAATTTACCTCCAGTTGTTTACTAGCTTCTTCGTTTCTCAGTATCAGAGACAACTTAGTTCGAAGACTTCGAAAGTGCATATCAATCAGCATATTTGCCCTCTTTGTTGTTACATCACTGATAGACTAGAATTAAAATCCATAAAATAATTATTAAAATAAATACAATGAATTTAAATGAGTTAAAAATGGGAAAAGGTAAACTCACTTACCAAGATGATAAGCTGATAATTTTCAGGATCATATGTTACAGAAAAAGCCCCAACTGCTTTTTTGAAGTCCTTATGTGATGATTCTTTGGCACACCTAGTAATAAAAATACCATCTATTATACTTTTAAGTTGATTTCTAGAGCTAGCAATCATTGGTATGCATTTAAACATATTAATGTATGGATTCCTAATTCTTGCCTTGAACTACATATCAAGACTGAAGGCTGCAAGTATATTTCTATTTAAAACTCAATGTACTTGTTATTCACAAAAGCCCAGAATCCTGAGCTAGAAGTGATTTCATGGGCCAATCAGACCAATGCATCCCTGAATATTGATCCCCTCCATAACATTACCAACCCTGGTCTGCTAGCCTTAGCTTTAAGGCCTCTAAATGTGTTTTCCCCTCTAAGATTATTTAGATCTCTAACAGCAATATTTTCTATTTATCAATGTATAAACATGTTGTTTTCTATATTAGAATATACCCCTTTAGGATAAGGGCTATTTCTATTTTCTTTTGTTTCCTCAGCAATATGCACAGTGCCTTGCACAAAGTGAATGAAAATGCCTACTGAACTAACCTCCCAGTTCAGGCTATTCCACTTCTGGAAAGTTCTGTCAATGAATTCTCTCTTACATTCAACCCAAAATCTGCTTTTACACCCCCAGATACTGCTTCTAGTAGGGAGGCTGAGCACAAATCTTCTTTATATGACAGCCCTTCAAACACTTGAAACAGATAACAAATCCAAAGCCATTTTCTCTCTTGTCCAGGTCAAACATTCCTGGTTCCTTGAGCTAACCTTGATTTGGCATGATTTTGAGTCCTTTCATAAGACTCTCTGGCTTATCAATGACCTGAAAATGTAACATTTAGATCCTCCACATAATCAACTGAGTAAGGCAATTCCTTGAGAGGAGTTTTCACTTGCCGTAGTTTCTATGGGTGGGAGGAGGAAAAGAAAACAACTATACCTAATAAGAGCTGCCTAGTTGGCTTCATTGCAACCAATTTGTTCATCTAAGTGGATGTAATGTGACTACATTTAACATGCAGTTCCACGACCAGAATAACTGGTTTTGTTATAACTTTTGCTGTTTCATTACTATTGACAAGTCATTTTTTGTGTTAATGAGACCAAAATCAGGATGAAGTAAGCATGAAAGGAAAAAAATGATCCTTATTTCAAATCATACAGGCAAAAAACTTGGTTGGATTTTCCCATCAGTTCACTTTTTTAAGGACAGAATTTAGATTCCTCAGCAAGATTCCCTTAGGTGAAATTTTGAGTTGTAACATTTGCATGCTCACCTCTCTGTTTTAAATCAGTTCAGAAATCCTTAATTTGAAGGTATTTGCCTGGCCTTAAGGTGTTTCTATGCCAATAAACAGGCAGAATGAAGTTTTATTCATCTGTGAAAGCTCTTAAGATTAGGCAACAGATACTGAACCATAGAATGTACAACTGTTGTGCCTTAAGCTACTTTATAAACCCACCAGAATTAGGGAGTACCTTCTATTTTCCTCAATTATATTTCTTGATCCCAAGAAACATAATTCTGCGACTGCCTTCCTTTGAAAATCTTAGTCTTTTTATTTAAATGCATGAACAAAATGAAAAATTCACAATCTGACTTCTTGTGTGGGGAGAAGGAAACTATGAAGAAAATAAGTACATAAAACATGACTTCCATGCACAAAGGCTATTTATAGTTTTTCACACTGTAACTTGAACAGAGCAGGTACTCAAATATATTTAATCAATCTGAATTCAGAAATTACACATGGAAATTTTCTTCAACAGTAATTTGTTTTTATGTTTTCAATTTCCCAATATGCTAGCCGAGATATTCTCTAGCCAATATAGTGATTCAACCTTATCAGGTCTCTCTATTCTGCTGCTTCTGAATACTAATTCTGAAATATGACAATTTTTCAAAGATGCAAACTCTAGTTCACTGGGGGAAATGAATGCATTTTCAGTCCCTATAACTGGCCACACAGTCTGCGATTAAGTTTTTAATAATTCCTAGTTTCATACTGACAAATTATTTTCCCATCCATTAAAATATTTCAAGGTTTACTTTTTATAAGAACATCAAAGTAGTGTAGAAAATAACTGTTTTACAAGAGAACATTATACACAGCAACAAGATTATATAAGCATCAACAGTGATGAATGTGGCTCTTTTCAACAATAAGGTGATTCAAGGCAATTCCAATAGGCTTGTGATGGAGTCATCTGCATCCAGAGAGAGGACTGTAGGGACTGAATGTGGATCAAAGCATAGGATTTTCACCTTTTTTGTTGTTGTTTGCGTGTTAATTTTTTCCTTTCTCATTTTTTCCCTTTTGATTTGATTTTTCTTGAGCAGCATGATATATGTGGAAATATGTTTAGAAGAACTGTACATGTGTAATCTATATTGGATTATTTGATATCTAGGGGAAGGAGGAGGAAGGGAGGGAGAAAAATGGGGAAGACAGGGTTTTTGCAAGGACGGATACTGAAAACTATCTTTCCATGTATTTTGAAAAATCAAAAGCTATTACTAAAAAAGAAAAAAGAAAATAACTGGTTTACTTACTATTCAGATAGGATAAAAGGTTTGACTTTTCAGGAGATCAGAGAATTAATAGCTGGAATGGACCTTAGAGATGTCAGATCAATCCTCCCATAGAATCGGTAAAGCAAAAAGCTAGGCCACTTGCACTTTATTTCCCCTTCTACAATTTTCTTTAATTTTATAATGCTTCAGACTGGTGTTAATATTGCTAACAATTTACTCAAAAAACAAGATTATAATGTTATATTCCACATTTCAAATTCAGTAGTCTCAGATATTTGTGTGATAGAAGCAAGTATTATATGGAAGAATAACAATTCTTTCTACATGTCATCATAATCAAATTTGAAGGCAAACCATTCAATTCTTTCCCCAACTTTCTGACAATATTCCTAGTTAATATCAAATAAATTCATGAACTATATTTATGATCTTTTTTGCAAAGAAGCAGAAAACATTTGCTGTCACATCAAATTAATAAACTGTTTCAAGTAATTTTATGTACTTTTGAACCAAACACACACGCACATATAAAATATGCATTACATGTATGTATATATGCATGTATGTATGGCATTTTCTGGACGTGATAGCCTCACACTTACATTTGCCGTAAATCCTCTGGCACTTCCAGTTTGATCTTGTGGAAAGTATCTTTTGTTGCCGGTTTGTTTGGATTCACAGATCTTAAACGCTCAATTGTGACAATTTCATTGTAAGTGGCATCACAGGCTGCATATTCTATTACATAAAACTAGGAGGGGGGAGAAAAAGTTACAACAATCATCCTTAGGCATCAGTTTAAAAAATAAGAGACATTGATTTTGCCTATGGAAATCAAGACAAAAGCAGTGAAAAGAAAGAATTTGAGTGGGAAAAGAATCAGATCAAGCTTAAAAACTTTAAGAACAAATAAATCAAACACTTAAAATTCTAAAAGCATCTAACTCAAAAATACTTTGCAATCAGGTAGGTCTGTGAGAGGTAAGAAACAAATATTCACCAAAGCTGACATCAAAGAACAATGGAAGAATGCAGATGACAAGGGCCATCCTACCTCGCCCTTGATCATGCGTACTTTAGCCAACCACCAGCAACATGGCTCTTTTTCATTGGCCCTGGAGTAAACCTATGTGTAAAGATGAACACAAGGCTGATTAACCTGATAAACAGCACTTTAAAATCCGCATAAAGACTTCAAAAATCAAAGAAAACATGACCACTCATTGTTTCAAATTTCTTAGATTTAACAGCCAAACCCTAGTATGCACAGTAAAAATCTTCAAAATGTTCCTTTGATTAAATGAAAGCTCTCTTGGGGGAGAGACCGTCTCCTTTCATTCTTCTGTATCCTTCTAAGGTGCTCAGTAATATACTAAGAACTTCCTAAATGCTCAATAAATATTGATTAGCCATGTAAAAATCTGTATATAATCGAAAATGGTTTTCTTCACATGATAACACAAAGTGTCTTAAAAACATCAACAACTCACGATGTCTTATAATATTACTATGGAGGGGACAGTGAGGCTGGTGCTCTTGCCCAGCCGCCCTCACTCAAATCCAAGTCACTCGCAAGTCATGGCATCACCTGCCTGATGTCCCGAGCCTCTTCGAGAATGAAGGAGAAACCACACCATCAATAAAGAGCTGAAACTCAAACATTAGCATACACCTCCACTTGCGCTACTGGCTAGAAGCACAGATATCCCAATAACAGCATGATTTGGCTGCAAATTACACATCCGCACATATATAATGCCACGGTTGCTCTTACAGACCAATCCAATATTGTGAAATATTTTGTTTTGTGAACCAGCTGCTCAGCAGGCCCTCATGATATCAACTAGGGCTAATGGCTCATGAGACAGTCGAGCCTACTGGCTTTGTAAAGAGAAAAATATATTCCATCTTGTTGATACATAGTTGGTCAAAATTGGAATTAGGCTAAGATGTGTCTCAGCTACAGATTGACAAGCACTGGCAATAAAAAAATCCATTATTCTTTGTTAGAACACAAATTTAGGGGCCACTGAGAATAAGTCAGCAACAGCATTTTCCTATGGGGGAGGAAGCAGACTGTCACATACACTAAAAAGGAGAATCAGCAAACTCCAAAGGTGCCAGCTATCCACTTCCAACTCCCCTATTCTTCAAAATTCAGACACGGAGATGAAGTGACTTGCCCATGGTCACACAGTGAATGAATGACAGAAAAAGGACTGTTACCCAAGTCTCAGGACAGCCAATTTAGTTCTTTTTCTATCACAATACAATGACTTAAAAGTTGTTGAAGTGTAACCTGAGGCACTGGTGATGTCTACATCACGACATATTTTAAGTTCTACAAAGAATACACAGGAAATGGGAACATTTTCAAGACTGAACGAAAGCATTCTCACAAATATGCTCCAGTTGAGGGTTTTAAATCCTTTGTGAATATACATTAGGTCACACATAATTAAAATCATCTCATACATCTTCAGCCCCAGGCACCCACCCACCTACCTATTCATTTGACTTCTCCCCAAGGATTTAGGAGGTGGCAGGGCAGGTAGAACTACATCAGTAACATCTCTCACCGCTCCAAGCAAAGGCCAAAAAGATACTTACTTGAAAAAGAGAATAAATACCTAATGCCGAATGTCTCAAATGTACAGATGCCTTCCACCTATAGTCATTATTTAAACATGTATTGAAAATGAACTATGGTTCAGGACCATGTGCTGGGCAGTTATAAAGGTGACAAAAATGAATGAGAAAGGATTCTTTCCCCCAAAGGACTTCAAAAAGCTCAGAATGCCAAGTTGGAAGATGAGCCCACATCTGAAAAACAAACCCTTCTCCAGCATTCCTGGCAAGTGACCATCTAGTCCCAGTGCTTGGACCCACCTCTGGTGAAGAACCAACCCACCATTTCCCAAGGTAGCCATTTCCCTTTCAGATAGTTCTAAATATGGCCAAGAGTTGTTTTTCCCTGATATCAAGCTAAATTTGCCTCTTTACAATTTCCATCCCCAAACTTGGGAGGACAGCTACCATATCCTCACATGGCATAACCTTGAAACTGTTCACCATCCTGATAGGCCTCCTTTGGAGGCAATCTATGTTGTGGCTGTTCAGCTTAAAATGTGGCACTCATAACTAAAGTACTCCTATTCTTTGTGGTGTGCTACTGAGCATTTAGAAAGCAAAGGTATTTTCAAAATGTAACAAAGCAAATGCCTCCTGGAATTTCGTTTAGACTTTTCTCTTGACCCTGAAAAAAAAAAATCTGTCTTGCATTATACCTTCCTTCAGACAGGATGTGACCGGAGCAGACTACAGCAGCAGCATGATCACCCCCACTGTTCTATATGCTGCGCTTCTCTTAAAGCAGACCAAAATAGTACTACCATATCTTACTGAAGTCATAGCCAGTGCAGTTTGGAGAGTGAGGGAAATGACAAATATACTCTAATCTGTAATATAATCTAGAATTTAAAGGGCAAGAAGAAAGTACCAAATGTGACAGGAATTTCAAGAGGGAGATTAACCAGTCAACAAGTATTTATTAAATACCTACTCTGTGTTGGATACTATAAATACAATTATACAATCACAAATACAACTGGTTTAGTGATTTACTATATCTGATTTTATCCCAAGAGTTCAATGACTAGAAATGATTATTTCAGAGCACAAGTTGTACCGTAGAAATAGCAGGGCTCTCTCAACATTGTGTACATCACATTTTTGTAAACTGGATAATTTCAAATGCACTAAGGGAACTTACTATTTATAAAGGAATCCTACAATAATTTACATTTAGTCCAGAATCTTTGTGTAAAATTAACATCATTTGGAAAACTGGGATTCATATACCGAACTTGCTTAACATGGCAAGAGAAAAGTAAAATAAGCTATCATTTTAACAAAGTGATTATTTTCACTACATACAAAAAACCAGAAAGAATCAAGAAGGTTACATGATAAGGCTACCAGTTTTGCCTTGGGAAGGTTTCAAAGCCTAATGGTGTTTTGTAGCTTCAGAACTAACTCCATGACATAGGTGTTCTAACCCATAGCTTCTTAAACTGTGGATCATGCCCCCATATGGGATCTAATTGTTAGGGTCACAAAACTATGATTTATTATTGGTAAATATTTGATTTCCACACCTATTCTATATATCTATATACCCAGAGTCCCATAAAAAGTTTCTTGGGCAAAAAAAAAGGAGTCACAAGTACAAAATGTTTAACTCACATACTCCTAAAAATTGAGGAAAGGAGAAAATAGAGCTGCTGTGGCAGGACCAGAGTAACAGAAAAGTAACAGAAGATTAGGCATTCTAGGCACTGTTCTCACACACACACAAATTTTAGAGATTGGAACTTTTCATAAAATGTCACTGTGAACTGAGGAGAAAATACATAATGTTTAAAGAGAATTTAAAGAAAAGACAAAAACCTAAGAAGCCAGAGATCTTATAGTTAGCATCATTAACTCCCTCATACTTAAATGAGAGCAGGGAACTTACCTCAACCTCATCACTTTCATTGATATCTTTATTATAACCTGTAGGAGGTGGGAACCTCACATCATGGAATGGAATTTGTCTCTCTGGCTGCCAGCTGCAAAAAAAGGAAAAAAAAATCTATTCATTCAAATGTTCTTCTCACTTAAATCAAATAGTGACCATTTCCCACTGTGTACGTAATTTTCTAATAAAAATAAGCAATAATTGGTTAAGTGTAATCCTTTAATCTTTTTCTAGTATGAAAGAAAGCAGGTGTTTTTTTTTTTTTAATTATCAATTTTATGCTAAAAGGGCAGTGGAAAGACACTCCAATGAAGAAGGCATGCAGCACAATAGCCTTTTAGTTCCAACTAGAGTATTTTTCCTAACCACAACAAAGCAGCATGACAATTTTTTTAAATAATTTTTTCCAATGATTTCATCCCCTCAAGTTCTAAACCAAGGACAAAGCACAAATTTCCTCCAAAATTTGAATTAAAGAAGTTAGTAAATATCAGTACGAGTGTTAGTAATAGCAGGCACACGTCTGACCTTCCAAAGAACCTTAACCACATTCCAACAAAGACAGAAACAAGTGCTAAATGCCCTAACCAAGCAAATTGGGGCAGTTGGCACATTAGGAACTTAAAACTCACTTTTCCCCCTTAATTTTTAGGTCCCACGAGGTCAAGCCTTGCCATGGATTCCTAGCTGATGTTCAGTACATCGTTTTAGCATGCACTGTGCTGGTGAGGTCGTATCAGCCACAGAAATCCGATGAAGAGAGAGCCTATAGGAGTTAGGTAAGTGGCGTGTTTTTGGTTTTTTGGTTTTTTGGTTTCTTTTTTAAAACAATAAGTGATTTTGCAAAGTTTATATTTTTTTTAATTAAAAAGTATGAAGCATAGAAAAATAAACTTTGCAAAAACAACATACGGGTTCCACTGGGAAAGTGGCCAAATCTAAGTTTGGGTGCTGATGGTAAGCAATGCTAGTATTTTTTCCTTCAAGTAGAGACACTATAAAGAATTAGGGATCAGTGAGCCAACAGATATCTTGCAATAAAATCCCATCAATTGAGAACGTATTGTAACTTGATCATAGCCACAGCTAAAGAAAAGTTTATCTTGACACTATGAAGAAGTAACTACATGTGTTCTGAGGGCTAACCCACTAATTTCTGCAATTAAGATTAGCATTTAATCTAAAATAATGAGGTTTTGTTGCAAATTAACGTGCTAATACTTTCAATCTCTTAAAATTGTGTTGCTTCCAAACGGATAAAATACTGATTTTTCAAACAGATTAGCTTATGTGGATAGAATTGATATAAAGTTTGCTAGGACGGAAGGTAACACAAAAAACTATATCTAAAGAAAACATTACTAGACATCTAAAACACTAGTTATCAGGATATTTCTTCAAGCTAGAGGTAAAAATAGAACATTATAGAGCCTAAAAATCAAATGTATTTATGTTAAACTTGTTTTTATAGAAAAAGTATATTAAAGACAAGGAAGAGAACACTTCATCAGGAACTACTCAATAACAACAATATAGTTAATCACCACATACACACACACACACACACACACACACAAAATCACAAACATGTCATGGACACCAATTTAAAATATCAAGAATTGGCTGTCATTTCAAGTTATTAGGATGATTAAGACACAAATACTACTTTCTGCAGATATAGTTGCTGCAGAAGATAATGAGCCTGATGACTCAAGGTAAAACTGAGATAATTTTAACATCATGTAGTAGTGATTGGGGAAAAAAAGAAAAGAATTGACACAACCACAGCAACGAATACATTCACTGGCTAGAATTCTGAATTTATAATAATGAATGAGTTTTTGGTCAGTATTTAATAATGAATATTTTAGATTGAGTGACTTGGAATAAGAGAAGGAAATTCAAAAGTAGTCAGGAAAAAAAAAAAAAGCCCCATGTATGGCAAATACAGACATGGTTTTGTTTAGTTGTAGGAAACAAGTAAGGTGAATCTTTAAAAAATTACTTACCAAGGGACCTAAGACTCCTTTGTGTAGGGACAAATTGGAATATGCAGAAGTTTTCTGATATATTACCAATATTACTAGAAAGAGAATTGAGTTTCAAAGATTTTCATACGATCCATAGTAAGCAGGCTTGATGGAGACACATTAGGCTAACAAAGGACTAGGCAACTTCTGATCTGTATATCACTGAAGAGCAATCCAACTGCCCAGTTGCCATCCAAATCCTTTCTCTTTTTGTTCAAGTTCTCCCTAGATACTGCCACAGGTCTGTCCAAAGCACCTAAGGATGATGCTTATCCCTGCTTATGGCACAAAGATGTGCCAACTCCTGGTCTTGTATTGTTGGTTTTCTAAAGAAATTAACAAGCTAGAGATCTTACAGGTAACATCTTTCACTCCCTCTCATACTTAAGTAAGAGCAGGGAACTTACCCCAATCCTCATCAGTTTCATTGATATCTTTATTATAACCTGTAGGAGGCGGGAATCTCACATCACAGAATGGAATTTGTCTAGCTTCAATGTGGTATTTTGTACCCTATTTATATAAACTATAACATATCCTCACTGTTTAAAGATTCAATAGGCAACATAATTCATACTGAAATATTTTCCCTGATATTTAAATGTTTTTATGACAAAAACCTACTTCAACTACTTTTAAAAAATCAATTAGTTTTCCCCCCCCTTACTTCCCAATTTCAACACTAAAATCTTGAAACAACCACAGCTCATGAGACTAGAGATGGAAGTATTTCCCTGTCTAACAGCAGAAAGTAGACATTAACATTTACTATGATATAATTATCAATCCAAGAATAAAAGCACATTTTAGATAATCTAAACCTGTGAATTAACTAGATCTCCCAATACTCTGCAATTTATGATCTTTTGAGAGTTTTCAGGCTCAGAGGGACATGAAATGACTTGTCCAGGATAATAAAAATAGTTTGTCACAGATCAAACTTGAACCTGGATATTCTTCACTCCAAAGCAAACTCTTGTAGAGATCGATTAAGATATGCTTCCATTCAAGGATTTATAAGACAACCAAACACTTGGTTTGAGGGTTAACCTGCCAAACTTTACACATATTTGACTTTCTTCTCATGCTTTATTCTTTTCTTAACAATTACTCTAAAAGTTCTCTTCCAGACACCCAATGGAACATAATATTAACTTAATATGCTAATAACATATATGTATGTATATTTATGACAGCCTACAATGAGAATAAATAGCACATTATTAAATATATCCCAGACTGAGAGAAAAGGTATCAACAAAGGAGTAACTCAGGAAAGGTCTCATGAAGAAGGAGATGCTTGAGGAGCATCTTGAATGATTCTCTGAGGCAGAATTGAGGACAGGGTGAATTGCAGGCATGAGGAACAACCAATAAAAGGCAAAGAGACTGGGAATGGAAAGTGAGACAACTGAGATCTAGACAAGTAAAATAATGCATTCAAGATCATACAGGCAGTCAAAAATAGGACTGGAACTTGAGGTATCCAAAAAGTTGGAGTCCTTTTCTCTACCTAACCTGTCAGAGATCTCTGGCTCTCTATGTTACACTAAAAACTACACATCTTAAACTAAGGTATAGAAAAAGAAGCATGCTCACTTTCCTGTACAGAAAGCAACACTGAAATATATGTAGCAATCAATCAACAATCATTAATAAATGCCTCCTTTGTACTAGGTACTGAGCTCTAGATGATAGGGATACAAAGACAAAAGCAAAATGTGCCTATCTTCAAAGGGCTTATATTAGAATATAGGGGAGACAACACACATACATACATACAGGATATTTATAAAGTGATGAAGGATGTGGGGGAAGGTGGGTGATTGGCAGACAACTAACAATGAGAAATCAGGAAAAATCTCTAAGTAATTAAAGGAAGTGAGGTAGAATATTCTAGACACGGGAAACAGTTTGCCAAAGGTAGGAAAGTGAGAGGGAAGGTATCCTGAGAAGGAAAAGTGAGTCAATGTGAACAAAATATGGAGTGTATGATGGAGATGCATATATAATCAAGCCTGGAGATAATGCTTGAGCCAGATTACCAAGAGCTTTATATTTCAAAGAGAAGACTTTATATCTTATCCTAGAGACAATAGATAGTGAGCTATGGAAGTTTCTTAAGAAACTTAGTGCAGGGGCACATATTGATTTTATGTGAAAAATGAAGGTATGAAGGAGTCAAATCATTCCAAGGGGCTGAATACTTAAATGTGCTCCTGTAACCTTTGGGCCAATATCATAAATGGATATTATTTTTTTTTTGCTGAGGCAATTGGGATTAAGTGATTCTAGTGACTTAAGCCCAGAGTCACACAGCCAGGAAGTGTTATGTGTCTGAGGCCACATTTGAACACAGGTCCTCCTGACTTCAGGGCTGGTTCTCTATCTACTGCACCAATTAGCTGCCCCATGAATATTCTTTAAAAAGCATACAAATTGGAAGGGGGAGTATTTGTACAATTGTAATAGATAGAAAATCAGGACATTAAAAAAAAAAACTGTTGACAACACATTTAAATCTCAAAGTTTCTGGATTGTACAAAATTTAGTTCAGGAAATTGCTACTAAACCTGATTCCAATTATAATACTCTTAACACTTAAAAATATATAAGAACTTTTGGAAATGTACTAAAACTATAATTATATGAATTCAAAACTTAAGCACTGAAATATCATTCTCTTTTTAATAAACTGCTAATTCTTTTAACCAGGACAAAAAAAATCATGAAAAATTTTGCTGACTCATATTGCCACATCCCATCATGATAAGCTTGTATGTAAGAACTTTTCTTTATGAAATTAAAAAAACAATCATTTTTAACATAAGCAACAGTTTTTAAAAGGTAGTCAAAAGTGCTGTATGACCATTTACATAAAAGCTGTCATACAACCATGGTCTTATATTAAAGTTACACAAACTTTAAAAATATATAAAATTTTTAAGTGATATTTCAAGTACAATCAGGATTTGACTCTTTAAAAACTTCACTATATCACACCTCCAAGGACTTACTTGTTTTCAAATGCAACCGTTATCGAATCTTCATGTACATCTTTTACAAATGCCTGTTGAAAAAAGAAAAAGAAAAACACAATAATTAACTCAAAGTCCAATTAAGTTCTACTCCTATGTTTCCTCTTGACATGAAAATAACATTGGATTATAATGCAATGGGATAAAGGCAGCACTCAAACAGCTTAAATTATGGATTTATATAAAGTAATTTTAAATTCATTCCTATAATTATATAGATCATTTAACAATTTTATACTCTTTAAAATTATGTCAAAGAATATTTAATACATTTGGGCTTCACACTAAAATTTGCCATTCAGAAAGATGAAAACTTATAAGACTAGAAATAATGAAAAGCAAGTCTATTTCCTCTAGGCTCATATAAATTTATATTAACAATTCAGATCTCCTACAGATGATTTCATGTTCCTTCTCTGTCAAACAAGTAGAAAGTTGATCAAATACATTTTTAAATTCTAAATACTGAAATGCATAATGTGATTTTAATAAATTATTTGCCTTGGTGATCACACAGTAAATTATATTCTAATATAAGAAACTGGGTTTAATCTGCTAATCTCATCAGCCCTTTGGGGTTAAAAAAGTACACTGTGATGGCTTTGGTTCAATATATCTAAGTCTAAAGAAGTAATTCTTCAAACTTCCAAAAACAATAATATAAACAAAAAGCATTTAATAAATTATCAACACCATAAGTGTGCTAATCACTATACTGTCTATAATGTTGGTAACCTGGAAAATGTAATTTCATTTCATTGGTTACTTAAAAGAATTTACAAAGATGTTAGGAGGGGACAGAATAGCCTCCAAATATGTTTGGACCCAGACTTTACTCCATATCACCACAATACACTCTTAAATGGATGAACTAAATTTTTTTTTTATAAAGCAAGTTATACAAGAAAAAATAATTAAATGGAAACAAGAATATATTTGCCTTAACTATAGAGAGGGATTTTTTTTTAGCACTCAAATAAAAAGAAATCATTTGACAATTCACTTAGTGATAGAGATAAAATGATTTTATACAACAAAAGGCATTGTTTTTTAAATGAAAAGAAAGCAGATTAAAAAGAATTTCAATTAAAAATCTGAAATACAGAGAATGTTAAATATGAATAAGTTATAAAGTTCAATGTTATGCAGAACCAAGAACTCTAAAAGACATTGATCGGCAAGATTCACTTCTGACCAACAATGATCAAATCTAAGCAGGAGTTTTTCATCACCCTTTTCCGACTGTCCTGGATTCCTCTGGCAGTCTGGTGAAATCTATGGATTTCATATATAAAATGCGATACACAAGATTACAAAGGAAGCCAACTATACTGAAATTCATTCTTGAAAATATGGTAAAAAACAAGTTCACAAACAACCCCCAGGTTAAGAATGTCTGGTTATGGACAACTTGAGAAGAAAAATGCAATCTTAACAGCAAGCTAAAAAGATGTCTGAACTCTGTCCAACAATCAGAAAAGTGAAATTAAGTCAACTTTCAGACACTACTTTTTACCCACCCAAATAGAAATTTAATTTAACAAGCATTTATTATTTACCTACTAAGAACAAATGCATTTAAGTCCCGAGGACCTACAGAAGAGAAAAATGTGAGAATTGTAGGAACCTTGATAATAAACCCTATGTATACAAAAAGGATTCCCATTAATATACACTAACAAATGTTCAACTCAGACTCTACTTCTTAAAATGAGGTTTCAAATTCCAACCGTGTCATACACAACCCTCAATAAACTCCAGGGGCTTCCCAAGACCTCCCAAATTAAATGTAAACTCCTTTGGCATTCAAAGCTCTTCATAATCTAGTCCCACCCATCCAGGGAGTCTGGCTTCCAGGCACTGTACCCCTAAGCTCCTAAACTTGTCTAGGGCTGCCTCTCATGCCTGGAATACTTTCCCTTCCTCCTCTCCAACTATTGACCTCCCTGGCTTCCCAACTAAAATCCTATTTTCTATATACTTCCCACTTTTCCCTAAGTTTCTTAATTCTAGAGTCTCCCCTCTGTTGTTTCCCATTTATCTGGATTATAGTTTCTTTATACATATCTGTTTATTATCTCTCCCATTAGATTTGTGAGTTCCTTAAAGGCAGGGGCTGTCTTCTGTTTCTCTTTGTATCTCTTAGAGCACAGCGTCTGGCCCATAGTAGGTACTTAATAAATGTTTACAAAACTGATTGCTGTAAGACCAACAATATGCTCTGGACTCAGCTCATTCTACTTATGAACAGCAGTAATTATTAGGAAGTTCTTCCTGACATCAAACCAAATGTGCCTTTCTAACCGCTGCCCATTATTTCTAGTTCTGAGGCCAAATAGAATCTCTCCTCCACAAAACAGCCCTTCCTTCAAGTAAATACCTGAAGGTTTCTATCAAGTTACCTCTGACTCTTTTCTTTTCCAAGATAAACAATTCAAATAAAATAGTCTCCACACTCAAGGAGTTTGTATTTTGAAGAGATACAACGTGCACAAGTAAGAAGTATTAAAAAATGTACAATGTGTAGTTTTGGGGGAGAAGCTTCAACACTGGTGGGGAAATTGCTTCAATGTAGGTAGCAACACTTGAACTAATCCCTGAAGAGCTATGAATTCCAAGAAATGGAAGTACATAAAGAGCACATTCTAGGCATGAAGGGCAGCCTGTGCACTAGTCCTGACATAGGCAAGGGATGGAATGCCATTTACAGAGAATAACAAGTAGGCCAGTTTGGCTGAAAGAAAATGTATATTCTGGGAGTAACTGTAAAATTAAGTCTGGAAAGATAGACGGGAGCCAGATTGGGATGTGCTTTTAAAAACCAAACAGGATTCTGCATTTGATCCTAAAAAAAATTGGGGGCCACTGAAAAGTTTCTTCAGCAGCAAAACGAAGGGGCCAGACTCGTGCTCTGGCCAAGTGTTTGGGTGCCACAATCTACACTGGAACCATTCCTCAACACCGTTTAAGCTGCTTCTACCACAAACTACATAGCAAACATTTTTATATTTCTTACCTGTGTGCATGCAGCATGCTCTTGACTTTCAGAATATCATTTGTGTGCTATGTGAAAAACCAACTAGAAAGAAGAAAGTTTGAAAGTAGGGAGACTAGAAAATTACAGCCATGTAGAAGAGGGCTGAGATCAGAGTGGTGGTCATACAGGTTGGTTACCCTGATGACCAGGGTAAAAAGAGATGTTACAGGATAGAATGAATTGGGCTGGGTAATGGATGGATTGGAGGCAGAGGAAAGAGGAGAGTTCAGTATGACTCTAAGGGTGCAAAATGAGGCAACTAGAAAGATGATAATTAAGAATGAGCAAGAATAAGCCTAGATTAATTTCCCTGCAAACACATTAAGATTATAAAAGCAAAAATAGCTCTTTAAAAAAAAGAATAACTGTAAAAAGAATTCATAAAATATTTTTAAAGTTTGATTATAATAAAACTCTTAAAGTAGTGGTGAAAAAAATGTGTCACAAATTACTGAAAACTAAAAAAGGGGCAGAAGAAATTCGTCATAACAAAAAGGTCTTTAAGCAGTTGAAAACATAACCAAACCAAATATAAAGGAATGAATAAAACCTTAAAATGATCAGGTAAGCCACTAAATTATTAAGATCATACTTCTTACTTGAATGTTTTTAGTTGTTTTGTTTTTTTTTTAACCTTCAAAGAAAAATGTGATGTTTAACATATATTGGTTTACATGTCATCTAGGGTAAGAAGTAGGGAAAAGGGGGGAAAATTGGAACACAAGGTTTTTCAAAGGTCAATGTTGAAAAAATTATCCTTGTATATGTTTTGAAAATAAACTTCAACAAAAAAGAAAAATGTGAGAAAAAGACAATCCATGGATAAGAAAAACTGAATACCCAGAAATTATTCACTGGACAATTCAACTTTAATAAGCAAGACTCACCTTGACCCTTTTACTGTATCTCTCCCCCAAAAGATTAAGTTTTCATTCAAATAAGGAGATACGTGTGTCAAATAAAGAGAACTTGATTATTTCTAAAATATCAATGATGAGTGCTGCTAATAGATAATGGGCATTTACAGGTGTGACAGGCTTCCACTGGGAAGTTCAATACTAGTTCAATGACCTACAATGAACTATTAATCACTTTTGAGCTGAGGTCAATAGAGAAGTGAAAAAACGGCATTGCTCTGGCTAAAATCCTCACAGGCTCCTTTACAACCATGCTAGACCCCATTAGGGTACATAATTTTAAAGAGAAGAATTCCTGGAAAGAAGCCTCCTCTCGAATATATTATAATATAGATAAAGGCATACTTTACTTAAAACAATCTTATACCAGAGTTCATTGCAGATGACTTCTGAGCTCACATTTCTCTCATTTGAATGAAGAGTCTTTAAACCCATGTAAAAGTTTAGCATGTACAAAAAAGCACCTCTTTGCTTTCTGTGCAGAAGTGGAGCACTATGATATGATACATTGAAAATGTCTGACTTTTTTTGATGTGTAGGTTAGCTTTCCCATACTGTGTTTTCCCTTCTGTTTTATTCTTTTTTTTTAAGGGAGAAGAAGGGAGGGGGAGGAATTAGGAAATATAACATGTAAAAACAACAAAAAGCATCAATAAAAATATTTTATAAAAGAAACCATTTGTAACATATAGTCCAACATAATAGTAAGATAAGTCTTTTCTATGACCCTCTTGGGGACATGTACAACATTTACCTCAGTTCAAGATTGAGTGATGTAAACTTGGCACTGACAAGGACAAATTCAACCCTGTACAGCTTAATTTTAACTCCGCCTCCATGGATAGTCATGGGGAATTTAAAATTGCTTTAGCTAAAGAGAACAGATGGAAGATACCATACACTTCTATTCACTCATCACTCCCTTGCAGTATAACTTCATTTGCTTCAACAGCAAAAGCTTGCAATGGCTTCAGAGACCAATTGAATAGCTACTAGAAAAGGGCATGTTGGTTTTCCATTTGCTAGGCATTCGTATTACTCATTATCATTAAGAGGAAGACAACAGTAAAAAAAAAAAAAAAAAGTTTTGAAAGTAGTGGGACACTTACAAACAGACCTTTCCCCAAACTAATTTTTATACAGTTGGGCTGAAGAAAGGACTTGAAATTAAAACTTGATTTTAAATATTGCCTCACACACACTCTGTGATCCATGGGCAAGTCAGTGTCCTAAAATCCTCCAGGATTAAAAGGTCACAGAGGATTTGTCAATCTACATTAGTGGAGGGAATTTCCACACCATAAAAATCTCAAATGGATGGTATCATGGTTTGGGAAAATAACAACAACAACAATAAGGGAGATAAGAGAGTAGCTTTAACAAAGCAGGAAAAGTGCACTGTGTAGATTTAGGATAAATATGAACTGCCTTTTCATCACTCACTAGTCTAAGTTGTAACAAGTACTTCTGAGAAGGTATTCCTCCACCATAATACAGGACCAGGTAGCTCATTTACTGAACTAGTTAGTGACTTTTTATACTTGGTATAAAGTTTTTTAGCTGAAATAACATTCTATATTTAAAAACCTACCCAAGTAAACCTAGCATTTCTAAAGGCAGTATCAAAACTATATATGATTCCTTGGAAAAAGAAAGTTTTTGCTAAGCAGAGAAACTTGTTAAACATGAGAAAAATCCCCAGAAAAACTGAACTTACAAGTTAACCTAGAAGAAAAAGGAGAATTCAAAAGGCACACAGGATCTAATTAAAAGGACAGGAAAATAAAACAAAACTCTAGGTTAGCTTTGAACATTTTTTATCCTCATTACAAACGAGTTTCAACAATTAAGTCAGTTTATAAACCCTAATATGAAATCATGTAACCACACTTCTTTTTTTTAAATCAACAATTCAATAGTGTCAAAACTATTATCACTAGCAGCAATACAAAACAATGGCAATCTTACTATGGAAAAAATTCTGTCATGAATCAGTGTGGTTTACTATCAGAGATGACCCATTTACATAAGGAAGCATTATTTTAAAAATGAATTTAAAATGGAGACTTGAAAATGACATCCTCAACAATGAGTAGGTCAAAGTAAAAATTAGAGACAATAACTTTGTGAAAAGCGATGGTAATGATGAGATCAAAATTTCTGGGACACAGCTAAAACAGTCCTCATAAATGAGTGAAATAGAAAAAGATTAATTAATTAAATATGCAATAAAAAAATCAGAAAACCAACAAACCCAAAATAAGCACACAGAGGAAATATCAAAAATTAGAGAAAAGTATACACTAGAAAACAAAGAAAACAGAACTGATAAAACTAAAAGCTGATTTCCTGAAGATTAACAAAATTATTAAACCTTTGGTCAAACTGATTAAAAACAGGTAGGAAAGTCAAAGACAATGAAAAATGAAAAAAGTGAAGCTTAAAAAAAATTAACAGAATGATAAGCACCTACAATACAGGTATAGGTCAGCAGAATCAAAAACCTGAAAGAAAAATAGGGATACCTACAAGAATTTAAAATGTTCAAGAGAACTTATTCTTATTTCAAAAAAGGAAACTGAATTATTCAAGAATGCCCGAGAGGGGAACCCCTGTCCAAATAGATTTATAGAATACTATTTTTTCAAAACTGAGAAAGTAATTCTACGAAATTCTTTTCCTAAGACAGGCAGCGTTAATAACTAAGCCAGGGAAAGATAATGCCAAGAAAAAGAACTACAGACCAATAGCAATTAGAAGCATCAATTCAAAAATTTCTAACAAAATGCCAACTAAGACAATACAGGAATATATTCAAAAAAGTATTCATTATGATCAGATGGGATTAATATCAAGTATGCAGGAGTAAACAATAAGAAAGCAACAAAATGAAATCATGTTAAGAAATTTTTAAAATCCCTATTTCTTTCCAAGATGACCTTTTATGAATATTTAATCTATGCTCAAAGAAATTCAGAAAACTATTATGTAATTCATAAATCTAAATGTAACTCTCCAGAGCAAAAAAAAAAAAAGTTAGAAGCATCACAGGATCTGCAGCTAAGATTTAAAAAAATAAAACCATACTAGATTGAGACATTCAATCAAGTTTTTGTTTTTTATTTTCTTGCTCATGGCCAATATATGAGATTATATGCCCTATACAGCAAATAGCATTCCAAGAACTGATTATTCTACCTCATAATTGTCAAAGGAAACCATTTCACAAATCTTAAAGTACTTTAGAAATATAAATTATTCCATACAAGTAATTTTTGAAATCAAGGAAGATGGCTACTTAAATAAAAGCTAAAGTTCAAATACACTAAAAAAAAAAAGGAATCAGAGGTAACACACGTCAGCCTCAGAATCAGAAGGGCCAGAAAGCATCCTCTATCTCTTGACATATACTATGTGACCTTGAGCAACTAGTGTCACCTCTCAGTGTCCCCCAGTAACTAATTTCCTAATTTCCTAAGATGGTGAAGTACACAAAGATGTTTAAAATGTGCGGTATAGAAGGATGTTCGTCCTAATACCACTGAAATATAGGTAAATTTTTTTAAAAATGAAATATGAACTTAAAGAATTATAGCACAGAAAGGAGGGAGCAGGTAAAAGCAGAAAATTTTGAGGACTGGTCTGGTTAAGTGTAAGGATATTAGCACTAGGAATAAAGGTTTGTTTCTAAGGAATAGCACTTACAGAAAGATGGTCTGAAATGAAGACAGTACTGTTCAGAGTTCAGCACCTAGCACAGTGATTGGCATATTAGCAGGTATTTAATGTTTATTGGTTGCCTCTACTGGATAGATAAATATACAATGGCCATAATATGACAGGAAGGGGCTATGCTTTATTAAAGCCCCAAAAGTCAAGTGCAGTCATAATCATATTTCCAATGTTTGTTCACTCAAAGAGCAGTAATAATATTCATTGTAATATATAAATCAGCTTCAGAAATTTATAGTGTATTATAGGTTACTACTCATTATCAAGAAATACTAGCCACTGTGCCAAGCACATAGTAGGTACTTAAAAACATTTGTTGATAGTGGAAAGACAAGGGTAAAAATGAAAACTCTAGATAAGCAATAGTTTACACCTCAGAATTTATGTGGTAAATGCTCTTAAAGAACAGAACATGGTTCCAGTACACTATGGCCAGTATGTAAATATGCAATAACTAATTAAGATACATGACTATCCTAACAAATAAAAGTGAAAAGAAAATATAAAAAGGAAAGGACTGCTTGGATTTTACACTGCTATCCATTTATAAGTTTCAGATAATCAACTGGTGATAGCATTTCCTCCTATATACCCGTAGTGGCAGAAGCAAAAATAGCAATCCTAAATAAGCTTTTAAAATGATGTCAAATTAAATTTAGCTTATTGAAAAAGCCATCAAGATCAAAAAGTTAATTGAATTTTTTGTTAAAACTCTAAAATGTAGCCTTTAAAAGGCTTTCCACCACCAAGATGTTTTTTAATAATGTTAAGATCACACAAAATTCTCCAATAATGTTTTAATACAATTATTACCTCTAATTATTAACTTCAAACCAAGTATAAAACATGTATATGCATGCTTACAAAAAGTTCTTGTCAACTTCACAAAAAAATAACTTACCAAGGTCAAATCAAAAGAGGGATCCTTTATCAAGCGTGAAGCTCAGGGGGCAGCTAGTTGGTGCAGTAGATAAAGCATTACCCATAGCAGTCTGATAAAACTATGGACCACTTCTCCAAATATTTTATAATTCACAACAAACTACAAAGACTACAAAGGAAGCTAATTACATTAAAAGGCAATTATCAAAAAATATTTTATAAACAATCTCACAGACCCCAGATTAAGAACCCCCAAAGAAGATAGTTACATAAAGAGTAGTTCTCATGTGGAGAAACAGGGACAAAGACTTCAATAGGTGGTGATCTGTACTAACTGAGCAAAAAAAAAAAAAAAAAAAAAAGTCCATTAAAGTATGGAACGCAAGCAACTGAAGCTAAACTCTTTTTATCTTATATAATGGAGCTATTCCAGTAGAGCTGAATATCTAAAGAACATGAGAAATCTCATGCAGTTTTAAAGTAAACATCTCTTTAGCAAGTTCATTTATATGTATTTAAGTTTATGAATGTAATTATGCTTTGGAAGGGGGTCTCATTTTCTTCCCCAGGGAAACGAATCTCTACAATTAATTGTTAATAGACTTGGATCAATATACAAAAATAACCTAATAAATAGTACACACCAATAGATAGCCTTCAAAAAAATTAGTATTATAGATATGTTATATGGCACTTTTTTATTTATTTACAAGGCTACATTAATACTACCAATATTAGAAAGAAAAAGCTAAGGAATCAAATACTTGCAGCTAGAGAAAACATCAAAGCCTCGTTCAGAAAGAAAAACAGAAGAAAGTTAGTAGCATCGGATGAGTGAATATATTTTAAAAATTAACATGCAATTCAGAGAAAGAACGATGGAAACTTGACTTTGGATGGAAGCACATACTGTTTTCGTCCTTTTTTTGGGGGGGGGTGCTTTTTATTTCTCATGGTTTTTCCCTTTTCTGCTTTTTCTTTTACAATAGGACTAATACAAAAAGATGTTTAAAATAACTGTGCTGTATAAAATTTCAGATTGTTTGCTCTCTTGAGGAGAGGTAGAAGGGAGAAAAATATATGGAACTCAAAATCTTACAAAAATGCATAGTGAAACTCTTTACATATAATTGGAAACATAAAACAGTATTGAAATTTAGAAAAAAAAAAGTTAATACGAAAAATAAAAGCACTAAATTGTGTCACCAAATCCTAAATTGTACTTCAACAGTAAGGCCACTGGAGATTAGTGGTCATCAATTAAGTACAATTAAGAGAATGAGACTTTTTTATTTTAGGTGGAGAATTTCATCTTTTTTCCCCTTTGTATATAACCTGTCAACTAGGTGCTTATGAGCAATGAAATGACCAAAAGCACCAAGATGCCCAAATGCCAAATTCACTGAAAATCATGTGCTACAAAATCATCAGACATACACTGTTTTACAGCCCACCAACCTATAACAAAAAGCCAATGAGATTTGACATCCCAAGTTAGGTTTCCTCATTCAGAGCTCTAGCTCCTTCCCCGAGGAACTCACAGCATTAACACTCCTTTGCTCTTTCCCCGTGTATTTTCCCTGCTTCCTAAGCTATCAGACTTCAAAGTGAACAAAAGGTAACCTGTGATATTACTTGTAATAATCACTGCTACACATATGATATTGGCTTCAGAAATGACCCATTATCCTGATTCTCCACCCTACCCCCCTCAACTCTTAAATTAATCTTTCTTTCTTACTGTCCAAGTTACCTGTGCTCTCTTCCCTCTCTGAACTTTCTAACAATACTTTTATCTTGACATCACTTATATTGTGTGTGTGTGTGTGTGTGTGTGTGTATGTATGAATAAAATTTCCTCCTTAGAATGCAAGCTCCTTGAAGGGACTATATGGATACATCATATACATACATATATATTATACCAACTTGCATTTTGTTGAATTGTTATCTACCTAATCTTTCCCTTTTAATCTTTCCCATTTTAAGATGGCTCAAAGTTATGATTTGAATCATTTACCATTTAAACCACATTTGGATAAAGGAGAATTCAAGAATTTCCCCCAAAACGTTTGACCTTGAAAGTACCTACAGTCTCCAGATCCAGTCCATTTCAACTACTCATCAGCAATGTCCACACCTTTAACTTTATCAGCACTCAGAACTATTCTACCTCTTAAAAGCTCTAGAAAATTTCCCCTTTTAGATCAGAAATGTATGCCCTTTCGCCTATCAACCTCATAGGCTTTGCAAACAAAAGGCACTAATTAAAAACCTACTGACAGATTACTTGCTACAAATAAAGGAAAAAAGTCAGAAGTTTATTTTGTCACTAAGCTGACCGGCTAGAGAAAGCCTCTAATCCTACATAAAAAAATTCTAGAGATGCCTTTGAAGACTGGGAATGAGAAAAAGCCTTCCCCAATAAACTACTTTCAGTGGGTAGAAAATTAGTCTTCCAGTCAGGGAGATTTGGTTATTCAAACCCCACCTCAGACACATACCAGTTGTATGACCCCCACACAATTCACTTCAGCTGTCAGTGCCCTAGGCAACTAAGACTTGAAGTTATAGAGAGAACCAAGCCGAATTACTAAGAGTTTTCTCACCAGTGAGTGCCTGATACAGTCACTATCCTTATCCCCAAACTGAATATGCATCTATCTTCCTGTCCTTGGCCAAAGGTTCTCTCCATAATAGCTCCACTGGACTTCACCCACTCACTGGATAAAAAAGTCAGTGCTTCCAAGAGACCCTGATAAGTAAGTAGCAGCGAAAAATGGAGAGGAAGTAATAGGTTAAGAATTCTGGGGAAATTTCAAAAGGAGGGAACTTGATTTGAACATTAAAAGAAGCATGGTACCATTATCAACCCAGATGAATAGTAAATGTTTCAACTGAATTGAATTGAATCCTGAGGTGCAAAGATAAGGACAAAGTGTGTTCCAGGCATAGGAGATGGCTTGTGTTAATGTATAGGTCAGATTTAAGGAACAGCAAATAGATCAGTTTTACGAGTACATGCAGCAATGTTAAAAGAGCTGGAAAAGGTAGCTGAGGTTAGCACCAGATTGCAAAGGGGCTTATATGTCAGACTAACAAGTTTGTGTTTTGCCACAGGCTTTTAAGTAGAAGATGGTAACAGGGTCAGATGTATACTTGAAGATTACTTCAATTGCTATGTGAAGGATGTACTGTAGTGGGGAGAGACTACGGACAGAAAAACCAATTAAGAAACCATTAAGGCAGAGTAGGCATTAACTAGTAGCCAAGGATGACATTATTAGAGCTTAATTTTGAAAATAGCAAATTTATTTAAAGGCAATTTTTGTTAAAGAACAGCCTCTTAAATGATGCTAGCTTTCATCTTGGTTGCTTTGGGTGATTAGGGACTACTCTATTTGGAAGACAACCTTTTTCCCAGTGAAAGCAAATATTGCATGAAAGCAGGAAATGAGGAATTACCTCTTAGTGCACTGAAAACAACTCATTATTTTAGCCAGGGAAAGTAAAAAAAAAAAAAAACTAGAATTTGGCAGAACCTGGGATTTTTAGTCTAGTATATACATAAGGAAGGACTTGATAACAGTCTTCCGTGTGTGTGTGTTTGTGTGTGTGTGTTAAAGAGGTGACAGGTTTGTTCTTTTGGGAATTTAGAAGACAATTAAATCAGGAATTGAAGTTGGGAGAAAGATGGATCAAGACTTAATGAAAGGAAAAGAATTCTTAAAATTTAGGGCTATCCAAAAGTCAACTAGGCTATTCTAGGAAGTATAAGTTTCCCATCACTAGGTCCTTCAAACAAAGACTAGATGCCACCTTCTTAGGTGAGTTACAGACAACTGTTGTTCAAGTTTGGGCTAAACTAGAGAGATAGCATCTGAATTTCCTACCATAAAAATCCTCTCTGTAACTTGGTTTTTATATGTCTCCTTCCTGCAAACTCACCATTTTTCCACTTAGCTTGTTTTTAGAGGTACTCAGGTAAGGATTTACAGAGATTAATATATTTTTTAAAAAGCAACCAAAAGGTCATCAATAGTAACCAATCCACGTATTACTTTCTTATTTGTACAAAATCCATTGGCATATGCAGAAAATGTTATTTAACGATCTTAAATGAGGCATAAAACAGGGAAACAGAGGAATAAAACAAGAAGTACATACACTTGTGGAAAGTGTTCCCCACTGTCAGAATATGTGTTGTTCAAATTCCACATAGAACAGAAATTCCCTATAGATAATGAGGTGATTGAGATGCTTATTTGGAGATGACATTGTGCTGATTGCATCAAACCCTGAAACACTGCAGAGCCTCCTCAATGAGATCTGCAGCCACTTGATTGAAATCAGCCTAGTAACCCCCACAGGAAAAGCCAAGTGGATGGAAATTTCATATAGCTCAGATTATGGCATGCAGTTAGACGGCCAATTGAGTCAGTAAATGTATCTTCAACAGGCACTACATATGGACAATGAGCAGCACTCAACTGAAAATGAAGAAGAGAAATAGCTGGATCTCATTTTTTAGTGAAGCTATACAGCTCTAAATCATACAACACTTCAATCTCTGAAAAATCAAAACCATAGGTAAACTAGCAAAAGAAATAAACATAGTGGGAAAACATATGCTACAGCAAATTATCTATGATGGCTTGTATGTAAAAGTGTAAAAGTTGTGTTATTTTTGAAATGTTACATCCTGAAAAAGTAGCAAAGGGTAGTAGATTTTAATTTTAATTTTTTTACACCTCAGATATAGGTAAATGCTACAAGCCAATTATTGTTTTGGTGATGATCTAGACTTAAAGTGATGGAGATGATGTTAACAATGTAGATTAAACTTAAAAGTGTGCTGTATGTTCACCCCCCACAAAACTGGTCGTTAAAACATTTACCAGCACACTACTGGTTACACTGGTGTCCATAAAATATTCAAAGATCCCGAGAAAGGACTCTAGCATGTTTGAAGATTCACGGAAGAGTATGAATAAAAATCACTGAAGATAAGGAAGCACAGATGGACTACATTCTGTACTGGATAAGGGAAAACCCATATCAATGAGATCATAGATTCATTAAAGTGTGGCAAGTTTTGCAAAAAGTAATAAAGAATCAATATTCCTTGCATGTGCAAACACTGATATTGACACACACCCCCCAACATGAGGGCATAAAGTCCACTTCATTATTAAAAGATTATAGATAGTTATACTGCAAGGTGATGAATGATAAAAGAGCCCCATATACACCAAAATATAAGTAAAACTTTTTTTGTAGGCACAAAAAACTGGGGGGTGGTGAGAGGTGAAGCAGATGCCGATCAAGTAGGGAGCAGGTAAACAAACTGTGGAATAGTAATGTAATAGTATATTATTATACTGTATAAAATAATGAACACAGAAGCATAATGAAACTTACATGAAGTGAAGAAAATCGAAATAAAGAAAACTAGGAAAACAATATACATAACCAAAACAAATCAAACTGAATGCTTTGAAATTATAAATGACCATAGTTGGCCCCAAAAAACAGTTATAAAAAGGTACCTCTTTTTCTTCATTTCAAAGGTAGCGAACCCTGCAAATAATGTCAGACTTTATCAATGCATTGGCTAATTTTGCTAAACTGCCCTTTTCATTTTTTATTGTAAGGGAAAGCTCTCTGAGGGAAAAAATGGTAATATCAAAAGATCTCAATAAAATATTTAAAAGCATAAAAAAGTTATAGGCATTAAAATACTAATAAAAAAGAGGATTGCTTCTGTACAAGAAACTGAATCTTCAGATTCAGAATTCTAATGAATTTGGACTAAGATGTAAAGAGTGAAATCTGAGAAAGAATAATGATAAATTTCTATTACATGACAGAAACAGAATATGAAATCAAGAAAGAACTCATATTCCCACTGAAGAGAAAATATATCCAAGTGTATATGCTATGTGACTCCTAGACAGACTTAATCTTTTTGGATTTGAAAAAAAAGATGCAAAGAAGAAAAAAGGCTGAAAATAAAAATGGATATAATACTGAAGCTGGTCAGCTCAAGGAATTGAAGTACAATGCTAAGGAAGCAAATGGGCCAAGCGTGAATTGCCTCCACCCCACGCTTCTTTCATGGGTATACTACATTAATCTTTTTCAAATGAACTGTCTCAAACAGAGGAGGGTGGCTAGACCCAAGGGAAACTTCAATCACCTTAATGCAAAACCAGAGTCATGTCAGGAAAAAAAAAAATCAAAGTACACAATATTATTCCACCATTATCATTACGGTGTCTTCATTTACTAAGAACAATATGTTTAATGCTATAATTTTGTATTCTACAAAGCAGTATCATGTAATAACCTTCATTAGAGACTAATGGGATGGAACTGGAATGGCATTTCTATGTCAGAAAAACTGAGCAGCATTAAAAAGAAAGACTTTATTTTGGTAACTATTTCAATATAATTGGTTTCATTTGTAAAGCTCTTTTACTTTGTGTATTCAAAAATATTATTCTGAGGAAAGGTAAATAGTTTTCACCAAATAGTCAAAAGAAATCCACGATACCAAAAAAATTTAAGAACTCTAGGGTAAGAGGATAAGAACAGAGAACAATAGTTCATACTTCAATAGCACTTCTAAAGAACATAAACTTTGGCTTTCTTCACAGTAACTCTCTGAGACAGGATAATAGGAACATTTTTATTAACCTATTTTAACAAATAAGGAAAAGAGGAAAAGTAACCTGTTGCATTCACACAGCTAATAGCAGAAACAGGTCTTGCACCCACATCTCTGGACTCCAAATTGGGTACTGTCTCTTAGATGAAATCACTATAAAGCAAAGGGGATTTCACAAGACACATAAAAACAAGTCTCACCATTCTATATAATCACACCTTTAGCGTGTATTAAAACATTTTTCAAGAGGATGAACAACTGATAAGGGGAGAATGCAATAAACACAAGGGAATTTCTGACCACAGTTCATTCTCTGGCACAGTCTTACTTAGTGTTTTGTTTTGAAACGAATTCAGTTTTCCATTGCATATTCCAAGGCACACAAAGCAAACCCAAGTTGTCCCTGGACTACCCTCACCCATACAGCCTCCTATGGAAAAATTATTATGAAAGATTTTTAAACTATCTAGTACCACCATCATTATTTCTAATTTAACAACTGCATGCTACAGCAAATTTTGGCAGCAGTGGTACAGTGAAGATGGCGAGATATGCTTATCCTTCTTTCAAGAGCCTAAAAAGAGTACCACAACAAGCCTTCAGATGAAAAATTAAAGGAATGTCAGTATGGTGTGAGTAGTGAGATAAGCAATGGATTGGTCAGGAAACATAGTCTTTCTTCCTACCTCTATGTGGAATAAATTGGATGACAGTACAGAATTTATTTTTACAAATCTAACAGTCTGTGATTCTAAAAGAAAATGTTCAGGATAAAGTTCATATAGTTCATATCTTTCTCCTAGGTAAGAAGTAGAAAAGTGGTTCTAAACAACCAAGTGCTTCATCAATACTTCCAAAGTGCTACAAAGCAAAAGATCCCCTAAATTAAATGCAGTTATTCACTCCGATGAGCAAAGTAGGGTGTATTTGCTGGAATTTAATCAGTTGATACAATATTAAGTCTGGGACAGTGATTGTAGTTCAATTGATACCAAGGTAGTAGGTTCTTATCATTTTTAGGGCAATTACCTTCACAAAAAGAAATGCTAGCTGAGAGTTCCAATTTATATCTAAAACCCTGGTCTTAAACACAGGATATGAGGACACAAAGAAAGCTGTAGGAATAGGCTTGATTTGGTGCAACTCATTGGCACTATTGTAAAAAAAAAAAAAACACAATTCAAAATGTATGCCTTGGTTGGTCAATAGTATTACCTTCATCATATGAAGGGCAACATGTTAATAAAATTAAACGTGATGCCCTAAATTTTGCTAGAATTAGATATATTTTTTCTACTTAATGAAGAAAAGACCACCCTGTTAAGACTTTTAATAGAAAACATTAATAGTATGTTAACTGGCTCTCATTACAATTCATCAGTAGTTTCTAAGGTGACACAGAATTTAAAAAATCCTATAAATGTCTTAATAAAAGTTTATTTTCTTTTGAAAGTCTAAGTAACTTAGTAAATTTTCACTTATATATACCAAATGAAAACTCTATTCCAATAAGCTAAAAAAAAAGTCTTTATTATCAAATACACAGTCCAGTACCAATGAACTTAATTATAATAGTCAACCAATTATCAGACAGTGGCTTTTAAAACAGAGTTCAAAGAATTCTGCTCTTCATCCAAAAAAAAAAAAAATACTCACCATTTCAGCATGGTGTGGGACAGAGTACTAGACAGGGTCAGAAGAAAGCTGGTCCAAAATTTCTGATGTTACCAGTAAGGTGCAGCTGGGCAAGTCACTTAATCTCTGACCCTAAAGAAATGCTTATCAAATTGTACTACTTACCCCACAGAGGTGTGCTGAGCAAATTTGTGAGCCCTAAAATGCTTTCTATCTCTGAGTTGCAAAAACTAAACTAGACTAAAAACAGAAAAACTTAAAATGGAAAAAAGTTGTAGATATGTAGAAGAGTTTTAATCTATTCATGCTCTTTTCAACACTTTAAAAAAGAGGCATTCTTAATTTGGGTCTAAGAACTTGTTTCTATTCATTTAAATAATTATTTCAATATAATTGCTTTTCTTTGTAATCCTATGTTTTATTTAATGCATCTTAAAACATTATGAAAATAATTTACAGGTTTCACCAGATTGCCAAAAGGATTCAAAACACTCAAAAAGTTAAGGACTCTCGTAATTTGGGTAGAAAGCACTGGGGTGAAAAATGCTAACTGAAAATTGTGCATCTTGGTACTTCACTTGATGGATTTCCTCAAGTCAAGGAAAAAAAAAATCATACTATAAGTTAAGATTAAATGGCATCAAACCAACGGGTAATTTTTTTCCTAGCGTAAAGAATAGCCAAGTATAAAAAAAGCTCTCATCACTACAAGATCTAATGATTTAGAAGAAAGGCTAGAGAAAAGCAATATGTAGTTCTTATAGATTACAGCAAGGGCCAGTCATTCAGACTCTCCCTAGCAAGTACTACAGAAAGAATAAACTTGACTTTTACCTGCAAAAACTACATTTATCTTTGAACTATAATCATTATTCAACAGATTTCAGAATTTTCCTTAGAAATATGGGGTGGTTTTGATTATTAAAATTTGAATTCAAACATCACACTGAAATATTCTGTCATTTGGTATTTTTCAAAGGATCTTTTCTTTCATATTTTCTTAAAATATGGAATCCCTATATAAACACAATATATTTTCCAGGACTAGTTCATTTTAAATTAGTTTTTTAAACTTCCTTCCCAATCTTTTGCTTTTTTTTTTTCTTTTTCCCATCTTCCCCCAAAAAGTGGGGAAAGTTCATCTGGGTTTTTTTTTTCTTAATCAAACAGCAATATTCTGATTAATAGAGAAATATCAATTGTTCACCATCATTTACCTATATTTCTCTATTAATACCAATCATTTGGAGTTTAAAGTAAAACTCAAAAAAGGAACACAGAAATTTTTCTATTGTATATTGGAGATCTTCCTCCCTCTGGAACTAGACAAGGCTTTCTTTCCTGCCTCAAAATTAACGTTGGTTAAAAAAAATTCCTAACTAGACATTGTCCAATACATTTATGTTTCAACTGTAAATATCAAAGGCAGGTAACACATTTATTCTCCTTTTTGATCGGGATTGTGTATATTTGCAGTAGATGCTACCCCTGGCAAAATGATGTTCCCTACTACACTGGAGTGAGAAGCAAAGGGCATGCACACTTCTCACAAACTAAAATCCTACTACACAAAGTTTTTCTATACAGAGGAGGAAAAGTTATAGAATACAATACATACTACAATTTGTCTTAATAAAAACCTATATGAAACCGCCACCAAGAGGAACTGTTTAAGAAAGTTAATGGCAAACTGCTGTTTCCTAACGTTTTCTCTCATCGGGATTATTCAATACATTATTAGAGTTTATTCTCAAGACCTCTTTAAGATCCAAATTTAAAACGTATAACTTGTCCAATTATTAATGCAATGATATCACTTTTGAATAACCAAACATAAAACTTCATCCTGTACAGTTCTGAAACTTGTTTGAAAATCAAATCAAAAGGATTAATTTTTTTTTCCTGCGTTTGGATGCTTATTACTCTCATATTGTAAAATCCAAAAGTATGACAATCTGAACTAAAGATAGGATTTAAACTTCAAAAATTACTTGCAAAAAGTGAGGGAGCATTAAACTGGCAATGAGAATTCATTGCCACGGAATACCAGATCAATTAGCAATAATTGTAACAGTGACTTTGATGAAATGAATTACTGAAAAAAAAAAAAAAACCTAAAGATTATTTTTCAACTTGTGTTTTGCTTTCAAAATTTAAGTCAGTCAGCCTATAGTTTTTTTTTAAATAAAAAACTATAACGCCAATAATGCCTATTTTAGAATCCCTGGGGATAATTCGTCCTACCTTCATAAACAGGAATAGATTTCTACTTAGCCATATATTTTGCAATACATCGAGTATTTTGAAACATTTATGATCCAAGAAATTACTTAAGCTTACGTTCCAAAAATTTAGGTCTTGGGGCAAAACAAAGAAGTTGAGTTGTTAAAGTCTTCTGAAGGTGAATCATTATTTTCCCGAATATCCCAATACTTCAGAGAACTTATGGTCTTTTCTGACCAAACCAATGATTTTTAAAGAAGGGACCAATCCAACGCGATCCGAGCAGCATTTATTAAGTACCTGATAAGCACATGGCACCGAGGCTACGAAGAATACAAAATTAACCACTTTTTAAGAAATGTTCTGCCTAGATCTCTTTGTGGCACCTCACTGAGAATGTGAGGTTCTGCAAAACACAAAGAGAGAAGGAGAAATAGCAATAATCAACGATTTCTTACTAACAAGAGCGCTCACTCCAACTCTTTGCTCTCCTCAGCCCGTACTAAGGACCAAAGAAGCTACCTCCGCTTCTCTGCCAGCGGGGCAAAGAGCAGTCCCGCAAAGTGGCCACTAGTCCCCTTCGCACCGAGGCCCAGGCCCGACCGACTCGAGCCCCCTCCCTCGGCGCCCGCCGCCAGCCCGCTCCACCAAAACCACTCACAGCGAGCGCGGCTGCCCAGCCGCCCCGAACCCTTTGGGGCTGGGGGCGGAAGGGGGAGAAGGCGCCAGCATTTCAAGGAAACGGGTCGGACGGACCGACGGACCGGCAGAGGGACGGAGAAAGAGGAGAGGGGAGGAAAGGAAGAGGAAAGAGCGGCGCTCTCGCCTCACTCCCGCGGTTCCCGGGTCCCAGCTTCCCGCTCGCTCTCGCTTTGGGCTCCCTCTGTAGCAGCGGGGAATGAATCGGCACGAGGGACAAAAATCCTCCGGGCCATTCCCACGGGCGTCCGGGGCCTCCGGGAGGCGCGGGGACCGCGCGGCGGCCAGGCCCCGGGCCCCTCCTCCCGCCCTCCCTCAGCCCGTCGGTCCCTCCCCAAAGCATCGGGCAGCCCGCGCCGGGGCCCCAGGAGCCCAGGACACCCAGGGCAGGAGCCCTGTGGTCCCGGAGGGAGCAGAGGTCGGAAAGTGGGGCCTTTCGCCTCATCATTACCTTGTAGAAAGCTCCATTGGAGCCTCGGATTACCACAGCTCCATCTTCCGCGCCCCTTCTAGGATTGGTGACCGGGAGGGGGGGGGGGGGAGGAGGGGGGGAGGAAAGGCCCGCGCCGAATTGGCGATGGCTGGTACGGGGGCCCGAACCCTTGGGGCGCTGGAGCTGAGAGAGGGGGAGGGGGGGGGGCGGGGAGGGGCGGTCAGGGGTGTTTCCCTGGGTTGCAGGGACTCCTTTGGCTGGGTGCTCTTTCCCCGCCGCTTCGTCGTTTCCCTCTCCCGGCCTTCCTTCTATGCTGCTTCCTTTTCACCGGAAAAAAGAAACCGAAAGGGACCCGAGTTGGGGAAGAGCTGGGGGCTTGTCCTTGCCTGAATGTAAACACTGAAATCCCGTCACGTGACCCGGGGCCCTGCCCTCCCTCGCCCCGCCCCGCCCCCGGGGGGCCTTCACTTGGTTTTTCCACCCTTTCCTTTCTTTCTCTTCTCTCTTTTTTTTTTTTTCCTTTTCCCCTTTCCCTCCTTCTTTTTTCCTACACGGGATCGAGGTGAGTTTAGATGAACAGCAAACACGCAGCCCCTTTGGGGAAGGAAAAAATGGAAAAAAGGGGGGGGACGGGCAGCCAGGGGCAATTGGGGACTGAGGAGCCTGACTGTTTAGGAAGGGGGGCCTTTGAGGGTATAGGAGTGTGGCGGGGAGGGAGGGGAGGAGAGCCGAGCTGAGCCAATCAGTGGGGACCTTGAGCCTGCGACGTGGGCCTCCGGCTCCTTCTCAGGGTTGTGTGTGTGTGTGTGTGTGTGTGTGTGTGTGTGTGTGTGTGGTGGTTCTGTGTGTGTGTGTGTGTGTGTGTGTGTTTGGAGGGACTCCCAGTTGGGTTAAGGGAGTGGGCTGCCGGAATTTGAAAGAGGGAAAAGAAAAAGAAAAAAAAAAAAAAGCTTACATGGGTCCCTCTCCATTGGAGGAATCTTTGACCGTTAGAGCTGTCGGTAAGGATTCCCTGGGGCCGCCCCTATCCTAGGTGGTGGGGGGGCGGGCTAGGTTGCTTTTCCTAGAGCCCGTCAACCTGGCTGCCTCCCCTGGGAGGAATTTTTAATTTGTCTCTAGCTCCGTTTTCCTTCCTCCCAAGTCCTGGGGTGTGTGTGTGTGTGTGTTGGGGTTTTAAAGGGGCGTGTTTTTCCAAGTTGAGTTAAAACTAAATGTGACCTACTGAATAAATTACAGTTTCGGATAATAAAAATGTTTGGTGATTTCTCATCAAGTCGACTAGTATTTATTGAACCCCCTTTCATCCAGTGCTGAGTTAGACACACTAAGAGCCAGCTTCTATCGAATGAATTACAGTTTAGGATGCTTTAAAAATTTACTTTTTTCTCATCTATGCCAGTCAACCCATATTTATTGAACACCTTTTCACCCAGTGCTGAGTTAAGCACACTAACTTACATGACTAACCGAATAAATTACAGTTTAGCATGTTTAACATATTTAGTGATTTCTCATCGAGTCTACCAGTATTTATTAACTGCCTTTTTACCCAGTGCTGAGTTAGGCAAACTAACTTACATATTCTACTGAAGAACTCACAGTTCAGGATGCTTAAAATATTTGGCAATTTCTCATCCATTCAACTCGACCAGTATTTATTGAGTGTCTACTGAGTGCCTGGCCCTGTACTGACTACTGGAGGGATGTAAGAACTGTAACACAGGACCCCTGTTCTTGAGTTTTCCATCCAGCGGAGGCAGCAAAGCTAACACAAGAAACAATGAATACATTATTCACTTGAACAAACATTTATCAAGTGCTTACTATGTGCAAGGCCCATATGCGTAGTGCAGAGCACCAAGTACTATAGAAATTCAGGGTAGAGGGAGAACAACATGGGCTGCTGTAGTTGGGAAACACTACATAGAGGTCAGCCGCCTGAATTTCAACTTGAACGGAATTGAAAAATACCGCGTTCCCTCAACCCGTCCAAGTCTTTGCATCTTGTGTAATTCTTGTCCCTATCTTTCCGCAAATAGTCCATGAGAGATCTACCCCCAAACAATAGAGATCTTTCCCTGGTTGTTCTATACTTCCTGGCTGCTGGTCCTCTATTCAGGCGGTATATCTGTTTTTCTTCACTCTGGCTACAGAATTGGCCCTCATCTTTTTCTGATCCTCTTTGTCCTTGATCATGTCTTGTACGCTGCTTTTTAGACACAAATTTTCATTGGAAATATGCTGCAGCCTACGTATACCCACCCACTGTGTGGTTTTCCTCATCTGTAAAGTGAGGCAATTGAAAGAGACAGCCTCTAGAGTCCTCTCCAGTTCTAAATCTATGAGTTTGTAGCTTTGGCCAAATAACTCTGCCAAAAGAATGCTTCTGCAATATTTCAACAAACTGTGATTTCACAGATCACAACCTCTCTCTGACTAAAGAGATGATCCACAAGTTTTGCCATAGGTGAAAACCTCATTGCTGGAAAGCCAGACCTATGCTGAGCCTCCTACCTGGTCAAGAGGAAATAAGAGTCGAGTCCCTCACCCGCCCATATTCAAAGCCTTTGGGGCTTGCTAGGACCAGAGTAACCTGATCTGGCATGACACAGCCTTCTAGAACCCAAGGTAACCTTCACGGGATAGTAAGGCACGTGAGGATGTTGTATGCTGGGCTTTCAAAGACGATCTTTTCAGAAGCAAGCAGTCAAGAATCCTTCAAAGTGCTGCCTTATCTAAGTGCATACAGCAAATTCGGCAAAATGCAGTTTTAACCAATGTGGAAAAGACAGCACGGTGGAGTCTTTGCCTTTCCACTTACTAGTTGGACAACCATAGACAAAACAGCTTAACCTCTCACTCCGTGTCCCACGCGACTCTCTTAAGACTAGAGGTTTCCCAGGAGCACCAAATCTCCCTTGGTTGAGAGAGTTCTGAAAATTGCCTTTCCTCCCCCTCTTTCAAATTAAAACCATGTCTGAAAGAGAGATTAATGTAAAACAGCCCCCAGTCCTTTGAAATGGAGTCAACATAAAATACCATATAATAAATTAAATATTATAAAATAAATTAGGTTTATTAACTGAACTACCCAATAAGTTTATTTATTGTATAAGTAAACTACACCCTATGAGATGATAGAGGAATATGTAAACGGGACAGCTCAAGGAATCATCTTAAAGAGCGGAGAACACATTTTCAGGAAAAGAAGCGATGATCTTATTGAACCACTTCACTTATAACAATGAATAAAATGTGGGTAACAAACCATTAATAATTCAATTCATTCAGATTCAAGCAAACATTTATTAAGCACCAATTGAGTGCCTACAAGGCATAGAGGAAAAAGTCAGAGCCTTCATGGATCAGATAGTGCCGTTCAGGCATGCAACACATACACAGCCGACGAAGAAAATTGATTTCAGGTTTCCCCCACCACATCAGGGACTTTTCAGCAGAAGCTAGACAACCACTTTGCAGTTATGTATTTTTATGAAGAACAGATAGATTTTTGTAAAGTATAGATTTATAAAGTAATAGAGTGTAATAAAGTAATTAAGTATTTTTGTAAAGATTGATAAAGGGATAGAGTAGAAAGTAATAGAGGATTTTTTAAAAAAGGACCGGATGACTACAAAGCTACTAAAGTCTCTTCCTACTCTGATATTATGTGAAAATAATTAAATTTAATTTAAATTAAAAATAATTAAGTGTGGAAAGTCGATGCTTTGGGAAAAAGATAACCTGAGTTTGGAACACAAAGGCCTATCATCGCTACTGTTTAATAGCTATATGGTGTTGGACACATAATTTACTATAACTGAGTCCCAAATTCCTTTCCTGTATAATGACCTATACATTTCCTTCCAGCTTTGGCACTCTGTTATTCTGTGAAGTGTATTAAAAATACACCAAGGAAGAGGTTTTATAAAATTAGAGGAAAAGACCATTAATGAATAAGGATGAGAAATGGCTTCATTATGGAGCTGACAATAATAACAGAGATTTCTATAATCCCTTCAAGTTTGTCAAGCACTTTGCATATATTCTCTCACTTGAGCTTCACAATGACCCTACACAGAAAGTGCTATTATTCTGCTCACTTCACCTTTGAGGAAACTGAAGCAGAGATAAAACGACTTGCCCATGGTTAGAAAGCTAGTAAATGTCTTAGGCAGGATTGGAGTCAACAAGAAGGCCAGTGTTCTATAGACCTCTGCCATGCTGCCTCTCTGTATTTCAATTAGTCTATAAAGGATGTGCCATTCCAACTTACATCCCGTGTCTTGGATGAAGGCAAAAATGGCATTCTTATGAAATTGGCAGGTGACTTCAAGCTGGGAGGGATGTCTAACTGTTGGCAGACAGCCAACACCCAATAAGGATTTAGAGTAAAAAAAAACCAATCCATCAAAATTAATAAAATTCAACTGAACTACTTATTATAATAAGTAAAATAATTATGAGTCAAAAATTATAATGAGTAAGATATGGACAAATAAAAATGATAAATGATTAATTCTAATTCAAAACATTTATTAAGCACCCATTGAATGCAGAACATTAGGCATTAGGGGAGATTTAAAGCTCCCTCTATTAGAGAGAAATGTAAAGCTTTCCATTGGACTATTTAAAAGATCATCCCAATCTTAATGATTCACATTTAGGTAGAGATTTAAGGTTTGCAAAGTATCTTTCTAAAAATGTGAAGTAGATAAACATAAATATTAATAAGCTTATTTTATAAATGAGTAAATTGAGGTTTGTTAAGTTAAATGGCATGCCCATTGCCACGTAGCAACTAGATAATTTTACTGACTTCAAGCCCAGCATTCTTTAAACCATCCTACCTCTCCCAGTATAAGATGAGGTGAGGGGGGAGAGAGGGTGAGGCTAGACAACTGTTCATATGGAAAAGAGCTTGGGGGTTCGGTGGACTGAAATTTCATTATGAGTCAACAGGTAACATGGCAGCCAAAAAACTGATGCAATCTTCAGCTACGTTAAGAGACAGACATAATGTCCAGGAGGAGGAAGGGGATAGTCTTGCCGTACTCGACCCTGGTCAGATCACATCTGGATTATTGTGTGCATTCTAGGCATCATATTTTAAGAGGAACAACGATTGAGAAGGTGGAACATGTCCAGAGGAGGATGACTAGGGTGGAAAAGAGATTGGATACCTTAGAATATGAAGATCTGGCTCAGAAAGTGAAAAAATTACTCTACAAAAAAGTATTTGAAGGGCTGTTTGGGGGGAAATGGATTGTTTCAAAAGACTTATTCATCTTTGACCACAAAGGAAACAAAATAAGCAGACCAATTTGTTTGTAGAAGTTGCAGAGATAGGTTTTTGGCTCAATGGAAAGGCAAACTTCCTGATAATTAAAGCTATCAAGAAGTGAAATGCATTCCCTCAGGGGCAGTACAGTCTTCCCCTCACTATATGTTGTTGAAGGAAGACTTTTTAAGGAATGTTGTTGAAGGGATATGTGTATATATATATATATATATATATATATATATATATATATATGAGGGTGTTTGTGTATACACACATACATTCACACATTGCTATTATTGTTAAATTGTTTTACTTGTGTCCAACTCTTGGTAACCCCATTTGGGGTTTTCTTGCCAAAGATACTGGAGCGCTTTGCCATTTTTTTCTCCAGCTCATTTTACAGATGAAGAAATTAAGACAGGGTGTGCCCAGGGTCACACAGCTAGTAAGTGTCTGAAGTCAGATTTGAACTCAGGAAGAGGAATCTTGTCACTCCAGGCCCAGTAGTAAATACACACACACACACACACACACAAACACACACACACACACACATGCTTGTATCCTTATGGACACATAACGATAATCTATATTCATATTTTATAGAAACCCTGTCATAAACATATACATATATTTATAAAGAGGTCTATCTGTATAAATATATTTAAATATGTACATATTTCTATAAGTAGACATTTATATACATATATGTCTACATATGTACAGAAATGCATGTTTATATGAATATCCATGCATGCATTTATATTAATATATTTATGTAAATATGTATATGCATGTATACTGTATGTGCAAATATGTATCCCTTCAACAACAGCTTTAAATTTGAAATCATTTAGTGAAGGAAAGAATGATAATTTTAATTATTAGGAAGTTTGTTTTTAGACTGAGCCAAAAAGCTGTCTCTCTGCATTTTTTTGCAGATTAATTGGCCTAGTCATGCCTTCTCTAGCCAAATAGAAAAAGTCTTTTAAAACAATTCCTTTTCCCCATAAATAGGCCTGTGGTCTAACCTTTTTATTTTCTCTCTCTCAGTGTATGTCTCTCTGCCTGCCTGCCTATCTGTTTATTGCTGCATATGTTACGTGTATGTATTCTATGTAATATATTTGTAATATATTATATATTAAATCTATTTATAATGTACAATATAATATATATTTGTTATACATATGTATAAAATAATATTATAATATGATCTATTGTGCACATTTTTAATACAATGAATTCTGCATATTTAAAATATATTATATATGCTTATATAAATAACTTTTGGCTGAGGATGAAGCCCAGAAAACAGACTCCCACTCTGAGCTCCAGCTGGCCAGCATTCATCCTGGGGGCAGCCTCATCCCCAGAAAGGAGTGAGGATTTTCTATTATGCTTCAGCTCATTGTGGTCACATTCCACAGTAAAAATCTAGGGAAACTCTCTAAGACAAAGTATGGTTAGTGCTCTTGTCTAGGATGTCCCCAAAAGCAATTAACAAGTCCCCTTACAAAATATTCATTGTACAAAGTCAGTATTGGAAATGAGGTAGCTATTTCTTCTATCATAAAAGAAATATTCAAAAGATTGTAAGTGTACAATAACAAATACTTAAAACAGGAAACAATGCCCATAGCTCTTAGCTCCTATTATACTTTTCAAGGAGGTAAACACAACTTGACGTGAGTGTAAAAAAAAATGTTATTTCACTATCTCAGATCTGTACTGTCCAAGCAACAGACAAGGTCAAAATCTCTTCTCCATCTTGGACACGGGTTTGGCTTTCTTAGTCCTTTCACCTATAGCATCCTTCAAGTTCTTTTTTTTTTTTTTTTGAGGAATGGTGTAGCAATCACATCCTGTGGTGCTGTGTAGACTGCTTCAGTAATTCATAAACACGTGAGCTAGAAACATCCATCTCTCATTTTCGTTATGGGATTGACTGAGTCCGGGGAAAATCCAAAAACCAAAGCAAAAAAAGGCTTCTGGGAACTTGAGGTCCAGTCTCAGGTTATCCTAGGCAAGCATGCATTCTTAGAGGTAGGTAAGTGGTACAACTCCAGTGGGACTTGGAGTAAAGAAAACCTAAATTCAAATCCAACTTTATATTCTTAATAGCTTTGTGATCTTGAGCAACTTACTTAATCACTTTTAGTCTTACTTTCCTCATCTGTTAAATGTGAATAACTACAGACCTTATATCATAGTAAACTCCTCCAGTATCTTTGATGAGAAAACTCCCTGGACAGCATTGGTATGATACAGTTTGTGGGGTTGCAAAGAGTCAATCTTGACTGAAAGATGGAGCAAAATCAGCATCACCATTATTATTATTATTATTACTACTGCTACCTCAGGTGCTTGTCACTGCCAAGGCCACTCCCAGCTCTCTGGAGATCTAAGACCTTGAGTCCCAAGTGACTCACTCAAAAGAAAGGAATAGTTTTTGTGTCTTCTCTCATAGACTGGCGAAGGGGCAGCTCTTCCTGGTTCAGGAGTCAATCATCTTTGACATAGTTCCACAGTTACCGGGACCAAGCACCAGCCATTATTCTTGCATTGGTCCCTCTTTAACAAGGACTCAAGAGTTCATGCTGCAAGAGCTTGCTATAAATAAATTTTATTTATCATTTTGACTTAGAAAACACCAATAAATTTGGTCATTTCAACATACAAAGACAAACAGAAAGGAGAATTTTATATGAAACTCTGAACTTCTGTTATACAGTTTGTTTAAGAGTATATTAAGCATGGTAGTAACAAAATTATCCTTCTTGTCTGTGTTCCTTTCCAAACTTCTTTCTACTTTCTTCTGTGAATTTTTGTTGTTCCATTAAGTGCCTGTTTTCTTTTCTTTTCCTTTATCTTTTTTTATCACTGTCACTATCCCCAAAATTTAAGCACCCCTAATAGAAGCCATGTTTTATAACAAATAAGTATTGTCAAGCAAAACCAATCGTTACATTGGCTATGTCAGAAAATATTTGCCTCATATCTAGTGCATCACCTTTCTGCCAGGAGGGAAGAAATGTGATTCATCATCAGCCTTCTGAACTCAGAGTTCTAAAGATTTTTGATGTTCTTTTCCTTTATGTCACTGTGGTCATTGTGTAAATTCTCCTGAATTTACTTCCTTATGTATCAGTTAATAAGAATCTGTCCAGAATTCTCTGAATCTGTCTCTTTTGTCATTTCTTAAGATGTTATTATCTTCCATTTCATTAATATATTTTGTCAGCCATTCCCCATTTTAAGAGGACCCACTTTGTTTCCAACTCTTCCTAACTGAACACATGGTTCTTTCCCCTCTATATTTGACCTCTTTGACATATATATGCCTGGGAGTGTTATATTTAGGCTAAAGAATATATACAATTTATCTTGATCTATATCTTGTCCTTGGATCCAGTTGAGAGGAGGAGGGAGTAAGGCTGGTGACTGTAACAGCCTCCCTTAAATCTAATTCTCTTGCAAGTCACAGTATCACCTCCCTGATATCATTGCTCTTCTTTGAGAATAAAGGAAAAGCAATAACAAAATTCAGTGACTACGGTTATAGTTTCTAAAAGCTTTATGAAATAGTTGGACCAATTCACAGGTCCACCAATGGTGCCTTAATGTTCCTGTCCTCTAAGCTCTTCCAAAAGTTTCCATTATTCTCTCTTTTGAAATCTTTGCCAATTTAGAGGCATGAAGAAGAATTGCAGAGTTGTATAAATTTTCATTTCTCTAAGTATTATTGATTTAGAAGAGTTTTTAAATGGTTATAAATATTATTCATTTTTTCTTTTGAATGTTACTTTTTTACATCATTTAACCATTTTTCTCTTAGGAAATGGCATGTATTCATATATACATATATTGCATGTATATATTACATATGTGTATATATACACATGCATGTATGTATATATTTGTATATATGTATATGTATTTGTATATATATATATTCCCTATATATTGGTTAGTAGACACTTAGAGAAACAGTGTGATATAGTAAATAGAACAAGTCTTAACACCTAAGTTCCACTTCTGGCACATGTTTGTGGTGTGTTCCCTTGGTAACTACCTTTATCCTTTCGGTTTCTAGAGTGTTCTTTAAGGCTATAAGTTTCAGAGGAGGTACCAATCTATATTAATAGAAATTCTGTATAACAATGGAATTTCAGGTCTAGCCCTTTCAAAACTTATCAGAAAAATTAGCTATAAATGTTATTTTTGTTTTGTTTTGGATTTGGGATCTTTAAAATTTGGTTTTGTTTTTGGGTTGTGGTTGTGGTGATTGTTGTTGAAGTTAGTTATGTTGAAAATATCCCTTTCCAGGACCTGTATGTGCACGAATGTTTGTGGCAGCCCTTTTTGTAGTGGCCAGAAACTGGAAATTGAATGGATGTCCATCAGTTGGAGAATGGCTGAATAAATTGTGGTATATGAATATTATGGAATATTATTGTTCTGTAAGAAATGACCAACAGGATGATTTCAGAAAGGCCCGGGGAGACTGACACGAACTGATGCCGAGTGAAACGAGCAGGACCAGGAGATCATTATATACTTCAACAACAATACTGTATGATGATCAATTCTGATGGACCTGGCCATCCTCAGCAATGAGATGAACCAAATCAGTTCCAATGGAGCAGTAATGAACTGAACCAGCTGCATACATCTAGGGAAAGAACTCTGGGAGATGACTCTGAACCACTACATAGAATTCCCAATCCCTCTATTTTTGTCCACCTGCATTTTTGATTTCCTCACAGGTTAATTGTACACTTTTTCAAAGTCTGACTCTTTTTCTACAGCAAAATAACTGTATGGACATTTATACCTATATTGTATTTAACTTATGCTTTAGCATGTTTAACATGTATTGGTCAACCTGCCATCTGGGGGAGGGGGTGGGGAGAAGGAAGGGAAAAATTGGAACTAAGGGTTTTGCAATTGTCAATGCTGAAAAATTACCCATGCATATAGCTTGTAAATTAAAAGCTATAATAAAAAAAGATTTTCCAAAGAAATTCCAAAATAAAAAAAAAGAAATTAAAACTATTTACAGCCATAAAAAAGAAAATATCCCTTTCCAGACTGGCCTTAATAGTAACAGTGATTTGAAAGACTGAACAAAGGAAGCATTGCTGTCTAGTATGGAATAGCACCAAGTTCATGCAAAGTTCATCCACTTTGATCTAAGCACTATAAATGTGGGAAAACAGGCCACCTAAGTTAATGCTTGTCCTAAAACTATGGATGTAAAATGTGGACCACAAAAAAGAAAAGAAAAAGAAAGAAAAGAATTGAAATGGAAGAAAAATATTAAGACATAGAAGAAAGACCCTCCTCTTAAAAGCATAAGGAAAATCACAATTGAAGACCAACAAAGATGGAAGACCAGAGCCTGAAAGTCCTTAATATCAGATGTCCCAAGATAATCAAGAATAAAAAAATACATATTTCATTGAGGAGAAAGGACCTGATTACTGAAACTTATTATGTACATATCACCGAAGCAGAAAAATCTTATGGCACAGTTTAATTAGGCTTAGAATTGCCATAAGATCTTTGAATATAAAGACAATTTGATTCAGACACTTTACAACTCTGAAAATAGGACTACAAAGTTTACTTTCATAGAAAACAACAAAAAAAATTCAATAGTATCATGTTTCTCAATTTACTTTGAAAGAGTAATAAAAGTCCAAATTTCTACTAAAACCATTACCCCAATAACCAGTTGCATTTAGTAATAGGATTATGAAAAACTAAATGGCTAAATATTGTCCTGTTGCTACTGCAGACATGCATGAAAGATGTAAACTCAGGAATCAGGAAGCTTCCAAAATATTAATATTTTGTTCATGTTTCACAGATCAACATAAGCATTTCTGTAGTAATTTGGTTTTGAAACTAGTAGTTTCATACACAATTGTAAGAACTGAGGGACTCCATTGATTTAGAAACATACTTCACTAAAGTTTCCAAAATAACTTGTAAAGAAAAGAATAGCAGGATTTGGATAAAAGGGATTTGCTTACGTATTCTTTCTTAAGAAATGCTCATTTAAAAAGTTAAAAAAAGATTCCTACCTAAACTCACCCCCAACTGTGAAGTTGTATTCACTGTTCAGTAAGTATTCAACACCTAAATTTAGCAATTCTGAAGCAATCAACAAGCATTTATTAAGGAGTTGCTCTATGCCAAGAACTGTGCTAAAAGCAGGGGACACAAGTACAAAAAATGAAATATTGCTATTTGCATTGTAGTAGTGAAGAGAAAGCCAAACTTGAGTATCTACAAAATAAATATTAAGTTAATAAATACAAATATATGGAGAGCAAATAATTCAATATAATACAACAGAGTTTGAGAGGAAGGATACTAGTAGCAGAGGAGATAAGAAAAGGCTTTATATGGAAGGTCATGTTAAAGCTTCATCTTTTTGTTTTAAGCTTTTTATTTTCAAAACATATGCACAGATAATTTTTCAACATTGAAATAGCTTTGTGTTTCATATTTTCCCCTTCTTCCCCCCATCCCCTCCCCTGGATGGCAAGCAATCCAATATATATTATACATGGTAAAATATATGTTAAATCCAATATGTGTAAACATATTTATACGATTCTCTTGCTGCACGAGAAAAATCAGATCAAAAAGGAAAGAAAATGAGTAAGAAAACAAAACGTAAGCAAATAATAACAAAAGGAATGAGAATGTTATGTTGTGATCCATACTCAGTTCCCACAGTCCTCTCTCTAGGTGTAGCTGGCTCTCTTCATCCCTGAACAATTGGAAATGATTTAAATCATCTCATTGTTGAAGAGAGCCATGTCCATCAGATTGATCATTGTATAATCTTGTAGTTGTCCTGGCAAAATGATCTCCTGGTTCTCTCATTTCACTCAGCATCAGTTGATGTCAGTCTCTCCAGGCCTCTCTGAGATCATCCTACTGATCATTTCTTATACAACAATAATATTCCATAACATTCATATACCACAATTTATTCAGCCATTCTCCAACTGAGAATTGTTTCTAGTTTCTTGCCACTACAAAGAGGGCTGCCATAAAACATTTTTGCACATGTGGGTCCCTTTCCCTCCTTTAAGATCTCTTTGGGATATAAGCTCAATAGAAACACTGCTGGGTCAAAAGGTATGCACAGTTTAATAACTCTTTGGACATAGGGCCCAAATTGCTCTCCAGAATGGCTGGATCTGTTCACAGTTTCACCAACAATGTATCTCTGAAAGCTTCATCTTAAAGGGAAAGAGGAAGTCTGATAGGGTTAAATAAAGAGGGAATGGATTTCAGGTATGGAAGACAGCAACAGCAAATGCATAGAGATAGGAGATGAAGTATTTATGTAGGAGGGGCATAGAGAAGTGATTTACTGAGGTAAAGCCGAGAACAGTAGAAATAAACCAATTCTTCCCCCAAAGAGCACTTACTCATTTTACTGCTATCCCTTTCTCACACACACACATAAATATGTGCACCTACACATATGCCATATAACTGATAAGTAAGATATGTACATGTCTCTCTATGTACTTAATATGATATTGTATATATGCTATAATGTATATATAATATTGTACTATATCAGTATATAAATTCAGTGAGAATAAGGACTATGTCATTTTTCTTTTTACATCTCTAGCATCAAGCACAGTACCTAGCACACAGGAGATGCTAAATAAATGATTGACTGATATGAGAGGAAAGGAGAACATTCCACACAGAGGCAAGAATAAGCAAAAGCACAGAGGTAGGAAAGCACTGGGTGTGTTTGGGAGAGTGTGGCCGAGTTTGGGGGGACTCTATAGTACATAGAAAGGAGAGGTATAAGTTAGGAATAAAAAAGGTATAAAAAAGGCAAGGAATGGCACCCAACTCCGAAGAGTCTTTAATAGAAGGAGAAGGAATAAGAACTTCAGGCAATAGGGACCTTCTGAAGATTTGTAAGCTGCCCTCTTTAAAGGACTTCCATAATCTGGTTTTCACATATGTTATGTGGGAAAATGGGAGAGGGGTTGTTAGAGTAAGGAGATACTTGGGTTTGACTCTCACTTCTGACACTTATTAACTATGCAACTTAACTTCCATCAACTTGTTACTTAATCTGTCTGAACTTCATTTTTTTCACGTGTAAAATGAAAGAATACTATCTGTATCACTGACCTAATAGAGCTGTCACGAGGATGAGAGGAAATAACATTTTTAAGTACTTTGCAGCATTTAATGTGCTATACAAATCTTGGGGTGTCCCTTTTGTAAGAGCATCCCTCCTTAAACAAAGCTCCTAAGTACATTTTAGGAACCTTTTTCTTTGGTTCATCTGATCCTTCCAATGTGGGAACTATTAACTCCAGTATATTGTACACCCCTAAAGGATGGCCAACTTTTCCCCCTTACAAGCATTTTGGCTTTCGGAGCATCAAACACAGAATAGGTTTTATTCATCACAGTAAAGGAACACAAAGAATGTATACCAAAGTTCATACACACTCAAGAAATCCTTTTTCCTTATGTGTTGGGACTTGCACGTTCCCAAAGAAAAACATCCAGTCCCTCAGAATTATAGCCCTAAATGCTATGTATTTCCAACAAGGAAAAAGAACTCTGTGTCACTAGAGAGGTAGGAGAACCTTTCTTTCCCATGGGTTATCCATTTCTGGGCACCTGGCAAGTCCAAATTACTAACAGTATTATCATGGAAAGGGTCCCTCAGACAAGATCTCATTTTTCTCCTACAGGCAGGACCCCGTGATTTTTTTGCTTTTCAGCTGCTCTTTCCTTTTGTCCTTTCTCCAAGACCCTGTAATTCAGGCTTCTTTTCTTCTCTAGTGGACCACACTGATGGTTCTGTTATCCATTTTTGGCAGGTGCTCTCTGTCTCATTACTGTTTACTGCTCTTTCTGCAGATGCTCACCATGGTGCCATGGCTTCTGGTTGCTTAGCCACCATAGCTTTTGCCCTTTCTCATAGGCTATTCATGTTCTCCACTGTTTATTCTCTTCCCTAATAGAGATTAAGGGCTCTTGAGCTGCTGGACCTTGGAGGAATTACAGTGATCTATTTTATAGCTCATTCAGAATGAAATTGCCAGGACTAAAAAGCTTTAGGTCTACTTGAACCTCTGTTCTTTCAGGCATGACCCCAGGTCAGAAATGTTTTTGGAACATTCCAAACATTCTGCTATTTCCTTGCTCTCCCCTCCTACACAAAGGACCTCTTAAAGCAGCTATGGAAACCTTTTCGTTCATCCTACTGAACCCGAAGTTCTGTTTTTCCACTTGAAATAGTTAGGACAAATTGGTCCCACGCTTCTCCTCTCCCCACCCTCCCAGGCAAGATGCTGCCTGCTTGGTCAGCATCTCTTGCTGATTGAAGCTTATAGCTTAGAGATGTTCTTTCTTTATTCCTTCTTCCCACTTATCTTCTCCTTTCCTATTTTCTTTGGTGGCAAATGAGTCAAGCTAAGCGTATTAACCTGGGACCTCCTTAGACCTGCTAGAGCTGGGGACCACTCTTAGCAGTAGGTGCCTAGGACAGATAAAGACATGGGGAGCAATCCCAATCATCACATCAAAGATTTGTGTATCTGTTATGCCCACTAGCGTTCTCGTTATGGTTGTTTCTTTTCCTTAGTTCACATTGGGCACTCTGTGGCACAGTGGATAGAGTACTGGGCTTGGAATCAGGAAGACTCATCTTCATGAGACCACATCTGGTCTCAGATTCTTTCTAGCTATGAGATCCTGGGCAACTCATTTAACCCTATTCACCTTGGTTTCTTCATCTATAAAATGAGCTGGAGAAGGAAATGTCAAGCCACTCCAGCATCTTTTTCAAGAAAATGCCAAAAGGGTCACGAAGAGTTGGATATGACTGAAACGACTGAGATACAAGAACAGCTCACGTTATTCCCTTATGTCTACTCTCCATTCCAGTTAAATAGGACCATCATTTCTCCTCTGTGCATTTTCAACAATTCTTGCTTATACTTAGAAGGCCAATCCATTTCATCTCATCCTGTTGGAATCCTGATCTTTCTTCCAGATTCAGCTCAGGTAACACCTCCTCCATCAAACCTTCCCTGATCCCCCAAGCTGAAAGCTGTCCTCCTCAGAATTGCTTTGCTCTTATCATTTTCTCTTATGTGATATTTATGAACAAGTTGGATCATCCGGGGAACTGTAAGCTCTCTGAGGACAGAGTCTATGTCATCTTTCATTTTTGTATCCCCCATACATGGTATTGTGAAATTAAGCACGAGGTAGTTACTTTATAAACATTTGTTGGACAGAATTAAGTTTCATTTCTAGCAATATGAAGAATGGATTGGAGGAATAGAGAATGAAAGAGGTAATAGTTCTGGGGCAACTATTCCAATAGTCCAGCAGATAGATGGTAAGGAATACATGTATTAGGCTGATGTGACGGACATAAAGTAGGTAGAAACAACAACATAAGAGATGTGATTGTGAAGAATGGAGAGGACTTGGAAACTAGCTGGGTAGTGAGGAGATAAGGAAGAAAATTAAAATCAAAGGTAACAGCAAAGTTGTGGATATAGAGATTGGTCAACACAGATGGGAATGGCGAATTCTGAAACCATAAGCTTAGGGGAAAATAATAAAAGTAGTTATGGCTATATTAAATTTGAAATGCTAGTGAGATGTTTGAGTAGAGGTGTAGTGCAGGTAACTAGAAATGGGAGTTTGGAACTCAGAAGAGAGGTTGGGGTGGAGATGGAGATAGTAATTAAAGCTGTGGAAGGAGATGAAATTGTAAAGGGAGAGTATTCTCCTTACAATGAAGCTTATGGGTAGATTCTTGGTGAACACTCACATGAAGTGATCAGAAAGAGGAGGAATTAATAAAGGACTCAAGATACAGAAAAACAAGAGAGACAGAAGGAGAACAAGATGTCTTTGAAATCAAAGCTGTAGAGATTTTTAAAAAGAGAGAGAAGAAGGTAGTTGAGGAGGCCATCTACTTTAAATGAGAGCTTGGGCTATGGAGAGAGGAAAGAAGAAAATGTTTCTGAGAAGTTGTGTTTGAGACTGAGTGGAGTAAGAGGAAGACCCAGCAACAACAGAACACAACATAGATTAAGGAATTTAAGTAATTTCTAACTACTGAATGGAGAAGGGAAATTTACAAAGCCCTCCAAATTTGTTGGGAAACTCCCTTAAGAATACCCAAATCCTTTTGTTCAGACTCCGTGCATATCACTTTATGATTTGGTGTTCCAACTACATTTGTTGACCAAGAAGGAGTACTCTGATAGGGTAACCCAATAACTCATTATCAAGGCCTATTTAGCCCCTGCTTTCAATCCATTGGCATTCTGATACCAGCCTCTTGGGAATCCAGCTGCTATAAACAGTTTTTTGTGCAATCTGATCACCCCTAGGGGGAACTAATAAAATTGAATTTCCAAATCTTCAAATTAAGGACCCGACCCTCTGTGACATCACAAAAGCGACAAAAATTCCTTGAGACACTGCCTAAGTGGTCTGCTAGTTTTCCACATTTCTCTGTAACATCACTTTTAAGAAAAAGTTAAGTTTCAAAAAACATTCTACAGGACAGCTATACATTCATTTGTGTGATGGAAAGAAACAGCTGTTGCCCTGCTCTGTAACCGCATTATTCCGGTATTTCGGATCTCATAGAATCTCAGTGTAACTGCTTTCCCAAAACAGGTGTTGGCAAAGATATTTATGTTTCTACCTTGTTGAACAACTGCATGGTGTGTTTAGTCCTGGCTCTGGGGTAGAACTCTGAGGCCCTGTTAGTGTGTGGGGAGAGAAATGCCTTGGAGCCAACTTAGTAGCAAGAACCCATTCAGCTAGAAGGTTGCAGAGGAATCTTACTCAACAAGTAAACAACAAAAGTGATGTTCCCACACAACTGACTGCAAAGACTTTTAACTTTTGTGTCTTCTTTGGAAGTCTTCTGAAATCTACAGACTCTTTTCAGAATAATATCTTAAAATTCACAAAAATAAAATATATTGGATTGCAAAGGAAACCAGTTGTATTGAATTAGTTAGCCAAAAAAAAAAAAAAAAAAAAAAACAAGCAAAATAAATGGAAATGGAGGAGCAACAATAACAATAATAATACTAGCCAGGACATACATTTCTGACACTATGGCAGAGGCCCTTTTTCCCCTTGATCTAGTATGTCATAGTCATCTACTAAAAAAAGTCAGACCCCACGTTAAGAACCCGTAAACCACTGGTCTAGAGACAATCTGGTAAAACATGAATATGGTATGGTAGCTCTCAGCCTCCAACCTGTTTTTGTCCCACAGATCCGACTGCCTACCCTTCTCTTCTTCATACATGGACACTGTTTTCACTAGTGGGGCAGTCCTCCCCACCCGCCAAAATTAGCGGGCATAGTACAAAGTCTTCCTTCTTTCTGTCTCTGCCAAGTGGTGCCCAAAACCAGGGGCAGGTGTCCTCTTCAAGGCTACTGGAAACCTGAGGCACAACTCTGGCCTACTCTCTCATGGCAACACGAGAGGAGGCATCCCAAGAACAGTTACACTGGGAATTCAGGAGTACACACCAGGGTTATTCCAGAGAGGTGTATACAACAGAAGGGGAAGAGGTAAAACTGAGGTTTGTGGGGTCATCGAATGGGGGGGGGAAGTCTTTCTCAGCAACATTTAACCATCCATTTAATATGAGTTAGTTATGGGCTAGGTGCTGCACTGGATGTTTAGGTTACAAAGACAGAAATAAAACAGTTCACTCCTTCTGATGGCTTACATTTGGGGGGAGGGAGTGGAGAGACAGATACACACAAGTAAACAAAAATAAATTAAAAGTGTTTTTTGGTGGTGTAGGGAGAACATTAGCAACTGGGAGAATTAAGAAAGGTCTCTTTTAGCATGTGGTACTTGGGCTGATCCTCAAAGAGAAGTAGGGATTTCAAGAGGCAAGGTCATGAGGGAGAGCATTCCAGCTACGGGGAGGGGGGGAAGGAGAGGGAGGGAGAGTGGAAATCTGTATAAAGATGCATGAGATCAGAGATCATGTTAATATCACATTAAGGGCATAGTCAGTAGGGCATTTTGACCAGAAGCTATACTATGAGAGGGGAAAGCATGTGCAATTAGCCAGCAATGATAAGTTGAAACCAGAATGTGATTGAATGTCAATCAGAAGAGTCTGTATTTGCTTCTTAAGCACAATAGCATGATTAAGGCCTTTGTTTTTTAAATATCAGCTTGGCAATTGTGTGGAGAATGGATTGGAGAGGAGAAACACCATCTCAGGGGTTCTTAACCATTTGGGGGGCTCAAATTCCTTGAGCAGCCTGGTGAAACCAATGGATTTTTCTCAATTAAATGCATAAAAATACATAAGCTAATGAAAGAAACTTAGGGACAATGAAAAGAAAGCTGCCATTTCTTCTTTTCTTAAGTTCATAGAGCCCTTCAAGAGCAAAAAGTCTATAGACTTCCAAGGTCAAAAGGTTAAGAAGCCCAGGCAGGGAGACCAATTAGGAAGCTACATAAATAGTCCAGATGGCAGATGATGAGGGTCTAAATTAGGATGGTGGCAGTTTTCAGGAAGAGATGTGATAGAGACATAATGCACTGATTTAGTAACTGATTAAATATGGAGGCTAAAGGAAAAGTGAAGGGTAAAGAATGACTGAAGGGTGGTGAAACATGGTGACTACAAGCAGAGCAGTGCACTCAGCAGAAATAAGAAATTTAGTGAAAAGGATGACAGGGATTGGAGGAGATAAGGAGTCCTTTTTTGGACACCGTGAGTTTGAAATGCTTATGGGACATTCTGATGGATATATCCAATAGACCCCTGGAGATACAAAACGTACCTTTAATGGACAGAGATAAAGAGATAGACAGATGGAGACACAGAGAGAAACAGAGTGGGGGAAGGAGAGGAGAGGAGAGAGAGAGAAAGAGAGAGACAGGCAGATAAGACAGAAAGAGAGCGAGCACATGAGAGCAAAAAGCTGGGTATGGAGATATGTACATTAAGTAGTCATCTGATGAATCCATGAAGAGAGTATGTAGAAAAAAAATTGGAGAGGGATTAAAAAAAATCAATTGATAATTTTTGGTTTGATGTCTCTTAGATTCTTCCTCTTGTCTTCTTCCTGCCCCTTCCTGGAAAGCCAACCCATTTAATAAAAAAAAAAATATTTCTTACAAAAAGAAAGAGAAGATAAAACAATCATCAACAATAATACATTGAAAAAAATCTGAAAAAGCAATGATCAACCTCTGTGGCCCTCTCATCTCTGGATAGGAGTCTAGGTGGGGTGAGGGAGGGAGAAGATGTTTTCTCAAGTCTTTTTCTTTTGGGAGATTTTTGTCAGGAAAACTAAGAGAGAAGACAGTTTCTAGCAGGAGAGGTGGATAACAGCATCTAATGATACTCACAAAGTAGGCCAGAAAGATGAAGCCAGAGAAGAGGCCATTGGATTTGGCAATTAAGAGATCATTGGAGACCGTGGAAAAAGCAGCTCAGGGATGAGGCCAGAAATAAGATCGCAAGGGGATTGAGGAGTGGGAAGAGAGGAAGTCCAGGAGACAAGTACAGGCAACTTTTTCTAGGAATTTGGCAGTGAATGAGAGGAAAGCTTTAAAGTAAGTCTGAGGGAATTGCATAGTCAAGTGAAGGATTTTTAAGGGTGGAGGAAATCTGGGCGTGCTGTAAGCAGCAGAGAAGGGGCTGGCAGATAAAGAGAGTTTATAATAAGAGAGAGGATGAATGATAGGGCAATTTTCTAGAGTTGATTTAAGGAGATGAAGCCAAGATTACAAGTAGAAGGACTGGCCTTGGCAAGAAGATGAACCATTTCTTCCTCAAAGACAAGAGGAAGTCGGGGGAGATAACATCAAGGGATTTGAGGTATAGAATTGGGGAGGAGACTGGCTGGTGGCCTGCATTTTCTTAGGAAAGTACAAGGAAGAGTCCTCTGCCAAAAGGGAGGGGGTCGGGGATAATATAGATGGCTTGAGGAGAGAAATTTTGCAAGGTATATGGGAGTGGGGGTGAGAAAGGGAGCAAATTAGAGTAAAAAATGTTCTTTTTGGAACACAAGGTTTTGCAAGGGTGAATGGTGAAAACTAACTTTGCATGTATTTGGAAAAAACAAAACACTATTAAAAGTTGGGGTATAATCAGTGGGGACCCAACTGAGATGAGATAAGATGAATTTTTAGTGATCATGTTTCAGAGTTATGTGACTTTCTCTGGTGGTATTCAGTGGTTCCTGGGTAGGAGAAGAAAAGGTGGATGGTAAGAATGGTCTTCAATTGGAATGGGTCAGGCGGCAATAGAATGAAGAAGCGGGATATTGAAAGGTAGAAAAATGCATTAAATTGACTCAGTAGAGTAGAGTACTATGATTTCAAAGGGATGGAGTTATGATGAGTGCAAACAAATGTTAAGAGTCAAATGTTACTGAGAGATGAAAGAAAAAGAAGAGTACTGCAGATTAAGAGGTTATTATTGAATTGGGAGAAAGATCATGGAGATGGAATCCAGATCACAAGGAGTTGAGGAGTAAGGATACAGTGAGGAAGCGGAGGTACCAGTTATAAACAGCTTTCCCTAGAACTTTGACAAAGAAGGAACAGAGAGAAATGAACTAAAGCTAGATTGGATAGATGATTTTGGGGAAAGGCTTCTTTGTGTGGGGGGTGGAGGGTGAGGGGGTAAACTGGGAAAACCTAAGTTTATTTGTGTAAGGGATACGCAAAGCAATTGTGTGGGCTCAACATCAGACAGTATTATAAAGGCACTAAACTAACCTTCCTTGACCTTCCTCACCTTGACCTTCATGTCAAGAAATGAGAGGTAAGAGAAATGACACACACTGAGTTCTTCAACAAAGTATTCCAATGGGAAATGACAGCAATTTTGATATGTGGGTTACAGCTTAAAAAAAAATGTTTAAAATTTACACAAAGATATTTATAGGTGCATAAACACACACACACACACACACACACACATACATATACACAAAGCATTTGTTTTCCTCTTTTGTACCTCTGAAGCCTCCTGGGATACCTTGGTGTTTACTGTCTAGATTTCTCTCAAGGACCCGAACTTAAACCAAAACCTATCTGATTCTCATTGGCCAACAACAGGTCCTAGGTCAAGCCCCATTCTTTCATTGTTTGGGTCCTGGTTAACTCAGATTGAATGTCAGTATTAGTCCTTTCTGCTTTGGCCAGAAATCCAGGGTCTTCTCCTCCCAGATTCCTTCATTCTTTTATTTATTTATTTAGATTTTTTGGACAAGGAGAGATTCTTTGCCTCAATTACTACCCAGCCTCAATCATAGAATAGGTTCAGCCTCAGTCAAACCTATTGAAGATCTTAGCTTAAAAAGGCCAAAGTCTCCCATTGCATCCAGAGCCATCTCTAGTCGTCCTTCTCTATGTCTCATCACTGGACTCAGATGGCTCTGGAGGGGAAGGTGAGACAGGTGCCCCTGCACAGCCCTCCCTCCTTTAAATCCAACTCACTTACATGTCATGGTATTACCTCCCTAATGTCATGGAGAATGAAGGACAAACAACAACATATATGTGCATGCATAAGTATTTATATGCATGTGTATAAATACTGTACACATATGCATGTATATACATGTTTAATATTTATAAATGTATTATCTGTGTATATGTACAAATATATTAGCTATAGACACACATATACAACATAATACAAATAAAATGTATTTTATATGCCCTGTGTGTATAGTGTGTGTACACTATATGTGCATGCATATGTATATAAAAATATACAAATGTGCATAGATATTTGTAATATAACATTATCATATAATAATTAATATTATGTGATACATAATTATTATATAATATGACAATAAGTGTGCATGTCTATGCAAATGTACATATATATTTGTGAATTTGTATGTGTTCATGCATGTATGTATACACACAAAGGCATAGACTTATATAGACATACATAAATTTTGTTTGTGGCTTTTTTGTGAGCTTGAGTATTGGGTCAACTTAAAATTATTTCCTTTCATCATTGCACTGAAGTGTTTTCCAAAAAGTTTTTTTTTAAAATATGTATGTATGTATGCGTGTGTGTGTGTGTGTGTGTGTGTGTGCACAGTCCCTCCCTAAGAGAACTGCTTGCTCTGTTACTCCCTGGGTGCTGGATGCTCTCTCTGGCTCATGTGTTCCTTAGCTCCCGGGTGAAAGCTCCTCCTCCTGAGGCTATCACAGCCACCCGACTTGTCAGTGGTCCTTTTTGAAAATGAAGGGTGAACAACAACAACAACAACAACAACAACAATAACAACAACAGCTGCCTGAGAAGAAATGAAGGCATTTATTAGTTTTTTATGAACCTCCCATCTCCCATCTTGATGGGATCAGGGGATATCCTGAGTCACATTCAACACATGGCTGGCTTTCTAGAATAAACATTCCCCCTTGGGAGGGACTGCATGCCAGGAAGGAGCCAGTGGAGAAGGAAGGATTTAAGATGCTGGGAGTAGAGGCAGGGTTAACTGTTAGACCATGGTCCCAGAGGAGGCTGGAAAGAATGGGATCAAGAGGGCAACTACGGGGATTAATGTCTGTTAGGGGCATGGATACCTCTTATGATACCAGGGAAGAAAGTGGGGGGTGGGGGCTGAGAAGTTTGGAAAACTAAGAAGGGAACTTATATTGTATCAGATGGCCTTGATCTCAGTGTAGAATGTGCACTTTGGAGTTTGAGGAGAGAGAAAAAATTGGAACAGTTGTTGCAGGAATGAGATCAGGACTAAAGAATAGTAAGATTCTTGAACAGCAGTGGAGGCCCAGCTGCAGTTATGCTCCATAAATTTGTTACGGTTGAAATCCATTTGATTTTTGTGCTTCTCTTAAGCAGAGTGCAGAGGCCTGGGAAAAAGAGTAGGGATGTCCGATGATGGGAGTCAACCAAGAGTAAAATGCAGTGGGTTAGGAATGCTGGAAAATTAGAGGGACAAGAGGATGGTCCAGGATCATGGGCTTCAGAAACATTCGGGTGGCAAATATGCCATGGGCTGAGAAGGGAAGGAGAGAGCAGAAAAGCAAAGCCTGAGTGGAAAAAGAGAGATGGGTTGACAGACTGGACATCACCATAATGGCAGAGTGAGAAGAAAGCCATTGAGAGAGTGGGAGAGGGCAATACAATGAATCAATTGGGAAACATTGCATGTTTATATCTATAAACATTGATTGTGTCACCTGTGTGCAGAGTTAAAGACACAAAGACAAAAGTGAGATATTCTATGTTCTTAAGGAGTTGACATTCAGCTGACGGATAAGACACGACATGTTCACAGGTAAATAAATATAAGATTTTTAACACGAGTGATTCTGAGCACAGAAAAAAGATGAAGGCCCTCAATATGGGAATAGTCCAAGAATATGAATGAACAGTTTTAGCAGAATTATAAACTCTTACCAAGTACCTGAAAAAGATTCAAAAGCATTAAGTAGGGCAAGGAAAATTAAAACAACCCTGAGCTATCCTATTGTTATGCCATAGTTCTCTTTAACTGTTCTGACTTGGTTTCCCTGAACTAGTTTCCTTTGTCTCAGTTTCCTTAACTGTTTTGTCAAATCCCCTTAGTCGTAAAAACCCACTCTGGTCCATTAAGATTGCGAACAGTTTACTCTAAGGTTATATGTTGTTAGCAAGATAAACAAGAGAGCAGAACTCCTGACCCTCCCCTGTCCTCAGGAATTTACAATATCCCTCTAAAATATTTCAAGATACCTCACTGCCGTCTTTATCTCTGGGTATTCAGACATCCTGTCTCTGGGCTTTTAAGAGTTATGGTCTCCCCCCAACCTGACAGAAGCCTTCCCGCCTTTTTGGGTCTTTGTTTCTAGGGTTATTTAAGAGGATGGCTTTCTCCTATTCATTGCTGGAAAAGCCTGGCTGCTAGATGCAGCAGGCTGGATTCTTTGAGATGACAGTCTCCCCAGTCCTGGGACTAACATGGATTCCTTGGTCCCAGTATGTCTTTATCTGACTGGATAATTGGAGACGAGAGTCCTGTCCAGTCAATTATACTCTCCAATTAATAAAATATTGAAAACTCTCTAATCTCTCTCCTGCCTCAGTTTCTCCGGCATTACACTATAACATACCAAACAAGTAAAGATGCTAAAACATGGGAAAATTTGTTGCATTGGGGCTGGAATCAGGGGTCCTGGATTCAAATGCTGGTGCTGCTATTCTAACCCTTGATTTGGTTCTCCTGAACAAATATATCCTCTTTGTCTACTACATATGAGGCACTGTGCTAGGCATTGGGAGATAGTAAAAACAAAACTAAAACAGTTTTTTCCCCTCAAGAAACTTACATCCTATTGTTTGGGAGGTAAGGCACTGGGGCAAGAGTACAACATATACAATGATTAAAACCTAATTTGAAGAAAGGGAGAACGCTAACAATCCAGAAATGAGGAAAGCCATCTAATAGGAAGTGGCAACTAACCTGAGGCTTGAAGGAAGCTAAAAAGATGGAGGTGAAGAGGGAATGCATCCCAGACACATGAAACAGCATGGGTTCCACATGTGTGGAGGTGGGAGATGGAATGTTAGGTTCTAGAAATAGTGAGTAAGCCAGTTTGGATGGAATGTAGAAAATGGGAAATGTCTGAAAGGAAAGTTGGGAGCTTTAAAAGCCAGACCAATGATTCTGTATTGTGTCTTAGTGGTTAGTGAGAGCCACAGAACTCTTTTCAACAAGGAGGCGATTCAAAACAATTCGAATGGCCTTGTGATGGAAAATGCCATCTGCATACAAAGAGAGAATTATGGAGACTGAATGTAGATTGAAGCTTAGTATTTTCTCGTTTTGTTGTTGTTTGTTTGCTTGTTTTTGTTTCTTTCTAGTGTTTTTTTCTCTTTTGGTCTGATTTTTCTTGCACAGCATGATGAATAAGGAAATATGTTTATAAGAACTGAACATGCTTAACCTATATCAGATTGTTTGAAGGGAAAGGGGATAGAGAGGTAAAAAAAATTTGGAACATAAGGTTTTACAAAGGTGAATTTGAAAACTATCTATGCATGCATTTAGAAAAATAAAATACTATTTTAAAAAAAGAGAGAGCCACAGATCACGTTTGAGCAAGGGAGTGACACAGTCAGAATGGTGATTTAGGAATATGAATTCATCAGTTTGTGACACATGAATTAGAATGGTGAGAGACAGCAAACAGGAGGACAAATTAGGAGTCTATTGTAATAGTTCAGTGAGAAAAGATGAGGGCCTTAACTGGGAAGTTGGCCACACAAGAGGAAGAAATAAATATGAGAAAGCACCAGGGACAACAAGACTTAGGAACTGATTGGATGGGGGAGATGGTGACAGGGAGAGGGAAGATTCAAATATGAATTCAAGGTTATGAACCATAAGGACTGTGGTGTCTTCCACAGAAGTAGGGAAGAGGAAGGCTTCTGGGAAAAGATAATGTGTTGTGTTTTGAACATTTTGAATTTGAGATATTGATGCGATGGTCTAATGGAGATGTCCAACAGTAAGAGCCCTTGGGAATGAGGGATTTGAGTTCAAGAGAGAGATTTAGAGCTGAATATAGATTCCAGAGTGGTTTAGATTCAGGGGACAGCAAAAGATATGAGGACAATGTGATTGCTTAGAGTCCCCATCTGGGAGCTTATTCAGTAGGAATAAATACTCCAGCCCTAGGACCTACGCAGTGACTGGGTTTTGAGACTTTCTCTTTATGGAACATACTGCTCTTTTCTATGCTGTCACTGACATCATTTACCAATGAGTATTGAGGTAGGTAAGAGCCTTTGGTAACAATCAGGCTACTGCCCCAGTATCTGCTCTTTCACTGAAATCAAGAGTCCTAGGCCTACTGTGGGACTAACTTAAGAGACTTCTTTGCCTTGGAATTGATTGTTCTGGTCCTATAGTCTATTTTATTGGGCTTGTTCAAAAGGTCTATAATAATAATAATATAAAAAAACTATTACTGTATCTATTATTAGTCTGGTGGGGTTTTTTTGTTTGTTTGCTTTACAAAATCATCATATAACAACTTTAGACCTAGAAAGGACCCTAAAGGCCAATGATTCCAAATTCTTGACTTTTTTTTAATGAAAAAAAAATTTCAATCAACAAGCATTTACTTTTCCCCTCCAACTTTTCTGCCATAAAATAAGAAAAACAAAACCCTTGTAACAAATATGCATAGTCAAGCAAAACAAATTTCTATACTGTGGTCAAAAATGTATCTCTCATTCTGTATATTTACTCTATCCCATCTTTGTCAAGAAGTGAGCATCATTGGTCCCCTAGAATCACGGTTGATCATTGCATTGGTTGGAGTACTCATATCTTTCAAAATTGTTCATTTTTATAGCATTAATATAATAGAAAGTGTTCTTGTTCTGTTAACTTCACATCAGTTCACATAAGTCTTCCCAGGTTTTTCTGAAACCTTATCAATTCTTATAGTATAATTGTATTCTATTAAAATCACATACCCTAACTTGTTCTGTCATTCCCCAATTAATGGTTATGTCCTCAATTTCCAATTCGTTGACACCATAAAAAACACTCCTATAAATATTTTTGTACATGTAGATCCTTTTCCTTTTTCTTCCATCTCTTTGGGATAAAGACCCAGTAGTGGTATTCCTGGGTCATAGTTTTATAAACCTTTGGGCATAGATTCAAATTGTTCTCCAAAATGGTTAGACCAGTTCACAACTTCTCCAGCAGTGATCACACTCTTTTAATTTATGCCAATATTTTACAGTTTTCATTTTGATATCTCATATTTAATACAACCACCCTACAATTAGGAAGTATAGAAAATGTTTTATAGCTATAGATGCTGAGGGAGGTTACGTTGATAATCTAGAGTCACATAGCCCATAAACATCAGAGCCAGGATTTAAATCTACATCTCCCAATTCCCAAATCATCATGCTTTTGTATGCTTTCTCACTGCTTTCATGAAATGAGAAATTCATGTGACTATTTCAGAAAGACTGGTTTTTGAAAAAAAACCTTTATAATTATGGAAATAAATGTAAAAATGATAAATATTACTTTCAGAAATATGAATGTTTCTAACCAAAATGGTCTACGATAGTCTCCATAACAAATCCACCAGGATATACTCTACAGTCCTGTTCCCAAGAATGGAAATAGGTAATATGGTACTTTTGAAATGAATAATTTCCTTTTTGTGACCTTGGGAATTGTTAGATCTTGTTCGGAAAGATTTTTCAATTCCATCTCGAAATAAATTCACTTTCTCTAGAAGTGATAGCCTAGGTGAAACTCAAAACTCTCTGTTCATTCGGTATCAAACTCAAATACCTCATTATTTTCAATATAAATACCTAAATGTTTAGGTCAAGGAGATGAACTTGGGAGCTGGAGAACTGTCTGTTGAATACTTGTTTGCCAACTATCACAACATTGTAATTTTTTTTTACAATTTAAGAGATTGTTAAATATAGCTATGTTATTAGAAAGACAAAAAGCTATCTTTTGGGGGGCAATTAAAAATTTTGGTCCTTAAAGTTGCTCCACTTACCTGATGAAAGCTAGATTCCTTTGGAGGACAGGTAATTCTTTATGAAGGGAAGAGACCATCATTAAGCCTGAATCATTCTGACATTTACCTTCTTAAGTCAAGAGAGTGAGGTCAGCCATTAAAATTCTTTTCAAGCATAATTCTAGGAGTCTAAGGAGTGGCTGAATGGCTGAACTGAGAGTCAAAAAGATCTTCATTCAAAGTCCATCACTGATTGGCAAAGTAGACAAAAACATAAAAAGATAAATGTTGAAGGAGCTATGGGGAAGCCAGGTACATTAATGACTCATTCATGGAACTGTAAATTGGCACAGCCATTCGAGAAAAAAATTTGTAACTTTGCCTCCAAAGTAACTGAGCTATGCATATCCTTTAACACAACTATTAGGTAGGTCTATACCCCAAAGAGATTAAAAGAGGAAAAGGACACACACACACACACACACACACACGCACACAGAAACACCATTTGTAGCAGTTCTTTTCATGGTGACAAAAAACTAGGAACTAAGGGAGTTCCTATCAACTGGGGACTGACTGAACAAATTATGTTATATGAATGTAATGGAATTGTGGCATACGAATATGAATGTAATGGGTTATTATTGAGCCACATGAAATAACAAAAGGGATAGTTTCAGAGAAACCTGGAAAGATTTGTATGAAATGATGCAAAAAAAAAGTAAGAAGAACAAGGAGAACAATTCCTAGAATAACAATAACGTTGTCAATAAAAGAACTGCTTCCAAAATTTTCTGAGTAACATAATCAACTATAATTGCAGAGTACCCAGGATACTGGATACTTATCTTCTGACAGAGATGGGAAGAACTAAAGGGCACATATTGAATGAGACATATTTGGGGGGGAGCATGGACAATTCTTTGTCTTCATAAATTTATTTTTATTTTTTCAATATATATTTATGAGAAGTAAGAGCGAGAGAAAATAGCTTTTCATTCATTGAAAAAATTATATGGAATCAAAAGTAATTACAGCTGATAATTAGCTAGATGATCTTGGGAAAGCAATTTCTTATTTTTCTTCATTGTTTTGTGTATCTGAAAAGTGAGGGGATTGAACTTGGTGGCTTTTAAGGTTTCTTCTAACTCTAAGGATATGATTCTCTGAAATGATCTCTGTCTCTGTCTATCTCTTTCTCTCTCTCTCTCTCTCTCTCTCTCTCTCTCTCTCTCTCTTTCCTTCTTTCTACTAAAACTATTCTTCATCTTCAGTATTACTTCCAATCTCTCCATTATTCCCTCATCATCATATTTACTCCAGTCTATCTTTCCTCTTTTCACCATCTTAACACTGACTTTCTCTTACTGTACTCTCACATAACAGTATTACTATAATGAGTGTGAACAAGAGTATTGTATGAAAGCATGAAAGGTAAGATATGTCAAGTTGTGAAGAGCCTTAGGTTACAAAAGGAGGAGCTGATGTGATTCGATATGTAAGAGGGAGCCCACTGGAGTTTGTGGAATAAGAGGTCGACATGGTCACATTTGAGCTTTAGCAAAAGTCATTTTGGTAATTAAGTGGATGATGGATTGGAGCAGAGAAAACAATTTAGAAACTATTGTGATAGTCAAGGAATAAGAGCGAGGGAATGAATTAAGGTGGTAATCAGGTAAATAGAAAGAAGGCAGAATTGAGACATGGAGTAGAAGTGAATCAACAAGACTGGTGATTTGGGATTTAGGTAAATCATTGAAAGCTTGGAAGAAAATGGAAAAATTCAGGAGGGAATACCCTATTCCAGGGTTTTTGTGACTGTATCTTTCTTCCAGAAAAGTAAAATAAACATGTTTACTATGTTATCAGAATTCTCTTTTTTTTATTTTTCCCTTTTGTTATTGGCCTTCATCGCATAGCAGATAGGGGAGGCTGAAGACAAAGGGACAAATAACTATTCAAAAGGGCTGTGGCCTTGAAAAGCTAGGGAGGCAGTGTTTGGAGCTTCCAAATGAAGAAAAGTTACAGAATTTCACAGTTTAGTTATACTGTTATTGTTTAGTTGTTTTCAGTCATGGTCAATTCTTCATGACCGCATTTGGAGTCCCACTTTCTTGGCAGAGATATTGGGGAGGTTTGCCATTTCCTTCTCCAGCTCATTTTGCAGATGAGGAAACTGAGGACCACAGGGTGAAGTGACTTGCAACTGGTCTTCAATGACTTTGGAGGAGAAAATGAGGCTGAGATACTTTGCACAGCTCTGCCTTACTTAAATTCAATTCACATGCAAGTCAAGACATCATCCCATGATGTCATTGGTCTTCTCTGAGAAAGGACAAACAACAACATTTTAACACTATAGTTAACTAGATTAATGGGGCATTGTCCTCTATACTTAGTTCTGTTTTTCTTTAATAATAATAACAGCTCACATTTCTGTAGAGCTTAAAAATTTCCAAAGCATTTCATATACATTATCTCACTTGATCCTCACATAACCCTTTGAAGTAAGTGCTATTATTACCCTTTTTTTTTTCACAGAAGAGGAAATAACAATAACAATAATAATTTTGTTGTTCAGTAGTATCCAACTTTTCATGACCTCATTGGGAATTTTTTCTTGGCAAAGACTCTGGAGCGGTTTGCCATTTCCTTCTCCAGCTCATTTGATGGATGAGGAACCTGAGGCAAAAAGGGCTAAGTGACCTGCCCAGGGTCATACAGCTAGTATGAGTATGAGACTGGATTGGAACTCAGAAAGAAAAATCTTCCTGATTCCAAGCCCAGTGCTCTATCCACTGTGTCATCTAGCTGCCCATTAATGCAAATATCTAACATTTATATGGGACTTCAAGATTTACAATATACTTATCCTTGATAGACATCTCTATCTACATTTATATCTATATGTATCTTGCATTTGATCTTTATGACAACCCTGTGAGATAGGTGCTATTATTATTCTTTTTTTTTATAGAAGAGAAAACAAGTTCAGAGTCGTTATGTCATTTGCCTGGGAACACAGTAAAATATAAAAAGCAGGGTTTAGACATACATGTTTCTGACTACAGATCCAGCACACTGTCCACTATGCCTCATTGTCTCCTCCCTTGTGCTCCTCCCATTTAAGTTTCACCAAACCCCAACTCTCAATTACCCTTAGTATGTAAGCTCTCTTTCTCTCTACCCCAATTTACAAGCCTCCTCAACTCCACTGGGGAAAATCATACTGCAAATGAGAGGTACGCGGTAAATACTTATTGCTGAATCTACACTGGCTTCTCACAGCTCTCTGAAAAATCTTTGACTTTTCCTCTAACTACTCTGTGACACATTCAGGGAAGCCACTCTTAACAAACCTCTTCTCTCCTTAGACTCCTATCCCACCTCCTCCCCCTTCTCTTAGCCAAAGGCCATATAAGCTCATACTTTACTGACAAAATCAAAATTATTCTTTATGTACTCCTTTCTGATAGCATACCTAAAGACCCTTGGACTTCATCATATGGTCTCTGAGGAAGAGCTGGCTTTCCTCCTTGCCAAATCCAAACTCTCTAACTTGTGCCCTTGACTCCATTTCCCCTCGTCTATCTGAAAGCTTGGCTGTTTTATCAGTCCTTTCTCTTACCTGCCATCTCTCCTTCTCCACTGGCTTCCTCCTTGCTACTTAGAAGCATTCTGAAGTTTCCTCCATCATCAATCAAAATCCCTTCACTTTACCGGGTCTTCTCTCAGCTAATCCCCTCTCCACTTCACATCCAGATTCCTTAAACTACCTCCACTTGTTATCTCCGAGTTCTTATTCTCAAACCATTTCCATTTGGCTTCTGATTGCACTATTTGACTGTAACTGCCCTCTTTAAGGGTGTCAATGCCCTATACAAGTGTGGTCCTATGGGGCTGGGCAGGTGCTCTAGCCTTTGGAGGATGGATGTAAGCCCTTTCTGTGGGACACATACTCTAACCGACTTCATGCTATAGGACATCTGTGACCTAATAACTCCTGATTGGCCCATTGGTTCTTATGAGTTGGGTTTCATCAAAGGTGATGGGCAACTGAGGAAGGAACAGCTTTAGAAAAGTGAACTCTCAGATCAGAGAAGAGGGGGATAGCATTAAACTTCAGAAAAGAGTAGATGCTGCACCCGATGGAAGCTCTGTGAGGACTCTGCTTGCAGGTCGTGCATTGTCAGGAGCTGTGAATGGCCCTTTGTCATATGTATATCTAACATGTATGGCTTGTGGCCATTGCACTCTGGGTTTAGATCCACTCTTCCCACAGGTGCTATTTGCATTTGTGAGACAATGAGCCCCAAGTTTATGGGGAGATGTTTGGTACCAAATATGCTTACTATGTCCCCTGCATAAATAAATACCTTTGCTAGGAGCTAATTAGCTCTATTAGCTGATTGTTAATGGGAAGCATACCTGTGGAGGTTTAAGAGTCATAATAGCAGGAGAAACTACCCACAAGGTTACCCTTAAAACCCAAAGTAGTAGCCACCCCTCCTAGTAGTTGTATTGCAAGTTCAGGGAAATGGTCCAGAAGATCTATTTATACAATTATCATTTAATCTCTACCCAAGAAGCTTCAGTAGCTTCCTGTTGCCTCTAGGACAAACTACTACCTCTTCTCTTTGGTATTTAAATCCCCTTCATGGTCTGGTTCCAACCTGTCTTTCTAGACAGTCTTCCTAGAACTCCCTCTCATACCCTTTGTAGTCCAGTCACGCTGGCCTACTTACCATTGCCTGTGTATGACATTCTGTCTCTCACTTTGGTGCCTTTGCACGAGCTGTCTCACATGCTTAAAATGTTTTTTTCTCTTCACTTTTAGCCTCTTGCAATCCCCAATTTCTTTAGAAATCAAGCGTCACTTCCCACATAAAGTCTTTTCTGGCACTCTTCCCTCCCCTCCCCAGTTCCTTTGTATTTATTTTATATTTTTTATCTTGGTACAAATTGCCTCTGTTGGATAGAAAATAGATACTTTTAGGACAGAAGCTGTTTCAATATTATCTTTGGATGCTCAGAGACTAGCAGAGGGCCTGGCATATGGTAGACACTTAATAAATGCTCGCAGAATTGAATTAGGTTACTCAGGTCCAGATGGGTTCTGCAGGCAACAGGATGATAGGGGGTAGATAGTGAGTGGTACCTCAAACTTCTTCAATGGTGCTGAAACACATCCTAGAAATGCTATATGCTTCCTCAGCAGACAGGGAGCACTGGTGGTCAAGCTCTGTTGGAGTAAGCCCTTAGTCCCTGGTACCATTAAGAAGCATCTGAGTACCCCTACCCCAAACCCCAATCACTGATGCTCACCGAGGTCTCACTTCAGCCAGGCTGTCTATCAATGAAGTCCAATGAGCAAAAACAGCATTTCTAGCTGCTATCTTTGCTCAAAGTACAGGCTGTTCTCTCATTTAGGGGGAAGGTTAAAGGGCTTTGAGATATCTTTCCTCTCTCAAGGTTCCTGGAAAGAAATGGAAAAGAATCATAAAAATTACAAAAAGAATAACAAAGGATCTGAAGAGGAAAAGAGGAATTGAATTCCAAACTTGTGTTAGGGAGTTGGAGGGTAAAAGAATGTAATGAAGTTAAGAAAAGGAAGGAGAAAGACCATGGAATAACTGTAGCTAAACAAATAGCTATGAGACTCCTCTTAGGGTGAGAGGTTGGACCGGTGGTGGCTGGGAACTCCCTCCTGAGGAGTTCTGAGACATTAACAAGAGAGAGATCTACATCCAGGAACGGAGAGGAAACGTCCTAAGATTAGCCACATTGGATGACTATTTACCTCTTCTGCTGTTTCACATAAAAGCTGGGATCTAGAAAGCCTTGAGAAGGCTGATGAGGTCCTGGGCAAGAAAAGTGAGGAAATCAGGACCACAGGTAATCCTTAAATCAACCTTACCCATAAAAGGCAAAGGCTTCAGACAGGCAGATTTACATTCTTTTTCTTTATTAAAGCTTTTTATTTTTCAATCTATATGCATGGATATTTCTTCAACATTAACCCTTGCAGAGAACCTTGTATTCCAATTTTCCCCACCCTTCCCTCACCTCCTCCCTCAGATGGCAAGTAGACTAATATATGTTAAACATGGTAGAAATATATGGTAAATCCAATATATGCATTCCTTTCCTCACAGGTGGCAGCAGTCATTTCTGTCCAGCTCATCTTCTTGCGTGGATTCATGAGTATACTTCTAGTATTTATTCACAAGAAAAATAGATAAATTGAGAAACATCAGAGTAATATGCATTCAATTTCAATTTATTTATACAATTATCTTGCTGCACAAGAAAAATCAAATCAAACCAGAAAAAAATGAGAAATAAAACAAAGTGAAAGCAAACAGCAACAGAAAGAGTAAGAATACTATGTTGTGATCCACATTTAGTCCCCACAGTCCTCTCTCTGGGTACAGATGACTCTCTTCAACACAAGGCCATTGGAACTGGTCTGAATCATTTCACTGGTGAAGAGAGCCACTTCCATCAGAATTGATCATCGTGTAATCTTGTTGTTGCCATATACAATGATCTCCTGGTTCTGCTCATTTCATTTAGCATCACTTCATTCTAGTCTCTCCAGGCCTCTCTGAAATCATTCTGCTGATCATTTATTATAGAACAATAATATTCCATAGCATTCATACACCATAACTTGTTCAGCCATTCTCCAACTGATGAGCATCCCCTTAGTTTCTTGCCACTATAAATAGAGCTGCCACAAACATTTTTGCACATATGGGTCCCTTTCCCTCCTTTAAGATCTCTTTGGGATATAAGCCCTGGAGTAACACTGCTGGGGCAAAGTGTCTGCACAGTTGGATAACTCTTTGGGCATGGGCCCAAATTGCCCTCCACATGGTTGGACCAGTTCACAACTCCACAAGAATGTATTAATGTCCCAGTTTTCCTACAGCCCCTCCAACATTCATCATTATCTTTTCCTGTCATCTTAGCCATCTGAGAGGTATACCTCAGGGTTGTCTTACTTTGTCTTTCTCTTATCAATAATGATTTAGAATACCTTTTCATAGGACTAGAAATAGTTTCAATTTCTTTATCTGAAAATCGTCTATTCATATTCTTTCACCATTTCTCAATTGGAGAATGGCTTGAATTCTTATAAATGTGAGTCAATTCTCTATGTATTTTAGAAATGAGGCTTTTATCAGAACCCTTGAATGTACAAATGTTTTCCCTGTTTATTGCTTCCTTTGTAATCTTGGAAGCAGACTAAATTGAACAAGACTCTCAAGTGAAAAGGAAGAGAAAAGGAGAAAAATATCTACATATAATGATGCTTTTCTATGCGCTGGAAAACATGGCAGAATCATAGAATCTCAAGACTGGAAAGGACCACAGAAGCTGCCTAATCCCACCCATACTTGATCATGCTTTCCCTCTACAACGTGGCCATGTGGTCTTTGGAACTTTGCCTGTAGACCTCCGGTGAGGGTGGGGGTGGGGATCTGCCATCTCTCAAGGCAGCTAGTTACTCTTATGGCTCAGACAATTAGGAATTTTTTCCCTGAGAGCAAGCAAGGTGGGTTTACTGCTGGCTCCTTTTTATGGATTTCTGAGCATCTCTACTATTAGTCTTCTTGTAAGTATTCTCTGTGGTATACATGGGCACTTTTTACCTTCCTCCTTAGTGAGGTAAAGTGAAAAGAGTAGACAGATGGATAGTTACTGTGAGAGTGGAGAGAAGGTGCCCAAAGAGCAGAGGAGCAGGAGAACATCGGAAAGTTGGGATTTTGAAACTCCTGAAGATAAGCAAATAAATACAAAGTAATGAGGGGAGTGGAGAACAAACAACTGGGAGCTTCAGGAAAGGCCTCTAGGAGGAGGAGGTGGCCTCTGAATTAGGCCTTGAAAGAAGCCAGATTTTCCAAGAGGCAGCCCCAAGTACAGAGAGCCTGCCAGGAATGGGGGGGGGGGGAAAGAGCTTGTGCACAGTCCCAGAAGTGGGAAAGAGAATGTCAGATAGGGATGGCATAGTGGGAAGAGCCACAAGGCCAGTTTGGCTGGAACAGGGAGTACAGGGAGAGGGAGTATTATGACATCCATCTGGAAAGATAGTCTTAAGTCTGCCTGGAAGGTACCTCAAATGCGAAACAGAGAACTCTAGAGATAATTCTTTTAGAGGCAATAGAAATAAACTAATGATTCTCAAGCAGAGGAATGACATTGTCAACACTGGGCTTTAGGAATATCAATTAGGCAGCTATTTGGAGGGTGAATTGGAGAAGGAAGGTGATACGTGCAGCTAGATCAAGAAGGATGCTATTGCAACAGTCCAGGAAAGACTAGGGTGGTGGCTGTCCAAGGGCAGTGAAGTGGAACCACTGAAGAATGAATGGTGTTATCCTTCTCTTCTTCCACAAAGACCTCAGTCATAACCACTCAACTTTCCCACAGATACACCGCCTGCATCTGAAAGACAGCCAGAGAAATAATACCAGGAGAAGCAAAGAATCTTAAATTACATCCTTTCCCTTCATCAGAAAAAGGACCTTTAGCTTGGGAGGGGGGAGGATTCCTTTCCTAGCAGGTGGCAGCAGTCATTTCTGTCCAGCTTATCTCTTTGCATGGATTCATGATGTACTTCTAGTATTTACAAGAAAAACAGACAAATTGAGAAAGAAAACACCAGAGTAAGTTAAGTAGAAGTGATTATAAAAGAAATCTACCATGGCCATGGATTGGATTCATGAGAGGCCCTAACATTTCTTAAGCTCCTCTACAGTTCTCTCAGCTTAGTTTCTACCAACCTAGTGCTGTATAAGCTAGAGCATCTGGACCCATTCGGGCACACAGAGAACTAGGCTGAAAGGAACTAGAAACTGACTGGATGCCCCTAAGTTGGGAAATGGCTGAATAAGTTATGGTATATGAAGGTACTGGATTAATATTGTTCTAGGAAAAATGATCAGCAGGCTGATTTCAGAAAAGCCTGGAACTGATGCTGAGTGAAGTGAGCAGAACCAAGAGAATATTGTACACAGTAGCAAGATTATGTGATGATCAACTGTGATGGACTTGGCTCTTTTTAACAATGAGGTGATTCAAGGCAGTTCTAATAGACTTGTAATGGAAAGTGCCATCCACATTTAGAGAAAGAACTATGAAGACTGAATGTGGATCAAAGCATAGTATTTTCATCTTTTTGTTGTTGTTGTTTGTTCGCTTGTTTTTTTTTTCTTTTTTTCTCATGTTTTTTTTCCCTTTTGATTTTTTTTTTTTTTTGCTCAGCATGACAAATATGGAAATATGTTTAGAGGAATTACACATGTTTACCCTATGGCAGATTGCTTGCTGTCTAGTGAAGGGGTAGAAAGGAGAAGAGAAAGACAAATTTGGAACACAAGGTTTTGTGAAGGCGAATGTTGAAAACTATCTTTGCATGTATTTGGAAAAATAAAATACCATTTAAAAAGAGAGAACTGGCTCAAAGGATCATAGGATTTAAAACTCGAAGCAACCTTTAAAGTTCTCTCAGTTTATTTCCTCATTTTATAGAGGAAGATTCTGAAGCCCAGAGGTTAAAATAACTTACCAAGGTCACTTATAGCTTGGTGAAGTTGTTACATTGGACCTGAAGGAAGAATTGGGTTTGAATCACTGTCTTCCTCTACTCCCTTCTCTGTCTTTTCCCCCCTCGCCTCTACCAACTCTAATGGTGTGATTCTGGATTTCTGAGCTACTCAAGCAGTCTTAATTTCCTCACCTTCAAAGTGATACCTATCTCACTGGATTGGCATAAAGATTGAACTGGAGAGAGAGACCAGATCTAGTATTTTACTGGGATAGAGAAAGGGGAAAGGTGCTCAAGGAAGAAGAATACTTTTTGTCAGCGCAGGGCAACACCTCAGCAACTTATAGTTCAGGTACTTAGGACACTGATGGACTTGGACTTGGAAGATCCAAGGTTCTTTCCTGCTCTAAATCCTTGACGCTGTGAAAAATGGTTTGCAAACCTTAAAATGCAATGTAAATGCTAGATAACAGCAGGTCAGACTGGGATTTAAGCCCATATCCTTTGCTTTCAAGTCCCAATACTCTTCTCACTATATAGCATGTTGATATTGTTGTTGCTGTGTTGTTCACTTATGTTCAACTTCATGATCCCATGGAGCATGGCATGCCAGGTTCTTCTGTTCTCTACTATCTTCAAAGTCTGTCTAAGCGCATGTTCATTGTTTTCATTACTATCTCTCCTTCTCATCCTCTTTTGTGCCCCCCCCCCTTTTTGGCTTCAGTCTTTCCCCAGCATCAAGGTCTTTTCCAGTGAGTCCCATCTTCTCATTATGTGGCCAGAATATTTAAGCTCCAGTTTCAGTATTTGACTTTCCAGTGAAGAGAAGAAATTTGTATTGAGTGATTTGATCTCCTTTCTGTATCATAAGTCTTCTCTAGCATCGTAATTCGAAGACATTTAGTTCAATTCTCACATCCATACATTGCAACTGGAAAAGCCATAGACTCTATGGACCTTTGTTGGCAAGGTGATGTCTCTGCCTTTTATGATGTTGCCCAGATTTACTATATACCAGATTTTTCTTCCAAGGAGAAAGTATCTTTTAATTTCATGGCTGCAGTTGCTATCTGCAGTGATCTTTGATCCCAAGAATATAAAATCTGACATTGCTTTTAACATTTGCCATCTCTGATTACCCTCACACTTATTATGGGTTTCAGTAACCTAGGTAAGCTGGGAAAAGTTCATTTATCGAACAATCATCCCTCACCTCTAACATTACCCCCTTACCCTGACCCCAGCTAATAGTGATAAAAATCCTTTGGAGAGAGAGGTAAGATATGGTTTCAATCAATGGTATCAAACTAAATAGTATTCCTGATAACCACAATGACTTCAAAACTCACAAATTAACATTATCTTTGCTGTATTCTATTTTTTTCTTTTATTAAACATTCTCCAATTAGATTGTAATCTTGTTCAGGCCAGATTCAGAGAATTTGGGGGCTCATGAGTTTGACACCTCTGGTCTAGAAGAAAAAAAGGTTGGTTTTGGACATGCTGAGTTGGAAATGTTCTTGGGACTTCTAGATTGAAATGCTGAATAAGCTATCAGTGATGTGGGACTGAAGCTCAGAGGAGAGACAGGACCGGATATATAGATTTGAGCAACATCTGCATAGACATAACAGCCCATGAGAGCTGATGCATTTGCCCGAATTTGCAGTTAGAGGGCTTGATATTGATGAAGACCCAACAAAGGGAACTGAGAAGTCAGATATATTGAAGAGAGCAATGTTAAGAACACTCAGAGTGGAAAGTCCATCCAAGGAGGAGAGTTTGGATCAAAGGCTACAGAGAGGTAAAGAAGGATGAAGATTGAGAAGCATCTGATTTGGCCATTTAAAGATCATTGCTAACTTTGGAGAGGGCCCTTTCAATTCAGTGATGAGGTCTGAAGACAGACTGTGGAGGAGGAAGGAATGAATGAGAAAAGAGAAAGTTGAGGCAGTGAGTAGAGATACCTTTTTCAAGTTTAGCTGAAAAAAGGGAGTAAAGATGGGGAATGGCAGGGTCTACCTACTGTTGATTTTCAAAATACTATAAGTCTTTGTGTGAAGTAAGAATCCCCCACAAAGCACTGCTTCCAACTGGGATGGGACTGTCTACCAGTCTATTATTGGTCTCAGAAACTCCCTTTCTTCCTGCTCCAGCTGGTAGTTTCTCATCAAAGAGGTTGTCCTAGAGCATGTTTTAACACTGAAGAATGCTGAGATGTGAGGGTGGATGATGGGTATAGAACATTACTTATATTTTCAGATTTGGTCGATGTATTGGTTAGTTTTGTTGAACTGTTTCTTTGCTTTCTCTTTTATTCTTTGTTTTAAGAGAAGACCATCTGGGGAGGGAAGTTATATTTGAAAATGAAGATATAAAAAAAATAGAACAATCAAACATTTAAAAATTCATTTAAAAAGCCACGTCGGGGTATCCCACAGCCCAAATGGAATATGACACGATATTCATGTTAACTAGAGCATGTCAGTAAAACTGTGTTCTATTCATTCCCTTCATGGATACAAAATCATAGGTGGGACAGGCAGTGTTGACAGGTGCTCTCAAAGACTTAGCTTAAATACTTCCAGTGATCCAGAGCCCAGAACTTTGCAGGACAACCCAGCTCACCAGGCAATGGCTCAGGCTATTTATTTGTCCTGATATTTGCATAAATCTGCCTTTCTCTCTGTTAGCCATTGCTCCTAGTTACCATTTCCACAAGCATTTATTTAGTATCTACTATGTGCTAGGCATATATTACCCCCTGGAGATGAGAAGTTTAAGAAATGATTTTCTTTCATAGAACCTGCCATCTACTGAGGAAAACCTGAGTGCGAATACTGATTCTGATGCTTCTCACCTGCTTACTTTGGGCAAGGTATCTAACCTGGGGTTTCAGTTTCCTCCCCTGTAAAATAGGGGAATTGTACTAGATGGTCTCTGTAACCAGCTTTTGATGAGCCATTGTACACATACACGTGCTATTATACACATACAAATATGTTTATATTATTCATGTATTTATGTGTATAACCTTTATATGATATAGAGATAGACATACCTGTCTACAAAGACATATATATAATATATACACACATTAATATAATATATAATTATATATAAATATATTATTATTAATATAATATAGAATGTGATAATGTATATAATATATACACATATACATATATTGCACACATATATATGCATACTTGGGGAAGAGAGATGGACAAGATCTGTTTTGTGGCCCACGACAGAGAAAAAGTAAAGAACACCTAGACTAGATGTTCTCATCTTTTTGGATTGATAGCACTTCCCTTTGAATACATTGGGCACAGGTCTTGTTCTTGTATATGCCTGTTGTCATTTGAGGCCAGTAAAACCTATTCCACACCAGATCTAGAATTTTCTCTTGCCCTGAGTGTCCCAAATCACCACGTGGGGATTTCCTAGCCACAGGTCAGCAGGGAAGAACAAATTGCCTTCTCATAACTCATTTGCCTTGCTCAGAACCAGTACTGCACAGCCAAGCTCCCATTGTTATCACTAATGCAATGAGAGGTATGCACTAGGGGAAGCTGAATGTGACTTTTTGAGGATCACATCCCTGTGCTTAGAGCCCAGTGTCAATATTTGACTTTTATCTTATAGCTGGGTGCACTGCTAACTGTCCATCTTCAATCTGTTTAGAGAAGAAAGCTACAAAATTCACTTCTACCAAGGAAACTTCCTCTAGAGAGTGGGCCCCATCCTCTGTGATGTTTTCCAATGTAAGGGCCCTGCTCCCTGCTTCCCTCCATCCAAGAAGTTTTTATTCAGTTTTTATTCATGTGACAGATAATGTGCTAGATGCTGGGGATCCAAAGATAATCATAACAGCCCCTGCCCTTAAGGAGCTTCAGTCTATTCAGGGGAAAAGAACATCTTTACAACCGAGTAAATACAAATCATATACAAAAGCATTCGATGCCATCAATCAACTTCATCTACTCCATAATTTCTCATGTAGGAGGCCTATGGGGCAGAGAATCTGAGTCCACATTGGTTCTTCCTAGGTTGGGGATGGCCAAGAAATAAGTGTAGTCAAAGGTACCAACTATCCCATGTATCACTTGTCAGAATTGTAGTCTATCTGTACTTGGAATCAAGCTCCACACAGGATTTCAAAGTCAGGAATGCCAATCTATGGAGAGTGTAAGGAATCTCTTTGCTTGTGAATCCCTTACTGGTAAATGGGACATCTGGGGGGGGGGCAATAAATAGAGTGCTGGGCCTGAAGTCAGGAACACTTAAGTTTAAATTTGCCTCAGATACTTATTTAGATGGGAGATGATGCATTTAAGTCATTTGATTTCTCTCAGCTTCAGTTTCCTTATCTGTCAATTTGAAATAAAAATGTCATCTACCTCATAGAGTTGTGAAGATCAAATGAGATAACATATAGCAAACACTACAAAGTTTAAAAACCATGCAACAGTATCATTGTTGTTATTGTTATTACAAATGAATTTTCTTAATCATGATAACCCTTATACAAGATGTCCCTGCCAGACTATCTAGGATGGAGTCAATGTGAAACAAAGGATTTATTTGGAACAAAAACCAAAAGCGTGCATGAGGTTCCTTAACAAATCATTCAGATCCTTTCATACATTTCATGCCAGTGATCTTGAAAAAAGGTACAGAAAGATCTAGTCCAGATTGTCCCCATCTGTCTTTCTGCTTGAGCTTTCTTCTAGATATATATTCATGGAAGAAAATAAAAAACTTTACGTGATGGCATTTGGGATCCAAACTTAGTATTCCATGGGTATAGAGAACCCACAGTGAGGAAACTTTGGTTCTCCTAATATACAGATTGGCTCAGCAATTTCTCTTAGAGAGATGCCTGGGGAAACTGAGAGTGGCCCTAGAATCAGGAGGACCTGAGGCCAAATCCTGCCTCAGATGCTTGACATTTACTAGTTGTGTGACCCTGGACTTAACTCCACTTAACCTCAACAGAAAGAAAGAGAAAGAAAGAAAGAAAGGAAGGAAGAAAGAAAGAAAGAAAGAAAGAAAGAAGGAAAAAAAGAAAAAGAAAGAAAGAAAGAAAGAAAGAGAGAGAGAGGAAGAGAGAGAGAAAGAGAGAAAGAGAGGAAGGACGGAAGGAAGGATGGAAAGAAGGAAGGAAGGAAGGAAGGAAGGAAGGAAGGAAGGAAGGAAGGAAGGAAGGAAGGAAGGAAGGAAGGAAGGAAAGAAGGAAGGAAGGAAGGAAGGAAAGAAGGAAGGAAGGAAGGAAGGAAGGAAGGAAGGAAGGAAGGAAGGAAGGAAGGAAGGAAGGAAGGAAGGAAGGAAGGAAGAAATAGACTCACCATCCCATTGAGTACTGGGCTTGGCATCAGGATGACCTGAGTTTGAATTCAGCATCAGATACTTACTAGCTGTGTGACCCTGGACATGCCCTGTTTGCTTGAATCCCATTGTAGAGACGACAGCCATATTCACCTCATCTTCTACTGGGGGGAAATTGATCATTTCCACTATGTCCAGTACTGAGAATTTCTGACAGCCCACAGCCCATGTAGGGCTACTTGAACTGCATTCACCTTACTCCTCTTATTAAGTTAACAGTCCCCACACATCCTAATCTCCCTATTTTTTTTCTTTATAGTACTGGACAAAGAATGCAAACTACAGGATTTCATGATGATGCTGTTGATTAATATTTTTCAGCTAGTTCCTAAAGCCCTTAAGAATTGTGAGCAATGTTTATGGAATACAATACACATTTCTAAGTACCTCAGATTCTGACATCTTATACTACAAGGAAGTCACGCAGGTTGTGAGAGCCAAGAATTTATGTTAACTACACTTGCTACCTCTCTATCTTCCCCTTCTTTATCCCATTTTCCCTTTTTTCTCTTACATTCTATTTCCTTTGCTTTTTCTGTCTCTGTTCTGTTCTTTAAAGATAGCTCCAATTTTTACTTCTTTCTGTAAATGAGTGAATGAAATAGATTATAACTCCTTAAGAGTACAGACTGCCTTTTCTCTCTTTTTGTATCCCTAGCACTTAGCACAATGTCTGGCTATATATATTAGGTACTTAATAAATGTTTATTGATTGGATGAATTCATTAAGTATTTAATAAATATCTAGAAACGAGCTTTCAAATACAAAAGCAATGACCGTCCCTGTTCTCAAAGGAGCTTATATTCTAATGGAGGATAAACACATAAGAGAGTAAGTAATACAGAGCCCAAAAGTTACTAGAGATGTTATTGGATCTGATGAGAGAAGACTAACATACATCCCATCACCCTGTTCACTCTGGAACTGGAAGAGGAAGGGGGCAAAGCAAAGGGTGTTCCAACAGCAACTGCACTGAGTGGCTCTGTGAAGAGGCTGTGGAGGAGGCAACTGGAGAAGATGAAGTGAGATGATACATAATTCTGGATTTTTTGAAATAGTGGACCAGGAGAGGTAATCACCAGTCAGATAGAGGGATATTCTTCCAGTTCATGGTATCTAATGCAGATGGAGTATACCACTGACCAAGAGGTCTTAATCATAGCAGCTCTTCCTACCACACTGATACAGGATGAAAGAGCTACCAGTAACCTTGGGGTACTGAAAGAGCAGGTCTTTGGTTCAGTAAGCATTCACTGAACACCTATCGTGTGCCAGGCATACAAAGACCAACCTTAAGGAACTTATATGATGCAGAAGAAACAACATGTACACTTACAAGTGAATATAATTTTTGATTTGTTTAGCCTCATAGGGAACTTTGTGGTGAGGAAACTTCCATTACTAATGCAGGGAAGCAAGTGTTCTGCAATTATTGTCTTGGAGCGTTGCCTGGGTCACTGAGAGTTTAAGTGGCTTGTCCAAGATCACACACATAGCTACTATTTATAAGAGATGAAAAAAAGGTGGTCTTCCCTGCCACCCAGGCAAGCTTTTTTTGGGCTTTGTTGACTAAAATTTGTGAAAATATATGAAACATACCAATTACTTTTTTCAAAGCTTTTTTCTCTTTTTTTATTATAGCTTTTTATTTACAAAACATATGCATGGGTAATTTTTCAGCATTGACAGTTGTAAATCCTTTTGTTGCAACTTTTCTTCTCCTTCCCCTGATCCTCTCCCCTAGATGACAGGTAGACCAATACATGTTAAATATGTTAATGTATATGTTAAATCCAATATATGTATTCATATCCATACAATTATTTTGCTGTAGAAGAAAAATTGGAACAAGAAGAAAAAAAAACTGAGAAAGCAAACAACAACAGAAAGAGTGAGAATGCTATGTTGTGTTCCACACTCAGTTCCCACAGGCCTCTCTCTGGATGTAGATGGCTCTCTTCATCACTGAACAAGTGGAACTGGTTTGAATCATCTCAATGTTGAAGAGAGCCACGTCCATCAGAATTGGTCATCCTATAATCTTCTCGCCATGTACAATGATCTCCTGGTCCTGCTCATTTCACTCAGCATCAGTTTGTGTAAGTGTCTCCAGGCCTTTCTGAAATCATCCTGCTGGTCATTTCTTACAGAACAATAATATTCCATAATATTTATATACCACAATTTATTCAGCCATTCTCCAATTGATGGGCAGCCACTCAGTTTCCAGTTTCTGGCCACTACAAAGAGGGCTGCCACAAACATTCTTGCACACATAGGTCCCTTTCCCTTCTTTAAGATCTCTTTGGGATACAGACCCCAGGAATGGCACTGCTGGGTCAAAGGGTATTCACAGTTTAATAACTCTTTGGGCATAGTTCCAAATTGCTCTCCAGAATGGTTGAATCAGTTCACAATTTCACCAACAATGTATTAGTGTCCCAGTTTTCCCACATCCCCTGCAACATTCATCATTAACTTTTCCTGTCATCTTAGCCAGTCTGACAGGTGTGTAGTGGCATACCAATTAATTGTTAGTGAGGAGGAGAAGATGGAGAATTTTTGCATCCCTGGGATTTAGTACAGTGCCTGGCACATAGCAAGCACTTACAAATTTTTGCTTTATTGACCTAGGTGGGGAGAGGATCAGAAGAGGTTTCATGTAAATGTACCACTGTGACAGTGTTCAAAAAAGGAAAGAAACAAGCATTAATTAACTGCAGCTACATGGCACAGTGGACAGAGCACCAGACTTGGAGTCAGGAGGACCTAAGTTCAAATCCAGTCTCAGACACTTGATACTTACTTAGCTGCGTGACCCTAGACAAATCACTTAACTCCAATTGCCTCACCAAAAAAAGAGTGCCAATGATGTGATAAGCACTGTCCTAAGTGCTTTATAAGTATTATCTCAATGGACCTATCCTGTGAGATCGGTGTAATAGCATTTTACAATTGAGGAAACTGAGGCAGACAGAAATTAAGTGATTTGCTCAAGGTCATACTTAGACTGAGATCTTCCTGACCTCCTGACTTTATCCACTGTGTCGCCTAGCTTCATGAGTGACCGGATTTTTCAGAAAGAACAAAAGCTGTTATTGGTTGCTAGCATATTAAGCAGCATGAATGATAGTCAATGGATTTAGGTGGATTGGATTGTTTGCAAAGCACATATGAGGCCTAGGGCACCCTGAGGGATGTCCCAAGACATTACTCGGGTTCCCCAAAAGAGGTTTTGCTTAATGAGCTTGTCTCTGTATCTTCTGAGCAGAGATAAGGCAGTTGGGGGGGGGGTTGGGTGAGGGATCCCTATATGGCAACACTTCCCTTCCATGGTTGCTCCATGCCTTTTGACAGTACCATATGATACTGTCAAACCATTGGTATGATACCATACCATTTCCTGGTGCACTTTTTCCTGTAAGAACTGAGTCTCTGAGGAGATTAATTTTAGTGCCATCAAGCCTACAATACAATCCCTTTGTAAGGATGGGTTTGAAACCACCCCAGCCCTATTTTAGCTTTGATTCCTTAATTATATCTCAGTCAGTCATAGGCTTTAGCCTAAGTGCAAAAAGTCCTTCAAAAGGAATGATGTTGTACAGAAATCTGTTCAGAAAGGCCAGGGAAAATTGGCCATGCCCCAAGGGTCATCTATAAATTAGCAAGCTAATTAGAACCAGATTCTTTGGAAAGGTTGGATTATGCTAGGAGTTCACTTAATCCCTTGAGCCAGAATTACTTGGAAAGGAAGGAGAGGACTTGGCACTGACCTTGGCCTACTTCTCCCCCCAACCCCTATTTGGCCAGTAGGCTTTGTGAGTTTTGAAAGATCCAAAGGATTTTGGACTTCCTATCTTCCCATCTGTGTCTTAGTCCTATTCCTTGATCGACTGACAGCAATGTCTGCATCAGGAGCCAAGGACAGATGGATGAAGATCCCCCTGTGTATAAGGGGAGCTTCTTGAGTATCTCATGAATGGAAGAAAAGGACTTTAAGCAATCAGGGGCTCAGAGTACTTCTTGCTATATGTGTTCTCTTTAAACTTGAGCCCATTTACCCCTAGACTCTGTATGTTTCTGGTATACAAGGACATTCTGTACCAACACTATTATTCTACTACCCCCTAAGAGGCTTAGTTAAGGCTAGTAGACTAAGGCTTTGTGCTTAGCATAGTGCCTAGCACATAGTAGGTATTTACTGATTAAGTTGACTCTCTGCTGATAATTTTGGGGGATAGCATATTTGTGAAGACTTGAGCTGGTGACATTAGAGAATCATCTCTAACTCCTCAAAGGCACCACTAGAACCTCAAGGGGGACATGTAGCTTGGATATAGAACTAAGATTTATCTGTGAGAGTGGGATGGGGATAAGAATCTTCAGCACTTATATGGGCTATACCTTCTGTTCTGCCCTGAACACCAGATCCATGTTAAGGGTTCAAAGAGAATTCTTCACTAACTGAAAAGATTCTAAACCTACAGAAACATCTCTAGCATTTCCTTTCAGGTATGGAGGCTGTTGCTCATGTTGGTGGCACTAAGAAAAGCTCCTTCAGCTTTCTGGACAGATTTAACAGGCGCCAAGTGCAGATGTAGCCCAGAGACCCAGGGAGGTGCAGGATTTCTGTACTGGGGGAATGTACTGGAAGGCTCTTAGCCAAAATATAGCAGCATCAGCTATACTCTATCCTGGTTCAGAAACCAGTGAATCAGCAGACTAGATGTGAGACATGCAAGCAAATACAAAAGGCAAATAGTGAGCCCCTGAACCCAAGCATAACATGGGACTTGGCCACACCCACTCAGTACAGGAAGGAAGTCAGCAGCACTGACTCAGGGCAGTGTGAGGAAGCTTGGGACAATCTCCCCTTTGCCTAAGAGCAGATCCCAACCTTTAAAAATGAGCAAAAAGGCAAAAATAACTCTGACTAGAGATAGCTTTTATAGAGACAGAGAAGAACAGACTTCAAACCATGAGGACACTAAAGGCAAATCACATCCAGATGAAGCCCCCAAAGGTGATATGAGTTGATCCCCATCTCACAAGGCTGTCTTGCAAGAATTCAAAAAGGATCTTCAAAGAGAGTTAGAAGAAAAATGGGGAAAGGAAATGAGAAAATTGCAAGAGGGTATGGAAAAGGAAACAGAAATTAACTGAAGAAAACTTAAAAAATAGGTTTGACGAAATGAAAAAGCATATAACTCCTTACAAAATAGATTTGATTAAATGGAAAAAGAAACCAACTCATTGAAAAACAGAATTTGTGAAATGGAAAAACTATGGTTGATATTTGAATTGTTTCTTTCAGGATCCTTGGAGTTTTCATGTTGGAATCTCTTTCAGGAGGTGATCAATGAATTCTTTCACTTTAAAGGATTGAAGGGCCTGCAGTCTTATATTCTAAAAGGGACCATATTTGGATCATAAAAGGAATTTGGTAGGACTTCTCTCCCTGTTTTTTCAAATAGTTTGCATAGTATTGGAGTTAATTGTTCTTTAAATGTTTGGTAGAATTCACATGTAAATCCATCTGGTCCTGGGGATTTTTTCTTGGGGAGTTAATTAATAGCTTATTCTAATTCTTTTTCTAAAATGGGACGACTTAAGTAATTTATTTTCTTCTCTGTTAATCTGGGTAATCCAGATTTTTGTCAGTATTCCTCCATTTCACTTAGATTATCAGATTTATTGACATATGGTTGGGCAAAATAACTACTAATTATTGCTCTAACTTCCTCTTCATTGGCACAAAGTTTTCCCTTTTCATTTTTGATACTAACAATTTGTTTTTCTTCTTTCCTTTTTCTAATCAAATTAACTAAAGGTTTGTCTATTTTGATTTCTTTTCATAAAACCAGCTCTTGTTTTTATTTATTAATTCAATAGTTTTGTTCCTTATATTTTATTAATTTCCCCTTTTATTTTCAGAATTTCAAAATTGCATTTAATTGGAAGTTTTAAATTTGTTTCTAGCTTTTTTAGTTGAATGCCCAAATCATTGATCTTCTCCTTCTCTATTTTATGTAATTAAGCATCTACAGATATAAAAATTCCCCTAAGAACTGCTTTGGTTGCATCCCATAAATTTTGGTATGTTGTCTCATTAATGTCATTCTCTTAGATGAAATTATCGATTGTATCTATCATTTTTGTTTCACCCACTCATTCTTTAGGATTAGATTATTTAGTTTTCAATTAATTTTTGGTCTATTTTCCCCTGGCCTTTGATTTCATGTAATTTTTTATTGAATCATAATCTGAAAAAAATGTATTTACTATTTCTGCCTTTCTGCATTTGATTTTTTTGGGTTTTATGCCCTAATACATGGTCAATTTTTGACTAGGTTCCATGTACTGCAAAGAAAAAAATATATTCCTTTCTTTCTCCAATTTTCTCCAAAGGTTTATTATACATAAATTTTCCAGAATTCTATTTATCTCCTTAACTACTTTCTTATTTATTTTGTGGCTTAATTTATTTAGTTCTGAGAGAGCAAGGCTAAGATTCTCCACTGGTATGGTTTGCTGTCTAATTCTACTTGAGGCTCTTTTAACTTCTCTAGGAATTTGGATGCTATATCCCTTAGTGCATAGATGTTTAATATTGATATTACTTCATTATCTATGGTACTATTTAGCAAGATGTAGTTTCCTTCCTTATCTCTTTTACTTACATCCATTTTTGCTTTTTCTGAGATCAGGATCACCACCCCTGCTTTTTTTACTTCACCTAAAGCATAATTGATTCTGCTCCAGCCTTTTACCTTTACTCTGAATGTATCACTCTGCTTTAAATGTATTTCTTGTAAAGAACATATTGTAGGATTCTGGTTTTTAATTCAGTCTGCTACCCACTTCTGTTTTATGGGAGAGTTCATTCCATTCACATTGATTCACTGTTAAAATTATTAACTCTATATTTCTCACCATCTTGTTTTCCCCAAGTTGTACTTTTCTTTTTCCTTTCCCCCTTTCCCTCCTCTCCAGTATTTTGCTTCTGACTACCACCTCCCTCAAACAGCCCTCCCCTTTTACAGCCCTTCCCCCTTTCTTATACCTTTCCCCTCCTACTTCTCTATAGGGTGAGATAAGTTTCTCGGTGGAGCTAAATATGTCTGATAGTCTCTCTTTGAGCCAAATCTGATGAGAGTAAGATTCTTACAATGCTCATCCTCCTCCTTTCTTTCCCTCAATTGCAATAGATCTTTTTTGCCACCTCATGAGATGTAATTTACTTCATTTTAATTCCATTTTCCTGTTCTTCCATCAGAATCCCATTTCCTCCTCTAGTTTCTTTATATCATTACAATAAAATCAAATTATACCTGCACCCCCTAAGGATACTTATAACAAAGATACAGATCTCAACATCTCAGATTTCACTATATGATCTTCTCATATAGAGATGTAAATATTTTAACCTTTAAAAGAAAGTTATTTTTTCTTCCATTTTTTACCTTTTTATGCTTCTCTTGAGTTTTATATTTGAAGATCAAATTTTCTGTTCAGCTCTGGTCTTTTCATCAAGAATAAATGAAAACCATTGAATAGCCATCTTTTCCCCTGAAAGATAATGCTTAATTTTGTTGGTTGATTCTTGGCTATAATCCAGTTCCTTTGCTTTTTGGAATATCAGATTCCAGGCCGTTTGATCCTTTAAAGTGGAAGCTGCTAGGTCCTAGGTAATCTGGATTATGGCTCCTTGACATTTGAATTGTTTCTTTCAGCTTGCTTGTAATATTTTCTCCTTGATCTGATAATTCTGAAATTTAGCTACAATGTTTTTTGGAGTTTTCATTTTGGGGTCTATTTCAGGAAGTAATTGGTGAATTTTTTCAATGGCTATTTTACCCACTAGTTCTAGGACTTCAGGGCAGTTTTCCTTGATGATTTCCTGAAAGATGATGTCTAGGCTCTTTTTTCCATCATGGTTTTCAGGTAGTCCAAATATTCTTAGATTTTCTCTTCTAGATCTATTTTCCAGGTCAGTTGTTTTCCCAATAAGGATTTAACATTTTCTTCTTTTTTTTTTTCATTTTTTTGGTTTTGTTTGACTGATTCTTGAAGTCTCATTGAATCATTCACTTTCATTTGTTTGATTCCAACTTTTAGTGAATTATTTTCTTCAGTTAGTTTTTTTAATGTGCTTTTGCATTTGGCCAATTAAATTTTTAAATGAGTTGATTTGTTCATTTTTTTTCCATTTCACAAATATTCCGTTTTTCAATGAGTTGGTTTCTTTTTCCATTTAGTCACATCTATTTTGTAAAGAGTTATGTGCTTTTTCCATTTCACTAAATCTATTTTTCAAGGAGTTTTCTTCGATTAATTTCTGTGTTTCCTTTTCCATATCCTCTTGCAATGTTCGCATTTCCTTTCCTCATTTTCTTCTAATTCTCTTTTAAGATCCTTTTTGAATTCTTCCAAGACAGCCTTGTATGATGGGGACCAACTCATATCACCTTTGGGGGCTTCATCTGGATGTGATTTTCCTTTAGTATTCTCAGGATTTGAGGTCTGTTCTCTGTCCCCATAAAAGCTATCTTTGATCAGAGAGAGTCCTTTTTGCTCATTTTTAAAGGTTGAGGTCTGCTCTTAGAGCAAAGGGCAAGCTTCCTCTGCAGGCCACAGTAGGTTTACGCTGTCCTATGCTGTCCTGTGTCAGTGCTGTTGACTTCCCTACTGTGCTGAGTGGGCTTAGCCAAGTTCTCTGTTACTCTGGGGTTCAAAAGCTCACTATTTGCTTTTTGTATTTCCATTGAATTTTCACATTTCATCTTCTGATCCACTGGCTGCTGATCAGTACAGAATAGCCAACACTACTGTATTTTGGCAAAGAACCCCCCCTCCCCCAGATTCCCTGGAGGGCAGTGTCCCTTGGTCCTTGCAATGTACCTGTACTAGGCCACCTCCTGCTCCCCCCTTGCCCAATTGAAGCAGACTTTTTCTGTATTTTTCCAAAATATATTCTGTTGGAAATTTGTTACACTCCAAATATTTGTGGGTTCTGTCACTCCAAAACCAGTTCAGAGACTTGATCTGGTGTTGATCTGAGGGATGCCAAGAAGAAGAGCTCAGATAAAGACCTGTCTACTCTTTGTCATCTTATTGCCACCCCCAATCATCATATAATCTTGCTGTTGCTGTGTACAATGTTCTCCTGGTTCTGCTCATTTCACTGAGCATCAGTTCATGTAACTCTCTCCAGGCCTCCCCTACTAATCGTTTCTTATAGAACAATAATATTCCATAACATCCATATACCATAACTTATCAGTCATTCCCCAACTGATGGGCATCCACTCAGTTTCCGATTCCTTGCCACTACAAAAAGGCTGTCACAAACATTTTTGCACATGGGTCCCCTTCCTTTTTTATGATCCCTTTGGGATACAGACCTAGTAGAGACACTGAATCAAAGGGTGTGCACAATTTGGTAGCCCTTGGGGCATAATTCCAAATTACTCTCCAGAATGGTCTGACTAGTTCACCACTCTTTGTTCTCTGTATTTTGAAAATGTTTTCTTCTGCACAACTCAAACATGATTAATTTTTAATACAGTGACATCTATTAAAATGGACTTAAATATTTGTATATTAATTATGTCCAGGTGATTCATTTAATCATTTAACAAGCCTACAGTGTGCCAGGCACTGTGTTAAGAACTTGGAACACAAAGAAAGGCAAAATCCCAATTGCTACCTTCAAGGAGCTCACATTTTAAAGGGGGACACAACAAATATGCACATACAGAACTCTAGGAATTTTCTTTGGCTGTTCCACATGGCTGGGATTCTCTCTCTTCTTCTCCCCCCATTTCTTGACAATTTTATGTATTTATTTTTAACATTCATTTTTTAAAATTTTGGGTTAAAAATTTCCCCTTTCATTTTAGCCCACCCCAGCACCATTGAGAAGACAAGCAATATGATGTCAATTATGCACATGAAGTTGAAAGCTGTCCCTTCTCATCTCTGCCTTCTGATTTCCTTAATTTTCTTCAAGGCCTTTCTTGAAGCCTTTCCCAGTCCATCTTAAGTACAGCACTTTCCCTCTGTTGATTATCTCCTATTTATGCCATATATAGCTTGTTTGTATGCATTTGTTTACATGTGTTCTTCTTCATTAGACTGGGTGATCCTTGAGAGTAGAAACAATTGTCTTCTGCCTTTCTTTGCTGGCACTTAACACAGGACCTGGTACATAGTAGGTACTTAATAAATATTTATTGGCTGACTGCTTGAGCAGATATATACAGAGAAGATGATGTTAATCATAAAGTGAAAGGCATAAATAACTGGGGGCTGGGTGAAGGGGAACACAGAAAGACCTTCAGTAGGAGGTGGGATTTTATCTGAGTCTTGAAGAAACCGAGAGACCTGAAACAGACATGAGGAGGCAGAACATTCCAAGCACTGGGGGAGAGCAAATGCAAAGGGATAAAGAGAGATAATGGCATGTCGTGTTCAAAAAAACCTTAATTTCTAGATGACAGAATGTATGGAAGAGTAAAGAAGTAAAGTTTAAGTTCAAAATGAAGAGTAAAACCTAAGTAGGATAAAATGTTCAAAAGATATGAAGTTATGAAGAGCTTTCGTTACCAAGCAGTTTATATTTAATCCTGGAATAATGGAGAGCCATTTGAGCTCATTGAGCAGGGGTGGTGTATATGTATGTATGAATGTATGCATATGTGTGCATGCATATATATGTGTGTATGTGACATGGAGAACATGGTATAACATGGTCATACCAAAGCTTTAGAAAATTCACCTTGGCAGCTACGTAGAAGGTGGATTAGAATGAAGAGAAATTTGAGACAGTGAGACAAGTTAAAAGGCCAAGTGATGAGGGCCTGAATTAAGGTTGCCACTATATGAGGATTGGAAAGGGACACACAGAAAAAATGATATGGAGGTAGAAATGAAAGATCGGACAATGTATTGGCTATGTGGGGTGAGAGAGAGTCAACAAGATTGTGTATCCGGGATGTTGTCCCACAGGGTAACCCTATGACTAAAACTGCACAAGATTTTGTTAGGATATTTTACAAATCTGTTAAAGTACACGTTTCCAATTCTGAAAATGTATATTAAGGTAGTTGTCATGCAGGAATTAATTTCCTCCTGTTCAGCTTTGATTTCAGGATGCTAGTAAGTCTTCTAATATATTCAACTAAAACATTTTCTTCATGCTTCATGTGTCTTGCCTGAAGGGAGAGAAAGGTACTTCATAGATGTTGTCTTCATCCATTGGTTCAATGTGACCTCTGGATTCATTCTTAAGGCCTTCAGCCTCCATCTTTTCTTATTGTACAGATACAATTTTATCAAACAATAACCTAAAGTAGCAATAGTTAAATACCATTGGGTTTACTGAATGCTGTTTATCACTGGTTGGAGTCTATGAAACTTCACAACCTGAAAAGAGAAATAAAAAATATTTTCCCATAGGCAAAGAAACATGAGGAAAGTAATCCAGCAAGCAAAAGCATAGCAGGAATTCTAAATTTCTCCAATCAGAGATTGAAAGCCTGTATATATGTATATGATGGTAAATATCTATGTATAGGTATATGTGTGTGTAAATATATCTGTGCTTAATTGTAACCTTCATGGGGCAGTGGGAGGAGGAAAGGGGAAAAAAGAATAAGGTAAAATGTGCACAGCAGAGAACAAAGGAAAACCTACAAGGGAGCAAAGAAAAGTTGGACAACTCTGAACACAATGCATAGTATTTATTATACAGGCTTTTTTTGTAATGGAAATTTATCATCTCATATTTTGAACCCCCTCCTATTTTCCATTCTGTAGATGGCAATGTTCCGTTTTCTTTTTCTGTTTTTTTTCCTTTTCCTTTTTTGTATTTGAGTTATAAACAAATAAATTGAAAAAAAATTGATAAAAAGAGACACAAGTCCAGGGGGGAATGCTTGGATGTTTGTTGTCCATATGTAAAACTATTTTCTATTTAAAATATTCTATCAATAAAATAATGTAAAGAAAAAAATCACATAAAGTTATATTTTCAGAGAGATAGTTTAAACTTATTATGGGGCTTTGTTTGCTGAATTGATAGTAAGTTGCTCTCTACACCCTTGGTATTTTGGGGCATATGCATTTACATTTTATTCCTCAGCATTAAAGTTATTATCTCTTCTAAATAGAACTAAGCATGAATTCCATTTTAAAGGAAGGACCAAAATGTACTATTAATCACTCATTTGATATACCTGGATGATATCTATATTGTTCCATTAAAAATTACATTAAATAACTCCATTTTGGGAGATCCTTTTGTGATGATCTCAAAATGTCATCTAGACTGGTGATTGGATTTGACTAGAAATTCCCTTATGTATGTCAGCTGTGTCAAGCTTCTGGTTGCTAGGAGGCTTTGGCAGGAAATTGCTTATTGTCAAAGACATTTGAGTAGAGGGGCATCATAGCCTAAGAGAAGACAGAAATGTTGGTGTAAAGGAGTATGGCCTTCCTCAAGAGCCTTCAGAGAGATAAAAAGGTAGTTTGCTATAAGAATTTGCCCTAATAAAGATAATACTGAATGTTGGAGGGGATGTGGGAAAACTGGGACACTGATTCACTGTTGGTAGAATTGTGAATAAATCCAGCCATTCTGGAGAGCGATTTGGAACTATGCTGAAAAAGTTATCAAACTGTGCATACCCTTTGACCCAGCAGTGTTACTACTGAGCTTATATCCCAAAGAGATACTAAAGAAGGGAAAGGGACCCACATGGGCAAAAATGTTTGTGGCAGCCCTCTTTGTAGTGGCAAGGAACTGGAAACTGAGTGGATGCCCATCAATTGGAAAATGAATAAATTGTGGTATATGAATGCTTTGGAATATTATTGTTCTGTAAGAAATGACCAGCAGGATGATTTCAGAAAGGCCTGGAGAGACTTAGATGAACTGATGCTGAGTGAAATGAGCAGGACCAGGAGATCATTATATACTCCAACATCAATACTATATGATGAACAATTCTGATGGACGTGGCCCTCTTCAGCAATGAGATGAAGCAAATTAGTTCCAATAGAGCAGAAATGAACTGAACCAGCTACACCCAGGGAAAGAACTCTAGGAGATGACTAGGAACCACTCCATAGAATTCCCAATCCCTCTATTTTTGTCCACCTGCATTTTTTGATTTCCTTCACAGGCTAATTATACACTATTTCAAATTCTGATTCTTTTTGTACAGCAAAATAACTGTATGGACATGTATACTTATATTGTATTTAAGTTATACTTTAACATATTTAACATGTATTGGTCAACCTGCCATCTGGGGGAAGGGGGGGGAAGGAGGGGAAAAATTTCAACAAAAGGTTTTTCAACTGTCAATGTTGAAAAAGTACCCATGCATATATCTTATAAATAAAAAGCTATAATAAAAAAAAGAATTTGCCCTAAGCTCTATGAGCAAGAACCACAAAGAACTGAAGACTAAAGAACTTGCTACCAGGAATAATAAAAGGCAAGGAATCCAGAGAAAAAGCCCCAGGTTTGTCTTTGTTCAAGATTTATATCTGATACCCCCTAGTGAGTAGCACAAAAATTTGTCTTTGTTCCTATGAAGTTTAATCTATTTATTGGTCACTGGGATGAAGGCATGAATGGAGTGTTTATCATATTTTCATATTGTTTTCATAATAGTTTTCATAATAGTTTCAATATTAACCTAAACAACAATGAGGTGATTCTAGCCATTTCCCAATAGACTTGTGATGGAGAGAGTCATTTGTATCCAGAGAGAGGACTATGAGGATTGAATGTGGATTACAACATAGTATTTTTCACCTTTTTTGTTGTTGTTTGTTTGCTCTTTTTTTCTTTTCCGTTTTCCCCCTTTTGTTCTGATTTTTAATTTAATTTTTATTTTAAAAATAATTTTAATAATTTTACTAATTTTGCTAAATTTTTAAAAATAATTTCTATTTTAAAATAGAATGACAATGTTCTGGACAAATTATGGTTGATTCCATGACTGAGAAATGTATTCTTCCAGGAATTCTATATAAGTAATTAGACTTAGGAAATAGGAAAAAATCCAATACAATAATATTCTAATCTTCAACTATTATAAAGACATTTTAACAATATGTAGTTGCATGATTTATTTTTAGGAATGTGTAGTAATTATCTAACATGTTGGAGAAGAATAATGCAGATTATTTTTTCTTTAGTTTTGGAGCAAATTTAATTTTTCAATTATAGTTACCTTAGGTTAATTTTTTCTCAATAAAAATATTTTTTAATAATAGCTTTTGGTTTTCAAAATACATGCAAAGAGGGTTGAATAAATCCAAAAAGTACCATGGTTTGATTTCAAGGGATATGTAATAGAGTAATCATAGGGTAAAAAATATGGCTTGCCTTTGGGGGTCTTTAGATTTTCAATAATTTTTGATACTAACTTATGTTTTCTCTGGTTTTCCCACTTCTCCAGCTTTAGTTTCCAAACTGGGATCTTGTACCAAGGCAAGGCTCTATGAAGCCTGCTATACATTTGCCTGGAATGGTTGACCCTACTTGGTTTCACCCTTCATCTCCTGAGTTCTTATGCTGACCTCTACTTTGTCGGGTTAAGACTCTGGGTTTCTGAGGTTCAGAATACTGGATTTCCAGGGGCCTCTATGGCAGTTTAGGAAAAAAATGGTGGCTACCTTAGAACTCCATTACCTGGGATGTCTCACTTTGAACTCTGTAGGACCTTGTGGGTCAAACCCTTCTGCCACTTCCTGGGTCTTCCAAAGTCCCTACTCTGTGGCTTTCTCAAGGATAACCTTTGATCTTGCTGACTCTGGTGCCAGCTTCTGCCCCTGGTTGCCCTGAAGACCATCCTGTGCTGGCAATGGCTTACATCTGTGGTTTCTGGCTGATTTTTTCTGCAGTTTGGATGTGGAAGAAGTCACAGTAGCTTCTCACTGAAAATTATTTGGTCTTATAGGAACTTTTGTGTTGTGTTAGAGTAGTTACATGGAATTAAGTAATCTGCAGGCAGCTGTCTTGGAAGGAAGGTCCTCATCACTTCATGCTTGGACTATTGCAGTAGAACTTTGGGTTGGTCTGTCTCCATTCCAATTCACCTGACCATGCCTTCCTTTCCTCAGTTAGCTCCTAACTGTAGTATCAAATATAATTACATGTTTATCTCATCCTTTTAAATTTCCATTTTATGGAAATTTTATGATGTTCACACTTATTAGTAGACTAATTTTGTGTCCAATGTATTTTTAAAAGTGTGTATGAGGTTACTTAAAAGCTTTTTACTGAAAAGAGTATGCAACCAAAAAAGTACGGAGGCCACTACATTTGTTCATATTTTCTTGCTATGTAACATTGCCTTCACTTGTTCAACTAAAAAGCAAATAGAAATGATCATTTTTGCATTTTGCAAAAAGCAAGTAGACTTATGAATATGGTTACACATTTGTGAAATTATTTTTCCTATTCTAGCCCTAAGTCATAAATGAAAAACTAATTCAGGCTTCTCTCTCCCACATTATCCAGTCTCTTTTATGTTAGTTTCATATTTTCTCAGACTAGAGATAATGTCCAAAGATAAAAACTTCTATGTTTCTTTGGGCAGCCAAAGTCCCAGGTAATAATCCTTTTACTGGAATTACTGTACTTCTCTTTTTGATCTTCCTAAATTAAGTGAAATGATCCATGAGTTCCATTTAAGCCATTTTCTCCATTTTCTTCCTTGTCCTTTTCTAAACAATTTGTTAAAGATCTGGCCCATCTGAAACTAAGAGCTATTTTTTCTTATTTATCTTCCTGGGAAGGAGGGAAAGGACAAAAAAAAAAAATTTAACATATGTTAAATTGACATTGTCTTCCATTAAAGTGCTAATTCTTTAATCTGATACTATTTTTGGAATAATGAACAATTCTACATTTAGTAAAAGTCATATCTTTGCTCTTATCAATGTGGATTCTCTACAAATGGTCCCACTTTATTTGAAAATTTTACTGTAGCAAAAAGTAAAGAAATCTACATTAAATGGTGGAACCTGAAGTGCTTAATTCAATTGACAAATTACATTTGAATATTTACCTTTTGATGGTATTACCCAAAATGACTAACAACAAAGTTAAAAAAAAAGAACAAAATAGTAATCTGGATCATATTACAACTTATTTTTCATTAAATTCAATAATTTAGATAATGGATAAATAAAATATTTGCTACAATTACATGCATTGGCACTTTATGTTTGCTAGTGATCGAACATTTCCCCATACATATTTCCAACAGTGCCAGTTTTAAAGTAAAAAACAAAATATATATGACTTTTTATCTAAGAAGCTAAGGAAAAATAGTTAAAGACTACCACTACTCAAGATATTAAAAGCATTCTAAGCTCTATATCTATATCTCATTTTTTTGCATCTAGATTTCCAAAGCAAATGAATAATGGAAACCATGAATAGCAGTAGTAAGCATTTATATACGTCAACTCCCAAAGGGCCATCCCAATACAGATATGCTGAATTGGCTTATAAGGACCATGGAACATGCTCAGAGTTGCCCTTTGTGGTTCTTGTTGACTATGTGGGTACTGGAGGGCCTGCTTCTGCATACAGGTGACTCGGGACTAAAGTGCTCTGAGATGATGCAAGAGTCCCCCTTGTTGGTTGTGGAGCTGAAAGACCTGGTAGTCTAGTGGATGTTCAAAAAGGCATCTCACCATCTTCAGTGTTCTTTCCTTTTCCATCTGTGAATGTGGTTAGAATTATTTCAAGTTGCTTCTCCAGAGGGTAGGTAGGGAAAGACGGGGCTCATGCTATCATCCACCCTGGCCCCCATGCAGCCATGAGCACATGATGTCTAAACCGTGTGTCCTGCCTAGGCACGACCGAACTTGGGTTGAGCTTGTTTTGTGCATTTCCTGATCTTAGGTGAGTGAGATGAACCTGCTCAAGCTTGAAAGCAACCTTTGGAAGTTTGGGAGATTGACAGATTTGGAGGTCTTGGATCTTACTAGGTCGAAGCTGAATGGCAGGAGGGGAGAAGTTCTAGTGTTCTTGGATAGGATGGCTACTGACTTGAGGCCCTAGTCTGGACTTTTAATTAGCAAAATTTACCAGATGTTCAGACCTTACAGAGTCTTGGTGACATGTAAAAAGCCTAATTAGCAATGCTACAAACTGCCTTATGTTCAATGAAGTTTAAACATCAGCCTCTTTGGAGGTTGTAACAATTACAATTTGTTTCAGAGTTCTGTTTTCAGAAATATTGTCCATGTTATACTGTGTTCTATGTTTAGCATTTCTTATGTGGCTTGGACTAAATGACCTGTCTCCTACCTGACTCATACTGAGTGCCTTGAGTTTTGAGGAAACCTAAGCCATGCTCCATAACCTAAACTATAGGGGAACTTGTTCCTGGGGCACTGAATCTGGGGGTCTCACGGTGCAGCTCCTAGGGATGAGGTAGCAGTGGCTCTGAAGCCACTCGGCCTTGGGAGTGATGTAGTTGGAAATGATGTACTTCTTTCCCTAGGTTATCCTGCCCCAGTTTACTCTATATGACCAGGATGCTATGGCTACAAATATTGGCAGAGACACAGAAAGACAGAGAGACAGAGACAGAGATGGCTGGCAGATAACAGCCAGATAACAGGGCAGTAAGAACAGAGCTTCTGAAACTAAGAGCAACAAAATGGGGTGCTTAAAGATGAAGCAGGCTCAGAACAAAATTGGCTATCCGTTACTTGATCTAATGACGTTTCAGGCCTAAAAACACACCTCTGGAAGGTCCCCCCCCCATGAGTTCTGCCCAGAGAATTATGGGTACAACGCCTGTGTGCAAAATCATAACCAGACCACTTCTAAACACCATCTCTAAGACATAAAATTAGCGTATCAAGACATGAAGCATCTGGCTTCCCTAACTTTTGTCTATAAATTTATCTTTCCTACTTCTGGCTCGTTGCAGAACTTCTTTTGGAACTTAGCCAGCTTTAATTAGCATTGCAATGATAATAAACTTTGCCCCTTGACTTGGATGGGCTCCTGCCAATTCTTTGGAGCCATCTTGCTACTCAGGTCTAGAATCCTGACCTTTTGGGGGTCTCCCTTGGGTCCTAACATTCTGATGAAGCCAGGAGTGTGAGAACAGTGGGGGCCTAATCCTTGGGTTAGAAGTAGGCTTCCAGGGCCGGACACTGTGTGAAACAAGATGCCTGGACACAGAGCAGGGAGTGGGTGCGATCCCTCAGCCTCTGGCCACCCTGCAGCTGTTACTCAGTGATAAATCACATATATACTACCTACAGACAAAGGTTCGGATAAGTTCAGTGGATTGGTAACTAGTCACACAGCCAGAAGGTTGCAGGATTACCAAAACCCACCTCTTCCAGTCTGATTTCTATTATCTCACACTGGTCAGTTGAGACAAGAAGGCTCATTTTCTTGAAATATTCAGCTCAAATATCTTGGGCCTTCAAATTGTTTCACTTAATTTGCTCCCTCCCTGTCTCTGTCTCTGTCTCTGTTTCTCTTTACCTGTGTCTTTGTCTCTCTTGCTGTTTCTTTCTCTTTGTGTCTCTCTCTGTCTCTGTCTCTGTTTCTCTGTCTCTGTCTCTTTGTCTCTCTCTATCTCTCTGTCTTTCTCTGTGTCTTTGTCTCTATCTCTTTGCCTCTGTCTTTCTGTGTCTTTGTCTCTGTCATCTCTCTCTTTGTCTCTTTGTCTCTCTTTCTCTGTCTCTTTCTCTCTTTTTCTGTCTCTGTGTGTGTGTGTATGAGAGAGAGACAGAGAGAGACAAAGACAGAGAGAGAGAGAGAGAGAGAGAGAGAGAGCCACCAGAACTAGGACAGCAGTCAAGTGAGCTGCTGCTTAAACCTGCCTAGCAGAGGATTGGCCCGTCAGCCAAGATACCACATCCTGCTGGGAGTGATTATGCATCACTGATGCCATACCCTAAAGAGAACTTAGTACTCCTCGAAAGGACAAAAAAGAATTCTAGAAACAGGAGTTAAGAGGTACTACCTTGGCCTTGAGGGCAGTGGTGGTGCAATGGATAGAAAGCAGGACCCTAAGTCACAAAGAACTGAATTCAAACTCAGCCTCAGATACAAACTGAGTGACTCAGGACAAATGACTTTACCTCTGTTTGTCTTCATTTCCCCAAATGTAAAATAGGACTAATAATAGCATCTACCTTGCAATGTTGTGAGGATCAAATGAGATAATATTCCTTTCCTTGTCTTTAATATGTATCTTTGTAATTTAGACTTGAGGGCTGTCCACCCAGAGATCTTGTATGTGAAAGATTGGGGAGACAGGGAACACTCTAATTTAATTTGTACCATAAAGCTTGAGCCCACTCTTCTTAAGGACTGAATATGTGCAACAGAGAGTTTCTCCTTGTTGGGAGAATATTTTATTATTTCTATCTTTGTTATAACTTCTTAGTAAATATTGTTTTGTAAAAGAATATTCATCTCTTGAATTATATTGAGGGACCAAAAAGCAGTAGCCTTCTGGGAATCCAGTCTTCTAGTCTAGATAGTTGAAAGAGTGTGCCAAGAGAGACTATTTCCTCTAGCCTTGTTTGCTTGAGCAAACTGCAAATCTCTCCTCAGTTTCTTCATCTTTATGATAGGGGTGATAATACTTGCAGTGCTTAATTCAAAGAGTTATTGTGATGCTCAAAGGAATAGTTATGAACATTGTTGTTTCCCTTCATTCTGAAAGAGGAACATGACAAATGCTCCCCAAACTACTATGTGTAAGATATGATTCCAAACAATTTCAATAAAGATTGCTCACCAAAAAGTATAGGCTGATTTGAGATGTGGCGTCAACCTGAGTCAGATGGTTAGCTCTAGCTTGGAACTGGGCACAGAGCTTACAACGAGGTCACTGGATGGAAAACTCCTCAGTTTCTTTGGGGTCTGATTTTCAGAATAAGGTTTTCCTGTTTTAGGATGGGGTGGGGAACTTTTATTCTGTCAAGGGTCATTTGGCTATTTATAACATCACTGGTGAAAAATGATCAACTTACAGAATTCAAGCAACGGGAAGTTGTCGTACCTAGCTTTCTGCTCATCATTGCCTTCAGTTGCCTTAGCAAATGACTTTGTGGGCCTTGTATGGCCCACGGACCAGATGCTGCCCACTCTGTTTTGGGGAAAGTAGCTCTGATCTTATTGGTATACTAATCTGGCTCAGTGGAGTTCAAGAAATACCTAATGACTACAGAAGGTCTGGGAAAGGGCAATGAGCCCCAGAACTGTATTTGGAAGAGTAGAGTGGAATCTCGGTTCTGCCATTTACTAGGTGTGTCCCCTTGGGGGCCAGCTTAGTGTTAGAGTTACTTGGTACTTGAGGGGTTTGGGGTATGTCATCTTCCCTTCTTGGGCCCTTGACCTCAGTTTCCTCATCTATGAACCAGATGATCTGGAGGCCCCTTCTAATTTCCCGTGGTCCTCCCCGCCCCCATCAATGCTAACTTAAATCTTTCTGGTTTCCAGGAAGTCTTTCAGAGTTGCTGTGATTGAAAAATCAATCTTTTGAACAATTTGGTAATGAAACTCTCCAAAAGTGGAAGTCAATTCTGACTTTGATTTGACTTACACCGTGGATAATAATGATAACAGTTAGAGTTAGCTGGGTGCTTTAAGGTTGCCAGATATTTGACACACATTATCTCATTCAATCTTCACAACAACCCTCAGAAGGAGGTCTTATCATTATCTTCATGTTCCAACGGAAGAAATGAGCCTAAGCAGTTTTCCAAGGTCATAGAGCAAATGATGTTGGAGACAGGATCCAAAGCCAGATATTTTTGACTTCTGTCCTGTCAACAAGTATTTAATATGCACTTATTATGTTTGAACTTAGGTTAAGATGAGTTCATTAGCTAATAGGAGTGATAACATAACAGTTATGTGCAAAGAAGTTATGTAGATGATAAACAGAAGGTAGCCTCAGGGGGAAGGCCCTAACATTAAGGGGGACCTGGAAAAATCTTATAGGAAGTGGGATTTGAGCCGAGCCTCCGAGGGAGAGACTCCCAGGCATGGGTGACAGCTAGTGAAAACGTATGGTGTTAGAAGATGAAGTATCTTTTAAAAATTTATTTTAATAATACCTTTCTATTTTCAAAATATATGCAAAGATAGTTTTTAACATTCACCTGTGCAAAACCTTGTGTTCCACATTTTTTTCTCCCTTCCCCACCCCCTCCCCTAGACAGTAAGTAATCCAATACATGGCAGTCATGTGCAATTCTTCTAAATATATTTCCATAATTATCACACTGCAGAAGAAAAATCAGATCAAAAAGGAAAAAACTGAGAAAGGAAACAAAATGCAAGCAAACAACAACCAGAAAAGTAAAAATACTATGGTGTGATCCATACTCAGCCCCGATAGTCTCTCTTTGGATGCAGATGGCTCTCTCTATCACAAGTGTATTGGAATGGGTCTGAATCACTGTTTTGTCAAAAAAAAATCCACGTCTATCAGAATGGATCATTGTATAGTCTTCTTGTTGCCGTGATCTCCTGGTTGTACCAATGATCTCCTGGTTCTGCTCACTTCCCTCAGCATCAGTTCATGTAGGTCTCTCCTGGCCTCTATGAAATCATCCTGCTGATCCTTTCTTATAGAATAATAATATTCCACAACATTCATATAGGAGATGAAGTATCTTGTGAGAGAAACAGGAAAAAAGTCAGTGACACTGGAATTAAGGGAATATGGTAGGGAGTAAAATTTAAGACACTGGAAGGGAAGCAGGCCAGCAAGGAATTTTAATGCCAAAGAGAGGATTTGATCTTGGAGGAAAACAAAAGAACTAACTGGCTGACTATTGTAATCCATGGTTGAAGTAACAATGACCTACAACAGTGTTGTGGCAGTGTCAGAGGAGAGAAGGGGGACATACCTGAGAGATGTCGGGAAGGTAGAATTAACAAGATTTGGCAGCATGCTGCCTCTGTGGAAAAAATAAGGGAATAGAAAAGGGCATGGATATGAGAACTTGTGAAATCAATGTGGAGGGAGAAGCCACAGAATATGGTAACTGATGGGATGCAGACAGGGAGGAAGAAGAAAATACTCTGAAATACCCAAAGGCTACAAACATGGGAGATCTAATGAATAATGGAAAAGCAGAAATAATGATGCCAGGAGGAGAAATACATTTAGGAAGAAAGAGGATGAGTAAAGTTTTGGACTTAGGAGCCTAGGAGTTAGCAATAGAAGGGAGTTTAAAGATCATTTGCTCCTTCATTTTACAGATGATGAAACACGATCAGAGAGATGAAATATTTCCAAGGTCATCACAGAAGAGGGGCATGATCAGCAAGAGGGATATGTTATTTCATTAAGTCCCTAAATACTTAGGAAGCACCTACTATGTTCCACACACTGTGCTAAGTACTGAGGATATAAAGATAGGCAAGAGGCAGTCTCTGCCCTCATAGAGCTCAGAGTCTTATGGGGAAGACAAGAAGCAAATGAATATGTGTAAACAAACTACAAACTGGATAAATAGGAAATAATCAATAGAGGAAAGGTACTAGAATGAAGAGGAGTTGGGAAAGGCTTCCTGTACAAGTTGAGATTTTTGCTGGGCCTTAAGGTAGCCAAGGCAGTCAGGAGGTGGACATGAGGAGGAAGAAAGTCCCAGGCACGTTGCTGTGGTTTGTCCTTCGTTCTGGAAGAGGACCATCACATGCGAGTGAGTTGATTTTAAATGTGGGAGAGTTGTGCAATGTCACCTGTCTCACTTACCCCTCAGGAGCTATCTGGGTCCAGTGGCCAGATATAGATCAGGATGATTGGAGATAGCTCTGGATGTGGTGAGAGACCTTGGCCTTTTTAAGTTAAGGTCTTCAACAGGTCTCAGTTGGTCTGAGGCAGCTCCCAATTGGTGATTATGGCTAGGTTAGAAAAGAGGTAAAGAATGGTCAAAAAAGAAAAATCAATCGATTAATCTGGGAAGGGAAGACCCTCGGGATTTCAGGCCAAATCAGAAACAAATGCTATTTGCATTCACTCTGAGGCAATCTGGGCCCAAAGACCAAGTGGGCTTAGGCCTGGGACCGATTGTTGGCCAATCAGTGAGAACCAGAGTGATTTGAGTTTGAGGCACTGCCCTTAAGAAAGAAATCTAGCCAGTAAACCCCAAGATATCTGGAAAAGGTTCAGAGAACAAAACCAAAACCAAAAATCAACCCAGGCCTGAGAGATAGTGGGTGAAAATTCATGGAGTCAGGAAATGAGATGTCTTATTAAAAGGAAGAAGGAGGCCAGTGCACTGGATCACAGAGTATATAGGGGTCAGTAAAATTTAAGGAGATTGGAAATGTTGGGGTGGGGTGGGGTGGATTTGGTTATGAAAAGCTTGGAATGCCAGAAGATTTTATATTTCATGTTGTAGGTAAGAGAATCACTAGAGAGTCCTCTCTTTTGGGGAAATAATGCCTTTTCCTTGAGGATGATCTAAATCTCAGGGCTTTTGTGAAGTCCTGGGTTGTTGATAAATTATTTGTTGGTCAGACAGTGTGGGAATTCAGATGGACTAAGAAAAGGAAAGTGGCACCACATTCCCAGTCTTGGCTCCTGAGAAGTTCTGAATTGAAGGCCTCGACTTTTACTTGCATCAGCCAAAGGGACGATGCCCTACAGAGCCTGAGATCCAGGGCCTCTCATCATTCATCTGTGACTTGAACTCTTTCTATTTGTTCCAATCCTTCTGTGTATAAAATTGCCATGCTGCACTTCAGGTTCTCAGTGACCCCAGGAGATATTATTTCCCAGCACATCTACATTTTGACCATCAATTTCTACTTGCTATTTTGTCCAAAGCATGTGGATCGGCAAAGGAATGATGCTCACTCTGGCTCAGAAGTTCTGTGGAGAGACTTTTTCTCTCATGAGTGATATCTTGGACTTATTTTGTGATATATTTACCTGGCTCTGGAATTCTATTAAGAAGATGTTGACAATCCCAAGACCTGAGATAGAGACTGATCTGTTCAATCGAAGGGAGACTGCGCACTATGGGGTCATTGTCTATACCTACACAATTATCCTATTCTTTGACTCATTCTTCTCTTTAAGAATGGTCAGTCATCCATGTGAATAAAACCTTGTCTGTCATAAAGTATTTTGGTCTATAAGAGTGGGTTTTTTTTTTAACATTTCTTTTATTTAGTGGCTAAACTAGTATCATTCCCACTTTCCTTCCCACCCACCCCACCTCTTTTTTGCTCAATAGGATCTAGGAAGACTATCTTAAAGGATATACCTGGTTACTTATTGTCTGGTGTTTGTGCTGTTATTGTTTTATTTAATCAAATTGCTTAAAAAAGTAGGAAATGTGTATATTCCTTATTCTATTCCCCCTACTCCCTTTATTTCCTGGTTCCAAACATAGCACTGTTGATTTTTTGAGGTATTTTTATAGCAAAGTCTGTGTGTGTGTGTGTGTGTGTGTGTGTGTGTGAAAGAGAGAGAGAGAAAAAAAAAGAGAGAGAGAGAGAGGAGAAAAGGAAGAGAGGGAAAGATTTTGTTTTGCCCATTTCAGATAAAAGTGAACTTAATTGAAGTTCCCACTATCCCCACTATCTTTTGATACCCACTATCCCCACTATCTTTTCCTTAACTTTGTATATTTTTCTTGTACAGGTCAATTATGAAAAATAGAAAGTTACATCATCTTCACTTTCTTTTCTCCACTAGCATGTTCCTTTTACTCTTCTCTTCAAATCCTCAGAATTGAACCACTCTTCCCCCAGGACATCTTTTTGTTATTTAAATCTCTCAATGCTTTTTAAGTATATTAAAGTTTTGAAAAGATAGCTGCTTCATCTCTCCCTGTTATAATGTTAACATTATATCATCATATTTCCCCTTCCAGTTGCTCAAATAAATTTACCTTCCTAGGTTTCTCTTGATTCTTTTGTTTGCATTTTCAAGTTCCTACTCAACTATGCTCTTCATTAAAAACATTCAAAAGTCCTCTCATTCAATAAATATCCATTTTTTCCCCTGTAGGTTTATACTCAGTTTTGCAAAGCAAGAATGTATATCTTTTGCATTTAAAGAAAATTGTTTTATTCCAAGATCTCCTTTCATTCAAAGTAGAAGCTACCAGATATTCTGTGATCATAATTGTGGTTCCTGGAAATAAGAACTATTTCTTTTTTTTACAAAGCAATTGGGGTTAAGAGACTTGCCCAGGGTCACACAGCTAGTAAATGCTAACTGTCTGAGGCTCTGTATTCAGGTCCTCCTGACTTCAGAGCCATCTAGCTGCCCTCAGAACTATTTCTTTATAGATGCTCACATTTTTTTTCTCTCTGATATGGGAACTTTTTTGACCAACATTTCTGGGATTCTTTCTTTTTAAGGTTTGTTTCCAGAGGAGATTGGTGGATCCTCTCTTATACTTTTTTTTTCTACTAGATGTAGGAAGTTTTCACATCTGATTCTTTGAAATATCGTCTCCAGACTTTTTTTTTATCTTTTTAGTCATTGTTTTCAAGGAATCGGATGATTCTTTAATTATCATTCCTTGAATTCTTCAGGTCAGTTGTTTATGATATCTGATAGCTTAGATTTTCTTCTAAATTTTTAATCTTTTGAATTTGTTCTAACATTTTTTGCTAATTCTACTGTGTCACAGGATAATTGGTTTCGGTTAATTCTAGTTTTTGGGGAGTTCATTTCTTGGGCAAGGTTCTCTTCAAAGATATTTCTTCTTTCAATTCTTTCTTCTAGAGATTTTCTTTAATTATTTTTCCTCTCTAGCTTCAAGTAGTCCTTGTGGAAAATATATTTTGCCTTTTGAGTCTCTGCCTGAAGATATTACAAAATTACTCTTGCCTTTGGGAGAATCTTTAGATTTTCAATAATTGTTGATATTGATCATTGTTTTCTTTGATTTACTTATCTCTCCAGTTCCCCCCCCCGAATTATGGCTTAGTTCCTGGGTTAGGTTCTACCTCCCACTGTTCCTTGGGGTAGGGGAGTCATCCCAAGATGGTCTTACCCTGTATTACCTAGATTTCTACACTAACCTTCATATTCCAGAAGTAGGCTGCTCTAGATCTTTGAATTTTAGAGCACTGGATTTTTTCAGCTCTCTCTTGGATCTGAGATGGAATGTTAGGGACCTCATAGACTCTGGAGCTTAGATGTTCCATTTTGAACAATGCATTACTTTGGTGGGCTCCAAAGTCCCCATCTTGGGGCTTTCTGACTTCTATGGATCTTCTTTGGAATGACGTTCTATTCTTGCTGTTCCAGGACATAAAGCTTTAAAGTGATGTGTGTTTCTGAACCATCTTTGATTGTGCTCATTTGTTTGTGTTTATACTGACTTTGCAGGAGGCCCCCTTTCCTATTGCCGGTGAGCTTCTGAATGACTTTTCATGCAAATTCATGGGTGAAAGAAGTCACTCACTCTAGGTTCTCATTGAATTTTTGGATCATTATTTGGTAAAACTGCACAAGAAGCTTGGGACAATGCCCCCTGTATCCCAGGAGCAGAGCTCCATCATAAAAGTCACAAAAGAGGAAAAGAGAGAGAGAAAGAAAATGAGCAAGAAACAGAAAAACCTTAACAATAGCTACTACATTAACAGGAAAGATCAAGACACCAATTCAGACAAGGACAAAATGCCCACAGGAGAAATCTCAGAGAATGATATGAATTGGTTCCAAGCCCAAAAAGGATTCTTGGAAGTACTCAGAAAAATTTTTAACAGGCAAATAGGAGAGGTAGAAGAAAAACTGGAAAAAGAAATGAAAGATATGCAAGAGAGAGTCAACAGCTTGGGAAAGGAAGGACAAAAATTGACTAAAGAAACCAATTACTTACAAAATTCAATTGGCCAAATGCAAAAAAAACACTGAAGAAAACAACTTGAAAGGTAGAATTAATCAAATGAGAAAAGAGTTACAAAAGCTAACTGAAGAAAATCACACATCAAAAACTAGAACCAGGCAAATGAAAGATAATGATTCTATGAGACATCAAGAATAAGTCAAACCAACTAAGAATGAAAAAATGGAAGAAAAGAGCTGACCTGGAAAATAGATCCAGGAGAGACAATTTAAAAATTATTTGTCTACCTGAAGGCCATGACCAAAAAAAGAGCCTAGATAGCATTCTTCAAGAGATCATCAAGGAAAACTGCCCTGATATTTTAGAATCAGAAATTGAAATAGTCATTGAAAGAATCCATCAATCACCTCTGGAAAGAGTTCTCACAAGGAAAACCCCAAGGAACATTGTTCTAAAACTTCAGAACTATAATCTCAAGATAAAAATACTGCAAGCTGCCAGAAAAAAAATCAAGTTTTGAGGAACAACAGTCAGGATTAACTAGGATCTGGCAGCTTGTACAGTAAAGGCTTGGAGGGTGTGGAACACTATATTCCAGAAGGCAAAAGACCTCAGATTACAACCAAGAATCAACTGCTCGGTGAGACTGATCATCATCTTTCAGGGGAGGAGATGGATCTTCAATGAAGTGAGAGACTTTCAATCATTTCTATTGAAAACAAAAACAGAACTAAATAGAAAATAATGATCTTCAAACACAGGACTCAAGAGAAACATAGAAAGGTAAATGGGGGAAATATGCATATATATTATTTAAAGGATTATTATTTAATCAAGTATGAATTTCAAGTGTTTGCTGGAGTAGGTATGTGAAAATTATGCATTTTGAATCTGTTGAGGTAGCTATCTATCTGTAGAGGTCGGCTATCTTGGCCAGAGGGCTAAGGCTCAATTTTCACCTGAGAATTTCATGACAGAATTAGAAGGTGACATTGTGCTGGTGTTTTGTTTACATGTTTGCTACATAATTCAAGCAGTGAAAATTCTTTTGCTAGACTAGAGACTATGTAGAAATGCTTAATTCTGCAAAATAAGCATTTTATCAAAAATGTGCTATTCATGCATTTCCCAGACTTTTTTCATGTTATTTTCCACCCCTACAAATTCCCCTTGGAAAATCTACTTTCTTATGTTATCTAAGATCACAACTGCAGTGATTGCATCATACCACAAGAGGACCTCCAAAGACAGTGTGTATTGCTATTGTGTCAACTATTATGTCATTCGACTCGAATGTAAAGTATAAAAAGTTTGGCTGTCAAGTGCTCCATTTAAAAAAGAATATTTTATTTGAATCTAAAACTAACGTAAATAGGAAGAGCGGTAATGGCATCTATGGGCTACTCTTATATTGTTAATGCTAAACCAATAACAACATTTAGTAAAGATTGGTTTATAAGAGCTTTCATACTTACTGGTCTTCCTTCTATGACATTTCTTGGCTATTCACTATGATATGAAAGCATTGATTTAGGAATAAAACATTTTCTTGCAACTTCTAAATAGCTAGTGATCCAAAGGCCAAAATATATGCCATGAGAATTAGTTAGCTTATACACATTAAGAGTTTAGCTGACTAAGGGAATTCAAAGAAGGGAGAAATCAGGGTTCTGCCTTCAAGGAGCTTCTATTCAAATCGGGAAAACAATAGACAAATAACTATACATATTGTTAGTTGTTGTCCTTGAAGACTACAACTTGGAAAGAGAAGGAATTTGGGAAAGGCTTCCTGCAGAGAGTAACAATTGAACTGAGTCTGGAGGGAAGCTAGGGAAACCAGGAGGAAATTGGAAGGGAGAGCATGCCAGATTAGAAGGAGAGTCAGTGAAAAGTCACAGAACTGGGGGATGGAGTGTCCCGTGCAAGGAAAAAGCTGCTGCTGGACCATAGAGTCTATTTGGATGGGAGTAAAGTATCATAAATCCAGGAAAGTAGGAAGGTTTGTGGTTGGGGAGGGCTTTAGAAACCACAGGATTTTATATTTGGTTCTGGAGGTAATATGCAGCCCCTGGAGTATTCTAAGTAGGGGTGTGACATGGTCAGAACTGCTAGGAAAATCACTTGGTGGCTTAGTGGAACAAGCTCTGGAGTGAGGAGAGATCAGAGATCGGTGCAGAAATAACAACCAGCAGGGCATGGCAGCAGTCCTGGCATGAGGTAATAAAAGCCTCTTCCAGAAGAGCAGATATATAAATGGAGAGAAGAGACGTATAGAAGAGATTTGGGGAAGGGAGAGATGACAACAAGATCAGACGATCTACTAGATATGTGGAGTGCCTATTCGGAAGAATAGGCAACAATACTGAGACTGGAAACTGAAGTGACTTAAAGAGTAGTGGGACCCTCAAAAGTCAGAAGTACTGAAGATACTGAGAACACTTAGAATGGCAAAAGATAATTCTTGCTCTCAAGGAGTTAACAGGGAAAACAAAATGCAAATAATTATGTATGGATAAACTCTATACAAGATAAATTGGAAATAATCAATGGAGGGAAGGCACTAGACTGTGTGTGTGTGTGGGGGGGGATGAGGGATCAAGAAAGTCTTTTTTGCAGAAAGTGGGATTTCACCAGGATCCTGAAGAAAGTCAGGGACTAATGAGTCCCTCCTACTGAGTAGATTATAGTACAGGAATCAGGGTGGTAAAGTGAGAACTCTATTTGCAGTCAGACAACTTGGACTTTGATCTCTGCTACCTCATTTGGTGGAAAAGTTGCCTTTATCTGCATCAGTGGAAGGAAATTTTGTTATTTTCTTCAATGTGGGACTTCCCACACTGAACTCATAGATTTGGACATCATCCTCCCTCCAAGATAAGAAAAGTACAAGAAGTTCTCTTCCTTAACCCTTTTCTAGCTAATAGAACATGTTTCTGTTTGTTTCAGACATACGGTGACTGCTATTTGATGACTGATACTTAAGTATCTTAGAAACCTTTTTAGGCCATCAGTTAGATTAGTGACTTTTTAATTTACTTAGACTAACAAAAGCCACGTCCATATGGATCACCTCTCAAGCACTCTTTTCACTCGAGACAATTTATTCGAATCAGAAGAGAGATCTGGATTTTCATTTGTTCAACATCTGTTTTTAAAGTGTCTAATTTCCATTACAGAAAAGTTTACATATGTACATACATATGTGTGGATGTACATGTACACATATGTGTCACATACAAAAGAATGGCACCTGTCCTCACAGAGCTTACAATCTAGCAGTCATGGGTCAGTGGGATGCCAAAAATGTATAATTACCCATTAACCATAATGCAGTTGAAGAGAACAATATGAGCAAAAGTATAGATGCAAAGAAGTACAGGATATGTGCAAAGGACCACAAAAAATTCTTTCTAGCTCAAAATTATGTAATCTTAAATAGTTTGGTTTTCTTGGAGTCCACAAAGTGTGTGTGTGTGTGTGTGTGTGTGTATGTGTGTACATATATAATTTTTTTTTTTTTTTTTTTTTTTTTTTGCTGAGGCAATTGCGGTTAAGTGACTTGCCCAGAGTCACACAGCTAGGAAGTATTAAGTGTCTGAGACCAGATTTGAACTCAGGTCCTCTTGACTTCAGGGCTGGTGCCCTATCCACTGAACCACCTAGCTGCCCCCTACGGAATATATTTGGAGGGAATTGACAAGAGAGTAGGCTGGAGATGCCAGTTTGTAGAGAACTTTCAATGTTCTGCTAAACAGCATTGACAATAGTGAACATTGGCTCTTGAGCTGAGGAATGATCTAACTGGAACTAGGTATAAGGAGGGTTAATGTTGGAGTTGGGGGAAGAATGAAAGAGGAGAGACCACTTAGGAGCCTGTTGCAATAATCTGGGAGAATGGAAATGAGAGCCAAAAACTTAAGAGACACAAATGAGGTGCTATCTTTTATTTATTATTAAAGGTCATAGTGTCAAAAATATTAATACTAATAATGAACTTGGAGTTTTTAGACTTGTCTGCCAGAAACAATATTATTAAATTTAACATTAATATGTATTCAAGCCATTTCTAGCTGGGAGAGACAGATGTCCAAATTGGCAGAGTCCCCCATGCCCTCTGACATTTCTGTGCCCCAAGAGGATTTTGGGTAACATTTATAGGAATTTTGAACAAGGAAAAAATATAGTCTATGTTAACATTCTATTTCATTCTTCCTAGATCATGCTACTTAAAGAATCAATGGGGCTCCACCTAGGGAACAATATTGAGAATCTAACTTAATAGGAGAGAGAGAAAGAGAGAGTGGGGGGAGAAAGGAAGAGAGAGAGAGAGAGAGAGAGAGAGAGAGAGAGAGAGAGAGAGAGAGAGAGGAGGGAGGGAGATTTTCCCCTTTTTCTTTTTAAAATAGTTTTATTTTTCTGAATACATGTAAAGAGAGTTTTCAACATTCATTTTTGTAAGACTTTTGTTGTTCCAAATTTTTCTCCCTCTCTCTCCCACTTCCTCCTTCCCCAAGACAGCAAGCAATCTGATATAAATTATATGTGTGCAATCCTTTTAAACACATTTCCATGTTGTGCAAGAAAAATCAAGATTGTCTCTTCAATTGAAGAGGGTATTTTCCTGTGCCAAGAGTTCAGTCCCTTCTGGGATGGGAACAAATAGGTACTCTTTGTCAAATTTCTGGTTGCTACCTTTAATCCACTCAACTAATGAAAGACCATTTTTTCCCTTTTTGGCCTACCCTATCACCCATTTTTCAAGGGGTTTTTCTCAAGATACTCGAAAGGGCTTTGGAGAAAAATATTATTTCTTACAATTTCTTGGGAAACCAAATGTTCCCACGATAGCTTGAATGATTTATTCATGCTAGTAGGTGGTAAAATGGAAAGAATATTTGATTTAGGATCAGAAGAACCATAGTTCTTATACTTGATAGCTATGTGACTCAGAGGCAAGTTGTTTAACCCCTATAGATATCAGTTTTTACATCTGTAAAATAGGTATAAGTCCTTTTTCTTCATCCCCAGATTCTGAAACCATAAGCAATAAAGTACCAAAGTAACATGAAAATGATGACTTTAAAATTTGTAATACCAGTATCTATATTTATAGCAGTTCATAGGATATTTGGGGTATCCTTCTGTACCACCAGGAGGCTACAGAATCTTTCTGGAAAAACACTGGCTTCTGATTACCGGCCCCAGAAGTGTGATTGGAGTCTTTACTATGTGTGTCACACTCACGTTGAATATGTATACTGTTTTTAAGTTTTCAAGGTGTATTACCATTTAGGACTTGGGTAGCTAAGTAACAGTGACTAGAGCACAAGACGTGGAATCAGGAAGACCTGGCTTCAAATTCTAACTGTTCCTTAACAACTGGGAGACTCCCCTTCCACCTATCAAGTCATTTCATTACTCTCCAGCCTCAGTTTCCTCATCCATAAAACAGGGCAAATTTATCTTCCCACTGTTGTTATAAGGACCAGATTAGATGCTAACTGAAATTTGATATAACTATCACATAATAATTAATAATAATGACAAAAGTTTCACACCATTACTATAAAGTAATTAGGGCAGGTAGTTTTCTCTCCATTTCACAGATGAGAAAAAATGAAATTGTATAAATAAATAAATACATATTTACATAATTATCTGTGCAATTCTTCTAAACATATTTGGATTTAACATATATTTTGACCATGTTTTACATATATTGGATTACTTGCCATCTAGGGGAGGGAATGTGGGGAAGGGGGGGAATTGGAACATAAGGTTTTGCAAGGGTCAGTGTTGAAAAATTGTCATTTCATATGTTTTGAAAATAAAAACTTCAATAAAAAGAAGAATTGCATATGTTTAACCCATATCAGAATTGCTTGCTGTCTTGGGGAGAGGAAAAGGCGGGAGGGGGGGAAATTAGGAACACAAGGTTATGCAAAGGTGAATGTTGAAAATTATCTTTGCATTATTTAGAAAAGAAAAACACTATAAAAATAAAAAACATAAAAGAGATACTGCAGTCAGTCAGCTAGTCGATAAATGTTTATTAAATTCCTACCATATAGTCTCTGCCCTCAATGAGTTCATAATCTAATGAAGCTAACAATTTATACAGTGCCTCCTATGTGCCAGGCATTGTGCTAAACAATTTGCAAATATCTCATTTGATCCTCACAACAACCTTGTGAGATAGGTGCCATTAGTACTCCTATTTTACAATTAAGGCAACTGAGCCAAAAGAAATTAAATGACTTGCCTGAGATCCCAGAGATTTGAATTTAGGTCTTTCTGACTCAAGGCTTTTTACTCTATCCATCTAGGTGCCCCTTGGTTGGTTGGTTGTCATCCTTCATTCTCGAGGAGGACCAAAATGACATCACTATATTAGAGTCAAGTTACAGGGTGTGCAACTATGGCTGATCAGACCAATACAAGCTCAGAGTGCTCTGCCACAGACTGGGCACAGAGTCCCTATGGACATTTGGGGTGCACTCTCTAATTGTGCACATCTCATGTTTCTTCTGGGCTAGTTCAATTCTGCTTTGCTCATAGAGCAAAGAGCCTTCTCTGATGACAGGGTCCGCCATGCTGGGCGGTCCTGGGCCAGTGTCTCCCAGGTCTCACAATTGATTCTAAAGTTCTTAAAAATTTACATGTGAATTTTACCAAACATTTAAAGAACAATTGGCCCCAATGCTATATAAATTATTTGATAAAATAGGGAATGAAGGCGCCCTACCAAATTCCTTCTATGACACAGACATGGTACTGATACCTAAACCAGGTAGGTTGAAAGCAGAGAAAGAAAATTATAGACCAATCTCCCTAATGAATATTGATGCTAAAATCTTAAATAAGATATTAGCAAAAAGACTACAGAAAATCATCTCCAGAATACACTATGATCAAGTAGGATTTATATACCAGGAATGCAGGGCTGGTTCAATATTAGGAAAACTATCTATATAATTGGCCATGTTAATAACCAAATTAACAAAAACCATATGATCATCTCAATAGATGCAGAAACAGCATTTGACAAAATCCAACATCCATTCCTATTAAAAACACTTGAGAGTATAGGAATATATGGACTTTTTAGAAACGCTAGCTTTGGCAATAAGAGCTGAGATAGAGATAATGGAGACAAACTGCAACCATTCCCAATAAGATCTGGAGTGAAACAAGGTTGCCCACTATCACCGTTACTATTTAATATTGTATTAGAAACGCTAGCTTTGGCAATAAGAGCTGAGATAGAGATGAAAGGAATAAGAATAGGCAATGAGGAAACCAAATTATCACTCTTTGCCGACGACATGATGGTATACTTAGAGAACCCCAGAGATTCTACTAAAAAGTTATTAGAAATAATCCACAACTTTAGCAAAGTTGCTGGTTATAAAATAAACCCACATAAGTCATCAGCATTCTTATATATCACTAACAAAATCCAACAGTCAGAGTTACAAAGAGAAATTCCATTTAAAGTAACTACTGATAATATAAAATATTTAGGAATCTATCTGCCAAGGGAAAATCAGAAACTTTATGAGCAAAATTACAGACCACTTTTCACACAAATTAAGTCTGATCTAACCAATTGGAAAAATATTAAATGCTCTTGGATAGGGCGAGCAAATATAATAAAGATGACAATATTACCTAAACTAATCTATTTATTTAGCGCTATACCAATCAGACTCCCAAAAAACTATTTTAATGACCTAGAAAAAATAACAACAAAATTCATATGGAAAAACAAAAGGTCAAGAATTTCAAGGGAATTAATGAAAAAAAAAATCAAATGAAGGTGGCTTAGCTGTACCAGATCTAAAATTATATTATAGAGCAACAGTTACCAAAACCATTTGGTATTGGCTAAGGAATAGATTAGTTGATCAGTGGAATAGGTTAGGTTCAAGGGATAAAACAGTCAACAACTATAGCAACCTAGTCTTTGACAAACCCAAAGATCCCAGCTTTTGGGATAAGAACTTACTGTTTGATAAAAATTGCTGGGAAAATTGGAAACTAATATGGCAGAAACTAGGCATTGATCCACACTTAATGCCATACACCAAGATAAGGTCAAAATGGGTTCATGACCTAGGCATAAAGAATGAAATTATTAATAAATTAGAGGAACACAGGATAGTTTACCTCTCAGACCTGTGGAAGGGGAAGGAATTTATGACCAAAGAAGAACTAGAGATCATTACTGATCACAAAATAGAAAATTTTGATTATACCAAACTGAAAAGTTTTTGTACAAACTAAAGTTCTTAAAAAAAGACCTTGAGAGTGTCCTTGTATCACTTTTTCTGACCACCTTGTGAGCACTTGCCCAGTGTGAATTCTCCACGAAATAATGTTTTTGGCAGGCGTATATTTGTCATTCGAACAATGTGGGTAGCCCAATGGAGTTGTGCTCTCTGTGGTAGATTTGGAATGCTGGGAGGTTTAGTTCATGAAAGGATTTCAGTTTCTGATAACATATCCTGCTAGATGATTTTCAGAATCTTCCTAACACAAACAGAAGCTATTTGGTTTCCCAACTTGGCCCTAGTGTGCCGTCCAAGCATACAGGTCAGCACTATGGCTCTGTGGACCTTCAGTTTGGTGGTCAGTCTAATGCCTCTCCTCCCCCACACTTTCCTTTGCAGCCTCCCAACCACTGAGCTAGCTCTGACAATGCGTGTTGCAGTCTCATTATCAATGTGGACATCCCTGGGAAGTATACTGCCAAGGTGAGGGAACTTATCCACAGCATTTGGAGCTTCTCCATGTACTGTAACTGATGGTTCCACATATGGATGGTGTGATGCTGGCTCATGGAATATGTGTTTTTTTATGTTAATTGTTAGGCCAAAATTAACAAAAGAGGCAGAGAATTGCTCCATATTTTGTTGCATCTCTGCTTTGGAGGTTGCATTGAGTGCACGTTCATCTGCAAACAAAAAGTTATGACCCAACACTCCTTGCACTTTAGTTTTGGGTCATAAACTTTTCAAGCTGAATTTATGATCAGTCAACAGTGACTTTGCTTCATGTTCTTCCTTATTGAGGGCATTAGACAACACGGAGTATAGGGTGTGTTTACTAGTACCTCTGCTGTGAAGGCTGCCAAAGTGAAGGCTGCTGGTGTGAAGCCCTGTTAAGGGCTTCTTTCCAACTTTGGTATCCATCTGATCTACCTAACTCACAGCTCCAAGAAGCTGCACCACACTCTGGTAAAGCATTTTGTCAGATGGGCTAAACCAGGTTGAAGGTAACCAAAGCGTCTCAAATCCTATGATTAGAATTAGAGTTAGGGGTGTGTCTACCCCAAGCACTTAAAGACTTCCCCGAGTAGAATGGGTAGATGAGAACAATTTAGTCCACTGACCAGGAAGGGGTGAAGAAGGTATTGTGGGGCACTCTGAACTTGGTTATCCATCTAGGACATCAAGGTCATCCACTGCATCTCGAGTCATTACCAATCATCTTGACCCTGTTCTGCCATTGGACAGTGGTGGTTTTAGAAGCGAGAGCAAGGCTGATGATGTTGTGCAAATCTGGCTCACTTGGATCTAATTTACACAACTTCAAAAGACATCACCATACCAAAAAAAAGGTGCTTCTTAAAGTACTATAGAAATGTCATTATTAATACTGCTGATTTCCCCCTTCCAATTGGATTTTAATTTTGGTATTGGTCTTGATGACACAAAACCATAGAATTTTAAAACTGGCAACTTAGAGATCATATAATTCCAATCTGACATGTTATAGATGAGGAAACAAACTCAAGAAAGAAAGTGAAGTGCTCAAAACTCTCTGGGGGCAGTCAGTTAGAAAAAGCCCCCATGTTTTTGGATTCCCATTGCTGTGTTGATTTTTATAATAATAACAATAGTAATAATAATTAGATTAACTAGCATTTATTTAGCATTTTAAGATGTGCAAAGCATCTTACAATTATTATCTCATTTGAGATTGGAAGCAATCCTGTGAGATAGGTGATATTCATTTCCCTATTTTACTGATGAAGGAATTCAAGCACAGATTGCTTAAGTGACTTTCAGCTAGTAAATGTCTAAAGCAGGATTTGAATTCAGATCTTATTGAATCCAAGTCTATACTGCTTCTTCCTGTTGATAATATACCTTTGTTATACAGACTTAGTGGTAGATGGCCATTGGAGAAAACAGAGCTTTCTGAAAACATAATGAATGCAATTATAGATAAATATGGGAAAGAAGAAACAACATTTTTGGTTCAGTGAGTGATGGAGACTTTCCCCAGAAACTACTGGGGCTGTGCTCCATTTCTGGAGTATCCTGCTATCAGCCACATGCCTCCAAGGTAATTAACCTAGCAGAGGGTTAAATTCTATTTTAGGGCAGAGGTTTAAGTGTAATTGTGCAAAGAAGTGATAAAGCCAATTTTAAATCGCTGGAAAACATTTTTCATTTGACTTCATTAATATTAGTTTGTAGCTAAAAAATAAAAAGTGATAAGTTTTAAAAGTAGCTCTCGGTATCTCCTCTTCCCAATCATCACTGGGGTGGGTGAGGGAGTGGAGGACAATAAAATAAAATTGCCATCTATTTGAATTTTATGACATGGCTCTGCCTCTATGTTTAAAAATAAAATTCCATCTACTTAACAATGTAGTTGAATTTCATGGCACAAACAGGGATTGGCTGTATTTGTTAAGTTACCAGTGAAAATTGATCGCCCTCACCGTAAGACAAAGATTTCTATGAGCTTTGGCAATTGACTCAATCCCACCTCTCTCCCATCCTGCTACCGTCCAGTTATTTTCCTCCTTCCTTTTGCTAATGCCTTAAATGTGTAGAAGTCACCTGCTATTTCTACTTTCAGTCTCTCTTTCCTAACTCTCTGAACTCAGGATCCTCTGCCCTCCTTATGGAGAGATTTCCCCAACAACTATTGGGGAATCTTGTATTGAAAACATATCAGGCCTCAAAAACCCTTCATTCAACCCCTTCATTTTACTAAAAAGGAAACAGAAGTCCATAGACATAGAAATGGAAGGGACTTCAAAGCCACTTTCTCCTTTTCGCAGTTTCTTAGTGGAGAGAAATTCTGTTTGGGAAGGATACTTTTAAGGTATTGGCCACAAAATTAAATCGCACTGGAACTGGAACCAGGGAACCTGGATTCAGATCATGGCCCTGCTACCCATTGTCTTGGGATCTTGGATGGGGTATTTTCCTTGCAGAGGAAGAGACTGACCTAGAGATCTCCCAGCTCCACAGTCTTCACTCTGAAATGACTACTTTCCTTGTCCCAGATATTTTCTGTTCATCTACTCCAGTAGAAGGCATTTAAAAACAAAGGTGGCAGTTTTGATCATTAAAAATTAACCAATATTCTTGCAATCCTGTGAGCATAATGCATAATGCTTCTAGAGCAGCTGAGGGTGCTGAGAACTAGTGGACTGGATGGAAGGTTAGTTTTAATGGTCAAAGATGAAAAACTTCACCTGGATTTGGGACCGCAGCTGCATTGCTGTAGAGTCTGAAATCTAACCCTTTGCTGTGGAAAGGATGAAAGTCCTGTGCAAACCACTTTTTCAAAAACCATTTCATTGGATCTTTACAACAGCAGTGAAAGATAAATAATATTATTATTCCTATTTCATAGTTGAGGAAACTGAGGCAAATCCAGATTAAATAACCTGCCCAGGTGGCCCATAGAGATGAAATGATTTAGGATCATAGCATCACAGCTCTAAAGCCATAAGGGATCTTAGAAATTATCTAGTTCAGTCCTCTCATCCTAAAGAGGAAAAAATAGAGGTCTAGAAAGCTGAAGTGGCTTGACATCCTAGATCTAGAGCTGGAAGGGATCTTAAAGGCCATACAGTCTTCTTCTTACATATGGAGAAACTGAGGGCTAGACCTCAGACATCAGCGGCTTGGCCAAGGCCACAAGGCAATAATGAGTCCACGTGTAACTTGCCTCCAAATCCAGTGTTCTTGCTTCTCAATCACACGTCTAGTGCTTGGGAATCCCTAAATGGAGCTGTGACCCCTAAATGCACCAATAAGATTCCAGTTTTGTTTTTTCTTATCACTCGATCCATTCCTTTTGTCTTTGGTGTTTTTCCTTGTTTGTTTCCAACTTTTTATTATAAATTTGAATAACCATCAATGAAGACAAATAAACATCCAAAATAGGGAATAACATCTTAGATAAACCCAGTGGAATTGCTTTTAAAAGTTTTATTATGCTTTTTGCTTTTAACTTTGTAGTAACGATTTCCAGACATACACGTTCCACCTGGTGAGCCTTCCTATAATGCAAAGAAAAGCAGTTAAACAAGACCATCTGGCTTAGTGATTATCTGACAGTATATACAACATCCTTTACCCACAGGCCCCTGGAAATCCAAGGAAAAGAGTTCTGTATAGTGAATCCTCTTCTCTTCTCAAGGGACAAAGATTGGTGATTACAATTATACAACACTGGACTTTTTAAATGTTTACATTATTGGAATCATTGCACACATTACTTTTTATTTTTGTTGATTCATTTCCCATTCCTTAAATGTGGGTGTGTGTTCCTTAAGGCTCTGTTCTCTGTTCTATTTTTAGACCCAATTCCTTGAAAATTTCTTCTACTCTCATAATTTCCTTTTTCATTTCTGTGAAGATTATGCTATTCCTAATTTCTAATCTGAATTCCAGTTCTAATATTTTAATTGTATAACCTGCCTAGCTCAATGTATAAACAAAGCGAAATAATATATTGAACCTGCTTCCTCAACAAACTTCCTCCCCTTTTCTGATTACTGATACCAGTAGTATTTTGCTTTATTGTTGTCATTCAGTTTTTTCAGTCATGTTTGATGCTTCATGCCCCCCCCCTTTTTTTTTGGCAGAGATACTAGAGTGGTTTACCATTTCCTTCTCCAGCTCATTTTACAGATGAGGAAACTGAGGCAAGTGGGTGAAGTGATTTGCTCAGGGTCACAATGCTAGTAAAAGTCTGAAGTTGGATCTTTCTGACTCTAGCCGCAGTACTCTCTGCATTAGCTGCCCCAAGAAGAGGCTATCATTTTAGACTCTTTCTACTCTTCCATGATCATTCAGTCTGTTACTAAGTCCTGTGATTACTTTCTTCAGAACTCTTCCAATTTGGCTTTTTCTTTATTTGGTATATTATTAATTTTTTTCAATGAAAAAAAAACTATTTCTCTTCTTCCACCTCCATTGGAAGAAAACCCCAAACAACTCTGTAATAAACATATATAGTCAAGCAAAACAAATTCCTGTATTAGCTATACATAAAAACACATCTCAAGTTGCTTAGTGAGTCCTGTTGGTCAGGAGGTAGGGAGCATTTCTGGAATCACGGTTGCTCTTTTTGTTGAGCAGAGTTATTAAGACATTCAAAGTTGTTTGTCTTCATAATGTTGTTATTTTATAAATTGTTCTGATCACGACACTCTGGTCCAATTTATACAATTTATACAAGTCTTCTCAGATTTCCCTGAAACCATCATCCTTCTTGCAGCACAGTAGGATGCCACTATATTCTATATACCTTAATTTGTTTTTCCCATTTGATGGGCAACATCTCTGTTCAGTTTCCAATTTTTGCCACTACAAAAGGAGCCACTATAAATATTATTGTTCACATGAGTCTTTTTCTCTTTATTTATTCTCTTTAGGGAACAGGCTTAGTACCTCTGGATCAAAAGGTATGCAGTTTAATAACTTTGGATGCATAGTTTCAAATTGATTTCTAGATTGGTTGCACCAATTTGCAACTTCATGAACAATGCACTAATATACCCATTTTCTCATAGCACCTACATTTGTCATTTTCCAGTTTTGGGGACAACTTTACCAATCTGATAGATATGAAGTAGAATCTCATAGGTTCTTTAATTTTTATTTCTCTATTAGTGAGGCTGTACAGTGGATTCTTCATGAATTACTATCTGTGTGAACCTGGGCACAGTTTACTTATCTGTTTGCCTCAGTTTATTTATCTGTAAAATGAGCTGGAGAAGGAAATGGCAAACTACTTCAGCATCTTTGACCCAAAAACCCCAAATGGGGTCACAAATGAGGGCCCAACAAGAATAACTAGTGATTTGGAACATTTTTATATGGCTAGTGAAACTTTGTTTCTCTTCCTCTAAAAACTTCCTGTTCATATCCTTTGCCCATTTATCAGCTAGGGAATGTGGGCACTTCCTTTCTGTTCCCATCACTGTGTCCTGTGTCCATATTTTGTTTAAAGTATGTCAGTCAAAGAAATGCATCTGACTAGGTGCCTTCCATAATAATAGAAATGTTAAGAAATGCAGAAGATATAGGGAGGAGGGAAGATAATGAGTTCAGTTTTGGACATGTTGAGTTTAAGATACCTATAGGACATTCAGTTCAAAATTCCCAATTAGGCAATTGCAGATACAAATCTGGAGGTCAGGGGTAGACCTGAGAATCATCAGCATCAAGATGATAATTGAATCCATGGAAGTTTATGAGATCACAAAGTGAACTAGCATAGAGAGAGAAAAGAAGAGCGATAAAAGGGTCAAAATAGAGCCTTGGTGAACTCTCAGGTTTAGGAAGTGTGATTTAGATGAAGATCTGGCAAAGAAGACTGAGGTGTGGTCCCATAGGGAGGAGAAAAACCAAGAGAGAGGTGTTAAGAAAATCTAAAGCAAAGAGAGAATCAAGAAGGTGGTGATCAGGTGATTAACATTGTCAAAGGCTGCAGAGTCCATGAGGGATGAGGAATGAAAAAAAAAACATGTTGGATTTTGGAGATTATGCAATCACTGGTGAGGAAATTGTGGGAAGAAAGCAGAATAAGGCAGTATACTACTACCTGTCTCTCGTCAAATAGCATAAAATTTTAGAGCAGCAGAAATAATTAAAAGTCATAGTGAAGAAATTGTCTAACCAACTCTGAGATACCACTACACACCTCTCAGATGGGCTAAGATGACAGGAAAAGTAATGAGGAATGTTGAAGGGGATGTGGGAAAACTGGAATTGTGAATGGAGTCAACCATTCTGAAGAGCAATTTGGAATTATGCCCAAAGAGTTATCAAATGTGCATACCTTTTGACCCAGCAGCATTACTACTGGGGTTATATCCCAAAGAGATCTTAAAAGAGGAAAAAGGACCCACATGTGCAAGAATGTGGCAGCCCTTTCTGTAGTGGCAAGTGGGGCTGCCCATCAGTTGGAGAATGGCTGAACAAGTTAGGGTGTATGAATGTTACGGAATATTATTGTTCTATAAGAAATGATCAGGAGGATGATTTCACAGAGGCCTGGAGAGCTTACATGAACCTATGCTGAGTGACATAAGCAGAACCAGGAGATCATTATATACTTGAACAACAAAATTATGTGATGATCAATTCAGATGGACGCGACTCTTTCCAACAATGAGATGATTGAGGCTAGTTCCAATGATCTTGTGATGGAGAGAGCCATCTACAGCCAGAGAGAGGACTGTGGGAACTGAATGTGGATCACAACATAACACTCTCTCTTTTTAATGCTGTTTGTTCGCTTGCATTTTGTATTCTTACTCATTTACTTTCTTTTTTTTGATCTGATTTCTCTTGTGCAGCAAGATCATTGTATAAATATGTATATTTATATTGCATTTAACATATTTTAATATGTTTAACATAAAAGAGATAAATCATTTTCTGTTCTCAAAAAAAGAAGTTGTCTAACTCAAGACAAGTTGGGAGGGCTTCAGGAAAAAATCTGACCTACCAGGATGGTGGACAGCAGGAACAAAGGTCAACAAACAGTAAACCCTAGAGCAGCTGTATGGGTGAGGCTTCATAAATTTTCATCGCACAGGCTTTATATAGGGGTTAGGCAGCTGAGCAGGGAGGATTGAAGGGGCCCTCTGCTGGCACTGGATGTGGGGCACAGGGTACTGTCTGGGGGACAGGACCATTGGTGCTGGCCGAGAGGTGCGCTGACTGGAAGTGGTCCCAGGATGTGGCTGAAGGGGAGGAGGAGAGAGAACATGCTGTGAATGCTGACCCTGGACCCTGCAGGAGATTGGAATCTCTCATTTTGGTTCGGGGGGCAGAGGGGATGGAGTGACCTGGCACTTGTGGCTGCCTGAGGCAAGAGCATTTGTGGTGGAAAAGACACTGGGGACCCTGGTTTTGCCTCAATGGTGGAGAGGAGTACTTGAGGCCACTTATAAACCAAGGCTTAAGCCAGAGGAACAGTGATCACACCTGGGTTTAAAACAGAGGACACTGGAAGAACCAAGAGTTCTAAGATCTCAAGATAGAGTTCAGAAAACAGCAGCTCGAAAAGCCTGGTCTGAGTAATTATTCCCCACACCCCAGAAACAGAACTCTATTCTAAATATAAAGAAATAAGCAGTTAAGACCAAAAAAAATGAGTAAACAGCAGAGAAAAGAATTTGACTTTAGATAATTACTTTAATGACAGAGAAGACCAGGGTTCAAACCAGAAGATAAGGAAGTCAAAACAGCCATTTGTAAAGTTTGAAAGAAAATTTTAAAAGGGTCATAAACTCAAAAAAACGTTCTTGGAGGACCTTAAAATGGACTTTAAAAATCAAATAAAAGAGGTAAAGGAAAACTTGGGAAATGAAATAAGACTAATGCAAAAAAAATTAAGAAAATTTGAAAAGAAAGTCAAAAAATGGAAAAAGATCCAAAGACTTACTGAAGAAAATTATTCTTTAAAAATTAGAATTGGATGACAAGAAGCTAATGCCTTCATAAGATATCAAAAAAAATAAAATAAAATCAAGAGAATGAAAGCAATTGAACAGAACACAAAATATCTCATTAGAAAAATGTGACCTGCAAAACAGATAAGAAGTGAGATATGAAAAGAATAGTTGAAGTACAAGTCATGATCAATAAAAGACATCTAGATAGTATGGTTCAAGAAATTACTACAGAAAATTGCCTTAAAGTTTTAGAACTAAAGGGTACAAATAGAAATTGAAAAATTCACTGCCTAAAAGAGATATCTGAATGAGAACTCACAAGAATATTATAGATAAGTTTCAAAACTCCCATGTCAAGGAGAAAATATAAACAACTAGAAAGAAATAATTTAAATATTGTGAAGCCATAGTCAGGATAACACAAGATTTAGCAGGTTCTACATTAAAAGACCAAAGGGAGTGGAATATGATATTCCAGGAATTGGATTTGCAACCAAGAATAACAAATCTGAATGTAATCTTGCAAAAGGAAAGAAAAACAAAGGATATTTACTGAACTAAAGAACTTTCAAGCATTCTTGAGGAAAAGGTCATAATTGAAAAGAAAATTTGACTTCCAGTAATCAGCAAAATCATAAGAACGTAAACCTGAAAGTCTAATTATAAGGGATTTAATAAAGTTAAACTGTTTAGTTCTTATATGGGAAAATGATTATTTGTAACTCTTAATATTGTCATTATGAGGATAGCTTGAAAGAGTATATTGAGTAAGCTTGCGATTGAGTTAATTATGTTGGAATGGTCCTAAAAATAAAATTGGAAATCATCTCATCCAAAAGAGGCATGAATGGTAAAATTTATAGTAAAGGAGAGACTGAGATGGAGGGAAGGTAGTAGAGGAATCTTATATTAGTATATATTAATAAAACATATATATTTAGTCAGTATTATAAGTGAGTAATTATCCAACTATCTGGTACTGGCTAAAGAAACAGAATGGTGGATTAGTGGAATAGAGTAGATATACAGTATACAGTGATAAATTATTATAGTAACCTTGTTTGATAAATGTAAAGATTTCAGCTTTTGGGGTAGGAATTTACTGTTTGAGAAAAATTCTTGAGAAAACCGAAAAGCAGTCTTCAAGAAACTAGATATAGACCAATATCTTATACCATTTACCAAGGTAAGGTTAAAGTGGACATGTGGCTACACATAAAGGGAGATAGAAATAAATGGATATGTACCATATTTCCTATCAGATTTATGCATAGGAGAAGAATTTAGGAATAAACAAGAGATAGAAAACGTTGTGGGTTATAACAGGGATAATTTAGATTATGTTAAATTAAAGAGTTTTTGAACAAATAAAACCAATATAGCAAAGATTAGGAGGAAAACAGAAAACTGGGGAAAATTTTTATAGATAGGTTCTCAGCTATAAAAGTCTCACATCTCAACTATATAGGGAACTTTGTCAACTTTATAAGAATATGAATCATTTTCCAACTGAAAATAGTCAAATATATGAACAGGCAGTTTTTGGAGGAAGAAATCTAAACTATTTGTAGTAATATGAAAAAATGATCTTACTCATTATGGATTAGAGAAATGAAGATGAAAACTTTGAGATATAATCTCACACCTATCAGATTGGCTAAAATGATAGAAAAAGAAAATGACAGATGTTGGAGGAGATGTGGAAAAATTGGAACACTCATTATTGAATTGTGAAATGATCCAATCATTTTGGAGAACAATCTGGAATTATGCCCAAAGATTTATAAAACTGTGTATACCCTTTGACCTAATAATACTATTATTAAGTCTGTTCCCAAAGTGAACAGGGAAAAAGGAAAAGAACCTATACGTCTTAAAATATTTATAGCAGCTATTTATGGTAGCAAAGAACTGAAGATTCAAAGGATGCTCATCAATTGGGGAATGACTGAAAAAGTTGTGGTATATGAATATGATGGAAGACTACTGTGCTGTAAGAAATAATGGGCAGGTTGATATTAGGAAAACATGGACAGATTTGCATGAAACAGTGAAGAGGAAAACAAGGAGAACAAAGAGAATGTTGTGTGAAGATTCAAATTAACTACCAAGGACCTATGAAGGAAGAGGCAATTTACCTCCAGAGAAAGAACTGATATATGAAACTATATATTGTACAGTTTCGCATGTGTGTGTCTGTGTCAAATGTTGGCCTTCTCTAGAGGGAGGAAAACAGACTGGAACTCAAATGTAACAAAAAAAATAATATTAAAAAGAAGAGAGCAAAAGGAAAAGAAGTAGAATCACTTCTCTGAGTATAGCTGTAGTAGAATGAAGGAAGAAATAACAAGAAATGAGTAAGTTAATGAACTTGGGAGGATCTAGGAGGGAGTATCAAATATATGTTGATGCTTTCCAGTATAAAAGCAGGATTTGAGGAGGAGAAGGCTGAGCTAGGCACTGAACATTTTTTTTTTGGGGGGGGGAACAAAGGTGGCAGTTTTGATCCTTAAAAATAAACCAATATTCTTGCAATCCTCTAATCATAATGCCATTAGAGTAGCTGAGGGTGCTGAGATAGTGAACTAGATTGGAAGGTTAAATTTTTTAAAAATTTATTTTATTTAAAAAATGAATAAGAAAAAAGAAAAATAGAAAAGGAACACAAAGCAAAATAAAACAAGAGAACATTGTCATGTGCCATGTGCCCAGCAGAATATCACAGAGGATTCAAAATATATAACAATAAATTACTAGTTCAAGAAAGTATATATATATATATATATATATATATATGCGTATATATACATACACACATATATATGTAGAAAAAATTATATTCATGAGTGTCCCTCTTTTCTTTACTTCCTTATAAATTGTTCTTTTGTTTTCTGCTTTGTACCTTTTTGGGGGAAGCAGGAAAGTGTCCTAGAAGTCTATAGGTAACAATTCCCAGAATTCAATTGGGTGATGATTATGGATTGAGTTAATATTAGTAACACAAATTTATTGGGGGAACAAGTTGAACTCATTATTGCAACAGACAAGTTGCAATCTTTATTGAATTTAAAAATTCGATTTAAGAAGAGGATCAAAATGTGCTTTTGTACCATACTCATTTCTAAACCTTTAATTTTCTGTTTAATCAATCAATAAAAATTTATTAAGCACCTACTACCTATCAGGCATTGTGCTAAGTGGTGGGGATGCAAAAAGAAGCAAAAGACAGTTCTAGGAGCTAATGATCTAATGGGAAAGACAATATGCAAAGAAATATATACAAAGGAAGTTCTTTACACAATAAATAAGAAATAATTAAAAGAGAGGAGGCCCTGGAATTAAGAGGGGTTAGAGAAATTTTCCTGTAGAAAGTCAGATTTTAGTTGGAACTTAAAGAACGTCAGGAAAATCAGGAGTCAGCACAAAGGAAGGAGAACATAAGGGAGAGCTAGAGAAAATGCCCAGAATAGAAAGATGGAGTATCTTGTTTGTGGAACAGCCATGAAACCAGTTTCACTGGATTAAAGAGTATATGTGTGTTGGGGAGTAAGGTGTAAGAAGACTGAAAAGGTGGGAGGGGGTCTAGGTTATGAAGTTTTGAATGCTAAACAGAGCATTTTGTATTTGCTCCTGCAGTTTACTGAGTAGTGGGTTGAGGTGACATGGTTTAGGAAAATCACTGTAATGACTGAATGGAGGATGGATTGAAGTGGGGAGAAATTTGTGACCGGCAGACCCACCAACCGACTATTGTGCTAATCAAGGCAGGGGGTAACGGCGGACTGCACCAGAGTGGTGGCAATGTCCAAGGAGACAAAGGGGCAGAGATGTTGCAAAGGTGAAATAAGTAGGCCTTGGCAACAGCTTGGATATGAAGGGGTGAGAGATGGTAAGGAATCCAGGCTGACTTCTAGGTTGCAAGCCTGAGGGACTGGGAGAATGGTGTTACCCTTTACAGTAATAGGAAGGCATAGGGGGGAGAGGGAGGGTTTAGGAGAAAAAACAATGAGTTTGTTTTAGACATATGGAGTTTAAGATATCTCTTGGACAAGATGTCTGTAGTTGGAGATGCTACTTGCTACAGTTTCATATTTATATCTAGATGGATACAGCCACACACAAATATAGACCCACTCTCCAACAAAGTTGTTGGCAACAGTCGCCAACAAGGAATCATTGTTGCCTCAGAGGGGGAGTGGACTTGGGAAACCTCACAAACAGTAGCCTTCTTTATCCTGACTGTGGAGAAAGTGAAAGAGAAGATGATGGTGTTTCATTAGCTTTCAGCTGACAACTTGGGTCTTTATCACTTCATCAAACCTCAGAAGGTTTTGATGGATTAGTGACTGTCTTAACAAGGAGCAAGATATTGTCAGGAAATGGGGTTTTTCATTGTTGTTCTAAATGGTTTTTGTTGTGCTTATTTTATTTTTGTAAATTTGACTGTCTCTTGTAAGAGACAGGTGGGTGGTTCAATGGATAAAATTCCAGGGCCTGGAGTTAGGAGGACCCGAGTTCAAATCGGCTTAAGAGACTTACTGGGACCCTGGACAAGTCACTTTTCCCTGTTTGCCTCAGTTTCCTCATCTATAAAATGAGCTGGAGAAGGAAATGTCCAACCACTTTTATATCTTTTCTAAGAAAATCCCAGTCAGGAAGAGTCAGACATGACTGAAATGAGTGCAACTTCTTTTAACTTGGAATTTAAAACTTCCTCTTCACAAATTACAAGCGAAGAAGGGAATGCATAAGAATAGTATTATGCAGATATGGCATAAATGTGACTTGCCCAGAGTCACAGTTTCTAAGTGTTTGAGGCAGTATTGGAACTCCAAGCCCAATACTAATCTTTTCCCCCCAAAGAGATTATTTTCTCTTTCCATTTCCAAATGGTGCGGGTTCCTTATACTGTGTCTGGGAAGATACAATCATATAGTTTAATGTAATAGAGTGGGAGAAAATTCTTGATTCTCAGGTGTATTTCTTATAACACTTGGATGAAGATACAGGAGACAGGCTTTCAGCAAAGGCACGGAAAAGCCAGGTCCTATTGAGAAGGGACGGAGTAGGCCTCTGGGCTGAGATAAACCATCTCTCTCCTCCTTAGGCATCCCACCTCTACAACAAGGCTAGGGCTACAACACCACTAGGCTTATCCCAATCCATAGCAACATGATAGTGCAGGCAGTTGAGGGCTGCGCCAACACAAATCATCAAACGTGAGCCTCCTAATCACCTACTTTCACCAAGGGACTTCACTCTTATTCTGCCTGAACTCCAATAGTCAGCGTCCTCATACATGTTCCTATTCTCCCTCTTCCTTAGATATTGAACCCTTGGCCACTGAAGAATGATCACATTCTCTTCAATTTCATTTGTCTCATACTCATTCCCAAGCTTCCCAGTTCTCCTTTTGACTCCGGACTTTGACATCATGTCTCAACTGCCGTCTCAGCCTGAAACTTTCTTCAGTATCTGGTACGTCCTCAGCCTGAAACCACCTTCTAGTCCCCAGCCCCTTTGCTTGTTGGAGAGAAGTCCATATACTAAGAAACACTTCTTCCATCGTACCTTAGCAACCATGGAAATGTTTGGACTCCCGGTTGCATATCCTATGCACATCTCTTCTGAAGAGGTCCGTGGCAACTGTTATGCGACTTATATTCTTGCTTTGTTCTTCCAGACACCACAAAGTCAATATAGACAGGTTCCAAAAGTTTGCTAGTGTTTATATTCTCTAAATCTGCTGCATGACTTGGTGGCACTTGTAAACAATCACAAGCCTCTCACTTCTTGGACACATCAGCACCAATTTCAGGCCAACAGAGTCTATTTCTCAGCCACTCTAGGGTCCTCTCTTTCATGGCCATAAAATGATATGTGCTCGGCAGTACCAACTACTTCCCGATACCATGTGTGGGCTCAGTGACAGTCTGGTACAGCGCTCTGTTGTATAGTTCCAGCTTCTGTCATGGTCTCAACATTGCGATGACTTCAAGGGACTGGCACTTGAGGCATTTGGCACGATCATACCACTTCTCGGCTCCTTCGGACGGATCACTTTTAGCAGTCCTTTGTCGGCCATCTGCTCTTTCTCCTAGTCATTCACAAACAATTGAGGCCAATAATGTTGATTCTATGAAGTGAGGCTCTCATATGCTACTGACTACTGTCTGGAGGAAGCCTTAAACTTCTACTTGTACTGCCTTCTTCTTGGAACCCTCCCCTTACTTTAGGTATCACCAGAGTTTTTAAACGGCATTTGAATGTACAGCAATTTTCCTTGGCTAAAAGTGAATGCTGGGGCAGCTAGGTAGCGCAGTGGATAGAGCACCAGCCCTGAAGTCAGGAGGACATGAATTCAAATGCAGTCTCAGACACTTAACACGTTCTAGCTGTGTGACCCTGGGCAAGTCACTTAACCCCAACTACTTAAGCAAAAAAAAATGCTGAATTTATACTCAACTGTTAAAAAAAGTGAATGCTGAATTTTTATTCAGCTGCTAATGCTACCCATTTCTGTCAAGTGGGAACTAACTTGGTGCGGGTAAGAATAAGAGGTAGTGGATTATTGTCAGTTTCCATTTGCAACTTCATTCCAGACACATAGTTTTTAGATTTTTCATTGAGAGCCTACTTCAAAGTCAAGACCTCTGGCTATGGTCACCATCACTGTCTTGATATGAGAGTCTTCCAAAGTCTTCCAACCTGGCATCTATATGTGGGATAAAAAAGGTTTATTGGGGTTTGTGGAGGTCAACACAGCTGCATGACTTAGGAGTCAATGAAGCAAATCTCTGGCGTGAAGTTTGTTCAACACTTTGCCCATTGGACTCCAAAGGCTTTAAAGAGTTTTAAGAAACTTCCTATTTTTTTCCCATTCTCTTCTGTGCTTTTTACATCATGTATGCTTTAACAAAGTCATTCAGTGGCTTACTAATAGCAACGCAGTTTGTGACAAATTTTTAATAACCACCAAATCCTAGAAAAGTTCTGAGACCTCAAAAATTTGAAAAGACACCAAATCAGGGACACGTCTATCTTCCCTGGGTTATTGCCTTGTTGATGTACAATATGGCAGAGTACGGCACTTATTAATTGAGAGCTTCAGTCCAATAAAAATAAGATTTAATATTATTATTTAATAATAATAAATTAATAATCATATTTATTTGATTAGTCTTTCCTTTTGTTCTTCTAGAATCTTCACAAATACAGTGAATACAATACATGTAGACCATCCATGTCCCCATGTTCCATTGGTCATTTGAAAATGGCAGATGACCCCCAAGATGTTTTAGGGAATACGCTAAATCTAGCAAAATTCAACTGGCAGATAAAATCAATCTTCTTGTCTTCCTCAGCCATGGTAATGTGAAAAAAAAGTCTCTGTACAAATGTAATGCTGAAAACCACTAGCTACCAGACATTCTGAACTCTTGGCATGCTGAATTGATATACATACCGTGGAGGATTTTTGTTTCTTCAGAATCTAGTGGTCTATATACACTGGACTGTACTTCATTCTTCAACACTACTGATATAGGTGATATATAGATAACCTATATGATACATCAGTTTATCAGATTGTCTGCTATTCAGATGTGTTTGAGATCTTCCATCCCCAAGTTGTTTTCCTAGATCTTTCCCAGAACAGTTGGGAGCTGGTAAAATGAGTTGTTCCTTGGGTGTAGGCCACGTTTCACTCATGTGGAGAGAACAGGCCTATGCTCTTGCTGAGTTTCTGCCACAACCACTCCTTTCATTCTTTTGCTAGGGATTCTGAGAAATCCCTAAACTCAAATGACTCCAGGTCCACTTCAGAAGTAGGACACTGAAAATGGGCACTGTCAGTCCTGGGCATGGTCTTTCAAGATGCAGTTAACAGATACAAGTCCCAAAGAAGTTCTTATCAATCACAATCAAGTCACCAAAGTTATTATAGGAATCGTAAAGAAGTTCTCACCAATCCTAGTTTTTATACAAAACAAAAAAGGAATTAGAAATAGTCAGCAAGGACTTCTTTCTGTTTCTGCTGCTTCTTTTACTCCTGTGAACCCCAATTCTGATTCAGCTTCTCTTGAGCCTTTTTTTGCTCTGTTAACCCCCTGCCTGACACTTCCATGTGCAAAACTGTGAGAATCTCTCTCCCAGGGCAGGAGAATGGCAGTGTTGTTTATCTGTCAGAGACCACAATTCCTAGGGTTCATTCAGTGAGGTTTCAGAATCTCCTCAGGTCTCCCAGAGTAGTGAAGAAAAGCAATCTTTCCCTTTAAGATCTGCCCCACCCCCTCTTTTATTCACGGCACATTCAAAAAGGCTAGAACAGACTTGTAGACTTCCTGCTCAGCTGTGGTATCGGGGTGTACCTCCCCAGGTTTTACAGAGCAGTGGAGCTGACAAATCCTACGGAAAGACTATTGAATTTCACTTATTGCCTGTGTGACTTAAGGCATAAATCACTTAACCCCCTAAACCTCAGTTTCCTCATAAAGGTAGGCCTTAAAGCTTTGTAGCTGTAAATTTCACCTCCTTGGTCCTCAGGCAGCTCTTAAACACTATGTGATATGTAGGGACTGTGGTTTAGTGAAGAGATTTCCTGCCCTGAACTTCTAGGTAATTGACATAAAAATAAGCAAAGGAATTATGTGCTCTTCTTAGAAAGTTTGGTTTCCCTCTTTTATGTACAAATATCACTTTTTGCAAAGTTTCCCAGGAGAGTTCTGTCCCCACCCACTCCTCCCCCAAGTTTTCAGCTCATTTCAAACCAGACCACATCTTGCTTTTGTAATGAGAAGATTTAAATATTTGGGAAAATTGCCTGCCTAATAAAAATGATAGTGTTTCAGAGTTCCATGTGATATTTTGTTCCTGTTGTTGTCTGAATTTTAGGGAGGAAAAAGTCTTTGCTTTGGGAAAAAAAAATTGAGATTTGTTAGTTTATGGAAAGTCGGTCACATTTTTCAAGCAGCACTTAGAATTGCTTAAACAGAGAGAGCACATTCTTCCAAATCAAATCCATCAAAAACAGACCAGGAAGAAAAACCCAATCCTCTTTGTATCTCAGATCTAAGCAAGGAGCCCCATCTTTTGCCAGCTGACATTTTTTTTGCTTACATCTTTGCTCAGGAAAATCTTTGTTCCTCTCCCAATTCCACATCAAACCTCTTGGGGGCACTGTGACTCCACAGGAGTCATTTTGGAATACATCATGGTCCTTGACTTTTTACAGATGCTAATGATTGACTTGTGCTACTAAAAAAGACCCCCTCCTCCCCAAAAAGCCCCAAACAAAAAACAACATCCTATTTTTCACCATTTCTTTTACCTGAGTTGTATTTTTACTCCCCTCCACCCCAAAAGTCAAGAAACATTAAAAAAAAAATAATCGAGTTTATGGGTAAGTTTTGCTTTAGTTTTTAAAAAAGTCTTCAAAGTAAAAGAAAAAATGAGCTCATTGTGGAAAAATGTGAGCTCTTTATATGGTGAACATCCAAATTGTAAACAATTGCAAATTTCTCTTTCTACCTACAAATGAATCTGGGAATGTGATCTCTGATTCTTTAGGTAATATATTTGAAGTCATGGGGAAGAATTTATAAAATAAGAAATTCATTTTCAGAGCTATACATATATATGTGTATACAGTATATAACTAGGTTATATACAGTTTTCAAAACTGTATATAACCTAGTTATATACTGTATATATTATTTTTGAGTGAAATCCTAAAAAAAAGGATCACTTCATCAAAAGAATTTCTCATTTCATTTATCATATTATATTTAATCTCTTCCTTCTTCCTAAACCTTTTGTGGCAGGGAAGTGATCTGGGGCCTTGAACACTGCAGAGGCTAGGCTCAATCAGTCTCTACCCAGCTGGACAGACCTTAAGTGTAGTCCTAGTGAAGGACCCTCTATTTGTTATACTCAGATCAGCCTAAATTTAAAGAGATTCAGTTCCAGCTTGGCCACCAGAGGTTGAATCTTTTATCCACAGTAATGCATTGTAAGCATCGGCTAAGGTAAAAAGGGAGTCTGTGCCTTTAGAGATGAATGCACACTATCTGAAGTATTGAGTAAGCATTAGCCTAAGTTGCTTTATTTGGCAATTCTATCTCCTAGAGATCTCCAAATCAATATTTTGGTACATCTCTAATAAAAGGAAAATTGATGTGTTCTTTCTAATGAGCATGAGCTGTATAGCCAGGCAGTAGATTCAGGATGGATCTTTAAGAAAAGAAAGAACTTGGTACAAGAGCACTCTATGGCACAAATGGGCTGTGTGACCCTGATAGAGAAACTTCATCTTTTAATGTCCCAATTAAGTTGCAAAGAAGGGAATGAGCTTCTTTACCTGAAGCTCTTTATAGCAACAAAACCTGAGGTCCTATGGACAAAATAAAGGATCACTTTAAGGTACCATATCAGTTCATCAGAAGGGATCATATTATGTTCAGCATAATTTTAATATTAAATATATTTTATGGTTTTCTCATTTTTGAAAATGAACAATCTTTGAATTGTTGAATTGAAATCTGTTGGAGAGAGAGAGAGAGAGAAAGAGAGAGAGAGAGAGGGAGAGAGAGAGAGGGAGAGAGAGAATGAGAGGAAGGGAGGGAGAGACACAGAGAGAGGGGGACAAAGAGAGACAGAGACAGAATGAGACTCAAGGTAATCTTGGGGAGTTGACAGCATCAGTACCTAGATGGGGGAGAGATAAAGATGACCAGGAAAGGCCTTTTGAAGTAGATGGTGCTTGAACTGATTCTTGAAGAAAATTAGGGAGTCTAAGAGACAGAAGTATCATCCCTTTGAGCTTTAAATGTATGATTGTAGACTCACAGGAGGGAAAAAATTAAAGAAAGGGCAGGCAGGATGGGAGGATTCAAAGACAAAGACACGGAGAATACTAATAGGCTACTCTAGAGTAGTGTTAGAGGACTGGAGGATAGTACAAGTTCCTGGATGTGGTGGGCTCTCCATAAGGTTGGGTTGTTTGATTCATGAATAATCCTGAAGGCTTTTCCTTTGCATTTGGTGGTGTAAATATAGAGGGAGGAAAGAAAGATGATCTGTTTACACTAATAGATCTGGGCAAGTAGATAATCAACAAGTATTTATTGAGTGCCCAGTATGTGCCAGATACTAGGCCTTGGTGATACATATGAAGAATGAAACAATCATTGCTCACAAGGGAGTTATATTCCAGTGAGAGAGACATGAAGTACATATATAAACAGATATAGCCCCAGTGCAAAGTGAATAAATACAAATATATGCAATGAAATTGAATACAAGATAATTTTATGAGAGAGGGTAGCAACATTTGAGGGGCTCACACAGGAGATGATACTTGAGCTACATCTGAAAGGAAAGTAACAAGGAGGCAGAGATTAGGTAGAGAGTACATTTTAGGCTTTGCACTCGTTTTAGGCCAGTACAAAGAGGGAGGGAGGAAAGAGATGTTTGGGTCAGGCTGCATAGGGCATTGAACACTAAACAGAGGAGTTTATATTTGATTGTAAAAGCTATTGGAAGCTACAGGAGCTGGTTGAGAAGGGAATCATAGTCAGATCTATGCTTAAAGACAATTCCTTGGGCAACAGTATGAAGGACAAACGGAAGGGTTAATAGACTTGAGGGAAGGAGACCAATTGGGAGGCTGTTATTATTGTGGTCAGTGGGAGATAAGACCCTGAACTGAGAGGGTAGATTGTGAATGGAGAGAAAGAGGCAGGTCTAAGAGGTTTTCTGGAGGAAGAAATAAAGAGATTGGGAAAAGATTGGATATATGGTATAAGGGATAGAGGGGGCCCAGGAAGAAGCCAAGGTAAAAAACCTGTGTCACAAGAAGAGTGGACGTGCCTTTAATGGAAATAGAAAAGTTTGGGAGAGGAGAAGATATGGGGGAAAAGATACTGTAATTACTTGTTTTGTACATCTGGCATTTGAGATCTCTGGGACATTCAGTTTAAAATGTCCAATAGCATGGATACTTATTTTGTATTTAATTTATACTTTAATATATTTACCATGTATTGGTCATCCTGCCATCTAGGGGAGGGGGTGGGGGAGAAGGAGGGGAAAAATTGGAACAAAAGGTTGGCAATTTTAAGAAATTACCCATGCATATAACTTGTAAATAAAAAGCTATTAAGAATTTTAAAAAAGGGGGAGTGCAAAGGATAATGTAAAAAATTACCCAGGCATGGGTTATGTCAATAGAAAGCTATAATTATTAAAAATAAAAAAATAAAAACATTTTTAGGAAAAACAAAGAAATAAAGGTATATTTCTGAACTGTTAAAAAAATTAAATGTCCAATAGGCAGCTGGTGATGGCGGCCTGAAGTTCAGAGCAAACGCTACAGCTAAATATAGATATCTGGAATCATGGCTAGTTCAACCCATAGAAACCAATAAGATCATTGAGAGAAAATATAGAGAGAGGAAAAGAGAAGACCTTAATTAAGGACATCCATGTAAAAGGGGAGATGAGTCAGTGAAGGAGATTGAATATACTCTTTATATATACATATATGTATATGTTCCTATTTATCTATTTATAGTTTACCCAGATTTTGTTGAACCATTTAGAAAAGTCTCATGTGTTATTGTTGTAGAAAGGTTAGAGAGATATGTGCCACAAGATAGGACATTTAGGTTGATTCTGGAATTCTTAAATGGCCAGAACCAAAGAATAGTCATTTATGGTTCAATGTCAGATTGGAGAGTCAGTTGTGAATTTCCCCAGGTAACTGTGCTTGACCCAGTGCTCTTTAATATTTTATTACTAGCATGGATTTATCCAATAGCATGGATAAAGACACAGATGCATGCTTATCAAATTTCCAGTTGACAAAAAGCTGGGAGAGATTAAGACATTTACTGATCATGATTTTAAAAAGATCTTGACAGGTTAGTACCTTGAGTCAAATCTGTTGAAATTCAATAGGGATTAATGTAAATAAATTTGAATGAGCTTTCTTAATCTTTCTTTTGTGTTATGGACTTTTTTTTTTGGTAGTCTGGGGAAGTCTAATACTACTATGGATCATCACCTACATTTATAATCCAAGGAAATGCTAAATTTCAGACGAGGTTAGTCTGGACTCTTTTTTTTTCCTCATCCAAGTTTGGAGATGGCCTGAAATTTATCCGCTGACCCTGCCAGGTTAAGAATCCCTGGCTTAAATGAATTTACAAAGCAGGGTGTAGGCATTTGTAGAAACAGGGGACAGGGTGTCTGACCTTTCTGGATTCTCCACAAAAAATTGCTTCTAGGGGGCATTCAGGGCAAGAGACCATCCTGGGGTGCTTCAAGAAGCAAGGTAATAGGCAGCTAGTCCAGGAAACAGGGTAAGAATTTCATCTCTTCTTAGTTGGTACAGGGAGAATAAGGAAAAGAAATCAATTCAATCAAAATTTTCAAGTCTCCACAATATGCATAAATTGAGGTTAAGGACTAGGCCAACACAGACAGCAGTGGATTGTCACTGCTTTCCTATTTTGGAGCATTCCCTACCGTCTTGATTTTCTCATTAAATAAATCAGACAGACATTGGATTTCTAGGAAGAGGTCCCGTGACTCACATGTCAACTGGATAGTGAGCTATGTGGCCTTTGAGAACAGCTCATTGAACACCATATAGATAATGGGATTCTGAAATTCTCCTGTTTCGGTCTCTTCTCTCAAGCAAATCCCTCTATCATATGCAATTCACAGTGTGTGTACGTGTGCCTACCAATCACTCACTGAGGCATATTCTGCCCAAGCTTGGAATATACTTGCAAAATTTACATTTTCAAAATAGAAGGCTCTGTGGCAACAAAAATGCCATCTTTTACAGCCTACTGTCCATGAAAATATAGATAGTATCACTGGATCAAATTTTACCCTTTGGGGCAGTAAACAATAGAATGAAGTGCTGTACACAATTACCATCCATGTAAATAACTCAAGTGAGTCTGGGATTCAAACAGGAGTTAAATGAGGGAGGGACTGAAAGTGGAAGGCCCATCAATTTGGAGAATGGCTGAATAAATTCTGGTATATGAATGTTATGGAATATTATTGTTCTGTAAGAAATTACCAGCAGGCTTACACGAACTGATGCTGAGTGAAACGAGCAGGGCCAAGAGATCATTATATACTTCAACAATAATACTAGATGATGACCAGTTCTGATGGACTTGGCCATCCTCAGCAATGAGATCAACCAAATCATTTCCAATGGAGCAGTAATGAACTGAACCAGCTACGCCCAGAGAAAGAACTCTGGGAGATGACTAAAAACCATGACATTGAATTCCCAATCCCTATATTTATGCCCACCTGCATTTTTGATTTCCTTCACAAGCTAAATGTACAGTATTTCAGAGTCTGATTCTGTTTGTACAGCAAAATAAGGGTTTGGTCATGAATACTTATTGTGTATCTAATTTATATTTTAATATATTTAACATGTACTGGTCATCCTGTCATCTGGGGGAGGGGGTGGGGGTAAGAGGGGGAAAATTGGAACAAGAGGTTTGGCAATTGTCAATGCTGTAAAGTTACCCATACATATAACCTGTAAATAAAAGGCTATTAAATAAATTTAAAAAAAAGAAAAAAAAATGACCAGCAGGAAGATTTCAGAGAAGCCAGAGAGACTTACATGAACTGATGCTGAGTGAAATGAGCAGGACCAGGAGATCATTATATACTTTAACAATACTATAGGATGATCAATTCTGATGGCCATCTTCAGCAATAAGATGAACCAAATCAGTTCCATTTGTTCAATAATGAATAGAACCAGCTACACCCAGTGAAAGAACTCTGGGAAATGAATGTGAACCACTACATAGCATTTCCAATCCCTCTGTTTTTATCTGCCTGCATTTCTGATTTCCTTCACAGATTAATTGTACATTATTTCAAAGTCCAAGTCCTCTTGTTCAGCAAAATATGGAAATGAATACATATATTGGTAGGGGGGAGGGGAGGAGGGGAAAAATTGGAACAAAAGGTTTTGCAAAGGTCAATGCTGAAAAATTATCCATGCATATATCTTGTAAATAAAAAGCTATAATAAAAAAGAAAGAAAGTGGAAGGCCCGGCAGTCTATTAGAAGAAGAGGAAGCTTCCTTTACTTGCTGGGGGGGGGGGGGGCGGTTCCCAACAACAAGAAGGGGAATGGATTGCTACATGCTGATGTGGGAGGCCAGGGTAGAGTCTGGGAAAAAGGAGGTCCAGCTCACTAGAGACAAAGCTGGGTCAGAAGCAGACCCGAAGCAGCCTGGGCTTGGCAAGCTGGCAAGTGTGTGGAGTGGGTCATGTGATGGTCCAGGCCAGTTGGCGCTGGGAGCATCTCTATTGTTGACTACCCAGAGCTTTGTGCTGGTGCTGTTGCTGCTGCTCTTCTGTAAATAAGTGCAAGACTACAGCAATCGGCTGGGGGGTGCTTAGTCAGTACAGGGGCCATTTCTCAAGGCATATGAAATAACAGGTCAACAACTTAACCTGTCTTGGGCTCAGCTGGAGGCTGTGCACGAAGCAAACCAGAAGGCTCTCCCAGGAGTCAGGGAAAGCTTTCTACGTGACTGGGCTGATCATCTGCTTGAACCCTTCTGAGCCACAGCCCTACCCTGAAGAATGACCTCTACGCAAATCCTGGGACTTGGAATAATAAGTTCCGTGCTGATGCAGGTAAAGGTGGCAAAACATGCAAAGTGCTTGAAAATGGAGCCTTTGGGGGCATTTTTGTGGCACAGGGATCGGAGGCAAAGTGTGAGGAACAGGCTTGCAGTGCCTTTGATAGTTCCTAACCGGCTGATCTTCGGCTAATCATTGAATTGCTGAAAGCTTCTTCCCTCACCTGGAAAATGGGGCCTTTCCCTACCCTTCAACAGGGCTGGGCTTTGACAACCCCCCAGGTGAGTCGTTGCCAGGTGGCTGGTCACGTGGAGGGGCGGAGCCTTTGGGTTGCCTGCGGCCTCGGAAAGGGCTGGCTGGCAAAGGTCTCGCTACTTCACGTGGAAAAACTCTTCCCGCAGCTGCACGAGCTCCTGTTGCCGTTAGCCGGCTGGCGGGAAGAGCACACCACGCATGCTCCGAAGAGTTTCAGGATCTCTTGTTATCGTTTAGAATCTACCTATAAACGTGTTCGGATTCCTCTTTCCTTAAAAAAAATGCGTTTAGCCCTTTTGTCCCCAGTTCTTTACTGCTAAATGTCTTCAAAAAGTTGTTCATATCTGATGCACATCCTCCCCCCTTTTTTCCTATCCATTTTCTCTTCAGTCATTCGAGAAACATTTTGAATATGTTTCTGTTGTCTTTTTCAGGTTTTTTTGTCGTCTTAGTTTTCCTCAGTATCCCTCTCCTGCTCTTCCCATAAATCTCTGCATCATGATAAATAGATTTTTAAACCACCCCCCCCCAAAAAAAAAAAGGAAGAAAAAGGAAAAAAAAATCTGTACAACGGCTGGATACCAAAAAATCAAAAGCAAGTGCGTTGTATAACACCTGTGGGCCTCCTGTCTCTTAGGAAGACCAGGTAGGGCATGTTCTGTCATATTTTTAGTCATATTTGTTCTTTATAATCTACAACATGCCGTTTTGATTTTGTGGGGGATTTGTTTACTTTGTTGTAATCACTGGGTATGTTGTTTCCTTGGCTCTGTTTATTCCCTCTTCATCAGTTTATAAAGATCTTTCCATGCTTCTCTGTATTCATCTAGCTATTCGGGTTCTTCATTTCTTTAAGGGACACTTAAAAGTATTATAATAAAATATAAATCCTTTTTATGCTTTGGTCAATTGATCTTCAGAGGACTTATGTATTTCATGGTTATTCGGAATGGGATTTCCCTTTATATTATCACCTTTTGGGATTTTGTTATTATATAGGAAGGTATTTGGATGAGAGGGGCTATTTTGTCTCCTGCAAATCGAATGAATCCATTAATTGTCTCAATATGTTTGCTGATTCCCTAGGATTTTTCAAGTATACTTTCATATCAGTCAGCAAAAAGGGATAGTTTTATTTCCTTTTTACCTATCTTTCTTTATGCCTTTAATTTCTTTCTCAATCAACATTTATTAAGCAGTACTGTATGCTAGTCACTGTGCTGAGCTCTGAAAATACAAAGAAAGGTAAAAGACACTTTCTGTTCTCAAAGATCTCAGATTCAACTCCTTGCAGGTGAGTATCCAGACCCATGATCCCCACAGAACATCTGCTGAACTCATTGGTTCCAAAGGTATTTGTGCAGTTTTACCAGAACCGTGTCCAGGCATCTGGCCAAAGGGGTCAGTTCCCTGCAATTGCTAACAATGCTGAGTCCAAGGACAAGCCCAGAAAAAAGGAATTTTGAGGCCTGGGGAACCATCCTTTTTGTCTTAGTGCCTGAGGAGGGGACAAGCTTTAGCTGCCTAATCACAGGCAATTTGGAAAGGAGAATTGGCATTGGAGATATGGCAGGCACCTGTCTTCTTTCTCCATAGAGACTTTTGGCATCAGCAATTACTTCCTTCCAGTGCTCTGGGGAGGATGTCAAAAAACCTCAGAAAATGTGATTATGGCCGACTCCCCCCCCCCAAATTAGGGATAGCAATTGGGGAACAGCATCAGTGTTAGAAGAACACTGGATTTTTAGCCAAAGGGATTTGGGCTTTCCTCTTGGCTCAGCCATCCCATTTGTATGACCATAGGCTTATGACCTTGTCCCTCTGAGAATCTCAGTTTTCACATCTGTAAAATAAAAGCATTTCATTAGATCTCTAAGGCTTTTTCTTTTGCTCTAAAATACCATGATTCCTATATATTACTATCAGAGAGGTATCAGTGGAGGGGTGCAGTATGAGATGAGGCTGGAATGGTCGAAGGATGCCTTTGGGATACTCTGGCTTATTGATTATGATGAATATTCTATTCATAGGATTAAATAAAGAATGCCTCCCCTGAGACAGAAATGGAAATATCCAATTGAAAACCTGCATTAATTTGGGGGAGGGAGTGGCTTGAGGGAAATCTGTATTTGCAGAATATATTTACTGAGGCAAAAATGACTAGCGAGGGGTGTATAAATTAACTTTGCATAGTGACAAAGTCTTGCAGGGCTATAAGCAGTGTTTGCCAATGACTCTGTCATCCTTCCAAAAGATTGCATCATCTTAATGGGGATTCTGCTGGGTCAGGACTTCATTGACAGCTTGATGGGGTGAGGGTCAGGGAAGTAGGAGGAATAGCAACATATTCAGAAATAATACTGGGGCTACCATTTATCCTTGAGCATTTTCAAATCATCATAGAAGCAGGCTTTCAGGATACACATACTCACACACGTGTGCCTAGAAATAGGCAAGTTACATAGAAATACTTGTGTGTATAAATATGTGTGTGTGTGTATGTATATATATATATATATATATATATATAGAGAGAGAGAGAGAGAGAGAGAGAGAGAGAGAGAGAGTGTGTGTGTGTGTGTGTGTGTGTGTGTGTTATACACAGAGAGATAAACACACACTGTGATTTCATCATTGTAGAAAATTCCCTGAAACTTATAATCTTAGTACGGGAATTCTTAGCTATTTTGGAATCCTTGGACCCCTTTGGCAGGCTGGTGAAGCCTATGCTCCTTTCTCAGAATCATGTTTCTAATACATAAAATAAAATATGGTGGATTACAGAAGAAACTAATTATTAAAATAGTCATCCAAGTTATTTTCAAAAAGTTCATAGACTCCAGAACTGGAGAGAATTGCCTAGATTGTGTGAGATGACTTGTTTGGGGTGACCAGGCAATGTGAGGCAAAGGTTGAAATTTGAATTCGGTTCTAAAATCCAAGATCACCTGTAGATTTATTGTGCCATGCTGTGTTTACCCTCACCTCTTCTCATCCTGCTCCGTTTCATCACTGTCTCTCTGTCTTTATCTGTTTCTCTCATTCAGTAGAATGTAAGCTCATTGGTAGCAGGGACCTTTTTTCATTTCATTTTGCTTTGTAGGGCCTACTATGTTCGTTGCATATAGTAGGTACTTAAAAATGTTTCTTGTAATGGATTTTTCAGAGAAGCTGCAAAATCCATCTCCTTTGACTCATTCATAGTTAATAAAGATAGTGTGGGCTAGCTGTAGGAACAGAAAAGCATCCTTATTCATGTACCCTAATTGCAGTTTAAAGTATTCTATTATTCCTAACAAAAGACTAAGCTTGTAGTGGGAATTGCTCATTAGATTTTGTCAGGAGCTTCTGAGTTTTGTTGCTAAAGACTTGATACACTTCCCCTTTTATGCAGATATGAGGGACTATGGGTAAACATATTCTTTCAGATGATGCCAGTTGGCTCTGTTAAACTACTTTTCCCTTTCATTTTTGTTCGTTGTTACAATATAAGAAGGAGCTACTGGGTAGGGGGAAGATAATATTGAGAAATGAATGTCTGAAAAAGGTATCAAATAATACATACATACAATTTAATTTTCTTTTTATTATGAATTTAAGCATCAAAAATAGTCATTCATATATATATATATATATAACAGAAAAGATAACTATATATGAAACTATAAACTTTTATTATGTGTAGTTTTTCTTGAATTTTAAATTTAACATAATAATAACAAAACTACCCAGCCTGTGTATTTCCCCCTCTGAATTTCGCCATTCTTTCTTCTATGTATTTTTAAAAAAGTTTCTTTGACATTTTTCTTTTTTTATACTATTCTCACTATTTACCAACTCCCCCTCCCCCAATACTGTTATTCACATTAGAAGACATTATTGATATCCTAAAATTTCATCAAAGTAAGTCACCACATTGACTGTGTCTAAAAATGTCTCTCATTCTGCCTCTCTTGTCCATCACATCTCTGCCAAGAGTCATCATCAGATTTTTGAAGACTGATTGGCCACATCCCTCTGTTATGAAGTTTTTAAAAGAGGTTTTTCCTTTACCTTATTGTGGTCATTGTACAAATTGTTCTCCAGCTTGTGCTCATTTTAATGGGCATCAATTTAGAAGTTGATTCGGCTTTCTTAGAATTCATCTATTTTTTTTTTCATTTCTTCTGGTACAAATATTCTGTTGTGTGTATAGCATAATTTGTTCACCCATTCCTCAACTGGTAGGTATTCCTTTACTTTCCATCCTGTGGTATTATAAAAATAAATTGCCGTGTATATATAGGGGAGGGCAATTGCCCTGGGTCACACAGCTAGTAAGTGTTAAGTGTCTGAGGTCAGATTTGAACTCAACATCCTTTTGACTTCAGGGCCAGTGATCTCTCTACTATAGCACCATCTAGCTGAACTGCCTTAAATCTTTTTGCCTCACAGAGGTAGTTAGGGTGGCTCACTAGGTAGAGTATCAGGCATAGAGTCAGGAAGACTTGAGTTGAAATCCAGTCTCCGACACTGAATTGCTGGGTGACCTTGAACAAGTCACTCAAATGCTTATTTGCTTTAGTTTCCTCATCTGTACAATGGGAATAATAATAGTGGTAGAGTTGCTGTGAGGATCAAATGAAATATTTGTGAAATAGTCTTGTGCCTGATAAACAGTAGGTGCTGCATAAATGCTAGCTGTTATTATATAGGTCTTTTGCTCTCTGTCTTTGCCACTTTCTGACCTGGTAGCTATATTGCTAGGTCAAACGATATGCATGGCTTTGTGACATTTTCAGCAGTGTTTCAGAATGCCTTGCAGATTGATTGGACTAATTCACAATTCTACCAACTGCACATTAGTATGCCTGCCCTCCCACTGCCCCTCCAGACATTTATTTGTCCTGTTTCCCAATCTGATGCACGTAGAGTAGAACCCCCGAGTTATTATAGTTTGATTTTTTCCCCTTATTAGTTATTTGGAAAATAAACGCATACAAACACATAAAAATCCCACCTCTGCTATATGTGTATATATTTAAATGTTCTAAGTATTGTCTATACATATACATATGCACACACATATACACCACACGCACTCACACATATCTACATGTTGATAGTTGCCTATTCTTTCCTGCTTTGTTCATGAGCTTATTTGGGATGAAGTTATCCCATTCTTTGCCATTTATAAGGGAGGCAAAGTTCACCATTGGCAAGGGCCTATACTCGAGTAGACACTTCTTTGCACTAATTGACCTGAAGCTTTGTAACTGCACACCATGAGTTTCTACCTAGAGAAGGATGAAATTTTCAATGACCTGAATTTGAGGACTGGTCTGTTTTTTCATTTTCCTAGGCAGTTTGTGTTCCATGCATGGGAGATTTTGCTGTTGTATACCTCATTTAATTCAGGTGTACCGCCATTGGTGAGATATTTGTAAAGGACAATGCCTGATACCATAGTAGGCACTTAATAAATGCATGTCTTCTTCCCCTCTCCCTTCTCTTAGGGTTACAAAATGCTTTTATCACAATAACTCTGGAAGAGAAATAGTGGCCAAGATTATTATTCCCATTTTGCAAATGAAGAAAAGGAAGCCTAGAGCTTTGTTTAGGGTCATATAGCTAATAAAGTGGCAAAGTGGGTACCAGAGCTGCAATTTTGAGATGCTAAGGCCAGTAGCACCCTTTCCTTTGCACAAAAGTTTGAACAGGTCATCCAAAGTGTTGTGGCTACACTGAAGGAATGGAATAGGGGAAGCCTAGACAACATTGATTTGGATGGGCACAGTGGCATGTCGAGTCAGTGCTCCAGCCCCATCAGGTCCTTGCTTTAGCCTTGATTGTTGGAGGCTGATCAATTTCCATGGATTTCCCCTTTATCTCCCTGGCTGCCACTGATGAAGTAAATTGTCACAGTCTCTGTGATCAGGTGTAAAGTTGCCTTGGTTCATCCAGAAATAGTGGTCTTGTAGCTCTCGGAGTTGAGTTGAACTGACTGCGTAGTCATGAGCTAGAGCAGAAATTTATCTCAGGGCTCTGAGCATGATGGAAGCTGTCATACATTTCTGAGACATTCTCCTTGCTCCTTGTCCTGCACCTTCTCTATCTCTTGCCATATGGCCATCTCCATTCATCTTGATCCATATCTTGGCCACTAAACCCAGAAGGCTTTGAAGGGGAAAGTGAGGCAGATGCCATCACCCAGCCTCCCTCACTTAAATCCAATTCACTTGCCTGTCATGGCCATCACTACCCTGATGTCATGGTCTTCTTTAAGAATGAAGGACAAACAACCATCACCATATACAAACTAATGTTTTTTATAAGACCGCAATTAGCTCAGTGAAATCTGCTGAATGTGTGTTTCTAGACAATAAAATATTTTGTATTATCAGATATTTCATCTGTATTCCATGCTATACAGATCTGAGACTGAGCAAGGAAATTGCTTCCGTACTTGTTAATTACCACATGTCTGTACAAATCATTCCTTTGCTAGCCTGGCCTACCACCTCCCCGGGAATAAAATCAGCTCAGCCTGCACAGTTGCCTTCACCAAGCACATTTAGCTAGTTCTTGGTTGTGGTTTCAGTCCTCTCTTTCTGGGCCTGTGAAAGAAAACCTCAAGGCAATTTTCCATGTGGATCCCCTGGATGATTATCATTCCCTTCACTCCCTAAATATTTCTTTTGGAATCATCATAAAACTGATGGAGTTTTATATTTCGGCAAATGATAATCATGTGCTAGAAGGGCCATTAGGGCTCATCTGGCCCCAACCCCTTATTTTTCAGGAGAGGAAACTGAGACTACAACCCACAGGTGAAATTACTTGCTCTAGAGCCCATTTTGGCACAAAGTTCTTCAGATTCTAAACCCAGTCAGTGCTTTTTCCTCCCTTTCACAGTTTGCTTTAATTCTGTCCCGGTTCCTGCTCTAACTAGGGAGCAACTAAAACCAGTCATGGATGATGGGGATACAGGCTGGGATCCAAACTTTCATTGAGACCCTAGTGTTAGACATCGACTAGAAAAGATATGCTACAGGACTTGGTCGTTCACTGGGTTCAAGTTTTACTTTGTAAGACTTCTACAATGTACCAGAAGGCTTTTTAATGCTGGTCAACTTTTCATCCTCGAGGACATTTTGCCCACAAAGTGCATTCTAACAGGAAGGTTGATTCTGCAGCATTCATGGAGGCCCAAGGATGAACATTTTCATCCCTACAAATGTTCTGCTTTTATGTCAGTCAAGTTTCTATTCTCACTAATTTCACACATATGGCCCCTTTTTTACCTCAACTTCCACATGTATGTGTGTATGTGTATGGGTCTGTATGTGTACATACATATGTGTCTACATACAAGTGAGAGTGAATGAGTATATGGTTAAGACCTATTTCTCTATTACCACTAATTCTATTTTCTTAAATTCCACTTTCAACTTTTATTCCTTTGTGTTCTTTTAGAAATAAATCTGTTAACAGTCTAAAACTGTTTTAGACTGTCTTTTTTTAAACTAATAGTTAACTTCTTGTTTTGAGCCTTTTTCAGATCTCTAGCAGTGATGTAACTCATTTCATTACTTGTGTTTTTATTGGTAGCTATATTACCTTTCTTGTTTTTCTGTTGTTTGGGGGTGTTTAAAAGTTTGAACAATCTGCTCCTGTCTGGTCATTTTTGCAGGGATGCTTTAAATGTCACACTATTATTGCAATTCAAGTTTTTCCTTGATGAATAGGCTCACATTTATAAAGTATGTCATTTTTGGTTGCAATTTGACCTCCTCTATTTTTGGGGAAGATAGTATTCCAATCTTTTCTGTGGTTTCTAGTGGATACAAAATAGTGTTGACTTATTTGATTTTTCCTTTTTTATATATTACTAAAAATGTTTTTTTTTCAATTACATGTAAAAGTAGTTTTTAACATTCTTTTTAAAAAAGTTTGAGTTCCAAATTCTTTTTCCTTCCCTCTTCCCACATTGAGAAGGCAAATAATTTGACATAGGTTATACATGTGCAGTCATGCAAAACATATTTTCATATTAGTCATGTTGTGAAAGTATGTGCCAGATCATAAAAAGCCCCAAGGAAAAATAAAGCTAAAAAGGATGTTTTGTTCTGCATTCATTCTCTCTTAGTTCTTTCCCTGGAGGTGGATAGCATTTTTCAATATAAATCCTTCGGAATTGTCTTGGATCATTATATTGCTGAGAAGAGCTAAGCCATTCACAGTTGGTTAAAATACAAGATTGCTGTTACTTTGTATAAGGTTCTCCTGCTTCTGCTCATTTCACTTTGCATCAGCTTATATAAGTCTTTTCAGGTTTTTCTGAAAGCATCCTGCTCATCACTTCTTCTAGCAAAGTATCATTCCATCAAATCATATACCACAACTTGTTTAGCCCATTCTCAGTTGATGGACCTTCCTTCAGTTTTCACTTTTTTGCCATCACATAAAGAGCTACAAATATTTTTGAACATATAAGTCCTTTTCTTTTTTTTTAATCTTTTTGGGATACCGATCTAATAATAGTATTAGAGTCAAAGGAAATAACTTTGATTTAAACATAAATAAACATAGTTTTATAGTCTTTGGGGCATAGTTCCCAATTGCTCTCTGCTATGTTTGGATCAGTTCAGAATTCCACCAACAATGCTTTTAATGTCCCGTTTTTCCTATATCCCTCCAACATTTGTCATTTTCCTTTTTGTTCATATTGGCCTATCTGATAGGTATGATGAGTACCTCAGAGTTGTTTTAATTTGTACTTCTTTAATCAATAATGATTTAGAGCATTTTTTTTCATATGGCTATAGATAGCTTAGATTTTTTTTCACTGAAAATTGCTTATTTATATCATTTGACCATTTATGAATTGGGGAATGACTTGTATTCTTATAAATCTGACTCAGTCCTCTTTATGAGAAATGAGGTCTTTGCCAAGAAACTTACTGTAAACTTTTTTTTCACAGTTATGGTTACAAACTATTTCTCTTTGTCCTATTTCTCCATGTTTATTCTTCTATTTCTCTCTTTTCACCCTGTTCCTCCTCAAAATTGTTTTTCTTCTCAGTACAGCCTCCTATATCTGCTCTCCCTTCTATTGTCCCTTTCCTTCCATTCCCCTCTTACTTTCCTATAGGGCAGGAGTAGGTAACATCTGACTGGCAAAATCATTTGCTGACACGACTGCAGGCAATTATGAGCTGAAAGCTAGATACAACAACCTCCTACTGCTTGAATTCTACAAATTGATAATTTTGTATGACCTGTGAATGATATTATAAATACCCAAGTTGCCCTTGGACGAAAATAGGTTTCCTACCTGTGTTGTAGGGTAAGACATTTTAATACCCAAGTGAGTATGTATGTTATTCCTTCTTTGAACCAGTTCCAATGAGAGTAAGGTTAAAGTGTTGTCTCTACTCACCCATCTTCCCCTCCAATGTAAAAACTCTTTTGTATAAGATAATTTACCTCATTCCACCTCTGCCTTCCCTATTTTTCCTGTGTCTCCCTCTTTCTCACCCCTTAATTTTATTTAAAAAATATCATCTCTTCACAGTCAATTTACACTCATGCCCTCTGTCTGTGTATATTTTTTCTAAGTGTCATAATAAAGATGCTTAGGAGTGACAAGTATCATTATCCCATGTAGTAATGTAAACAGTTTCACCTTATTGAATCCTTTATGATTTCTCTTTCCTCATTTCTGAAATACATAGAGAGATCTGAGTAAAATTTATAAGAATACAAGTCATTCCCCAAATGATTTCTTTGTCTTTTTTATATCTCTTGAGTCTTATATTTGAAAGTCAATTTTTCTATTCACTTTTGCTCTTTTCATCAACAGTGCTCGAAAGAACTCTATATCACTAAATATCTATTTTCCCCCTGAAGGATTATACTAACTTTTGTTAGGTAAGTTATTCTTGGTTGTAATGCTATCTCCTTTGCCCCTCATATTATTACATGTCCTCTGATCCTTTAATGTAGAAGCTGCTAAATCTTGACTGCATATTTGAATTTTTTTCTGGCTGCTTGCAGTATTTTCTCCTTGACTTGGGAACTCTGGAATCTAACTATAATATTTCTGGGAGTTTTAATTTTGAGATCTCTTTTAGGAGCTGATTGATATATTCTTTCAGTTTATATTTTGCCCTCTAGTTTCAAGATATCAGGGGAGTTTCCTTGGTAATTTCTTGAAATATATCTAGGAGATTTCTTTGATCATGGCTTTTAGGTAGCCTAATGATTCTTTTTGGAGGTGATAGGGGTTAAGTGACTTGCCCAGAGTAATAGAGCTAGTAAATGTCTGAGGCCAAATTTAAACACAGATCCTCCTGACTCTAGGGCTAATGCTCTACACAATAATCCTTAAATCATCTCTTCTTGATTTTCTGGGGCAGTTTTTCTGATGAGGTCTTTCACCTTTTCTTCTGTTTTTTTTTCATTCTTTTGACTTGATTGTATTGTTTACTTATGCTTCATGGAGTCATTAGCTTCTCTTTGCCCAATTCTAACTTTTAAGGAATTATTTTCTTCAGTGAGCTTTTGTACCTCCTTTTCTGTTTGGCCAGTTCTGCTTCTTAAGACGTTCTTCTCTTCAGTGAGTTTTTGTGCCTTTTACAATTTGGGCTTTTGGTTTTTTTAAGGTGTTATTTTCTTCAGTATTTTTTGAGCCTCCTTTACCAAGCTGTTGATATTTTTCCCATTATTTTCTTGCATCATTCTCATTACTTTTTCCTATTTTTGCTCCCTCTCTCTCTTATTTGATTTTTAAAATCTTTTTTTGAGCTTGTCAAAAAATTTTTTTTGGGCCTGAGACTGAATCGCAATTTTGGTTGAGATTTTGGAGGTAGGTATTTTGATTTTTTTGTCTTCTGAATTTGTGTTTTGCTCCTCCCCATTACCATAGCAACTTTCTATAATCAGGTTTTTTGGTGGTTGTTGTTTGCTCATTCTCCCAACCTATTTCTTGACTTTTAAGTCAAAGTAGACACTGCTCTCAAAGTTGAGGGGGGAATTGTCTCAAGCTTTAGGTTGCTGTTGTTTTCAGAACTCTTTCTGGGAGTCTGTAATAAAAAAAAATTTCCAGGAGAGGTGTGGTTACTGCTTTTCTGGCCTGTGCACTGTTTTATGAGTGGCCACTAGCACTGTTTTGTACCCTGGAACTGTGAATAGGGTCCCTGCTTTCCATCATCTGCACACTAGAGTGTCCTAGTATTCCTTCTCACCCTGTCACTGCAACCCTGAACCACATATGATCAGTGCAACATAGTCCCTTTCCAAGTACAAGCAAAGAATTCACTATAATAATAATGATAAAATAATAATAAAAATAAATATAACAATAAACAAGCAAATAAACAGTAAAATAATAATTAGTCCTTCTGACCACTTATCTGACTTCCTTACAAACAGTCTGAGACTTCTAGAAGCTGCTACTTGCTGGTTCAATTGTCCTCAAACCCTGCTGCTGGTTTTCCAGGTGAAGCCTGTGCTGGATTCTATTCCATTCTCACCAGCCCCATAGGTAGAAGAACCAGATCGGAGGACTCCAATCCAATTCAATAAAACAAAGTACTGTGAGACAGCCTTTTCCTACCCTCTGATGGTGCGTTTGTTCCTTGGGCCTGAAGCTATCTTAGTCTCCTCCCATTATGGTATTCATGTATTAATAATAATAATAATAGATAGCATTCATAAAGTACTTTGAAACATGTTTTAGATATTTTATTGCAATTCCCATATAACTCCATCTTCCCCAGAAAAAATATGTTTTACCCAAATGTCTCCCCCTTGGTTTTTGTACCTCTCTAGGTACAGTTGCCTGAATTGTAGTCCCAGTCTTCCTGGTTCCTGAGTGTCCTCTTGTCATCACTGTCTGCTTCTGTGATCATGGCCTGGCCTGATCATCTCATCTGACCTGATCACACTCTAGTTGCTTGTGAGAAGGAACTAGGTCCCAATTCTGGATAGCCAATAGAGGTAAGACATATGATCTAACCTGTGTTTCTGGTACTTTGTTTTATTGAATTGGATTGGATTCCTCCGATCTGGTTCTTCTACCTACAGGGCTGGCACTGATGAGTGAGAAGGCCAACTAGATTTTACCATTATCTCTAGCTAGGTGACTATTATGGGATGAAACACGAGTTGTGAATGTCTTTCATGAGCTCTGTAGTCTAATCAGGAGCACTATCCAGACTGAGAGAGGCAAAACAAATTAGGGAAAACTCAGCCAACTCAATAATTAAACTGCTAATCTAAGTTGCTTTATAGAACACAAAGTACCAAAGCTCTACTCTCAGGCCAGGTTCACCCATTTGATTCTATTTGCTCTATTTGTCTCTCTACAGAGCTTTGCTAATATATCAGTGTAGCTAGAAGACAGATTGATGGATTTTATGTATTCCTGAACTTTCTGAAAAAGCTTTTAAAAGAAAAAGCTCTTTCTTCTTGTTCTTCTATTTACCAACTACTTTATCTTTTAAAACAGTTAAATTCCAAACTATTTCTGCAGCTATTTAATCTTTCCCATTAATTCAACTATTGATTATCTTTTTCAAGAAGACATAAGGTAGATGACATGCATTTTTATCAGGGAGATTTAGCATGCTTTACACTTTCTTAATTAGATAGCTTTGTATTAATTAAAAAGTCCTGATGCTCAAGTTTAGCAAAACAGATTTACGGAAGTTTGATTCTGGTGGCTCCATTGTAGTTCCTGGGTCTGCAGCATTTCTGTTTGCTCATTACATTAGGTGTAATAATAATAATACTACCAATTGTTGATACTTTTTATAATGCTTACTATGTACTAGGCATTATGTTAAGTATGCAGTTAATAGAAAAACTCAAATATAATGCAGAAATCGACTATTTTCCAAGGGTTCACATTGTACATGGTCTATCATGAATGAAGTCTGCAAAAGCCAGGCATATCTCTTGTAAGATTGCAATCATTCGATTAATAATGGGGTTTGGTTACTATCTCTTCCCCCTAAAAAAAAGGAGAGTGACTAATCGATCAACATGAGCCAAGATTCAGAATCTAAAAACAGACTAGACTGTCTAAGGGCTAGAAGGATCTTTTGAAATCATCCAGTTTAGAGAGACTAAAACTGAGGCCCAGAGAAGTAGCTTTCCTAAGGTCTTACATGTGATTCATGCCTAGATATCCTTACTCTAAGGCTAGTCCTTTTGAAAAAAGATGTGATGTTATGAGGGTAATGTGTATAGAAAAGCCAAGCCAAACCTTATTGCTTGTGTATATACATTCCCCACCAGACATGCTGCTTGGTGTTTGTTTATATTGAGCACCTATATATTAAGCTGTGCTCATTGCTCTTAGAGACATTAGACTTGAATTCTCAGTTCTAATTTGTTAATAAACCTTCACATCCTTGGCTGCATAAAAAGGTTCAGCCCAGGTGCTACGGCCCATAATAATACTTGGGATTTATAGGACATTTTAAGGTTTGCAAAGTGTTATCACTATCTCATTGGATCTGCACACCAACTCCGGGAGGTGAGAGCTATTACTATCTACATTTTACAGACGAGAGAACTGAGACAGAGAGAGGTGAAATGACTTGTCCAATTCCACAAAGCTCCTCTCTGAGGCAAGGTTTGAAGGTCTTTGTGATTCCAAGTCTAATGATGAATTTACCACCTGACCACTTCTATAGGGAGCCTTTTCTGAGCTCCCTAATTATCAGGGCTTTCTTCTCTTCTTAGGGTATCATTTTTGTACATATTGTGTTCTTCAAAAGAAAGTAAACTTCATGAGTGCAGGGACCTTTGGTTTTTATATTTCCAGTCCCTTGCACATAACAGGCATCAATTAAATGCTTGTTCAATTAAATTAAGTTTACTGTTATCTGGTACATAAAGGGAAATGAACATCTTTGTTTCATACCTGTCTCTGAGCCTAGAATCTCCTCACCATCACCACTTAAAAGGTCCTGCTTCCTTCAAGGATCCATTTAGGTATCTCTTCATAAAGCTGGGGCTTTTAATCTCTGTGGCATCATGGGCCCTTTTGGCAGTCTGATGAAACTTAGGGACCCCTTTTGCAGAATAATATTTTTCATGGCTAAAACATAATACTTAGGATTACAAAGAAAACCAATTCTATTGGAATACAGTTATTCAAAAATGTTTTTTTTAGATTTCAAGACCCCAGGGTGGAGAAACCTATATTTCATTGTAAATATTGTTAGAACCTCCAAGTGTCTTTTGAACTTTTAGTGGCTTAATTTCTGCCTGGCATAGGCCAACACATCTTAGTGACTTACCCAACTATCCAATTTTTTTGAGTCTTATATGCACAGTTAATATAAATTCTTCATAGTCCCTAAGCACATAGAAGGAAATAACAGCCTTGATTTATTTAGAAGCATCGCCTCCAATAAAGTGCTTTATTCTAGAGGTATAAATCATGTGGAAAATTGGATGCCAAAGAACTTATTTACTAAATACGTTTCTGCTTTGCTTAAGAAAATGTTCCCAATCTGTGTTCTCTCATTGATTACATAGAAAACATAATGCATCTGTAACAGGAAATCCCAGATTTTGGGGAATTTGGTTCAGTAGCTTTGTTACTTTGGAGGATCACATATATTCAAAAATCATTTATTAAGCTCCTATTATGTGCCAGGCTCCCTTCTAGGTACCTGAGGCATACAAACAAACAAAATAAAAATAGTCTCTGTCTTTAAGAAGTGATACTTTGTAGGGTTCCTGATCTCAGTGTGGGTATCCCCTCCAGTAATTCCTCTAATCCCGTGCTATTCTTGCTCATGTTTTTTTTTTTTTTATTAATCTTTCTTTAAGGGACAATCCAATAGAGTGTAAGGCTTTTTCCTTTTTACAAATCTTTTTTTCTGATCATATATAGGTATATCAAAAGTTTGAGTGATATTTAAACACATAATATTTTAAAACTTTGAGAGCTAGGTGGCCCTGCAATAAATAATGCACTTGACCTGGAGTTAGTAAGACTTATTTTCCTGAGTTCAGAGCCAATGAAACACACTTACTAGCTGAGCGTCTCTGGGCAATTCATTTCACCCTGTTTGTCTCAGTTTTCTTATCTTTAAATTGAGTTGGAGAAGAAAATGGCTAACTACGCCATTATCTCTGCCAAGAAAAGCCCAAATGGGGTCTTGAAGAGTTGGAACAGGACAGAAAAATGACTGAACAACAAGCTTAAAACTGCTTGAAGCCTTTTGAGATACCTTTTATTTTCTTTACATTTTCTTTCTTGGGTATCTACCATAAGGACCACCTTGTTGTAGTAGTGAATAGTGTTTTGGACTTGTAATCAAGATGCTCTGGAGTCAAATTTCACTCCTGAAAATTAGTAGCTCTGTGATCAGGAATTCTGGACTTCTGTTTCCTCATTTGTCAAATGGGGATAATAATATTAGTACTGACTCTTAGGGCTGTTATGAAGTTCAAATTAGATCCCATCTATAAAACTTTAAAGTACTCTATGTATTTCACTTTTTGTTATTGTATAGCTTTCTGTGCATTTTGGGTTGTTTGTAATTTTAATTCATTTGAGTTCCAGGCATGTTTAATGAAATTGTATATTAGGTTGGCTTTTGTTGTATTGATTTGGCTATTGGGTGCAGACAACAGCTGGAGTGCATCTGCTAATTTGCCTCACTACAACCATTAAAAGAAACATAATAAGGACAAGTTATGCAAAGAAGTGTTTTGAGGTATTAAATTTGTAAATTAACTTTGCTGATTTGCTGGATATCTCATACCAGGTAAAGTATGCTCATTCTAAAAATTAAAACCAACAACTAAACTAGTAAAGAATCAAGGAATTAGAAAAGAAAAGTTTCTGGTGAACTCAGTTTTCTTTCCTGAAATTCTTCTCAGCCCCTGGTGATGATCCCCATAATGGAGGCTGATCCTGAGAAACCAACACAATTTCTTAAGGTATCCTGGAAGACCCTAACATCTGAAGGATGTGGATTACCCTTTGGTTTCTCTACAACCTGGGTTGTTAGAGAACTGGGAAACAAAACTATCAACCAGATTCCCAGAGCAGATAAAGCCAAAGGAGATGGTGCTTTAAATATCTGAAGATGTGGCAGCTGGCTGGGCTTGCCATGGTGTCAGGGCTTGTGACAACTTCTAGCCTTGCTCATTGACTTAACTTCTGTTCCTCTCTACTTGGAGTTTTCCAGGATTTTGACTTGGCGTGTGTGCACTCCTAGCTCTCCTAGACTTTACATATTCTGAATGTGGCCTTCTTCCACTAACCAGAGAACTGAGAGTCACTCCCACTTCTTTCCATCATCCAATGATCCCCGTTCTTAAGAAAAAAAAAAAAAACCAAGAAGCATCTTGGGCAATATGGCCATATTTCAAACTACAGTGGCAGTTAGGTAGTAGAGTGAATAGAAAATTGTACCTGGAGTTAAGAAGATCTGAGTTCAAATGTGACCTCAGATATTTACTAATTTTATGCGATCCTGGGCAAGTCAATTACTTTCTGGTTGCCTCGGTTTCTTTGCTCATAAAATGCGGAGAGTAGCAGCTAATAGAGTTGTTATGAGGATCAAATGCAATAATATTTCTAACACAATGCCTGGAGCATAGTAGGTACTATATAAATAATTATTCCCATCCTTTCTCCTCAGTATAAAACTTAGCCACTAATAAAGCACAAAATCACAGAATCTCATTATTAGAAGGAATCTCCCATGTCCTTGCTTTTAATGCTGTCTCTAATACCTGTAGTGCCCTCCCTTCTTATCTCTGCTCCTATATGTCCCTGCTTTCAAGCTCAATTCAGTTGTCGCTTTCTACGTATTGTTTGTCCTGATTTTTCTTGTCAGCTTCTTGTCCCCCTACTCCTGTATCTGGTTTGAATTTGGGGTATGTTTTTCATATACTGCTATAGGTTTGTATTGTGGCACCAGATAAAATATAAGTTCCCTGAAAGCATGGGCTGATTTTTGTCTTTGTCCCTCTAGTTCCTGGCACATAATGGGCAAGTAATACATCTTGATTGATTAATTGACCTCAGCGATCATCCAAGTTCAGTCCATGCCTGATAAATGAGTCCTTCTCTGACTCCCCTTGAAGTGGTCATATATGCAGTATTTTCTTGGAGATCACCAATCAATGCCAAGGCATCCCATTTCACTTTGGATAGCTGTAATGTTCTAGGAAATTTTCCCTGACATTGAACTGAAATCTGCCTCTGTGGAAGTTCTACCCATCATTCAGTTGTCTGGGACCAAGCCAAGCAAGAGTATTCCTTCTCTGAAGTGACCACAGCCACTCAAACACTTGAAAACAGCTCCCATTTTTCTCCTAAGTCTTTCCTTCTTTAGCCTAAACAACCTTAACTTCTTCAGTTGGTGCTCCCATGTTATGATTTTTTTTTCAATGGAGAAGGGGAAGTTTTTAAATTTTCTTTTAATTGGAACCAACCAGAGGAATAACTAATGCCAATGTGACATTAAACAATATAATATTTTGTGAGAAGGTCATAGCTTGCAACACTGCCAAGTGTGGCCTGAACCAGCTTAAAACCCAATTGGTAAATATTTAATAACTAAAATACAATGAAACATAGATAATGTTACATTTTTAAAAATATGTGACCTTCAGAGATCCTTGTATATGGATAAAAGGCTCTGTTTCTTTTTGAGTTTGATACCACTGTTGTAGATTATATTAGGATACTTTTCTGTGTGACTTTGGCCAAGTAACATCAGCTCTATGAAATGAAGAGATTAGATTACCTGCCCCTTAAGGTTGCTTCCACCTATCCAGGTCATTGCTGCGTGCAAAGATTCTCAATATAGCCTTCAAATACATGAGTTTTCTTGTTGTCATATCACCCTGACTCATATTGAGTTTTTAGACCCTTAATGATGCTTTTTCCAACTGTACTTGTGAGGTTGATTTTCAGAATGGAAGTATAAGATTTTCTTTCTATCAAACAGATTATCCTCCCCATATTCTCCAAATACCTCCAATTCCAATGAGGACTTCTGGGGAGAGATCTTTTTTTTTTCTTCAAAAGGTACAGGGTTAGTAGTTATAGTCAAATATGTAGTTTCATCTTTTGTCAAATGGTATACTCGTTTGTACATATGGTGATATGTTTTGTCTCTGAGAGTGGCACCAGGGGAAAATTTGTGGAAAGATGATTGCCGTTTATATTGTCTACCTCAAAACACAAAGATCACTGATTTCAGATGCTTGGAGAATGTTTTTGTGTGGCTACTAAGCCTTCTTTTAGTGGCCTAGGAATCCCTAGTTCTTTGTCAATGATGATATGGCATAAGCTCATGAGCATTCACCTTTTTGCTTGTGTTCCAAATCATCAATGTTTTTCCCAAAATATACCAGTTGCATTTGGATGGTTTTCCCCTGAACACTAAGACATTAATATAATATTTTATGAATACTATAATTGAGCAACCAGTTAATGAATTCTGACTGCTTCTCCAATCAATTCGATTACTATACAAAATGAAATGAGCTAGTTTATTTATATAGAGTATCCTTCATACAAGCTGATGTGAAATCTAGAAACATCATCCTTTTTCATTATCTTCTAATTTTCAATTTGGGAACCATAAAATTGCCCCTTTCCCCAATACTCCACATGAGGTAAATAATGGGTCTCTAAAAGAAAATGAGCATTTTGTTCTGTTTCTGTTTACCATAAAGGAAAAGGAAAATGTAATTGTAAATCTAGTTGCATGACCATTTGGTTTCATATCACTTATTATTTTAAAAATCCCACTTCAATAGCCAAAGAAACCAACTTTTGTTGAGTGAGGTAGGATAAGTTAGAATAATAAGCTTATAGTTTAAGATCTGGAAGGAACTTTCAAGGTCATCTATCTGCCTACAACTGCCCCCACAACCCCATTACTTTATAGCAGAAGAAACTGGGGCCCTAAGAAGTGCCATTATTTCCCCAGGGCAACAGAGGTCACAGATTTGGATGCAAACCCAGGTCCTCTGACTCCTAACCTCAATACTCTTTCCATTATTCCTTATGTGTGTCCTGGGTGTCACCCTTATCCCACAACTTAACTGATCTCTTGGCCACTTTGCCTCGTCCACTTGCTGCTGTGCCACCCTACATGGTGATTAGCACATGGAGAGAGGCAGCTTGGTATATTGAAAAGAATACTTGGTTAGGAGACCTGGGCACAAATCGTGCCTCTGGCACTGATCTAGCTATGTAATCTCTCTGACCTTCAGTTTTCTCATCTTTGAGTGTAAGACTGACACTACCATCTGTTAGGATTGTGAAGACACTGTGCTAAGTGTTGGATATCAAGATGAAACAAGGCTGATGACTTCAATGAAGTTACAGTATCTTAAGAATCCCAGAATTGTAATATTGGCAGAAACCCCAGTGACCAAGTAATCTAAGCCATACCCAAAAGTAATCCCTGCTCTAACATACATGAATACCTGTGATTAAAAAGAATCCCTGACTTCCTGAAATAGTCCACTCTGCTTTTGGGTAACACTAATTAGGAAGAAGTTTTTTCTTAACAAAAACTATCATCTCTTCAGGCTTTGTGTTCTACCCTCGGAGGACAAAGTGAACAAGTATAATTACTTTTCCAGAAGATAGTCATTTATATAATTGAACAGAGGTAGGTAGAGACATATAAAGAGTTCAAATCAAGCCTCAGACATTTACTAGCTGTGAACTTGGGCAAGCCACTTAACCTCTGTTTGCTTTAGTTTCCTCATTTGTAAAATGGAGATAATAATAGTATCTACCTCTCAGGATTATTGTGATGATAAAATGAGGTCATATTTATAAACTACTTTATAAATTCTGGCTAGTTATTATGTTCCCTCTAAGTCTTCTCTTCTTCAGCCTAAACAAACCCATTTTCTTCAACTTATTCTCAAATGGCAGTGAATCCAAATCCATTTGCCTTCTTGCTCTCCTCTGGTTGCTCTTGAGCTTAACAATATCTTTTTTAAACTGGCCCTCGGAATTGAGCACAAACATCCATATTTAGTCTAACTAGGGCAGATTACAGAAGCACTATCTTCTCCTTAGTCTTGAAAGTAATGGTTCTTTTGATTCAGCCCAAGATCCCATTAGCTATTTTGGCTACTCTCTCATATTTCAGCATCATTTTGAGCTTACAGTCCACCAAAACTTCTCGATTTTTTTTCAGACAGATTGCTGTCTAGCTGTGCCTCCCCTAACCCTAAACTTGTGCATTTTGATTGAATTTATTGATGAATTTAGTGATTTTTTTGAATCCAAATATAAGACTTGGCATTTGTTTCTATTGAATATCATTATTTCAGATTCATCCCAATGTTCTAGTCTATCAAAATCTCTGAAACCAAGTGTATTAATTCTTTCTCCTGTCTTTGTCCACCAGCACATTTGATGAACATGCCATCCACGCCTTTATGCAAGTCATCAACAAAAATGTTAAAAGCATAGGGTGAATCATAAACCTCTAGGGCTCCACTGCAGACTTCTTGCCAAATTGACATTAAATACTTAATTATGACACTTTGAGTCCAGTCACATTCAACCTGGTCCAAATCCATCTTATTATACTATTATCTGGTCCAAAACTATCTTTTCCACAAGAATAACATGTAATACTTTATCAAATGCTCTGCTAAAATTTAGGCTCTTATCTATAGCATTTCCCCAAACTACTAGTATAGTAATCTTGTCAGAAAGAAAACAGATGTGGTTTAGCATTATCTATTTCCATAAATCCTTCCTAGCCCTTTGTAATCACTACTTGACTTTCTGGATGTTTATCAACTATCTCTTTCATGACCTGGTCTACCTTTTCCCCAGCAATTGAAGTCAGATTCAATGGTCTATATAGTAGACTGTATTCTCTTCAATTTTTAAAAATGGATTATTCATCTTTATTGAGTTTTATGCTATTTCTCCAATTTTTCTTGAGTTTTCAAATATCAGAATCAGTGGCTTGGTAATCATACCTTGCCAGTTATTTAAGATTTTTTTTATTGATTTTATTTTTATATTTCTTCTTTTTCTGAATATATCTGTCCCCTTCCATACTTGCTGAACCCTTATAACAAAAAAAATTACAGAAGGAAAAAAAGCCATTTAGTGAAATTCACCAGCATATCTACCAATTTTGAGATCATGTGCAGTGTTCACAATCAGTCATTCTTCTCAAAGGAAGGCTGTGTATTTCTTCATCTGTTTTTTCCATGCCAACCATTGTTATTCTAATTACTCAGTGCTGAGTCAAGGATTTTTGTGGTTGTTGCTTCCTTATACATTATTTTAGTCGGTGTATATTGCTTGTTTTGCTGCTTCTGCTAACTTCATTTTAAATTAGTTCATATGAATCTTCCCATAGTTCTGTTAGTTACTTATATTCATTTTTTTTCTTATGGGAAAGTGACATCCCGTTCCATTTTCTTTTGATGAAATAATATTCTATTATACTCATGTACCATGACTTGTTTAGCAGTTTCTCAGTTGATAATCATCATCTTTGTTTCCAGTGCTTTGTTAACCCCCAAAATACTGCTATGAAGATTTTATTGTACATAGGACCGTTCTCTTTGTCCCTGACATTCTTGGGCATACATTTAGTGGTTCATCCTTGTGTCAAAGGGTAGAGACATTTTAGTACTTTTTACAAAAGCATAATTCCAAATTGTCTTCCAGAATTGTTGGATCAATTCACAGAGGAATCTTCAGTATATTTAATATTCCTTAGTCCTTCTGATATTAGTTTTGTCAGTTTATTGAATCTAAGCTGAAACTGCAGGTTGATTTTAACTTGCATTTTTCTTATTAGTTGTCTGGAGCAGTCTTTTTTATAATAATTGCTTTTTACTTTTCAAAATATATGCAAAGATAAATTTCAGCATTCACCCTTACAAAACCTTGTGTTCCAAAGTTTGCTCCCTCCCTTCCTTCTTCCTCCCCTAGACAGCATTTAAATATGGAATTGTCTTTGATCATTGTATTGCTGTGAAGAGCTAAGTCAGTTGTAGTTCATATGTGCATTAAATATAGGTTAAATATGTGCATTTCTTCAAAACATATTTCTACATTTATCAAGTGAAGCATTCTTTTTGATGACTGTTAATAGTTTAAAATTATTCTTTTGAGAATTCTTTGTTTATCTCCTTTGGATACTTCTCTATGGGGAAATGGTTTTTGCTTCTACATATTTGTGTTAGTTTCCTGTATCATTTTGCTAATTCTTTCTGAGAGCATAGTTTATCCTTAGCAAAATGTGATGAAGTATAAAGAAAGAATAGAGACAAAGCAAAGTAAGAAATTTGAAGAGCAACAGATCATATTTACTTTGGGAGTTTAAGCAGGGACAATTTACTGAAAAATAAGGTACCCATGTGATTTAGACATAAAAGGTGACACCATAAGCAAATTGGGAGAGCAAGGAATAGTTTACTTGTCAGATCTTTGGAGAAGAGAATTATGATCAAAATTATGATCAAAAAAGAAATAGAGAGTATTGAGATGTAAAATGGATGATTTTAATCCTATTAAATTAAAAAAAAGGTTTTGCACAAACAAAATCAATGTAACCAAGATTAGATGGAAAGCAGAAATCTGGGAAACAATTTTTTATAGCAATTGTCTCTGATAAAAGTCTAATGTTTTCAAATATGTAGAGAATTGAGTCAAATTTGTAAGAATATATGTCATTCTCCATTTGATAAATAGTCAAAGGATATGAATGGGCCATTTTCAAATGAAGAAATCAAAACTATCTACAGTCATATGAAAATTACTATTGATTAGAAAATGCAGATTAAAACAACTCTGAGGTATCACCTCACATCTATCAGATTGGCTCTTATTACAGAATTTTGGAGGGAGTGTGGAAAAATTGAGACACTAATGTATTGTTGGTGAAGTTTTGAATGATCTAACCATCTGGAGAGCAATATGGAACTATGCCCAATAGGCAGTCCATCTGTGTATGCCCTTTAACTCAGCAGTATTACTACTTAGTCTATATTCCAAAGAGGTCTTATAAAAGAAAAAAGGAGGGGCAGCTAGATGGTACAATGGATAGAGTACCAGTCCTGAAGTCAGGAAGACCTGAATTCAAATCTGCACTTAGACACTTAACTCTTTCTAGCTGTGTGACCTTAGGCAAGTTGCTTAACCCCAATTGCCTCAGCAAAAAAAAAGGCAAGAAAGAAAAAAAGGAGCTACATTACAAAAATATTTCTACCAGCTCTTTTTGCGGTAGCAAAGATTTAGAAAATGAGAGGATGCCCATCATTTGGGGAATGGTTGAACAAGTTGTGTTATATGAATGTAATGGGATATTATTGTGCTATAACAAATTACAAGCTGGAAGATTTTAGAAAAAAACCTGGAAAGATTTACATGAATTGGTGCAAAGTGAAGTGAACAGAACCAGGAGTTCAATGTATACAGTAACAGCAGCATTGTATGATGAACTACAACTGACTTAGCTCTTCACAGCAATACAATGATCAGAGACAATTCCAAAAGATTCATAATGGAAATTTTCTCTCCACCTCCAGAGAAAGAATTGATGAAGTCTGAATACAGATCAAAACATACTATTTCAATTTCTTTATTTTTGGTAGTTTTTACAATATGTCTAATATGAAACTGTTTTACATGAGTGCACATATATAACCTATATCAAATTACTTATTGTCTTAGAGAGGATGGATGAGGGAGATCAGGAGGAAGAAAATGTAGAATTTCAAAAAGAATGTTACAGATTACCCTTACATGTAATTGGGAAAAAAATACTTTTAAAGGAAGGAAATGTTATCCACCTTGAATTTTGAAGGAAGGGATTTCATTAAGTGGACCTTTCTAGACATGGATACCAACTTCAGAAGCTATCAGTTTTTATTCTTGTATTGTCATCATTACAGTAAAATGTAAACAGCAAAAAGCGTTTGTTTTTGTCTTCGTAGGTCATTAATAAATATTTGTCAAGTTTAATGAGGGACATCTAATGAGTTGATTCCCCCAGATAGAATGGGAGTTTCTTAAGAGCGGGTACTCTCTTGCTTTTCTATTTGTATAACCCCATCACTAGGTGTAGTGCTTGGTACTTATCAATTTCTTAATAAAAATTTTTCATTAATTTTCATTTATTCATGAGCAAAGTCATGGAGAAAGGAGAAGACAGAATGAAAACACAGGACAATGAATGGTCCATTTTGATTGAAATGCCAGTTAGGTGAAGGACTGTCCTTGGAAATAAGACTAGAAAGGTAGGTTGGAACCAAATTGTATATTAGAGTCTTGAGTACCAGATTTAGCAATATATATTTTATCCTAGAAGCAGTGGGGAGCCACTGATGTTTTTTGAGTAAGGGCGTGACATAATCAGAATGATCTATTAGGAAGATTGCTTGGGAAGTGGTGTGAGAGAGAATTTGGAGAGAGAGGTCTAGAAGCAGGAAAATCATTTATTTTAAGAGGTTATTACAGTAATCAAGGAGGAAGAAGTAATGACAGCTTGAAAGAGGGTAGTAGTGGTAAGAACTGGAAAGATGAAGATGAATGTGAGATTTATTGAACCCTATAGTAGGTACCAATGAGCAAAGACTTGGGCTTGCTGGGGAGAAATAATTGATAATGGGGTTCTAGGTATAGAAGGATAGTTGTGGCATAGAGCATCTTAGTGCACCACCTGATGAAATTTGGGAATAAGGAGGTTGATTCCATTGCAGTATCAGCAGTGTTGGCATTTGACAATAGTTCCAGAGCTTAGAAATTCAAATAGTTTGCATCCATTCACAGTTTTTGGGTCAATTTTTTTTTACCTACTCAGGAGATTTGTCAGCCTATGAAAAAAGAACATAATACTTTCATGGAAAAGCTTTCCAACATTTACATAAAACGTAGAAGCATTGACAGAACAATTAGATTAATTCACCTCTTATAGCAAGCCTCCTTGGAGCTGACTCATCGAAATGGTGTTGAATTGTAGAGTTATACAATGAATATATAAATAGCTGACATAAGATAATAGATCTACTTTTCTATTTATCATTGTATTTTAATATTATTAAAGGAAGAATGGAAATATTTTTCATGAGATAACTTTTATTAATATAGGATTATCATTCCTACCAAACCATTGCTGAAATTGTAAAGATTATTACTCCTCTCTCTTTTGATTTTAAGAGTTTAGGAAGCTGTAGATTCATTCCAGAAATGCTGTTAGCTTAGAAGCTCTTATTTCACTTGAAATGAAATATTCCTTAAAGTCTATCTCTTTTTAAGGGCTAAATAGAAAGATTTATCACTGTATTGTCTATAGGGTCAAAGAATGTTTTGCTTATATTTACCAGTACTATGCCTATCCAGTAATACCAGTGAAACTGCATTTTGGGGAAATTGTTTTATGCTTTCATGGACTGGTGCCAATTTGTTTTATTTCCTGAACATAAGTATACCCTAATAATATAATTCCTTCAGAAATGGTTGACAAGGCTGTGCCTTCATCACAACAAACAAATATTTGGGAAGGAATTAACTGGTTCATCTGAGCTTAGATACTAACCTCTTAAGGAGATAAATGGTTCCACTCTGAAAAAGGTTTCATTAGTTTCATCCTGATTGGTTGTCACTGATTTCCTCTTCAGTAGATTCTGGGTTAAAAGTCCTTATTTGTCATCAATCATTGAATTTCTTTATCCTGCTTTCTCTCTGCCTGCCTAAGGCCAAAGATAATGGGGAAAGGAAAGCTTTCTTAGCAACAGAGTAAAAGCCTTTTTGGTTTAGTAAGTATACTGCATTTTTGCCACATCTGGCATTGAGGAGACTGGTACTGGTATAGATTTTGGAGGTTCTGATCTGGCTCAGTGAGGGCATTACAGGCATGATTTTATTTCTAAAATTTAGATGAGAAAGAAACACCAAAAAAAAAAAAAACCTAGCACAGAATGAAAATTCTAATTTATTTCTTCAGGAGAATTTTAGCCATCTATTGATGAATTCTTCCAGAGTTGTAACAGGGCTGTAAATAGACTTCAGCATTGCTATGTTTGTACAGGGGGAAAAAAGAGGGTTGGTCTTTGTATATGATCCAAAAAAATCCATCATGGAAATAGATATTCTGGAGAGACTGGATGAGAAAGTTAGTTTGTGTGCTACTACTCTGTACATCCTAGAATGTTTCATTTGAAGGCGCTAAGGACATTTGGGCACACTGTAGTATCACTCAGCCAGATGTGAATGAGAGAGACCAATGCTTATTGCAAGAAGAGTATTTTAGCTTTGTTTTTTAACTTGATCAGTTCATGGTAAAGAAACTTTTGCCCTAGAAGTCCAGGAAGGCAAGACAAGCCATCCTTGGGAACATTAAACAGTAGCTACAAGTAATAATCCCAAGAGCCATGCTGTTCTTGATTACAGTGTCTCCAAACTTTTTTGAGCTCATAGTACTCTTGGCAACAATTTTTAATATTTTATTTTTCCCAGTTACTTGTAAAAACAATTTTTTACATTTGTTTTTAAAATTGAGTTCCAGATTCTCTCCCTTCCTCCTTCCCCACATACATTCCCTCCCCCTCCATTGAGAAGGCACATGTGAAGTTATGCAAAACATTTCTCTAAAAGTCATATCAGCTGCTGAGTGAAATGAGCAGGACCAGAAGATCATTATGTACTTCAACAACATTACTATATGATGATCAATTCTTTTTTTTTAATTAATTAATTAATTATAATAAAATTTAATAGCCTTTTATTTATAGGTTATATGTATGGGTAACTTTACAGCATTAACAATTGCCAAACCTCTTGTTCCAATTTTTCACCTCTTACCTCCCACCCCCTCCCCCAGCTGGCAGGATGACCAGTAGATGTTAAATATGTTAAAATATAAATTAGATACACAATAAGTATACATGACCAAACTGTTATTTTGCTGTACAAAAAGATATGATGATCAATTCTGATGGATGTGGCCCTCTTCAGCAATGAGATGAACCAAATCAGTTCCAAAAGAGCAGTAATGAACTGAACCAGCTACACCCAGCGAAAGAACTCTGGGAGATGGCTATGAACCATTACATAGAATTCCCAATCCCTCTATTTTTGTCCGCCTGCATTTTTGATTTCCTTTACAGGCTAATTGTATGCTATTTCAAAGTCCAACTCTTTTTATACAGCAAAATAACTATTTGGACATGTATACTTATATTGTATTTAATTTATAATTTAACCTATTTAACATGTATTGGTCAACCTGCCATCTGGGGGAGGGGGTAGGGGGAAGGAGGGGAAAAATTGGAACAAAAGGCTTGGCAATTGTCAATGCTGTAAAATTACCCATGCATATAATTGTAAATAAAAAGCTATAAAAAATAAAAGAAAAACCTTTAATTAAAAAAAATAAAAATAATATCAGCAATAAATTTTTGAACATGCTACCACCTGGATATAGGCCCTGATTACCTCGTGCCTAGATTAGCTAGATATCATCTTCTGGTTGCTCTCCCTCCCTTAAGTCTTTCCCCATTCCTGTCCACCATCCATTTGGCTATTAAAGGGATCTTTCTAAAGTACAAACAACTGCCACCATAACATTTGACTATATAGCTGCCTCCCCCCTCTTCAATAAACTCCTATGGCTCAGTTGCATCTAAGATCAAATACCAAATCCTTTGTTTTTCATTTAAATCCCTGCTTTCTATCTTCTCCCTTCCTGGTACTCTCTGGACCAGTGATTTTGGCTTCCTTGTTCTTCTTAGAACCAGAGCAGAATAAACCTGACTCTGGATTTTCAATGACTGTCCTCCAAGCCTGTGATTCTCTCCCTTCTCCCCTCTGCCTTCTATCTTTTTTGTTTTTCTTTAAGTCTTAGCTGAAATCCTACTTATGTAAGAAGCCTTTCCCAGGCCTGCCTAATGCTGATGCCTTCCCTCTTCAGCTATCTCCAGTTTATCTTCTGCATATCTTTTTGTTGTTGATATGTTGTCTATTCCATTTGACTCTGCTCCCTGAAGCTAGGAACAGCCTCTTGCCTTTCTTTGTATCCCTGGTGGTTGGCACATAAGTGTTTGTTTAATAAGTGCTTATATGGGGACTCTTTTATATGTCTGGGCTCCATGTATGTTTAGCTCTTGATCACCTATTTTGTAGATTATTTGTGGTCATAGGAATACTATAGCCTATAATCCATAAGAATTATACAACTGTATTCAGTTCACTTATTAGCATCTCAAGTAGTCAGAAAGTTAATCCATTTGTGATGTAGGTACCAGATTACTCTGGCAAGTGTGGACTCTTCTATAATCATTTACTAAGAGATGCTCTAGTGACCTGAAGGGCTAATGTGCTTTCCGAAGTTCCTGATGTACTGTTGAGGAATAATTTACTCAATGTGAACCTCTGACTGAGCTGGGAAATAATATCAGTTAGTCAGACCATTATTGATCACCAGCTGTTTGTATAATAACTGGGTGTAATCATGGTTATATGCAGGTTTTTATTTGGAATGCAATAGCAGTCTTTAAAGAATATAGCATGCTGGTAAACAGGAAAACAAAGCCATTTGGTTGAACTCAATTAGCATATAAGTATCATTAATTAATGTTTGAGCACCACTAATATATGCAACTTTCTTAGATGCCACTAAGTACATGAGGAAATTAAGGAATACTTTCCCCAAGATTATGGTTTATTAAAAAGTTTTTTTTTTTATTAGAAGAGATAAGACTTTGTACTGGAGCATGTCTCATGAAACCATGGAAACAAATACAGTAGAAGAGGTGCAAATAGCATGTTCAGACGATTTCTTTTAGGTACCAACTTCTACCTGCAGGTGTGATATTGGTGGGACTTTTGAGATATAGGAATATTGAAATGTGGTTCCACTAAATGAAAATGAAGTGTGGGGAATATTCAGGAGTCTGACACAGGAAGCTCAGGAGGAAGATTCTTATTGTTTGTCCCTACTTTGCTTGAGTTAGATAACTGAGATGTGAGTCACAAAGGAAGTGAAGCAAAATTTCCAATTTGGTAATAGAAGTGGGATGCAGGAGAAGGGAACATGGCAGGCATTGTGAAGATATTCTGAATCTCATTAAATCCATCAGAACAACTGGACAGTCCATTAAAAATTGGCGTAGTTCCAGCAAACTGAGATATCTAGTGAGCTTAATATCACTGGTTACAAAAGACATTTTGTTCTGGAAATAAAAAAAATACTATATAATAATGTTAGTGACCATGTTTGTTGAGGTGTACTGTACATGTTGTGTATACTGTTAAGAACACATTCGTCAAGCATGAGGATTGTATTTCTCCCATTTACTTGTATTCCTAGGTTATCTATCCTTGTGTTAAATAGGGACTTAAAAAAATCGGAATCTTAGAACTAGGCAGGATTTAAAGGTACCTAATTCATTTCATGATATGGATCAGGAAACTGAGACCCAGAGAGGGAAAGTAAATTGCTTGAAATTTCAAACCATTCTCTCATCTCAAATATCTGGCAATTTAATTTGATAAATATTTTTGTATAGGGTCCTGTAACTTTCTGACTATCCTATCTCTTCCCTCCTACTGAATCAACTCTTCATCTTTACTGGGACTTCTAGTCCTTTGATTCCTTTTATGTTTTCTGCCCACCCACCAACTTTCGGGTTTGCTCGCTTCCATACCCAGCCCAGATCCCATGGCTAGTCATTTGAAAGATGGACCCTGCTTTGCCAATCTCAAAGCCTAGGTACCTCTCAAAGTCTGCTTTTTAAATTCTTCCCGCCAGGGAGAAAGATATTGTGGGAGGAGGTTACAAATTCATTCCATCTAATTTAAGCTGGGCCAGCACTATTGCTATCAATTCTCAATCCTACTCATCCCAGCCACTGCTTAATATCAGAGCTATCTTTGATTCCTCCACCACCCTTGCTTCAATAATTGATCAGTCACCAACTACTATCAGGCTTATCTTTGCATACTGTCTTAAGTGCATCCCTTATTTTCCTTGACTCTAATTCAGATATTACTCTTTCTTGAATATTTAAAATAACATATTTGATGAGTGCATTTTGTTTTACATCATTGCCATTTTAACTTTATCCAACCTTCTCCTTCTACCTCCATTTAACTCCATTAAAACTTCCTCTGTGATGATGAAAAATAATTAATTAAAAACATCATATATGATGACCACATCTGACAGAGTATGCGATATTCTGTCTCAGTAGTTCACACGGTATCCTGAAGGGGAATGTATGTTTTATTATTGGATTTTCAGGACTATCATTGGCTTTTCAGTTACTAAGCCTTTGACTTCTATTTTGTGGTATTTTAAAATTTCAGTTCAGTTTATATAGTACTGTATTAGTTGTGCTTTTTTGCTGTATATCACTTTCTAAAAATCACCTCATGATTCCCTCATATTCATCTTGTGTTATGGCACAATAATTGTCTGTTATGCTTATATATCACAGGTCTCTTAGCCATCCCCAATTGATTGGGAACCTATAGTGGTTTCATTTTCTTTGCTACCAGAAAGAGATAAATATTTTGGTATATATCGGGCATTTATTTCTTTGATTCTGGAGATGTGCATGCCCAGTTGTGGGATTACTGGTTCAAAGAGTATCGACAATTTAATTACTTTTGTTGCATAATTTCAAATGATTATACAGAAATGTGGGGTATGGAATGGTTCTACCAGAAGCACATCATTTTGTCCATTTGTCCAGAGTCATTCCAACATTTACTCTTTCCACCTTTTGTCACTTTTGTCAGTTTGTATGGATTGGGACAAAACCTCATATTTGTTTTAATTTTTGTGATTTGGAGTATGTTTCATGTAATTACTCAGAGTTTGTAATTCTTCTTTTGAGGATTGTTCAAATCCTTTGACCAATTGGGCATATAGTATTTGTTTAAAGTACACACACACACACACACACACACACACATTCATATACAATCACACACACATATAAATGCATTTTATATGGCCTACACATACATACATGCTGTATACAGTATGTGTGTATGTGTGTGTATATATATAGATATAGATAGATAGATATAGATATAGATATACACACATATATGTATATATATATATACACACTGTATCTATATGGAAGTAATTATATAAAATATAATATTTCCACATGAAGCACATTATATACCCACACTTTACATTCTGCCCAACTGATTGCCAGTTTTCCCATAATTCTTGGAAAAAAGGAATCTCTTTTTCTGTGCCTTCCTAATTTGTGCTCTTGAGTTTATAAATTGGACTACTCTTTTTACCTGTTTTTCTTGCTTATCTAATCTGTTTTGATGTTTATCTTTTCTGTGTTTTAACCCATACCAAATAGTTTTGGTGATTACAACTTTATAGAATAGTTTGAGGTCTGGTAATGCTATGTCCCTTTCCTTCATGCTTCTCATTTCTCTTTATACTTCCAAATGAATCTTATTTTAGTTTTTGTTTTTAATGTCTTTTTAAAATATAAATAGACTTTTTCCAATTATGTGTAAAAATAGTTTCCAAAATTCATTTTTATAAAACTTTTAGTTGTAAATTTTTCTCCTTCTCTCCCCTACCCTCTCTTCTCCCCAAGACAAGAAGCATGTTAAATATACTTCCACATTGATAACCTTATGAAAGAAGAAACAAATAGAACAAAAGGGAAAATACATGAAAAACAAAACAAAGAGAATGAAAATAGTATACTTTGATTTGCATTCAGACTTCATTAGTTATTTTTATGAATGTGGATAACAATTTCTATCAAGAGACTTTCAGAATTATCTTAGATCATTCTGTTGCTGAGAAGCCCTAAGCCAATCATATTTGATCACTGCACAGTGTTGTTGTTACTGTGTACAATATTCTCCTGGTTCTGCTTACTTCACCATCTGTTCATGTGAGTTTTTCCAGATTTTTCTGAAATCTGTTTGCTGGTCATTTCTTATAACACAATAGTATTTCATTAGGTTTATACCACAACTTGTTCAGTCATTCCCCAGTTGATGGGCATCCCCTCTATTTCCAATTCTTTGCCCCGACAAAAATAGCTGCTATAAACATTTTTGTACATGTAGGTCCTTTTCCTTTTTTATGATATTTTTGGGATACAGACCTAGTAGTGCTATTGCTGAATGAAACAGTATGCATAATCTAAGTGAATTTTTAAAACTGCTTTGTCTAGTTTCAAAAATTCAATTGTAATCAAAATTAAATGCTTTGCAAAATAAATTAGATAGCTTTATCAATAGTAGCTTAGAATATAGAACACTGGACCTGTAGTAAGAAAGACTCAGGGTTCAAATCTCATCTTGGATAGATTACTAACAACCCTGGGAAAGTTAGTAAACCTCTCTCTTTATATCAGTTTCCTTATCTACAAAATGAGGCATTTGCACCCAATAGTCTCTAAGGCCCCTCTTAGCTGTAAATCTATGATTCTTTGATCATTTTTTTAACCATATCTGTATGAACAATAAATATTTCTCCAGTTTTTAGTCCTTTATTTCTTCAAAGTATGTTTTGTTGTTGTGTTACAACTATTATGTGCATTTCGATAGATTAACTCCCAGATATTTTGTGCATCTTATAAATAGTAATCTTGAATGGTATTTCTCTTCTTTCTTCCTGCTTTTTGTTGATACTGTATAGAAATCCAGATGATTTTTGTTGACTTATTTGTATGTTGATTCTTGCTGAAGCTATTGATTGTTTCAGTTTCTTGGATGATCCTTTGAAGTTTTCTAGGAATGCTACCATGTCCTTTGTAATAGGAATTATTTTCCCCCTCTTTGCCAATATTTATATGTTTAATTTTGTTGTTTTGTCTTATTGCCACAGCTGGCATTTCCAGAAGTACCCAGACAATAGTGGAAAGAAGGGGTTTTCCAGACTAATTATAGTAACTGCTTAGCAGTTTTCATTGCTTGCAATCACTTTCCAATCCATTTTAAATCCTGCTACTGAATCACTTCCTAGTAAATAGGTCTGACCATATTAGCCCATGGATCAGAAACTTAGTCGCTGCAGACTATATACCAAGCCAGTTGCAAGTCCCTACCTTAACTTCCTTCCAAATCTGGGTAGATGATAAGCTTACTGAGAGGAGGGACTGTTTTTATTTTCTTGTTGCTTTATAATCCTACGATGTAACACTGCATTGTACAGTGTGTATATGTGCTAAGATCTTATTGTGATGTGAGGAATATGAAGCCATCAGGGCAACATAACCTTGTACAATAAGATTTGGAGAGCAGAAAACACCCTAAAGAACAAAGTATGCCATGATTACAACAATGTAAAGCAAATTAGTAGAGAGGGCAGCAAGAGGGCCTCCATCAATATTTGTTGAATTGACTTGAATTTCTAAGGCCTTCCACAATTGGGGTCTGGTCTATTTTTGACACCGCATCTCTCGTAATTTCTTTTCCCATGTCTGAATTCTAGTCAGATTGGCCTTCTTTTTTTGCCATTCCCCAAACATGCCTTTTTATAAAGCACATGCCTTCTGCTTTTCTCTTTCCATGCCTTTGCTCATGCCGTTCCCTCCCACCAAGCACCAAGTAGGCAATACATTTTTATTGAATGAGTATAGCAATGAATGAATGTTAGCTAGTTGGGACTCATGTCCAGTAAGATCCAGCTTCTCCACCCCTTCCTCTAAAGCCTCCATCCAAACTTCCCGCTAATGTTCCTTTCCCTTTTGGTCAACTGGCTGGACACTGAGTATTTTCTTTCCAGAGGGACTGAGAATCCTCTATAACCTAGAGTTATAGGTCTACTCTTCCCTTCCCTAATGGTGATCAGTCTCTCTTGTAGGTCCTAAATGGATCCTGATACATCCCAAAGATTCCCAAGCCTCACAGTATGCCTTGTAGTTGTATTCTTAGGAGCTCTAGGCTTTTACATCTCTCTGTATATGGCTGAACTCATGTACATGTGTTGTCTTCTTGGTGCTTAGCACATGGTAAGCCCTTGATAAATGACTTCATTGTTCCTTTCATTCATGGCACATAGTTAATTGCAGCATCAGAGACATTGACTCAGGTTTCATAATGCCTATTTCAGGATTCTTTTTACCAAAGTGGGTCACCCTATCAATATGATGGTATTGTGTTTCTAAATTGAACAGTTTTGGAGTATGATGTGAATGAAACCCTTTAAGAAGCACGTTACCATATCTTAGCATTTTTATGTTTTGATTTATGTTATTAAATATATAAATACATTTTATTTTGATATAACAAAATTTGTCCCAAGAAGGGAACCAGGCCTGGAGTCAAAAAGATTTGTGTACTTGTTCAGCCTGAGATACTAGCTGGGTGACCCTGTATCTAATATGCCTGGTCAACCTTAAATCTCAGTTCTCCACTGCTATTTTGTGAAATCTTTCAATGACAGAGAGCTCACTACCTTGAAAGAAACAATGTTCTTTGGGTTCTCTTTGCTTCTTTTTGAATTCTTTTGTACAAGTCTTCATATTTCTTTTGATTCTTCATATCTGTCAGTGCTTTCAGCATAGTGATGTTTCATTGTATTCATGCACCAGAATTTGTGAAGTCCATCATTGCATGCATTTGTTATTTCTAGTTGTATGTTAGGGGCAGCTAAGTGCTGCAATCGAGAGAGCTATGGGCCTGGAATCAGGAAGACCTGAGTTCAAGTGCAGCCTCAGACACTTGCTGTGTGATCCTGATTAAGTCACATAACTCTGTTTGCCTTCTCCTCTGGAGAAGGAAATGTCAAACCATTCCAACATCTATTCTAAGAAAGCCTCATTGGACACAAGTGAATAACAAGTTGTAGGTTACCACAATGCTACTCTGAGCATTTTTGTATGTAGGAGTCTTTCTTTGCTTCCTATTAACTTCTTGGGATGCAAACTAAACTGTGAGATCTCTGGTTCAAAGGGCACAAACAGTTCATTAATTTGTCTTGCAGAGACCCACATCATTGGTTGGAATAAATGAAATTGAAGCAGTTCCCTGTTGATAGCAATGCCAATTTGCAGCATGGTTCTGTTCAGATGAAAAGGCCTTCTTTCCTATTTATGGTCTTTAGACTTACAATTTCTGAATCTGGAATCTCTAGCAAGGAGAAATATTTCAGTTTTCTACAGATCATTTTTAATCTCTATCTTATTAAACGGGTCAATGACACCAATGAAGTTATTGAAAATAATTTTGATAGGAGAAATCATTAAGTGCTGCCTAAAAGTTGGTTTGTTCCTGTAGTGGATCCCATAAGCCATGCCACATGTGATGAGTTGATAGGATCATGGCTGAAGGTGATGACCCATCATGAGCTCTGGGTGGCTGAACAATAAATTACTCCTAACCCCAAGCCACATTTTCTCTTTGTAAGGCTTTCTTCCTCTACCAGTTGTCATTCCCCTCTCTATTCTCTGCACATTATTTTTTAAAGATTGTATTTTAAATGTTTCTTATATATGTGGGTTGACTTAGGTCTATACAACAATCTAGATATGGCTTCCAAACAGGTTATTCTAGCTGTGGAAATACTTGTCAAGCCATTGATTCAGCCTTGTGGGATGGAGAAATTCCAACACTAGTCATTTTGGAAAACACAGCTCCTCCCTCTTTTCCTCCTTCCCTTCTTCCCTCCTCCCTACTTCCTTCCTTCCATTCCTCCTTCTCTCCCTTCCCTTCTTAATGTCCACATAGGATATCATAAGTTTAGCTGTGGGTGCTCTGCCTAATGGAATGTAAATTTTGATCTCCGAAACCTCCCAACATATCTTGGGGATTACAGGCTAGATTACTTTCTTAAGGACCTTGCCTCAAACCCAAATCTCTCTGGTTCTCATTGATTGGCCAATGGTCATTGTTTGAGCCCTGATTGGCTCAGTGAATGTAAAGAGCAATTGTTTCTGTTTTGTCCGGAAACCCTGAAGATCTTTCCTTCCTAGACTGATATTTTTTGACTAAGAGAGGCCATACTATTCTTCTTTGTTACCCAGACTTAATCACTAAATGGGTGTAGCTTCAGTCACACTGAGGCCTGTTGAAGACTTTAGCTTAAAAAAGCCAGGGTCTCCCATTGCATCCAGGGCCACCTCCAGTAATCTTGCTTTATATCTGGCCATTGGATCCAGATGTTTCTGTAGGGGAAAAGAAAGTTGGTGCTCTTGTACACTCCTGCCTAACTTAAATTCAGTTCACTTGTATGCCATGGCACCACCTCCCTGATGTCCTGGTCCTCTTTGAGAATGAAGGACAAACAACAATAAAAAAAAGTTCTTTGCATGGTGCCTGACAAATAGTAGATGCTCTATAAATGTTTAATCCCTTTATTCTGTTCTTTTATCTTTTTCTGTGCTGTGGAACAAATTTGGCTTTTCTGATACACTGTAATATCAGAAGTCCATAACTAACCATGCAGAAATCCTGGGTCCACAGGAGCTAGGTGCTGGTCCTACTTCCTATTCTGTATCTCAATATCCAGTTTATATGGGGTTCAGTCCCAGGGATCCTTGTTTTTAATGAATGGTAGGAGGGATGAAGCTACCTTTTTTCACATTGTTCAGCTTATTAAACCCTGACTGGCAACCCAGGGACAATTTTATTTCTATCTTAGGTTATGACTGATATCTAGGATATCAGCAAAAAATGAAAGTAGAAAACTATTTTTGTATGATATCAATCAGACTTGACAAAGGTAATTTATTTTTACAAACCTAAGAAATATTAAACATAAGACAGTACACATTAAATGAATGATTAAAGTAGGATTCACTTACTAAACTATAACTATGTTATAATCTGTGGAAATTCCAGTCCTTAAACATAATCAGAATTTAAAGAAGTTTGCAGCACTATTGATTGGGCATTTTATATTAAATGACTGGTGGTATAGTGTATAAAGAGGTGGATCCTAAGCCAGGAGCATCTGAATTCAAATCTGACCTCAGATACTTTGTATGACACTGGATAAGGCACTTATCTTCTATTAGTTTCAGTTTCCTCATCTGTGAAATGGGAATGATAATAGCACCTACTTTCTAGTGTTGTTTTGAGAATTAAGTGAGATAAAATTTGTAGAAAGCACTTAGCATAGAGATTGGCACATAGTAGTTACTATGTAAATGCTTGTTCCTTTCCCTAATACTTTTGTTGGTGGGCATCCTCTAGGATACCAGCCAGCTCCAAACTGTGGGTCTTTTCAAATTCACTTGCCTTCAAGACTAGACACATCCACACTGAAAGCAGTGTTTAATCAACTACTCAGAAAAAGAAATACAAAGTAGAAAAGACAGTCCAGGATCTAGGCTCCACCTCACCTAGCTTGAGTCTAAACTCTACGTGAAAGCATCATTGGGTTGGAGCAACAGAGTACCATCTGTTCCCTACCACTATTGCAAGGAGTTTAGGGTTCCCATGGAAGAGTCACATTCAAAATGCCTTGTCTGGAAATTGGCTCCTAACTAATATATCACTTCTGTCCTCCACCCTGCCCACCCACATACACTTGGGTCATGGCATGGGGAAGAGAGAGGACATTGGGTCCACTCAGGCTTGCACTGTCATGTCAAAATACAAATTTCTCCCAGTGTTGAACCATCACATGCCTGGAAGCAAGACTCAAAAGACTCATGTAGCTGACCAGATATAGACAGGATATATCAGAACATGATCTTCTGGCTAGCCACCATTGTATAAAAGGTCATTTTCCATGAATGGATGCCCTTCAATTGGAGAATGGTTGAGTAAATTGTGGTATATGAATGTTATAGAATATTATTGTTCTGTAAGAAATGACCAGCAGGATGAATACAGAGGGGCCTGGAGAGACTTACATGAACTGATGCTGAGTGAAATGAGCAGAACCAGGAGATCATTATATAGCTCAACAATGATACTGTATGAGGATGTATTCTGATGGAAGTGTATTTCTTCGACAAAGAGACCTAATTCAGTTTCAATTGATCAATGATGGACAGAAGCAGCTACATCCAAAGAAAGAACACTGGGAAATGAATGTAAACTGTTTGCATTTTTATTTTTCTTCCCAGGTTATTTTTACCTTCTGAATCCAATTCTCCCTGTGCAACAAGAGAACTGTTTGGTTCTGCACACATATATTGTATCTAGGATATACTACAACATATTCAACATGTATAGGACTGCTTGCCATCTCTGGGAGGGGGTGGAGGGAGAGAGGGGAAAAATCGGAACAGAAGTGAGTTCAGGGGATAATGTTGTAAAAAATTATCTTGGCATGGGTTCTGTCAATAAAAAGTTATTATAAAAAAATAAACTGACTTTTCCATAAAAAAGGTCATTTTCCCTTGTCATTAGTGTTAAAGCACACTTCAACTCTATCTCTTCCTATGCCTTCAGAGAAATGGTTTGTTTGAAAAAGAAAAAGTAAAAAATCCCTTGAATTGCTTTGTAAAGACTGATTATTTGATAGATTTCAAATTGTTTTTGCCACAACATCTAGTGGTGATTCATCTACACTAATATTTTGTAATTCCCTGAAGTAAACAAATCCTGATGACAACAGAAGGCTAGTATTAATGGTTACTTTCAGTGGATGGAGAATTCAAGAACTAGCATTATTTTGGGAAGTAGGAGCCATGTTTCTAACTATAAGATGGAAAGATGGAAGTATTTACCCCACCAATTCCCTTCTCCCCATATCTATATGCATATATACCCATAATCCTTTGATGTCTGAACATAACAACTGTCACATCAAGAGATAAGAATTCAGCAGAACTCTGGCCCATATTCATATTGTCACTATGGCCAATAACAATTGGGGTCATCTTTATCCATCTGTCATAGGCCTTCAACTATATATACCCTGGGAACAATTGTTAATTAAAGAACATTGAGGGGGAAAATGTCATTACTTAAATGAAGGTGGTTTTAGCTTTTCTAATCCCATGAGGCCACTTCTTCCCTTTTCTAATTTTTATCTGAGGTGATTTTTCTCATACTAAGAGCTCTTGAGCTCATTTAAAATATAAGAGGTTTGTGCTTTTCTTATAGTCTATAAAATCATTCATACTAAATTACAAGAATAAGGTATGAGGAGTATTATATCCATAGCTAAGACACTGGCATTTGAAACATAAATATACATGATAATAAGAAAAATTTCTATGTTGGACTCAAAATATTATGGTGTATTTGGTTACAGTTGCAATGAGCGTGGCTCAGTTTCTCATCTCATTTTCTGTCTGTCAATTTGTACATTCATCAACAAGTAGCCATTGAGCACCTTTTATGATAAACTGGATGCTGGGGGTTTCAAGAATGGTGATATTACAGAGAAAGATAGGACGTGGTCTCTTCCCTCAAGGAACTGAAAGCCTAACAGAGAAGACACTTGGAAATACTGTAGTATCTCATTCAAGGGTTCTTTAATCTCATTGATATAGGTATTTCCTCTAGTGGAACAGATTGCAAGCTATCCATTCCTCATCCTATGTGATGCTAGATATATCAATGTTCCATGATCCTCTCATTTCATTGTTGTGAATAGATCTCCCACCAGGCAGAACTCAACCTAAGTGACTTGTTTAAGTTTTGCTGGCCTTGGGACTTGCCCATGGCCCCCCAGGTGGTACTGCATTGATGGTGAAATTTAAATCAAGTGTTCTTGACTCCAGGTCCAGTTCTCTATCTGTTATTTGATGCTGCCTGTCTGCCTTTTCTAAATGAACCATGTAACACACAAGTGAAAAACCCCTGTTTGAGTCTCTAAAGAAAAAAAGAGAACTTCAATATAGGCTCGTGGTTAAATCTAGGGCTGTTGATCAGCGTATTCCCTGTTGTCCCTCTGTATTGTGTGGTGCACTCATTGATATCAAACACATGCTCAGAATGCAATGAAAATTATCTTATTTTTACTTGGAGACAATCCATTATCAAATTATAGACAACAAATTGTCCTTCATATTTAGAGTACAAATGACATCACAGTGTTGGGATCAAAGTACAATGTGTCTGACTGGTTGATCTGTGTGATGCAAGCTCAGAACACACTACCAGAAGTAAAATGGATAAATGAAATTGGGGTGTTCTTGGAGCCCTTAACAAAGGGAAGGGGGAAAACATAGCTGGTGCAATTTGAGTCAGAGACACTAGAGGAAAACATCCCAACCCTTCACTGTTAGCTCTTGGAACTGTGAGGTGGCTATATATAGTCTGACTCTCTGAGGGAGAGGGCCAGACCATGCAGGTGGTACATTACTGCGTCATCAGATATTGTCATCATCGACTTGCCTGATGGAAAGTGACCTTTCTTATCTTGCAATCTGTTAGAGAGTGGTCTTTTTTTTAAATTTTAATTTTAATTTATTTATTTTTAGGGTTATACATGTAAATTCAATTTTTTAAATATATTTTCAAATTAGTCATGTTGGGAGAGAAAAATCAGAACAAAGGGAACAACCATGAGAGAAAAAAATGGAAGGAAAGAAAAGGTGAAAACAGTATGCTTTGATCCACCTTCATTCTCCATAGTTTTCTCTTTAGATGTGGATGGCATTTTCCATCCAAAGTTTATTGGAATTGCCTTGCATCACTGAATTGCTGAGAAGAGCTAAGTCTATTCTAGTTGATTATCACATAATCTTTTTGTTACTCTGCACAATGTTTTCCTGGTTCTGCTTGCTTCACTCAGATTAAGTTCATGTAAGTCCTTGGCTTTTCTGAAATCAACCTGTGTATCATTTCTTATAGAACAATAATACATTACTTTTATATACCCTAACGTCTTCAGTCATTCTCCAATTGATGGATGCTCCTGAACATCATGGTTAGCACAAGGTTTTGTAAGGATCAATGTTGAAAAATTATCCATCCATATATTTTGAAAATAAAAAGTTGTAATAAAAAGAAGTTATTTGGAAAGGCACAGGGATGGTGAGTAGAGATGTAGAGCAATCAAATGGCCAACTCTTTTTAGAAATAATGGTAGTGTTGATTTGATCATTATTACTCCAGCAGCAAGTAAAAGGTGGAAGTCCATTCACTTTGGCAAAGGGGGAAGATGTCTATAAAGTGAATCTGTTAGATGAGTGGTGCTGGCCTAGACACGATCACCTTTCACTCACTAGGATGGCACAGCCAGGATGGCCACAATATTCAGCTGGAAGGATGCAGTGGTAGCAGCAGTGGGAGGTAAGACATGAAAAAGATGTTTTGAGCTGTGGAGGCCTGGAGCAAGATACGGACAGACTTTCAAGGACCAGATCCTTCATTTCTAGATATAATATACACATTTCCCCTTCATTTCTGGGTCCATTGAAGTACATTCTCAGTAATGCTTTGTCTAAGATACCATTTGCCAGGACTTGTCATGGTTCTTATTGGTGCCAGATTTATAGTACTCAACACAGCCATATGATTTTTCCATAGTTATGACTAAAGAAAGGAAGGCGACTGTTTATTTGTTCTCCTCCCCTGATGATATACACTAGAACTATATGAAGGAAGTCTACCCAACACGTCTTCCCTCCTTGACAGATATGGCATGAAATTCAGCTTGTGCAATCAGTTCCTGAAAATTTGCCCTGAAGGAAATGTGAGTTTACACTAGGTGTAGCAGGTAATCCACCCACCATTCATGGTCAATATCAGATTGAAAACTTCCATTTGAGTATGGTTATTTTTGATGTACAGTCACAGCAAACAAAATCATGGAACCTGTCTGGAGGAGTGAGGAAGCTGTCTAGTTTTTCTCTTTGAACTCCAGTATATACACATACCCTGTAGCCTGCTCTTTATTGCATTTAAGAAGAGTTAGTAAAAACATTGCAAAATGCCTACCTCAGCTTTAACTTAGTTTTTTTTTTTTTTCTGAAAGAGAAGTGATTCTTATTAGAGTATTAAAATTTATAGAACGGCAAGCTGAACAGAGAGTTAGGAGGAGTTTGCAATGTCCATAAAGCAAGTATAGAACCATTTATGGAACTTTGGAACTTTATAGTTTACAAAACAATCCCCTTAAAAACATTCCTGTGAGTGTTTCTACTTTATAGATAGGAAAGACAGACTCTAGGCTTGTCCACAGTTACAAAATGGAGGGGTTCTAGGATTTGAATTTTGATCTCTTGACTTGGTTCCTTTGTTGTTCTTTTCCCTATACAGCACCGACTGTTGTTCTTATTGTCTGAGCCTGGATCTCCCAACTTTCTCAGGTTGGAAGTACAGGGGCCACTAACAGACCCAACCCTTCTGACAATTTGCATCAAAGTTTTAGCTCCATTTCTGGCTTTCGGCTGTTTTGCTTCTCTTTCAGCCTGTTTGGTGGCCCTTGACTCCTAGGGACTGGCCATACTGATGTTACATGAAATGTGTGTCCTATCATTATTAGTCCTATCATTGCTTAGAACCCCAGAACTCAAGTGACCCATAACCCTCAGGCTCACTGTATGTCTCATGGACTCTTGTAGATTTGCTTCTGATAGTTAAGTTTGAATGTGAAAATCCAAGGACAAGTTGAAATGTGCCTCTGGCAACAAACAGAGGTAGATAGCTTCTTGTGCCTGTGGTTCTCTCTTGTTGTTGAGTCATTTTTCAGTCCTATTTGACTCTTCACTACCCCATTCGGGGATTTTCTTGGCAAAGATATTGGAGTGGTGTGCCATTTCCTTCTCCAATTCATTTGACAGATGAGGAAATTGAGGCACATGGTGAAGTAACTTTGCCCAGGGTCACAGAGATAGTAAATACATGAGACTACATTTGAACTCAGGTCATTCTGACTCTAGGCCTGGCAATCCATTGCACCACCTAGCTGGTCTTGGCTTTTTCTCTAACTGGTATTTAGTAAATGCTTGTTGAGTGAATATAAATGTTGAAAAGGTGCTAGAATAAAACCAGTGACCAGGGTTCGAAATGAAGTTTATTAGGCTGACTAAGGCAGTTATTGACCAGTATAATGATATGTACCACATTCCAAGTTAACTGAAATCTCAGAACTGTGTGTTTTGCCTCAGGGAATGCATGATGTTGTACTTTAAAGCAGCTGTTTAGCCCTCAGCACAGGGGAGTCAAGATGTTAGCTACATTTATGCTACACAATTCAGATCATATGATGTCTGGTATAATTAAACGAATCATTATGGGTAGGTTCCTGTTTTGTCGCTTGGGATTAGGGAAAGAAGGCTACTTGGAGGAGGTGAGTTTGATGAGGATTTGAAGCATAAATTTGCTTGAAGTCCTAAAGTGGTGTACTTTGTATTGTGTTAAATGGCTCATCATTTTCTATATGCATTTTCGTGGGAGGAAAACAGAGTATCTTTTTAAAAATCTAGTTAATGATGCTTGTATATCATGTAAGATGAAATTCTGGCAAAGTATCACTTTACTTTGGAGATTGGTAGTGTTCATATGGAAAAAGGGGAGAGGGTGAAAGGAATATAGGTGAAGTCTAGTGGTATATATGCAGTAGATAGGATACTTGATCCTACCTGGCAACATCAGCTTTCATTGAAGCTGCAAAAGGGACTGTGGCTCATAAGGAAAATTGCTAGAGACAGTGCTGGTATATTCGAGGCTGTGCAGCTGGCTCTAGTTGATTGTTGTTTTCAGTGTGAGCATTTACACCTTGAAAATCAGCAAATGCTTTATTTATTGTTTCATTCGTTTTGTCTAGACTTAAGGAAGCCATAGAGAAAATGTTAATCATGCTGATTAAACTTAAAAGTGTGTTGTGTATATGTGTAATTTTTTTCAGAGAGTCAGTTGCTAAAACATTTACCAGCACATCCTGAGTATATTTTCTGAGCTATCCAACATATGGTTGGGGGAAAGAGTGAAAGAGGGAGAGAGGAGGGAGAGGGGGGAAAGAAAGAGGGGAAAGAGAAGGAGGGGGACAGGGAGGAGGAGGGAAACAGGGAGAGGGAGAAAGGAGAGAGACAAAGACAGAAAGAGAGAGACTCAGAGGCACACAAAGACACACAGAGATAGAGACAGAAAGACAGACAGACAGATGGCTATATAAAGAACTTGCCAAAATAGAACAGTGGTTAGTTGCAGTACTGGCTGTATTCTCCTTGTGTCTATTTTGTGTATGCACAATTTGTTGTTCAACAGTATAAGTAGTGTGAATGCATCCCTCTGGGTTGGCTGTGGCATTCTACATGTGATTGGATTTTTTTAAAAGTTGTATACATTTTTAATTCAGATGATAGGAGATATAAATACAAGAATTGAATGTTCCATATGGGGAGTAGTGCATAGAATTTTTGTTACATCCAATTTGTTTTAAAGTATTTATTAACTTTAAGATAATAGTAATAAAATTGTCTTGCTAATCAGAGTCCCCTTCTGAACTTCCTCCTACATTCATATATTTAATTTTCTCTCTATGAGACCTTGGGCAAGACACTTTACTTTCTCGATGCTCTGGATAATTCTGTGAGATTGTAAGGTGCACAGACGGTGCTGACCTGCATTTGGCAGAGGTAAGGAGTCCCCCTTATGCCAGTGAAATTGTACATGCAGTCCTTACCCTTATCATCTACCCTAGTATTCCTCCCTTAAGACTTTTTTCTCCTCCTACCCAAATACAATTCCTATCTTTTAATTTTTTTTTTTTTTTTTGCTGAGGCAATTGGTGTTAAGTGATTCACCCAGGGTCACACATCTAGGAAGTGTCAAATGTCTGAGGCCAAATTTGAACTCGGGTCCTCCTGACTTTAGGGGTGGTGCTCTATCCACTGTGACACCTACCTGCCCCCTACAATTCCTGTCTTACACCCAAGTTTGTCAGGCATGACACATTCACATATTTGGCTGTAGATTTCATTCTCAGCCTTATCAAGCCCAGATCGATCATTTTATCGAGCAGAATTCTGAGGTCTTCCGGACGTGTTTTCCTTTACATTATTATAGTTGTGTATAAGTTCTTCTCTTGGTCATGCTTACTTTACTCACAGTCCTGTGGCTGCTCCTTTTTAAAGCTGAATAGTGGAGAAGTATCTTGGATTTTGCTAGAGAGTTTCATGGCAGACTGTGCTGGCTGAGCTCTCATCCCTGGTGGAGATGGGCTGTGATGCAAGCACTAGGAGGAAATAGGTAGAAACCACTGGATGAGTGGGCTGTCTGTTAGAGGTGAAATAGAATATAGACACCTAGCAGGTAAAGGAAGTCCATCTAGTTTTGGGTGAGCACTAATGCAATGATGACAGCTCAGTAGAGCAGTGGATAGAGTGTCTGCTCTGACACTAACACATTGTTGGTGGAACTGTGAATACATCCAACCATTCTGGAGAGCAATTTGGAACTATGCTCAAAAAGTTATCTATCAAACGGTGTATACCCTTTGATCTAGCAGTGCTATTACTGGGCTTATACCCCAAAGAGATCAAAAAGAAGGGAAAGGGACCTGTATGTGCATGAATGTTAGTGGCAGCCCTCTTGGTAGTGGCCAGAAACTGGAAACTGAGTGGATGCCCATCAATTGGAGAATGGCTGAATAAATTGTGGTATATGAATATTATGGAATATTATTGTTCTGTAAGAAATGACCAACAGGAGGATTTCAGAAAGGCCTGGAGAGACTTACACGAACTGATGCTGAGTGAAACGAGCAGGACCAGGAGATCATTATATACTTCAACAACAGTACTATATGATGACCAATTCTGATGGACTTGGCCATCCTCAGCAATGAGATGAACCAAATCAGTTCCAATGGAGCAGTAATGAATTGAACCAGCTACGCCCAGAGAAAGAACTCTGGGAGATGACTAAGAACCATTACATTGAATTCCCAATCCCTATATTTTTGCCCACCTGCATTTTGGATTTCCTTCACAGGCAAATTGTACAATATTTCAGAGTCCGATTCTTTTTGTACAGCAAAATAACGGTTTGGTCATGTATACTTATTGTGTATCTAATTTATATTTTAATATATTTAACATCTACTGGTCATCCTGCCATCTGGGGGAGGGGGTGGGAAAGGAGGGGGAAAATTGGAACCAGAGGTTTGGCAATTGTCAATGCTGTAAAGTTACCCATACATATAACCTGTAAATAAAAGGCTATTAAATAAAAATTTTTTTAAAAAATTTTAAAAATAGTGTCTGCCCTGGAGTCAGAAGGACCTCAGTTCAAATCTGGCTTCAAACACTTCTTAGCTGTATGATCCTTGGCCAGTCACTCTACTCTACCTCAGTTTCTTCATCTGTAAAATGAGCTAGAGAAGAAATGGCAAATCACTCTAGTATCTCTGCCAAGAAAACTCCACATGAGGTCACAAAGAGTCAGATATGAGTGAAATGACACAAAAACTAAAAGTGAATGCACATTATAATTTTTAACCTTCTACAAGGTCACCTTGAGCCCCTGAATTCCAGACTTTGGTTAATGCAGTACCCTGGGCTACCCTTTTGTGTCACTGATTTTGCTGGTATTTGATTTAGTCAGTTGCTACTTTTGTTGACATTCACTTCTCTTCATTGATCTCTCCCTCCTTTTTCTCTTTTTAGGACTACCCCTCCCCATATAATAAGCCAAATAAATAGCTGCCAAAAAAGTGGAGCCAAAAGATCTGCCTGTTCTCAAATATGGCATATACCCTTAGTCTGCCTCTAGTTGTGGACTTCAGTTCATTTTAGCATGCATCCATTCCATACCCCTAATCTTGCATTCAAGGTCCTTTATATAACATGTAATCCCTGAAATCAAGGCAAAGTTTATATTCCCATAGGGAAGAAGAAACTGGACACAAATGACAGTATTACAAAGCTCAATGGGATAAATGCAGAATCATTCCCAGAAAGGCAACGTGGTAGAAAGAATGCTGGCTTTGGAGGTTTACCTCTGCCTGTAGCACTTTCTAGTTATGTGCCTGTGGGTACCTCATTTAATTGTCTGAGCTCTGGTTTCCTCAGCTATTAAAAGGGGGTAATAACATTGTAACATCTGCTTTGCAATGGTGCAAACCTTAAAATGATACATAAATTATTATTATTGTAGCTACTACTACAATAAGTATCACTTGAAACTGAGTCTTGAAGGATGGTTAAATTAAAATATGTATGGGAGGAAGAACTTTCCAGGTGGAAAGAGCAATGGTTAAAAAAAAGGTATGGATATGTAGAAGAGCAGAATATGTTCAAGAGGCAACAAATAATTCAGTTAGGAAGGGGGATAGTGGAGTAGAAAGGATATATAGGTACTGAAAGGCCTTGAAGTCTGTGTCAGAGTTCAAATGCCATTTGCGTTTACTTTACTTGCAGAATAAAGTTATTTATGACATTTATAAGTGAGGAAGAAACTTCAATGTATGTCGTTTATGGCATTGGCCTTCCTGCTGATTAGGAAGTTGCAAAGGCCGTATTCAGATCTAGTTTCATGGAGACAACATAATTGGCATTAGAGACAAGAGTTCAAGGAACAACAAGCACAACTTAATTATATGTTTATTCTGGGGGCTTCTTTCCAGGGGAAAAAAACTTGCTGGGCTTTTCAGATGTTTCCCCAAGCCCTAACAAACCAATCATCTCTCTGGCATGAAAATTCCACATAACACAAAGCGGGCTCTGCAAGGCTGACTTTACAGCTTTTACCAGAGTGGCAGATAATCAGGCCCAAACTCTGGCCGGACCTAACACTTTTATTCTTCACATGGGAGGCAGGCCTTTACTGAAAACCAGGTGCCATATCATGCCCTAGAGGAAGATGGCAACAAAGTGGTGTGAATAATGGTCAGAGTTTGTTGGCAATCTCTAATTTGGTTAACTTATAGTGTAATAAATGTTGGACTTACAATAAGAGGACCTGGGTTCCAAAGAAATCTTGAAGGAGAGAAAGTGATCCACGTGTGCAGAAATGTTTGTGGCAGCCCTTTTTGTAGTGGCAAGAAGCTGGAAACTGAGTGGGTGCCCATAAATTGGAGAATGGCTGAATAAATTATGGTATGTGAATGTTAAGGAATATTATTGTTCTACAATAAAGGATCAGCAGGAAGCTTTTGGAGAGGCCTGGAGAGACTTACATGAACTGATGCTGAGTGAAGTGAGCAGAACCAGGAGATCATTGTAACCAGCAATAACAAGATTATGCGATGATCAATTCTGATGGACATGGCTCTCTTTTAACAATGAGATGATTCAAACCAGTTTTAATTGTTTAGTGATAGAGAGCCATCTACACCCAGAGAGAGGACTGTGGGAACTGAGGGTGGATCACAACATAGCATTTTCACTTTTTTTTGTTGTTTGCTTGGATTTTATTTTCTTTCTTATCTTTTTCCCTGTTTGATTTGATTTTTCTTGTGCACCACAATAATTGTATAAATATGTATGCATATATTGGATTTAACATGTATTTCTACCATGCTTACCATATATTGGACTACTTGCCATCTAGAAAAAGAGGTGGGGAGAAGGAAGGAAATTGGAACACAAGATTTTGCAAGAGTTAATATTGAAAAATTATCCATGCATATGTTTTGAAACGAAAAAACTTTAATAAAAAGAGGCCCTAGGTTCAAATTCTGACTCTGCCATGTATGTAACCTTGGAGAAATCTCATAATTTTCTTTGGTTTCAGTTTCTTCCTCTTTAAAATGAGGAGTTGCATCAGATGACTTCTCAGTTGTGTTTTGGCTCCAAATCCAAGATCCTCATTTTTGTAATTACTTTAAGGTTCTAAATTGATGATGCTGCAAAAGTAAACTTTAGTTTCAAAAATTGAAAAGGAAAGAAAATAGAGTAGGTTTAGGTTTTTCTTATGGGGAGGCATAGAGAGAGAGAGGCCTATCTTTTGGGAACAGGCATTTTATAAGCATGGACTCTTGAACTTTAATAAGAAGCAAAAAAGTCTGACATATAGACTATTTTTTCCCCTGGCCCATGAATTTGTAGGAAAATTCTAATTATCCAGATTTAAAATCTTATCCAAAGTCCCATCTGTATTCTGTGTCTAGTCTTGGGCTGGATTAGAGTATTGGCTTAGGGTTTTGGTTAGAGTAAAGAGTTGGGGTGAAAGTTATAAGTTAAGAGTGGGGCAGAGCAGTCCATTGTGGAGTAATTGATGCTGCCCACTATCTGGGATATTGTGGATTTTCTCATCTCCATTTATCTCATAATTTATTTTAGAAGATGTCTGACTAAACATTGCTTCAGGGCTCAGCCATTCTGTTAAAACCCAATTGTGGGTTGCTTCATGGACAGAACTGTATCAGGGTCTAAGGTAACTTCCTTTGGGTTTTGGCCTTGTGGTCTGTGTTATTAGTGGGATAGTCGTTGAAAGATCAGCTATGAACTATTGGAGGATTCCAAGGAAAGGGGATTGTTAGTTTATTATCAAACTGAATATCACAACTTTGTTTTTAGTCTTCATAGATCATTCAACTACATTTGCCATGCATCCCAAGTGTTGACAGTTTTTGGAATTTAAAAATAGGTTCATTATTCTGTTTTGACATAGGAACAAACAACAAAGGGAAAAACTGGTTAATGAAATTAGCATTGATTCTTACCTCAAAAGACAGACATCAAATGGAAGCTAAGTCAAATGGTAGACGTTAACCACATTCTGGCGTCTTAATTGTATAAAGAAGAGGTGTAATTAGGAAATGGAAGCATATAGTTAGTTTATCATGTACAAAAAAAAAAAAAACACAACCTTCTCTTCCATCAAGAAAAAAAAAATTGAGTATATAACCTGGCCTTTATACCATCTTTTCCTTTGTGATTCCTTGTTTGTAAGGTTTTGCAGCCTACTTATACTCATCATGCACTTCTTCATTACCGTTTGGGTAATACTTGTTTTAAATTCTTTGGAGAATATTTTGTTTTATGACTCATGGCTATATAACCACACCAATAGAATACTGATATTAAAAGGGTACATCTTAGTTTCAGAGGGAAATTTAGTGTTGTTATGAAAATGTTGCATATTTTCAAAGGAAATCTAACCTGCTCCCTTCCTGTTCAATTCTGGGTCCAATTCACTGTCTATTTGTGGTATCTTGTCTAAGACACATAGACACACACAATGTCATTTATATAACACTTTAAGGTTTGCAAAGCACTTTATATTTATTACTCTCTGTGTGTGTGCACACACGCACATGCTTACACATGCACATCATACTCTGGGAAATAGGCATTCTTCGTTTACTTGATTTTTCCTGTGGGGTAATTAGGTTAAACTATCTTGAAATGGTTATGGAGGTAATTTAGGAGACTACAGTGTTTGGTGGTTTGATGTAGCCAGTCATCCACAAACAGGAACATCTGGAAGCCTTTGCCATATGTGATGCCATCAAAGAAATATTTAAGTAAAAAATTAGATGGGCTGATTGAATAACAAACATGAGGGATAAACATGCATGTCATTGATCCCCTTAGACTGAGAACTTTGGATATGGACAAATATGGCACAGGTTAGGCAGGTATTGCTGGTTCATAATCTGTGGCATTATGGGGAACACTCTCATTGATGAGATGACTGATCCGTTGAAATATTATTTGTGTACCAATACTCAGCATAGTTCTGTGATCTCATCAATGAGAGTTTCCTCCTACAATGCAGCTTGCAATCCATCTACTCTTGTTCACTGTAATTCTTTTTTGTCTTCCTGTAAATCCACTCTAAGAAATTTATACCACTTTCACATTGGGAGTCTTCCTCTATGATATTATTTGGGTACAGATCAAACACATGTCTACCCATTAGTTATCTCTTAGTGTTGTTATATGTGTATGTATAACATACATACACATAAACATACACACACATATATATATATGCATATACATATATATATGTATACATAGACACACACACACATATATGTAAAAAACAGATCAGTCTTTTTTTCTGGACATATACTTCTCTGATGACATGCTTTACTCTTTGTTTCTCCTGGCCTATCCTTCATATAGGATATAAATTTTTTATAATGGGTTATAGCCAGTTCAGGTTCACTGTGTTCCTGCCTCATCATTGCCTTTTGGTTAATAGTCAACTTCATTTCTTGGGGTGTGTGTGAAATGTTTGGTGATTCAGTTATACATCATCCTCATCAGAAGAGTACTAGTGTGGAGAAAGATGAGCTTTATTTCAGGGAAAAATTTAGGGTTATTTGAAGAAATACGCAATTTGCTAAAAGCAGTCCAGCTGGCTCTCTTCCTGATGTCCAATTTGGGGCTCATTTTTGTCTGTTTTCAGTGTCTGTCCAAGATATATGTAACGATGGATGAGCTCTAAGGGCTTCCCATTCATCTGCACATCATAGTTAGGACAACAAGCATTTCTCATCTAACTGGTTTTTCCTGTAGGGATTGTTAGGTTGATATCTTTTGAGTGATTATCAATCTCAGGAGTCTCTACAATATTCTAGGATCAGATGCAATAAGCAAGATATCATCTGCAAACAGGGACATCTGAAGGACTTCATCATTTATAGGGAGTGACTGTCTTATTTGGGCTTTTCACAAGGCATCCTCCATGACATTGGAAGAGCTGTTAGGGAAATATCCATCTCCCTATTTTATGCTTTTCCTATTTATCATGAATTACAAGGTCAGTGAAAATTTTTTCATTGTTACCTCTTTCAAAGTATCTTCTATGATTTTGACATATAAATACGCACTATGCTTATTAGAATTTTTTTTTCTTTTAATGTGAGTCAAGATTTGCCCTTGCTCTTCTTCTTTTCTTTCTCTCCTTCAGTAATTGCATCTATGCCCATACCTTTGACTATGATTATGCCTTTTGAATCTATATGTTCAGCATGGATGTCTCTGCAGAGCTTAAGTGCCATATTTCCATCTCCCTTTTAGATATCTCCATGTAGATATCCTGCCAATACTTCAAATTCTATAAGACCCTGATTAAACTTACTGTCTTTCAATACTTTCCTTTTTCTGATCAAGATACCTCATACTAATAACAGCTAGCATTTATAGAGCACCTGCTATATACCAGATACTGTACTAAACTCTTTACAAATATTCTCTTATTTTATCATCTCAACAACCCTGGGAGGTAGGTTCCATTAAGATTCCTATTTTACAAATGAGGAAACTAGTGTTAGGATGTTAGAATACCAGATCTCGTATCTCTTGTAAATACTCCAATGAGCAACTGTACCATTCTAAAAGACTGAAAGGATCTCTTCTCGATTCCCCTCGATTCTCCTTCCACCCCTGAAATCCTTAAAGGGACCCATGGGTGCGGGTTGAGAGCCCAGGTGGCATAGAGGCCTGGGCACAAGTGGCAATCCCAGTGATCCCTTCACTGATCACACCCTCAGGACTTCCCTGAGGCCTGTAGTTGCAGGAAAACAAGGAAGAAGCCTCAGGATACTCTAGGTAGGGCTTGCACAGCACTCTGGGAAATATAGCCAGAGGACCCTAACCCAAGACTGATCTTGCTGAGTGAATGACCTTTGAAAGAAAGATCCTGGGTCTGAAGAGTCCCTGAAAGGCAGTCCTTGTAATGGTAGGCATCTTGCAAAGTGGTAGTCCCTGAGCCTGGGGTGAGGTAGGGGGGTGGAAAAGCACATTAGACAGCCTACAGCAGAGAGTGGTCCGAGAACCCTGGAGTTCTTTTAAGGAGGGCCTGCAAACCATTCCATTTCTCCTACTGTAAAGAAGAGAAAAGCTTAGAACATGATATTTTCAAAGGCAAGAAATAAAGCTTTACAACCAAAGAGAATCTATCAGGCAAAATTAAGTATAATCCTACAGGAAAGAAATTAAACGTTTTAATGAAATGCAGGATTAAAAACATCCTTTAAAATTTTTTTAAGTTTATAGATGCAATTGTTATCTTCATTTAACAGTCGAGGAAATTGAGGCAAGCAAAGATTATGTGCCTTTCCCAGGGTCACACAGCTGGATTTAAACTCAGATTTTCTTGATTCCAGACCCAATTGTGCCATCTGGCTACTCTTTACAAAAATTAACCATGTATTAGAACATAAAGATCTCACCAAAAATGTAGAATAGCAGAAATATTAACATAATTTAGGATCATAATTTATATTCAATAGAGAGCCTTTAAAGAAAGAATTTAAAAGTAATTGGAGAATAAATAACATAATTATGGAGTGCTGATGATTAAAAGAATATAGAAACAATATAATCTACAATCAAAGAAAATGACAATATTGAGACAGTATACCAAAGCTTGTGGAATGCAGCCAAGGCAGTTCTGGGGAAAAATTTATATCTCTAAACACTTTTATTAAAAGAAGAGAGAAAGAATTAAGAATAAATCATTGAATTGGGCATACAATTAAAAAAAAATTTGAAAAATAACAAATTAACAAATTCAGTATCCAAAACTAAATAATCAGTCACTAAATATTTTTTCGCTGGGTACTATGTGGCAGGCACTGTGCTTAATGTTTGGGATACAAAAAAGGATAATAAATAGTCCCTGATCTCAGGAAAGTTACAATCTAATGAAGGAGAAGGAAGCAAGATGTGAGTACATGATGGATAGGAATAACAGAGGGAAGGTAGTGGAACTAAGAAGTGTTGGAGAAGGGAGGATTTTAAATAAAACTAGGGAGGTCAGTAGGCAGAGTAGTGGAGGGAGGGTTTCAAATATGGGGAATGCCTGGAGCCAAGATATGGAGTATCATTGGGTGGAAGAGACATGTCGGGGACTACAGTTTAAGAAGACTTGAAAAAAGGAGGCTGTATTATATAAAAAGGCCTTGAATGCCAAACATAGCATTTTATATTTGCTCCTAGAGACAGTGGAAAGCACCTGGAATTTATTCAGGTGATATGATCTGAAAATCAGTGGAATGGCTGAATGCAGGATGAATCAAAGTGGGGGAAAACATGAGGTAGGTGGCTCTACCTAAAGGCTATTGAAATAATCTAGGCATGAGTTGACAAGAACCTGGACTAGAGAAGAGAGCTTATCTGAGAGATGTTGCCAAGGTCCAAACGGCAGACTTTGGCAACAGATTGGATTTGGGGTAGAGGGTGAGGGAGGTGAGAGGTAAGTGAAGAATCCAGGGTGACTCCTAGGTTGGGAGCTTCAGTGACTGGGAGGAGGGTGATGCTATTGAGGTTGGAAAGGGGAGACCCCAAGAGTTCCGGGCCCCAGATCAGTGTTACAAGATGTCTCAAAAGAAGTTGCGGGCTTGAACCCATTTCTTTGTCAAGGGACCGAGTTTTATTGTAATTATAACACCATTACAAGTGGGCTATTTCCAAGAGAATTTAGAAAGCAACAGGAGAGAAGGGGATAGATTTATACAAAATTGTATCAGAGCTTCATGCTACTTATTTGCTCATTTTATGACTTTCAGGTAAGTTTCAGGGGTGGGTTATTGGCCATTGCCTTTGGAACTTGGTTATTGCTGACCAACAGCAATTTGTCTATCTGACAGTAATGTTTGTGGGGCTATTCTAAGGCCAGAAGATTTTGAAATAATTGACAGATCATTAGAGCAATGTCATAGGGCTTCAGAATCACTAATATAGCATCCCTAAAACCTAAAGGAAGAAATATTATTACATTTTACAATTATTGACAATTATAAGACAGAGCACTTAAATTCCTAGGCCAGAGGATTTGCAATCATTTGCAGTTGAGAGCACTCTTAGGTCAAAAGGGCTTCAGAGTCATTGCTGTCTCCCCTACTTCAGTGCCTTCTTTAGTATTAGGGTAGATAGAAGAGGGGGGGGTTGAGAGAAAAAGATGACTTCTATTTTAGACATAACAGGTATAAGATGTCTTATTGGATGTCTAGTTTGATATATCTGAAAGAGTTAAAAAGAAAAAAAAACAGATTGATCAGAAGAATAGATTAGTTATAGACATATAGAAGTAAACAAATACAGTGGCATAGTGTTTGATAAGCCCAAAGACCATAATAACCAGAAGAAGAGATTCATTGTTTGACAAAAATTCTGGGAAAACTAGATATCACTCAGGCAGAGATTGGGTTTTGAACAACAATACACCATCCATATGTGGAACCATTAATTACAGTACATAAAGAAGTGTTGAATGCTGTGGATAAGTTCACTTACTTTGGCAATGCACTTTCCAAGGATGTCCACATTGACAATGAGGTTGACACACGTTGCCAGAAGCAAGCTCAGAGTATGGGAGGCTCCGAAGAAAAATGTGGGAGAGGAGAGGTATTAGACTGACCACCAAACTGAAGGTCCCCAGAGCCCTTGTGCTGACCTCATCATTATGTACCTGTGAAAGATGGACACTATACCAATGCCCTGCAAGGAAATGAAATCACTTACATAGATAAAGGGTTAAAGAATATGAAAAGGGCAATTTTCAATGGAGGAACTATATAGTTTGGACAAGCATATGAAAAAATGGCCTAAATTGCTAATAATTAGAGAAATGCAATTTAAAGCAACTTTGTAATCCTTCACGCCCTGTAGAGTGGCTCTTTTTGTAATGGTAAGGAATTGGAAATTGAGGGGATGCCCATCATTTATGAACAATTGAACAAATTATGTTGTGTGAAATGTGATGGAATAATATTTTGCTGGAAGACATGATGAAGGGGATGATTTGAGAGAAACCTGGAAAGGCCCATATGAACTGATGCAAAATGAAGTGAGCAGAACCAGGAGAACAATTTATACAGTACAGAAATATTGTAAAGATAACTTTGATCAGTACAATAACCCATACAGTTCCAAAAGACTCATGATGAAATATGCAATCCACCTCTAAATAGAGAGCAGATGGACTCGAAAGAGTATAGATTAAAACACATTTTTCCCTCCCTCCCTCTCTCTCTCCCTCCCTCCTTTCCTTCCTTCCTTCCTTCCTTCTTCCCTCCCTCCCTTCCATATTTTTAATGAGAGTACAAAGCTAAAAAAGGATATGTCATTGAGCAGTTTTGACTCTGGAGATGAGATGAAGAAATACATCTCTTCTTTCTATGGAGAGATGATAAGTTATAAACCTAGTGTGTGGTATTCATTGTCAATTGCAATCATAGTTTGTAACTATTTTTCTTTGTTACCAGGAGAGGCTCACTGGGCAAGTTTGTGTGTGTGTGTGTGTGTGTGTATAGGAAGGGAGCACATACCGTGTGTGGTGGGAGAGAGCTGAATATATCCAGAAATGATTTATGGAATAACAAAAAGCATCAATAAAGCTAAATTAAAAAAAAAAACTGTCTCTACTTTCAAGAAGTTGAATTTTAGATTATATATATATATATATATTTATATACAAATACACACATACACACATCACAGAACAAAACTGAAAGGAATCTTCTAATCTAATTCCTTCCTTTTCTGAATGAGACCACTGAAGCCCAAAGGACTTGCCCAGATAAGAATAATGAGAAGATTTGTTTCCCTGATTCTGTGTTTTTGGAGAATTCGGGAAAACTTTTTTAAGGCTACTTGTGTTTTGGTCCCATTTTGGGGAGAAGAATTAAAATGTAGCCCTCAAGAAATAGGATAAAAATAAACATGATAAAGCCTTGAATATCTATAAGATAATTAGCATACAAATTATACTTCTGATGTTTCCTGAATATTGCTTTGTCTGGATTATAAATGATACAGGAGAACTAAAATATCTTAGAATATTGAATTTCTTAAAGATGGCTCCACAGAGGTTCTAATATCTTCCTTTATTTGGCATTTTAATTTATTTTTCTTGTGTTTGCAGTAATAACCCTTATACAGAAAACAGCCTGTATCCTGCAACAGAGCTGTGCCAAGTCCTCATGTTGAATGTGCTGTAGTAGTCAGTGCAGAAGGCCTATTTTCACATGGAGAAGAATCAAGGGTGTTTTCCCTTTGCCAGGAAAATAGAATCATATCTTTTTGCTTTGTAATGTTAATGTTGCAGTAGAAGGATTATGCTCAAAATTATAATGAACAAATTTGGGCAAGTGATGCAAAATATATTTTCAAATCAACTTTTTAAGGCAAATTCAGTTGGTATGGGAATGGACTAGACAAAACCCCAAAACTCTTTCATTGGTTAGGAGGTTTTAGCTTATTATTTCTCACTAGATACTTAAGTCAGATTGCTTCTGGCTGCTGAAGGACTGAGGTTTCCATCGATGGTTTTTGAATTTTGGTGCCGTGGAGCAAAATTGTTTTCCTCACCCTAAATAAAAATCTGGTTGTAGTATAGTGAAAGGTGCATTGGTTCTGAAGGACTTGGATTGAAACTCCAGATTTTCCTACTTATAAACTGTGTTACTTTGTGCAATCTCTGTCTTTTTCTTCTGTGAATTGAGGGGGTTAAGACTAGGATGGCTTCTAAGGGTCCTTTAGACTCTACCAATCAGTCAGTCCAATCAATACTATTTGTTCATTCTAGTACTAAGTGATAAGGGCACACAGAAAAAAAAGTCCCTGCCCTCAAGAAGTTTATATTCTACTGAGAGAGACTTAGACCTATATAGATATATACAAAATGCTAGCAGAGCAAATATAGGACACCTTTCGAAGTGAAGGCACTTGTATCTAGGGCCTTTGGAAAATGCCTCCTACAGAATGTGGCAATTGGTCTATGTCTTTAAGGAAAACTAAAAGGTGTAGCTAAAGAGAGGGGCATTCCAGGCATGGGGAACAGTCAGTTTACAAAGGCAGAGAGATAGGAGATGGAGCATCCTGTGTCTAGGCTGTGTGGGGCCAGATTGTAAAGAGCTTTACAAATCAAACAGGTATTTTTATTTGGTTCAAGAAGTGATTGAGATCTCTTGGAATTTGTTGAGGAGTGGAGTGCCATGATTAGGTCACTGCCTTAGGGGAAAAACAAACACTTTGGCCGTGTAGTAAAGATTGAATTAAAGGGAAGAGAGGCTTAGAGTAGGAAGATTAGTTTAGAGGTTATTGCAATAGTTCAGTTGAGAAATAATGTCTTGTAAATGGAAAGAAGGGGACTCATCCAAAGGATGTCATAGAGATAGAAATATCGAGATTTGGCAATTGATTGGATATGTGGGAATAGTAAGTGGAAGAAGTCGAGAATGGCACTATGATTGTGAATCTGGATCACTGAGGATAGAGCTGTTCTCAATAGTAATAGGACAGAAGGGTGAGAATTGGTGGGGGTGGTGTGGTAAAAATGAGAGATTGTTTTAGTCACATTGAGATTAAGATTCTTTTTGTTTATAGTTTACAAAGCACTTTCTCATACATTATCTCATTTGATCTACATGATTGCTATGTAAATTGATAGTAAATAAGGAAAGTCTTATTTTCCTCATTTCATTAAATTTTTCTTATTTAATTGAAATTCATTTTTTCCTTCTCATCTTCCTTCTGTTCTTCCAGCTGAAAAAGAAGTTGTAAGAAGAAATAGGAAGCGTGAAACAAAACAAATTTTCATAGGGATCTTAAAATACTTTAAAAAAAAAAAAGCAGCTCAAGAGGCTTTCTTCTTTTTTTGGTATTGTATGAGGAAAGAAAGTAAGATTCTTTTTTAATCTTCTAAATTAAAAAAAGTAGTAAACAGTTTATCTTGTCTGATTTTTTTTTCATTTTTATGGGACCTTTAAGGGTTTTAGAATTAGCATGAATAAAGATGCTTTTGTAGTCTTCAGCTTTATTAAGTAGGATGTAGAAGATTTAGACTAGGGTTTATAATCTTTCTAAGACAGACACAAGTTCCTGAAAGGTTTTTACCTTCTACATCGGTCATATCTAGAAAATATCTCAAACATGTACTCTGAGTCCTTGGCTTCTCTGTAATGTATAGATGTATAACATGGTTCATCATGAATCCTCCCAAATTACGACTTATCTTTTTACCTTGATGAGAGTTCTTAAATGCTTCAAGGTATAATGTTGTTATTGACTATAGTAACATTACTATTATGAAACTGTTATTGTTCTCTTGGTTCTACTCTTTTCACTTTTTATAGGTTCATACAAATCTTCCCAGATTTCTATGAAATCATCTCCTTTATCATTTCTTAAAGTGTAGTACTGTTCTATCACATTTATATACCATAACTTGTTCAGTCATTCCCTGATTGATGGGTATTGCCTTAGTTTCCAATTCTTTGCCACCACCAAAAGAACTGCTGTAAATACTTGTTGTGCACGTGTGTATTTTCTTCTTTGATCTCTTTGGGTATCAGTTGTATCATTGGGTCAAACAGCATGAACAGTTTAGGAACTTTTGGGAGCATAGAAATTACTTTCCAGAATGCTCTCATCAGTTTTAGCCTAATTGATTTTTCTGTCTCCATTCCCATTCCTGAACCCTTTAGCTTTTATGTTTTTCCTTTGTTTTCATCAACTTTTCACTCTGATGGGTGTGAAGTAGAATCTCAGAATTGTTTTACTTTTCATTTCTCTAATCAGTGATTTGAAGCATTTTTTTCTTGTGGCTGTTGAAAACATATGGTTTTTGCTTTGAAAACATGCCTGTTCATATACTTTGACCATTTTAAAATTGGAAATAGTTATTGTTCTCCTAGATTTGAATCAGTTCCCTATATATCTTTGGAATGAGGATTTTGTCAGAGAAAGTAGGTGCAAATTTTTTTTTGCCTGTTTGCCTGCTTCTCTTTAGCTGCATTATTTATTTTTAACAATTTTTTTAGTTTTATTTAATCAAAATTGTCCATTTTTTTCTTTGGTGATCCTCTCTGTTCTTTGAACTCTTCCTCTATTGAGAAACCTGACAGGTAATTTCTTCCTGTCTCTTCTAAGTTATTTATGTACCCATTTGGATATTATCTTCCTATATTGTATGAAATGTTGGTCTATGCTTAGCTTCTTCCAGACTGCTTTCTAGTTTTCCCATCAGTTTTTGTTCAATAGTGAGTCCTTGCTCATAGCTGGAATCTGTGGGTTTATGGAACACTAGGCCACTGTGTGTCTTTGCTTCTTTACAATGTGTATCTAATCTGGTCCGTTGATTGACCTCCCTATTTCTTGTTCAGTTATTTCAGTCTTGTCCAACTCTTTGTGATCCCATTTGGGGTTTTCTTGGCAATGATACTGGAGTGATTTGCCATTTTCTTCTCCAACTCATTTTATAGGTAAGGAAACTGAGGCAAACAGATGAACATGATTTACCAAGGGTCACACAGCTAATAAGTGTCTGAGGCTGTATTTGAATTCAGAAAGATGAGTCTTCCTGCCTTTAGGCCTGGAACTCTATCCACTGAATCACTTAGCTGCCCTAATTTCTTAACCAGTACCACACTGTTTTTATGATTACTGTTTGTAGAATAGTTTGAAGTCTGATAGTGCTAGGCTTTTTGACACTTGAGAATCAAGTGATAGACCATAAATGGTCCTTTGGTCCTATTTCTCCCCCACACCCAACTCCTTTCCATATCTGACAACAGTGGGAAGGGGGCTGCATTTGATAAAAGGAGAGGTAGTTCCTGAGTTGCTCCTTCTTAAATGCAGCTCACTGTATGAAATTATGTGATCTCAGTGAGAGATAGAGAAGAACTTCCTTTTTCTACCCTGACATAGTGGTTGTAAGGTCTTAAGGTATACTCAAGGAGTAAAGACTCAACTAGCTGGACTTAAACCAAGTTCCTGGCTGTTTTTTTTCCTTCCTTTACCAAGAACTTGATAAGCATTAAAAGGTTTATAATAATGGCAACTGGTGCCTTCCTCTTCCCTGATATCTAAGCATTGAATGACATAGGGAGAAAGTGCCTAAGCAGTGGCAGGAATGGGCTAATGTCACAGAAAGGACTGGCTTGTAGTTACCTTTGGGTTATCAAAAAGATCAAACTCAGCTGCCTATTCAGACAATGTCAATAGAAGTGAAATGCATTATCAGTCTGGCAAAAATTTTTATGTTCCAACAGGGACTGAATATTAGCCTCCAGGCTGATTGTACTAATAGTAATAAAATAAGCTACTGATTTCTGTTCTAATAATTCTGTAATTCATACTATGATTCTTTTAAGGTTAGTATTCCCTTTACTGTATAAGAATAAACGACTCATTCTATACCTTACTAATAATGTTTGTACATTGGAAAATTTAAAAAAACAACAATTTTTTCTTTTTTCTCAGAACTTCTTTGACTTTGAACTTTAACAATTGTAATTATCAACTTTCTCCAGGATTCTGGGTTGGGCTATGAGCTAATAGTCATGAAAATGGGAAGACTATTCCTCTATTGAAACTAGGCAATCCACAATTGTTAGTTACAGACCAGGGATTGATTCTCCTCACCAGCCCTGAGGTATCATATGATCATCTAGTTTCTACACTAAATATATAGCCCATAATTGTTCTTTTCACCCTTAAATTGATATTATTGCCTAGCTCTCTATTTTAGCTTGCTGAGGAAAGCTCTACCTATCCATGTTCACTAGTGATCCTCAAATACAGCACCAGTCTAATATATTGCTTCTAACAACAATTCATTTTGCAATATTGGAAAAAATCAAGAACTACTAATGAGCTAATTAGAACCTAGTCACAGAATTACTCTACCATTTCACAAAGAAGAAAACTTGAGTTTCAGAGAGGGAAAGGAAGTAGCCCAAGGACATACAGTAAATTAGTAATAGGGTTGGAATTTGAACTCAGGTCCCCTCATTGAAGACAGTGTGCTCTTCATTTAACCACATAACATGAGAATGCATATCATCTTGTTGCCAATTTAGATTAAGCTTCTGGGGCTATATTCTAATAGCTTTGTTCCTTCACAAATCTATGCAGTTACCAAACTTGAAAGTCTGGCTAAAATGAAAAATGGGGGAGAGAAGTGTTTGTAATGATTCCTGCTAAAACTTCCAGCATATTTGAAGCCAGTGATTTTTATCAGAATAACATTCGGAACTATTGTTTTCCATTAGGAACTTTGTAAACTGATCACTCATCAGAAGTTGTTGTCTAGGGACTTGGATGAAATTGCCAGGCAAAGGGATTTGATAGATAGGATGCCTTTTCCACACTGGTTGCCTTAAATTATTAATGAAGAAAAGGCTAACTATATGCTCTTTACTAATTAAAGGAAGCTTTCCTTGGGGGAATAGGCATGCCGTTTCTTGGACTTTCAAAGCATTGTTCATAGAGTTGCTATGTTATCTTCCAGATGTGGCTGAGTGTGATTGAGGGTGGGTTGGTAGGCTTGATTCTGGTCATCTCCAAATTTCCATTAATCAACCATTAGCACCACAGTAACAAAATACAGCAGCTGCTATTTTTGTTTGTTGTGCTTGGATCCCAGTAAAGAAATAACAGCTTTTAAAAAAAAAATAATAGCTTTTTAATTTTCAAAATATATGCAAAGATAGTTTTCAGTATTCACCCTTGAATACTTAGAAAACCTTGTGTTCCAAATTTTTCTCCCTCCCTTCTACCGTTCCCTCCCCTAGACAGCAAGTAATCCAATATGTGTTAAACATGTGCAGTTCTTCTATACGTATTTCCACATTTATCATGCGGCACAAGCAAAAATCAGATCAAAAAGAAAAAAAAAACTAAGAAAGAAAACAAAAAACAAGCAAATGACAACAAAAAAGGTGAACATACTATGTTGTGATCCACATTCAGTTCTCATAGTTCTCTCTCTGGATACAGATGGCTCTCTCCATCACAAGTCTATTGGAATTGGCCTGGATCACATCATTGTTGGAAAGAGCCACGTCTATCACATCATCACATAATCTTATTGTTGCTGCATACAATGATCTCCTGATTCTCCTCATTTTACTTAGTATCAGTTCACATAAGTCTCCCCAGGCCTCTCGAAAATCATCCTGCTGATTATTTCTTATAGAACAACAATATTCCATAACATTCATATATCATAACTTATTCAGCCATTCTCCAACTGATGGGCATCCACTCAGTTTCCAGCTCCTTGCCACTACAAAAAGGGCTGCCACATTTTTGCACATGTGGGTCCTTTTCCTTTTTTATGATCTCTTTGGGATACAGACCCAGTAGAGACAGTGCTAGATCAAAGAGTATAACAGTTTGATAACCTTTTGGTTATACTTCCAAATTGCTCTCCAGAATCACAGCTTTTTTGCAAGTAAAGTAAAGCCCTGAATACTAGGCCAGTGCAGCAGCTAAGAGTGATACAGTGTCCAAGTCCAGCTTTAAGCACAGTGAACAAGGCAAGAATATAATCAAGGAAGCTGGTTAACAGGCCAGGATGAGTGACATGTTGTGTTGGGAGGCTATAGAATGGTTTCAGAGGCTGGAGTCACAGGGTTAAAAAAGCAGAGGTTTTTGGGCTCTAGCAAACAAGAAGATGTCTGTGGCTGTAGGTGCTTTCATAGGTGCTTTATAACCTTTGCTGTCTCTTAAGCCAGAGTGTTTCTGGCTTCCCAAGTCAGCCTTGTCCATCTACTGAATTTAAAGGTGGTTTACTGCAGCATGTCTTCTGAAATCATTTTTCAGATGAAACTGCTCTCTCCAACCATACCAGTGATGTCTTAATTGCCAATTACAATGGATTTTAATCATCTTAACCCTTCTTGACTTCTTTGCCATCTTTGAATGCTCCTTCATACTCTCTTCTCTCTGGGGTTTCATGCTACTGTCTTCTCCTAGTTTTCTTCCTACTTGTTTGAAAGCTTCCCGGGATTTTTGTGATTTCATCATCACCCATTGATTCAGCTGTTATCTATGCATATGATTCACGGATACATTTGTGCTTTTCACAGTCTTCTGTATATCATAATTATTTGTATATGTGCTTGTGATGAAAGCCATTCCAAAGAGGGGGTGAAAGCTATTACATGGACATTATGACCAGAATATAATCTTTACTGTATCTACCACATAACTTTGGGTGTCATCCAAGGGTGCTGGTATGATACCTGAGCCCTGAGATGCAGGCCCAGAATTAGAAGTATTTGATAAGTATAATGCAAATCCCCAATGACATATGTACTGATGCTCTGTAGTGAGAATCCTCCTCCTTTTGTTTGGTTTCTATAATTACTATGAGACTTTTAAAGGGTCTTTTGTGAGAATCCCCTGAATAGTCTAACTGCCTCCTCTCACTGTCTGGTGGGGACCAGAGATCCAATGAGTTATCTGGCAGCCACCCCAGGTAGTCTCTCTGTAAGTAACCCATTATGATTATTTTTTTTTTTTTTTTTTTATTTAATAGCCTTTAATTTACAGGATATATACATGGGTAACTTTACAGCATTAACAATTGCCAAAACTCTTGTTCCAATTCCCATTATGATTATTAAACCACTTATATAATCATAATGGAGCCCCCTGTGTCTTTTTTGGTACAATTACCTTGCCCCTTGTTTGGGAGTAGAAGAGAGCCTTGGGATTTCCTTGGTTGAGGAATTCCAGAGCCTACAATTCCTTTTCCCCTCACTGCATTTTAAGGTCATGATTTGGTTTTGTGTCCCAAGTACCTCGCACAGTGCCTTTTCATATAGAAAGTGCTAACTGAACATTGGTTGAATTGAACTGAAGATGTTAGCTCTGTGGATATCCCTGTTACTTCTCTGTGTGACCAAAAAACTCTTCTGATGCAGCAGTTACAGGCCTATTTTCTTTTGCAGTTGCATCCACTTATTCCCTACTTTTCTTACTCTGCCATTCCAAGCATGATAGCTCCACGCTTTCAGCCCCTCTCCACAATCCTGCTAACTCAGTCTTTCTACCAACTGTGGCTTTCCAAAAGGTTGTGCTGCATTTTGGAAGCCAGGCTCCATGGCATCCTGAATATATTAAGCTCTGCAAGAAATATTTTGTTCAAAAGATTTTAGATATAGATTAAGACGTTTTATTGGTTTAGGAAAGCAAATCCTAAGTTTAAACTTTCAATTTCTGGATCTTTGGCTGGCATTTAAAAGTGATTATAGGAGATCCAGTGGTTTTTTGACTGGGCCTTTCTCTGTGGCAGTAGTGTTGAACTACGGATACCCGTTGTACCTAAAGAACAGTGAGCTTCTTGTTTCTCCCGGCTGCAGGGTTGGGTAGGGGAAAGGTGCTTTTAATTTCAAAGGTGAATCAGGCAACTTTGGGAGGTAAAAGGCAAATTAATGCTAAAGATTTCCTTTCTCCTTGTTCTCATATTTCTAAAGTTCTTTGCAAAGCTCAAGGAGTGCTTTCAAAGTATATTCCCTGCAAAAGTAGATAGACAAGTTATTGTTGACTTTGGCCAAAGAAGATTGCCTTAGGATAGTTTAAACAGAGAGAAACATTCCAACATGCATCTTTTACCTCACTCCCAGGGCTTTCTCCTTGTTTGATTAGGCATGTACAGCATCTGGGAGAAGACAGTTGTAGTTCTTGGTCTTCTTTCAATAAGACATATTAATTAAGCTTTTGAAATTCCCTTAAAGAGAAATGCTACTTTGGTAAAATTAAGGCTCAAGATCGTTTGGAACAGAATTGGGTGAAGAGAATAAACATTTATATGTCACCTACTAAATGCGGAGCATTGGACTAAGCACTTTACAAGTATTTAATCATAGTAATCCTGCAAGTTGGTGCTGTTATTATCCATATTTTACAGAGGAGGAAATTGAGGCAAACAGAGGTTTCCTTAGGTAGTAAGAGTCCGAGGCTGGATTTGGAGTCCCTGCTTCAAGCCTAGCACTGTAGCCACTGTGCCACCTAGTAGTCTGCATGGGTGGGATCAGCTTCTTCCATGTATGTAATGCCTTCTGCACTGATACTAAAGTATTTTTGGTCTAGTTATCTCCTGTGAGTTTTTGTGTATCTTCAGGGTATCAGAGCCAAAGTCTTGCTTCCCAAAGGTAATATGACACATTCCCCCTGAAGTTCCCATTTGACACCTTGTCATGGTATAATGTAAGTCTGAGTTTTCTAAGGCTAGATCAGAGAAGTACATGTTCTGGCTGAGTCTAGCAAGGAGAGGCTCTGAGTTCGGGTCCATAATCACAGAATCTTATAGTTGTAAGGGACCAGAGTAGTTATTTAGTTCGCTTAATATTCACAAAAGAATGCCAATCAAGTGGTCATCCAGCTTTTTTTTGAAGACCTTCAGTGAAAAGGAACCCATGACCTGTGGATGCAGCCCAGTTTTCCTGACATCAAACCTAAATGTGTTTGCAATTGCCACATGCTTTTTCCTTGTTTTGCTTCTTAGATGCCCAGGGATACATTTTAAATCTATTATCCATGGACTAACCTTGCTCTAAGGTTCAGCAGGACTCATCACTTGGTCAGCCACAGTGCCCAATTGTTTGACAATAACAGCTCCACAAAAACCACCCACCAAGTCACAGAGATGTTGTCATCTCTGTCAGTAGAAGGAGGTTCTGTGGGAATAAAATCTTAACTGCTTGAAGTATATGGGAAAAAAGAACTAGCCTTCAGTAGCCAAGTAGATTGTTAACCAGCTTTTCCAAGAGCTTATGTTATTTTATACCAAGCAAGATAAATCATTTAAAGATAACAAGGTAAGTTAAGAAAGAATCTATTCGCTATAATTTTTTTAGGATAGAAAGAAAGCAATTTCTCTACTTTTTATATATAATTTAAATTCATTAGGGAAGAAAATTTCAGGAAACAGAGTTTTTGAAAGGTTGAAAAATTTAATGTCTTAAATGTCTCAGTAAAATGACATTATCTTATTGGTGGACATTACTTAGAGCCTCAGAATTTTTTTTGGTAACATCTCGCTAAGTTATTATAATCTTTCTTTTCTGTCTCAAGGAACTGACTTAATTAGAAAGGCACAGGGTTTTTTTTTTTAATCCATTTTAAAAAAGCAGAATTAGGGTAAAATAGTCCTGATGTGAACACTTCATTATCTGGCCTAATTTGTTGACAATGCATTGGGTTTTTAGAAAAGGTGCTGAATAAACCTTTTAACAGAGTAGGATGGGGTTTAGACACACACAGTCTCATTTGAGAAATCTAAATGGAAGAATGCCTGTCAGTTTCATTCTGGACCAAATGAAAAGCCATCAATCCTGCTGCTCTACTATTTCACCTGAAAAAGAATAACATTCTCATTTTTGTCTTTCCAAAGAAAGGCTTTTATCCTCTCACTCCCAGGGCCCTTCCCTGGCCCTGGGTCTTTTGCTTAGCTTTTCAGGATGAAAGCTTGAAAAGGTAAACAATGAGATTCACTAATTGTAGCTAATTATAGCAGATGGAAACCTAATGATTGGATCAGCACAAAGGAAGAGGGTATAATAATGATAGCTGACATCTCTATAGTGCTGTAATGTTTATAGAGGACTTTACTTATATAGGGTATCCCAGATGTCTTAGTATAATACAGTTCAAGCTCTTAAAGCTTAAAGCTGTACTAAAACTTTTGGGACACCTTCTCTGTATATTATCCCATAAAGTTTCCTAGTAACTCTCTGAAATAAGTACTACAGGCATTCCTGCCATTTTGTAGTTTAGGAAATTGAGGCTTAGAAAAGTTCGATTATTTGCCTATGATTATGCTACTAGTGAATATCAGAGGTGGTACATGAATCCAATTCTTCCCGATTTCAAGTCTTGTGTTCTCTAGACTGTCATACTGTATTGCTTATTTGTCTTTGTGATTTTGAAACTGTAAGTCAGAATAGATTTCTAAGCTGTGACATTTGCTAAACTGTCCAATCTTCAGTTTTTTTCATATGTAAATAAGGTCCATTTCAACTCTAATATTCATTCTATGAGACCCTATTCAGTCTCTCTAGACCATGTGTTTATAGTTTTAAGTATACTGTTATGAGATGACAGACATTTTCATTTTGGGCAGCACCAGACCCATCTGAGTCTAGCTTTTCAGTTGTAAGACTTGAATGACTAAAGAAATCATGCAATTATAGATATTTTTACACAGCAGCTAATGTATCTATTTTAAGAGATACTCATTTATTTGTTTTTATAAGCATTTATTATCTCTCCCTACCCCTACCTTGCACCAATTTAACAAAGAAAAAAAAATTTCCAAACAAATATATATTGTCCAACAAAATTAATGTCCACATTGGCTATATCTCAAATTATATGTCTCATCTTGTTCTTAAGTCAGTCACTTTTCTGACAAGAAGTGGGTAGTGAATTTAGTTTTTCATTCCTCTGAACTCATGTTTATCATTGCATTTATCAGAATTATAAAGTCTTTCAAATTTATTTTTTAGAATGTTATTATAGAAATTCTTTTCCTAGTTATGCTTACTTTACTCCAGTCAATAAAATTCTTGCCAGTTTCCTTTGAAACCGTCAATTTCATTGCTTCTTACGGAACAATAAATAATACTCTAGAGCATTCATATGTGGTAATCTGATTAGGTATTCCCCTTAGTTTTTAGTTTGGGGCTACTAAAAAGAGTTGCTGTGATATTTTTGTACCTATTAGTCCTTTTGCTTTTTCTTTGATCTCTTTGAGGTATTGGTCTAATAGTGCTTTTGTTGGGTCAAAAGATATGCTCAATGCAGTGATTTTGGGGGGAGGGCATAAGTTCAAATTTCTTTCTAGAATGACTGAACAAATTCATACTCTCACCAAGATCCATAACCCTCCAATAATTGTAATTTTCCTGTATTTTTTTGTCATCAGCCACTCTAATGGGTGTTAGGTAGAATCTGAGTTGTTGTAATTTCCAGTTCTCTAATTATTAATGATTTAGAGTATTTCCTTTATATTTTTATTGATAACTTGGCTCTTTCCCTTTGAAAATTAACTGTTCATATCCTTTATCTTTTGGAGTCCAACTTTTAGTTTTATGCATTTGAATCAGTTCCTTATATATTTTAGATATGACTTTAATCAGAGAAATTTGCTGACAAGATTTTTTTCCCCAATCACTTGTTTCCCTTTTAATTTTAACTACATTAGTTTGATTTGTGCAAAACCTTTTAAATTTAATATGTTTAGAATTATCTTTTTTTATTTTTTATGATCCCCCTCTCCCTCCCCCCCATTCTCTTTCTTTCTTTCTATCTCTCTCTCTCTCTCTCTCTCTCTCTCTCTCATTTGTTTGATCATGAGATCCAGAAATCTGAAAGGTAATTTCTTTTTTGCTCCTCTCATTTTTAAAAATGATGTCTCTTCTTTGATTTAACCATGTACCCATTTGTAGTTTATTTTGGAATATGATGTGAGATATTAGTCTATTTATGCTTAATTTCTGTCAAACAGCTTTCTATTTTTCCCAGTAGTTGTTTTCAGATAGCGAGTCCTTACCCTAATAGATGTATTTTGGGGGATTTATCAAACGCTCTTCTATTCTATTTGTTTGCCTTATCTGTTCCAGTGATTGAACCCTGTTAGTTACCTCTACCAAATCACTTAGATGATCTTTAATAAAATTATTCAAGTTACTTTATAGTGCTAAAGTACAAAATTCACAATTTCAATTAAAATTAGAATATTTTATCTTGGAGAAAAGCTACCAAAAATATATGTAACTAGTACTCATCAATATGGTTTCTTAATTTACCTCAGTAATTAAAGAGGCAGCCCAGTATAATAGAAAAAAGCCTTGGTGACAGAAACAGTGAGTTCCAATACTAGCTCTGCTATCTAATTACTGTGCCACCCTGAGCAAATTGTCTTTCCTCTCTGGGCTTTGTCAACTATAAAATAAGTGGGTTGGACTAGATGATCTTTCTCTAAGGTCCCTTTCAGGGCTAAAGCTTTGTGATCCTATTTTAAAAATTACAATTTTCCACGTTTCATTTATAATTTGCCCTGTAGTTACATAGAGGCATGTACCCTTGCCAGTACCCATAATACAACAGGGGTTAATCAGAGGAAGAAATTATGTTTAGCTAAGGGGATTAGAGATGGAGAAAGTTATGTTGAAGTTGGGCATGAAAGGATGGTAAGTATCTGAGGGCAAAAGGAACTGGTACAGCAAATTCCAGTTTGTTTGGGAAACACTGAGTTGTACAGTTTGGTTGGACTATGTGCTAAGACTGTAGGAGAACATTAAGAGGTGATGTCAGAAAAAATGGACTGGGGCTAGATTTTGGAGAACTTTGAATTATGTCTCTGTATGGACTTGGTGATCCAGCGTTACTTGCCAACTTGCCAATCTTCACATATGATACTTTTTCTTCCATCTCTTTGCCTTTAAAATCTTCACATTTATTAACTTCTACTTTAACATATTTAACATGTATTGGTCAACCTGCCATCTGGGAGAAGGGGTGGGGGGAAGGAGGGAAAAAGTTGGAACAAAAGGATTTGCAACTGTCAATGCTGAAAAATTACCCATGCATACATCTTGTAAATAAACAGCTATAATAATAAAAAATAAGATCTTCACATTTATTTGGAAAAATAAAAAGTTATTAAAAAGGAAAACTAAGGCCATAGCTAATAGTGGCAAAGCTGGGACTCAAACCTAGGTCTTCTGACTCCAAGTTTAGTTCTATTTCTCATTGACAGTTGGTGATATGTTTCTGGAACTCAGAGACCTAAATTTAAAGAATTGAGAGTTATTTCTCTAGACTGATGGTTTATGGTTTAAGCCATGAATGATATTGAGCTTTGAGAGAAAATGGGGAGAAAGAGAAAGACAGTAAGACAGAGAGAAACAGAGACAGAATAGTAGGAGGTAATAGTGTCAAATAGAGGGAAAAGGTAAAGAAAGTTAAAAGGGGAGAGTCATGGGATTTGGCAATTAGCAGAAAGCAGTTATAGCAGAATGTTGGGGTATAAAAGCCATTTTGTAACATCTAGAAAATAATGGAAATATAGGGTGTATTTAAAGAAGATTGAAAGTTGAAAGGGATGGGAGAGGAAAAAGGGAGATAGGGAGGAAGGGAGGGAGAGAGAGAGAGAGAGATTCAGATCGATTTATAGGGTTATAAATTTAGAGCTATAAGGGAACACAGAGATCATTAGTTTATTTCTTCATTTTACAGATGAGAAAACTGTGGCACTAAGGTTTAAAACAATTTGCCCAAGAATAATCAGCCAAGCAACAAGCATTTATTGTGTCCATTATGTCCCAGGAACTGGGCTAGGTATAGGGAATATAAAGACAAAAATAATAATTTCTGTCCTCAAGGAACTTAGGTTTATCAGAGAGATGCTTAATATAAATATTGTTTACACAAAACACATACCTAGTCAATATGAAGCAATTTTGGGGGGAGAAGTGGGCACTGGCCACTGGGAGAATTGGCATATAGGAGGTGATGCCTGAGCTGAACTCTGGAAGTGATTGAGTCTAAAAAAATGGTTAAAAAAAAGAACATTCCAGGTATGGGAATAATAATTGCCAAGGCCCAGAAACAGAAGATAGAATGTCATGTGTGAGGACGAGCAAGAAGACCATTTTGGCTGGGCTAAGAAGTATGGAAAGGGAAATGATGTAAAGTATATCTTGGAAGGTAGGTTGCAACCAGAGTCAAAGACTTTGTTTTTTTATTTTTTAACATTTATAATATTTTCAGTTGCATTTTTTCTCCCTCCCTCCCTCTCTCTCCTCCCTCCTCCAAGATGGCAAATAATCTGATATAGGTTATACGTGTCCAATCATATTAAATGTAATTCTTCATGTGGTTAAAGAAAAACCTTGAAGAAAAAAAACTACCAAAAAAAGGTGAAAATAATCTGCTTTAATTTGTATTCAGACTCTATAGTTCTTTCTCTGGATGTGGCTAGCATCCAGCAAAGACTTTAAATGCTAAGCAGAAGATGTTGTTTTTTATCCTAGAAATTGTATGGAGCCACTGATATTTAACAAAGGGCAGCTAAGTGGAACTACAGTGGATGGAGCTCAGTTTGGAAAGTTAGAGCTGAATTCAAATCTAGCCTCAGATACATAGTAGCTTTGTGATCCTGGACAAACTTCACTACACATAGGTAACAAATGTCAAATATCAAGATTCAAAATCTAGTCATCTAGCTCCAAATAGAACACTTTCTATCACATCATAAGTCCAACAATATTATTTTGCAAATTGGGAAACTCTTCTCCCAATTTGCAAAATAATATTGCAACTCTAATATTGCAAATTCTTCTCTACAAATATATATATATATATGTAGCTGAAAGGAGCTTTGGAGATTGTTGTCTAGCCCTCTTACTTTATATAAAGAGAAACTGAGACCCAGAGAGGAAGAGTGATTATATAAAGTTACACAGGCAGTAAGAGTAGAGTTGGGATTGGAACCCTTATCTCTTTTGATCTTCAGGTGGACCTTTCTATCAATCTCATTCCTCTTCTTCTTTGTTCAATCAAGGATTTTTCAGAATACATTCACCAGAATAAAAAGGCTTTCTGGACTGGAATGTTTAAAGCGAGTTAAATTGATTAATTGCTTTTGTGTTGTAGTAAAGCATCTTACTGAATTGTTTCACAGTGGTAGATCTACCAAAAAAAATCCCCAAATGCACTTGTGGGGCTGTACCTGTAGTCCATTGTATCAGAGTATTTCCAGTAGATAACCCAAGAACCATTTTAAGGTAATGCATGGAAAAGGAACAATTTATTTGATACTGGGAGGTCTGAATCTTGCAGTGAATGCTTCTTAAGAGGAGCTGAGGCAAAACCTGACAGTTCAGCTAATTCTTTATAATAAAGACAGTAGCACAATCAATAAACCGTCTCCATAATTGAGCTGCCCGCTCCTGAATTTGTCAACAATAAAAACGAATGCAATTAGAAAGTAACTGGGGAAATAATCATAGTGGCAGCTCTAACGAAGACGGAGACCCTCTTGCAAACTCACTGTAATTAGTTTTTGTTTGCTAGGAAATCTTTTTGAACTCTGTGAAATGAGAGGTGATTTCATATCTGAATGATATTGATGCTGCTCTTTCTCAGGCATAAAGTAATTAGGAGAGAGAACCAAAAGAAACTCTACTGGGTAAAAATAGAATTAATAAATACTGAGAAAAATCTCTGCCATCATCCAAAACAAGAAAAAGGTCAGGTAATGAAAGGCAGCACATTATATGTTATTTTTCATTTTTGTTACTCTGCATCTAATGCTGAATTAGTGCAATATGCTTAGTGTCCTTCATAACCAAAATCACTGCAAGAAGCAAATCTAAGGACAATAAATTCTCCAATGATTTTAACATCTCAGAAGATGTGATCTGCATGATGGTACTCACATACCCACTGAGGCTGTTTCCATTCCATAGCCATAGCCCAAAGAGTCCTATATGACATACAAGTAATTGTTAACATTAATTTAATGTATTTTGTTGTACTTTAAAGTTTCAAAGCACCTTGCCTGAACCATCTCATCTTACTCTCTCCAAAAGTAACCTTGGAAGTTTATGACTATCATTTTAGCAGATGAGGTAACTCGTAAAAATGTACCGCTGATTAAGACAACTCTGAGATACCACTACACACCTGTCAGATTGGCTAGAATGACAGGGAAAGATAATGCGGAATGTTGGAGGGGATGTGGGAAAACTGGGACACTGATACATTGTTGATGGAATTGTGACCAGATCCAACCATTGTGGAGAGAAATTTGGAACTATGATCAAAAAGTTATCAACCTGTGCATAAACTTTGACCCAGCAGTGTTACTACTGGGCTTATATCCCAAAGAGATCATAAAGAAAGGAAAGGGACCTGTATGTGCAAGAATGTTTGTGGCAGCCCTCTTGGTAGTGGCCAGAAACTGGAAACTGAGTGGATGCTCATCAATTGGAGACTGGCTGAACAAATTGTGGTATATGAATATTATGGAACATTACTGTTCGGTAAGAAATGGCCAGCAGGAGGATTTCAGAAAGTCCTGGAGTGCCTTACATGAACTGATGCTGAGTGAAATGAGCAGGACCAGGAGATCACTATACTTCAACAACAATAATATATGATGAACAATTCTGATGGACTTGGCCATCCTCAGCAATGAGATGAACCAAATCAGTTCCAATGGAGCAGTAATGAACTGAACCAGCTACATACACCCAGGGAAAGAACTCTGGGAGATGACTAGGAACCACTACATAGAATTCCCTATATGTTATATATATATATGGATTATATATATAATAGCACAAGTCATTTCACCTCCTTGGAACTCAGGTTCCCCATCTGTAAAATGAAGGGGGATTGGATTAGTCAATCTCTAAGGTCCATTCCATCAATAATCTGTAAATGTGAGTCTGGTTGGCAGGCCTCAGGGTGTGATAAGAGAGAATGCTTCACAAGGATTATGGGGAATGGCTTCTTTTCTGTGCACAAGGAATATATGAAATGGGACTGCTACTAACTCCTAGGGTTTCAGCTGGACCCAAGATAATTGAAATGTGGTTTGAGGTTTACTTTTTTCCTTTGAGATGTATGTACATGATGTATGTGCATCGTTTAGATTTTTTCTCCTCTCTGATTGTACTGTCAGCCAAGATTGATCATTGTTTACTTGGGGGGGGGGCGGGAATATGGTAGTTCTTGATACAGTGGAAGCTGACCCCAGGTATATTCAATTTGATGATGATCATGATATCGTAGCTAACATTTATAGAGCACTTTAAGGCTGGCAAAAAACTTTAAGCCAAATTTATATATTTTATTTCATTTGAGGCTCACAATCCCCCTGGGAGGTAGATGTTATCCTAATTTACAAATGATAAAACAGGTAAATAGAAGGTTCAGTGACTTGCCCAGTGACTCCACTTGAATTTTCATTGTTGGCCTCTGAAGGTTCATGTTGGGCTCCCAGTAGTTCTTTTTTACCACCCTTGCAGTCTTTACTGTAGATGGTTTCTGTAATGCTCAGTTATATCTATATCAACAGTGTTTCTAACCCATGTGCAAGGGAGGAAACCATGTTACATGCCAATATATTTTTCTAGCTGACTTTTTTCTTAAAAGTTTTATTTGCTCTTTACAAAATTTATATAGAAAAAAGGCTTTATTTCTATATAGCATGTGTACACATAGCGGTAAACCCAAAGTCTGAATTTTGATGTACCTTGAATTACCGCAGTTAGGTGGCTAAACCCAGATCAGAGGCCTAGAGCTCTTTGTACAGGAATAGTTACTTTATATTGGCTTAACAAGGAGAATTTGTGACATTATCCCTGTTGTTAATTGAATTATGCAACATTCCCAGTGCTCTAGTTTACTGTCTTTTTCCCCCTACAAATAGTTTTTAAAAAGGTCAAACAAATTCCAGTTTTCTACAGTCTGAAAGAAAGCCACAAATGCTTTGAGGTGTTGACTCCAACTTGAGGAAGAGGGATGTTTTATGAAGTTGCTTTGCTGCCTGACCCTTGAGATAGCATTGGACTTCAGCAAGGTAGGCCATATTGCACAAGGATATCCTCCAGGGGCATTTTGCAAGGGATGGAAAATATTTGTTGGGAGTCAGTTACCATATTTGGGAAGCTCTCCATTCTGAACTTTTTCTCATTTCTTACATGGTAGAATCTCAGAGGCCTTTGCAATGGACATTAGGAAAGAAACAAACCATCTTACATTAATTGTCAAAAGCAATAATTGTGGGAGAAATAAAAGAAGTCAGTGTTATGTATCTGGCTTTTGTCTCCAGATTCTGAGGAGAGCAAGTAACTCAAAACATATAGGATTCATTTTTCTGAAGAAAACAAAGCAATTTCATAATGGTGATAGGATACTTTAAACAGCAACATTTCTCTTAATGTGTTTTTTTTTTCTGGGAAAGCTATTCCTTGTGGCTGCTTTGCTCTGTTTTTGTTGTGGCTGCTCAGTCACTTCATAGTGCCTTTCTAAATGTTCTTCTTATTTTTTTTGAGTGTGGTAAAGGGCTTTATCAGGTGCAAGACCCTGGGCATTTTGGCTTTTGCCAACTACGTTTGCTCTGATAGCAGCTGCTTACACTTTAGAATCATGTCACCTTTGAGCTGGAAGGGACTTTGGAGATCACTGAGTCCATCCTCCCCATTTTACAGAGGAGGAAGCTGAGCCCCAGAGAAGACGTTTGTTAGTGGCAGAGGCTTGACTCCAAAGTCAAGGCTCTTTCTACATGACCCTACCTCTACTGTGATGATATTTCAATATGAAATTTCATCTAGGAGTCTCTCATGAATCCTAGGAACTAGGATCTATTTCTTAGGAAATGCAGTGATATCAAGCTCATTATGACATCATCTTATACTGAAGCAGCAAGGCACCCAAGGAAGAGACAGGAGACATCATGTACCAAGCAAGTGAAACCACCACTCCTATCTTGACTACCATCACCCCTGGAACCCTGATAGAAATGGCTCAGGACCTCAGGGTCCAAGAGCTTTGTAAATAGTAGAGTCCACTATACACCACCCCTCTTTTCCAGTGTAACTTAATCAGTCATCACTGAAGGGAAAAATTTTTGTTGAGAGGGAAGCCACCTTCTATATCACCACCACCAACTAAGACCAATTAGCACCAAGAGTCAGTGGTAGAACCCTGCTTTCCCGAACACTGATCTTGCTTCAGCTCACTCTTACAGCCATCCTCTAGGGAAACAACATCTGTAGAGAAGAGATCAGTCATCCTCACCAACTGCCAAACATCTGCTACCCACAAGACAGGCAAGTCAGCCTAGTTAAGGCAGCAAGGTACCCCGAGGGCTGGACAAGAAGCCAGTTAATTCAAACCATCATCACCTTTACTACCATCTTTCTGTAGGTACTGATGGAGAGATCCCAGGACTCTTAGCCCAGGAGTCTTGGGAAGAATAATGTTTCCTGCCTGGTGTCCCCAGCTCTCATTTAGGGAGGAATCCCCTGTGGAAAGGCAGCCTGGCAACAGCTCTTGCAGGGCCTACAGCCTCAGCTAGAGGTTCCAGAAAAGTAAGTTCTTGCACCAAAGTCTTTGTTATTGTCCATTGAGTCGACTTCATTTATGGATATGATTTTAGCAGTGAAAATGACATGAAAGAAGCATTATCATCTGCTTTGCTGCTAAGAACCATGGGACATCTACAACTGATATGTAGATAAAAATTACTTTATGTATTTTGTCCCCCATTAGAATGTAAGCTCCTTGAGAACAAAGACTATCTGACTTTTCTGTTTGAATCTTCAGAACTTTGTACTCAGTAAGTGCTTGATAAATGCTTTATTCATTCATTCAACATTCATTCATTTTGTACACTGATAGGTATGTGTACCAACTTCATACCGAACACCTTTGTGGCCAGTGAGATAATTTACAATTCAGCAGCACTGGCCTTCTTGCTTTTCCTCACATGTGACATCCATTTCTAACCTGCATGTCTTTTTACTGGCTCTCCTCCATGCCCAGAATGTTTTCCTTTCTGAGCTCTATTTTCTGACTTCCTCGGCTTCATTCAAAACTCCGTAATAATATCACATTCTGAAAGAGGGCTTTCCTATTGATCCCCTATCTGCCAACTGAGGACCTTTCCTCTTAGATTGCTTCCCATTTAAATTTTATATCTTTTGCATGTACATAGTTCTTTGTATATTGTTTCCCTGTTCCACTAAAATGTGATGTCCTTTTGGATAGGGGCCACGTTTTTTGCTTTTTATTTGTATTCTCTGCACTTAGCCCAGTGCCTTGTGCATGGTAGGTGTTTAATACTTGTTGAATGGTTTATTGACTCCCAAGTCCACAGGAAGGAGCTTTCTATAAGCCCTCTAGGGTCCAGAGTACTACTCTTGAAGCACACAAAGGACCTTGGAGTACCTAGATGCAATAGCACCTGCTGCCAAAGGGAGATAAATGAGGTGCTCCAGAAGGTCAGCCCAAAGAGAAGATGAGTTGTTCTGTCACATTCTTAGGTGACAGTGACAAATGTCCATGCCTACAGAATGTAAGAGAAATTCCCTTGGGCTAGAGGAATCGGGAAAATACCACATTTTCTCTGTCTTTTAAAAAAAAATGTAAATGCTGTTTTAGATTTGTTGCAGAAAAAAGTGCTGCCTTGGGAAGATGGGAGAACTGCCTATCTTAGTAAAGTGCTACACAAGAATTGTGTTTTGTAGTACTCACTGTGTCCCTGGAAAGTGGGGCCAAGGATTCTATACTCGCTCTCTACCATGACAGAAATGAAGTAGATACAAAGTCTTCAGGGATGACAGGGACATAATATTCTTAGAAAACTTTCAACTGGGATAAATGGCTGGCAAAACCAGATAGTCATAGCTTTAAGCTGCAAGGGATCCTGCAGATCATCAAGCATGTATCATTGTTGTGCCCATTAATTTGTCTGAACTAACTCTCTGCCTAATGTGAATGTAACAAGTTCTTTAGAGATCTATGGGCAATCTCTTTTTTCTGTTACTCCCCAGTCCTACTTGGGACCCAGATTTATGATACTCTCTATTGGCTGAGCCCCCATTTCACTGGATGGAAACATCTTCTTAAATCCAGTTGTTAATAACTCACATAGACCTTAAATTGTGGTAAAGAAAAACAGTTTAATTGGATTACAAAAATGTCATGCTAATATCAAGGAACAATAGGTATATATAGTGTAAATGTCAGTAAGCACAATTACTTTCCTAAGCCAAGGTTCTTCTCTCCCAACTTAGACATAGGCCCAAATGATAGGAATACTATTAATCTGCAGTCTGCTGGTTAGAAGTCTGACTCCAGTTACAAAGCAATTCTCAATCTAGGAAAAAATGAATGAGATGGGGATAACACTTGCTAATACCCATTGAAACTCTAATCTTTATGTTCTGAAAGTCTTGATACTCCATAGGAGTGTTGCATCTGCACAGGAAGTAATGGCTTTCCAGGGGACTGGAAGACCACTTTTAGTTATAATTGTATCTTTGTAGTTATCAGTGGAAGCTTTGAAATGAGACTGGTGTTTTATCAATACAGCTATAACAGTAATCACTATTCAACTTTGAATGGAAGGGAGAAGAAATCTCAAAGTCTCTAAACTGCATTGGTATGTACTCCCAGGCTATTTTTGCCCTTGCGTTTCTTCTTTTATCCTTCCTATTAATTCCATTGTCCATAGACCATATCTATCACTTTGTATGGATGAATACCCACAGGGAGGCTCCATACTAGGTGTGCATCATCACATGAATGCACACTAGGTGTGCATCACCATACATGAATAAATTGGACATCAGTTGGGGCTCTTTGACAGTCTCTGGGTAATTACTGTTTAGACCCACAGGAAAGGGGTGTCCAACTCTAGGGAAATTAGAAAGACAATGGGGATGAAGTGAAATTTATTATTTATGGGAAGAGGAAATGATACTTAGACTCTAGGATCTTAGATCAGAAGTAAATATATAGAGAAGCGTGTGTGGGGAGGTGTGTGGGGGTGGGTGTGCTCACATAGACGCATATGTCCAGGTGGAGGAGACATTTCTGGGTATTCTAAGTTCCTTAGAATCAGTGATTCTGAAGTCTACAAGATTGGGATATAGTGTCAAATTAAATAAGGAGAGAATCTCTAGTTTCTATCCATCTACCTGGTTTCTGACCATTGTCTTCTCCTCACTTATAATGTTTTAACCCTCAACAAGATGAGGAAACAGACTCCCAGATCTCTGGTTTCATTTTGATCAGGTCTAATGTTGCTTGGTTTGCCCTCAGCTCTGCTTTCTGCTTTTGTCTCATTTGTCACATGTGACTAATTATTTCTCTCTAGGGATGGAGGATTGAGCTTAGCTGTGAATGCTGAGAAAAAAACAAGGCTGAATTTGGGGCTCCACTCCTCTGTGCTTAGGTTTTCCCTTTTTATTGTTAAGTATTTATGAAATCCAGGACATACGATTATATCTGTTGATGGGTCCACAGAAGAAATCCAATACAGATACAGAGATGGACCAGAAATACCTAGGGACTCTAAACCACTATGCCTATATCACTATTTTTCTTTATCTTTATCTCATGGGCTCTTCTTAATAAACCGGTAAGGGTAAGGATAATGGGTAAGTTTAAGGAATTTACTAGTGCTGTTCTTCAGAATCTCCCCTATTTAAATATTTTTCCCTGTGCATCCCTGTTTGGGACAAAAGTTACTGAGAGTTATCTCTGATGGCCATTGCTCCCATTATTCTGTGTTAAGACAACCAATGCCCCGCCCAGCTCCTCATCAACTACTTGTGACCTGACCTCATTGTTGGATCTAATGCTGATATATACTGTCTGATTCTTTTAATAAAAGATAAAACTATACTCTTCCCCATTCAGACTGCATCTAGAATACTAGTCAATTCTGGCTATCATATCTTTCCCCATTCAGACTGCATCTAGAGTACTAGTCAATTCTGGCTATCATATTTTAGAAAGGATGTATAGAAAGCCATGGCCAAGAATAGTGAAGGTCTTTGAGGCCATTCATTTGAAAACCATTTGAAGGAGATGAAGATGTTTAGCCTGGAATCAAAAAGGCTCCAGGAGGATGTGATAGCTTTGTTCAAGTATTTGAAATATTGCCTTGAAAGAGGGATTTGATTTGTTTGTTTAAGTGTTTAAGGGCAGAACTAGAAGCAATAGGTGAGAATTATAAAGCAAATTTAGGCTTACTTAAATGAAAACATGCTAACAATTCAAGCAAAGTATGATGGGCTACTTTGGGAGTAGTAGGGTTCCTCCTTACTGGAGGTTTTTGAGTAGAGGATGATCTGCTGCTTTAGTGTGGAGCTTCTCTTTCTGATATGGGTTGCTGTAGATGGCCATTGATGTTCCTTCCAACTTGAAAATTCTGTGATATCTTTCACTGAGCTGTGGCTGTTAACTAAGGACAGTGCTAAATTGAAGAGAATCCAGAAGAGGAAAATGGTATGATTAAGAATTTTGAATTCATGCTGTAGAACTGGTTGAAGAAAATGGGGAAGTTTTGTCTGGAAAATTGAATATTCAGAGGGATCTCTCTTGAAGTGAGCATGAGAAAGAGACATTCATTTTGTTATGCTTGGTCCTAGAGTGGAGACAAGGAAAAATAGGTGGAAGCTGCAAATAGAGAAATGGAAGATTAAAATTTCATAACTTTTAGAGTTCTCTATAATCTGCCCCAAGAAACTGTGTCCACGCCCCATTATTGGAAGTCTTCAGGCAGAAGGTGGATGATCACATATCAGAGATTCTTTATCAGGCATGAGAAGAATAGGTCCCTTGCTGAGCTATCCGTTTTTAATTAATTCAATTTCTGTAATTCTTTGATTTACTAATCTGTTAATTAGTTGATTAAGCCAAAGTAGTCAAAACATTTGGCCACCCTTTTGGACATCATCCCAAAATATACTTTGGAATCTTAAGCTTGGAGTAGACAATTTCTTGTTCTTGCTTCCAAGGCAAGTCAGTGAGAAACTCTTGATAGGGCTTCAGAAACGTGAACTACAAAAATGGCCATTTCCTATTTCCTGGAAGTATGACTCATGGATTGACTTCTCCCTCATAGTAAATTCACAGTCTTTTCTCCAGAGGGATAAGGCTGAACCAGCACTTAGCCTCAAAGTGCTGCTGTCTCTGTTCCCCATTCATCAGTTGTTCCTAGAATACCAAGGGAATTTTCATTATTGTCTACTCGGTATGTACTACTTCTCAACCTTTTCATTCCTCACAATGACTGGACACTATTGCCCAGTTCCATCAGCTAAAGTGTAGCAAAATGAAGTTGTCAAGAACACTATGCTGCACTGAAATTAATTGGATTTTTTGCTCTGAATTGGGAACATGAGAGACATATTAGGTGGAACATGCCAAAATACTAAAGCAGCATGAGGGACACCATCTGTCACAATATTTCTCTAGTTATTTTAGTCTCTTGTTCACTTAAAATTATGTTTGCTTAGAACTTGTATTTTCATACAGGGAGCCTATTAACGTAGTAGATATAACATTCATTACCCCATTCCTTCCTCCCTTTCATTAGGAAAAGATAACCTGGCTATACATCTAAACCATCTAGTCAAGATGGCTACAATGGGGAGTATTAGCTTCCCCCTTCCCCTTCTCTCCTTCCACCTTCTCCCTTGATCCTTATCTTGCCTTGTCTTGGCCTTGGCCTTTCCCTTCCCCCTCCTCTTCTCCCTCCCTTTCCCTTCCCTCTCCCTTTTCTTTTCTCTTTCCTCAGGTCCTTTCTTTGAATTGGTCTCCTTCCCCCAAGGTGGTAGGGAGGAAAAATAGAAATGGATAGAATAATTGATGAATCCATAAGGATGACTCTGAATGATAGCAAAGACATTCTATTAGCCCAAGTAATCTCACCTGGCCTCCTCTTACATGCATTCTTCATGGGTTCCAAGAGGCTGTTCACCTTAAATCAATACATTTGTAAAGGTCCCCCGTTTCTATTGTCCATCCTATTATAAAACCCCAAGCCAGCCCATGCTGAATTGGCCCTTATAGTCTAGAGAGAGATGATGTTTAGGTTGTGGCTGCGTGTAGAGCTTCCTTTCCGAGGACCAATCTGAGATTGGGAACCAAAGGGCGATGGTGAGTGGCTACAAAGGTTTCCTTTTATCTTTCTTTGTGTGTTTTACATTAGTTGTTAATAAACTATATAGTCAAGGTGTAATGGATAGCATTCTAAAAAAGTCAAGTAACCAGGGTCGAAATCTTGGCTCTGCCACTTGCTACTTCTGTGCCCTTAAATAGACCCCATTACTCCTCAGTCCATTGCTTTCCTCATCTATTAAATATGGAGATCAGACTAAATGGTCTTTCAACTCTCTTCAGAGTCTGAATCTACACATTTTGCTGTGCCTGCCCATGTATAGATTCGTTTATAAAAACTATAGGGACAGAGATGTATCCAGATATATTTCAGAGGCATAATTTTAGTAAAAGGATTGTTAATTATGCTATATATTTTAACTAGGCTAACAGTTCTCAAACTTTTTTGGTCTTAGGACCACTTGTTACTTTTAGAAATTATTACCCCCCACAAATTTATTTTAGGTATGTTATATCTATAGATATTAGCCACATTAGACATTAAAACAGCTTAATAGTATTATAAAAATAATCTGACTTTGAAGATCACCTTGAAGGGGTCCCTAGATGATGCCTTGAGAATCATTAGACTAGAAGTTCACATCAGCATCACTTTGCTGAGGTTGGATTAATTACTTCATGGCTAAACAATTATTTGGAAAGCTACTGAGTCATTTCTTTCTGCTTCTGAGAGTGAGAAAGTATTGAAATTATTTTTCTTATCAGAAGAGAGACTATACCATCAAACATAATTCCTTTTCCCTTTGTTTATCTCAAATTCTGTAAAGCTTTCCAATGCACTGATATCTTTTCCCTGAGGAATATTTGAGGGTAAGGTTAATACAAACTATTTTGGGGGAAGAGACAAAAAGTTGACATTGTACAGACTCCATGAATATTAAAGAACAAATACATTCATAAAGACATATTTGAGAAACATAAGGCTCAGTTTCTAAAATAACTTAGCTAGAAAAATGCTGAAATTGTGATTTGGAATTATTCTTTCAAAAGAAATAATAATTCATGTTTATATATGGTGCCTTCATGTCTCTTATGACATTTTAGTCTCTGAAATAGAAAAAGCATTACCAGACCAATTTTATATATGAGGAAACTGAGGCTTACAGAGTTGAAGCAACAGTATTTATAAAATGCCAGCGCTAAAAGAGACCCTAGAAGACATCTATACAAGTCCTTTATGTTACACATGAGGAAAGTAACATGCCCAGGATCACATGGCTAATCATTGAGAGCACAAGTCAGGTCTTAGACTCAAGTATTGTGATTCATAGGCTAGTAGACTTTTCTGATTCTTAAAAAAAAAGTTGTATTGATGATTAGTTTTTTGAGGTCCTTTACTTGGTAACTACTTGTAGTGCATTTTTCTTTGACCTGAAAACTCTCAGTCTTTGAAATGTCATTGTATCTTCAGTTTGGGGGTTATTTTTTTGGGGGGGGTGGTGACAACATGTGGATGGATTTTTCCTATTTTGCCTTCTGTCTCTAATAGTTTGGAGGAAGTATATTTAGTGATTTCTTGAAATACAATATCCAGGGAGATTATTGGATCATATTTTTCAGGGAATTCAGTGATTCTTAAATTATCTGTCCTCATCCTGTTTTCTATTTGTTTTTGACAGTAGCCATTTCACTCAAAATTTTAATTTTTCTAGCCTTTTAAATTTCTTTCTTTTTTTTAAGGCCCTGGGGCTAAAGTAAGTTAACTAAGGTCACTCACCAAGTAAGTGTTTGAGACTGAATTTGAATTCAGATTCTCCTGACTCCAGGATTAGTCCTCTATCCACGGTGCCACCTAGCTGCCTCTGAATTTATTCTAATATTTCTTGTTGCTATGTTGAATTATGTTTGCTTTGTTCTGTTTTTCAAAGTATTAACTCCTTTGGTAATGATATCCACTTTCTTTTCTGAGTTGTTTTTATTTTTTCTAAGTGCACTAATTTCATATTTTATCTCTTGTTTTAATTTTTTTTTCATTTCTTTCTATCCTTCTAGGAATTCTTGTATCCAATTCACTTTTATCTGAGTTATACTTGTGATTATTTTGGAGTTATTTCCATCATTGGGATTTCATCTCGGTATTCTTTTAACCTGTAGTATTTATTCCTGGTAGAGAGGAGTTTTCTTCTCTTTGATTGTGTCTAAAGTTTTAGTTTTTAGTTTTGAATCTTATATTAAGTCTCTAGGTACCATTCCTTCTGCATCGTTGAATAGGCTGGTTGGGTCAAGGCCCTATTTCCCATCATTGTCCCATTATAAGATGATGTTGTAGAGGGATCCAGGTTTTGTCTTGTTGCGGTTCATAAGTTCCTCTCTTTATAGCTCTGGACAGGCAGTTATCTGGAGCCAGGCCCTGTCATCTTTTACTGCCTTAACCTGGGATCTTAATTCTGGCCTTCAGACTGGAGCGTGGACTCAACTATTAGTATCAAGGCCCATCCATTGTCTTCATTTTCAGCTTCTGCCTGACTCCTGAGGCATCTCCATACCTCTGGTTGCCCTAGCTTTGGTCTGATCCCCTTATGTAAGTAGCTATCTAGAAGTCCATGGCTTTCCACCATAGCCCTTGGAATGTTCTAACCATATGTTAATATTACTTCTATTTTGGAACAATTTTTCTTCTTTTAGAACAAACCTTCTCATTATAAAATGGTGCTCTAGTGGAGAAGTAACTTGTTCATAGTCACCCAGGAGTAAGTAACAGAACTAGGAATTTATAACCATGTCTTCTGCCTTCAATTTCAATTTGTTCTAGATTGTGTTGGGGCTGCTGTTTTTTATCTTCCTGTTTGATGATCATTTGAATGTTCTAAATAGTTGATGCTATGACTGTATGCAGACACTTAATTTGGAAATAACTGCCACTCACTTATAGGAAGAATAATAAAAAGAGCTATTTCTGGAGTGCCTTGTTTTAAGTTAACCAGATAGGGAAAATGTGGAACTTGAATGGACTAATTGTATAATAGGAAGTACTGGAAGAACCATTTAAATACTGTGCTCTCCTAAATACATTTAAAAATAGATTTGATTTATCAAAAAAATAGGCTTATGATGTTTGGTGGACTCATCTGTTGCATAAAGTATCACATATCTGCATTTTTGAAACTATAGAAATCTTGCTCATCTATATTGGATATATGAAACCTGATACAGCCAGGATTCTCAACTGGCATTTCAAATGATTCATAACATTTTCCTTGCTCCTTGGCTCGAGGAAAGGCACATTTTCCTTTCATGAAACTTGTATAACTGAGGAAACAAGATACTTTGATTATATTCTTAGCTTCCTTAAGAGATGGTAGAAAAAATATAGAGTGGATGAAAAAGTATACATAGATCTTTACCAAGAACAGCATTGAGGTTGTGGCTTTACAGGCCACAGATTGAAAATGTTAAGCTGTATTTTCAAGAAAGACAGTGGCTCTTTAATGGAGGAATAGTCCTTCCTGGGCAAGTTGTTTACAATTATTATACCACCTTTGCTCTTCCTGGTTCTATAGAATTGAATTGAAATTTTACCTTTGACTGAAATATATACGCCAATCTCGTTAGCCTGTCCTGTATAAGAATTGTGGAATTTTAAAGCCAGAGTGGCTATGGAGATCCTCTTTCTTGATCAACCTCCTAGTTTTTTGTATGTGAAGTCAGAGCCAAAGAATTACATTCTCAGACTTGGAAGGGACCCAAAGGTCATACTTAAGCAAGAGTGTTCTGGGCCGGACCTAATTCAAAATTCAGACTAGTATTGTGATCCAGGTTTGGGATTAGGATGTAATGAGATACTCATGGGACATGTAATCTTTGACCAAAAAATGTTTACTCAACAGCAAAATGGAATGCCACATTGATTCAAGATGGACATGACTCCCCTCTGCTCTATATCTCTTATGGCAGCAGTGCTCAGTTAAAGAAGTGTATTCATTCTTCTGGCAATGGGGATTCAATCAAATGTGAGAAGCTTGCACTTCTCACAGTCTGGGCTTTTTATTCCTTATGTGGTCAGGAAGCCATGCCAATGATTGAAGCCCTAGACTCCCAGGCCAATCAAGTCACAGGGATGGCCTTTTTGACCTTTCAAAGGAAAAAAAACAGCCCCATAGCCTATGTAAAGCAGATGCTATCCATCCCAGTGAGGAGGTCTCCATTCCCTCCTGAAATAGAGTATTCTTCTTTTAGATAATTCTCATATTTAGGAAGTTTATCCTAAATTAGTTTCTTTGCAACTTTCACCTTTCACTCTCGTTCTCTGTCCTGAGGCCAAGCAAATTAGACATCTCTCTCTTTCACAATAGCCTTTCAAACTTTTGAAGGCAACATTAGGAATGAATTACTGTGAGAATGACCTTATGAGTATTCTGGCTCTGACTGTCCTATTTGGAGACTACCTGCATACTTCTCTTCCCAAACACCAGTGGAAGAAATTCCTTCCCATAAGCATTTCTGCATATTCCTTTTGTCTCTTAGCACAGGAGGTCACATTTGAATCATTGCTTTTGGGACCTGCTTACTAATCCAAGCAGAATTCCATCACGATCAGCCTTTCAAGTCTTTTCACTGAGTACCGAGTGGTAAGAGACAACCAGAACTTGAATGGATTTTGTTAGCTGAAAATGAGATAGAGTATCAAGACTTTGGCCTAAAATCCATTATCTTTGTTTCAAACACAAGTGATTAAACTCTGTCACAACTTGTCTTTCCCAGAACCATTTCAAAAGTTGTATGAATTTGTGATAGTGACATTTCTCTGCTGCCTCTGTCTCCTCAGCAGTACTGGGCTTGATGTGGCACACATTTAAATAGGCAGCTGGTGAGTGGGTGAATCTGTGATATAAAACAAAAATATGAGAGAGGAAAATTTGGGACAAGATTTAAGCTTATTACTTTGACCTCCTCTGTCCCTGGGAGACTTGTTCTCAGCTGTCCATTGAATAACATATGCATACATTTATATCTGGAGAGGAACTTAAAGCCATTTCTTCTATTCCCTCATTTTACAGATGGGGAAACTGAGGATCCGAAAGAAAGAGTGACTGACTTAGAGTCCTACGGGTAACGAGTGACAGAACTTGGATTTGAACCTCAGTCTTCTGACTCCAAATCCAGTGTTTTTTCCATCAATACTTCCAGGCCTGGTGCTATTGCACCCTTTGATGTATTCATAGCGTCATAGAGCTGAGGAGGACTTTAGAGAGCAGCTCTTACAGAGCTTTGCAAAGTTCTAGGAGTTTACAGGAGAAGAAACAGACACCTAGAGAAGTTAAGTGCTATAGCCCTAGTCACAGATTCATTTCCACAGGAATGACTTATTATGTATCTATTATGTTCAAGGCACTATGTGAAACTAGCACCCCTTTTGCAAACTTTATTGTGTTCTACCGTCTGGGGACAAACTGAACAAGTACAATTACTCCAACTTCAAATAATCCAACTGCCCTAGACCAAGCCCCATTCCGTCATTGTTTGGATCCTGACTCAGACTGAATGTCAATAGTAGTCATTTCTGCTTTGGCCAGAAACCCTGAGAGTCTTCCCCTCCCAGATTCATTTATTTGTTTATTTAGATTTTAGACAATTACTACCTAGCCTTGATCACTGAATAAGTGTGGCCTCAGTCAAACTGCGGCCTGTTAAAGACCTTATCTTAAAAAGGCCAGGGTCTTCCCAATACATCCAGGGCCATCTCAAGTCATCTTGATCTCTATCTGGCCCAGCCCAGATGGCTCAGGAAGGGAAAGGGGAGGGGGACAGGTGTTTTTGCCCAGCCCTCCCTCACTTCAATTCAGTTCACTTGCATGTCATGGTGTCCCCTCCCTGATGTCATGAAGGATGAAGGACAAGTAACCTCTGGGTACTAGGGACATAAAGACAAAATTGGTAGCAGTTCAGGCTTTCAAGGGACTTATATTCTACTGGAGGGAGGGAGATAGATTATAGATACATCACATAATATCCAAGACAAATTTGAGGATAGTTTCAGAGTTGGAAGAAATTCTAGAGATCTTCTTCTGGTCTGGTCCTACTGGTTTACAGAGAAGTCCCAGAAACATGAAATGGCTTCCCATGGGGACTAAGGAACTGATTTAGAATGTGAATGCAGGTTCTCAGACTCTAGATGTAACACTCAGTCCTCTATATAAACAAGTAAGGAGATAAGAGAGCTTTTGGCTACCATACTGCTCTATGCTGCAAGTTGCTATCAACTGCTTTTGGATAAAGGAAACCATATTGGGGGGGGGGTATAAGTTCTCCATGCCTCTGAGAGCTCAAGTCTACTATGATGGGCAGGGGTCTGGCTTCTGAGGAACAGAGAGAACGAGAAAACAGAGAAAGATAAAGAGAATGGAAGAAAGGAGGAAAGCATAGGAGATGATTTTGAGAGAATTTGAGAGTAGGAGAATAGAAGAGGAAAGAATTCATATCAAAGGGACTTATTTTTTCCCATAGAATAAGCAGCAAGTAAGGGGTGCACTAGATGTGGAGGATTTGAAGAAGGAAGAGAAGGTTGGAATAGCTTCTTTGAGGAGTAGGGAAAAATAAAAGTACACTGTGTGCTGAGAGCACAGTTGAAATTGGAGAACAAGTATTTGTCATTTACCCATTCTCCTGAGTTGTGAGACTTCCTGCAGCTATGTTCGGTGGCTAGAAAGGTGGTTAGGGATGGACATATACACACACACACACACACACACACACACACACACACACACACAGCTGAAATTTGGCAAGAAATGAACAGCAATAGGATAATCATAAAGGGCTTTAAGATCAGAAAGCCGTATAGAGTTAAAATGGTTGTGTCAGAAGGAATGACAGCACAATCAGTAATAGATGGAATGGCTGGCAATGAAATGTTTGTCAGATCTCATAGATAGAAAGACTAGGAGAGAAAGAAGTCCAGGGCAGAAGGGAGTTCGCTGTGCAGGAGAAATTCCAGGGAGCACAGTGAGAAAGGTGGACGTGGTTGGGGTAAATTTGAAGAGGATGAGGTTTAGTAACAATTTTCCCCTTGTAATTAATTCATTATTACAGGGATAGGGGTAATTGAGTGTTCCTGGGGAGGAAAGCTTCCTATCTCTCCGAAGGCTATTGCAAGGCCTGACTGTTCTTTCACTTGGATGACTGGTAAAGGAGAGTGAGGCTTTGGGAGATAAAACAGGCATTGGTACTCTCTTTCCTCTAACTTGGTGGAAGGCATTAACCATTGGTCGGGTCTGTGTTTGGACAGCTGGGAGCAGGTGCTCATACTTTCCAACTCAGTGGTGGTTGGTAAAGCCAGGAGACCATGCTATCTAATCTCCTAAGATTGATGAACTCATCAAATTTCTCAAGGACTATTATCCTTACAATTCATTAGTTCAAGCAACATTTATTAAAAATCAACGCTATGAGAAGAAAAAAAAATCTACTCTGTACAAGGTATATATATATATGTATATATATATATATATATATATGTGTGTGTATATATATATATATATGTGTGTGTGTATATATATACATATATATGTGTGTGTGTATATATATACATATGCATGCTGCATATCAGGGAATTTTACATAGGTGCAGAAGACTAGAAATTTACAATTTAGGATGCCAGGACAGACATACAAAAGAGTAGAGCAAAGGGTAGAGTATTGTATGTACTGTGAGACATTACAGAGAAAGAACACTTTCCATGAAGATAAGGGGAAGGTTTCATGGAGATAACATATGAGATGAGCTTGAAGGATGGGTAGAATGGCAGTTGACTGGTGATAGTGGTAGAGATGGTGTGTGTGCATGCACAGATTCTTGTGTGCATGTGCAGACAAGAGTATCCTCTAGTTCTAGGAAAGAGTATGATCAAAGGTAGAAAGTTTGTCCAGTTCATTCAGTGGATTGGTTTTATGAAGGGAAGCAGGCTGAGCTGCAGTTGGGATGATGTCATGGTATTTGTAAAGTGGTGGAAGTTTATTGGGAGATTGTATTCAAATTAATCCCCAAAAATATGTACACTTTTCAGCAATTTCTGTTAGTTACCAGTTCCTATCAAGGCAAACAATAAGCTTCACCCTGGGGAACAAGAATAGTGAATTTTGTGAGAGGAGATAGGAATAAATGTGAATGCCTGAGGAAAAGGCATTGTACATTAAGTACAACCATTTAAGGAAATATAAAAGCAACTGATAAACCTCCTTCCCTACTACTGCCTCATTACTATAAAATAGGACAATTACAGGTGGCTTTAGGCACATTCAAAATGTAAATTGTTGTATTTAGTTGAGATTTTCAGCAACTCCCCAAACTCTAGGATTTAAGTAGAAGACATTAAAAAAGAAAACAAGACTCCTGTAAGCCCCTCCCTTTAACTCAAAGCATTGGAATACTCCAAGCTTCCAGTACCAAACCCTTATTAATAAATAAATAATTTAACCTTCTAGATCATTTTGCTAGAAAGTGCTATAGTTCCTATGTGCTTCTACCTTCTTTTAACAGGGTTTTTATGAAGTAGAATGAAGAATATCAGGGTTCAAAGTAACCTGAGTAATTTCCTTGTCTAAATGTTTGTAAACTGTGATTCTCAGACTGTGAATAAACTTCAGAGGGTCCATGAATTAAAATAAAATTCAATAACTGTATTTCGTTGTAATTGGTTTCCTTTTAAGCCTATGCATTTTGTTTGGTGCATTTAAAAACATCATTTGGAGAAGAGGTCATAGCTTTCCCCTAATGGTCAGAGAGGTCACAAAAATAGTTTAGAATATGAGTTCTAGTCTATTCATTTTCAAAAAAAAAAGGATCCTCACTACACCACATGCCAAACAAGAAATGCTTAATTGGGGAAAAGTCTTTGTAGCACGTATCCTTGGGAAAAAAATGTGTATGATTATATAGAGAGATGTTAATATCTATATATGCATATGTATGATATATAAACAACTAACATAAGTACATATAACCAAAATATTTCCCAATAGGTGACTGATCAAAGAAATGAAAAGTTTTCAAAAGAATGATTGCAAAATATTAGCAACCATTTTTCTCCCAAATGCTCTAAATCACTGATAAAAAAAAATGCAAATCAAACTCACTCAGGTTTCAGCTTACACCCAGCAAATTGACAAAGATGACAAAAAATGGAAATTGTCAGTAGTTGAGTGATTGGATATGGACAGGTGAGTAAATATAATGTTTGTGGAGTTGTGCATTAGTTCAACCATTCTGAAATGTAATTTGGAACTATTTTACAAGGGTGACTACAATATCCCCACTCTTTGACACAGAGATTTCATTAGCATAACCCTTTAGAGAATCAGTGATAAAATGAAAGGCCCCATATTCCCTAAAATGTTCATACCAACAAGTTTTGTTGTAATAACGAATTATAAACAAAGTAGGTACATCGATTCCTCATCAGTAAAGTGAGATAGTGAAGGAAATGGCAGATCACTCCTGCATCTCTGCCAAGAAATCTCCAGATAGGATCATGAAATGTCAGACATGGCTGAAGTGAATGAACAGCAGCAACAGGGTGCCTATTAATTGGTGGATCACTTACCAAATGGTGCATGCATATTGCCTTGCTGTAAGAAATAATAAATAAAATGATTACAGAGAATGATGAGAAGACAGCATAGTAAGCAGACCCAAGCAAATAATATACACAATGATAAATCATAACATTATTAAACATGTTAACATATTAGACATAAACATATTAAGCATGTTATTAAACATAACATAAAACATAACATATCATGTTAAGGTTGGCAAAGCATCTCATTTTATTCTCACAACAATCCTGGAAGGAGGGTGCAATTATTATCCTCATTTTAGAGTTGAGGAAATTGAGACAAACACAGGTTAAGTGACTTGTCTAGAGTCAGTCACGCAGCTAATAAATATCTGAGGCTGGATTTGAACTCGGGTGTTCTTGACTCCAGGCTCAGTTCTCTGTCTACTTCAGTGTCACCTAGCTCCCACTAATCTAAAAACTTCTTAAACTGTGGGTCATGAGCCAATATGAAGTTGAACAAAACTGAGTGTGGGGGTTGAGAAAAATTTGGCAACAGGAAAAGATACCAAATATTCCATTGATATTTAATTATGTAAAAATAAGCATCTCATTAACATGCACATTTGCTTTTGTCTTTAATAAATGGTAAATTCTATGTGTAAAAAGAATTGTTTTAAAATAAATCTCTTTATGATTTATTATTAGTATATGTTTGATTTGTATACCTATTTTGTATATCTATATATCTAGGGTCATGTAAAAATTTCTTGGTTGAAAAGAGAAGGAAAAAGTTTAAGAAGCCTTGAACTAAGCTGCAGCAGTGTAGCTGTAGAACAATGAAAAGTGAAATTGTGATGGTTAAGCTTTTCCCTTTAAAAGATATGTGAGAAGGCATCTTTCCCTGCTTCTTTGTAGAGGTGGCCAATTATGAGTATGAAATAACAATATATTGTATTATTTTTGGTTGATATGTTGCTTAGTTTTATTGAACTGCTTCCCTGCTCCTTTCTTTTTTAAAATAAGAGATGGCTCTCTGGAAGGGTGGAATGAATATAATGGAACATGCAGGTGATCCAAACCCAAAAGATATCAGTAAAAGTATATTAAAAATCACATATGCCCACGAGGTAGTCATCTAGTCTTTGCCTGAAGACTGTGAGCAAGATCCAACTACCTTCTCAAAGGTGCATATTCTGTAATGGAAAAGTCTTACTCTTGTGAAGTTTCTTTCTGATACCAAACCCAAATTATTTTTTTTTAAATAGCCTTTTATTTACAGGTTATATGTATGGGTTAAATGTATGGGTAACATTTGCCAAATCTCTTGTTCCAATTTTTTCCCCTCCTTCCCCTTAGCCCTTCCCCCAGATGGCTGAATGACCAGTAGATGTTAAATATATTAAAGTATAAATTAGATACACAATAAGTATACATGACCAAGCCGTTTTTGCTGTACAAAAGGAATCAGATTCTGAAATATTGTACAATTAGCCTGTGAAGGAAAACCAAAATTCAGGCGGGCAAAAATATAGGAATTGAAGCCCAAATTCTTTTTCAACTTCTAGTCACTGTTCCTACTTCTGCTCTCAGGGGTCAATCAAAATAAGGCTAATTCTTTTGTGTGACAAGCTTTCAAGTCCTAGAAGACAGCTATCTTGTCTCAAGTCTTGTCTTCTAATTTAATCCTCAATTCTTCCAACCAAGATGGATTATAAATATACCTATAGATGGAAAGAAGGGTAGACTAGGACTCTCTCTGGAGTAAAAAGCTGAAAGCTAGAAAACACAGTGTAATCAGTTTCTGAGTGTTTTTCTTGAATAAGAAGAAACAAAGAATCCAGCTAGGATGGAAGTAGGTGGTCATGCAGTTTGGCCAGTGAAGTGTGTTTCATCCTTTGGAGATTGTTCTAATTTTTGTTTTCCTATTTCTATTTCAGACTTGGGACTGATGTAGTTTTGCTCAAACACCCTATGAGACCTTTACCTATTTAGACAGAAAAGATTATAGCCAGGAATTTCTAGAAAAGAGCAAGGGTTTTCTGGGAGGTTTGATACAGAAGGTCACGCAAGAAGGTGATGGCCTTAATTTTCTTGTTTTCCTCTACCTATTCTGAGGGAAAATGGAATCTTTAGGTAGTTCCCACGTTCATTTATTGCTTGTGAACACTTTGAGCTTGTGATTCTGTGCTGAGATCAGTGCTTCTTCACTTCTAGCAAGGTACACATGGGAAATATGCTTTGGCTTGGTGCTATGTTTGATGTTGTATTGGAGACTATTTTTCACTTGATTTTTTTTTTTTGCTAGCATGATGCTTTTACTTTAAGAAAGTTATTTGGGTTTTCGGGATAACTTGCAGTCATGATAAATATCAATTTTTCTTTAAAAAAAAAAAGAACGACAGTGTAGACTCAGAACAACTACTACTTTTGAGTGACTAGTCACTCTAATAGATAATGAATCTGGGAGCTTCTTTCAGGATTTTAAAGGTAAAGGGGGGCGCTGAGGACTATATGTACATAATATATTTGGAGATTTTACTGGTTGGCTTCTATTCCTTTGCGATTGATTAACTAGGCTCCAGCAGTAGGCCAAGAATTTTCAGGGTGTGATACACTCAGTTTAAATGTATAAATCATGGCAAGTCAGTGAAAATCCACATCTGGTTAAGGAGCACCAGGCATCTTAGAGAAAGAAGTTGAACAAGAAAGTGTGGAAGAGAAACCAAAACCATCTGGAGAAGCAAGGAACACAACTGTTGGCTCAGCCAATGGAATTACTTGTGGCTCTTTATAAATTTATCAGGAAAAAAACACATAGGTAGGAAAGCAAATAGAAATGAATCTAAGATTAAGTAGAGTTGCAGGTCGTTCACAGAAATATTGTACGGATGTGTAGCCTTTACCAAAATCTTCATTGTATTATAGAGGAGCCCTTGGGTTCAAAAATGTTATAGTAGTCAAGGGCAAACTCTGGCAGTTCCTACCAATCAAGAGAGGTAATGTCCTACCTAATGGACTATCTCTTGGCTAAGGACCAGCCTCACTGAGATCAGAGTGAATTGTCAGCTTGGCCATATGTTTTTCGGAAACAACAACTATCAATAACTTTTTACTGAGACATAGAGGGCTTGCAATTTGCAGGGAATAGAATTCCTGATGAAATCGGTGTTTCTATCATTATTATCTAGATAAGACAAAGTGAGCACCCTTTTCTCTTAGTTTGACTATGCAGATAGAGATGGGACCTTGAACCCATGTCTTCTTGGCTGTGGACTCTCTGCTCTATGTTGACAGTGACTGGTTACTGATTTTCTTAGTATGTTGTTCTGGGTTTGATTCTGCAAGAATTTGGTTAAGTCTTAGAGGACTGAGTCTCCCAAAGAGACATGTGCTCTTTTTCTTCCAGACCCTTCTGGCCCTTCGTGGCCAATGGTGCATTGCAGTGGATGCAGTCCTGGATTTGGAGGCAGGAAGCACCAAGTGCAAACCCTGCTTTATATACTTGATGGCCACATTAGTCTTGGTGTCCTCACTTGTTAAATGAATCTATACCCCAGAATACTTGTGGCTTATAAATGTGATGATGTATTATTTTTAGGCAATATATGGTCTCAGTAGATAGTTTTTGAAACCCCACCTATTTTGATGGTACCTCTTACATATGGGATTTATAATGAAGCTGTGATTTCATCAATGCGGGGAGCTCCTTCCACCAGTGAAGATAACAGTCTGTCTAGGGTTTCTTTATTTAGGAAGTCTCAGGGAATTATCTGTGGCATATATGTGTTAAATGACTTGCCTAAGGTCATAGAGTTTGTAAGTTGTCAGAACCAATATCTGAACTTGGGTCTTTCTGGCTCCTAGGCCAAAGAATTCTAGTTGGGACTTTGACTGTTCTGCAGGATTGAAGGAATTTCAGTAACACCTGACAAACAAGCAAGCAAAAATACCAAACTAATCACTACCATCCAAACCCATACTTGGATTTTATCTGACCATCCTAGTTAGGAAAGGGCAGTATTGTATTAAAAAGAAAACCTGATCTGCTTCCCCCAACTTTTTCACCCTGTTGTTTTGGTGCTATATAGACGTAGGATCTTTGTGGAGTTTCCACCCCCCCCCCCCGAAAAACTATATTTTCCTCAAGATAAGAGAAATCCAATGGTATAATGCAGAGGGGTCAGATAGACACTGGCATCACTGCCCAGTGCCCTTGAACCAGATAAAAATATATTTGGGAAAAATTTATCAAAATAAAGAAAAATAGAACTATAATAATATAATATAAATACAATATAGATTATATTATTACATACTATTGATATTATATTACATATCATATTTAACATAAATAAAATACTGTAATATAAATATAAGAAATATAAGTAAGACATAGACAACATGTTTTAAAATTAAGTCAATGGGTAACTAGGTGCTGAAATGGGTAGAACACTGGCTCTGCAGGCAGGAAGACCTGAGTTCAAATTTGATCTTACATACTCACTAGCTGTGTGACCCTGGGCAAGTCGCTTTATCCTGTTTGCCTCCAAAAAACCAAAAATCAATATGTTGTTTGCAGAGCTCATAATGTACTGAATTGTTCAGTAGGATCTGACTCTTCATGATCCCATGGACCATGCCAGTGCTGTTGATGGAATTTTCTTGGCACAGATACTAGAATAGTTGGCCGGTTCCTTCTCCAATGGATTAAGGCACATAGAAATTAAGTGGTTTACCCAGGATCACACAGCTAATGAATATCTGAAGTTGTATGTGAACTTGGGTCTTCCTGAATCCAGGTCTAGTTGCTTAATGGATGGATTAGTGGCCCTCATTTCTATTTGAAAATGACACCACTGGTGTGAGGCCGATTCTGAGAGGCAGAAGACCCAAGCACTGATTTTTATACTAGCTATATGGCTATAATAAATTACTTCACATTTTAGTGCCCTGGACCGCCTTCTAAGACAATAAGTTACAGAGAAATTACTGATCTAAATTTGTACAGCCATGATGTACACTAGAAATTCCCAATAGTGATGAAAAAATTTGTGTATATTCCCCTGTCCCCACGCCCTATTCCTGAAGTGCTCCTAAATAGCTACTGGCGAGCCAGATTGTGCTCCATTAGAATGTAAGTTCCTTAAAACAGGGATGATCTCCTTTTTCTTTGTATCTCCAGCGTTTAGCACAATGCTTTGCACAGAGTAACGGCTGTAAAAAGGCTTCATGCATTCATTCAGATTAATCAGGGACAGTTTTGTGACACAAAATTGAACGTGTGGGCTGCTCTCCTTTCAAGTCCAAGAGAAGACCTGTGATGACATGATGCTTAACCACAAACTGCTTAGAAAGGCAAGCATTGTATACCTTTAGGAAACCCACTCTAAGCCAGCAATCACCTATTAATTACATAGCTACAAAGACAAAAATGCAAAACATACCACTGTTCCCTGATAAAATAAACCACAGGTATTTTCAGTCATTCTTTGGAACAACCAAATCTGCAGAAAGTCTAAAACTGAGTAACTGAGTGGGAGAAAAAGCACATTTTATATACTTAAAAAAACTTGTTTGAAAAAGACTCCAGATGCTATAGAAATTAATACTTTCTCTATCCCTCTACAGAGAGCAGTTTTCCAGGATGCTAACCATTTCTTCCATTTCAAGGTCTTCACTAAAAGTAAGCTAGTCAGGTTTTAAATAAGTTAAAGGAAACCTCTCTCTTATCCTTTTCCTTCCTTCCTTCCTTCCTTCCTTCCTTCCTTCCTTCCTTCCTCTCAGCTTTTTTTGTTCCTTTATCTCTTTCTTTCTTTCTTTCTTTCTTTCTTTCTTTCTTTCTTTCTTTCTTTCTTTCTTTCTTTCTTGTTTTCTCTCTTTTTTCTTCCTTTCTCTTTCTTTTTCTGTCTTTTTTCTTCCTTTCTTTGTTGCTATCTCCTCTCTTTACTTCCTTCTCTCTCTTTTTTCTTTCTTTTTCCATTCTCTCTCATTCATTCTATTATTCTTTCTTTTAAAGCAAGATGAGAGAGATGATTAGTCATCTAACAAAGTTTCATGTCCTTCATAGCCCTTAAGTAGAAGTTAAATTTCTAGACATGGAAAACAGCTGGAAGAAGAACCTGGCTTAGTTACCCTGAAACATGAAATATATAAAACTCATTTTTAACTCCAAAGAACATAAATAGAAGATGGTACAGAAGCCACTGTGGTTGTTTGCCAAGCTGGGTTGCTAATAGCATTTGTGGAAAGAATTAAGCTTCTTAGCATCCATCACTTATAATTTATCTTGAAATCATTCCAGAATTAAAGACAACAAATGTAGCTCCAAATGTCATTTAGTGAACTTGTTAGTATAGGTGCTCAATATTTCTGAGGTGAAGTGTTTCCTCCTTTGCAGTTTAAAAGACCACCTGCTTTTTATTTAATGGCAAACCAATCATTCCTGGAATGAATTGGAGTATTTTTGTCGGTTGCTATGAACACCTCCAACTAAACCCTCTGTGGTGCAGACTTCTAACTTTTTTATGTTTCTTGGACTAATGGACCTGTTTCTGTTTACATGAAGGCATTGACTCAAATGTCTAGGTACAAGGATCTCTTTTGCCTCTCCTCAATTAAGACCTCATTTGAAGACCTTATTGTAGGATGGAAGCGACTTTGTGATAGTAGAGCTCAGTCTCTGGCTGGTCCTGCCTTATAGCAGAGGCTTCTCGTATGGGGTCCCAAGATTGGCTGCATATTTGTTGTCTGTGGACCAGTTGTATCATGTTCAGAGAGTTTCATCGCCTGACTGGCCTGGGGGATAAAATCTGTAGCCATGGAAACTTCTGAAGATCATTGGGTAAATTGTAGCGGTGTTATGTCAATGGAGAGCACTCACATTGCTGTAAGATATAACTAACCCCTTTTAAGGGCAAGAAAATGGCCTTCTAGGTGGACTGGAACCATAGTGTATTAGAGCTAAAAGGGGGTTTAGAGACCAACTATCACAAAACACTTATTTTGATTTTTTTTTATTTAATAGCCTTTTATTTACAGGATATATACATGGGTAACTTTACAGCATTAACAATTGCCAAACCTCTTGTTCCAATTTTTCACCTCTTACACCCCCCACCCCCTCCCCTAAATGGCAGGATGACCAGTAGATGTTAAATATATTAAAATATAACTTAGATACACAATAAGTCTACATGACCAAAACATTATTTTGCTGTACAAAAAGAATCAGACTCTGAATTATTGTACAATTAGCTTGTGAAGGAAATCAAAAATGCAGGTGTGCATAAATATAGGGATTGGGAATTCAATGTAATGGTTTTTAGTCATCTCCCAGAGTTCTTTTTCTGGGCATAGCTAGTTCAGTTCATTACTGCTCCATTAGAAATGATTTGGTTGATCTCGTTGCTGAGGATGGCCTGATCCATCAGAACTGGTCATCATATAGTATTGTTGTTGAAGTATATAATGATCTCCTGGTCCTGCTCATTTCACTCAGCATCAGTTCGTGTAAGTCTCTCCAGGCCTTTCTGAAATCATCCTGTTGGTCATTTCTTACAGAACAGTAATATTCCATAATATTCATATACCACAATTTATTCAGCCATTCTCCAACTGATGGACATCCATTCAGTTTCCAGTTTCTAGCCACTACAAAAAGGGCTGCCACAAACATTCGTGCACATACAGGTCCCTTTCCCTTCTTTATAATCTCTTTGGGATATAATCCCAGTAGTAACACTGCTGGATCAAAGGGTATGCACAGTTTGATAACTTTTTGAGCATAGTTCCAAACTACTCTCCAAAATGGTTGGATTCATTCACAACTTCACCAACAATGCATCAATGTCCCAGTTTTCCCACATCCCCTCCAACAATCATCATTATTTTTTCCTGTCATCTTAGCCAATCTGACAGGTGTGTAGTGGTATCTTAGAGTTGTCTTAATTTGCATTTCTCTGATTAATAATGACTTGGAGCATCTTTTCATATGACTAGAAATAGTTTCAATTTCTTCATCTGAGAATTGTCTGTTCATATCCTTTGACCATTTTTCAATTGGAGAATGGCTTGATTTTTTATAAATTAGAGTTAATTCTCTATATATTTTGGAAATGAGGCCTTTATCAGAACCTTTGACTGTAAAAATATTTTCCCAGTTTATTGCTTCCCTTACAAAACACTTATTTTGAAGAAGGAAAGACTGAGGGCCATAGTGGGATGCATCATGTCCCAAAGCTTAAAATTAACTGGTGGAAGAATTGGGGCTATCAAAAGGTTAAGAGATTCAAAATGGACTCTTGCCAGTCAAATTCCAGACTTAAGACTATAAAGAAAGGAAGTTATGCCAAAGTAAGAATGATGGACTGGAGATGGAAGGAGATTGAAAGAAACTCCCAGTCATAGTGAGAGAGATGAAATGATGGAAGATTCTTCAATGGAAAGACCTAGAACTGTCTTGAAGAAACAGCCTGGAATAATGAAAGGAATGTTTGATTTGAAGGCAGAGGATCCGAGGTAGAATTCTTATTCTCCCACTGAATACTCCTCAGGCCTTAGGTAAAGGTCACTTTACCTTTCCTGATTTCAGTTTCCTCATCTGTAAAATGACTTCTAAAAATCACTGGACTTCTAATCAGGAAGACCTGAATTCACATCCTCCTCAATTGTATAAAACCACTTGACCACTATCAGCCTCAGTTTCTCCATCTGTCTCTTGACTCTAAACTTATGATTCTATGAATAGATGACCTTTGAGATTTTTTTAGCTTTATGAACCAGTCCACTGTCCTGATCACTGTATTGCCTCTCTATTACACATAAAATCACTGACCAAAGATACTTGAGGGAAAATTACTTTCACCTGTTTTAGTAAACAGTAGAGTCTAGAAGTAGGTTATGAAGCATGCTGTATATTCTCTTGGTGCACAGGGAATGGGAAATTTTTCATTTCATACTTCATTGACACCATGATACAGAGATCCCGCAAAATCACTCAACTTTAAAAAGAGCAAATGAAACTTAAATGTTCTTTTACTATTTCTGAATTTTCTTTGGTGTCTGAGAGTAGACACATTGGGCAAGCCATATGGTTCATTTTTTTCTCCATTTTACTTTTAGAGAAAAGATGTTAAAAAGGGGAAACATTGAACTGGACAAGGTCTGCCTTGTGTCAAAAAGCTTTCAGTATAGTATTCTTTGGTGGAGAGACCTGAAGACTGACACTTGAAACTGGAAGCAAATTCAGTTATGTTTTTACATTCTCAAGAGAGAGAGGATGTAGTGATAATATTCTTAAAATATATATAAATAAATATATTACTCACAGTGTTGTGAATTAAGCCATTTGGCATATGGAGCATTAGCATTATTTAGTATTGGAATAAATCCTCCAATTTGTAAGTTCATAGATTTAGAGGCAGAAAGGACTTTAGAAATTGTATAGTTCACTTCTCTTATTTACAAAAGAAGGAACTGGTATCCCTGAGGTCACACAGTGAGTTGCAAAGCTGGACCTGGAACCTGGGTCTCTTGACAGCTTTCTGCCCTTAAGTATTTAATCTTATAATTTTATAAATTATATGTAAAATAATCTTATAAAAATTAGATGTAAGTCCCCCAAACTTTACTTCATTCAATATTCTTGACTTGGAAACAAAATGGTGATTTCCTGAGAAATTCCTAGGCATTTGGGAGAATCATCACTCTATTGTCAAATAGGACACAATTCAATTTGGCAAACATTTACTACAAAGTATTTACTACATACAAGGCCTTGTGCCAGACAGGTGCTGGGGGAGATAGGACTATAAATAGGACCATTCACAGATCTTACGCTTGAAAAGTAGAGATTATATTAGAAATTTTATGGTCTAAAAATGTTAATGAATGTCTTATACACATCCATCTCTGAGAATTGTGAGAAAATGTGCTATTATCCAAAAACAAGTTGAGATTGTATACATGGTTTTTGTGGAAGAGAAAATTCACATTTCTTTATTCATGTATACAAATACAAATTTTCATTACGATGTCTAGTACCCAAAGTTATAGTTGGTATAAATGTATGGCTGAGAATGTATTTTTAAAGGAAGTCAAACATTAAATGTGTCATAGAGATAAGTGGTACTTGTCAATTGGTTGGAAAACCCACTTGTCCCTATCATAGAGAGAATAGGATCTGACTTCTGCCTGCAAATGGGGAGGCACAGGTGATGAGAGGGTGAGAAGGGAAGAATGTGGTAGAATGGGAATTGACTTTAGAAATGGGAGACCTAGGTCTCCCACCATTGGCATGTATGATCTTGAGACACTGGATGAGTCTTTTCATCTCTCTTGACTTCCATCTCCTCCTCTGTGAAGTGAGTCAGGATCCTATGAAATGTCAAGTAAGATTGGGAGGCAGAGTTCTTAGAAGAGAAAAAGTGATAGAAAAGAAATGGTGATGGGTAACAAGTGGAGATAAGGCCTGAAAGGTACTTCCTGTGTCAGTGAGAGATATCCAACAGCATATGATGTTTTTGTACCAGCAGATTGGAATAGGGTTTAAAATGTGTTCTGACTGGTTTGCTTGGTTAGATATTTGGATCATAGATTTAGAGTTAGAAGGAACCTTGAAGATCTTCTAGTTTAACTGTATCATTTTACAGATTAAGAGACTACTTCATACACTCAACAGTTTAGCCAAAGCAGTCCTCCTGCTGTTTCTTGTTCACTTGGCTGTTACATGTCATTTGTTATCTCCCCCCACCCCCGCCGCCTCCGTCTTTGCCCAAGCTGTCCTCAATGCCAGGTATGTATATTCCCTCCTCATAAGATTTCCAGAAGGGGTCAGTTTCTACACGAGGCCTTCCCTATCCCTTGTTCCCTAATCTTCATTTGTGCTCTCAATTATTTTGTATTTCCCTTACTTACTTATTTGCATGTAATTGTTCCATACCAGTAGATTGTCAACTCCTTGAGAGCAGCAATTACTGTTGTTGTCTCTGTTGTCTCCCTTTGAAGTCTTTGTATTCTCCTTATCTATCACAATGTCTGAAATAGAGTTTAGTGGCCGGTGTATTTAGACATTTTCTCAAAGTGATGGCAATTCTTTATTCTTCAAAGAATTCCAGTAATGAAGATCTGAAGAAAAATATTTTCAATCAGTGAATGGAGGTAAGGAAACCAGATAGAAGACGTACTGAAAAAATCCAAGAGAGGGTTACTAAGAGGCCACGTAATGGGATTTGAATAGGAGAGAATAATGTGTATGAGAAATATCATAGAGGTGGAGTAAATGGGATTTGAAAATTAAGGTACAGAGTGAGTGAGAGGAAGGAATTCAGAATCATTCTGATGTATAGAGCCAAGAAGAGTGAAGAAATATGGTTATACAAGTACCAAGGATGCCCACACAAGGGATTGGCTTGGGCAAGAAGATATGATGAGTTTAATTTAAGACACTTTACGTCTGCAGCTGGGGAGACCAATCCAGATGGAGTTGTAAAGGGTGTATGGCAATGTGGTGCTGAGATGAACTGGGTGGTTCAGAACAGAATATTCTAGTTGGGTATCAGATTTCATAGTGTCAAGAATCTTACTGCTGTTTACAGTTTACCTTGATTTGATCCACTGCCTTATGTGTATGGCCCAATTCTGAATATGGGCTGGTGCGCTGCTCTAAGCACAACCTTTTTGTCCTCGTTCTAGGTATTTCCCAGACCCTAAGTACATCTTCCATCTCCATGGTATTTCTTTGGCTCCTTGGGGTCAGGCTTTTCTTATTTACACTCTCCCAATACCCTCAGTCCCAGTTCCAATGGAGAACTAATTAAGTTCTGTGATCTCTTGTTTGTTTTATTCTGCTTTCAGGAGATCACTTTTAAAGAGAAATGAGACCTTTTGTAAACTTTTTTTTTCAAAGAACAGCTAATTTCCAAATTAATTATCTTGTTAGAAAAAAAGAAAGTTTCCTAACTTTGAATGGCTTCTCTCTCTTATTTTCTATGACAGTGTTTAATAGTTTAAATATCTATCAGAGCTTAAACATAAATAACAATGCTAAAAACAGTTTAAGACCTTTTAATTGACATGGCTCTGAAGCAGCCTCATGACTTAATTAGAGACACTGGGGAAACACCAGGAGGGTACAGAGAGAGAAAAGGGGTAATAGTAGAAAGGTACTAGAGAAGTCTGTATTTTCCACACTGAGATGATATGTGACACCTTCAAACAAGAACATTTCATCTGAACTAGGCTGGGATTGATACTTCTATCAGATGACAGTTTTTGTTCTAGGCCCAATTGGACCAGACTTGGAACAGGAGGTGATATACTACACATATGCTTCCCATTCTTTGAAGTTTTCATATACTTGTTTTTTTTCCCCTGGTTCTATGACAGAGTCAGAATACACTGTACTTTTAATGAAAGTGGAAAAAAGAACTATATGTTGCCACTGATTCTGTGCTGCAAACTCCTGTTGAAATCAAGTAGTGTAGTCATATTTCTTCATGAACAAAACTTGGCACATAGATGTGTAATCTGTCACATGGCCTGTTCCCATCCAAAGAAGGTGTTTGCCAAAAAACTGAAAACCATATGGAAATGTACATGTGTCTTGATTCTCTCCTAACACTTTATGAAGAATATTTTTTACCCTTTCATAGTCACTTTTTTCAATCAGTGCAGCCAAAATTTTGGCTAAACAAAACTCAGAGTTCCCATATTTAGGTGCCAGATTGGCATTTCGGCTTAAACAAAGGCAAAATGTCATGTGCATAAATAAGAAAGAGTTAATTAGGCACCGGCGTTTCTAAAGATGGCCTCCAACAGCAAGAATTAGCAACACTCTTGCTTGATATTTAAATCTGTTGGAAAATTTAGTTGCTTGATTTGAGGAAGTAAAGTCTCAACCACTGGGGGTTACATCAATTTCACATAAACATTTGAATTATGATTCATTTATCTGAACCAAACCCAGATGTGAAATATCTTAAAATAGTTATTTAATGTGCAGAATATATGATTCCTGGGGTGCAGAAATGATTGCCATTAATGATTTACACAGTACAATGAACTTAGTTCTTAAACTTGCTGGTCTGAAGACAGCACTTGTATAATTTTTCCTAAGGAAGACACCAAGGAATATGATTTTTATCTGTTTCCCATAGGTTTGAATTGAGTCTCCCTGTGTTCTCTTCCTGACCTGGATGGAAATTGCCCCAAGGGTGCTGTAAATATGGGAGGGAATGGGTAAGGAAGCTTTCTCCCCATGCAGGGAGGAGTTAAGCAGAAAATTATAGCTGGTTTATAGAGTCTGCTTTGGTTCAGATGAAACAAGCAGAGGCATAGCTAGGAATTTTTTTCACCTAGGGCAAGAACAGTTTGGGCAGGTAGTATGACGATAAAGTAGATAGTCTGATTGATGGCTACATTCAGGTTGGGAAGAGGGAGTGATCTATCCTAGGAACCCATGGGGTAGGGGAAAAGGGATGGCAGGCCTTGAACCCTTTTCCATCAGTAATACATGGCAGGTGGAGCCTTTGACATCAGATTTGGGAAGGAAGGCACATGCCCTCTCAGGAAGCATGCCCCTTAGATGCTGGCACTGGGGATGAAGTTGTCTTTCCCTTGAGAAAGTTCTTTCACTCAATAAGTAAGTACATTGGTAACTGCTCCCTTGGGGAGGGGAGGGAGGGAAGTTGCTTTAATTCTTTCAAGCCACTAGAAAGGGCTTTTATGAAATTACATCAATTAGGGCACTGAATAAATGTCCTTTGTAGCCTCTTAAAAACTCCTCCATTTTCTTCTTTTTCGCTCTTGTTCTTCTCTTCTCCTCTCCTCCATTTTCTTCTTCCTCCATCCTCCTCTTATTTGTGCTCTTCATCTCAGTATCCTTAATGCCAGGTACCCACTGAGCTATGTAAGTTCCAGATACTATGGAATGAAATGCATGTGATTTCTTGAGCCTTTCTCTTCTGCTTTCAACCCAGTATGCTCCATAGAGGCAGCCGCTGCTTGTTTCTGATTCTTTGGTATGTAGAATCACAGCGATTTGCAGAAGACATCTAGATGCCTCAGCTAAGCAGACCTTAGTGCCACATCTCTCTTATATAATGTCTTACGTGCATGTCCTCTTATCTCCACTCATATATCTACCTACCATGCCAATTAATGACTTCATCACCTCCTACACCCATCCTTTCATTTGTCTCCCTCCTTTACATCTCTCCCTCATTCTAGTTCATTTGGCTCCAATAATCTTAAAACCCTTTGCAACCTAGTCTTCTTAAATTCTTCTCCCTTCTATATCCACTGGGATCTGGCCATGCAGACCTTCTTACAGTTCCTTTACACAACATTGCGTCTCCTGACTCTGGCTGTCTCCCATTATTGGAATGGGAGCGAGCTCCTCCTCCTCTTTACCTCTCTACCTCGTGACCTCCAAGGCTTCCTTCAGGATTCTTGCTAAATCCCATTGTAAGCAGCAGATCTTTCCCTGTCCGTTCTCCCATCCCATTCCCCCTTCCTTGATACTTTCCTTCTGAGGTTATCTTCCATTTGTACTGTATTTATCTTATTTACATATACATATTTATTTTTATGTTGTCCTTCTCCTCCTGGCTTTGTTCCTGTTTCCCAGTTGTCTGAACCATCCTGTCTTCTCTTAGAACTTCCTCCAGTGCCTGGGGCCTCTTTAATCTGGAATATACAACCGTTGCTTGTGTTTTCATAAACTGAAAAAAGTTTATTTATAAGGCATACCCTATTGTCTCTTGGGGAGTTCCTGCAGAACTCTCAATTTTCTGTATATGTAGGGGGAAGTTGGTATTAATTCCCCTTCTGATGCCATCCCTGGCTTCCAGACTTCAAACCCTTCCCTTGTGCCAGGTACCTTCCTTTCTTCTTCACTCATTTCTTTGAATTTCAGCCTTTATTTGCATGCTATTTTCTCTATGAGAGTATATTTTTGAGGGCAGGTAATGCCTTTGTTTTTGTTTATTTTCGTATCCCTAGCACTTAAGCAGTGCCCGACACATAGTAAAAGTTTAATAATTTTTGTTAACTGACAAATATGATAGATGGACATAGGTTTGTCATCCATGGGAGTGATTTTCTTCAGTTGCTAAGACAATGACTAATCCCTTCACTTGGTTCTGACTAGGTTACCTTCAGCATGTAGAAAAAGAGTGGATATTTTCACAGTTATAGAAACTGAGGCAGAGAAGGACACCAGAGAAATTGTATCAGAGATACAGAGTTAGTAACTTAATTAGTGCTAAAATTCACTACTCTTGGAGTTAGTTGTTTAGCCTGTTGGTCAAGTTTGCATTTCTTAGAGGTAATAGTCTTTGTTATGTTAAGGTCATGTCTTTCTTTGGGTTTCAAAAATCTATCCAAGTAATCAGCGAGACTGAAGCAAAATACAATCTTTACCATTGAGGACTTGATCTGTTACCTAATTTGTGTAGTCATAAGTTTTTATAAGTTGTTTTACTGAACACAGCCTCTATTATTTATGTGCCAAAGTGAAAGTATAATTTTTCATGGTGGACCCAAAATATATTAGATGTGTGTGTGGTGTGCATATGTACACATGCATACCACACACATGTGCTTTTCCTTTTCTACCCGCTTGCCAGCATCAGTATTATTTGATTATTCTGTTATAAAGATTACTCTTGGGGTAATGATAAAAACTGTTGATTTTTAGAGATTGATGATGTAGAAACTCAGTGCTTTTGTCATTCCAAATGGATTCCAAGTCACACTGTGATTTTCACCACATAGAATCCCCTGTTACAGATGACTGAAATATCATATGCTTTTGTGGTTGAAAAAGTTGGTCTATTAATGGACACATACAAACTAGAATGAGTATGACCTTACTTTCCGAAGTCTGGCCAATTGAAGTGATTGTTGCCTTTTAATAAAAATTCTTGTCATTCTAAGTCTTCAAAATATAAGAAAGTATGCTTTAATCCATTATACATTATTTCAAGTTCTGTTAGGGACCCAGTAACTTGAAGTCAAGAAGCCCTGATTTCAAGTTTGGTCTTAGACACTTAATAGCTGTGTGACAAGTCTGGGAGGTAGATGCTGTTATTATCCTTCACCTCCCCAGGTTGTCGTGAGGAGCAAATGAGATAATAATTGTAAAGTGAATGGCACAGTACCTGGCACAGTGTAAGTGCTTTATAGATGTTAGCTATTTTTAAGATCATTATTGGTTTACTAGCAGCTTAATTATACAAGAATTTTGGTCTTTGTTAGCTATGTAATGATTCTAAGCTAACCCTTTTACTGGCAACTTAACTTTAAAATTTAGCATTGGGACAGAAAAAGGGGTTAATATGGCTGCGTTGCATGAAATATATGTAACTGAAGGATTTTGTGTGAGAAGCAAGATGATTTTAAAGGCACTTGGGAAGTGATTTTCAGAATCTTGAAGATGAGAAGATTGTCTTAGAAGGGAAAAGATATCAGATAGCATTATTGACAGCAGAGAAGACATCAGGACCTTCCAGCTTAGGAGATTGTCTTCTCACCTGTATATATACTTCATGAAAATTTTCTGCACATGCATGAAAGATATATTTAATACAAGCATGAGAAGGGAATTGGCAGGGTTTGCAGAATTTTTTAAGAGCAATCACAGACTGAATAGTGTAAAGAATATGAACTATTAGAAGTTATATCTTATTGTTTGTTGACTTGTGAAAAAATGTTTGACTCAGTAGAGCAAAATTTCAACCTTGACATGTCTCTTTAACTCCAGTTTCTCCCATGTATACTATTTTAAAATCATACAGACTCACTAGTAGAAACAATTACAAAGACAAATTTGTCCAATGATGTCCTAAGCATTGATGAAGTCTTGAAGGTTTTTTAAAAAATATAAATCCCAAATAAAAGGATTTCTTATTGATACTGAGGCTCTCTAAATGATTCTATTTACAAATAACGCTGTATATTGTGCTCCAGAAAATAGTAAAAATTTCCCAGTGCAATCCACAGTAATTCAAAAAAAAAAAGCAGTCTAACAAAAGATCTAATATATCAAGGAAAATGATGAAAAGTGATAGGGACAAAGAGGGAATAACAATTCCAGATTTCAAACTATAGAATAAAGCAGCAATCATCAAAACTATTTGATATTAGTTAAAAAATTGGGTGAGATTGATGAAGCAGACCAGTCAAGGAACAATCAAAGATGTCAACAATCAATGTTGGAGGGGTTGTGCGACCACTGACACACTTAATACACTGTGGGTAGAGCTGTTAACTGGTACTATGTGTTGGAAAACAATTTGGAATTATGAAAATAAAGTGATTAAAATTTCTATAGTCTTTGACCTAGAGACTCATACCTTATTCCCCAAGGAAGGCATTAATAAAAGAAGTTGTCATATATGTCAAAATATGTATAGTGACATCTTTTTAATGTTAGCAAAAATTAGAAACAAAATATCTGCTCATAGATTGGAGAGTGGCTAAACAAACTGAGATACATTAAAGCAATGGAATATTGCTGTACAGTAAGAAATGACACTTGCAATGAATACAGAGAAGCATAGAGAGAGGTGCATGACTTGATGCAGAGTGAAGTAAGCAGAGTAAAGAAAGTACTATATACAGTAATTATAGCAGTGCAAATGAAAAGAACAAATACATATGCAAAAATAAAAAAAATGAATGTAGCCAAATTACAAAGATCAAGTACAACTCAAAAGAAGAGATATGAGAGAACACCCCTACACACTATGTGTAGTATGTGTACACACACACACACACACACACACACACACCTTTTCATGAAAGGGGAAGGTTTAGAGGTGTTGCACATTACACGTGTTTTTTTTTTCAATTTTTCTCAAGGTATCGATAGACTATATTGATTTTCCTCTCCTTTTTCTTTCTGTTTTTTCTTAAATAGTTTGTTATATGATATATCTCTCTGAGATTAGGAGAGCACTACCAAGGAAAATTATGGTCATGTAGAAAAAAAGATATCAACAAAAACTTATTTTAATGGATAAAAAGTTGCCTGATTTGAGGTAGCCTGACTGAATTGTCTCAACAGCCCCCTTCAAACATATTTAAAATAATAACTCAAGTCAAATTTTGGAGTGGCAGACTCAACAGAAAGTCAGGGTGAGGCATTTTTTCCAGCCTAAGAAAACTTAAGAGGTTGATAGGAAAATTTGTGGATGGTTGCAAGCCTGTCTCAACAATATCAATAAAGTTAAACTGCTTACATTCCTATATGAGAATAAGATACATCTAACTCCTAAGAAGTTTATCATTATTAGGCAGTTAAAAGTAGTTTTCATAGACAGAAGACATGTATGTGAGTCAATTATGTTGAAATGATATCCAAAAATCCCCGAAGGGGTGAGAAAGAGGAATGTTTTGGGAGGAGGAAGGAAAAAGTATAATGAGAAAAATTTTGAAAGAGGCTTATAAGGATCAGCTTCTACAAGGAAGGTGAAAATGGAAATGGTAGGCAATGCTTGAATCTCATTCTTATGGAAATTGGTTCCAAAAGGGAAATATACGTACACAGTTGAGTACAGAAATATAACTTACCTAATAAGGAAAAGGAGGGGAAAGGAATCAGTGATATGATAATAAAAGGGAAGATGGATTAAAGGTGGCAGTGGTCAGAAGCAAAATAAACTTTTGAGGAGGGACAGGATGAAGAGAGAGAAAACAAGAAGTAGAAGATAACTGGATGAAGGGAAATACACAGTTAATAATCATACCTATGAGTATGAATGGCATGAGCTCACTCATAAAATAGAAACATATAACAGAATGGTTTGTAGACTAGAATCCAGCAATATGTTGTTTATAAGAGACACATTTGAAACAGAAAGATACACATAGAGTTAAAATAAATGATTGCAGCAGACTCTAATATGCTTCAGCTGAAGTTTAAAAGGCAAGGGTAGCCATCATGATCTCAGACAAAATAAAAAAAACAAAAATAGACCTAATTAAAAGAAATAATTAGGGTAACTTCATTTTGCTAAAATACAATAGATAGTAAAGTGATATCAAAAATTTTTACAGCGTTTTCATTTCTTGGATATATACTGAGCATAGAATAAATTTATAAAACATAAGTATGGAGAGTCAAATTTATAAAAATATGAGCTGTTCCCCAATTGATAAATGGTCAAAGGACATAAATAGGCAATTTTGAGAAGAAAGCAAAACTATTTGTAGTCAGATAAAAAAGTGTTCTAAATCTACTAGTGATTAGAAAAATGCACATTAAAACAACTTTGAGGCACCATCTCAGACCTATCAGAAATATCCAGTGATATAGGGGATGATGGAAAAATAGATACATTAATGAATTGTTGTCAGAGTAGTGAAGTATAAAAGGGCTATAAATCTGTGCATATCATTTGATACAACTAATACCACTACTAGATCTGTATCCCAAAGAGGTTAAAGAAAAGGGAAAAGTACCTATATATCCAAAAATATTTATAGAAATTCTTTTTGTGGTGGCAAAAAAAAATTGAGGGGAAACTCATCAATTGGGGAATGGCTGAACAAATCATGGCATGTGATTGTAATGGAGTACTTTTGTGCTGTGAGAAATGATTAGGGGAGTGATTTCAAAAAAAGATGGCAAGAGCTACATAAACTGATGCACAGTTAAGTGAAAAGAATGGGGAGATCTTTGTGCATAGTAACTTTTTTTGCACAGTTACCGTAATATTGTAATGATGATCAACTGAGAAAGACTTGGCTACTCTGATCAATACAATGTTCCAAGACAATTCCAAAGAAATCATGATGAAAAAATGATATCCACCTACAGAGAGAGAAATGATGAACTATGAATGCAAATTGAATATAATTTTCTCACTTTATTTTCTTGCTTTTTTTGTCATTACAAAGTTATTTGGAAGTTGGAGGAAGTTCCTTTGGGAAAAAAATAGACCTCATTCTAAAGGTCAAAGGGTATGCACAGTTTGATAGCCCTTTGCACATAGTAGAAATTTAAAACAATGTTTAAAAATAATTAACTTAAAAATATACAATGTTCTAACCATTCAAGCTGGTAAAACAAGGTGGATGAAAAATGAATATTGCCCAGACATGTATGAACATCTGTTGACTGAGTCATCTATATGTGTATCTTGGAGAAATGTATCTGGAAAGAAGGAGTATATATGACTGCTACCTTAAAGAGAATCATACAAGCTAGGGTCCTTTAATGGAAATCACTAATTTTTTATTCCTTCCATGATAATTCTTTATGAATTCACAGGATGCTAAAGAAGTAAATAATTAGATGAAGCATTCAAGTGCACAAACTCTCTTTTATATTAACTCAACATCCTTTCTTTCTGGAAATAATTTCCTTCAGATATTCTGAACTGTATTCTAAAAGTATTTTCCTTTGCATAGGCCTTTTTCCTGCTTTCTTCTTTTGCTGGCTTTCTCTCCCTTTACGGATTTTTTTTTTTTTTTTTTTTTTGCTGAGGCAGTTGATGTTAAGTGTTAAGTGTCTGAGAACAGATTTGAACTCAGGTCCTCCTGACTTCAGGGCTGGTGCTCTATCCACTGCGCCACCTAGCTGCCCCCTTATTGACCTTTTAATGAAAAATTTTATGCTCAAAATGAAGGAGAGACTCTCATAAGTGAAGAGTATTAGAACCAGTATAGATCATTTTAGTATGAATTTCTGAAGCATTGTCTTTATGATACCAAAATGAAAAAAAAGAGAAAAATTTAGTCATCCTGGTTATTGAGTAATATTGAAGATGGTCAAAAGGAGGTGGCAAGAGCTGTCTTGGCACAAATCAAATAATCAGGGTGGGGTAACTTGGGTTTTACTTATGGGTGCTGAATTTAAAAGGCACTTTTAACATTTGTAGATACTCAGCAGCACAGAAACAATATATCTTAATACATAGGAAGGAACTGTATAGTATATAAACTTTGCATCTCCATTAACATATAATACAGCAATTGGCACATAACACTAAATATTCAATACATGAATAAATGAATACCAGGATACCAACTTTTCAGCATTACAATGATGTACACTATATAAAGAATATACATAAAGACAGTACTATTGTCTACAGAGAAAAATATAGAGACCTTTCCAGTATGTCATATTCTAATGCTAGTTGCTTACATTATAAATTAAAGGGTTGTTAAATGACTCATTGTAACAATATATTTTGTTAGGTCTTAAATTCGCTGATGCTGATGCTTTGCACATAGCTTGGCAGCCTTGGGTGAGAAATCTTGTTTCTATAGGTTGAGATTTATAGATGAGCCTAAAAAAATGGGAAGATAAAGATTAGTAGCTCATTTGTTTTAAGTCAGCTCAGACTGAGTAAAGAGTGAATAGTTATTGATGATCATTTATCTCCAACTATAAAAAAGTCATTACAAGGTTATCTGGAAGTTGGAGGAAGCTCCTTTGGAAAAAAAATAGACCTTATTCTAATGAAAAGGACAAGTATAACATATTTTTCGTGATATATGATAATAGAAAAATATCAAGTACAAACTGTGAATGTTATTACATTTCTACCCATTTCACTCTTTTGGGGCTAACTTGGAAAATGTACTTTGTCCACATCAATAAATATGTATTTCTCAGTTCAAAGAAATGAGTAAAAATTGTGATTATACTTTAAATAGCACCAATTTATTCATCAGAGTTATTTCTCAAATTGATGGATTTATGATCTCATTCATCTGAGTACTCTCTTCAGTGATACAAATCACAAAGCATTAATGCCTTTCCATCCTGTATAATCTTTGTTGACGTGTGCCCACTGATCCTTCTCCGAGACCCACTGAACCTGTTGCGGGCCTTCCTCTAGTTTTCATGGCATTGCTTTGAGACCAGTGAGGCAAATGGGCTATCTAATAGTTACCACAACCTTTCACTGTATGACTGTTTGTACATCTCTCTCCTTATATCTTTCACATTGTTTCTTTGGTGTAGTTCTTGGTTGATATTGTGTGGCAGCCTGCTGGCATCTACCACGTGACTTTTTATTGCCTTCTGGGTGACCCTTAACTTTAATTCTTTGGAAACTAGAATTCTGCAGCTCTCAATTGCACATCAGATATACTGTTTTTGAAAAGACACGTTTGAAGAGAAATTTGTGAGCTGTTTTGATTTGCATTTTTCTTATTTTTGGCAGTTTGGAGTGGTTTCTCATATGGCTGTTAACAATTTGCAATTCTTCTTTTGAGAAGTCTTTGTTCATATCTTTTGAGCATTTACTTTTTTGGCTTTTGGTCATGTTTTAGTTTTTGTCTATATATCTTAGTTGTCAGACCCTTTTCAAAGATTATTTGATATAAAGATTTCTTATAACTAGCCACTGTCTTATCCTCTTTCCATTGATTTTGTTTGCACAAAAGTTTTTCAATTTACCGTAATCAAAATTTTCTGTTTTATTTTTTGTAATTGCATCTGTTCCTTTTTTGGTTAAAAATGCACCCTTCAATCAGAGCTGTGAAAGGTATCTTATCTAGTTCTTTTCTAATATTTTTATGGCATGACCTTTAATATTGAGGTCACATTCATTTTTTTATTGTAGCGTATTGTATAATATGATGGTCTTTGATCCAGAGATTCCACTGGTAGGAATCCACTGCTAGGACCTATCCCAGGTAGGTCAAAGACAAAAATATTTATGCTAACATGTTTTGTGGTAGCAAAGAATTGGAAACAAAGTAGATGCCCGTTGACTGGGAAATGGATAATCACATTGTGTATAAATGTAATGCAATAATATTATGCTGTAAGAAACAATGAATATGACAAATAGAAGCAGGGGGTGACAAATGAACTGAAACAGAACCAGGAAAGTGATATATACTATGACTACAACAACATAAATGGAAAGAACAACCACACAAAACAATTGAAACTGTATAAGGTACAATTATAAGCTTATTTTTTCCCTACCTATTTGAAGAAGTGTGTGGAAGGGGGAATGGCTGTAAGAAGATGCATATAATAGGATCAGAACTGAAAGGAAATTCAGAGATTGTCGATGCCACCTCTCTCATTCTACAGTAAAGGAAACTGAGACTTTGATTGCTTAAGTGACTTGTCTAAGATCACACAGCTAGTAAAAGTCTGAGGTAGAATTTGAACCATCTCCCTGATTCTGATAACTGTTCTCAATTCAAACTACATGGCTGACTTCCAGTGTGATGGTAGATTTTTTCACTATCTTAATTAGTTTTGATGATCTGCTTTTGCAAGGGATGTATGTCTGAGGGGGGAGAGAGAGATGTGGGGAAATGTAAGGGATGAAAAAAACTGATGTCAGTAAAACATTTATGAAATAAATATTTTAAAAGATGGGCTTTTGTTTCAGGAAGAAGCTTAGTGAAATAAGAAGTATACTCACCAAAGGTACTCACCATTGTACTGGACAGTGTTCACTACAGATGCCAAATGGAAGAAGGATTCCCTTGGGATAGCGATGCCATGCAGATGCTCTTATTATAGATGTCTTTCTGCTGATTGCATAAAGCTTCAGTGTATTTCAGATTCTTCTTCAATATATTTCAGAATCTAACTTTTCACCCTGGAAAAATATGATAGCCAGTATGTACTTATAGTTAGATGACTTAAATATTTACATGTGTTTCTGTTCATATAGCATTTATCATGTTGTCAGAGACCTTTCAGTAGTGAGTCTCTGGTTCAAGGTATGGACATTTTGATTAATTTTCCCATAATTCCAAATTATTTTTTTCCAGAATGGTTAGACCAATTCACAGTTCTGTCAACAGTATATGTCTTCCTATTTTCCCATAGCCCCTCCAACTTGACTGTTTCCATTTTTACCAGTTTCCAGGGCATAAGGTGAAACTTGAAAGGTGAGAGGTGAATAAACCATTTAACCCACTTAAAGGCAGTAATTAGATTGTAAGTCTTGATAGATTTATCAGGAAAGCATAGGATAAGGGAATAAACATGTATATGTTTATTATACTTTGTGCGAGAAAAGGTACTAAGTTCATATCTTGATTGGATTGCTCAAATTTGTAGATGTGAACAGGAAACAATCAAAAATGTCAGAATTATAGACAAATGCAAAAGATCCACAGAAGAAATGATATGAAATTAACAAGAGTTTTTTCATATTGACTGAAGAAATATGGTTATGTCCAGTGAGTCATCTAATGAAAATATCAAGCCAGTTTAGGTCTAAGAGATTTTGAGGGTCTAGCAATAGAGAAAAAGGAAGGAGGACATTATAGGCTGAATGAAGAAGTATTGGAAATCTGGAGGCAGTCAACAAAATGAAGAAGGTAAGATAGTTTTAGCAGAGAGAAAGAGAATAAAGAGGGCCACTAGCCCTATAATCACCCCTTACTTCAGGGACTAAGGGAAATCTATGAAAAGGTCTTCTCTTTCTTCAACTTCCCTTCCTGATGATGGTCTATTGACAGATATTGTAATATACTCTGCTACTTCTGTACCCTAATTTTCCAGTCATCTGATATTTGTCTCAACCACAAAGAGGTCAAGTGTTAGCACAAGATAAATATAAATGTAAGTTATGGAAGAGAGGCAAACCTCTACCTAAATGTTAGGAATTTTCCTAGACTGGGGTGATTGTGACTTCACTACTAATGCTTCATTTACTATAAACTCTCAAAGCAGTAGAGGAGGGAACCATGTGAATCTTAGGGGATGCCAGGCACAAAACAAACTAATAATTATAATAGTATGTTACATACCTTTTTCTTTTTTAAAAAATAATTTAAAACATTTTAAACTTAAGCATAAAATAAAAAGAGAAAAAAAATAGCCATATATACAGCAGACCATAATAGAAGATTCAATGTAGAATAATAAATTTCCTTTTCCAGAAAACATCTATAATAAACAATACATATTGTTTTAAAATCTGCCCAACTATTCTTTGTTTCCTTGTTGATTTTATTTTTTCTGCTGTACATTTTTTATTTTATCCCTCCCCTGCAAAGGCTACAATTAACCTTGGATATCTATCTGTCTACACACACACACACACAAACACACATACATAGATATAAACATACACATACCCTAATACAATGGTTCTAAAACTTTTGTTCTCAGTATCTTCATGTTGTTAAAAAAAAAACTATCTAGGATCTGGTTAAAGAGTTTTTGTTCACATGGGTTATATTTATAGCTATTAACTATATTAGAAATAAAAATAATTTTTAATTTGTAGACCCTCTGAAAGGGTTTCAGAGACCCCCAACAATTCTTTGGACTACACTTTGAGGACCACTGCACTAATATATAGATAGATAGATAGATAAGGCAGCACTATTTTTATTTTCTCCTGTCATCTATTTCTCTGAAGGTAGATAGCATCTTCCTTCATATGCCCAAGTCTTTGACGTTTTTCTAAATTGATCAGCTGATCATTGTCAACACCACAGCAGTATTCCAACCCAATCATATTCTATTTGAGAAATTGTTTATGAAATCCTCCCCCCGTTTTCTGTATTACTGCTATTCTTGGCTATATAGGTTTTATTTATACAAGAAGATTCATATTCAAAATTATCCTTTTTTACATTTCAACAATGTCTTATGTCTGATACTGCTGGATCTACTTCCTTTACATCTTTGTTCCTTGGCTTTTTTTAAATTGCTGATCTTTTGTTTTTCCAGATGATCTTTATTATTTATTTCTAATACAGTAAAAATAATTTTGATTAATTTAAGTTGGTTGGCATGGAATAAATAGATAAGCAAGGTAAAATGCAATTTAAAAATTATATTGGCTTTACCTACCCATGAACACTAAATATTACTTCAGTTATTTAGATCTGAGTTTATTTGTATAGAAAAAGTTTTATGTTTATGTCTGACAGGAATGGTATAAAAATATTGAATAATATGGCTGATAGAGTGTAGTTTGTCTATTTTTCACTTTTGATTAGATCTATGTTAACTTTGACTTTGTCTGATATTGATTACTATCCATGCTTTTCTTACATAATAAATTCTATTTCTGCTCTTTATTTTATCTTTGTGTATATCTCTCATTTTTATAATGTTTCCTGAAAGCAACATATTTTTTAATTCAGATGCTTAATCTGTTATCTATTTTCAGTTTCTGGATAAATTTATCCCACTCACATCCTAATACAATTATTTATTGTGTGTTTTCGTTTTCCTCCTTCCTGTTTTCATCACTATCCTTGTCATCCTCTTTACCCTATCTCTCCTCCTTTCTTGGCTTTACTTTTACCCACCACCTTGCCCTCCTATTACTTAATCAATCCACCCCTTTTAAATTCCTTTATTATTCTCTTCCCCCACTCTATCCCCTTGCCTTCTTATTTATTTCTGAATTTAGAAGATATACATAATATGCATACATATGTGTGTATAGATATATATTTAACCCATTTCTGATGAGAATAAAGTTACAGCACTAACTACCCTCCCCACTACTAGCTTCTTCTGTATCAGTTTCTCTGTTTATGCATCATTTATATGAGATAATTTCTCCTTTTTTATTTCCTTGCTCTGTTTTTTTTAGAATCACCCCAAAGTACTTAGCCCAGCCTAAATCTTTCTGTCAAACTACCCAAACAATGATGATAATCATGAGAGTATTGCTAATATTTTCCTATTTATGAAGCAATTTGATTTTATTGAGTCCCTTTTAATTGATCTTTAATATTTACCTTTTATTTCTCCTAGATGTTATGTGTTGAATTCCCCCCTAAATTCTGAGGTTTTGTCACAGAAACGTGAAAGTCTTTCAGTTTGTTAAATTTCCTTTTTCTTTCTATCTTTTTTTTAAATTCAGGATTATATTTAACTTTGCTGGGTAAGTTTCCTTTGGTATTAACTCCAGCTCTATTACTTTATGGGATATAGTATTCCAGAACCTATGGTTCTTCAGTATAGTAGCTGCTACATCTTATGTAACTCTTATTCTAGCTCCATAATATTTGAATTGTTTTTTTTTTCTTGTTGCTTCCAACATTTTTTCCTTAACCTCGTAGTTTTGAAACTTGCCTTTCATATTCCTGTAAATTTTCTTCTTGGTATCTCTTTTAGGTGGTGATCATGAATTTTTTGTACTTCTGCTTTGCCTTCTTATTCTAGAATTTCAGGACATTTTACTTGACAATGTCTTGTAATAATATTGTATTAAGATTCTTTTTTTAATCTTAATTTTCAGATAGTCTGACTGTACTTATATTATTTTTCCTTGATCTGTTCTCCAGATCTGTTGTTTTTCTGATGAGATGTTTCACTTTCTCTTCTATTTTTTCATTCTTTTGATTTTGTTTTATGATTTCTTGGTATCCTGGAAAGACATTGGCTTCTCCTTGCTCAATTTTAGTTTTCAAGGAATTATTTTCTTAAGTTTTTATTTTCTATTTCAAGTTGGTTTTTATGATTTTCTTGCATTGCCTTTATTTCCCCCTAATTTTTTCTCTCTCTTATTTTATTTTGAAGTCCTTTTTAAGTTCTTCCAAGAACTGGTTTGGTACTAGGGATTATTTGACATTTCTCATTGAAAAAGGAGTGACTTTGGAATTATATGAGCAAAATTACAAAACACTTTCCACACAAATAAAATCAGATTTAAATAATTGAAAAAATATTAAGTGCTCTTGGATAGGTCGAACGAATATAATAAAGATGACAATATTACCGATTTATTTAGCGCTATACCAGACTCCCAAAAAACTATTTTAATGACCTAGAAAAAATAACAACAAAGTTCATATGGAAAAACAAAAGGTCAAGAATTTCAAGGGAATTAATAAAAAAAAAAATAAAATGAAAGCGGCTTAGCTGTACCTGATCTAAAACTATATTATAAAGTAGTGCTCACCAAAACCATTTTGTATTGGCTAAGAAATAGATTAGTTGATCAGTGGAATAGGTTAGGGTCACAGGATAAAATAGTCAATAACTATAGCAATCTAGTGTTTGACAAACCAAAAGATCTGAACTTTTGGGATAAGAATTTACTATTTGACAAAACTGCTGGGAAAACTGGAAATTAGTATGGCAGAAACTAGTGATGGACCCACACTTAACACCATACACCAAGATACGATCAAAATGGGTCCATGATTTAGATATAAAGAATGAGATTATAAATAAATTAGAGGAACATAGGATAGTTTACTTCTCAGACTTGTGGAAGAGAAAGGAATTTGTGACCAAAGAAGAGCTAGAGATCATTATTGATCACAAAATAGAAAATTTTGATTATATCAAATTAAAAAGCCTTTGTACAAACAAAACTAATGCAAACAAGATTATAAGGGAAGCAATAAACTGGGAAAACATTCTTACAGTTAAAGGTTCTGATAAAGGCCTCATTTCCAAACTATATTGATAATTGACTCTAATTTATAAGAAATCAAGCTATTCTCCAATTGATATAAGGTCAAAAGGATGTGAACAATTTTCAGATGATGAAATTGAAACTATTTCTACTCATATGAAAGGGTGTTCCAAATCACTATTGATCAGAGGAATGCAAATTAAGACAACTCTGAGATACCACTACATACCTGTCGGATTGGCTAAGATGACAGGAAAAAATAATGACGAATGTGGGAAGAGATGTGGGAAACCTGGGACACAGATGCATTGTTGGTGGAGTTGTGAATGAATCCAATCATTCTGGAGAGCAATATGGTATTAAGCCCCCAAAGTTATCAAACTGTGCATACTCTTTGATCCAGCAATGCTACTACTGGGCTTATACATAACCCAAAGAGACACTAAAGAAGGGAAAGGGACCTGTATGTGCCAAAATGTTTGTGGTAGCCCTCTTTGTAGTGGCTAGAAACTGGAAAAATGAATGGATGCCCATCAATTGAAGAATGGTTGGGTAAATTGTGGTGTATGAATGTTATGGAATATTATTGTTCTGTGAGAAATGACCAGCAGGATGAATACAGAGAGGCTTGGAGAGACTTACATGAACTGATGCTGAGTGAAATGAGCAGAACCAGGAGATCATTATATACTTCAACAACAAAACTGTATGAGGATGTATTCTGATGGAAGTGGATATCTTTGACAAAGAGAAGATCTAATTCAGTTCCAATGGCTGAATGATGGACAGAATCAGCTAGACCCAGAGAAGGAACACTGGGGAATGAATGTGGACTATTTGCATTTTTGTTTTTCTTCCCAGGTTATTTTTACATTCTGAATCCAATTCTTCTTGTGCAACAAGAGAACTGTTCGGTTCTGCACACATATATTATATCTAGGATATACTGTAACCTATTTAACATGTATAAGACTGCTTTCCAGGGGAGGGGGTGGAAGAAGGAAAGGGAAAAGTCGGAACAGAAGTGAGTGCAAGAGATAATGTTGGAAAAAATTTCCCATGCATATGTTCTGTCAATAAAAAATTATAATGAAAAAAAGAAAAAGGAGTGACTGTTAAAGCTCCATTATCTTCCTCTGACTATGAACCCAGATCTTCTCTATCCCCATAGTTACTGTCTATGGCTGGGTTCTTCTTTGCTTACTAATATTTATTTATTTATTTTTAGCAGCTATTAGTATAATCATATGATGTTCCAAGTCTTGAGGTGGGTCTTGGGGCCCAAACTTGACTTCAGCTCTTAAGCTACAATTAGGACCCCTAGCTGTACTGTGCTCTCCACCCTGGAACTGAAGGGACTCTGCTCTCCTGCAAGGCTTCACAATCAACAGGGTTCCTGCTCTTCACTATTGTACTTACCTGATATGTGCTAGCTCAGTTTCCCACCAGTCATTGCCCTGGCTGCATCTGCTTAGCACAGCTGTGCTTAGCTTTCCTCAGCAGCACTTTTCTGACTCAGCCTCCGGATATCCCCCTCCCCATTACAAAGTGAAAATTTCTAAGCTTGGGGCTGCCTCTCAACCTAGCTGCCCCCAGGGCTTGTTGTTTGTTGATTATGTAGAGTTCATCTGAAGGTGTTTGCATTTCACTGAGGCCCAGCCTCTTCCCTTAGCCCCTTGGTGATTGGGTCTTTTGTGGGGTCTTCCCCAATTGTTTTAGGGTTGAGGACAACTGCTTTACCCCACATTTATTTCTGCTGCTTTGAGGTAATACTCTTATCTTTTTTGTGGAGGAAATTTGGATAGCCAAGTTTTCTGACCTACAATGTCTTTCCTGATTCCTTCCCTTTCTCTTAATATTAGTGATTTAAAGCAGTCTTTCATACTATTGTCCATAGTTTTCCATCCTCCTTTTAAGAGCTGTTGGTTCATTTCATAAATATTTGACCTCTTAGTTTTGGGAATAATCTTTATGATTTGGGAATCTTCTTTATGAAATGGTGGCCAGTATTCCTGGCTGAACTGAATACAGTTCCCCAGAAGGATTATAAGTTACCTTATTCTGGATATCACATCTTTTTTTCTTCCACAAAACAAAAGCGTCCTGATTATTATCACAGGAATTATTGTCTAGTCATGATTCTACAATTCTGTAGTGGGGATATCAGTCTTTTGAATCTATGTAAAACTTTACATACATTCTCAGTCAATTTAAGCCTTTTAGATTCAGCCTATTCTACATTTAGATTCATCCTATTTTAGACCACAGATAATTTTGTAACCATGTTACCCAATATCCTCTCTGGCCCTTCTAGACATTTGTGACTTTGATAAGCCATTCATACTTTAAATGACTTACAAAACTGTTAAAATAGCTTAGGATCAAAGATTGGTCCCCTTTGTACTACATTAGAGACTTCCTCACTGGAAGTCTTTATTCAATCTTTTAATCAACTGAAATTTAGGTGCTGACCATGGCCCAGGCACAGTGTTAAGCGTGGAGATCTAAAGAAAGGCAAAAGATAGTCCCTTCCCTAATGGAGCTCACAAATCTAATGTGGGAATAAACACATAAGTAAATACTTATGATTATTTCTTAGGTAGTTTGGAAAGGCTATTTTTGTCAAGGTATGGGTTTGATAAGATGGTCCTTGAGCTCCCTTCCAAATTTGAGATTCTCTTAGCTTTTCAAATTAATATTGATCTTTTAATGATTACTCTTTGAAGTTGTTCATTCCCTCCTCTACTTGAAATTGATAGAGACATCAATTTGAATCTCACTTCTATTACCTACTAGCTGTCTGACTATGGGAAGGTCACCCCTCTGAGCTTTCCTCATCTGTAAAATGGGGAAAATAATGACTATAGAACACATTTATCTTTTAGGGTTATTGTGGGATTCAAGGGAGATCATATGTATAACAGTATTTTCTATACCTTAAAGTACTATATAAATATCTGGTGTTATTTTTATTTTTCAGCAAGTTCTAAATTTCCTAACGGCACTCATAATTAGCCCAAATCTTTTCACCCTGTCCATAGGGATGGCATATCAAATAATTTACTGTTATCTAGGTAGACGTCATATGCAGAATTCCCTCATGTGTCAGTCTAATTATCTTGTCATCAAAGGAGATGAATACGTGAAGAAATTTAATTAGTCATGCTGTCTTTTAGTGATTATTGTTTTTCTTTCTAAATGTTCAAAAACTATCACTTTAATGTTTTAGAAATTTACTGGAGAGAAAAGTCAGATTCACTGACCAACAATCTGTATACTTGACACTCTTGAGATCTCCATCTTTATCTTTCTTTTTTATTTTTTTATTATTATAGTTTTTTCATTTACAAAATATATGCATAGGTAATTTTTCAGCATTGACAGTTGCAAATCCTTTTGTTCCAACTTTTCCTCTCCTTTACCCCACCCCTTCCCCCAGATGGCAGGTTGACCAATACAGGTTAAATATGTTAAAGTATAAGTTAAATACAATTTATGTATACATGTCCAAACAGTTATTTTGTTGTATAAAAAGAGTCGGACTTTGAAATTGTGTACAATTAGCCTGTGAAGGAAATAAAAACTGCAGGTGGACAAAAATAGAGGGATTGGGAATACTATGAAGTGGTTCATACTCATTTCCCAGAGTCCTTTCCCTGGATGTATGAAGCTAATTCAGTTCATTACTGCTCTATTGGAACTGATTTAGTTCATTGCATTGTTGAAGAGGGCCATGTCCATCAGAAATAATCTTCATATAGTATTGTTGTTGATATATATAATGATCTTCTGGTCCTGCTCATTTCACTCAGCATCAGTTCATGTAAGTCTCTCCAGGCCTTTCTGAAATCATTCTGCTGGTCATTTCTTACAGAGCAATAATATTCCATAATATTCATATACCACAATTTATTCAGACATTCTCCAATTGATGGGCATCCACTCAGTTTCCAGTTTCTGGCCACTACAGAGAGGGCTGCCACAAACATTCTTGCACATACAAGTCCCTTTCCCTTCTTTAAAATCTCTTTGGGATATAAGCCCAGTAGTAACACTGCTGGGTCAAAGGATATGCACAGTTTGATAGCTTTTTGAACATAGTTCCAAATCGCTCTCTAGAATGGTGGGATGTATTCACAGTTCCACCAACAATGTATCAGTGTCCCAGTTTTCCCACATCCCCTCCAGCATTCCGCATTATCTTTCCCTGTCATTCTAACCAGTCTGACACGTGTGTAGTGGTATCTTAGAGTTGTCTTAATTTGCATTTCTCTGATTAATAATGACTTGGAGCATCTTTTCATATGGCTAGAAATAGTTTCAATTTCTTCATCTGAGAATTGTCTGTTCATATCTTTTGACCATTTATCAATTGGAGAATGGCTTGATTTCGTATAAATTAGAATCAATTCTCTATATATTTAGGAAATGAGGCCTTTATCAGGACCTTTGTAAAAATGTTTTCCCAGTTTATTGCTTCCCTTCTAATCTTGTCTGCATTAATTTTGTTTGTACAAAACTTTTCAATTTGATATAATCAAATTTTTCTATTTTGTGATCAGTAATTATCTCTAGTTTTGTTTTGGTGATGAATTCCTTCCCCTTCCACAAGTCTGAAAGGTAAACTATCTTGTGTTCCTCTAATTTATTTATAATCTCATTCTTTATGCCTAGGTCATGAACCCATTTTGACCTTATCTTGGTTTTTTGGTATTAAATCGGGTTTTTGGGTGCCAGTTTCCCCCAAAAATGTCCCAATTTTCCCAACCCCAACCTTTTCCCCTGATTCTTAAACCCAAAGTTGGGGTTCTTTTGTTCAAACCACTTGATTAATTGGACTTCCCCAAATGGCTAGGAAATGTTTAACTTCCGGAAATTTTCTTCCGGTCCTTTAATTCATTTACAATTGAATTAATTTCCTGATAAAAGAAAAACCCAAAAAAGGCTTCAAGAGAAAAATTTTCCCTTTAGTTCCCCAAAATCTTTTTTTATTGGGGCAAACTTTTTTTGATTTCCACCTTAGGGCAAACCCAGTTTGGGGAGAATTTCCCCTTCCACAAGCCGAAAGGAAACCCAAGGTTTTTTATTTTAACCTCTTCTTGGGCAGGAGAACCCTTTCCTTACTTTATAGGATTGGAATAAGGTTTCCCAAAAATTTCCAATTTCCCAGGGAAACCTAAAACAACGGGTGAAGTTTCAACCCCAAAAGTTGGGTTCCTTGGGGGCCAACCCTAAGATTAATTGCTTCCGGCCAAGAGGCCAGGCAACACAGCCGTAAGGCCCCTGCTTTCCCTCAGTTCCTTAAGGAAGCCTCCCGGAATTGCCAATGCCCCTTTCCCAAAAACAGTTCCAAGGGGTTTTTTCCTTTTTTTTTCTTTGGGCAGGTTTTTTGATTCCCCTTGACAAATGGGCAAAAAGGTTAAAAAGGACTTTAATTGGGTTGACAGCTTTTTCCCAGCAGGGAACCCAAGATTCTAAACCCCTGAGGAGTCAGTTACCCTTCCAGGTGAAGGCCTCAGGGGAAGAATCAACCCCAAACAGTGGATCTTTGGGAAGGAATTTAAAAGGCTCTCACATGCTTAGAAGAAAAAGGGAAAAGGGGAGGCCTTGGCCAAGGAGCTGAAGGAAGTTCCATTCCACCCTAAAAGGCAGAATTTGGGGCCCTTTTTTTGTAGGTTTGTCTCAGAAATTTCTCTAAAAATAAACAAAAATTAAAAAATTCCTTTAAACAAATTGGACAATTTTAAAAAGAAAAAAAATGAGGGAAAAACAAACTTCATTGAAAAAAGGTAGAACAAATGGAAAAATGACCTTGGGAGAAAAGAAAATTTCGGTCAAAGGAAGAAAAAAAAAAAGGAGGGAAAAAATGAAATTCCCTTTTTGGGGAAAAAAAAAACAAACCTTGAAAAAAGGTTAGGAATAAACGAAAATAGGCTCCCAAAGAAAAAATTGGGGAAAAAAAAAACCTGAACAATTTTGGAAATTAGAAAAGAATAAAAAGTATAAGAAAACAAAGGGAAAAAAGAATTGAAAAAGGGAATTTGAATACCCAGGGAAAGGGAATCTTAAAACCAAAAACCAAACAAAGAAAAATAAATTTTAGTGGGCCAAAAGGCCAGGAACCCTAAACGAAGGAAAAAACCCCAAGCTAGAAAACCCAATTCAAAATAGAGGGAGCCAAAATAAGGGATCACCTGAGATCTAGCAGCATCCACATTAAAAGATCAAAGGGCCTGGAATATGATATTTGAAAGGTTAAGGAACCAAAACCAAAAATAACATACCCAGCCAGAATGAGCATCTTTTCCAGGGAAGAAGATGGTCATTCAAGAAATAAGGAATTACAATTCTATTTTTTTTGGTGAAAACCAGAACTTAACAAGAAGTTTGATCTGCAAATATAGAACTCAAGAAAAAACCTTAAAAGGTAAAAAAGAAATCTTGGGAACCATTTTCTGTTGTAAAGATGTATAAAAATACATGCATACCTTTGTTCTAGAAATTAGAGGGGAAACAACATTGTATCAGAAAAAGGGTGTTGGGGTACTATATCTCACAAAGAGGCAAAGGAAACCCATTATATCTGAGAGAAAGAATTGGAGGGGGTTGGAATATAGTGGGATTTTACCGCCATAAGAATTTGACTTTAAGAGAAAAAAAAATTTTAGACAATTTAAAATAAGGTGAAACTTCTCCCATCCATGGAAAAGTGAAAAAGGGAAGGAATAAGCTTAAGGAAGGGAATACAGAAACTGAGAGGGAAAGGAGAAGGATAGGGGAGGAACCTAAGGGGGAGGAGGGATACAAAAGGGAGGGCTGTGAGAAGCAAGGGTGCCCAAAGTTTTAAAAGGGGGAAAGAAGGGAGAAAAGCATAAATAGGGGTTAACAAGATGGCAAGTAAACAGAATGGGTAATTTTAACCATAAATGGGTAATGGGGTAAACCCCCCATAAAGAGGGAAGGCAAAATTAGCAGAATGGATTAAAAAGCCAGAATGCTAAAAAGTTGTTTACAGGAAAACACCTGAAGCAGGGAGATACATGAAATAAAGGTAAAAGGATGGAGCAAAATCTACCATGCTTCAGGTGAAGTCAAAAAAGGTTAGGTAGCCATCCTTGATCTCAGATCAGGAAAAACAAAATTGATCTAATTAAAAGAGATAAGGAAGGGCACCTATCTTGTTGGGGCAAGGCATAAATAATGAAGAAACAATATTAAACATATATGCAACCAAGTGGTTAGCATCTAAATTTTAAAAGAGAAAAAGAGAGCTGCAAGAAGAAATAGAGAGCAAAACTATAATAGTGGGAGAATCCAAGCTTAATCTGAATTAGATAAATTAAATCACAAAATAAATAAGAAAGAAGTCAAAAGGTAAATAGAATACCAGAAAAGTTAGATATGATAGACCCTGAAAAAGAAAGGAGACAGAAAGGAAACACTTTTTTTCAGGTTTGGAACCTATACAAAAATAGACCATATATTAGGACATAAAACCCTCAAACCAAATGCAGGAAAGAAATAGTGAATGCATTTTCAGACCACGATGCAATCAAAATCACACCCAACAAAAAGCCAGGGGGACCAAAAATAATTGGAAACTAAATAACTTCATTTAAAGAATGATTGGGTGAAAAGCAAATATAATAACCTAATAACTTCACCCAAGAAAATGACAAAATGAGACATCATATCAAAATTGTGGGATGCAGCCAATGGTAAAAGGGGAAAATTTAATCTCTAGAGGCTTTACTTGGCATAAAGTAGGAAAGAGAAGGTCAATGAACTGGGCTTACAACTAAAAAATGCTAGAAAAGGAAACAAATTAAAAACCCCCAGTCAAAACACTAAACTTGAAATTTAAAAATAAAAGGGAGATCAAAAAAATTAAAGTAAAAAAACTATTGAATTAATTAAAAACTAAGAGTTGGTTCTATGAAAACCAACAAAATAGACAAACCCTTGGGTAAATCTGATTTAAAAAGGAAAGAGGAAAATCAAATTGTTAGTCTTAAAATGAAAAGGAGAACTCCCACTAATGAAGAGGAAATTAGAGCAATAATTAGGAATTACTTTGCCCAACTTTATGGCAAAAATTGACAACATAAAATGAAAATGGAAGAATACCTTTCAAAAAATATAGCTTGCCCAGATTAACAGAGGAAGAAATAAATATCCTAAACAGTCCCATTTAGGAAAAAGAAATAGAACAAGTTATTAACCAACTCCCCCAAAAAAATCCCCCAGGGACCAGGATGGATTTACATGGAATTTACCAAACATTTAAAGAACAATTAACCCAATGCTATATAAACCATTTGAAAAATAGGGACCGGGAGTCCCACCAAACCCTTTTACGATACAGACATGGTATTGATACCCAAACCAGGTAGGTTGGAAAACAGAGAAAGAAAAATTATAGACCAATCCTCTAATGAATATTGATGCTAAAACCAAAGATATTAAAGCAAAAGACCACAGAAAATCATTCCAAGATAATACACCTGATCAAGTAGGATTTATAAGGAATGCAGGGCTGGTTCAATATTAGGAAAACTATCAATAAATTGGCCATGTTAGTAACCAAATTAACAAAACCATATGATCATCCTTAATAGATGCAGAAAAAGCATTTGATAAAAATCCAACATCCATTCCCTTTATTAAAAACACTTTGAGAGGAAAGGGAATAAATGGACTTTTCCTTAAAATAATCAGCAGCATCTATTTAAAAAACCATCAGTAATTAATCAATGTAATGGAGACAAATTGCAAACCATTCCCTAATAAGATCTGAGGGAACCAAGGTTGCCCACCATCACCGTTACTATTTAATATTGTATTAGGAAATGTTAGCTTTAGCAATAAGAGCTGGAGAAAGAGATTAAAAGGAAAAGAATAGGCAATGAGGAAAACCAAATTTCCCTTTTGCCGATGACATTGATGGTATACTTAGGAACCCCCAGAGACTCCCAACAAAAGTTATTAGAAATAATCCCAACTTTAGCAAAGTTGCTGGTTATAAAAATAAACCCACAAAGTCATCAGATTTTTTATATATCAATAAAAAATCCAAAACAGTCAGAGTTACAAAGAGAAATTCCATTTAAAGTAACTACTGATAGTATAAAATGTTTAGGAATCAATCTGCCAAGGGAAAATCAGAACCTTTATGAGCAAAATTGGGACCACTTTTCACAATAAATTAAGTCTGATCTAACCAATTGTTAAAATTAAATGCCTTGAATAAGGGCGAGCAAATATAATAAAGATGACAATAGTACCTAAACTAATCTATTTATTTAGCGCTATACCAATCAGGCTCCCAAAACTATTTTAAATGACCTAGAAAAATAAACAACAAAATTCATATGGAAAACAAAAGGTTTAAGAATTTTCAAGGAATTAATGAAAAAAACCAAATGAAGGTGGTTTAGTTGGGTACCAAGATCTAAAATTATATTATAAGCAACAGTTACCAAAAACTATTTGGTATTGGCTAAGGAAAGATTAGTTGGATCATGGAATAGATTAGGGTTCAAGGAAAAACAGTCAACAAATAGAACCCAGTCTTTGACAAACCCAAAGATCCCAGCTTTTGGGATGAGAACTTACTGTTTGATAAAAATTGCTGGGAAAATTGGAAAACCTAATATTAAGAAATAGGCATTGATCCATACTTAACGCCATACACCAAGATAAGGTTCAAAATGGGTTCATGACCTAGGGAAAAGAATGAAATTATTAATAAATTAGAGGAACACAGGATATTTACCTTCCAGACCCAGGAAGGGGAAGGTCTTTATGACCGTTAGAACTAGAGATCATTACTGATCACAAAATAGAAAAATTTTGATTACACTAAACTTGAAAAGTTTTTGTACAAAACAAAACTAATGCAGACAAGATTAGAAGGGAAGCAAAAACTGGGAAAATATCTTCCGTTAAAGGTTCTGATAAAGGCCTCATTTCCAAAATATATAAGAGCTGACTCTCATTTATAAAGAAACCAAGCCTTCTCCAATTGATAAATGGTCAAAGGAATGAACAGACAATTTGGATGATGAAATTGGAAATCATTTCCACCATAGAGAGTGTTCCAAATCATTATTAATCAGAGAAATACAAATTAAGACAACTCTTTGAGATACCACTACACACCTGTCGATTCTAAGATGACAGGAAAAAAATAATTATGATTTTAAGGGGATTGGGAAAACTGGGACACTGATACATTGTTGGTGGAGCTGTGAACGAATCCAAACCATTCTTGGAGAGGTTCTAAATTAGCCCCAAAAGTTATCAAACTGTGCATACCCGATCCAGCAGTGTTTCTACTTGGGCTTATACCCCAAAGAGATATTAAAGAAGGGGGGGACCAAAGGTGCCAAAAATGTTTGGGCAGCCCTGTTTGTGGTGGCTAGAAGTTGGAAACGAGGGATGCCCATCAATTGGAGAATGGTTGGGTAAACTGTGGTATATGAATGTTTGGGAATATTATTGTTCTGTAAGAAACGACCAGCAAGATTAATACAGAAAAGCTTTGGAGAGAATTACATGAATTGGATGCTTAATGAAATGAGAGAAACCAAGAGATCATTATATACGTCAACAACGATACTGTAAGGAAGATGTTATCTGATGGAAGTGGATTTCTTTGGACAAGGAGACCTAATTCGGTTTCAATTGATCAATGATGGACAGAAAGAAGTAACCCAAAGAAAAGAACACTGGGAAATGAATGTAAACTGTTTGCATTTTTGTTTTTCTTCCCAGGTTATTTTCACCTTCTGAATCCAACCTCCTGTCAAAAAAACTGTTTGGATCTTCCAAATACATTGTATCTAGGATATACTAAATATTCAACATATATAGGACTGCTTGCCATCTAGGGAGGGGGTGGAAGGTGGGAGGGAAAAATCGGAACAGAAGTGAGTGCAAGGGATAATGTTGTAAAAAAAAATTACCCTGGCATGGATTCTGTCAATAAAAAGTTACTATAATAAAATAAATAAATAAATAGATAAATAGATAAATAAAAAAAAATTAAAAATAGGTATCAAAAAAAAAATAAAAATATATTCATAAAAAACACTAGATTATTAAAGTTATTGGCTGTTTTGTCCTTTGAATCTAACCTATTCCACTGATCAACTAATCTATTTCTTAGCCAATACCAAATGGTTTTGGTAACCGCTGCTTTATATATAATTTTAGATCTGGTACAATTTAGGCCACCTTTCATTTGATTTTTTTTTTTCAAACCTTGAAATTTTGACCTTTTGTTTTTCCATATGAACTTTGTTGTTTTTTTCTAGGTCATTAAAATAGTTTTTGGGAAGTTATTTGTATAAATAAAAATAGATTAGGTAGGTGTATTGTCATCTTTATTATATTTGCTCGCCCATTCCAAGACCATTTAATATTTTTCCAGTTAGTAAGATCGGACTTAATTTGTGTGGAAAGTGTTTTATAGTTTGCCAATAGTTCCTTTGATTTTCCCTTCAGTTAGATTCCTAAATATTTTATACTATCAGTAGTTCTTTAAAATGGAATTTTCTTTAACTCTAACTGTTGGATTTTGTTAGTGATATAAAATGCTAAGATTATGTGGATTTATTTTGTATCCCAACTTTGCTAAAGGTGTGGATTATTTCAATAACTTTTAGTGGAATATCTGGGGTTCTCTAAGTATATTCATAATTTCATCAGCAGGAGGTGATAATTTGTTTCATTACCTCCTAATTCCTTTAATTCTTCGTCCTTTAATTGGGGAGGCTAGATTTCAATTAAATATTAATTAGTAAAATGATAGTGTGCAACCTTGTTTCACCCTGATCTTATTGGGAATGGTTGAGTTTGTCCCTCATAACATATTACTAATTGGTTTTAAAAGATGCCACTGAATTTTTATGAAAAGTCCATTTATTCCTATAATTGGTTTTTAATAGGAATGGGTGTTGGATTTATCAAATGCTTTTTCTGCATCTATTGAGATGATCATATGGTTTTTTAATTTGGTTATTAATATGACCAATTATACTGATAGTTTTCCTATTTTGGAACCCAGCCTTTGATTCCTGGTATAAATCCACTTGGTCATGGTGTATTTAACCTGGGGATGATTTTCTGTAGTCTTTTTTGTTACTATCTTGTTTAAGATTTTAGCATCAATATTCCCAAGGGAGATTGGTCTTAATTTTTCTTTCTCTGTTTTCAGCCTACCTGGTTTGGACATACCATGCCCGTTTTGGAAGGGAATTTGGTAGGACCCTTCATTCCCTATTTTTTTCAAATAGTTTATATATCAATAAAAATTGTTCTTTAAATATTTTGGTAGAATTCATGTAAATCCATCTGGTCCCGGGGATTTTTTCTTAGGGAGTTGATTCATAGTTGTTCATTTCTTTTCAAATGGGACCATTTAAATTTACCTCCTCTGTTAACCTGGGAAGCCTATATTTTTGGAGGTAGTCATCCATTTCATTTAGATTATAAAATTTATTGGCATAAAGTTGGGCAAAGTAACTCCTCTTCAATGGTGGAAAGTTCACCCTTTTCATTTTTAAGACTAACAATTTGATTTTCCTCTTTCCTTTTTCTAATCAGATTTACCAAAGGTTTATCTATTTTATTTTTTTTTTTCATAAAACCAACTCTTAGTTTTATTTATTAATTCAATAGTTTTTTTTACTTTTGATATCATTAATTTCTCCTTTTAATTTTAGAATTTCAAGTTTAGTATTTGATTGGGGGAGTGTTAATTTGGTTTTTTCTAGCTTTTTAAGTTGCCAGCCCAATTCATTGATCTTCTCTTTCTCTATTTTATTCAAGGAAGCCTCTAAAGATATAAAATTTCCCCTTATTAGTGCTTTGGCTGCATCCCACAAATTTTGGTATGATGTCTCATCGTTGTCATTATCTTGAGTGAAATTATTGATTGGGTGAAAAAGCAAATTATAGACACAATCATTCTTAAAAATGAGATTATTTAGTTTCCAATTACTTTTTGGTCTATTTACCCCTACCTTTTTGTTGAATGTAGTTTTTATTGCTTTGTGATCTGAAAAGAAAGCATTTACTATTTCTGCCTTCCTGCATTTAATTTTGAGGTCTTTATGTCCTAATATATGGTCAATTTTTGCATAGGTTCCATGAACTGCTGAGAAGAAAGTATACTCCTTTCTGTCACCATTCAGTTTTCTCCAAAAATCTATCATATCTAATTTTTCTAATATTTTATTTACCACTTTGATTTCTTTCTTATTTGTTTTGTGGTTTGATTTATCTAATTTTGAGAGTGCAGAATTGAGATCTCCCACTATTATAGTTTTGCTGTCTATTTCTTCTTGCATCTCTCTTAACTTCTCCTTTAGGAAGTTACATGCTATACCACTTGGTGCACATATGTTTAATATTGATATTGCTTCGTTGTCTATGCTACCCTTTAGCAAGATGTAGTTTCCTTCCTTATCTCTTTTAATTAGATCAATTTTTTCTTTTGCTTGATCTGAGATAAGGATGGCTACCCCTGCTTTTTTTTACTTCTCCTGAAGTATAATAGATTTTGCTCCAGCCTTTTACCTTTACTCTGTATGTATCTCCCTGCTTTAAATGTGTTTCCTGTAAACAACATGTTGTAGGCTTCTGACTTTTGATCCAGTCTGCTGTCTGCCTCCTCTTTATGAGAGAGTTCATCCCATTCACATTTACGGTTAAAATTACTAATTCTGTATTTCTTGCCATCCTAATATCCCCATATTATGCTTTTCTTTTTCTTGCCTCCTCTTCCCCCCTAGTATTAAACTTATGGGCCCCAGTTGTGTCACATAGCTCTCCCTCTTTAGGATCCCCTCCCTCCTCCCTTTGAATCCCTTCCCCTTTCTTGTACCCTTCCCTTATTACTTTTTTTCCTTTTCCCTTTTCTTCTCCCAATTTTTAATGAGGTGAGAGAAGATTTTTTTTGTACAACAAATATGTTAATGATTTCCTCTTTGAGCCAACTCTGATGAGAGTAAGATTCACACAATGTTCCTCCCCCTCTCTAAGTTCCTTCAGATATGATAGGTTTCCTTTGCCTCATTGTGGATGTAGTTTCCCTCTTTTTATCTCCCCTTTTCCCTTTTTCTGACACTATCCCCTTTCCATTTCTACTTCCCTTTTTTGTTTTATCAGTAAAATCAAATTATACATATGGTTTTCATGTATATCCACAACAGAAATACAGTTTGCAAGAGTTCTTTTTACTTTTTTCTGCTTCTCTTGAGTTCCATGGTTGGAGGCCAAATTTTTTGTTTAGTTCTGATTTTTTCCTTAGAACCAAATGGAATTCATCTGTTTCACTAAATGTCCATCTTCTTCCCTGGAAGAAAATGCTCAACTTAGCTGGGTAGTTTATTCTTGGCTGCATTCCAAGTTCTTTTGCCTTTTGGAATATCAGCTTCCAGGTCCTTCGATTCTTTAATGTTGAGGCAGCTACATCTTGAGTGTCCCTTATTGTTGCACCTCAGTATTTGAATTGTTTTTTCCTGGCTGCTTGTAATATGTTTTCCTTAGTCTGATATTTCTGAAATTTGACCACAATATTCCTTGGAGTTTTTCTTTTAGGGTCTTTTTCAGAAGGTGTTCAATCAATTCTTTCAATACCTATTTTACCTTCTGGTTCTATTATATCTGGACAGTTCTCTTTGATGATTTCCTGTAAAATTGTATGTAGGCTCTTTTTTTCATCATAATTTTCAGAAAGTCCAATGATCCTCAGGTTATGTCTCCTAGATCTATTTTCCAGGTCTGTTGTTTTTCCAAGTAAATATTTGACCTTTTTTTTCTAATCTCTCATTTTTTTGGTTTTGTTTGACTGATTCTTGATGTGTCAACGAATCATTCATTTCTATTTGTTCATTTCTGATTTTTAGTGAGTTCTTTTCTTCATTAGCTTTTTTTACTTCTTTTTGTATATGTGCAATTGAATTTTTAAATGAGTTGTTTTGCCATATGGAATTTTTTTCCATTTCACTAATTTTTTTAGTGAGTTGTTTTTTTTTTGCAATTTACAAATCCTACTTTCTTGGGAATTCTTTAACTTTTCCAATTCACAAATTCTGTTTCCCTGCATTTTTTTGGAGTTTTTTACCTTTTCTAATTTACATTTCAGAAAGCTATTGCTCTTTTGCATAGTTTCTCTTTCCTTTCCCCATTTTTTCTTCTAGTTCTCTTTTAAGATTTTTAATAGTCTCTTCTAGGAGAGACGTTTGTGTTGGGGCCTAACAGTTGTCTGGAGACTGTCTGCTATTAGTCTCCTTGGGGTTGAAACCTGCTCTCTTTCTGTATAGAAGCTATTGATTGTCCTTTTGATATTGTTACTCATTTTTAAAGCCTGTAGGGTCTGCCTTCAGGGCCAGGAGGTTACCAGCTTCCTCTGCAGAACAGGGATAGATGTATGGATGGATAGCTGTCCTGCCAACCAGCTACAAAGAGCAGCGAGGTACTGGAGTGCTCTGGGAAAGAGTTCCCCACCAGAAGTAACTCAGACTCAAGTGTCCTGCACAGAACTCTGCTGTGTAAATTAACAACTGCCCTGAGGCTAGAGGCTGAGTGTCACTACCCCAGGCCAAAGCCTGTTGTGGGCCTGTGGGTATTAGCGGCTGACCAGTAAATAGTCCTGAGTGGACCAAAAGTGTCCCTGTCCAGGGAAGCACGGTCATGCTGCAAATGTTCTATTGCCCCAGGTGGAGCCCCCCACTGTGCAGATTAGAGGCTGCCCCGGGCTGTGCCCCCCTGCCATGCAGATTTGTAACTGCCCCCACAAAAGCCCCATACAGCAGAATGTGGCTGCAGGGCTGTGTTATGGTCTGCACTGAGTCACTTCCGGTTTTGGGTGGTTATAGCCAGGTCTTGTTAGGTTCTAGTGGTTTTTTAGAGAGTACCCTCCGTCTTTGGCTTTAATTTCTCTACTGTTTTACTGCTTTATAATTAAGGCAGAGCAGTTAGCCTATGGGAGGATTGTCTCTAGCCACAGAGGTCACCCCCGTCCATGGTCTGCTCCAGATGCTAGTCTCTCCCTGCCTGCACTGGTCTGTTCCTGGCCCCTCAGGACAAACCTTTCCTGGAACTCTTCCAGATTATCTTTGGCTGGTAAATTGTTGTGCTTCTAAACTTCATGGGTTTTACCAGTCAATTACTTTTTTTGAGGCTGAATTTAATAGGTGGCTGTGAGTGTGTGAGAGGAGCTTAGAAAGTCATGTGTGCCTTCTCTGCTATCTTGGCTCCCCCCCCCCCATGGGCATTTTCTTAAGATTATCTGTCTGTCTTTCTATCTATCTATCTATCTGAAGAACTTTTCCTTTCTTTAATATTGAGACACCTCTTTATGCTACAGTATCTTTCAATAGCCAGTTCTTTAGTACTCCAGAATATCATTCATTTGGGCCTGATGAACTGAAATTGTTGGGGACAAATAGTTGCTCCCTTATCATCTGATTTATTTATGGGTTCAATTCCTTGTTAACTCTTTTTGTTCTCTTCTTCCAAATCTAAGCTTCACTCTGCTTAGAAGAAAAATCCAAGAGCAAAAAATTGAATAGTTCTGTCTTCTCACCTGTATCTTTTGTCATCATTCTCTTCATACCTAGTAGTAGTCCACTCCTTTCTTTGATTCTCCTCTTTTAGTAAGATGGTTTAAAGGATTTTTTTTTTGTTGTCCCAAGCATTAATTTACAGGCTAAACTCATTCTGTGTTTGAGGATTCCTGACTGTGTTCTTTATAAAAACCCAAATGGCCCAGTGGATAAAACAATGGGGCCTGGAGTCAGGGAGACCTCAGTTCAAACCTGGCTTCAGATAGTTACTAGCTGTGTGACCCTGAGCAATGATCTCTTAATCTCAGGGCAACCCAATTTCCTCAGCTGTAAAATGGAAATAATAATAGGACTTATCTTGCGGGGTTGGTAGAGTATCAGGTGAAATAATATTTATAAAGTGTTTCATACAATGCCTGGCACATGGTTGGTTGTTGTCCTTCCCTCTCAGAGGGTCAAAATGATATCAATGTTAGAATTGAGGTACATAGTAGTTCTTTGTGTAAATACTAGTTTTTAGTATTATTATTAGTGAATTCTACTCTATCTCCATTTCTCTAAATTATTCACAAATGTGAGGTAGGTGGATGAATTGACTGTGTGATTCTTTTTCCTCTTTATGCAGTTCTACTGTATGAAAACACTTTGTTTTTATCAATAGTCCGTCATTATTACTATTATTATTGTACAGTACAGGCAAATTTCTGTTACATCCCCTTTCTAGGTAGAGCTTTGAAGAATGATTATCTACAGCTGTCTTCTCTTGCTTCTATCTTGCTCTCTTTCCCAAATCTTGGAAAATAAAAAGGAACTAGTGTTCCCTCCCAGGCTGTGAGGCCAATATCCAATTATCCTTGAGAGAAGCTCAACTCTATAAACCCTTGGGGACAGATGTATCTTTGGGGCAAAATACAAAAATTGATATCTCTTTTGGAAGTAGGTTCCAACCTAATAAATCTTGTCGTGCCCTTGGTCACATCCTTGCTGGAAGTTTACATGATCTCCTCTATTTAATACATTTCTATGTGTTTCTGGGGCCATGGAGGGTTAAAGGAAAGTGAGAGAACAGGATTTTGTGGTAGCTGAGGTTAGGAAGGAAGAGGTGTAGTAGACATAGAACAGTACAAAATCAGGAAGCTTGCCTCATTTTTACTTTTTCCAGCTGTGTGACTGTGGCTATGAACTGCTATATGAAAAGGTCTATTCATACCACTTATGTGAGCTACCATTCATTTGCCCCAACCTATGCACTTTCCAGTTGTTGGTTATTTTTTTCTCTATTTTGATCGAAGGTCTTAGGAATGCAAGAAACTACATAGGTACACCCAAGTTGGCAAACAGTATCTAAGCATGCTGCTGCTTTCCTGGAATTTTAAAATAGATGTGTGTTATGGTCCCATAATTCTTGTTCCTGTACTCTGTAGAGTTCAGCCAAACTGGCCTTCTCTCTGTTCATGTCTCATAATATTTCATTTCCCATTACTGCACCTTTGTACTTTCCTTTATGCTTGGAATGCCCTTCTTCCTCAACTCTGCCTTATAGAATTTCCTCTTCTTTCTAGACACAAAGCAAGCACCACCTTCTATACAAAGCCTTTCTTAATCTCCCCAATTTCTAGTATCTTCCTTCACTAATGCCCTTGTATTATTTAATGTTTATGTTGTATATATCTTTATTCTGAACTTATACATATATATGTATATTGAGAGTTAACTCAATGAAGTGGAAAGAGCCAACAAAAACTGGGTTCAACCACTGCCACCTTGGAACCATACATACTGACTTATGAGACCTTGGACAAGAATCTTAACCTCTCAGTGTTCTTGGAGGTACTTGGAGAGAAGGAACCTACTTGCATTAACAGTAGGAGTTTTCTTCTCTGGGAGTTTCCTATGCCAATAAAATCACCTGTCCAATCCTTGTCCCCTTTTGTTTAGGTTATTTCTTCTGATAGAAGTAACCTTCTGAAGATAAGGACTTTTTATTATTATATTTATTTCCTCAATGCCCTTCATGCACACTAGGCACCAACAAATACTTGTTAATGTATTGATTCATAATGGGATGGTTAAATGATTTTAAAATTTTAAACCTCTTAATGAAATTGCCATTCTTGCCTCTTAATGAAGCTGCCATTCCTTTAATTTTTTAAACCTCTTAATGAAGTTTCCATTTACAATAGTGGAAGTCTTTCCTACATACCAGGCCTAGAGCATGATGCAGTTTTACTAGTTGTGGGGTAGATGATTTACCAAAAAATGGGATTATGGGGCTCCTGTTTTGGATCTCTTTTGTGTGGTGATTGGTGGATTCTTTCCATTTCTGCTTTACCTTTTGGATCTAAGATATCAGGACAGTTTTACTTGATAATTTCCTGAAACATGATGTCTAGACTCCTTCTTGGATTATGACCAATAATTCTTAAATTATTTCTATGCCATCTGTTTTCCAGATCTGTTATTTTTCTTGTGAGATATTTCACATTTTCTTTTATTTTTCATTTTTGACTTTATTTTCTTGTTTCTTAATGTCTTCTAGAGAATTAGCTTCTACTTGCCCTATTACAATTTTTATTAATTTGTTACAATTTTAAATCTCCTCAGTGAGATTTAAAAAAAACAACTTTTCTTTTCCATTTGGCTAATTCAGCTTTTTAAGGAGCTCTTTTCTTCAGTGGATTTTTGTGCCTCTTTTATTATTAGACCAGTTCTGTTTTTTTTTTAAGATGATGTTTTCTTCAACATTTTTTTCATTATTTTATTGAGCTTTTTCTTTAATTCTTTCCAAAGTTGGGGCAGCCAGTTAGTGCAGTGGATAGAGCACCAGCCCTGAAGTCAGGAGAACCTAAGTTCAAATCTGGTCTCAGACACTTAACACTTCCTAGTTGTGTGACCCTGGGCAAGTCACTTAACCCCAATTGCCTCAGCAAAAAAAAAAAAAATTCTTTCCAAAATTCTTGTTGGATTAGGATCCAATTTGCATTTTTCTTTGAATATTTTTGTAGTTGTTTTCACATTGGTTGTTTCTTTTGAGTTTATATGTTGGTCTTTCCTGATGGACTCTGAAGGCAGATAGAAATATACTTTTTAAACTTTTTTTCATTTTTTTTATTTTCTGATTTGTTTCTTCTTTAACAATTGTGACTAATATGCAGATCTGTTTTACATGGCAGCACATGCATAACCTATCAAATAACATATCAAATTGCCTACTACTTTAGAAAAAGGGGAGGGGAGGGAAAGAGAAAAATTTAGAGTTCAAATCTTGCAAAAATGATGCTAAAATTGTATTGATGTGTAATTGGGGAAAAAAATTTAAAGCATAAAACAAGGTTAAGGGGGTCAAGATTGACAAGTGTCCTAAAATATGCTCAGTGAAATCCATAATAATTTGAAAGATGTCTGTTTAGTCTTCCACAATATGGATGGTGGACCCAAAAACCCCTCATATTAACCAGAAAATGACATATAGCTACATAAGAACTTCATTGAAGTTGTTCATTAATAAGAAATATCTCAATGGATACAACTAAATATCTCACTGTAATGTTTTCTGAGCTATTAATTGCTTTTTAGTAGAACTCTTCTATGGCCTGGATTGATTGGTCAGGCAGAAAGGATATTAGTATACAAGTGAAAATTAAATTGGAAAAAGAACATGAAGGTGACCCTAAATGTGCATTGCATGTTGCAAAGAGAATTCTTTTTATGTCTTCTTTGGCTTTAATTTGACATTTAGAATCCCATTTTCCTCACTCCTCTGTATCTAGTAGTTCTTTCAAATACTTTTTCCTCTGTGTTGAAATATTTGAATATCCATTCCAGGAAGAATTTTTATGAGGATTTTATTGTATAAAGTAGTTGCTTGACTATGGGGATATGAATTAGAGTAGGTTAATCCTAAGGAAATGTTCTACCAGAAGCTGCTCCTAGGCCAATCACCAAGACTTCTACATTATACTCAAGTAGTACTGTTGACACCCTCATCTGAACTTCCTTGTGTGTGCAGCAATGAGAATATTGCATTAATCAAATATTATCCTTGTAGCTCAAGAGCCCTAGGAGAGGAAGTAGAGCAATTAGGCCTCCCTTGGGGAGGGGTCAGGTGAGAGTGGTGCTAGAATTGAGTTTGTTATGTAGTCTGCTACTAGGGCTACTATTACTTCTATTACTGTGGTTTTAGTGAGTTGTTTTACTTTTGCTCATAATATAAAGTCCAACTGAATTTTAATAATTGGTTCTAAAGCAGTAGGAAAAATCTCTATTAGAATAGGGATATAGCCATAATGACATATAGACTTAACACCTTTGAGGGTAATGGGTAAAGATAGTACTTAAGAAAATGCAGAATGCTCCACTGAAACAGGAAAGTTGTCATCTGTGGGAACATATCACAGTGGGTAGTATATATACAGATACACAACTCTCCACATGCTATAGATGGACAGCGATATGGGTCCCAGAACTGAAGAGGAAGGTGAGGAAGCAGGATTGTATTTGGTAAACTGTGTAGTGCCTTTCAGAATTTTTGACTTGCTTGTCCACTGCAGCAAAATCCCATCTTTTTAAGACTTAAATTGTTGTCCTGCTGCTTGTGATTGTGAATTGTGGGACATCATGGTCTCTGAAGAATCAAAATTACAAACTCACAGGGTGATGTAAAGATATATGGTGAGTGTAAGTAGACCACAACATGCTGTAAAGTTACCCATGCATATATCCTGTAAATAAAAGGCTATTAAAAAAAAGTAGACCACAACATGTTTAGGTGTTGATTTGTGCAGAAAGAATGCTATCAGAGATGTTATGGGCATATATGACCAGAAGAGTAGATTGGTGAGACTAACACAATGGTTAGAAAGTCTGAGCACTCATATTGAAAGAAGCAGAGGAAAGTGTTGAAGCTATTGGTGGTACTTTTTGGGAAAAGTTATGGAGAAGAAGAAGGAGTCTAGGAGGAGTTATGGCCTAAGCTAGCAGAAGTGGTACCTACATTGGTGAATTCACTAATATATCTCAGTCATAATTGTATGACTATTCCTTGTAATACTGAGTTTATGGTGGAGGGTTGGGGTGGAATTTTTATTTTTCCATTTGTGTTTCTAAAGGAGCTTTTAAAGTCGATTAAAGGCTAACAGAAAAAGAAGTGGAAGAAGTCACTTTTAGGACCCTTTATTTGAAGTCTTAGTGATCTAATCCTTAAGTGTACTTGTCTTATGTATACTTATGAGAAATGAAGAGCAGGAGCACTTTGATTTGGAAAGAACATCTTGGAATTATGAATTCTCTAAGAATATTTTAACATCACATTTTTAAGTGATATTCTTGTCCATACACAGTGGTGGTGATGTTTCAGTTATGTCCAATTCTTTGCAACAAAATTTGGGGGTTTTTTTGGCAAAGAAAAATACTGGAGTGGTTTACCATTTCCTTCTCCAGCTCATTTCACAAATGAGGAAACTGAGGGAGAGAGACAGAGTGAAGTGACTTGCCCAGGGTCACACAGGTAAGAAGTGCTTGAGACCATATTTGAATTCAGATCCTCCTCACTCCAAAGTCATTGCTCTATCTACTGCAGTGCCCACACACGGTAAAACTCATCATCTGGTTTGTTTCCTCAACAGCAGTTTGCCAGTGTGTTTTGTGAAAGATACCTAGTACCAATGACTTTATTTGCAGCACTAGGGACAAAAGAAAATGCTAAGAAAACTGTAAAAAAAACTGACTCCTGGAGATCTCACTTAAAAGTGACCTGCTTGCTCCCTTGAATATTGTGAAGCTAATTAAAGTCAGCATTTTAAGAAAGAAAGAGCTGGCAAGAGAAGGTAGTCACTTGTTATCATGGCATGTGTCACCAGGGATTACTATTTTATTTATGGCTAAAAGGCAGTTGAAAGGCAAGGAAAGAAAAATTCTATTTCTAAATGGCACCAGCAAATCAAATCCATGCTAAATCTTGATTTGGACTGGGTAATTCTCCCAAAGCTTGTTGAAATGGGTTCATTTGTGACAGTTTGGAAAATCTACCTTAAAAGGAAAAAAAAGGAAAGTATGAGATGTATCTGTTAGTTAATCCGAGAGAATGTAACCTTTCCATTTGAATACATTTTTATAACCTTTAGGTTTAAGAAGAGGTGACAGGAAGGTAGAACATTTCAGGATCCTTAAGTTTATTGGGGATAATCATGTTGCCATCTCAGAAGTAGCCTCTGGTTTTCAACCCGGACAAGTCAGATTTCAGCTGGATCCTGCCCTCTTCCATGGAGCCTCCATTAGCACGCAGTTAGGAAAGTATTAATTAGTGATTTGATTTTAAATCACATGCACCTGGATAGATTTGGGAGCCTAATACCTTATTGCAGTGGTCCTCAAAGTGTAGACCAAAGAATTGTTGGGGTCTCTGAACACTTTCAGAGGGTCTACAAATTCAAAATTATTTTTTATTTCTAATATAGTAAATAGCTATAAATATAACCCATATGAATAAAAACTCTTTGAACAGATCCTTGATAGTTTTTTTTAACAACATGAAGATACTCGAGAATAAAAGTTTGAAAACCACTGCTTATTGTAATGAGGCTCCCAAGGGAACAGCCATCACAGATGAATTACAGCTGAGTTGGAGTTTATTTTAAAAATTCCTTCCAGGAAGGGGGAAAAAGTCTCAACAGTAAGAATTTAATTTTTCTTTATAATAGAAAAACTTTCTAAAATAAAGGCTGAGATATTTCTTCCAACTGGAGAAGGTACTGTCTTACGGCTGCATTTTTTCTTCTCAACAATGTTGGGATTCAAATCCTAGTCAACACTTTTTGTTTGACCCCTTTTTATCTGAAGTTAATATTTCTTAAATAAGAAGATGGAAAGAAAATTGGATTTGCAAAGTTTTACTTTCTCTAGTCCCTTAAAAAGCTTCCCACAAGCTATAGGCCCTTCTTTGTTATTTTTCTCTAACTGTACCTTAAAAATATAATTTTGCTTCACATTTTCTACCTATCTCAGTTCTCCAGTTTCACTATAGTATTCTCAGAGATTTATGCTAGTCTTCTTTATCCTTCATTGTGGATATGCCCTTCCTCCAAAGATTGTTGTTATTTTCTGATTTCAGCTTATCAGAGAATTTCTTGTGTGGCTACATTGATCATGGGAAATGAATGAATGAATAAATGTTTATTAACTGCTTACCATGTGCCAAATATCACACTAAGGTCATAGACACTAAAGTGAGACAGTCCCTGTTTCGTAGCATCTTGTATGCTAATAAAAGGAAAGAACACATATATAGAAGTGGTGGCAAGGAAAGTGTAAATAGATTTGAGAATGTTAGAAGATACCTCAGGGGTCACCTGGAACTGACTAGGAAGCCCCCTTTGTTCCATCCCTGACAAGTGTTTATTTAGCCTTTGATTGAGAATTTCCACCAGGGGGCATCCTAACTACATCCTGAGGCAGCCCATTCTACTTGGGGACAACTTTTATGATTAGGAAAGTTTTTCCAGGCATGAAGCTGAGAATCTTCATCTCTGCACTTGCTACCTATAACACCTAGCTCTGTTCTCTGGTACCAAATGGAATAAGTCTGATCACATCTTTCTATATCACAGAAATTCAAATACTTGAAGACTAAAATATTGTCCCTCCTTTGTCCTTTCTTTACAATTCTTTTATTTTTTAAATAAATTTTTATTTATGTCTTTAAAAATATCATAAATGTTTCCCACTGTATACCCTCTTCCCTCTAAGACTTAGAGATACTCATTATAATATGGAATTTTTAAAAAAGGGGAGGGAAGTTCAGCAAAATGATTTCAAAAAATCTGATATAAAGTGCTTTCTCTTATCTCTATTTCGTGGTCAATTTTGATCATTATAATTTAGTAAGGTTCAGTTTTTATTGTTTAATTGTTTTTTTTCCATTTGCATTATTGTAATCATTATATATGTTGTTTTCCTAGCTCTCCTTCCTTCATTTTATATCTGTTTATAAATCTTTGTATTCATCATATTCCTTTTTTCTTATAGTAAGGAATATGCCTTTACATTGATATTCCACAAAGCCTCTAATGTAGTAAACTTAAGGTAGGGTCAAGATGAGGGTCCTGTCTCAATTATATTTTATTCTCTTCCCAAAATCTTTTCTTCTAGTGAGATATCTCTCCCTGAAAAGAATCTGGAATGTATGTGATCTTTCTTGAAACTGGAAGACAAAAGAACCAGGATCTCTCCTCATCCATGTTCTCTCCAATACTACCTCTAACAAAGGCATAACAACATTAAGTAGTCAGTTCCTACCAATGAGGAGTCTTATTCTTGCAGCCTGAGGTTCAGACACATTTGCATATTATATATATATATACTTGTATGTATGTATGATGTTTCCCCCAATAGGGTTTAAGCTCTTTGAGAGCAGGAAATTTTTCAGTTTTTGTCTTTGAATCCCCAGAGTTTATCACAGGATCTTTGCACACAAGTGTTTAATATATACTTGCTGATTGGTAGAAATCCCGTGTTACAGACTTTTGTAAATGGTTCTTTATTTTGCCAGTTAAAAAAAATACATATTTTTTTAAAAGTAATTTTAATTAAATTTTTTTTTGGAGGAAAGACTAGAATTCCTTATGTTTCCTAGGCTAGAAGAATGGCCACCACTCACAAATCTAATTCCACTACTGGGGCTTTGACTGACTCATTTTCTGCTCTGGGCTGGTTTGCTTCTCCTTAGGCAGCCTGTTGGGCCCCTATTTCCTATGACTCATCACACTGACACAGAACCAAGTACAGTTATCTGATTGTCTTAGCCTATTACAGTTTAGAAGTTCCAAGCTCTATGGTCCACCAGCCTCAGCCTATGCATCTTATATCCCTTCCCACCTGCCAGACAGACATTTCATATAATATCCCTTTATACAGATCTTTCCATGCTTCTCTATATTTCATCACATCTGTTATTTATTATGGTCCTGTACATTCATTCATGTACCAAATTTGTTTCTCCAAATATAAATGCATATGGAATGGAAGCAATGGGGTTTTTATTTCTAGAACTGGGTCAACAGGAAGCATATTTTAGAGCAAGAAACAGAGAGAGAAGGTTTCCTATCACGTGCCAACAAAGTAGAAAATTAGAAAATTAACTAGTTTTGGAGAAGAAATTGCTTATCTGGTGATGAGGCTTAAATGATACAAAAATGAATAGCAAGGAGGAGATACATGTGGGTATTCTTTATACCAGTAGGGTCAAATTCAAAGAGAAACATGGACTACTAAACCATCCCTGTGGGCCATGTATTATTGACTTGGTTTTAAAATGTAATATTGTCTATTGTACTTTTATTTGGTTAAGTATTTCTCAATTACATTTTGGTTCAGGCTTAAGTTGTTGGTTTTGCAGGCTGGCTTCCTGTTTGTCACCTCTGCTATACACTGTCACCAAATAAATATACATTTGGTTTTTTGAGGCAGTAATTATAGATATCACCACCAGGTCAAAGTATTGCCTTGCTTTAGCATTTCTCTTTCTAGTTCAGTCCTGGCTTTGTAGACATTTGTCACAAATTTATTGTTCAGTCATTACAAGGCCTATTAAGATATTTTCATCAATATTCTGCTCTTACTATTATATCTCCTACCATTTTGTTTTTGTCTTTAGCATAACATCTAACAATCAATTATTCATCCCTTATATTTGTCAAAATCTTCCTAAGTCCTTCCAAAGGTCCCACCTCTTTTTTCCCTTTTCCCCAGCATCAAATATATATATATATACACACACACACACACACACACACACACACACACACTACAAATAAGTCTAGCCATTTATTGTCCACCCCATGTTCAGTTTTCTAGGATACCTCCCTACATAGTTTACATCTTGGTCTATGGTTCAAGCATATTCTTCTAGTTTGAGAAATCACCAAGCAGGACACATTTCTCTTGCCACATTTCATTTTTGGTACTGGTGTTACTGTGAAAATCTTTTGATTTTATGTTCCTGTTTGGTGCTCTCCTCTTACCCTGGCTGGGGCACCCCCACCCCACCTCATCTTAGAACCATTTGGTATCTGTACTCAATCGGAGTATCACTTGTGCTTAAGGATATAGATGTTAGCTGTATCTTCAAGCAGGGAAAAGACATCAAACCAAATACTAACAATAATAGTTCACAGTGGCATAGTACTTTGAAATTTACAAAGCACTCTACCCATAATGGCTTTCAGTACTTACAACAACCCGGTGCCACAGGCATTTCAAATTATAACCAAGGATCAGAGAGGTCGGATGTCTTGCCCCACAGCCCACAAGTATAGAAGAGAAGGCTGGATAGAGCAAGTCTCTTCTGATTCTCATTCCACAACTCCTCCTAGTGCTTGGGGAAATTTTCACTTGTAATTCTGTTATGTCATTCTTTCCATTGCCTTACTGGGCATCAAAATAAATGCTCTAATACTATATGATTTCAGAGCCCAAGATCAGAGAGGCAGACTCTTTGTTCTTTTCCTCCATTGATAAATTCTCATTGATGAAACTACTTTCTTGAAGATTGGGATTCCTGCATTTTGGGAAGTCTTTGATCCTTTGATTAAGAACATCCCTACTTTCGAAAATAAATTCATATGAAAAAGAGTCTCACCTTTTCAGCTAATGTGGAAAGGGAATTATTGTGTCCCATGTCTCATGTCTTTGAGGATGAAAAATTGCCAGGATGGGGAAATAAGCTGTGAAGGCTGAAGAGGAATAGAAAGAAAGTTAGGGAGCTTTCCTTTTTCTCTGGGTCAAAATCTAAGTGCAAAGATTTGAAGACCAGGGCTATCACAGCTTCTGATCAACCAGCAGTTTCCTGGAACTGCTTGGGTCAGGTGAAAATCCATCTTAGAACAGTCAGAGGAGGAGGCAGATACAGTACTATTGGGGCAGGAAAAGATATCACAAAGGTCAAATAAATTCTCCTTTTCTTCTCTTCACAAAGATTAGTAATAATACTTTCAAATCTTAGGGTGATTCATTTCATTAACACAGAAAATGCCAGGACCAGAGGTAAACATCTTAGAATTGTTTGTTTTTTAGGCATTTTAATAATTTTAGCAGCCAAATGTATCATTCACATTTGTTTCTTGTTCCCACAAGCAAATATAGAATCTCCACTGATAGAATGAATGGCTGGGTCACATATAGTCAAGACTGTACCTTTGTTACCATTGTTTATACAAACACACCATCTTATCCATGCCAACATTGTATTTGCCTGTATGGACTTGTATACCCTTTACCCAGGCACCAGAAATTTCAGAAATTTGAAATCTTTTACCCTAGTAATAGTCCATCTTTGAATATTGAACCCAATAACTTAAATCTTCATAAATCTCTCTTTGAATAATACAAGAATGTAAATTCACTAAGGATACAAAATTATGATCAAATATTAATAATAAATCAATAATGATCAAATTGGAGAGATTTAACACAGATACAAATATGCAAATCATCGTTCATCAAAACAAAAGCTGATTCAGACTACCTATCTGAGGAACTTTAAACAATAAATCACATAAGTAACAGTCAAGGAGAAAAGACTGAGAAACAAGAATAAAAGGCAAGGAGAAACACACACACACACACACAGACAGGCACAAGCACTCACTCTGATAGTTTACCAGGCAGACATGGAGCCTCAATTTTAAATGAAAACACATTCAGGAAAATAGGACATAGCAATAAAATACCTTTTCAGGATCCTGTCAGTCCGTTCTTGCTTGGAACTCCTGGTTAGTTAGAAAGAACTTGAGTCCCTGAACCTCTCAGAAAGAGGAAAAGAGCTCCCAGGAATAGAGAAGGAAGGGTAGGCATTAGTGTTCTCCACGCTCCCCTCCAAGCCAGAGAGAAAGAGAAAAGACAAAAATAAAAGTAAAAATAAAAACAAAAAAGTATAAAATCATTTTCTCTAAGACAAGAAGTAGCAACAAGAAAGAGAAAAAACTGGAAACAAGAGGCCATATCCAATCTCCTTCTGCCATAACCACTTTCAGGAGAGAATGAGAAGGGAAAATCAGGAATGTAATCTGGGTGCAAATTTCCAAATTATTTAGTATCTTGATCTGCAATTTAGCTAATAATGGTCATAGAAGAATCTAGAGACCAAGCTCAGAAAAAAGTATGGTACATAAAAACACCCTTAGATTGGGAATGCTCCCTTTGATGGCAGTTCATCTAATATGCCATTTAATTTCTGTTGATAAAACAGGTCCAATTAAAATCCTATCTGGACCTCAATTTTCATTCCATTATAATTTGTACAAAATCCATATTTCACAAAATTGGGCCTGTAAAAAATTTCCTGAAAAAGACCAGAACACAAAAAAATAGCATTAACTTTTGCTAACTTATCCTCCCGTAAAGAATTCTAATGAATAAAATAACAAAATCTCTGACCACAATCCCACTGGTCTAGAATTTCTCTCTCACTGAAGTTACCACCTCCTCCCTTCCCTTTGTGTACAATGAATCAAAAGTCCGATAAGTTTCTTTTTCAAGGTCCTTTGCACTTGGCAGCTTGCTAAATAAAGGAAAAGCAAATCATCCACCAAATTAACTCATAATTCACTGGTAACTACACATTAAACAGCAGACTCATGCACATGTCCTGAGATAAGCTCGCTAAGATACTACACTCTCCCTGCCCCCCAACCCAACTATCTTTGCAGCCTCTTTTTCCTTGTCTCCATCTTAATTCTCAACTTCTTATGTGGTTTATGGTCCTAACTTTTAACTGAAACTGTTCTGTCAAAGGTTACCAGTGATGTTTTAATTGAGTAGTTTAATAGCCCTTTCTTAGTTCTCAGTCCTTTTGACTTTTCTGAAATTTTTACACTGTTTACCTTTCATTCCTCCTGCAAACTTTTTTTAAATACCCAGAACATAACTTTCTCCTGGTCTCTTTCTATAAGTCTAAATGGAAAAGTGTGTGTGAGGAGGGGGTTGTCAATTGATTAAGGTAATCAAATGATCCCATCTCATTTAAAGTGTCAAGATATTAAACAATGTTACCATACCCAAGTGAGAACACTTCTCTATTGAATCAATCAGTTACTCCAATCTTCACTGCAAGAATTTATAAGCTTTAAAGCGTGGAGAGGATTTTGAATCTCCCATTTTTCCATAGACATTCTAGAGAGTTCCCAGAATACCTGGAAGATAATAAAGTACATCAGGGGCTAACTCCGGACTGGGAGAGATGAGAAAAGTCCATTTAAGACCATACAAAGAATTCAATAGAAAATCTCTGTCGTACTTAGAAGGAACATGATGACAGGTCTCACAAAAGGACTTTGAGGCACCCAGAGATGCTCCATGAGAAGACCTTTGCTGTATCTATTCTAAACCTGAACCTCTTTTTCCCTGGAGTCTGAATGGATTAATGGGATTGTGTGTCACTACTATTTTTTTGGAGAAGGGAGGAATACTTATACCAACTGTTCTTACTATACTGCCTTGGTAAATAATTCTTTCTAAAAGCTAATTGATATGAACTGCTAATCATGAGGTAAAGCAAACTGATGGGAACTCATGAATCATATAGATTAAAAAAGACATCTACAACCCTTCATGCTTTCTACTGGAACCCTAAAGGGTATGTTGTATCATTCCTATGGGGAACAAGGTGGTCAGTGTAACTGGAAGTCAAGATAATATCTCTAGTGTAAGTGCTACATTCATATCTATTGCTACCTCATCCTTCAGCTCTTTCAGTCAAGTATGGGTATCTCCAAAGATTCTGTTGTAAGTTTTCTCTTTTATTTCCACATTCACTCATGTTATAAGCTCATCAACCCTAAGGAATTCAGTTATCCTCTATAAAGTGGAGACTCAGAAATCTATATGTTTGCTCCAATCTCTTTCCTCATCTCTTTTTTTCCTTTGTTATTCCTTATGGAAATTTCTGTTTGGGTATCCCACAGGCATCTTAAACTCATTATGTTCAAACTGGAACTTTATGTCCTTCCCTATGAACTTGTCCCTACATAGACTTCGGTATTTGAAAGATAACACGATTTATTAACTGGTCACTGAGTATTTATTAAGTGCCTACTTACTATGCATGTTCACATTATTATATTGTTTGATTTGTTTTTTAACTTTACTAGATTTTTCTTGACTCCTTTGTAATTCAGGTTTTTCCTCAGGTTTGGTTTCTTCATCAGGAGTGCTTAAAAATTCTCTGTTCCATCACAAGTCTATCATTTTTCCTGTCAAATTCTTTGACTCAGTCTTGTATGGCAAATTATTTTTTGACATTAAGCATTTATATTTTAGAGTATTGTATTCTAAAATTTTCTCTCCTCAATACTAGTTACTACCAAATATTATTTCATCTTGAATGTAGTTCTTTGATACTCATATTCTTTCATTTTGGCTGCTTGAAATATTTTTTCTTTAATCTCATAGCTATGGATTCTGCCTATGATATTCCTGGGAATTTCATTTTTAGGCTTTCTTTAATGAAGTGACTTGTATATTCTTTCTATATTTGTCTTGATTTCTTATCCTAGTAAATCTGAGCAGTTTTAGTTTAGTACTTCTTAAAATATGCTATCTAGGATTTTTTTATTGCCATGCTTTTTCAGAGAGCCTGAGAATATATAACTTATCTATTCTTGACCTGTTTTCTAGGTCACTTGTTTTTGATAGTAGATATCTTATATTTTCTTCTATTTTTATGTATTTAATTTTATCCTGATTTCTTCTTGTCTTGTGTAGTTACTGAGTTGTGTTTGGTCTTTTCTAATTTTAATGGAATCTGCTATGTGAGTAGGAATTTTCACCTTCTATTCCAAATTATCTATTCTCCTTCCAGCTCCATCTCTAGAGACATTTCAGTTGTAATTCCATTTAAAAAATATTTTTCTTTATTTTCTTTTCCTTTGAAGCTTATTATATTTTATATTATATTTTATGTATTATATTATATTATATATATAATATATTATATTATATTTTCCTTTGAGGCTTATTATATTCAGACCTCCACCTGGAGGGAGGTAGTTGTCTTTTGTGTCGATCTGAAGCTAAAGTAATACTAAACTGTGGAAATGATGGATTTGTTTGTTTCCTTCTCATCATCTGGCTTTGTGATCCAACCAAAAGTAATTCTGCCAGATCCCTGAACTGTCTGTAACTGTTTAAGAACTTCACATTCCTTCTTCTTTAATATTTTCTCTTTCTTTGGAAACACATATTTTCCACACAGGGGCTTTAATGAAAATACTGATCTTCAGAAGTTCTTCACCATATGTGACTTGGAAGCAGTGATTCCTCAAGAGAAAAACTACCCGGGAACTGCGCAAAAATCTTTACAAACAGATATTAATACAATTACTTTTCATGGGTGAAGAAATCTGTTAAACCACAGTAAGGATAGAAGCTACCATTGAATTCTGGTTAGAAATGTCAGCAGAGGTACCATTGATTTATTGGTTGGTCTTTGATGGTTATTAGCTATGGCAGGTGTCCTGTAACATCTGCCTATTTTCTAGACTTCTTTATTTGGGCCATTGCTCAGTATAGGTCCCCTGGATACTAGAATGGCAGATAATGTGCTCATATTTTCCAGCTCTATCTGAATAGCCAGACCACTGGCTCATTCCAGTAAGTTTTTGGCTTCATTTTTCCTATTTGTGGTTTTGTGGCAGTGAGTCTTTAACCTGGAAGGTTAATTTATTTTCTCATTCCTGCCATAAGACTAAACCAGCATTTCTTTGCCCCTAGTACATCTGCCACCTCAGTCTGGGCTCTTTGTCTATCATGTGATCTTGCCAGAAGACTGGACAAAATGTTCTTTCCATTTTAGTTTGGGTGGCTGCCAGCTTCTACTCTTCACTAATCATTGTGAGTTATACATGCTAATGTATAGAGTATTACAAGCAGCATTGTGGAGCTAAATTTTTTGTCCTGGTCTTCATAAACCTCATCATTGGTTGGGCTTGGAATTGGGCTGTTGCAACCAATTGAGGCTTCTAGTGTTCAGATACTGACACTAAGTTACAATAGGGGAGAAGGCCAAGGCCACACAAGGAATCATACAGATAGAAAAATAACAAAAAGAAACCAGTCCTTGTTGTATCTATTCTTTGTTATAATAGAATCTCTTTTTTTCTAAGTGAAACACTGGTTGCTAAAGGAGGTAACTTAGTCTTTGTTTTACCTTGTAAACCTTCAAGTTGTTGTCAGACAGCCAAATATGAGGACTTTTTTTAAAAGACATTTAATAATGTTGAAAAATAGAAATGCATTGTTTTACATTGATATGTCTGCTCTCAAAATGGTAACATGATTTTTCTTTCTTTAAGTAAAATCAAGGAAAATTGAATGTTTTTAGATACTACCTTTTACCTCTTCAGGTTGTATGCTTTTTATTAAGACACTTCAGATGAATTTTCACTTTGACATGGAAGTTAATTTTTAAAGGAACTGTGGATAATCTGTTGCCTAGCAATCATTTCTCACCCTAACCTTATAGCAATATAAGCCTTTTAAATGTCACAGCAGCCTGTATTTTGAATTAATATCATGTTTGAATATATCTGTAATGAAAGTATTGCACATGTAAAGATTTTTCATTTCCTCATTGTGTTCTCAGACTGTCACATGTACTGTGTGGGGTGAGAAACCTAGTGTTTTCATATAATAGGCAGCAAATAGCCTGCCTCATTCCCTCCCTGCTTACCCTTTTTGTCCCCTTACAAAATATATGCACCAAGGTTGCCAAATGGAGGTGTCGTTTGCATATCTCTCCTTTGATTGAAGACCTCTAGGAAGGAAAGACGGCACTTTGTTCTGACTGCTCATTTTATTTTTGTTGTTCTTCAGCCGTGTCCAATTCTTCGTGACCCCATTTGGGGTTTTTTTTAGCAAAGATACTGGAGTGGTTTTTCCATGGCTTCCTCCAGCTTATTTTATAGATGAGGAAATTGAGGCACACAGGGCAAAGTGACTTGCCCACAGTCACACAGCTAGGAAGTATCTGAGGCTGGATTTGAACTCAGGAAGAGGAATGTTCCTGTCTCCAGGCTCTATCCACCGCACCATCTAGCCACCCATTGTACTTCGAAATAGATGTGATTTTTACATTTTTTTCCCATTGTATCAAGCCTAAATCTGTTCTTCCTTCCAAATTACCTTGTATTTGTTTTATATATATTTGTGTCCCCTAATAGGATGTAATTTTTTTGAGGGTAGAGGCTATCTTTATCTTTGTACCCCCAGCATCTAACACAGTGTCTGGCTTTAAATAGAAGCTTAATAAATGACCACATGGTAATTAAAGTAAGCTAGAAATTCTCAGAGGGTGAAGTGATGAGAGATTGTATTTGGTTGGTAATAAGCCCAAAGCTGGTCCTAGAAAAAAATCGGCAAGATTGTTGTTTGCTTTTTCTCATCTTCCTCTCTCACTTTGTCCATCACTCCTTTGCTCAATCAACTCCAGTAGTTTCCTATTGCCTATAAAACAAAATACAAAATACTTTGCTTGGCTTTTTTGTTAAATTATTTTTTACTTTGAACTTGCCAAAAAAAAACCCCAACAGAGCATTTGCATATCAGAATACAAAAAGAGGATTATATATGAAAGTGTGGATATTTCATATGATACTATCCTGATTGTGCTTTCTCCTGAATTTTTGTTTTCTCTGTGAATTTTAAAACTGTTAAATTGCCCTTTTGGGGGGATCTCTATTATTAACATTCCTCCTCCATACAATTAAAAACCAAGAAAAAAATTAAATCTCTAAAGCAAATAAGTACTGTCAAGCAAAATAAATTCACACAATGGCTATATGCAACATGCATGTCTCTTTCTGCATCATGAACGTGCTTTTCCTCAATTTTCTTGATACCTGATTGCTCATTGATCAGAGCTCTTAAGTCTTTCAAAATTGTTTTTCTTACAATGTTGTCATTGTACAAATTGTTCTCCTGGTTCTGTTCACTTGACTCTGCATCAGAGTACACTAAACAGGAATCCCTGGAATGATAATTTCTTATATTGTTCTATCACATTCATATCCCACAATTTGCTCAGCCATTCCCTAACTGATGCCTCCTCCACTTGAATTCTAGTTCTTTACTTTTTATTCCCCTTATTCTTCTCTTATGGATCAAAAACTGTGTTTTGCTTTGACTTATTTTCTCTCCAATATTAGTCTCCTTTTAAACCTTCCCCCCTCCATCGTTTTAAAATCTCTTCCTGTTCCCCTGTTAAGTTTGTATTTCTTTACCACATTGTTAATGCATTTGGACATATGAATATGTATATGCATACAAACCTTCCTGTCCTTTTCAGACAAGATTGTGGGTCATCTGCTACCTACTATCCCCACCCCTTCTTTCATGTCTATATAATCTTTTTACATATCCAGATTGTGAGAATTAGCAAGCCATCCTCTTCTTCCTTTACAAACTAGTGATGTGTGTGAAATTTATTCATGAAATGATGAGAGTTAAGTTCAGACACCAAATGTTGGAGTTTGGCTGTCTGAAGAACTCACAGTGGTCACTGTTTTTGGCAAAAGATAAGTTTATTTAGGAGAAGAAATTATAGACAAAATGACAAGGTACACTAGGCACCAAGACTGCTAAATATGAAATACATTTGGGGGATCATATAGTCAGCACAGTGGTTTTAACAGTTAATGATGGAAAAGAGAAGTTCCCTAGTGGAACTCACATTTAACCAAAAAAAAAAGGGTACACTCCATGATGCCCTTAGCTGACAGGCTCAATCCATAGAGGAGTTTAGCACCCTAAAAGAGCTGGTTAGCTATACGGAGTAGAAAGATACCATAAAGAGCAGTAGGGGAATGAAAAGAAAGAATACCATATGATGTGGGGGAGAAGGAAAGGGAAAGACACCAAGAGGCAGAATGCTGTGGTGGACTGACTCAAAAGGGATTCAGCAAAGAAGGCATGGGACATGAACAGATTTGTATGGGGAAATTTAACCTCCGGAGTTTGACATAATTTGGATTTCAGACTGGTCACAGTAAGGTGGGGCTACCCCTGACCTCTACAGAGGGTGGGATTATAACATTGAACAGATCCCCATCAGTGACTTTCCTTGCTTGGGAATTAATTTTATTGGTACTCCAGGTTCTCTCGGCCAACCCAACCTATTAACCCAGGACCTCATTACTAGTGTGTTGTTCCTTTTAACTTCTCTTCTCTTTCTCCTTCTCAAAAACTCAGAGCAGACCCTTCCACCTGTACAGCCTCTGTTTTTATTATTTAACTCCCTCAGTACCCTTTGATGACATTAAGGTCCCAAAATAACCATTGTTTCCCTGCCTCACTAAAATGTTTAATATTGTGTGATTATACATCTCCTTCTTATTGCTCCAATGAATTTACCTTTCTAGGTATCCCTGGAGTCTTATGTTTGTATTTCAAAGTCCCTTCTCAGCTCTGGTATTTTCATCAGATTTCCTCTCATTTATAGTAGACTCTGCCAGGTCTTTTGTGATCCTGACTTGTACTTTCTTGTTATTTGAATTGCTTTTTTGTGGATGTTTGCAGTATTTTTTTTCTCTGACATGGGAGTTGTGGATTTCAGCTATGATATTGCTGGAAGTTTTTCTTTTGGGTTTTCTTTTCTGAGGTGATGAATGGATTTTTCTCTCTTCCCTTTGCCCTCTGGTTCTGATCTATCTGGGAATTGTTATTTGTGATACTTTGAAATGCAGGGTGTCCCCAAAGCCTTGGTACAACATTATGCTGATTGAAGTGTAAAACTCCATAGTATCCAGACTTGTTTTAGAGCCTGATTTTTAGGAAGTACAAATATCTCGCCATCAATTTTTGCAAATTCTGTTATTTTTTATATCAAGATACCTTACAAGTTCTCCTATTTTTTCATTCTTTTGGTTTTTAAAAATATTTTTGCTGGGAGAAACTGCAGGGCCAAGTTGGGAAGATCTGAGTTCAAATGTGATTTACTAGTTGTGTGATTCTGGGCAAGTTAACCCTTTTTGCCTTAGTTTCCACATCTGTAAAATAAGCTGGAGAAAAAAAGCAAAGTATTCCAATATCTTTGCCAGGAAAACCCCAAATGGGATCATGAAAAATTAGACACAATTAAAATGACTCAACAACAACGACAATATTTTCTGCTTTTTCATGGAGTCTCTGACTTGAGTAAAGTCTACTGCTTTCTGATTTATTATTTATTCTCCATCTATTTTCCCCTCCAGAGTTTTCCTTTCATTTTTTATTCCTTGCTTCATTTCTCCTAGACATTCATGTGGTAGTTGTGAGAACTATTTTTCCCCTCTTGAGTCTCTGGATGCAAATTATTAGGCATTACTTTCCCTTTCTAGTTTGAATTTGGGGGCATTGGAAGATCTATAATGATTCTTTCTGGTGATTGGTATCTCTTTCAGTTTACTCATCTCTCTAGTCTTAGTTGTGAAACTGGGGTTTTATTTCAGGGTTAAGCTTTGCTTCTCATTGTTTTTCTGAATGCTGCGATAAGTCCTGTTTAGTTTCCCTGGTTCTCATACTGACTCTTTCCTCCCATGGTTAGGCCCTTTGAGTTTCAAAGTGTTGGACCTTCCCATCCAACTGTGGTATCTCAAGACAGAGAGTCCTAGGGACTTTGGAGCTCTGGGGTGTTCTGGATCTAAGTGTCATTGGACCTCAGAGGTTGTTGTTGCTCCTACTGGATTTCCAACAACACGATCTTTCAAAGGTAGCCTTCCATTCTCTCTGTCTCCATATACATATCCTTGAAGACTTAAGGTATTTTGGGTTTGTGGAGACTACAAACTTGTTTGCCTACATAGATAATGTCTTTTCTGGTCTTTTCTCTCTATTCCATACCTAATGGGCTTCTACATGACTGTGATGTAGTTCTAGAGTAGAAGAAGTCATTGTTGTTTCCTACTGTCTTTATTTTTAAATATATTTTATTTTGTAATTAAAAATTATATTCTCTCCCTTTACACACATTGTTCCCTACTCATCATTGAATGACAAAAGAAGAACAAAACTTGTGTAACACATAAGTATATTCAAACAAAACAAATTTCTCCATTGACTATGTCCAAAAAAAAATGTCTCATTCTGTGCCCCAAGTCCTTTTCCACTCAAAAGGAGGTGGTTAGTATTTTTTTTTTGGCATTGATCCTCTGAAATCATAACTGATCATTCCATTGATTAAAATTCATAAGTCTTTGGAAGTTGTTTGTTTTTAAAGTATTGTTTTATTTTATAAATTAATCTCCTAGTTCCACTTACTTCATTATGGATTAGTTCACATAGGTCTTCTCAGATTTCACTGAAACCATATCTTTCATTCTTTTTCACTGTACAATGTGGACAAAGAGAAGAAGGAAAAGAAAAAAAAAAGCTGTGTTGTCTAGCTAACCAGTTCCAGTTGGGTCCCTAGTGGTGCAATTCCTACTTCTACTCAGACTGGTTGTTGTTTGCCCTTCATTCTGGAAGAGGACCATGCTGTCAGGGAGGTGATGCCATGACATGGGAGTGAATTGCATTAAAGTGAGGGAGGCTGGACAAGGTCACCTGTCTCACTTTCCCTTCCAGAGCTAGCTGGGGTTGGTGGCCAGATGTAAATCAGGAAGACTGAAGATGGCTCTGGATGAAATGGGAGACCTTGGCCTTTTTAAGCTGAGCTCTTTAGCCAGTCTCACTTTGACTAAGGCTAGGTAAGAAATGAGGCAGCGGATGGCTTCTTTTACCTAGTCAAAAATATCTAAATCACCTTATCTGCATCACCTCCCTGATGTTGTGGTCTTCTTCAAAAATAAAGGACAAACAACAACTGTACAATAACAGTATTATATCACATTTATATGCCATAACTTGCTTGGCCATATCTCAATTGTTTGGTTCCATTTTTTGCCGCTCTGAAAAAAATGCTGTAATTTTTTGTATGTATGGGTTCTTTCTTTTCCTTTGACCTCTTCAGGGTATAGGTATACCTCTATCAAGGGCATCTATATTTCAATAACTTTTTGGATATAGTTCCAAGTTGTTTTCCAGATAGTAAGAAACAATTCCCAGCTTCATCAGAACTACTTTCACAGTCTCTCTCCCAATTGTTGTTTTCCTTTTTGGGGGGTCTGTTTTGTCAATCTGATGAGTATGAGGTCGATTCTCTGAGTTATTTTATATTTTATTTTTCTAATTATTAGTGATTTGGAGCAGATTTTCATATGGCTAATAGCTTGAATTCCTTTCTCTGAAAGCTATCTGTTCATATCTTTTGACCATCCATAAACTGGGGAATTGTTCTTATTTATGTACCTTTGAATCAGTTCCTCACACTTTATGGAAATAAGATCCTTATCAGTGAAACTTGCTGCACAATTTTTTCCCAAGTTACTTATTTTACTTCTAATTTTAGGTGCTTTAGTTTTATTTGTGTAAAAACATTTTTTGTCATCAAAATTACCTACTTTCACTTCTATGATCATCTTTATCCCTTGTTTGGTGACAATTTCATCCCCCTTCCACAGATCTGAAACAATTTCTGCCCTGTTCCTTTAAGTTATTTATATTATCCTTAATGACTATACTGTAAACATAAAGACTATTTTGGTATATGGTGTGAGATGCTGATCCAAGCTAATTTTTCTCATAATGCTTTCAAGTTTTCCCAGCAGTTTTTGTTGAATGGTGATTTCTTACCTCAAAGTCTGGGGTCTGTAGATTTATTAAACGCTATACTACTAGTCTTGTCTGCTTCTATATGTTTTGCACTAATAGTTTGAGATCTGGTGCTGTTAGGTTTCTTTGCCACTTTTTTCATTGTTTTCCTTGGGGCTTTTGATTCCTCCAGATTAATTTTATTATTTTTTTCTAGCTCTAGAAATCAATTCCTTTGAGAATTCATTTCATAGGGCCTTGAAGAAGTAAAATAATATAGGTACTAGTCACTTATATTCATAAGCCACCAGACCCTTTCCTTGATCTTCATCTTTTTCAACCACTATGCATCCTTCAACAGTGTCAATCACTTTATTTTCTCTAAGTTTTCTGAACAGTGCTTTCTCCAGGTTTCCTTCCTTCCTCAAGAGGATACTTGAGGTAGACAAGGTAGCAAATATTATCTGTGCATAACCCTACAGTGACCTGGGCCATTTGACATATTCAAGGGTCTTGTGGAAGCTGACTATGCTTATTCCTTACCTGGTCCTGAACAGGCCTGGCTAATGAGAATTTAATTGATTTCTTTAAAGACAAAATTGGACTTAATTTTAGTTCATACTCTGCCATTATGCTCCTCTGTATCCTTTGTAGGCCTGGAATTCTTGTGTGAGCCTGTAATTCATGAGCCTCTATAAATTTTTCTATTAAGTTTTCCCCTCAGTGCATGTGCAGATTTTTTATATTTTATTAAATCTGTGTTTCCTCTGCAGTCTCTTAATTTGTCATGTATGTTTTTAAATGTGCATTTATATTTGAGCAAAGTACCCAGAATGCTTTTAGTGAATAGATATAATATTGTGATTCATTCTCTTTTTTGCCCCCTTGTTAAAGCTATTTTTCTTTTTGGAATTCATGGCCAGAGAGTGGGAAGCTGGAGAAAGAAGGAAAATAAGACCGAGATGCTTATTAAGAGTAACATGCTGAAGACATTTCCAAAAAAATATATTTGATTTAAAACAAATCTAGAAATAAACCATATTTCTACAGTATACAAATGAATTACAATTCCATATTGACCTGGCCCACATCCTACATGGCAAACACTCTTCTCATCACAGATTCACAAGATTTTACCTAGCAACAGAAGCCAGAGTCTAGGCAACTCAATAGTTATTATCACAAATGTATTCAAGATGTTTCTGTACACTTGCATTTCACTTCAAGAAGGAAAAATAAAGCTAAGGAGAAGGAAACACAGTTTGTCATTTCTTCATGGTTACAGCCATACCAGAATCACTGCATTACATCATTTTGGTTTTGGATACGAGTTTTTGATGATCATTGGCAAGTGCTCATGTATCTGGAGGAAAGTGACAAGGATGATGAGGGCACTCAAAATTGCCATATGAAAAAATGAAATCCCAGTATAGGAAATGGTGGAATGGAAGATCCTGGATTAAATAAAAGCTCCTTGAGGTCAAGGACTATTTCATTTTTCTTGTAGCGTCATCAGTGACTAACAGTGCCTGGAACATAGTAGGCTCTTAATAACTGAATGTTGATTGAATAGTCTAAAGGAAAGACGATGGGGGTGGAAAAATATGGTAATGCAGAGAAATACAACAACTTTTTAAAGATTTGAGAGAATATGTAAAAGAAAGGTCTGACTTGGCCTAATAAGTTTTAGAACTGGAAGGGACCTAGAAATCCTTCCTTTTCTCTCTCTTTTTGTTTCATAAAAGACATTAACGAGCCATATAAGTAGTAAGTAATGGAATTGGGATTCAAAATCAGGTTTCTTCTTACTCCAAATCCATTCTGGTTCCCTGCCCCAACCCCCTTCCATGTCTTTAGAGGGAAGAACTAATATTAATATTTGTAAGTTATGGGGAGACTGAGTTCATCTCAATATAAGTAACAATTTCCTAACTATATAGTTGTCTGAAAACATCCCATTTTGCTTTTTGCAATCGAGTTGTCTCTCATCGGAGTTGTTGCAATAGAGGCTTGCTTGTTAAGGTCTTAGGATGGCTTTCTACATGGAGTTCAAGGTTGGATTAAAATGGTCTTGGTATCCTCACCTGGGAATTCCCTAGATCTATGAAATCATAGGACTAGTTTCACTTTCAACTTAATTTGCAAACACAAAAAGACTGAGATCCATTAACCCTTGGCAATCATCCTTTTCTTATCCCACCATATTGGAGTTTATTCCTCTTAGTATATTAGCTCCTAGTAGCTACAAAATCTCCAAGTTGGAAGGGACCTCAGTGGCTACCAATTAGATCCAGCCTGGACCTAACTTATGTTAATCATCCATCCTTTAGTGAAGATTTCCACTAAGGGCTAATCCATTCACTCTTGGGCCAATCCATTCCATTTCTAGATTATTCTTAATATTCTGAAGTTTTTCACTTTATATCAAGTCTCAACTTGCCACTTTCTAGCTCCTACCCATTGCACCCAGCTCTATCTTCTGGGACGAAACTGAATATATCTGTTCTTTCCACCAAGTAGTGATCATAGTGTTCACCTTTTTAAAGAAGATCCTAAGTCTTCTTTTTTTCTGGAAAAAAAAAAATCCCCAAATCCCTCTCAGCTAAATCTCTTATGGTTTGACCTCAAGGTCCTTCCAAATTTGGGTTGTCCTCCTCTTGAGCTTATTAATACTACTGCAGAGGCTATACATGATCATAGAGGTTTTCTCCCAAATTCTGGTCCAATCTGCAAAAGAAACTTAGCGAGGACTATGACATCTAATATGCTAGAAATCATTCCCTCAGTCTTAGCTGCTTTTAGCTATTATCATTTTGCCTGAAGACCATTGTGGATATAATGTTAGGAAAAAATGAAGCCTGACTCTGTGAGCTTTTTGAAAGCCCAAAAAGCTAAGGGGAAGAAGAAAGAGGTCATAGAATTTGTTAAGCTAATTGTACACTATTACAAAGTCCAATTTTTTTATACAGCAAAATAACTGTTTGGACATGTATACATATATTGTCTTTAACTTATACTTTAACATATTTAACATGTATTGGTCAACCTGCCATCTGGGGGAGGGGTGGGGGGAAGGAGGAGAAAAGTTGGAACAAAAGGTGCAATTGTCCATGCTGAAAAATTACCCATGCATATATCTTGTAAATAAAAAGCCATAATAAAAAATAACTCTAATTTCATTTAGGTACCCCAAATTTGGACCTCATCAGTTTCAACTTGACTATCATCATAACATGTTCCTTCCCTCTCCCCCAGCTATAAGCTCATCCCTGTAAAACTCATTGTGGAGATTGCATCAACTTTCTGATACATCATATTTCATCAGGCTTCTGCCTGATAGTAGGGTAGAGCAAAAAAAAAAAAAAAAACCTTCTTCCTCAAACCCTTTGGAGAGGGATAAATTCCCAGTAAACTCTTCAGCTCTGCTTGATTTCTACTCTGCTGTCACTGTACTCTCTTATCACTCCCTCTCTCTATTTCAGTTTCCTTTTGTGTATTGTCTTCCCCCATTAGATTGTAAACTCCTTGAGGGCAGGGACTATCTATCTTTAATTTGTGCCCCAGACACTTAGCATAATTCCTGATACATCTTAAGTACTTAATAAATGTTTATGAAATATTATTATTATATATACATGAAGTCTTACTAAGTCTCACATCAGTCTCTTCTCTTCTTACCATAATTATACTGTGTTATTTTGTGTTTCTGTTGTATTATGTCCACAGTTACTCCGTCATCAATATAGGGATCTCCTGGAAGTAAAGGGCCACTGTGCTGCCTAAGGTAGGGAGAACCTGAATTGGTTAAAAATAGAGATCAGAACTCTGATACTGATGGATAGTGGGATCAGGCCCATGAGTAACTCTTGTATTTCCAGCCTGAATTTCCAGTCTTTTAAAAATTAATTAATTTCCTTTTTTTTTTTTTGCAAGGCAATAGGGATTAAGCAATTTACTCAGGGTTTGAATTTAGGTCCTCCTGACTTCAGGGATGGGCCTCTATCTACTTTACCATCTAGCTGCCCCAGGGACCTAGTCTTTAAAAAAACTAAAGTATTCTTGTGAATGTTTAGCTTTTTGTTGGGTTTTTTTCTTATTGCTAAAATCAGCATTTCTAATGCAATGTTGAATAATAGTGATGATGATGAGCATACTGGTTTCACCCCTGATCTTATTATGAATGCATCCAGCTTCTCTCCAATACAAATAATATTTGCTGTAGGTTTTAGATAGGTATTGCTTATTATTTTAAGGACAGCCCCCTTTATTCCTATGCTCTCTGGTGTTTTTAATAGGGATGGATACTGGATTTTGTCAAAAGGTTTTTCTGCATCTCTTGAGATTATCATATGATTTCTGTTGGTTTTGTTATTGATATGGTCGATTATGATAATAGTTTTCCTGATACTGAACCACCCCTGCATTCTTGGTATAAATCCTACTTGGTCGTGATGTGTTATTCTGGGGATGACTTCCTTTAATCTCTTTGCTAATATTTTACTTAAAAATTTTGTATCAATATTCGTTAGGGAGATTGGTCTTTAATTTTCTTTCTCTGTTTTGGCCCTTCCTGGTTTAGATATCAGTGCCATATTTGTATCATAGATACATATATTGTTGATTGTTTTACCCTAGATGGTTCTGCAAAAGGTTTATTCAGTTTTACCATGCCAAAATATAAGAATGAACTAGTCAGAGCAAAATGGAAGGTAATGGAAGGTACTATAGTTGTATGGGCATTGCTCCTAGACTAGACCACATAGATTTACTTGGATTATTGTCCATCTATCTCTTTAAAGAGATAAATATTTATTGTATTTTCCCCCAAACGCATCTGTTCTACAAACCTGCATATTTAAAAATCTAATTGTCTAAATCCTCAATCTCCCCCAACACCCTGGTCATCTTAAGTCACCTGGATCTATGTCTTGCCACTGGATGCACATGTCTCTGGAGGAGAAAGTGAGACTTTTGATTTTATGTAGCCCTTCACTTCAGTCCAATTCATTTGCATGTCATAGCATCACCTCCTTGATATCATGGTCCTCATCAAAAATGAAGGACAAACAACAACAAACAACAACCTCCATATCCTGTTAACTTGCCAAGTCTTATTTATTCTGCCTGTACATTATACTATTGTCTTCTCCAATGGAATGTAGGCTGATTGAGTGGAGGGGGTAGTGTTTTCTCTTACTTAGTATTCTCATTGCTTAGCAAAGTGACAGGCATATAGTAAGAGATGAAGAATGTTTCTTGATTGATTTCATTTCAGACATGGGGACACTTATGCAAAGACATAAAATCTCATGTACAGGGAATTCGGAAAAAATACAGTGGTGGATGAGGGAATAACAATTGTGCAAATCAGGTAATATTTCTTGGAGGTAGACCATGAGTTGAACTATGAAGAGAACTAGGATTTTATGGGGGAGGTAAGGAATAGAGAGAATTCTAGGCTTAGAGGATGCTGTACATCAAAGTATCAGAGGTAGAGCGTCATTGTGGCCTGAGCCTGGCATGTGTCAGAGCAAGTAATGTGTAATAAGACAGTAAAAGTAGACTGGGGTCACATGATGACAAACTTTAAATTCTAGATAAAGTTTATATTTTATCCTAAGAAAAATTAACTATTTTTGCAGATTTGTGATATGGTCAAGCCTGTACTTTAGTTATTGGCTACTGTGTATAGAGAGGGTGATTAGAAGAGGAGAGAAACTACATATAGGCAACCTCCTAATTAGGAAGATATTGGAATAGCTCACATTAATGACGATCTCAACTACTATTTTTGTAGATGAAGATATGGAATTGATAAGATTTGGCATTTAATTAGCTATGAGGGTAAGTAAGGGTGAAGAGCTGAGAATAACATTTATGTTGCAAAACATGGTATATGGAAGTAGGCAGTGCCCTTAGCAGAAATGAGGAGCCAATCCCTTCTCACTTTTTCTTCTTAGGATCTCTGACTTCCTTTGAAGAATATCTCTTGTACTACTTCCATAAGAGGCCTTTCTTAATGTTACTCAGTTATTAGTTCTTTCCCCCACCTGAAATTGCATTGCATTAGTTATAGGTAATTTGCATTTATCTATTTTTTTTATATGCTACATCTATTCCTTCCCCAATAAATGTAAATTCTTTGAGGGTAGAGACTTATTATTGAGCACCTACTGTATGCAAATTAAAATACTGTAGATGCTCAGTAAATCTTTCTTGAATTGAATGTGTATCATAGGATGCTTTGGAGTGAACCTTTAAAATACCATAGAATCTTTGATTTTGAAATCATGTTAATTAAGTTAGTAATTAATTTTCTGAAGGATAGTCAGGCACAATTTATAAAGAGCAGGTCTCAATGCCAATAAAATCTGGGTTTAAGTTCAGCCTTTGACACAAAGTAGCTGTGAGACTGGAAAAGACACTTAAGCTCTCAGTGTTATAGGCAGATATCTAAGACTATGTGTTATGGAGAAGGTGCCAACTTGTCTTGGTTAAGTGAGATCATTTGCCTGGAAGTTTTGCATACAAATGAAATCACAATTCTAGTCTCTATCCCTAATTAATTTTTCAGAACTAATTGAGAGACAATTGCTTTTTACTGAAAGACTGAATTCTCTTTATTTTATGGACACTATTGTCCTCCTACTTAGTGCGGTTCACAATTTTGAAATATTCTTGACTTCTCCCTCCTCACCCCTCATATCTAATCAATTGCGAGGTCTTACTCAATATTTCTCTTAAATTTATTCTTTCTTCTTCATCCACAAGTCCAACTTCCTTGTTCAGTTTCATATTCTTTTCTGGTATTACAACAGACTCCTAATTTCAACTCATTGTTTCCATGCTTTTTATTGTCACTTTTCCATCTTTCTTTTTTAAATTTAATTTTTTACATTTTTAATTAAAGCTTTTTATTCTAAAAATAAATGCATGAATAATATTCAATATTCACACTTGCTAAACCTTGTGTTCCAAATTTTTCCCTCCCTTCTCCCCACCCTCTCCTCTAGACAGCAAGTAATTTAATATATGTTAAACATGTATACTTCTATACATATTTCCACAATTATCTTGTTGCACAAGAGTAATCCAAAGAGAATCCAAAACCCAAAAAGGAAAAAATGAGAAAGAAAACAAAATATAAGCAAACAGCAACAAGAAGAGTGAAAATACTATGTTATGATCCACATTCAGTCCCCACAGTCTTCTCTCTGGGTGCAGAGGATTCTCTTCATCACAAGACCATTGGAACTGGCCTGAATCATCTCATTGTTGAAAAGAGCTACATCCATCAGAATTGATCATCCTGTAGTATTGTTGTTGAAGTATATAATGATCTTCTGGTTGTTCTCATTTCACTCAGCGTCAGTTCATATAAGTCTTCCAGGCCTCTTTGGCATCATCCTGCTGATTGTTTCTTATAGAACAATAATATTCCATAACATTTGTATACCATAATTTAATCAGCCATTCTCTGACTAATGGATATCCACTCAGTTTCCAATTTCTTACCACTGCAAAAAGAGCTACCACAAACATTTTTGCACATGTGGGTCCCTTTCCCTCCTTTAAGATCTCTTTGGAATATAAACCCATTTGAAATACTGCTGGATCAAAGGGTATGCACAGTTTGATCATTTTTGAGCATAGTTCCAAATTGGTCTCCAGAATGGTTGAATCAGTTCACAACTCCACCAACAATGTATTAGTGTCCCAGTTTTCCCACATCCTCTCCTACACTCATCATTATCTTTTCCTGTCATGTTAATCACTCTAAGTATGTAATGGTACCTCAGAGTTGTTTTAATGTACATTTCTCTGAAGCACCTTTTCATATGACTAGAAGTGGTTTCAGTTTCTTCATCTGAAAATTGTCTGTTCATATCCTTTAACCATTTATCAATTGGAGAATGGCTTGAATTTTTATAAATTTGAGTCAGTTCTCTATATATTTTGGAAATGAGGCCTTTATGAGAACCTTTGAATATATTTTTTCCCAGTTTATTGCTTCCCTTCTAATTTTGTATGCATTGGTTTTCTTTGGGCAAAAACTTTTAAACTTAATATAATCAAAATTGTCCATTTTGTATTCCATAATGTACAGCAGTTCTTCTTTAACTACAAATTCCTTCCTTGAGAGATCTGAGGTAAACTATCCTTTGTTCTTCTAATTTGCATATAATATCACTCTCTATGTCTAAATCATGAATCCTTTTTCACTTTATCTTGGCATAGGGTTAGGTATAGATCAATGACAAGTTTCTGCCTTATTAATTTTTAATTTTCCCAGCAGTTTTTTTGTCATATAGTGCATTCTTATGCCCAAAGTCTGGGGTTTATGGATTTGTCCAACAGTAGATTACTATAGTCATTATTTTGTCCTGTGAATTTAACCTATTCCACTGATCTACTGCTCTCTTTCTTAGCCGGTACCAAATGGTTTTGATGACTGCTGCTTTATAATAGAGTTTTAGGTCTGGTACAGTTACGCTACCTCCATTTCCATTTTTTTCATTAATTCCCTTGAAATTCTTGACCTTTTGTTCTTCCAGGTGAACTTTTTAATTATTTTTTCTAGGTCTATAAAATAATTTCTTGGCAATTTGATTGTGTGGCACTGATTAAGTAGATTAACTTAGGTAGTATTGTCATTTTTGTTTTTTTAGTTCTGCCTACCCATGAGCCCTTGATATTTTTCCAAATGATTAGATCTGACTTAATTTGTATGGAAAGTATCTTGTAATTTTGTTCATAAAGTTCCTGACTTTGCCGCAGGTAGACTCCCAAATATTTTATATTATCTACAGTTATTTTAAATGGAATTTCTCTTGTATCTCTTGCTGTTGGACTTTGTTGGTAATATATAAAAATTCTTTTGTGTATCCTGAAATTTTGCTAAAGTTGTGAATTGTTTCTAGTAGGTTTTTAGTTGATTGTCTTGGATTCCCTAAGTATACTGTTATATCATCTGCAAAGAGTGATAATTTGTTTTCCCCATTACCTGCTCTAATGCCTTTAATCTCTTTTTCTTCTCTTATTGCCAACACTAACATTTCTAATACAATATTGAATAATAATGATGATAGTGGGCAACCTTGTTTCACCCTTAATCTTATTGGGAATGGTTCTAGTTTATCTTCATTTTCAAATGATGCTTACTGATGGTTTTAAATAGATGCTACTGGTCATTTTAAGCAAAACTTCATTTACTCCTATACTCTCTAGTGATTTTAATAGGAATGGGTATTGGATTTTGTCAAATGCTTTTTCTGCATCTGTTGAGATAATCATATGATTTTTTGTTAGTTTGGTTACTGACATAGTCAATTATACTGATAGATTTCCTACTATTAAATCAGTTCTACATTCCTGTTATAAATCCTAGTTGGTCATGGTGTATTGTCTTGGGGATAACTTGCCTTAATCTCTTTGGCTAATTTTTAAAAGATTTTTGCATCAATATTCATTAGGGAAATTGATCTATAATTTTCTTTCTCTGTTTTGACCCTATCTGATTTAGGTATCAGCACCGTATCTGTGTCATGAAAGGAATTTGGTAGGACTTCTTCTTTCCCTTTTTCCAAATAGTTTACATAATATTGAAATTAATTGTTCTTTAAATATTTGCTAGAATTCACATGTAAATCCATCTGGCTCTGGAGATTTTTTCTTAGGGAGTTGATTAATAGCTTGTTCGATTTCTTTTTCTAAGATGGGACTATTTAAGTAGTCTATTTCCTCTTCTTTTAATCTGGGCAATCTATATTTTTGTCAGTATTCCTCCATGTCACTTAGATTATCATATTTATTGACATACAGTTGGGCAAAATAACTCTTAATTTTTGCTCTAATTTCCTTTTTATTAATGGAAAGTTCTTTTTCATTTTTGATACTAACAATTTATTTTTCTTCTTTCCTTTTTCTAATCAAATTAATTAAAGATTTATCTGTTTTGAAACTTTATGAGCAAAATTACAGACCACTTTTCACACAAATTAAGTCTGATCTAACCAATTGGAAAAATATTAAATGCTCTTGGATAGGGCGAGCAAATATAATAAAGATGACAATATTACCTAAACTAATCTATTTATTTAGCGCTATACCAATCAGACTCCCAAAAAACTATTTTAATGACCTAAAAAATAACAACAAAGTTCATATGGAAAAACAAAAGGTCAAGAATTTCAAGGGAATTAATGAAAAAAAAATCAAATGAAGGTGGCTTAGCTGTACCAGATCTAAAATTATATTATAGAGCAGCAGTTACCAAAACTATTTGGTATTGGCTAAGGAATAGATTAGTTGATCAGTGGAATAGGTTAGGTTCAAGGGATAAAACAGTCAACAAATATAGCAACCTAGTCTTTGACAAACCCAAAGATCCCAGCTTTTGGGATAAGAACTTACTGTTTGATAAAAATTGCTGGGAAAATTGGAAACTAATATGGCAGAAACTAGGCATTGATCCATACTTAACGCCGTACACCAAGATAAGGTCAAAATGGGTTCATGACCTAGGCATAAAGAATGAAATTATTAATAAATTAGAGGAACATAGGATAGTTTACCTCTCAGACCTGTGGAAGGGGAAGGTCTTTATGACCAAAGCAGAACTAGAGATCATTACTGATCACAAAATAGAAAATTTCGATTATACCAAACTGAAAAGTTTTTGTACAAACAAAACTAATGCAGACAAGATTAGAAGGGAAGCAATAAACTGGGAAAATATTTTTACAGTCAAAGGTTCTGATAAAGGCCTCATTTCCAAAATATATAGAGAATTAACTCTAATTTATAAAAAATCAAGCCATTCTCCAATTGAAAAATGGTCAAAGGATATGAACAGACAATTCTCAGATGAAGAAATTGAAACTATTTCTAGTCATATGAAAAGATGCTCCAAGTCATTATTAATCAGAGAAATGCAAATTAAGACAACTCTAAGATACCACTACACACCTGTCAGATTGGCTAAGATGACAGGAAAAAATAATGATGATTGTTGGAGGGGATGCGGGAAAACTGGGACATTGATGCATTGTTGGTGGAGTTGTGAACGAATCCAACCATTTTGGAGAGTAGTTTGGAACTATGCTCAAAAAGTTATCAAACTGTGCATACCCTTTGATCCAGCAGTGTTACTACTGGGATTATATCCCAAAGAGATTATAAAGAAGGGAAAGGGACCTGTATGTGCACGAATGTTTGTGGCAGCCCTTTTTGTAGTGGCTAGAAACTGGAAACTGAATGGATGTCCATCAGTTGGAGAATGGCTGAATAAATTGTGGTATATGAATATTATGGAATATTACTGTTCTGTAAGAAATGACCAACAGGATGATTTCAGAAAGGCCTGGAGAGACTTACATGAACTGATGCTGAGTGAAATGAGCAGGACCAGGAGATCATTATATACTTCAACAACAATACTATATGATGACCAGTTCTGATGGACCAGGCCATCCTCAGCAACGAGTTCAACCAAATCATTTCTAATGGAGCAGTAATGAACTGAACTAGCTATGCCCAGAAAAAGAACTCTGGGAGATGACTAAAAACCATTACATTGAATTCCCAATCCCTATATTTATGCACACCTGCATTTTTTATTTCCTTCACAAGCTAATTGTACAATATTTCAGAGTCTGATTCTTTTTGTACAGCAAAATAACGTTTTGTTCATGTATACTTATTGTGTATCTAAGTTATATTTTAATATATTTAACATCTACTGGTCATCCTGCCATCTAGGGGAAGGGGTGGGGGGGTAAGAGGTGAAAAATTGGAACAAGAGGTTTGGCAATTGTTAATGCTGTAAAGTTACCCATGTTTATATCCTGTAAATAAAAGGCTATTAAATAAAAATAAATAAATAAATAAATGAATAAAAAGATTTATCTGTTTTGTTGGGTTTTTTTATAGAATCAACTCTTAGTTTTGTTTATTAATTCAATAATTTTCTTTCAATTTTATTAATCTCCCCTTTTATTTTTAAAATTTAAAATTTGGTATTTAATTGGGGGTTTTAATTTATTATTTTTCTAGTTATTTTTAGTTGCATGCCCAATTCTTTGATCTTCTCTTTTTCGATTTTATGCAAGTAAACCTTTAGAGATATAAAACATCCCCTAAGAACTGATTTGGCTGCATCCCATAAATTTTGGTATGCTGTCTCATTATTGTCATTCTCTTTGATGAAATTGATTGTATCTATGATTTGTTGTTTCATCCACTCAATCTTTAGGATTAGATTATTTAGTTTACAAGGTCTATTTTCTACTGACTTTTTATTGCATGTAATTTGTATTGCATCATGATCTGAAAATGATGCATTTACTATTTCTGATTCTGAGGTTTCATTTTTCATATAGGTTCCATGAACCACCAACAAAAAATGCATATTCCTTTCTGTCTCCATTCAGTTTTCTCCAAAGGTCTATCATACCTAACTTTTCTAGAATTTACTTTACTTCCTTAACTTGTTTCTTATTTATTTTGTGGCTCGATTTTTCTAGATCTGAAAGGGCAAGGTTGAGATCCCCCACTAATAGAGTTTTGCTTTCTAATTCTTGTAGCTGTCTTAAATTCTCCTCTAGTGATTTGGATGCTATACCACTTGGTAAATATATGTTTAGAATTGGCAGCACTTCATTATCTATGATACCCTTTAACAAGATGTAGATTTCTTCCTTATCTCTTTTAATTAGGTATATTTTTGCTTTTCCTAGATTTGAGATGATGATCACTACCCCTGCTTTTTTTTTTTTTACTTCATCTGAATCATAATAGATTCTGCTTCAGCCTTTTACCTTTACTCTGAATGTATCATTCTGCTTTAAATGTGTTTCTTATAAAGAACATATTGTAGGATTCTGGCTTTTAATACAGTTTGCTATCCACTTTTGTTTTATGGGAGAGTTCATCCCATTCATATTCACAGTTTAAATTACAAACTCTGTATTTCCTGACATTTTGTTTTCTCCAAGTTATACTTTTCTCTTTCCTTTCCCCCTTTTCCTTCTCCCCAGTATTTTGCTTCTGACCACTCCCTCCCTCAGTCTTCCCCTTTTATAGCCCTTCCCCCTTTCTTATCCCTTTTCCCTTCTACTTCTGTTCTCCTTTCTATTAATCTCTCCTTTCCTTTTCCTTTTCTTACTTCCCTATATGGTGAGACAACTTTCTCTGTGAAACTAAATATGTCTGATATCCTCTCTTTATGCGCAATGTAATGATGGTAAGATTTACACAATGCTCATTCCTCTCTCTTTTTTCACTCAATTGTAATAGGTCTTTTTTTCCCTCTTCGTGAGATGTAATTTACCCCATTTTAACTCCATTTTCCTTTTCTTCCAGTAGAACCTCTCCTTTCATCCTCTTGTTTCTTTTTATATAGCATCATAATAAAATAAAATTATATGTGCAGCCTCTTAGTATACCCATAACAGAGTTACAGATCTCAAGAGGTAATCATATTATCTTCCCATAAAGGAATGTAAGCTTTTAACTTTTAAAAGAAAGTTATTTTTTTATTTCCTTTTTTCCTTTTTATGCTTCTCTTGAGTTCTGCATTTGAAGATCAAATTTTCTGTTTAGCTATGGTCTTTTTATCAGGAATAAATGAAAACTGCCTGTTTCATTTAATGTCCATCTTTTTTCCCGAAAAGATAATGCTTAATTTTGCTGGATAGCTGATTCTTGGTTGCAATCCAGCTTCCTTTGCCTTTCAGAGTATCAGATTCCAGGCCCTTTGATCCTTTAAAATGGAAGTTGCTAGGTCCTGGGTAATCCTGATTTTGGCTCCTTGATATTTGAATTATTTCCTTCTGGCTCCTTGCAGTATTTTCTCCTTGATTTGATAATTTGGAAATTTAGCTATGACATTCCTTGGAGGTTTCATTTTGGGGTCTCTTTCAGAAGGTGATTGGTGAATTCTTTCAATTGCTATTTTACCTTCTGGTTCTAGGACATCAGGACAGTTTTCCTTGATGATTTCCTGAAAGATGATGTCTAGGCTCTTTTTTTCATCTTGGTTTTCAGGAATTCCAATAATTCTTAGATTGTTTCTCCTAGATCTATTTCCCAGGTCAGTTGTTTTTCCAATGAGGTATTTTACATCTTTTTCTATTTTTTGAGTTTTTTGGGGGGGTTGTTTGACTGATTCTTGAAGTCTCATTGAGTCATTCACTTCCATTTGTTAAGTTTTAATTTTTAGTGAATTATTTTCTTCAGTTAGCTTTTTTATGTCTTTGCATTTGGCCAATTAAACTTTCAATTGAGATGTTTTTTTCATTGGATTTTTGTCTTCCATTTCACAAATTCTGTTTTTAAATGAATTGGTTTCTTTTTTTAATCTATTTTGTAAGGAGTTATAGGCATTTTCCATGTTGTCAAATTTATTTTTAAGGAGCTTTGTTCTGATAATTTCTGTTTCCTTTAAACTCCCTTGCAAAGTTCTCATTTCCTTCGCCCATTTTCTTCTGACTCTCTTTTAAGATCCTTGTTGAATTCTTCCAAGAGAGCCTTGTTAGGTGGGGACCAAATTCTATCATCCTTTGGGGTTTCATATGGAGATAATTTTCCTGTAGTGTCCTCAGGATTTGAGCTATATATGATTAGAGTTCTTTTTACTTTGTTGCTATTTTTTAAGTTGAGACCTTCTCCTGGGGCAAAGAGTAGATTGTCCCAAGCTTCCTCTACAGGTGACAGCAGCTTTACACTGCTCTGGGGGCAGTGCTGCTGACTTTCACCAGGTGCTGGGTGGGTGTGGCCAAGTCCCACGGTTTTTTCCTGGGGTTAAGAGGCTATTTGCCTATTTTGTTTTCTTTGGATGTCTCACAGCTAATCTGCTCTTCCTCTGGCTTCTAACCTGGAGAGAGTATCTACCACTGTTGTACTTTGGCTAAGAGCCTGCCAGTAGATTTCTGGCATTCAGATGCCACACCTCCTTGGGTTCCTGCACTGTGCCTGTGCTCAGCCACCTCCCCTGTGCCCAATTGAAACAGACTTTTTCTGATGTTCTTCTAAAATATCTTCTGCTGGAAATATGCTACACTCCAAATGTTTGTGGATTCTGTCACTCCAAAACCCATTCAGAGGCTTAATCTGTTGTTGATTGGAGGGACGCCAGGAGGAGCTCATATAAAGACCTATTCTTTGTTATCTTGGCTCCACCTCCACCTTTCCATCTTTCATATAGCTTCCCAAATTATTTTATGAAGGCACAGATCCCACTATCTCTCTTCTCTGTCCCTTAGCTCTCTATTGTGTCTAAGATAAAAAAAAATTAATCAGTTTTACAGGCATTTAACACCTTCTATAATCTGGCTTTACCTTGCCTTACAAACTTATTTCATTTCATTTCATTTCATTTCTCTTCCTTCCTTCATTCCATATCCCAAGTACAATGACCTATTAACTTTTGCTTGAACTTTGCATTGGTCCTATTTACATGCATTTATTTTTATAGTACTTGAAATGTATTTTTCCTTATCTCTCCCTCTCTCAAGCTTTATATTCCTTCAAGGTCTAATTCATATGCCACTTCCTCCATAATCCTTTTTTCGTCTGTCTCAAGTTGTTGATGCCTCTTCCACTTCATAAAATCTTGCTTTTAATTATCTGTGCACATGTATTAACCCTCCCCCAGTAGAATGTAAACTTTTTGAGGGGCACAGATCCTTGCACCTATCAAAGTGCTTTTTGGGATAGAAATTTAACAAATGGTTTTTGAATGAATAAATGGTTGAATTAATAAGTTCATAGTCTTATGAATTCATATCCTTCATTCATCTTTATAGTGTCTCTATGTAGTGAAGAATACAAATGCTTTAAACAATAAAAGAGTAGGCAATCTATTAAAAAATAAGTGATCTAATTATAAATCTATGGCCCTTTAGGTCATAAATACCAATTCTAAAATAGTTGATTTTCATGCCAGGCTTCTTTGTTTATCCTTTGTAACCATGAATCCCCAATGTTTGAACTTTTAATGACCTGTCAGTGATTCAACTATAGCACCTCAAGATAAACTGTCATCCTGATTTGAAAGTACATTTCTGAGGAAAGACATAATGGTTGAATTCCCTGGAGGAAAAAAACAACCAAAATGAATAGGTCATCTTAGTGAAATCCTGAAGATTTAGCCTCCGACAGATTGTTGTATCCATATCATTGTCTGAGAGAATGCAGATGTCAAGTTTTGACAGTATTTCTCTCCTCATCTGTAATTGCTACATTCCAAATGCAACAGGCAGCTGTCTAGGGATGGAACAGCTGTGGAATCACTTGAATGATGTCAGCAGAGCCTTCATTTGGGGCCTAGTTGTAGTCTTGGTGCATATTTGGAGGATGTGCAAACTTCCTGAAGTAGCATTTTTTAACTAAGCCTGGGATGAGGACACATGCAGGCATTCTGCTATTTCTCTGGGGGTGCATTGAAAGATTCCTGCATGGGAGTGCACAGTGCTTGGCACAAAGAGGGTACTTAATAGTGCTTGTTGATTGATTGACCAATTGACTGATTGTTGGAACAAACAGTGGCTCAGAAGGAACGGTAATTAGGCCTTCAGGTTTTGTCATCTGTCAAAGTATTTAAATGATTGCTAAGGCTGTTTCTAGTCCTAAGTCATGTGATCCTCTAGGTGACTTCTTTCTAACTGACAACTTGTGCTTTTGCATATCTAACAATAGGGCACTATTGCCTTCACAACGCAGTCCATTCCATTGTTAGAGGGATATTATTTTGAAAAAATCTACCACACTCTTGGATTTACCAGTTTGGTCCCAGGGCTGCCTTCTGAGGCCAATTAATGAGCATTAAAGGACCTCCTATGTTCTAGAGACTGGGGATAAAAAAAAGACAAGTATGAGAATTATAGTCTATTTGGACCAAGCAAATACCAGACAGATTTGCAGCTCCCGGGTCCATGAAAACCATCTGACTATGTGCATGCAATGGATCTCATCTTTTGAGGCTTATATAGTATTTGTTCCAAGCCAAATATGAAGGCCTTTTGAGATTCTTCACTGCCTTTTCACCAAAGATTGTTTTTCTTACCTTTTCATGTACTTTCAAAGTCTTTAGTGTTAATTAGAGTTTGTGGGGAGTTTTGTTGCTGTTGTTTTTGAAATTAACATACAACAAAAGTTACTGCTAGAGTGAGATGGTTCTAGCACTGGGTGGGGTTTGGGGATGGTGTCAAGAAGAACATTTTTTCTTTGATATTTTGTTCAGAAAGTTTCCCTTGGTTATTTCTTAAGGGTATAATTTTTCTAAGCTATGATTTTAAATCTTGTTGCGGTTTCAACTTCAGTTTCCTTCCCTGTTGTTCGCTATGCAGTCCCTGAGAATATTTAAGGCAATTTCCCGGTCCTGATGAGTGAGTGATGTTTTCCTGCGTTTTAAAAATAGATACCAAAAATGATCTTTTTTAAAATTTTGATGGTAGCAGAGTAAAAGTCTTCCCAAAATAGTAAGTCAGCTTTTCTTGTGATAGAAAATTGTTTTCTCGTTCCTTTTTTCTAATTGATTTATTTTTCTTAACCAACTGAAGCATTGGAAGAGTGAAATTGCAGAGATCACAGATGAGAATAACAAGGAGACACATACTGTCTTTTATAATGACTCTGCCCAGCTAATTCTCAGAATTCTTTCTCCACCCTTTTGGAGCCAGTGGTGAGATCAAATGAATCCAGCCCATTTAACAATTTTGTAACTAATTCGGCTCAGAGAAAAAGTGTCCTTGAGCCTCCCTCTGCATTGTTCTTCTATTGCTCTTGCTATCTTACTATTTCTCTTGATAAGTTCTTTTTATATCATCTACTTTTCCTTCTGGCGTGTCCCTACCAGTGCTTTCTCCCAGAGGGTATACTAGCCCATATAAAAAAAGAATACAAAGAAAGGAAGAAAAAAAATCTGGTGAAATTAATTAACATATGTTCAGTGGAATAGGCTAGGTTCACAGGACAAAATAGTCAATAACTTTCATAATCTAGTATTTGACAAACCGAAAGACCCAAGATTTTAGGATAAGAATTCCCTGTTTGACTAAAACTGCTGAGAAAATTGGAAATTAGTATGGCAGAAACTAGGCATTGACGCACACTTAACACCATACACCAAGATAAGATCAAAATGGGTTCATGATATAGACATAAAGAATGAGATTATAAATTAATTAGAGGAACATAGGATAGTTTACCTCTCAGACCTGTGGAAGAGGAAGGAATTTGTGACCAAAGAAAAACTAGAGATGATTATTGATCACAAAATAGAAAATTTTGATTATATCAAATTGAAAAGCTTTTGTACCATCAAAACTAATGCAGACAAGATTAGAAGGGAAGCAATAAACTGGGAAAACATTTTTACAGTCAAAGATTCTGATAAAGGCCTCATTTTCAAAATATATAAAGAATTGACTCTAATTTATAAGAAATCAAGCTATTCTCCAGTTGATAAATATTCCATACTTTTAAGTATCATTTACTTAGCCATTTCCCATTTGATAATCATCTATTTGGTTAGCACAAAAACTGCTGCTGTAAATACCTTAGTGGATGTAGGTCCTTTCTTATTGTTAATGAAATGAAATGAAAAATGGAAAAAAATGAAAACAGCATTGTTTTGATTTGTCTTTCTCTTATAATTAGTAATTTGGTGTATTCTTTCACATGATTATTAATAGTTTGTAGTCTTTTGAGGACCATTCATAACTTCTGGCCACTTATCAATTGAGGAATGGCTTTTTCTCTGTATGTTTCTGTTAGCTATCTTTATATCTTCAATATCATTCAATATCTTTTCTGATATATTCTGTACAATGGATTTTTTTCTAGTTAACCATTTCCTTCCTCTTTCTAGATACATTAATTGTTAATGCAAAGACTTTAAAATTTTATGTAATTAAAATTATTTATTTTATCTTTTCTAATAATCTCTATCCTTTTCTTGATTAAGAATTCAATCTATCTTAAAAACCTTAAAATGTTTCTTTGACTTCTTTTCTAAAATTTTTTTTGTGACATGATCTTTAATATTCAGGTCATATATCCATTTTATTTGAAACATATTGGTTTAAACTTCATTTTCTTCAAATATCTTCCTGTCTAAACAGCTCTTGTCAAAGGTGGGTAATTTCCTAAGTAATTTATAATTGGGAATTTATCAAACTCTAGATTATTAAGTTCAATAATTTTTTGTTCTTCCTTGTATAGTCTGTTCTACTGCTCTATGTTTCTATGTATAAACCAGTAGTGAATAGTTTTGTTTGGAGCTTTAATATACAGTTTGAGGTCTGGAAATACCATTCCTCCTCCATTCCTGCCTTTTGTTTTTCATGCTAATTCTATTCTAATTGATATTCATGTTCCTCAACCACTGATAAGCTGTATGACCCTGGGAAAGTCATCTCACCCTGTCTGCCTCTGTTGGCTCATCTGTAAAATGAGCTGGAGAAAGAAATGGCAAATCGCTGCAGTATCTCAACCAAGAAAATTCTAAATGGGGCCATAAAGAATTGGATATTACTGAAAATAATTGAACGACAACTACCTTGATATTCTAATTCTTTTATTCTTTCAAATGAATTTTATCTTATTTTTATCCAGTTCTGCAAAGGATCCCATGGTAATTTGATTAGTTATAGCAGCAAATCTGTAAATTAACTTTGTTAATATTATCACTTTCATTAAATCAATCCAGCCCAACTGTAAGAACTGAAAATTCCTCCAGCTATTTGTTGCTTTTTCCCATTCTTTAAGGAACATTTTATAATCATATCTATGTAGATATTGATTATATACATAGATACATATATATTGTCAAGTGTGCTGTGGTAGATTGACTCCTGGATATTTTATGCATATTGTCATTTTATTGTAAGCATGTAGTTATTTTTAATGGGACTCCCTTTCTATTATTACCATATAGAAATGCTGTTGATTTTCATGATTTTATTTTGTAAACTGAAACTTAACTGAAGTTATTAATCTTAACAAATGGTTCCTTTTCTAATTTCATAAGATTTTCTAAGTACACCTTCAGCAAATAGGGATAGTTTTGTTTCTGTTTTTGCCAAAGTCATTTCCTCCATCTTACACTTTGCAGTGCATGCAAACTGTTTTTTTTTTGCCACACTATATTTATACTCCCGGTACCATCTCTAAGCCTTTTCCCTGGCTGTGCCCCATGCCTGCTTTGCACTGTCTCCTTACCTGCACCTCCCAGAGTCCCTCTCTCCTTGTAACCTGTATCTCAGGCCTCATCTTCCTGAAGTAGCATTTTTTAACTAAGCCTGGGATGAGGACACATGCAGGCATTCTGCTATTTCTCTGGGGGTGCATTGAAAGATTCTACTACTGCTACTTCTGACAAATGCAGAAGTCATTTCCTGATACCTTCCTAGCTTACTTGTATTAAACTACTTGCTGTGTCTATGTATGTGTTAGCCTCCCATTTATTCTGTAGATGTCTTGATAATACTTGTTATCTTTCCTATTAGAATTCAAGTTCATTTTGAGTAGTGATTGCTTTATCTTTTGCCCTTGTCTCCTCAGTACCTAGCACAGTGAGTGTCACAGGTAGTTGTCGTTCAATTATTTTCAGTAATATCCAACTCTTTATGGCCCCATTTAGAGTTTTCTTGGTAGAGATACTGCAGTGATTTGCTATTTCTTTCTCCAGCTCATTTTACAGATGAGCAGAGGCAGACAGGGTGAGATGACTTTCCCAGGGTCATACAGCTTATCAGTGGTTGAGGAACATGAATCTTCCTGACTAGATCCAGCACTCAATCCACTGAGCCACCTAGTTGGCTAGCTGTCACATAGGAGTTTAATGAATACTCAGTGATTGCTGATTGGCAGAAAGAGGGCTTTAAAGAGTTTATCCATAAACATTTTAACTTGTTAGTATTTCTTTCCTAATTTTCTAAGATTCAGCTATAACTACTATATTTCATAAAATCCCTTAGTTTTTTTTTTCTTTTTGAGAATTGGTGGGACTAGAGAAAATGTCCATTCCTTCATCTTTTCGGTCACATCAGATGCCTTTCTCTATTAATGAACAGTGTGTGTGTGTGTGTGTGTGTAGGGGAGGGGATATGGGCAGGGAATCTCTTCTTTAAAAGCCTCCCAATCCTTTTCTTTGCATTCTGCTAGTTATAGATTTGGTAGCTTTAAAGCATTTGCATAATGTTGAAAACCTTAGAGGAGTTTCTACTTAGCATTCTTAAATGCAATTTGAGGGCAGTTTACAAATTTTGGGTTAGATGTTAATTTTTGATAAGAGCTCATTACAAAGTCGAATCTGGAATGTAGCTGATTAGGAGAGTGGCAGCACAATTATACATGGTTAGGGTGCAAATGAAATAATTAGTCTTTTGCATTTTGAGATTTTTCACATTTGAGTTCCTGATTTCTATGTGAAACTGTGGTAGTTTTGTCTGTTACCTCCTTTGCACTCTCTTCATTACCACCCTAGTCTAGGTACTTGATTCCTCTTTTAAATAATGGTACTAGCATCCTGGACTTTTATTCTCTACTCTCTTCCCTACCTTCTCCAATATCTCCTATATGGCATTGCCAGATTAATCTTCCTGAATAAATGAGGTACATGCTACCACTCAGAAACATTCACTAACTCTAGATTGCCTACCAAGTAATGTAATGCCAGAGAAACTGAGGCAAGGTAGAGATTGGTTTTTAATCTTTTAATTGTGGAGAGTTTAGGCTAACTGACCAAATCGAACTCATGTTCAAAAATCATTTGGCCCAGAGTGACTGGGGAACAGTGTTTATATAGCAAAACAAGCAGGTGATATAGAAGCAAAAAGAATTCAGTTAGGTCATCAAGCAGCTATTATACAAAAATTTTATATTTCTCACAGCCTAAAGTAATAAGCGGATGCACATAATAATGGGAATGGGTTTCAGATATATATAATAGTGTGAGTAACAAGATGCATACCATGATGGGAATGGGTCAGAAGGACCTTCCAGGGTCTGATTTTTGGGAAAATGATAACTGATCTTATCTGTAGAAGCACCTCACAGGTGTGATGCCCAGGTAAGCAGAAGAACAGAAATAGGCAAGATTACTCTATGGTCATGCTTGTCACTTTGATCTAGTGTGTGAGGCTAAGTTTGGATTTTCATAAGAAACTTAGAGGCTCCATTTTGGTTCAGCAGTAAGAAGCTACTTTTCGTATTGTGCCCTCCACTATGTCTGCCCACCACAATCTCACCTGTTAACACCTGCTTCATGCCTTGATATACTTTGTGCGTTGGCCAAACCAAATAGTTTTTATTATTTCCTAGGCATATCCCATAGCTTCTCACCTCTGAGCCTTTTTTCATACTCTCTGTCCCATACAGTATGCCCAGTATGCCATCCATCATCTCTGATGATTGATGAAAAACCTACTTGTTTTGGTAGGCCCAGTTTGTTAATGAAATCTTCCCTTAGTCACTGGGCTCAAAGTTCTGCCTCCTTCCTCTGAACCATTTTAACTCATTTTGTTACTTTCAGGCACTTCTCTTAGTCTAACTTTTATTTAAGCTGTTCAACTGTACGTGTCATCTCTCCAACAAAAATATCTGCTTTTTGACAAAAAAGATGATTTTCATTTCTATCTTTCAAAATCTAATCTAGAGCTTACATGAAGCAGACTCTCAATAAATCTTGCTTGAAGCAATTGATAACTCTTCAATACTTGCTGATATTACAGTTTCAACTATGCCAAGCATTTTCATCTCCATGATCTCCTTGGATCCTCTGTGACTCAGATGTTGCCTCGGGGATCTAAGATGATGTGGGTATAGGAGCTCCCTTCACCTTTGTATGACATACAATATCACATGAGACTTAGAAAAATTAAGTGTACATATCTGTGATTTCACAGAAGTTAAGTTTTTTCTTCCTAGATTTAATACTAGAAGCCATCTAGTCTAGCCTTCTATCCCAATTTTACAGGTGACAAAGGTAAGGCCCAGAGAGATGAATTTCCCTGCCCAAATTGAGATAGTAAATTACAGTAGAGTTGGGATTGGAGCCTTTTTCCTCTGATTCCAAAGTTAAGCCATGCTGATGAGATTAAAATACAGGCCTCTAATGATTTCTTTCCAGCAAACTTTTCCTGATATTACATCTACTTTGCTGCTAGTGATGAACATAAACATGCTGGTGCTGGTCCTTTCCCCTTTCAAGATTGCATTGAACTCTTTTTTGAGTCATTATGATTTCATATTTTAACATACTTTGATCTCTCCATTGGTGCTGTATGAACTGTCACTTCTTGAATAAAATGAGCCAAACTAGAAAGTAGTAGCTTCGTACTACCAATTAATAATAATTGATTATAGTAATGGCTTTGTGAGAGTTGGAAGTATTAATGAAAAAGAGGTAAATGAAGGTTTATCCTAAATGATGGTTCATTTTCAACAATTACTTCACTAAGGAAAATCTATTATTGCTTGTAGTCTTAATTTGAGATATGGAAACTTTTATGTGGAAAAAGAAAACTTTAGGTCAAATACCCTTCCTTAAAGTTCTTTTATGAAATACCACCTATGTTAGAATGAAACCCAGATTATTTGAAAAAGAAACAAAGCAGTGAGTTGTGTGGCTCCTGGTCATTAGAGAATGGCCACAGAGATGCTTTCTTGGCAATGGTGCCCTTGGAGGTGGTGATATTGCAATTGGTAATAAGAGAAAGAAGCCTTTTTATTTCTCTTCATAAGGCATCTCTACAGGAAAAAAAAACACTATAAATAACATTAAGATTAAAAGAAGGAGTTCTCAGATCCCCTCAGAAGAGCATATGACCACACAAGGTTTCAAGCATATGATTCCCACATTTGCAGGTTCAAAATGAATCAGATGAAGTCTCCCCAGAGACAAAAGGAATAGAGATGTCCAGTTGGCCCCATCTGCCTTGCTTTTCACCTACCCTCTTCAAACTGATTTTACACAATAACAGTTTTATATATTCTGACATCGCTTTACTTCATCCAGAATTTGAGTCATTTTTGTAGTGAATTCTTAGTGTTCACAAAGCTGTTCTTTTCCTATTACTCCATTAGGCAGGTTAATGGAAAATGTAATCGAGTGAAGGTAAGGAGGTCTGAATTTGGACATGAAATCTGTTCTGGTCTCACTGTCTGACCTTGGGAGATCTCCCTCTGCCTCATGGTGATTTTCAGCTTACACAAGTGAGTTCATCTGGATTGACTGCCTGTAAGAGTGGATAGAATAGTAGAATCAGAAAGCCTTGGATTAAAATCTCAATTTAGACTCTTAGCACTTGTATGGCTATTGCTAAAGTACTTCAGTTCTCTCTGTCTCAGTTTGCTAATCTGGAGAATGAGGATCATAATGACTTTCATACCTACTTCCTAGGGTTATTCCATAGCACAAAATGAATGACTCTATATGAATTGCTTTGCAAATGCAAATGTCTTCTTTTCTTGCTGTCCTTATTCACCATTTGGGGTGAATGGGAAATCATGCTAGATTTGAAGTTAGAAGATCTGGCCTGTGTAATTTAAGGCAGATCATCTGACTTTAGCCCTATTAACTGGACAGTAAGGAAGTTAGTTGTGCCAGATGATGTTCAGAGGTCTCTTCAAGCTCTAGATTTATGATCCTTCTCTTCAGCACAAGCTGTAGAATCAATGGCCTGTCTCTGCCTATGCAGATCCTAATGTGCAAAATGGAGCAACGTAAGTGCATATTTATTGAGTACTCTATGCGAGAATAGCAGTGTCACACAAAGCCAAACAGGTTGAGGGCTCTCTTGATTACACATTTGCTATTCCATTGTCACTTGGATACTCTGTGGTGTTTATATGGGAATCTCCCTAGCTGACTGATGAAATATGGGTAGCTTTAGGAAAATGCCATCAGCTCGTTTTCCTTCCACAAGGTGGCAAAAGTACAACGTCATAGCCAGGGAATTGCTCAGTAACAGCTTCTGTTGATGGAATGGAGACTTAAACAACTGGCTGGCAGAGAAGGCTGTATAAGACCTCTTAGTATAAGCAGACATGCTCAGTTCTGGTCTTATTCCTTCCCACCTTCAATGCACTTCTAGAACATCTGTTGAGAGTAATGGGATTGGCATGGAGGAGAAGGTTTCTTTGAAGTACCCTGCAAAGGTGCTGTGTGGATTCTAAGGATATCAGACAAATACAGTGTCCAAAAGCTTTGTCTCTCATTGAATAGAGGTATAAATACCAGAAATATGTAGGTCTAGTTATAATTTAATCAAGGAGACAGAGTCCATTTATAATTCAAACCAAAGTTTAACCTTTTAGCAAAACTGTGACTTAGATTTTTTTTTAACCTGGGATGAAAACATTTTTGTATTGGAGGGGATAGAAGGTTGATAGCAGTAATGCAGAAGGCAGTCCAGCTCTGGATACAATCTTGGAAAAGAGACTGAGTTATCACCCTAAGAGCAGAAGTTGAAGGGAATCATAAAATTACAGAATCTCCTAGATGTGTGACCCTGGGCAAGTCACTTAACTTAAATTGCCTCCGTAAAAAAAAAATACTGAGTCTGAGACCCGAAAGCAACTGTAGTGGCCATGTAGTCCAACCATACATGAAAGGAAACACCATTATAAATTACCTAATATATAGTTAACCAGCAATTGGTTTGAAGGCCTCTGACAAGAGGGAATCCATTCCCTGCTGAACTGGAGGCAAGCTCTCAAGGAAGGGCCTGGGGGATGCCAATCTAAGTAAAGTTACAGTAAATAGTGTGGCTCAGTGTGACACTGAAAGAAAAACTGATGGCGTTCTTCAGCCTTCCAGAGCCCAGAGGAAGCATACCTCCTGTATGTTGGCATCCTGGAACAAAGCCTAGGTTACTCCATGCTAGCTATGTGTCTGCCTTTTAAATGTCCCCTTCCTCTAGCCTCCACTTCCCAGAACATTCAGATTACCTGTGGTTGGTCACACATACATAAAAAGCAGTAGCTTTCATGATACAGTTAAGAAATATGTGTTTAAAATGGAATGAGACTGATAGCCCATATCATGGGAGCTTTTTTCTTATAGAAGCTTCCCAAGATGTTTTTTTTTTTTACCCTTTGATTTTTCTTTGTGTTTTTAACTTTTCTTATTTTTTGAAATAATAATAGCTTTTTATTTTTCAAAATACATGCAAAGATAGTTTTTGATATTCACCCTTGCAAAACCTTATGTTTCAAATTTTTCTCCCTCTTCTCCCTCCCCTCTCTTTCTCTCCCTAAAGTAGCAAATAATCCAGTATAGGTTAAGCATATGCAACTCTTCTAAACCAATTTTCATATTTATCATTGTGCACAAGAAAAATCAGATCATAAGGGAAAAATGAGAAAGAAAAAACAAGCAAGCAAACAGTAACAACAGAAAAGGTGAAAAATCCTATGTTGTGATCCACATTCAATCCCCACAGTCCTCTCTTTGGGTGTAGATGTCTCGCTCCATGATAAGTCTATTGAAATTGGCCTGAATCACCTCGGTGTTGAAAAGAGTCACGTTCATCATAGTTGATCATCACATATTCTTGTGCTTCACTCAGCAACAGTTCTTACAAGTCTCTCCAGGCCTTTCTGAAAATCATCCTGCTGATCATTTCTTATAGAACAATAATATTTCTATAACATTCATGTAGCATAACTTATTCAACCATTCCCCAACTGAGGGGCATCTACTCAGTTTCCAGTTCCTTGCCGCTACAAAAAAGAGCTGCCACAAACATTTTTGTGTATGTCGATCCTTTTCCCCTTTTTATTATCTTTTTGGGATACAGACCCAGTAGAGATACTGCTGGATCAATATACTTAGCATTTTTCAAAATGGTCTCACCAAGAATGTTGAAACTGGCTTAAGAGTGTTTTCTGAGTTACCACTAATGACTTAGATGAATGAAAATAATACATTATGATATTACCTCTTTATAATGTTTTTCATTAAACTTTCCACTAAAAGTATGTTACTGCTACCCTTCAAAAAAGTAGAATTGTTTAATGGGTTTTCATGGAAAACATCTTTTGTTTTTCTATTCATAATGCTCTACTTTTAAATACTAGCAAAGCCTTTAATCTGAATTTTCTCTGCAGATGGTTAACTGCGGTGAAAAGTTTTCAGTTATTGCCTAGTCTCTTTTTTAGAATTAATTGCTTATGATGTGGGAAGAGGATGACCATCTTGTAGGAATTAGAAAGAAACATATTCTATTCTAATCATGACAAGTGAGACTCAACTATATCTGGCATATGAGATTCAAAAATTGAAAATGAATAGTGCAAGCTCAGATTCTCCCTTTTCTGTTAAAGGGAACTTTTTTTATAGTTTCCTGGATCCCTTGACCCCAGGGTGAAGTCTGTAGACTTCTCAGAGAAATTGTTGTTGTTGTTTGTGTGTTTATTTGTGAGGCAATGGGATTAAGTGATTTGCCCAGGGTCACACAGCTAGTAAGTGTCTGAGCTGTATTTGAACTTAGGTCCTCATGACTCCAAATGCTCTATCTACTATACCACCTCACTGCCCCTACAGAAATGTTTTTTAAATGTATAAAATAAAATAGATAGTATTACAAAGGAAATCAATATTATTAAAATAGTTATATCTGTTTTAAGTTCATGAACTTCATATTAAGAACCTTTGAGATGGACAAACAATATTATATATATTTTAGTATGTTCCAAAAATATGTTTCCCTGAAGCCAAATGAAGGAAAAATTCAGAAAATTACGCTGATAACAGCATTCCTCCCAGGGTTATTGTGAGGATTACACAGTGCCTGACAGCTAAGAAGCACTATCTAAATGTTAGCTATTATTATTATTATTATTATTCCAAGGTTATCAGTGATCCTTTATTGGTTAAATCCAGTGTCCTTTTCATTCTGAATCTCTCTGTATCTTTGGAATTTATTGACTGTCCATTCTTTCTGGATTCTTTCTTTCCTCAAACAGGGAATAGCTAGTTCTTTTAGTACTTAAATGGCGACTATTCTACTGGATCAGGAGCCATGCCCTCCCCATTATGGATCCCTGTCCTGAAGTCAGTGGAGCCTTTCTCAGAATTATCTGTTTAATGCATAAAATAAAATATGTAGAATATTAAAGGAAACCAATTCTATTGGAACACAATTATCAAAGTATTTTAAAACCAAGTTCATGCACCCCCAGGTTAAGAACTCCTGTTTTATGTGATATGTAAAGCCCTTTCCAGTTCTGTGAGTCAACAGGTATTTAATAAACTCCTACTGTATGCCAGGCATTTTGCTAGGCACTGGTTTTTTATCATAAAGGCAGCAAAGGTCAGAGCACCCCACAGAAAACCCTAGAATAGCTATAAACTAGATAAGGGCAGTAAAGCATGGAGGAACAAAAACACATTGTTACATTGGGATGAAAAACTTAACTGATTGGCCTCATGCTCAAGGCCTGTAATTTCTGGAAGTCTGCTTGTAATATTCCTTCCCACTCTCACCATCACCCCTGTGAAAGGTATTAATGACATGCTGGAAAAAAAAGGAAACTCAGCAAGGGGAGAAATTGTTCTGAAGTCACATGAAAAGGCTGAGTGGCGGGTGTTCTCTAAGTGACAATGTGATTATATGGGGCGTGCAGGGAGGGGAGGTATGGTTCAGAAATGAACAGGTTTCTTCCTCCTGCATTCAGTTCCCATAGAAATGCGCCCCCTCTCTCCCTGTAGGGGATGGTCTTTGTGGTAATTTAGTCTGAACATCAAGAAAGCTTGAGCTTTGCTTCCTAGTTGAAAGCTTACGCCTTAACGGTCCCAAATCACATACTGAAAGGGTCGGGCCTTCTCATTCCTCAGGTTGTTAGAGCCTGGAATAGAAGCAGCAGGAGCTTTGGAGAGGCTTTTATTCTCATGTCAAAAGGCAGGTGGTTCTCTTGTTAAAGTCTCTGTTTGCTCCAAATGGGTAAGAAATTAATTGAGTCATTAAAACAACCATTGCTTAGTCGAGATCCGGGAGAGTGGGATGGAACGATGGGGGGGATGATACACCTGGCAGATTTCATTGTGTGTGAAGCACAGACTTCCTTCAGGACTTGACCCCAGGCCAATCCAGCTTCTGCTGGATTGGGTACCATCATCTTGTCTTCTTATGTTACAACTAAAAGTTGCTCTCCCTTTGGAGAGTGAGACATCTCTTTCATGTTGTAGAGAATTTTAAGTTGATGTTGGAAAATAAGAGAGGCAACCTTGTATTAGAAGTCACAGTCCCTCAAGGTTACCCCCAGAATCCTGATGGGTCAGTGTACAGCAGGAACCTTTTTGGCACCTAACATGCCAGGGTAGGTGAGGAATGGGATAAAGAGGCCAGACGGGAGGCTGTGTGTGGAGATAATATGAGATAAATCTTGAGCCCATAATATTTATGGGGACAAACTGCAGAGATTCTCTATTCCCTAGTCTTATTACTGGAAATTCTAGAAAAAAAATGAGTATTTCTCACAATACGAGGAATCATCAGGAAAGCCCTCCAGGAGGACATGGTACTCAAACTCTACTTTAAAGGGAATGTTTTGTCTTTAATCATAAGTTGACAGTCTCTAGTTTTTCAGTTTCTTTCTCTACAAGTCAGACTGGTTTCTTTGTGATAGTGTCTTTTTTTGTGCTCAAGTACTATAGCCTGTTATATTATCATCCCCTTTTTTCAAAATCACCCAATGTCGAACATGTCATCCCAAAACAACCCAACAATATTCGTTTTTCTCCTTTTTATTTTTTAAGTAGACCTAGACTGCTTTTCATATTATCAGATCTTTATGGACCGAAGGTCCATGGGTTTCTTGTGGGTATAGAATTGTGCCTAGTAAATTCTGATAATTCTTTTTATTTTTTTCTTTATTGTAGTTTCTCTTTGTTCATTTTTTATTTTGGTAATTTGACATATTTCCATTTTCTCTTTAATCAGATTAGCTAAATTTTGTATAGATTTTTGTTAGTTTTTTTCAAAGAACCTGTCTTTAGATTTCTCATTTCTATTCTTTTTGTTTTCTAATTTGTCTATTTTTCTTCTAATTGTAACTCTTTGCTCTGTCTTGCTTATCTTGGCATTCTTTGTTGATTTTCCAGGATTTAGGTTGCATATTCAGTTCATCATGAATTTGTTTAAAATTTTGTTAATGTATGTTTTCAGAGTTAATAGTGTTTCTCTTGAGGACTCCATTAGCCACCTCCCATCTATTTTGACTATTGTCTCAACTTTATCATTGTGGATCCCTGTGTATACCTAATATGGGTAATCCTGGATAAATCATATAGTATCTTGATGTTCTAAGCCCCAGGTATTTAAACGGTGGGTCCCTATCCCCGTTTGGGCTCTCATAATTGAATGAGAAGGGTGTGAAATTATCTTTTATTATCAGTAAATGTTTGATTTAGATACATATTTTATATACCTGTATATGCAGGGTCATGTAAAAATTTCTCAGGTGAAAAGGTGTCATGAGTGGGAAAAGCTTAAGAAGTCCTGATCTGTGCAACTCTTTCAGATAGTAAGTTGCAGAGTAGGTACTGACTGATTCACAATGGCAGAGGGAATTTCCTCATCGTGGAAGTCCCTTAACTGGTGAAAGCACAGGTCTACTCCTTAGCCCTTATGATAATATTGAGAGATGAATACAGGAAGAGAAATTGACACAAACTATGGCCATTTCCTACAAAAGTTTAACCAGTACAAAATAATTTCATTATCTTAAAGAATTGTTATCATTGTCTTTCAGATAACTATTAAATATTTGCATGATTTGGAAACAAATGACACCATCTTTGTGGTGTTGTGGTGTGATGATTGGCATCTCTCTATAAGTATGTAGCTTTTTTTTAGTAATCCCTGTATTAATCATTAATTCTTACTTTATTTTATCTACTATGGCCTCAAAACTGTGTTACCGCAAGACAGACCTCCTTCTAATATACTTGATCTGGTTTAGTTTCTCCTCTTTTTTTTCTTCATTGCCATTTCATTTTCTTCATATGGTGCCTCAAGGACTATGTGAGGTTAGAATCCAGATATGTTGGCTCTGCTGTCATTGAAGAAGAAAGTATTTTGGTGGAAAAATCTTTTGTGTTCTTTTTCATTTGTTGTCCCTCCAGATTTATACTTAAATGCTCTCATTATGATCTGGCTAAATTGGGCTTTATGCCAAACTTTCTATAAAATCATTTTTCTCCTTTTTCCTGTTTTATGATTCAGTACTGGTCATGATCTCCTGCCTTGGGCAAAGGGAAAGTGAATTCATTGTTAGCAAACATGTTGCTCTTTGTTGTCCTGTTCCCCTGCCTGATAAGGCAATTGAATATTTTTTTTCTTGAGATGCCATCAGGGGTTATTTGGCCCTCATTCTGTAAAACTGTTTCATACTGGTTAAATTTTTGCCCAAAATGACCATATTTTGTTTCCATTTCTCTTTCTGGATGCATCGCTCATTTCATTATCATTAGGGATAGGAAGTGGGCCTGTGATTTCACCAGTACACGGAATTTCCTTGTGGGGAATCACATGTCCTAGGGCAGATTAGTAACTTCTGTTCAACTTATTGTCTCAAAATGTTGCCTAGAGCACTGAGACATTTGGTGACTTGTCAGAGTTATTCAGCCAGTACATGTTACAGATAAGACTTGAACTCTGGTCTTCTGGGACCTCAGGCTAGCCCTGTATCAACCTGGGTTTATAATCTGGCTCCACTATTTACTATCTATGTGACTGTGGGTCAATGACTTTCCCCCTTGGTTGTTCTCATCTGTAAAATGTGGTTAAGGTTGGACTAGGTGACTTCAAATGTTCTAGTTCTAACTGTGATTTTTTAAAAAATGATTTGGGGTGCTTGGCTTTTCTTTTAGTTGTTGAATCTACTTGTCTTATCATTTAGTTCACAGGTGTTTGCTTTTTTCACTAGAATAGCATGAGGGAAAAATTCTTTCTTGAAATTTAGGAAAATCCCCTGATCTCCACCTTTCAGAATCTGTTAATTTCAAAGCTAAGCTCGGGTATCATCTGCACTGTGAAGTTTTCCCTGATTCCCGCCCCCCTCAGTTATTAGTATTCTCTCTCGCGCATTTAGGTTCCAAAATCAAATATGAGTTCAGTACTTAAATGTGGGACCAACACATTTCATTACTGGAATCATTTCTTCATGAAAGTAACATATGGAATTATAGGGACTGCCCTAGGATTTTCTCCTTCAGTCAGAGGCAGTCTTCTTGGAACATATTGTAAGGCAGAGAGAATGTTATCACCTCTGTTGATACAGAGGGGCAAATGCACTTTCTTTATTTAGAAAAATAATGTATGCTCATTTCTAAGGTGCCTCTGATTTATATGCTTGTGAATTCATGGCTATGATTATTTATGTAAATGAAATTACTTAATTTCAAACTACCTCAGAGTCTTTATATAGTATTTGGAGCAATAAAAATATGTTGATTCATCTGATTGACATTGTGATTGACCATGATTCCAGATGATGGTGATGAAGAATATTCCCTACCTCCTAACAGAGAGGTAATGTACCAAATAGAAAGAATGAGTTATACATCTTGGGACCTTATCAATTTGGGGAATTTGTTTTGTTTGACCATGCATGTTTGTTACAAGGATTTTTTTGCCCTGGGTGAGGGAAGGGAAAAAAATAAATGCTTAATAATTTAGATTTTAAAAGCTGATTTAATTCAAAAAGTAATATGCAGCTACCCTGTCTGTACAGAGCCATAGAACCAGAGATTGTGCTGTGTGGAAACTTAATATCACCGAAGGTAGTGTGGCAGAACAAACGGAGGACAGGGCAGGATGGGTTCAGTCTCTCCCTCAAATACTTATTAGTAAGGTGATCCCTAAATATCTGTTTTATCCTCAGTTTTCTCATATATAAAATGAGAGTAAGAGTATCAGCTGTTTAGAAGGCTTGTCATGAAGATCCAAGGATATACTGTACTTAAAGTAACTTGTAAATCTTAAAGTGCTTTATGGATATCATATGCTAATTCATGAATGTATTCCTATAAATAAAATCAGGAACATATATATATATATATATATATGTTTATATATACATTTATATATGTGTATGTGTGTGGTGATTGTGTATATATATATATATATATATATATATATATATATGTATGCTATATACACACACATATACATGTGTTTGTATACCTGTATATGTGTGTGTGTGTACAGCAAGGAGGAGATCCAGTGTATGGCAAGGCAGGTCTGGAGTCAGGAACAGCTGAGCTCAAATCTAGCCTTAGACCTTCAGTAGCCATATGACCCTGGACAAGTCACTTAACTTATTTAAACTCAGTTTCCTCATCTGTAAAAAGAAATAATTATAGCATCAATCTCTCTGCGTGGCTGTGAGGATCAAAAGAGATGATAATTATTAACTGCTTAGCATACTGCTGCAATTGGTAAGAGCTTAATAAATATTTATTCCCTCCCAATATAGAGCTACAAATACTATCATAACTTTATAAAAGATGAAATATGCTACATTTGATTGATCAGACAGAAAATGATTGATCTTGATGCTTTAAATCTCATGATTCTGCATTTTTTGGGATAATACTGATGATTTAATAATAGCAGTTAGCATTCATACAGCCTTTTAGGATCATCTCATTGTTGAAGAGAGCTATGTCCATCAGAATTGATCATCATCCAGTCTTGTTGCCATGTATAATGATCTCCAGGTTCTGTTCATTTCCCTCAGCATCAGTTCATGGAAGTCTCTCCAGGTCTCTCTGAAATCATGCTATTGCTCATTTCTTACAAAACAGTACTATTCCATAACATTCATATACCACAATTTATTCAGCCATTCTCCAATTGATGGGCATCCACTCAGTTTTCAGTTTCTAGCCACTACAAAAAGGGCTGCCATAAACACTTTTGCACATGTGGGTCCCTTTCCCTCCTTTAACATCTCATTCTTTCCTTCCAATTTCTACATATTAGCTTCCCTGTCTTTCTTTAACCACTCTGCCTTTCAGGATAAGTGAAAAGATAGAAGTTTTAAATGATGGAGGAAAATCAGAGATATTTTTGTTACTAGTAAAGGGGAATCAAAAATTTATCAACATTTATCTAGTCATATGTCTGCTTTTTTTACTTCTACAAAACTTTATAAGATAAATTTATACATACAAATATGTGCTCTTGATGAAAATATGAGAAAAAATAGACAGGCATTAATAATGATAATCTATAATAGACCATATATTTAGTCACACAATTAACTAAAAGGTGTGGAGAATATAAGATCTCACCAGGCTTGTTGTTTGTTCAGTATCAAAAAAAAGTATTTGGTTTAAAAATGAGAAATTTCCCATAAAACCTCTCCTTCAGCATATTATAATCATTTCAGATGCTTGGAAGGTTTAACAACAAACATAACTTTGTTAGCTCCTCTGCAGAGAATAACATGAAATAGCTCATGAAACAGGGAGAATTAGGTTCACTGAAAGTGTTTGCCCCTGTCTTGGAGAGGATTTCATGCAGACTCCAAACTGAAGAAGGTTTTCCTAGAGATGATGACGCCCCCAACTCTGACCCATAGTGGTTCTGTTTGAAGATGAAGTTGGACTAATTGTATCCAACCCCATAGCACCATTGAGCTGATAACTTACCTAGACACTGTAGATGGATATTAATATAGGCTAGAATTGAACAGAAGGAAGAGATTGGACTGGCTTACATTTGGTAAATTGTATGGTGTTTTTAATCATCTCAAGCCACTTCCTGGGACAAAATCCCATATCATTAACATCAATATCCTCGTAACGGTATAGAATTTCTAAATCATGAACTATTTTAATATCCGGAAACTAAAGTGGCAGGCCACCTATCTGCAGGACAATGGAGAGCCATATAGTAGGTAGGCATGACTAAGCTTTAAAATATTGCACATATAATAGTAAGGCAGTATGTGTGCAAAATCACATAAAATGCATCATCAAAGACATTAATGGCCAGAAAAGGAAGTGGGTCAGTCAGTCATGTAGTGAGAATGAGAGAAAACAGATGGATACCTCAGGGGCATCATTGGTATCCACATAATGTGAAGAGATAAAGACGGAGGCTTGACAGCATATAAGATAGCCCTCTTGGGAAGACCTCTGGAAAGACATGACCAAGCATCATGCAGGATAAGAAGGTATGATTTAGCTTCCATTTCCACCATTGGAGGAATTGCTGAATTATATATTCATTATACTGTTATTGTTATTACATAGTTGAAGGCCTGCCTGTGCTTATGTATATTATGAAATTGATGAGATAGAAATATCTGTATCCCCACCTACAAATCCAAGTAGGATTTGAGGCAGTTTTTGAAATTAAACACAATCTTTAAAGGTGTAATAAAAATTAAAACTGAACAGGAAACATCTAAGAATCGATAGCGATTATTGAGATTAGTTTGTTATTGTGGTTGGACTTTAGCTGCGAAGACAGAAGGGGAAATGTGTTATGTTATTGTCTCAGGGGTCTTTAGTCCCTCTGTTCTATAATCCATCATTCCCATGGATGCCAGAGTCATCTGCCTTATGCACTGGTACCACTCTGTGGCACTTCTCCTTGTTCAGAAACTTGCAGTGACTCCAAATGACCTCTGAAGATAGTACAGATTCCTTAGCCTGAAATGAAAGATCCTCCTCCATTTAACTGTAGCCCTCCCTTTATTGCTTTTGCCTGTGGGAACACTCAAATCCCTTTAAAGCAAGGCTCTGCTGCCACACCATGGAGAAAGAGACATTTTCTAACTCTTCTGGTTGTCTCTAACATCTCACTGCCATTCGCTGTATTTTTGGTGTCTATCCAGTAATTGGAAGATTTAAGTGATTCCCCTTTTCTTGACTCTTTCAGGTTACTCTAGCCATTATTAGGATATTTCTACAATTGCTCATAGAGCACAAGGACAGTGGGATCTTAAGAGGCTTGCTATTGCTTTGTAGAAAATCTATATTGGCAGATATGGCCCAGGGCAATAACTTTGCCCTTGCCATCTACAGTAAGAGCTGCTTTGACTTAGCTAGACTTTTGTGAATAATTAGTCTTTTAAGCCAGGGATGTTTTGAACATGGCTGTACAGATGTGTCCTACTTTCAGAAAAACTGATCTAGTAAATTCCATGTTATCCAGAATAGTTGGAGAATAGAGCATTGACATCATCAAAGATCCTAGAATGGGTCCAGAATTTTACCACTCAGTGTGTTTTTTTTCTATATTTCCCTTTAAGTACTTTGCTTGCAACTAGCATCGATTGCCATCAGGCAGGAGGCTGGGTTGGAATGCTCGTGCTTTCTCATAAAATAAAACTCATTATTAAAACATTAACTAGTTTAGCAGGTCATATGACTTAGAGAAGGACAGTTCCATAGAGATAATTCTGTCTAATCTCCTTGTTTTATGAATGAAAAACTGAATATCCATTGCCCATGACAAACAGATAAGTGATTGAAGGCCTCTGACTCTAGACCTCAGGTATCATCTCACTGTGCCATGCAACTTGTTCTAAATAATGATTTAAAAATAGAAAAACAGCATCTCAAAAAGTTGCTATCCTTTTCCCTATTCTTAATTATTATCAATTTATTCTAATCACGTATGAGAATCCAGCTTTTAATATAGAATCAGAAATTCTTTAAAGATCTTGGGCCATGGAGCTTCAGGGCATCTTGACATCAAAAGTATTCTTTATCTGACTGCTCTTCAAATCTCTTAGTAAGGTGGCAGATAAGAAAATCCATATTAACACTTGGTTTAAAATACTTTTGATGAAAAAGCCCTTTTCCATTTTCCTTGTGAATTACAGGGATTGTGGCCATCTAAGTACATCTCTATACCAGCAGATTGAATACCTGTAACTTTTTTCCAGTCTGAAAAAAGTTTATCAACCAATGAATCTTCTTGTTGTCTTCTTAAAAACAAGAGCCATATCTCTTCCCATCTGTATTTATCTTTTATGAGCATAAAACTACTATAGAAAATTTATTTTTATCAGAAATATCCATATGAACCTGGCTGTTTATTTTTCACAAAGCATAGCTGAGAAGGTTCATCATGTTAGGCAATGTCCCTATCTCATTACCCATATGGTCAATTTCCCTTGGAATTCTGGACCAAGAATTAGCTTGCTTCTCCAGAAAACCTGTCTATTTTCCTTTATTACAAAACCAAGAATTTAATTCAATAAACAAACACATGCCATGTGCTATACTAGGATCTGGGAATTCCAAGATGAAAATATCCTCCGTGAGCTTATGATCCATGGTGGGTGTGGAGAAGGTAAGGAATGAAGAAAATATACAAATAGTTCTTCAGTGAAAGGTAGAAAAATCATCAAATCATAGTGATCTGAGCAAGTTTAGGAAGGAGGAGTCATTTCCACCAGCTGGAGGGATCAAGGAAAGTATAAAACATAAGCTGTGTCTTAGAGAAAGTAAAGGATATCAGTAAGGAGAAATAGAGTAGAAATCCATTTTAAGGAGAGGAGAAGACTGAATGGGAGAAGAGAGCAACAGTCAATGGAGTGAGGGTAGAGGGTATCATCTAGTAATTCACATTTCAATGCCACTTTGAAGGATGCAATGTACTTTGCTCACAATAATTCCATGAGAAAGGGAATGTTATCCCTTGTTTACAAATGAGGAAATGCAGCCAAAGCTGACACTTTCCATTATACCACCTTTCTCCTCCAAAAAGGTTACTAGTATGAAAAAAGCCTGGAAATCAATGAAATAATGAGTAGAACTATGTATAAATTATGCATCCAAGGACGCAAATAAAAGAATGAGATGATTCTTGTCCTCATGTTGATAGGTGAATAAATACAGGATATATACAAAAAGCAATCAGTTATCTGAGTAGTTTAAATGGGGGTATGCAGTTAGCATCTGGGAAAATCAGAAAAGGTTTTCTCAAGGGGAGGCAGTTGTTCCTAAAGACAGAAATAGTGAAAGGGAGGCCACAGTCTACTTGAGAAGGATCTTTCATAAGAGGCCAAAGAATCTGTATTGTCGAATAGTTCCAGGGACGGAGTGAAGCCAAGAAACTACTTAGCCCTCCCAGTTTCCCTTGAAAAACACATGCAAATAAGCCTTTGAACACAGTCTGATGGAATGAAACCACTCTCCAGTTATAGATAGATAGGAAAAACTTCAAGAAAGGGCAGTCTCACTGGTGTGAAAAGGGTGTTCAGTTCAGACAGAAAGCTGGTGAGAGGATCTTAATCACAGCAAATCAGCAACTGAGACCCTAGATCAGTAGAGAAGCAGATCTGTAGGGCAGGCTCCAGCCTCAGATCAAAAGGCAAACTCTGGGAAACTAGGCTGTTTCCTGAAAAGAGCGGTCAAAGCTATCTCCTGCAAACACCAGGGGACCCTGTGCTCAAAGCCAAAGCTCATAGCTGCTAAGGATGCTTGGGAAAGGGCCAACTTTGCCCCAGGAGCAGAGATCAATCATAAAAGTTAAAAAAAAAAAGGAAATTCCAAAGGAAAAGGAAAAGAAAACAAGCAAGAAACAGAAAAGGACCTTGACCGTAGAAATCCAAAGCACCAATTCAGAAGAGGACAAAATGTCCACAGAGGAAATCTCAGAGTGATGTGAATTGGTCTCAAGCCCATACAATTACTTAAAAAATACAGTTGGCCAAATGCAAAAAAAAATCCACTAAAGAAAACAACACCTTGAAAAGTAAAATTAATCAAATAGAAAAAGAGATGCAAAAGCTAACTGAAGAAAATCACACATTAAAAACTAGAACAGACCAAATAGAAGCTAATGACTATGAGACATGAACAATCAGTCAAACAAACTAAAAAGAATTTAAAAAATGAAAGAAAATGTGAAACATTAGAAAAGTAGCTGACCTGGAAAATAGATTAAAAAAAAGACAATTTAAAAATTATTGGTCTTCCTGAAGGCCACGATCAAAAGAAGAACTGGGAGAGCATTTTTCAAGAGATCATCAATGAAAACTACCCCGATACTAGGGAAATAGAGGGGGAAATGCTCATTGAAAGAATTCATAGATCACCTTTGAAAAGAGTTCCCACAAGGAAAACCCCAAGGAACATTATTGTGAAACTCCATAGGAAAAAGTGCTTCAAACTGCCAGACAAAACCAATACAAATGTGAAGGAACAACAGTCAGGATTACCCAGAATATGGCAACTTCTATAATAAAGGATTGGCATACCATATCTTGGAAGGCAAAGGCAAACAGAGAATTAACAACCCATCAGGATTCAGCATCATCTTTCAGGGGAGGTGATAAATCTTTTTTTTTTTAATTATAGCTTTTTATTTACAAGTTATATGCATGGGTAATTTTACAGCATTGACAATTGCCAAACCTTTTGTTCCAATTTTTCCCTTCCTTCCCCCTACCCCCTCCCCCAGATGGCAAGATGACCAATACATGTTAAATATGTTAAAGTATAAATTAAATACAATATAAGTATACATGTCCAAACAGTTATTTTGCTGTACAAAAAGAATTGGACTTTGAAATAGTGTACAATTAGCCTGTGAAGGAAATCAAAAATGCAGGCGGACAAAAATAGAGGGATTGGGAATTCTATGTAGTGGTTCATAGTCATCTCCCAGAGTTCTTTCGCTGGGTGTAGCTGGTTCAATTCATTACTGCTCTATTGGAGCTGATTTGGTTCATCTCATTGTTGAAGATGGCCACGTCCATCAGAATTGATCATCATATAGTATTGTTGTTGAAGTATATAATGATCTCCTGGTCCTGCTCATTTCACTCAGCATCAGTTCATGTAAGTCTCTCCAGGCCTTTCTGAAATCATCCTGCTGGTCATTTCTTACCGAACAATAATATTCCATAATATTCATATACCACAATTTATTCAGCCATTCTCCAATTGATGGGCATCCACTCAGTTTCCAGTTTCTGGCCACTACAAAGAGGGCTGCCACAAACATTCTTGCACATACAGGTCCCTTTCCCTTCTTTAAGATTTCTTTGGGATATAAGCCCAGTAGAAACACTGCTGGATCAAAGGGTATGCACAGTTTGATAACTTTTTGAGCATAGTTCCAAATTGCTCTCCAGAATGGCTGGATGTATTCACAATTCCACCAACAATGTATCAGTGTCCCTGTTTTCCCACATCCCCTCCAAGATTCAGAATTATCTTTCGCTGTCATTCTAGCCAATCTGACAGGTGTGTAATGGTATCTCAGAGTTGTCTTAATTTGCATTTCTCTGATTAATAATGACTTGGAGCATCTTTTCATATGGCTAGAAATAGTTTCAATTTCTTTGTCTGAGAATTGTCTTATCATATCCTATGATATTTATCAATTGGAGAATGGCTTGATTTCTTATAAATTAGAGTCAATTCTCTATATATTTTGGAAATGAGGCCTTTATCAGAACCTTTGACTGTAAAAATGTTTCCCCAGTTTATTGCTTCCCTTCTAATCTTGTCTGCATTAGTTTTGTTTGTACAAAAACTTTTCAGTTTGATATAATCAAATTTTTCTGTTTTGTGATCAATAATCATCTCTAGTTCTTCTTTGATCATGAATTCCTTCCTCTTCCACAGGTCTAAGGTAAACTATCCTGTGTTCCTCTAATTTATTTATAATCTCATTCTTCATGCCTAGGTCATGAACCCATTTTGATCTTATCTTGGTATATACAGTGTTAAGTATGGGTCAATGCCTACTTTCTGCCATACTAATTTCCAATTTTCCCAGCAATTTTTGTCAAATAGTGAGTTCTTATCCCAAAAACTGGGGTCTTTGGGTTTGTCAAATACTAGATTATGAAAGTTATTGCCTGTTTTGTCCTTTGAACCTAACCTATTCCACTGATCAACTAGTCTATTTCTTAGCCAATACCAAATGGTTTTGGTAACCACTGCTTTATAATAATTTTAGATCTGGTACACCTACCACCTTTATGTGATTTTTTTTCATTGAATCCCTTGAAATTCTTGACCTTTTGTTTTTCCATATGAACTTTGTTGTTATTTTTTCTAGGTCATTAAAATAGTTTTTTTGGGAGTCTGATTGGTATAGTGCTAAATAAATAGATTAGTTTAGGTAGTATTGTCATCTTTATTATATTTGCTCGTCCAATCCAAGAGCATTTAATATTTTTCCAGTTGGTAAGATCAGACTTAATTTGTGTGGAAAGTGTTTTATAGTTTTGCTCATATAGTTCCTGATTTTCCCTTGGCAGATAGATTCCTAAATATTTTAAACTATCAGTAATTACTTTAAATGGAATTTCTCTTTGTAACTCTAACTGTTGGATTTTGTTAGTGATATATAAGAATGCTAATGACTTATGTGGGTTTATTTTGTATCCTGCAACTTTGCTAAAGGTGTGGATTATTTCTAATAACTTTTTAGTAGAATCTCTGGGGTTCTCTAAGTATAAAATCTGCAAATAATGATAATTTGGTTTCCTCATTACCTACTCTAATTCCTTTAATCTCTTTCTCAACTCTTATTGCCAAGGCTAGCGTTTCTAATACAATGGAATATTGAATAGTTACAATGATAGTGGGCAACCTTGTATCACTCCTGATCTTACTGGGAATGGTTGCAGTTTGTCCCCATTACATATGATGCTTACTGATGGTTTTAAATAGATGCTACTGATTATTTTAAGGAAAAGTCCATTTATTCCTATACTCTCAAGTGTTTTTAATAGGAATGGATGTTGGATTTTATCAAATGCTTTTTCTGCATCTATTGAGATGATCATATGGTTTTTGTTAATTTGGTTATTAATATGGCCAATTATACTGATAGTTTTCCTAATATTGAACCAGCCCTGCATTCCTGGTATAAATCCTACTTGATCATGGTGTATTATCCTGGGGATGATTTTCTGTAGTCTTTTTGCTAATATCTTATTTAAGATTTTAGCATCAATATTCATTAGGGAGATTGGTCTATAATTTTCTTTCTCTGTTTTCAACCTACCTGGTTTAGGTATCAGTACCATGTCTGTGTCATAAAAGGAATTTGGTAGGACTCCTTCATTCCCTATTTTTTCAAATAGTTTATTGGGGCTAATTGTTCTTTAAATGTTTGGTAGAATTCACATGTAAATCCATCTGGTCCTGGGGATTTTTTCTTAGGGAGTTGATTAATAGCTTGTTCTATTTCTTTTTCTGAAATGGGACTATTTAAGCAATTTACTTCCTCCTCTGTTAATCTGGGAAGCCTATATTTTTGGAGGTAGTCATCCATTTCACTTAGGTTATCAAATTTATTGGCATAAAGTTGGGCAAAGTAACTCCTTATTATTTCTTTAATTTCCTCTTCATTGGTGGAAAGTTCTCCCTTTTCATTTTTAAGACTACTAATTTGATTTTCCTCTCTCCTTTTTCTAATCAGATTTACCAAAGGTTTATCAATTTTATTGGTTTTTTCATAAAACCAACTCTTAGTTTTATTTATTAGTTCAATAGTTTTTTTATTTTCAATATTATTAATTTCTCCTTTTAATTTTAGAATTTCAAGTTTAGTATTTGATTGGGGGTTTTTAATTTGGTCTTTTTCTAGCTTTTTAAGTTGCAAGCCCAATTCATTGATCTTCTCTTTCTCTATTTTATTCAAGTAAGCCTCTAAGGATATAAAATTTCCCCTTATTACTGCTTTGGCTGCATCCCACAAATTTTGGTATGAAGTCTCATCATTGTCATTATCTTGAATGAAATTATTAATTGTGTCTATAATTTGCTGTTTCACGCAATAATTCTTTAAGATGAGATTATTTAGTTTCCAATTACTTTTTGGTCTATTTACCCCTGCCTTTTTGTTGAGTATAGTTTTTATTGCATCGTGATCTGAAAGGAAAGCATTTACTATTTCTGCCTTCCTGCAGTTAATTTTGAGGTCTTTATGTCCTAATATAAGGTCAATTTTTGTATAGGTTCCATGAACCGCTGAGAAGAAAGTATATTGCTTTTTGTCTCCATTCAGTTTTCTCCAAAGATCTATCATACTAATTTTTCTAATATTCTATTTACTTCTTTAATTTCTTTCTTGTTTGTTTTGTGTTTTGATTTATCTAATTCTGAGAGTACAAGGTTGAGATCTCCCATTATTATAATTTTGCTGTCTATTTCTTCTTGCAACTCTCTTAATTTCTCCTTTTCAAAGTTGCATGCTATACCACTTGGTACATATATGTTTAGTATTGATATTGCTTCATTGTCTATGCTACCCTTTATCAAGATACAGTTTCCTTCCTTATCTCTTTTAATTAGATCAATTTTTACTTTTGCTTAATCTGAGATAAGGATGGCTACCCCTGATTTTTTTATTTCACCTGAAGCATAATAGATTCTGCTCCAGCCTTTTACCTTTACTCTGTATGTATCTCCCTGCTTTAAATGTGTTTCCTGTAAACAACATATTGTAGGGTTCTGACTTTTGATCCAGTCTGCTATCGAGGCGATAAATCTTCAACAAAGTAAGAGACTTTCAAACATTTCTTTTGAAAAAAACCAGAAATAAATAGAAAATTTAATCTATAAACACAAAACTCAAAAGAAGCATAAAGGTCAATGGGAGAAATATATATATATATTATTTAAAGGTGAATCTGTTTACATCTCTAGATGGAAAAATGATTTCTGGAGCTCTTGAGAACTCTTGTCAGTGGAACAGACTGGGGAGGAATCATATGGGCAGAGGGTGTGGTTGTGAATGGACTCTGATGGAATAATATGAAAGAAAAAAACATTAAGGAAGGAAAGAAGGTCTGTACTGGAAGAAAATGAGAGGGGATGTATAATGGGACAAATTAGATTACATGATGAGGTACAAAAGACCTATTATAATCGAGGGAAAGAAGGAGGCAGATGAGCATTTTCTGAAGCTTTATCTCAGCTGTTTGGGCTCTAAGAGGGAATAAATCATTTAGTTGGGTTTAGAAATTTATCTAACTCTTTAAAGAAAGCAGAAAGAAAAGGAAGGGTCAGGTTAGAAAGAAAGGCAGAAACACTAGGGGCGGGGAATGATAAGAGAAGGGGGAGAGTGATAGAAAATACTGTAATGGATGGGGTGGATTAAAAACAATCCAAAGAGAAGGGGGAGAAGTGATGGAAGATAAGATAGTTGGTGGGGTGGGTCAGAAAAAATGAAACACTACTAAGGACTGGGTAAAAAGAGAGTATAGAAGTATATACAGGGGAGAAAATAGCATGGAGGGAAATACAGAGCTGGTCATTGTAATTTAATGTGAATTGGCTGAATTTTTTCATAAAACTAAAGTGAATCACAGAGTGAATTTAAAAAACAGAATCTTTAAATATGTTTCCAAGAAATGCATTTGACACAGAGAGACAAATATAGGCTAAAGGCAAAAGGCTGTGCTCACTTCTTTTTTCTGTTTTCTTTTCTTCTGTGGTTTTTCCCTTTTATTCCCTTTTGTTCTAATTTTTCTCTCCCCACATGATTCATAAAGAAATGTGTATTTAAAAAAAGAATATGTGTTGTCTTTAGAGGTAATGTGGAGTCATTGAATGTTTTTGAATAGAGGAGGTGGCACACAGTTAAGATTAATGCATTGATCACATGATGTCACCATAACAGGACAATGCCTCATTTACAAAAATAGGGTCAATATAATAAGTTAAAATTGAATAAGTAATAAAATATAGATATGATCTATGATCTATTTTATTAATCTTCTCTATTTAGGCTCAAGAGTGTACATTGTGATCCAGCATCTGAAAATGTAACAAATGGCAGCCAATCCAGTGAGAAAGGAAAGTGAGCCCACATATCTTTTGTTTCTTCAGAGAGCCAAGAATGAAATGCAAGCAACATCTCCCCTGATCATCATAATAAGGTGACTAAATCTCCGTTTTTATTTCTGCGTGCCTAACTGATAACCCAGAGGATTATGATGAGCTGAATCATTTGGTCTTCCAAACATCCAACGTTTTCACCATGGGATTCAAAGCTGCTTCATTTGAGATGAGAAGTGCCAACTGATGGGGAGGTGACAGAAGCTTTAGATGTTAAATCTATTTACAGTTGTATTACTCCTAAGCTAGAAAAATGTGCTGTTATTGAATTTTACTACTACGGTATGGTAGAATACCTAGTTAGAAGATGAATCCTGAAAGATAATTATAGTTAGAATCATAGTATTTAAAGGTGGAAAGGACTCAAGGCATCATTTACTTGAGGGCTGGGAAACTTTTTCCTGCCAAGGGCCATTTGGATATTTATAACATCATTGGTGGGCCATGCAAAATTATCACCTCAAGCAGTGGCAAGTTGTTGTGCCTTGCTTTGAGCTCATCATCGCTTATAGTTGCCTTAGTAAATTATTTCAAGGGACTTCTACAGGCTGGGTGGTCCCTACTCCTGATCTAGTTCAACCAGGCCCATGTTGGGGAAGTGATTTGCTTCAAGTCATATAGGTGGTAAGTAGCAGAGCTGGGATTTCAATCCAAGTAGTCTGGCCTCAAATTCAGTACTTTTCCCATTATACCATACAGCACTCTTGAATTTTTATCAAGGGTGTGTAAATTGGTTGTTCTCCATGACAATAGATGGCTAACATCATAGGAAATGCACTTCAGTTATGGCAGGAAAGATGCTATTTGGATTTAAAGAAAAAATGTCTTGACAGATTTCTAAAACATGCTTTAAGGAAAGTATAACCATCTTTTCTCGATGGTTGTGACATTGAGTCATTCATTCTTAAAACAAATATTTATTGAGCTTCTACTCTATGCACAAAAAAGTGGTGAGGAAGAAGAGAGGGGGATACAAAAACAACTTAAAATTGAGTTAAGGAAACAAGACTATCACATGAAGAGTTAATATACAATAGATGTCATGGAAGCACAGCATGAGGAATTGCTGACAACTGGCATGGGGCCTTATCTGAATACATGGCCTATTTATGTTGTTTCCAACAGGTGGTTACCGAGACTGATTGGAAACTTCCAATGAGTGACATGTCACTACCTTCCAAGGCAGTGCCTTCTACTTTAAAGTAGTTCTAATTTTTAGAAAGATTTCCCTAACAGCAAGCCTCATTTTACCTTTTTTTCAATTCACTTTTATCTGGGTCAAGTGTGACCTGGAACTACTATTATGATAACTAAAGGGTTAACCTGCAGGAGAAGTAGCTGAAGCCAGAAGCTGGAGAATAGATGCATATCCTTGGGGATTCAAGGACAGGTTTATTGGTTTTAAATTTTAACCTTGATTAGTTCAACTTGACTTTAGGATGTTCTAGCAAATGGAGTGGTTGTTGTTTAGTCAGTTAGTCATGTCCAACTCTTTGTGAGCCTATTTGGGATTTTCTTGGGAGAGATTGGAGTGGTCTGCCATTTCTTTCTTCAACTCATTTTACAGATGAGGAAACTGAGGCAATTATGGTGAAGTGACTTGCTGCTAGGTATGGTGAAGTCACATAGGTAGGAAGTGTTTGAGGCTAGATTTGAACTCAGGCCCTTGTGACTCCTGGCCCAGAACTCTACCCACTGTGCCACATGGCTGCCTCTAGCAAATTTCTTAGCAAGTTTTTTTTTTCTCAAGAAATATAGTAACTGTCAAGAGTCCTTGGAATTTAGAAATAGAAAAAAACTCACTGGACATCCCCCAGAAGTCTGCATCAGGACTAAACTAATGGGAACCACTCAGAATAGCTTCATGCTGCCCACCATAGCCATCCTCATGCTACGGATACAAAAAGGGTTCTGTTCTGCCGGGCTTGGACTGGACATGTGCAGGAGTCAGTCAACAAGCTTTCAGTAGTGGGCAAGGCAGTATGCTAAATCTGAAGGATATTGCACAAAGAAAGGTTAAAAACACAGTCACTGTCTTCAGTATGATGAAAGACAATACAATTTATATGGTGATGAGAGAAAACAGCAAAAAGAGTGGGACAGCCTGGCTACAAGTAGGTAAAATGCTTTTGCCACCCTCATGCCCTACTCCACCCTCTCTGCCAGAAGGAAGAGAAAGAACTTTCATCTTTGAAGTTTGTCAGGAAGAATATTGAAACTGCCCCCTTGAGTATAGCTGCCATAAGAAAAAGTTGTTATGAAAGCATCCTCCTCCTGAAAGGGCTCAATGTGTATTAGTGTCAGCATTTCAGTTCACAAACAGGAAAAGGCTGAGGAATGTATGGAGTTTGCTTGTTCTGGGTTTTGAATAATCCCCAATTATAAACCAGTCACTCTCAGTCATGTTACTGGCACCTGCTTTCAGAAGAGAGCAGTTTACACTTCATCATGGCAGTTAGTATAACCATATCTACCTGTGTCTAGAAACTAAAACCCCTTGTGTTCCCAGCTCAGTTTTCACTTATAATTTCTCGGGTAAATTTTTGAGTAAGTGAATTGCAATCTTCTATATTTTTGTTTCCTTTAATAGGAAATAATGTAGAGAAGACACTGTTATTAGCTTTGGAAGCAACTTGTTTCTGGTCTTTTGTTTTATATTCTTCTTTACATGGAATCATAAAACTTTACAGTTGGAAGAGATCTTTGAAGTTATCAATTACAGCGTTTGCACAAATTCCCCAAATCTGAGAGTTGAAAGGGCCTTAGACATTTGTTGGAGCAAACTGTGCTATAAAGGTCACTCAGCTTTAACAGAAGTGATGAGGGATAAGAAAGGGGAGAAGAGAGAGGAAAGAGGAGAGAAAAGAAGAAAAGTTGGGGAGGGAAAAGAAGGGAAGAGAGTAAAGAAAAAGAAAAGAAAAGAAAGAAGTATTGATTAGTAGTATTAGTATTAATTGTAAATGAAATGGAAAGGTCCCATGGACCTTTAGGTATAGGGGCAAAGCAGATGCTGATGCCCCTTCTATTTCACAGTGCCAAAGACTTTATTGACAAGAACGTTCCTTTCTGGGTCTTCAGTAATGATAACTGTAACACCTGCAGGAGTGTATCTGCAGGGGTTGCTTCCCAAGATGGTGACCTAGGACACTGGGCTGAAAACATGGCTATTCCTAGCCTTTAGAGAATTAGATCCCTTCTTCATTAGATATGCCTTCCTAGATAATGACTCAAGGGATGAAATGGAAACCAGATTATGGATGGGGAATGGGGTGCTGCCATTCTCAGAGCTCCTGTGCCCTCTCTGCCTTCTTCAGGCAGTTAGTATTTATTGCTGCCATTGGTAAAGAAGAGTTGTCCCTTCTCCACATTGATTTCCTCCCACTAAAATGACTGTGAAAGTTAGGCTTGAAATTGGGACCACTTTTATTGCCAAGGCTTTTGAGTTCAGGGTCCTGGGTTTTCCATTGGGTCTAAGGAGAGATGGTGGTCGGGATGGTGCTGCTATGACTTTGATACTGTTTCTTGTCTCTCCCTCCAGTGAGGAGGGAGGCTTCTAAAGCCATTACATTTCATGTTGGGACTTTTTAGGATGCCTTTCCTGACTTCTATTCTAATTTTTCCCTTTTCCAACTACCATTCATTGCTCTTGGCTCTGCCCTCTTTGTTTTTTGGAAGAGAAACTGAGATCCAGAGAGAGAGAGAGAGACTTGCTTCACATCATAGTTCATGGGACTAGAATACAGGTCTTTGGCTTCTTTATATTAATTAACATATTAACACTTTAACATACTTTTCCATTCTTTTTTTTTAATTACATATAAAAATAATTGGTAACATTCATTTTTAAAAATTGATTTTAAAAATCACTTTTTCCTTCCCTTTCCTGTTTCCTCTCTCAAAAAGCAAGCAATTTAATATAGGTTATACATATGCAATCATGAAAATATATATTTCCATATTAACGATGTTACTGAAGAACAGACCAAACAAGAAAAATAAAACTTAAAAAGAATCCTTTGATCTACATTTAGATTCTCTCAGTTCTTTAAGTGGAGGTGGATAGTATTTTTCATTCATGAGAATTTAGGAATCATCTTGGATCACTGTATTACTGAAAATAGCCGAAAAAACGTCATTCCCAATACTGCATTATATATATATTCAGTCCTGGCCTCTAACATTTATTGGTTGCATGATTCTGGGCAAGTCATAAAACTTATGTTTGCCTCAGTTAACTCATTTATAAGACCTCCCTGATTGTTGAGAAGATAAGATGAGAGAATAATTATAAAAGTACTTAGCACAGAGCCCAAAATAGATGCTAAAATGTAAACTCTTTTTATTATTTATTAAATAATTATTTGTTATTAATATTTTATTATTATTTACTATTTATTATTGTCATGAATAATTTTCATCATCAGTCCTCTGCAATCATATTTGGTCATTGCATTAATTATTGTATCTTAAAAAGTTGTTCATTTTGAGAATACTGGCATTATTGCATATATTGGATCAATTATTCTTTTACTTCTGCTTACTTCATTTTGCGTCAATTTGTACAAAACTTCGCATGTTTCTCCAAAACTATATCTTCCATCATAACACAAAAGTATTTCATTACAAATTTTGGTATATTACAAGTATCTGATATATTGCAAATAATAAAATACTCCGTGTTATAGATGGATTTGAATCGCTTTTCAAAGTAGTTATTGGAGACTGAAAGGCAAGGGAAGTCAAAGTTGTTAGTGCCTTCCAACCCTTTACAGGCAAGATAATTTTCAGACCAAGAACATGATGATAACTGAAATAAATATCATCACAACTCAGGTTTCTTTCTCCTTTTTATTATACTTTTTTATTTACAAAACATATGCATGGGTAATTTTTCAACACTGACTCTTGCAAAACCTTCTGGTCCAAATTTTCCCCTCCTTTCTTCCACCCCTCCTCTAAATTGCAGGTAGTCCAATCATGTTAAATATGTTAAAATATATGTTAAATCAAATATATGTATACATATATAGTTATCTTGCTGCACAAGAAAAATTGGATTTAGAAATAAGGTAAAAAATAACCTGAGAAGGAAAACAAAAATGCAAGTAAACAAAAACAGAAAAAGTAAAAATGCTATGTTGTGGTCCACACTCAGTTCCTATATTCTTCTCTCTGGGTGTAGATGGCTTTCCTCGTTACTGAACAATTGAAACTAGTTTGAGTCATCTCAGTGTTGAAGAGAGCCACATCCATCAGAATTGATCATCGTATAGTATTGTTGTTGCCGTGTACAATGATCTCCTGGTTCTGCTTATTTCATTTAGCATCAATTCATGTAAGTCTCTCCAGAGCTCTCTGAAATCATCCTGTTAGTCATTTCTTACAGAACAATAATATTCCATAACATTCATATACCATAATTAATTTATCCATTTTACAATTTATGGGCATCCATTCAGTTTCCAGTTTCTAGCCACTACAAATAGGGCTGCTACAAACATTTTTGCACATGTGGGTCTCTTTCCCTCCTTTAAGATCTCTTTGGGATATAAGCCCAAGAGTAACACTGGTGGGTCAAAGGGTATATGCACAGTTTGATAGCCCTTTGGACATAGTTCCAAAATGCTCTCCAGAATGGCTGGATCCATTCATAGTTCTACTAACAATGTATCAGTGCCCCAATTTTCCCACATCCCCTCCAGTATTCATCATCTTTTCCTGTCCTCTTAGCCAGTCTGAGAGGTGTGTAGTGGTATTCATCATTGTCTTAATTTGCATTTCTCTGATCAATAGTCATTTGGAGAGCCTTATTGTATGGCTAGAAATAGTTTCAGTTTCTTCATCTGAAAATTGTTCATATCCTTTGACCATTTATCAATTGGAGAATGGCTTGATTTCTTCTAAATTTGAGTCAGTTCCCTATACATTTTGGAAATGAGGCCTTTATCAGATCCTTGAATATTAAAGTTTTCCCAGTTTATTTCTTCCCTTCTAATCTTGTCTGCATTAGTTTTGTTTGTACAAAAACTTTTAAAATTAATATAATCAAAATTATCTATTTTGTGATCAATAATGATCTCTAGTTCTTCTTTGGTCACAAATTCCGTCCTCCTCCACAGGTCTGAGAGGTAAACTATCTTATGTTCTTCTCATTTGTTTATAATATCATTCTTTATGCCTAGATCATGAACCCATTTTGATCTTATCTTGGTATACAGTGTTAAGTGTTGGTCAATGCCTACTTTCTGCCGTACTAGTTTCCAATTTTCCCAGCAGTTTTCATCAAATAGTGGATTCTTATCCAAAAAATTGGAGTCTTTGGGTTTGTCAAACACTTGATTACTGTAGTTATTGACTATTTTGTCCTGTGAACCTAACCTGTTTCACTGATCAACTAGTCTGTTTCTTAGCCATTACTAAATGGTTTTGATGACTACTACTTTATAATATAGTTTTAGATCTGGTACATCTAAATCACCTTCATTTGCTTTTTTTTTTCCATTAGTTCCCTTGAAATTCTTAACCATTTGTTCTTTTAGATGAATTTTATTGTTATTTTTTCTAGGTCATTAAAATAGTTTCTTGGGAGTTTGATTACTAAAGCACTAAATAAATAGATTAATTTAAGCAGCATTATCATCTTCATTATATTCACTGGACATATCCAAGAGCATTTGATATTTTTCCAATTGTTTATATCTGACTTTATTTGTGCAGAAAGTGTTTTGTAGTTTTGCTCATATAGTTAGGAGGACACATGCTTCTTTCTAGTATAGAAGACACATGCTTCTTTCTTTGCTCATATAGTATATTTTTCTGAAATGGGACTATTTAAGCAGTTTACTTCCTCCACTGTTAATCTGGGCAATCTATATTTTTGTAGGTATTCTTCCATTTCACTTAGGTTATCAAATTTATTGGCATAAAGTTGGGCAAAGTAACTCGTTATTATTACTCCAATGTCCTCTTCATTGGTGGAAAGTTCTCCCTTTTCATTTTTAAGACTAACAATTTGATTTTCCTCTTTCCTTTTTCTAATCAAATTTACTAAAGGTATATCTATTTTGTTGATTTTTTTCATAAAACCAACTCTTAGTTTTATTTATTAATTCACTAGTTTTTTTTTTTTTACTTTCAATTGTATTGATCTCTCCTTTTATTTTTAGATTTCAAGTTTGACATTTGGGTTTTTAAAAAAATTGCTCTTTTTTTTACTTTTTAGTTGCAAGCCCAATTCATTGATCTTTTTGTCTATTTTGTGTGAGCAAGCACCTAGAGATACAAAATTTCCCTTTGTTACTGCTTTGGCTGCATCCCACAAAATTTGGTATGTTGTCTCATTATTGTTGTTCTCTTGGATGAAATTATTAATTGTGTCTATTTGTTTTTTCACCCATTCATTCTTTAGGATGAGATTATTTATTTTCCAATCACTTTTTGGTGTATTTCCCCTGGCTTTTTATTGAATGTAATTTTTATTGTGTTGTGATCTGAAAAAATGCATTTACTATTTCTGCCTCTCTGCATTTGATTTTGAGGTCTTTATGTCCTAACATATGGTCAATTTTTGAATAGGTTCCATGAACTGCAGAGAAGAAAGTGTACTTCTTTCTCTCTCCATTGAATTTTTTTCAAAGATCTATCATAACTTTTTCTAGCATTCTATTTACCTTTTTAACTTCTTTCTTATTTATTTTGTGGTTTGTTTTATGTAGTTCTGAAAGATCAAGGTTGAAATCTCCCACTGTTATACTTTTGCTATCTATTTCTTCTTGCAGCTCTCCTAACTTCTCCTTTAGGAATTTCCATGCTATACCATTTGGTGCATATATATTTAATATTGATATTCCTTCATTATCAATACTACCCTTTAGTAAGACATACTTTCCTTCCTTATCTCTTTTAATTAGATCAATTTTTGCTTTTGCTTGATCTGAGATCAGGATGGCTACCCCCTGCTTTTTTTAACTTTGCCTGAAGCATAATAGATTCTGCTCCAGCCTTTTACCTTTACTCTGTATGTATCACTATGCTTAAAATGTTTTTCTTACAAACAACATACTGTAGGATTCTGGTTTTTAATGCATTCTGCTATCCGTTGCTACATTCCCAATGTCTGTGGATTCTGCCAGTCCTGAACTAATTCAGAGGCTGAATTTGCTAATTAGTTGAGGGTCCATGGGAGAAGATCAGAAAGAAGCATGTGTCCTCTCTGCCTTCTTGGCTCTACCCACAACTCAAGTTTTTTTTTGCAATTTTGAAATTCCTGGGATGGTTTTTGGAGAATATGATATAAGTGAAAAAGAATTCTATGACCATAATTTAGATAAGAATTTAGAATAAGGGAATATTAGTAGCAACCAAGGAGTTCATTTTAAAAGAGAGACTTCAATAACCACTTAAATACCCACAAATATCTCTAGGCAACTGGCTAGGTACAGCTGAATGGCTAGAACTCACAAAAGAGCTAAATATTCCTTGCTTCTCTAATTTTAAAGAACTGATTGATTCTCTTCCACTGTGGAGAAAAAAGACCATAGAGCAATAGTAGTTAATTAGATGACCACTCTGTGATAATGAGGGCAGAGAATGGTGTGGCAAAAGGAACTGAATATCAAACCCTAGGGCAGTAGAGAAAGCAGCTCACATGGCATGATATTGGCATCTTAGCAGGGCAAAAAGCAGCAATATCAGAAGAATAGCACCCACTGGGGATGTCTCCCAGGCATGTGTGTGTTCTCTGCAAGGGTGTCTCCTCCATGCCTTTATCCTGGAACTCATTTATTTTCTGTGTGTGCTAACCTAGGGAAGAATGTTCCTCTGGGTATATGAAGGAATGCTTGTTGTCACTTTATTTTCCTGAGGTATTTGGTGTTGTTCAGTTGATTTCAGTTCTGGCCAACTCTTTGTGACCCCATTTGGGGTTTTCTTGCCAAAGATGCTGGAGTGGTTTGTCATATCCCTTTCTAATTCATTTTACAGATGAGGAATCCTCATCAAGGTTAAGTGAGTTCCCCAAGGTTAGACAACTAGTAAGTGTCCAAGGCCAGATTTGAATTCTGAAAGATTAGTCTTCCTAACTCCTGACCAGGCACTCTATCCACTGCTCCACTTAGTTGTATTATCCTAGAGAATGTCTTTCACAAGGGTGAAGTAGAAGAAGATCCCCTTGAGATAATGAGGATCTCCAGTTGTTCCTGGATGTGGACTATATTGTGCTGATTGCATCAAGTCCAGAACATTGTCAAGTTTTCTGCCTGAGGCACATTATTATGTGTTAGTTTTTTGCCTAAAAATCCATATGAAGAAGAAAAAATAAATGGATAAAATTATCTATGGGATGCAATTAGAGAGAGAGACAGACAGACGGGGGGGGGGGAGAGAGAGAGAGAGAGAGAGAGAGAGAGAGAGAGAGAGAGAATGAGAATGAGAATGAGAATGAGAGTGTGTGTCTTTGGAACAAGAGATCTTATATGGCTATGAATCTTAGAATTCCAGTCTCTAATAAATAAGTTTAACATTTGCTAGTAAGACAGATGGCAGTTGAGAGATACATTGTGATTTTTAAGTAAGCTGCAACACATAACACACACTCATACACACACATATGTTGAATGATGGTCGATTTCATTAAGGAAGTGACATTCAGAAAATCAAGCAACCAAAAAGTGTTCTTAAGGACTTAGAATGTGCCAGGTGTTGGAGACTTAAGCAAAAGCAACCCTTGTCCACAAGGAGCTTACATTCTAACTAACATTCTAAGAGATAGCCTAGTCCAGAGGCAGAGGGAGGGATAACAAATGATCGCCTGAGTGGCCCATTGTGGCTCACAAAATGCAAATGCATCAGAAGGGTGTCCATCTAAAGGAGGGCCCCCAGCATTAAGCAAGACCTCTGTGGAGACTCCACGGAACGACTTGAATAAGAAGGATGTAGCATCAGAATGCTTTACCTTGATGGAGGAAATGGTCTCAGTAATGAGATCTCAGATTCATTGAGTTCCTTTTCCTTGTGTGGACCCCAAACATTTTCAGTCTTCATTTCTCTCATCACACTTTGAGCCAAAGACATAAGGTAATAAAGGATTAGAAAGAGGTATTTGATTCTGAAAGCACGATCTTAAAACCCAGGCTTTATGGAACAAAACCTTTTCTTGACCTTTTCTTACACAAATATTAACAGAGCTACTTCTACTTCTGTTGCAACAAATAGATGTGGAAAATCACAGAAGAGGATTTTTATTATTATTTTTTAAACCAGAAGTTATTGGCTGAGGTTATGACTTTTTATTAAGTGCAGAGAGAAATTAAATGAGAAGAAAAATTTGTATTAGAATCACACATATTTCAGCGCAATCCTATTAAAAAGCTGTTAATGGAATTATTATTCTGATAATAAGCCATTATTAGTATTTTTGTATTAATGATATTCTTTACAGCTAAAGATTATTCTGCTACTGAAACTTAATTTCCAACTGTTAGTGTATAAACCATTTCAATGATATAGGAAAACAAGGGTCAAGAATAATGTACTAACAAAAACTTTCTTCTTTTTTCTTTTTCTGAACAGAAATATTTTTTCCTTAACAAAGGAAGTATACTTTCTCCCATTCTTCTTTAATCAAATGACAATAATAATAATAAAAGACAGTCTGTAAGCTTGTTCCTTGCACTGGAATCTGGCCTTTGGAAACACCAGTTTGGTTAAACCTATTAAAATACAATTGCTTCTTTGTTCATCTTTCATGGAATTTGAGTGTTTCCACTTCACCAGTTTTTTGTCATTTGTAGTCTTTGTACTGAGTTTGAAGTATTCTTTTCTTCCTCCTTATTCTAATCTTCCATCAGAGATTTACATGAAAGGCTTGAATGATCTGTTATAATTAATTGTATTAAAATGTGGAGTCAGATCAGTGCAGTGAGTAGATCTAACCTTTTAGAGCAACAATCTATCAGTCCATTGTTACAAGTTGAACCCTTGTCCAGTAATGAATACTTTTGCTATTCACTGTGGCCAGATTCGGCCTCTCTTGACCCATTTCCTCATGGAAATTTGTCTATTTCTGTTGGGGGCAATTCTTATTAAAATTCACTTTCATTTTAAATTCTAAATTTCTCTCTCTCCATCCTTTCCTGGCCATTGGGAAGGCAAGAAAAACAAAATTTTTTCTAAATATGCATAGGGATACAACACAGATTTCTCAATTAACCATGTTCCAAGAAGGAAAAAAAAGCAAAAAAATAAATATAAATCAGGAAGAACTGAGTTCAAATCAGATCTAGCTATTTGACACTGAGTAAGTCTGTATGAGGGGACTGAACTCCATGGTCTTTTAAGTTCCTTTGCAGTTCGAAACCTATGATCCTCTAAGGTTTCCCCAAATTGACTTGCTTTGACTTTATTTTTCTTCCTTTCTTTTTTAATTTGTCCATAATTTTCTTTAGTTTTTTAAATGACACATGACATTGTTATTCCACTGGAAGGGTGTTAGTCTCATTTAAAAACTCTGGATCTATGCTTTTGGCCAATTCATTGACTAATTAGTAGTAGTGAATGCTGTCATCATGCTGAGGGTCTTCCCAGCATGGTAAATGTTTTTTTTTCTTCATTATAAATATTTTTGAAATAAAGTAATTAATTTAAAAATCAATTAGTGTGTTGAGCAAATATTTGGCTCTCAACAATCTTTACTTGAGAACAGCATGCCACATAGGTCCTGCTGTCTTCAACATAGTAGTTGCTAAAGTCAAACTTATTGTAGAGAAGCTGACATAGTCATGAAGAAGGAAGAAAGGCAGATGTAAGAAGGTGGTAAATGACTATATCATTTCTCAAGATCATCCCTCAGAGCTGAGCTGTTTGGTTTTCTACCCAAATGATTTTACTGACCTATTGAAGGTGTGTTCCTTGCTTATCCATCTCCAGCAACAGAACTGATGGATTTAGTATACAAATTGAAGCATGTCTTCTTCTATTTCCTTCTTTTTCTTACTTTTTTCTTAGAACATGGCTAATGTGGAAATTTGAATTGTAGATTGTATACATATATGTATGATTTTTTTATTTTTATTGCTTTCTCAATGAGTGAGAAAGGAGGACAAAGGGAAGAATTTGGAACTGTTAGAAAAATAAAATTGAATTAACAAAAAACTTTGAGATGTACTTCCAAAAGTGAAGAGTTTACGTAAAGTCATCTATACTCTCTTGTCTAGTTTCCCTTGAAACTTATTCAAATGACTGGTTACCTATATGTTCTCCATATGTGTCACATCTATGTGATCATAGAATTCTGGAGCTGGAATTGACTTCAAGAAGTCATTCAGTTTAGTCCTCTACCTATACAGAGAGACATATTTAAATTATTAGGGAAAAAATGGTTTTCTGTCTTTTTGAAATGAAACATGCTACTTTTAAGGAAGTACTGTTTGAAAGAAAGCTTAGCATAATGGGTAGAATGTTGGATTTCAAATCAAGAATACAAGTTTCAAATGTGGCTATGTACTACAAGTGTCATGCTGGGCAAGTCACTTAAACCTCTCTCAACCTAAATTTCCTTCCTTATAAAATGGAGATAATACCTCCAATACCTCCCAGAGATTTTGTACATAGGTAAATATATACAAAGTGAATGCAAGATAATTTCAAGAGGGTAGATGAATGCTAACAACTGGGTATGGGCTGGAGAAGAAGAAGGGAAAAGGAGATCAGGAAAGATTTGATGTAGGCTTGTGTTTTGAAAAGAGCTAGAAGCTTGGCAGTAAAGTAAAAGAACATTCCAACCATGGGAAAAAGCCTGGGCCAAGACAGAGAAGTATGAAATGAGCTTCAGTGTGTGGGAATAGCAAGCAGTATAGAGTAGTCAGAGTGCAGGGTGTAGGAGGGGAGATAATATGAAATCAGGCTGTGAATATGAACAGTAGGAAATATGTGCCTCTGATCCTCCTTTGCATGTAGTTGGTATTTAATAAATGTAGCTTGAATTGAATTAAATTTGTTGACTTAAATTAAGTTCATTAATTTCAAAATAAATTCAAAATTAAGTTCATATTGATCTGTAAGCCTCCTTTCTCAGGAAAATAGTGCTTCTGCATGAATATTTATCTTCGTACTGAAAGTTATCATAATTCTGACAGATTTTCAGTCTCTGTAATAATCTCTAAACATTTCTGAAGTGGCAAGGAGTGAGGATTGGAAGATAGTTTGTGACTTGGCTTATGCCTCTAGAATGACTGGACTAATAGAGAATTTGGCCACATTAAAAGAACCTGATTAGTGGACAAGTTCTTTTTTCTTGCTCTTTGTTTAATGATGATTACTTGACTGGCTAGTGGCTAGACCTGATTGACAAGAGTGGAAAACATAACTGGATCAGTGTTGGGAAAAGGAAATGAGAGGGTATATGATACAGCAATTAACCTACAAAGGTGACCTACTTGAAATATTCCCAGGCTGCCTGCCAATTGAGTTGACCTTTCATAATTCTACTCACAAAAATTTCTTAATGGTCCTGAACATTCCTGGTCAATCTAGGGACCCTCCCTAGATTTGTTTTCTATTTTTCTCCATCATTTTCTCTATACACTTCTTTCCCCCTCCAGTCTCCCAATTACTTATGCATTCTCAAGAGATTTGCTGTTTCTTTTCCTCAAGAGAGGTTGCAGCTGTCCTAGTGGACCTAGTCTTGCTTTTTTATTAGGATAATAAATTTAGAGCTAGAAGGAACCTTGTAAGTCATTAGTCCAGACCTCTCATTTCACAGATGAGGAGACTGAAGTCAGAGATTTGTAATTCACCAAAAATAGCATACCCAGTAAGCAGCAGAGATAGGACCTTTGACTCATGCCCTCATCCCTTCCCTTGTATCAAAATGTTTCCTGGGATTCTACATCATTACTGCTATGCATATTGACTCTGAGAATTTTATATCATGCTTTACTGTTTTTAAAACAGTAGTAGTAATAGCAGCAGGTAGTAAGAGCAGCAGCAACAATGATATCAGCAGTAGCAGAAGAAGTAGTAATTGTAGCAAATAGTAGTAGCAGTAGTACTAAGCAGCAGCAGTAGTAATTGCAGCAGGTAGCAGCAGCTGCACTAGTAATAGCAGCAGTAGTAGTCAGCAGCAGTCAGCAGCAATCCAAAGGGTGAAGTAGGGCAGTGACTATAATTCTCAAGAGACTGTAGTATGGAATGGTTGTTGTCCTTTGTTCTTAAAGAGGACCACAATGACATTGCTATGTTAGAGTCAAATTATAGTGTGACTGGCTGATCAGAGCAATAGGAGCTTGGAAGGCACAAATTGTTCATGTGAACATTTGAGTGAATTCTCTGAATTTGCACACATCTTGAGTTTGTTTTGAGCTAGTGGAATTCTGATTTTCTCATAGACCCATAGCACCTTCTCTAAGGAGGATATGCCATGCTGGGTGGTCCTGTTCCAATGTCACCCATGTCACACAATTCATTCCAAAATTCTTAAGAGAGAACTTAGGAATATCCTCCTATCATTTTCCCACCTTCATGGGAGTGCTTACCTTGTGTGAGTTCTCCATTCAGTAGTCTTTTGGCAAGTATACATTTAGCATTTGAACACTGTAGCTAGCCCAATGAAGAACAGTGTAGAATAGTGAAAAAAGCAATGGATTTAGAACTGAAGAGCAGGCATCACGTGTCCCATTTGAGCCTTGTATGACAGGAAGCTTTCTGGTTCTCAGCTTCATTATCTGAAGCAAACTTCTTAGAAAACAGTAGTCTTGACTTACCATGTACTCATTTTTCAGTCCATGATCATCTGGTTTTCACCCCTAGCATTCTCCAGAAACTGCATTTTCAATGCCAAATCCTATGGCCAGATCCAAAGGTCTTTTCTCCATCCTTACCCTTGACCTATATGCAAAAATTGGCATTCATGATAACATTCTTGATATTTTCCCCCTATCCTTTACTGATTCCATGTGATAAGATGTGGGTTTGAAGAGACCTCAGAGGCTGCCATGTAGTCCAACCTATACCTGAAAATGAATCTTTTCTCCAGTATATTGTTTTTGAATAATTTTTTTCAGTTGTGTCCAATTCTTTGTGATCCCACTTGGGCTTTTCTAGAGGGGTTTGCTATTTCCTTGTCTAACTCATTTTACAGAGGAGGAAACTGAGGCAAACAGGCTTAAGTGATATGTCCATGCCACTCACTAGCTGTGTAATGGCAAACCAGTCCAGAAGGCTAATGAAAAAAGCAATGGATTTGGAGCTGAATACCAGGCTCCAAGTGTCGCATCCAGATCTGAGTGAGAGAAATATGTCTACTAGTTAGATTGAAGTACTGTGGAGACTGGAAGAGTGCAGATGAAATATTGATGAAATATAAGTTTGGTGCTAAATAACCCAGATTGGAGCAGAATTCCAGTGTATCTAAAAGGAAGGGATTGAACTACCCACCTGACTGACAGTAAACTGGTATTTTGGCTTAGGGTCCATTGTTTTAGAATTGGGCACAGTGCTTTAAGAAATAGGAGAGTGGAAACCCTTTATTTCGACTGGCTAATGGAACAGGACCAACTAAATAGAGAGATGGGAAAAAGAGTAATCATTAGGTAAGAATCTAATAATAATAATTTCTATAATAATGTTATATTAATTTAATATATTATTATTATTATAGCTAAACTTAGCTCTTGAGAAGGATCACACAACTTTGGTCTGAAGCCAGCCAATGTAATATTTCTTCTCGTGTTTCCTCAGGTCTGTGATTGAGCATACTGTTGGGTTTTTTTCCCTGCCTGACAATTTTTGCCTGTTTCATAGACTGTATGAATGTATAGAAATTAGAAAAGGATACTCAGTTTTTCTGACCTCTTCAGTCGTTGGCCCTTTCACCGACCATTTTTTTCTCCCTTTAGTGATTTAGCACAGATCAGAGTTGTAGCACACTGCTATCTCTCAATAAAAAGTCAGAGAAAATATGCTCATAGACTTTGCCATAATGAGGCATACACACACACACTAACTCACACACAAGCAGCATTGTTATGTAAAGAGAAGTAAAACAGAGCAATTAATTCTTTTCCTAAGGAGAAAAGAAAAGAAGACTGCTGGAAGGTAGATGGCTTTGACATCAAGTTTTATCCAGTGCCCTAAGAACTCAGGCTCCATGTCTCATGGCTTGTGAAGCTGGAGGAATCTATCAGGTCCTCCAACAGTGACTTTTTCCTGATAATGAGGGCAGCTCACATACATATGCAGTGGGCCTGGTGGTCTCATTCTCTTTGATCTTTCTCTCCATTCACTTCTCTGTGTATTCTGTCTTCTCCTTGCCCACAGTGTCCAGGTTGGTTTTTTCCCAGTATGCACCACTTCTTTACTGTGGAATTTATTTGATTTCCATACTACTCCTCTTAGACAAAAAGGATAAGGTTCATTATTTCCATTTACAGATGAGATTGTTATTACTCCCAAAAGTCAAATGGCCTATCTGAGGTCATTAAGTTAGTGACAGACATAGCTAGGACTAAAACCCTTGGTTGGTAACTCTCTAATGTATTGGGGGAGGGTTCCCCATTACATTCCACTGATCTGGTCCCGAATAAAGATTATTCCTTTTGGTTTTTATGATCCTGGGATACCAGAGTGATGAAGCTTATTTATCTCATAGCTCATGGTGTACATGGGTGGAAGGTGCATTGATTTTAGAGCAAGAACACTGGCCTCCAATGCTACCTTTGCCCCTGTGTGACATTAGGACAGTAACTTTACTCTCAGGGTCTCAGTTTCTTCATCAGCAAAACAAGGGCTAAGAATTGATCTCTAAGATTCCTTTCTGTCTTTAGCTTATTAGATGATCACGTGTGATGTGTGAAAAGTTCTTGGGAAGCCATGATTCTTTTGCACATGCTTATAAGCAATAAAACACTAAATAAAAACAAATGATTTCGATTGATTTTGATAGACTCATGATTCCATGGTTGCTGATATTTTTTTCTACCTGTGCAGATCATTCATACATTTTCATTTCATTTCATATAGAAATCCAAATGACATGCCCTTTGGGCATAGTTTCAAATTGTTCTCCAGAATGGTTGAATCAATTCACAACTCCACCAACAAAAGTTTTCCCACCATTAGTGTCTCAGTTTTCCCACATTTCTTCCAACATTCATCATTATCTTTCCCTTTCATCTTGCCCAATATGAGAGGTGTGTAGTGATAACTCAGAGTTGTTTTAATTTGCATTTCTTTGATCAATAGTGATTTAGAGTACCTTTCATATGACTAGAAATGGATTCAATTTCTTCATCTGAAAATTGTCTATTCATATCCTTTGACCATTTATCGAATGGAAAATGGCTTGAATTCTTATAAATTTGAGTCAATTCTCTATATATTTTAGAAATGAGACCTTTATCAGAACCTTTGACTATAAAAATGTTTTCCCAGTTTATTGCTTTCCTTTGAATGTTGTCTGCATTAGTTTTTTTGTACCAATACTTTTTAATCTAATCAAGTATCTATATTGTGATCAATAAGGATCTCTAGTTCTTCTTTGGTCACAAATTCCTTCCTCCTCCACAGATCTGAGAGGTAAACTATCCTTTGTTCTTCTCATTTATTTATAATATCATTCTTTATGCCTAGATCATGAACCCATTTGAACCTTATCTTGGTATACAGTATTAAGTGTGGGTCAATGCCTACTTTCTGCCATACTAGTTTCCAATTTTTCCAGCAGTTTTCAACAAATAGTGGATTCTTATCCCAAAAACTGGGGTCTTTGGGTTTGTCAAACACTTGATTACTGTAGTTATTGACTATTTTGTCCTGTGAAGCTAACCTATTTCACCAATCAACTAGTCTGTTTCTTAGCCATTACTAAATGGTTTTGATGACCACTGCTTTATAATATAGTTTGAGATCTGGTACAGTTAGGTTAACCTTCATTTCCATTTTTTTTCATCAATTCTCTTGAAATCCTTGAAATTTTGTTCTTCCAAATGAACTTTGTTATTAATTTTTCTTGCTCTGTAAAATAATTTCTTGGGACTTAGATTGGTATGGCACTGGATAAATAGATTAAGTTACATAGTATTGTCATTTTTATTATATTAGCTCGGCCTACCCATCAGCATTTGATATTTTTCCATTTGATTAGATCTGACTTAATTTGTGTGGAAAGTGTTTTGTAATCATGTTCGTATAGTTCCTGACATTGCCTTGGCAGGTAGACTCCTAAATATTTTATATTGTTTATAGTTATTTTAAATGGAATTTCTCTTTGTATCTCTTGCTGCTTGACTTTGTTAGTAATATATAAAAATGCTGATGATTTATGTGGATTTATTTTGTATCCTACAACTTTACTAAAGTTTTAAAGTGTTTCTACTAGTTTTTTAGTTGATTCTCTAGGATTCTCTAAGTATATCGTCATATTATCTGCAAAGAGTGATAATTTGGTTTCCTCGTGATCTACTATAATTCCTTTAATCTCTTTTTCTGCTCTTATTGCCAAAGCTAACATTTCTAATACAATATTGAATAGTAATAGTGATAATGGGCAACCTTGTTTCACCCCTGATCTTACTTTGTCCCCATTACATATGATGCTTGTTGATTGTTTTAAATAGATGCTATTAATCATTTTAAGCAAAACTCCATTTATTCCTATATTCTCTAGTGGTTTTAATTAAGAATGTCTGTTGGATTTTGTCATATGCTTTTTCTGCATCTGTTGTGATGATCACATGATTTTTGTTAGTTTGGTTATTGATATAGTCAATTATGCTAATAGTTTTCCTAATAATGAATCATCCCTACATCACTGGTATAAATTCTACTTGGCTAGGTGTGTTGTCCTGGGGATAACTTGTTGTTATCTCTTTGCTAATGTTTTATTTCAGATTTTTACATCAATATCCATTAGGGAAATTGGTCTATAATTTTCTCTCTCTGTTTTGACCCTATCACCATGTCTGTGTCATAAAAAGAATTTTGGAGGATTTCTCCTTCCCTATTTTCCCAAATATTTTGCATAGTATTGAAATTACTTGTTCTTTAAATGTTTGATGTAATTCACATGTAAATCCATCTGGCCCTGGAGATTTATTCTTAGGGAGTTGATTAATAGCTTGTTCAATATCTTTTTCTAAAAATAAGACTATTTAAGTAGTTTATTTTCTCCCCTGTTAAATTGGGGAATCTATATTTTTGAGTATCCATTTCACTTAGGTTATATTAACTGGCATACGGTTGGGCAAAATAGCTCCTAATTGTTGCTCTAATTTCCTCATCCGTGGTGGACAGTTCACCCTTTTCATTTTTGATACTAACAATTTGATTTATTCTTTCCTATTTCTAATCAGATTAATTAAAGGTTTATCTATTTTGTTAGTTTTTTCATAGAACCAGCTATTAGTTTTGTTTATTAGATGAATAGTATTTTTACTTTGAATTTTTATTAATCTCCCCTTTTATTTTCAGAATTTCAAATTTGATATTTAATTGGGGATTTTAATTTGTTTTAATTTTTTCTAGCTTTTTTAGATGCATGCTCAATTCATCAATCATCTCTTTATTTTAGGCAGGTAAAAATCTAAAGATATTTAACTTCCAATAACTTTGCTTTGGCTGCATCCCATAAATTTTTATATGTTATCTCATTATTGTCATTCTCTTGGATGAAATTATCAGTTGTGTCTATGATTTGTTGTTTCACCCACTCAATCTTTAGGATTAGATTACTTAGTTTCCAATTAATTTTTGGCCTATTTTCCCCTGTAATTTTTATTGCAATCATGATCTGAAAAAATTGCATTTACTATTTCTTCCTTTCTGCAGTTGATTTTGAGGTTTTTATGACCTAATACATGGTCAATTTTTGTGTAGGTTCCATGAACCACAATGAAAAAAGAATACTCCTTTTTGTCTCCATACATTTCTCTCTAAAGGTCTATCATATCTAACTTTTTGAAAATTCTGTTTATCTCCTTAACTTCTTTGTGGTTCTATTTATCTAGTTCTGAAGAGCAAGGATGAGATTCCCCCACTATAATATAGTTTTGTCGTGTAATTCTTTTTGAAACTCTCTTAATTTCTCTGGGAATTTGGATGCTATACCACTTAGTATGTAGATGTTTATTATTGATATTACTTCATTATCTATGGTACTCTTTAGCAAGCTATTGTTTCCTTCCTTATCTATTTTAATGATATATATTTTTGTTTTTGTTTGCTCTGAGATCAGGATGGCTACCCCTGCTTTTTTTTTTTTTTACTTCAGCTGAAGCATAATAGATTTTGTTCCAGTCTTTTACTTTTACTCTGTATGTATCACTCTGCTTTAAATTTGTTTCTTGTAAACAACATGTTGTAGGATTGTGGCTTTTAATCCAGTCTGCCATCTCTCTGTTTTATGGGAGAGTTCTCCCATTCACTTTCACAGTTTAAATTACAAAGTCTGTATTTCCTACTATCTTGTTTTCCCTTTCCTTTCCCTCCTGCCTAGTATTGTGCTTCTGACCAGCATCTCCCTTAAACAGCTCACCTCTTTTACAGCTCCTCTCCCTTTCTTATACCTTTCCCCTTCTACTTTTGTTCTCCCTTCTATTAGTTTCCTCCTTTCCTTTCCTCTTTCCCCTCCTTCTTCCCTATATGGTGAGATAAGTTTCTCTGTGAAACTGGATATGTGTGATATTCTCTCTTTGAGCCAAATCTAATGAGAGTAAGATTCACACAATGTTCATCCTCTTCCCTTCCTTCCCTCAATTGTAATGTGTCTTTTTGGCCTCTTCATGAGATGTAATTTACCTCATTTTACGTCCATTTTCCTCTTCTTCCAGTGCAATCTTCTTTCTGCCTCTAGTTTCTTTTTATATTATCACAATAAAATCAAATTATACCTGCACCCTTTAAGTATACGCATAACAGAGATACAGTTCTCAAGAGTTAAAAATATCATTTTCTTCTATAGGGATACAAGATTTTTAAATTTTAAAAGAAACACTTATTTTTTCTTTCTTTTTTTACCTTTTTATGCTTTTCTTGAGTTTTATACTTGAAGATCACATTTTCTATTCAGCTCTAATCTTTTCATAAGAAATAAATGAATTTCACTAGTATAATTGAATGTCCATCTTTTCCCCTGAAAATTTTTTGGTGGATAATTAAGTCTTGGCTGCAATCCAAGTTTCTTTGTCTTTCAGAATATCAGATTCCAGGCCTTTGATCCTTTAAAGTAGAAGCTCTAGGCCCTAGGCAATCCTGATTGTGGGTCCTTGATATTTGAATTGTTTCTTTCTGGCTGCTTGTGAAATTTTCTCCTTGATCGAATAATCCTGAAATTTAGCTACAATATTACTTGGATTTTTCATTTGGTGATAATCCGTGAATCTTTTTAATGGCTATTTTACCCTTATTCTAGGACATCAGGGCTCTTTTCCTTGATGATTTCCGGAAAGATGATGTCTAGGCTTTTTTTCATCATGGTTTTCGGAAAGTCCAATAATCCTTCGATTGTCTCTCCTAGACCTATTTTCCAGGTCAGTTGTTTTTCCAATGAGGTATTTTACATTCTTTCTATTTTTTGACTTTTTTAGTTTTGTTTGACTGATTCTTGAAGTCTCATTGAGTCATTCACTTCCATTTCTTCAGTTCTAATTTTTAGTGAATTATTGATGACATGGACATAAATCATACAAGGTGAGAAGGTATGAATAAGTTATAATCTGCACCCTTGAAAGGAATACTCATGTCAAGGAGATCAGAGTTTCCATTGAATTTTGCAGAGTTCAGATGTTATTCTTGACCTCATCTTTTCAAATGATATTGCATTTACCCATTCTGAACATTGGATAATGAGGTTTTGGGTTTTAAATATGGTGATACAACTATGAACATGAATCAGAATGCATCACTCTACATTAGTGAGGAAATTCATCCTGCTTTGTGTTTGTCCTCCTCCTGCTTTTATACATATTTTAGTGTGATTTGGCTTCATTTGGCCTTGCACCAGGACTGATATGTTTTCTTTGCCCTGCATTGTTTCTCATGTTTGGATGCCATATTATACATAATCTTTGGATTTCAGGTCCTAGCTTTGACACTTACTTGCCATTATATAGCTACAGTAAGCGTGAGAAGGCCTTTTAATATTGCAGTTTATTATCTGCAAATTGGAAGATAACCCTGTTTTTTTCTATCTACCTTGAAAGGTTCCCATGTTATGTTAATGAAATAAGGCATTTGAAAATGTTTTATAATCATAAAACTGTCATTATTATTTTCTAATTAAAAGACTATCTTTTCTTCCATTTAAACATATTATTTTTTAAATAGTCAGAAATTTCCTTCAAGGACCCTCTGACTACATCCTTTTATTTAGTTTTCAGTCTTGAGTTTCCTAAAAAGAATTGTGCACTCACCAGCTAATAGATTAGAAATATGAAATATAGAATTTGAGAGTTGGACCTTTGGAAACTCTCTAGACTGTGAGCAAAATAGAGGAGAGATCCCAGAATTGTTTATGTGTAACTGCCAAAGAACCTGCATTTAAAAAACCAATCAGAAAATTTCTTTCCCTCCACTCTTCCCTTTGAGCAGTTGTTGTGATAAATGATGGGATATGAGACATCTTTGTTAAGCTTCCCATCTATTTGCATGACAAATACTTCATGGGTCACTTTCTTCCCACTAACTCATTGTCACTTTGATTGGGTGTCTTTTTTTTTTTTTTTTACATGAATGGACCCAAGTGCCATTTATAATGGAGTGAACACGCTACTGGGCTAGAAAGTCAAGTAATAAATTTCTCATACTCTGTGGCTCAGAGTTTCCTCAAGGTAGTACACCTTCTCCTTCTTAACTGCTTGGGGAGTAGAATTTGATATTCCTCATGAGTACATTTTTCTTGTTAATTCTTTTTTTAAAGACAGTATAAATCATATAAGTTAAGGTCTCTGTGCTCCTCTGAGTTATATCCACCTTAAATATTTCGACTTACTGTTTTTTTTTTTTGAGAGGTTGAAATCACCTTTGAAATGTGACACTGTGGATTGTATTAGTATCTTAGCTACTGAACATGTGTGGGAGCTGATGATGTTAACACATAATTCCAGTAATCAAGAAACTTGATACTCAATCTTCTGTAAAAGATGAGCTAGCCTAGTGGTGCAGTAGGTAGAGTTCTAGACATGGAGTCAGGAGAACCTGAGTTTGAATCTTGCCTCAAACAGAGGTCTATAATAAGAATTCTAGAAAGACATTTGAAGAAGGAAAATTGATGATTATAAACTGTGCCATCTCATAAAGCATAAAGTAATAGCTTAAGGAAATTGTGGCAAAATAGATTTGGGTTAGAAATGCCAGTTGCATACAAAGAGAAAACTATGGAGAATGTGGATCCAACTTTTTTTTGTTTGTAATTATTTCTTGTAGTTTTCCCCCACTTTGGTCTGATTTTTCTTGCACAACATTATACACACACACACAAACACACACACACACACACATATATATATATTTAAAAGGATTGCACATATTTAACCTTAAAAAAAAGGAAAGAGTGGTAAAATATCCAACCAAGCAAAGTCATCCCAAGGATATTCAAAGGTGAAACTGGAAGGATGGAGAAATGGAAAAGATTTGCAAAAAATATTTTAACAAGCTATTTTCTCCATCAAGGACAGTGAACATGTCATAGACCATAATATCACAGCCCCAAGGTGCTTATAGAAGAAGTAGAAATGACACTAAAAGAGAAAGAAGATAGGAAAAGCAGACAGATTGGTCAAAATAACACCATGCATTTATTAAGGACCCACTTAATAGTCTGCCACTGTGTGGCAGACACAGTGTGACTGGAGATGTGAAAAAATGTAAAATATAGTTACTTCTTTCGAGGACTTCACAGTCTAATGGGGGAACAATACATAGATAACTGTGTACTAATAAAGAATAATAATTAAGAAATAAAAAGGCAACTTTGAGATAATCCCAGAATATGCAATTGGAAGAAAGGTATAAGGAGACTGAAAAGATAGGAAAGAACTATGCTCTAAAAGACTTTGAAAACAAATAGGATTTTAAATCTCATTTTGAAGGTTACTGAGAGCCACTGGAGTTTGTTAAATGAGAAGGTGACATGGTTAGATCTGTACTTTAGGAAGATCTCTACTATAGAGTAGTGGAGTATAGATTTAAGTGAACAGACAAGTATTCTAAGTACCAGGTGATGAGGGAGAGTCTGTGGTGGGGTGATGCAAGTGTCAGAAGAGAGGAGATATTACAAAAGTAGAAGTAGCACTTGATCCCATGGGAGGACTGGAAAATGTTTAACAACTGGTTCTCCAAAGATGTATGAATGACACACTTTTGCATTTAAATTTCATTGTTACCATTTTCTCCATCACTTTTTTGACTCTACATAGTGAACACAGCAATAGATCAAGACATGGCTTTGCTGATATCCAAGGTATAAATGCTTATAAGACAAATTTAACAGTTGGCTCTGGAGCTAGTATGTCCTAGAACTAGCACGCCCCTGAATATAGGAGAGCAATAGTAAGGAACTGAGGATGACAGCTGGGTTGCAAGCCTGGGTGGCTGGAAGGGTAGTGGTGCTCTTGACAAAGACAGGGATATTAGGAAGAAAAAAGGGTTTTGGGGGAAAGATAATGAGTTCAGTGCAAGACCTGCTGAATTTAAGATCTCCAAAAACCAGTTGGAGATGTAAAACTGGAAGTTAAAAGAGAGGTTGGTGATGGATAAATAGATCTGAGTGAAAATCATCTACATAGAGATGATGATTAAATCCTTGAAAGATGATGAGGTCACCAAATGGAAGTGAGTAGAGGGGCCGGGGCAGAGCTTTGGGAAATAGCCTTAATTAGTGGGTGGGACTTGGATGAAGATCCAGCAGAGGAAAAAGAGAAAGAGACAGCAAACAGGTAGGAGGAGAAATTCTCTGTATGAAGGAGATCTGAAGAAGATATGATTCTGAAGGCACTGAGAGACAGATATACATGGTGCTCCTCCCAAAATCTCCCCAATTTTAAGTTTTAATAGCTTAAAGTGAGAGGGATTTGGGGAGACAACCTTATATACAAGATATCTGAAAGAAGAGTCCAAGTTAAAGGCATAAGGAAGAAAATTCAGATCTTGTTAAAACCTAAAAAGGTGACAAAGAAGATATCAATAAATAGTAACCTATGTATACCTATTCTGCCATCAATTAAAAAATATTTCTGAAGACCATCTATGCAGGACTCAAGGGAATTCTTGACGACAGTATTCAGAGAAAACAAGCAGGTTTCCATAAGCAATATTCAACAACAGACCCCACATCATTACCATCTCCTGATTGATTAAAAGATGTAGAGACTATAAAATCCTATTGTGGTTATTTGTGATTTATGAAAGAGTATTTGGCTAAATAGAACCAACATCCCCCACCCCCGACACCACCCCAGCTTTATAAGCTCTTTTACAGCAAAACTTCCTATCTGTACATTAGGATTTTTGAGAATTCTTTAGAGAATACAGCAACAGAAATAACCCCATGATGATAATCCCTGTGACCCTGTGATGATAAACATCAGGCAAGGCATAAATCAGAGAAGTGTCTGCTTGCCAAAAGTCTTTACTACTGTGATGGAGAAGCTCCAGCATGGAGTCTAGGTCATGGAAGGATTCTTTGTAGATGATGGAAACCTCCAGAAGTTCCTATTTATGGGTGATGTTGTACTGATTGCATCAGGCCCCAGGATGTTGCAGAGCCTCATGGAAGAGATCTGTAATCACTTGAAGGAATTTGGATTGTCCACCTATACAGGAAAGACCAAGTGAATGAAGACTCTCCATTGTCCAGATGTCAGCATTTATTTGGATGGACATCCTAGAGAGCTTGTGCAGCACTAGGTCTGTCTGGGGTAAACAGCAAAGATGGACAAGATGCTGGGCCCAGAACTGAAAAGGAAGCAGAGAGCAGGCTGGCTTGCTTTGGGGAAATTGCAAAGTTTATACTAACCATTAAGCCTCCCAGACTCAATGGTGCTAAAGTTGGGTGAGTCTGAAAAAAGTTCATTCAGTGGGAAAAGAAACTGTCCTAGATTACAGGATTTAGGGTTGTAAAAGACCTTAGATGACAGTCCAATTCTCTTTTTACACATGGGGAAACTGAGGCCATGGAGAGGAAGGGACTTGCCCAAGATCACACAGGAAACAAATAGCAGAACTAGGTCTCGTGATTGTAATACCCTTTATTCTTCTCCATGAAATTATCATGAGAAAGTAGTTTGTGGTTTAGTGAAGCCACAAGTATCTATGTAAGTAGGCTGCAGGAAACATTGACTCTGATGAGACTTGATAGATGTGTACTCTCCTTTAAGAAATTTCTTTTTTGTTTGACTCCCCACAATCATGTGGGGTTTTCTTGGCAGAGATATGGAGTCGTCTGCCGTTTGCTTCTCCAGCTCTTTTTACAGAGGAGGAAAGTGAGGCAATCAAGGAGAAGGTGATTTGCCCAGGGTCACACATCCAATGAGTGTCCAAGACCAGCTTTGAATTGACAGAGATGAGTGTTGAGGCCCGGCCTTCTCTCCACAGTTGAGCTTAGGTGCCCCAAGGCCATCTTGGTCAAATTGAATGCTCAGCTGATCATTGCTTGATCATGTGACCCTTTCCCTCTCTACATTTAGCCTCCACCTCCAGATTTTTCACTTGCTCCAGTTAAATTACAATTGATCTCACTTGGCTTCATGTCCATAAACTTCAAAGCTTGAAGACAGAGTCTTCTGTTTATTTAGTATCATCCTTCCCTCTCCACCCTAGCCCCCCATTGTCCCCAGAAGAACCTAATGTATTTCTCTGTAAAAGATTGATCGCTAACATTTGGGAAATGTCAGAATACCCCTGTGGTTACTCAGAAATGTCTCAAAACAGTGTTGGACATTGGTACTTTGAGTACTCAATAAATATTTAGCAACTGATTAGTGCATAGAATGATGAATAGTGGAATATGATTATCAGCCATCCCTAATGACTCACAGCTGTACCTGCTACTGGACTAACCTAGCAAAGATAGTGACCTCCTTGCAGCCTGACTTCAAATCTGTAATGAACCCATTTCACAACAGTGGTAATCTTGTACTTAGTTGTCTGACTTTCACAATGAACTTCACTAGAAAGGAGGCTGAGGAGGCTGTCATCTCCCTTGGAAGATTGCTTCTTGAGGATAGAGATATGAAACACCTCTGAAGCCCACTATCAAAAGAATCTGCACAATTAATAGAGTCTGGAGCTATGTTTAATCTGTGGCTGCTTCCCTTTGTGCTATGACCAGGTCAAGCTGGTACTACAATTCCTTCTTTTTACCCACAGACAAACTCTAGTGAAAAGATTCCCCTGCCTTTGGGTCTCTGTTTTCCCTGGAATGTGTAAGCTAGACAAGTTGACAGAGACCTGAATGCAATTACTTGGAACGCCAAACTGAGTAATACAGATGGGAAAAGAGGAACAGAATCTCAAGCCTGAGATGAATTCGAGTCAATTAAGATACATAACTAGGCAGACTTGCTCAAGCCTCCCATTTGTGGTTTTTCCAACAATCAAGGTCTTCAAGAACTTGCTTCAGTTGATATCAAAACAGCTCAGATCAACAGATCACCAGCATCAGGGGAACCTCCGCTGCCGCCTTTTATGAGCTGCTACTTAATTGCTCTCCATTGACAGTGAATGAAAATAACCCAAGCTTATGACCCCTTCATTATTCCTGGAAGGTGTGTGTTGCATATTCTCAGTTTGTATTGGCGTTGCCAGTTCCCGTCGGTGACCGAGAGATGAATGTTCCTTTTGGTGACTCTAAATGGTTTTTATTACCCAGATTTCTATGGGTATATAAATCTTGTGTCCCTCCCTGTTGAAGAGAAATGAATCTCTTGGAAGAAAGAATTCTTGCAAAGGCCACCTTAAAATCTTGGGGCCACAGACTCAGGTTATTCCAAACTCTGAAGAAAATGAAATTAATGAACTTTTATAACTTGTTCACACTCCTCTCAGAAATTTCTCAGTGCTTCTTTTGCTGTGATTTAAAGTAATTGTCGAAAGTAGCACTAGATAGTTCCTTATTGGTAGCAATTAAAGATTTAATGAAACTTGGATTCATTAACTTGCGGAGGCTTCTTCAAAATCACCTTGCTGAGGCCCACAGAGTGGGCCCTAATGATCCATGAAGCCTGCATATTCATCGTCTTAAAATCCCACAGTGAGCTTTTTTTTTAAACAGGTTATGCTGTAAAAAGCCATGATGGCTGTAATTTGTCATGCCTCTTGTTGTTTGCAAAGTTACTTCATTTTTTTTGAGTGGGTGGTGGATTGGAATGTATTGGCAGGGAGCACAGTGCACTGAAGGGAGCTGAGTCGGACCTTCAAAATTAAAGTCTCAGATCTGCCACTTTGTCTATGTGTGATTTTGGGCAAGTCTTTTCCCATCTCAGGACCTTGGCTTCTTCCTCTGTGTACCTGAGGATCTCTTACATTTTCTTTCATCTTGAAATTGCTGAGCTTGTGATAGCCAGGGCCCTACAGGTAGCTGTATTGTGGAAAAAAAGAATCCTAGCAGTTTAGGCTCAAAGATTACTAATTTGCTGTTGTTGCTAAGTCTTCTTCCTAAGCAGATATGGGCTTGGGCTAAGGGGAGTAAGATTTGAACAGCTAAAATCTTTTGTAAGCACTTGGACCCTCCTGTAGCCAGACAAGGCTGACCGCTGTTAATGCAAAGCTAAGGAGCCATGTTGTTAGAGGCTTGATTGGATTTCTGTACTGGTATTTGAAGTGTACTGCAATAAAATCTGTCATGAGATGAACATTGCATGGTTTAGCCTAGGCAAAAAGGCAATAAACTTCATGGCTGGTTTGCTGTTGGCTGTTAGGCTATTAGCAATTAGCTGCATTCTGATGCCTGAGGAACTGTGTGTATATTATCTCAGAGTAACATTCTGCTGACTCCCTTCGTAGGTGAAAAATTGGAGTTGGAGGTGAAATACACCAATTTGAGTAGGAAAGGTTACTCCTACATAATTATAACAATAGTGCAGAGATCCTGACCTTTCCCATCTTCAAGTTCAGATCTTCCATTTTGGGGGGGAGTGCTGGAGATGGGGATTGGGGGAAATACATACAATAATGGCAAAAGTTCTGCCTTTAACTTCTGGGTGCTCTGCTTTCTACACTTATGACCTTGGGCAAGTCAATTTCTCTTTATAATGAAGGACTTGGATCTGATTCCTTCTAAGCCCCCTTCTATCTCTAATATCCTGATCTTATGAAAAGAAAACCTCTCATCATTCCAAGTTTCCCCTATAGTTTGCTGTTACTGAATGTTTTCCTGCCTTCTCTGTCATCTTTTTTAAGACTAGGTTCTCACTCTTTCCCCCTAGAAACCTTCTTGAAACTATAAAACCACTCTGAAAATTCCCTCAGCCCATCTGAATACAGTGTGTGCCATTTTTGGTTTGTTTCTCAGGATGAAAGATTCCTAGCTGGAAGGCTTTATTAAACCTAGAGAACATTTACCTTAATGTGCTTCATTGTACATCTAAGGAAACTGAGGTTATGAACTTTGTCCAACATTGCCCAGGGAAAAAAATGACAGAGGTTTGATTTGAAACTTGGTCCTCCTCTACCTCCAAAGCCATTGTTTTCCACTGTGGCTTATGCTAAGGTTATTTGTGCATGAATCTGTGAATGACCAATTCCCATCTAGGTTGTAACTTTATTAAGGACAGTAATACAACTTACTCTTCTTCCTTTTTTTGGTGAGGCTCCATAGTATCCACACCATAGTAGGATAAAGGACACAGCTTGCCTTTTGCCAAACGGATGACTAAATACTGAATTTCCATACTACCTTCATCAGCATTTCCAAATGGGTACATTAAAGGGCAAGCACCAAAATGACCAAATCACAAAATTTGCTTCTGCCCTTTGGTATTTTCTCTCCACAGTTTTTCCCTTTGACTGTCTGCCTTCTGTTTGGGGCTGAGATGAAATGTTTTTCCCTGGGTGATTTCTAGGAAGCATTCTGAGGTTTGATGTCTTTTCATACAGAATACTAATTAGAGCCAAAGAAAAATGCTTTCTATATTTCTCCAATATTATGAGGACAGTGTGTTTTCAGGGTCACAAAAGCTTTATTCATTTTTGTTCATTGTTTAATTCTGTAAAAATTTCAAGAAACTACATGCTGATTGCTAAAATGAGAATCTTCTCTGAATAAAATCTTAAGACTAAATCTACTTGTTGGCACCAAGTGATAAAAGTAAAAAAAAAAAATCAAAAAAGCGTTTGTTGATTTGATCTACCTGATACAGATAATTGGCTTGATTTTTCTGCCTGCTGAAATGATCAGTTATTTTGTATTTATATTGACATGTTAGGAAAAGTGACAAGAGTTAAAGGATCAGCCTAAAAGTTAGCTATACTATTTTCTCTGCCCCAAGGCTATTGTTTTCTTCTGGATTCTCCAGTTGGCATCGCTTCTGCCATCACCAGGCTGGTCTTCTTTTGACACTGTGATCTCATTAGCTATTCTCCAGATCCCTTGTCTCCTTGTGTTGAACAAAACTAGATTGGAATTAATCAAAGGGAAGTTCTAAAATATAGAAATGATGAACTCGGTTAATAATACTTAATAAAAGACAGAAATATATAAAGATTTCTGTTTGGCATTTAAAATTCTTCTTAAACCAGTTCCTTCCTACCTCTCCAGTGTTCTGAAACTTTATTCTCCTCCTAATACTTTATGATAAGCTACATTGGCTTTCTTGATGCTTCTCATAAAGGCCACTTCATCTTGGATCTGGATGCCTTAATACCTATTGACCCATATTGTAGTGTTCTCTTCTCTAAAATATGATTATTCTCTGGGAGCAGGTTTCTCGGGGAGCTTCTGGAGGCATCCTTAGTTTCAGTTCAAATCAACAATCACCTCAAATGCAGCCAAGTGTTAAAGTCCAGTCCTTTTATTGTCTCTTCCAAAATAGCCTGGTTAGCTTTCTTAGAGGCCTATCTCTCTCCTTGGTTCCAAGAGCTCCTGTTGCTAGTCCTTTTGCCTCTGCCACCTTCAGCCTTTCGCTCTCTCTCTGAATCCTGGTTTCTCAATCTCCCCAACTGACTTCTGGCTAAGGTTCGTCCTTCTATATGCTCTTTTAGAGGTGTGAATTCAAATGTTGACCCCTTCTCTGAGAGTGGGATTGTAGGAGCTGTGACTTAGGAATCTCCCGGACTTGTGAATCTCCTGGACTTGTGAATCTCCCAACTGAATCCTGACTTGTGAATCTCGAATGCTAATATGTGAACTAATGTGTGAATTCTTAAAGTTGTGAACTTAAGTACATAAGCATTGTTTATATCAATTCCAGTGAGTTAGCACCTTGTTTCAAGTTTTGGCCCATAAAAATGTTTGTGGCAGCCCTGTTTGTGGTGGCCAGAAACTGGAAAATGAATGGATGCCCATCAATTGGAGAATGGTTGGGTAAATTGTGGTATATGAATGTTATGGAATATTATTATTCTGTAAGAAATGACCAGCAGGACGAATACAGAGAGGCTTGGAGAGACTTAGATGAAGTGATGCTGAGTGAAATGAGCAGGACCAGGAGATCATTATATACTTCAACAACAGTACTATATGATGATCAATTCTGATGGACGTGGCCCTCTTCAACAATGAGATGAACCAAATCAGTTCCAATAGAGCAGTAATGAACTGAACCAGCGAAAGATCTCTGGGAGAGGACTATGAACCACTACATAGAATTCCCAATCCCTCTATTTTTGTCCACCTGCATTTTTTATTTCCTTCACAGGCTAATTGTACAATATTTCAAAGTCTGATTCTTTTTGTACAACAAAATAACTGTTTGGGCATGTATACATATATTGTATTTAACTTCTACTTTAACATATTTAACGTGTATTGGTCAACCTGCCATCCGGGAGAGGGGTGGGGGGAAGGAGAGGAAAAATTGGAACAAAAAGTTTTGCAACTGTCAATGCTGAAAAATTACCCATGCATATATCTTGTAAATAAATAAAGCTAATAATAATAATAATAAAAGAATGATGATTCCTTTGAGAAAAGCAGAGAAGGCAGGTGATGGTGTGTATTTAGGGAAAAAATGATAACTTCTAGTTTGGATATATTGAGTTGTAGCTGTTTCTTAGACATCCAGGTAGAGTTGGTCCAATCAGCAGATGGAGAAGTAGAAGCAGGGCTCAGGTCAGAGAAGATGAGAGCTAGACATGTGTACTTGAGAGTGCTCTACACAGAGATGAGAGTTGAGCCCACTGAAATTGATGAGGTCATAGAGAGGGGAGAGAAGAACTGAATGCCTTGCACTAAGTCCTCCTCATCCTTTGTCAGATGCCTTATATTCCAGCCAAACTTCACTTCTCCATCTCTCATGTTGTTAAGCTGCCAACCATGCCTGATGTGATTTCTTTCTTTCCATCTCTTCAGGGCTCTATAACCATAACCGTTGCCATAACTTAAAGCTTTCTCTTATTCCTCTTTCAGGGCAGAGATGGCTTCATTTTTGCTTCTTTTTTCTCCAGAATCTAGTACAGTACCTGGAAGCTAGGTGGTGCAGTGGATAGAGGGCTGGCTCTAAAGGCAGGAAGACCTGAGTTCAAATCTGATCTAGGACGTTTACTAGTTAGGTGACCTTGAGCAAGTCACTCAGCCCTATTTGCCTCAGTTTCCTCATCTGTAAAATGAATTGGAGAAGGAAATGCAAAACTATTCCAATATCTTTGACAAGAAAACCCCAAGTGGAGTCACCAGTGACTCAACAACAAATAACAACCATAGGCAGTGTAGGTGAGTGCTGGACTTGAACTTGAAGAGACCTAAATTTGAATCTTGCCTTATACACTTAATACTTACATGACCCTGTACTAATCGACCTTTTTCTGCCCCAGTTTACTTATAAAAGGAGGATAAAATAATACCTTTGGTACTAGGTTATTTTAAGACTCAAGTGAGATAATATATGTAAAATGGTTTACAAAAAATTAAAGCATTTTTATAAATGCTTTAGACTATTATATAATAGTATACACTACTATTATTATCTATTATCATTAAGTTGAAGAAGTTCATTGATTAGTCAAAGAAGATGTGAGTGGGTAGCATCTGAAATGAGATCACATTCAGAGTATATCTTTTACATTGTATATACCTTTTTAATATAATGATTTCATGCTACTGAGGACTCTGATCTTTTTGAAACTTTGAGATTGAATTTAAAACAAGATTAACTAATTGAACTCTTTGATCTCCTCGAAGTGAAAACAAGTGCCTGAGAATTACTACTCATAATTAAAGTCATTATAACCTATTTAATTCTAATACTAAAATAACTGTTAATTGCACAAGTCTTAATAGTGGTTAGTCAACCTGGCAGTGGAAAATCGAGGTGTACTTTAGTAATAAACTAGCCATGTAAAGTAAATCAAAGATGAAAGTCAGACTCTACTTAATTTATTGAAAGTAGAATGTGATTTCCAAGTGATTTTTGCACCTTCTATATTTCATTATGCTCTGAATAAGACCCATAGCTTCCCTGAGGAAATTCTAATTCCTGGTTGTCCTTTGCTCTGAGTTCCAGCCACTACCTCAAAGACAACTAGGCTCAAGGGGCTCGCACAGAATCGGGCATTTCCAGACAAAATGGTGGAGCCTCTTCCCATGGGGAAAGATACATATGCCTGTTTAAAAATTAGCCAGGCTTGTTTGGTTGCCTTAAAGTGTTACCAAGAGGCATCTTACAAGGTAAAATTTGTCATCTTGCTTGGCCTACAACCAAGAAGAACTAATTAGCAGGAAACACTTTCCCCTTGCTGGCTACAAAATTAGTCTTGAGGTCAAAATAAATGATAATGAGAAAGTAGGGTTATTAAGTCTACAGCAGAATTTCCAGAGGATAAATATAAAAGATCATTGAATAGAATACTATTAGTGAGAGGCTTTCAGACTACTAGGTTCAGATTGCCTTAATAGAACTGACTGGATTTTTAAAAAAATAAATTTGCATCGTATACTTTGCTTTCATCTCCCCTGAATTATTAAATGAACAAAGATAAGTTCCCAGGAATTTTTAATCTTAGAGCCGAATTCAAAACATTCTGGCATCTTAATTTTTCAAAAAATGGCTGTTGCTGTTCATCAGAAAACAAAAAAAAAAAATCTATGCTTGGATAAATTAGCATTGGGGAGGGGGGCATGGCCCAGACATGATTCCATTGATGGGGATAATTAGCACTGTGAAAATTTCTTTCCCTGATGTAGTTGGTCAGTTGTTCTGAAATATGGATTGTTAGTTGCCTAGGGACACTTAGGGGTTTAAGTGATTTGTCCAAGGTCATAGACCTCTTATATGTCAGAGACAGACAGAACTTAAATTAAGCTTTTTCTGATTCTCAAGTTGCCAGGCTACCCAATGGCATTATTGTCCACTGTCTCCTTTATATAAGAGGCAGCATGTTTTTATTTCCTAGAAAGTGTCATTTATCTTCAATAAGGAAAGAGGCCAGGATATTCTCTTTCCTTTGCAAACAGAATCATTCCATCAGTGCTGGCATCCAAAGTATCTAAAGTAATGAACTGTATTTCCACATATGGCATCCTTAGATACAAAGGTGGGGCAGCTAGGTGGCACTGCAACAGATAAAGTACTGGGCCTAAAGTCAGAAAGATGCCTTCATTTTCCTGAGTTTAAATCTGGCCTCACACATCCGATAGCTGTGGGACCTTGGGCAAGTCTTTACCCTGTTTGCCTCAGTTTCCTCATCTGTAAAATGAGCTGGAGAAGGAAATAGCAAATCACTCCAGTATCTTTGCCAAGAAAATCCCAAATGCGGTCTTGAAGAATCATACACAACTGAAACATTACTGAATAATAACTGAAAACTACAAAAGTATGGTAACAATAGTTCCCACTGATCCTGGCACTCAGTGCCTTGGAATATCATAAAATCCAGAAAGAACTTCTGAGGTCATCTACTCCAACCCATCTTTGATCATATCAGACAAGTGGGCACATAGCCACCACATCCAAGGTAACCCTACTACCTCCTCTTATAGTTCCCTCCATTTCCAACTCTTAGGGATACTGGACTTGTGAACTGTCTTACCTGGTAGTGCCAACATGAGGCTTTGATGTGTTTATGATCCTTCATTTTACTACTTTAAAAATAGGAAGAAACACTTGGTATTACTTTTTATGTGCCATCTTGGGGAGTCCTCATCTTTAAAAAGGACACTAAATAAAATTTGCATTATTTTACAGGTATAAGAGAAAATGGTTCAATGAACCTTAAAACTTGCTTTACTTAAATGGGTTTTCAATTACTGGAAGCTGGGTGACCATGTTACCTATACTGTAGAAGGGTTTCCCATTAAGGTATATTAGTCCAGAAGGCTTCCACATCTCCTGTAATTCTGTTTGTTTACTATGCAGAATTGAACTCACTACCCCTGTACCCCCAATTCTGCTCTCTTCTAATTCTATATTTCTATTGACAACCAGTAACAATCATCCACCTAGTTACCCAGGCTTGTGATCTTGAAGTTCCCTCTTGCTTCTTCTCCTCTTATATCCAATCAGATGTCAAGTGCTTTTCCTTTTATCTCTTCAATCTGTCTTGCATTAATTCATTCTCATCAGTTCTCACTGTAGCCACCTTAGTTTAGATGCTCATCTGTTCTCTCCAGAACTATAGTAATGACTTCCAAACTGGTCTTCCTGTCTTCAGTCTATTCCTCATTTAATCTTTTATGCTGTTGGCAGAGTAACCTTCTTAAAGCACTGCTCTGGTCCTAGCCCTCCACTGGCTAACTATCACATTCAAATTGTTTAAGATCATCTCTAGCTCTCATTTGTTTAGAACTTCTCCCCCAAGTCATAGTTGTGAAGGGTGTTCTTTTTTTTAATTTTCCTTCGGAGTTTTAATGATATGTCATATTCATCGGAAACTAGTCGTAATATATGGTATAAGGAGCTAGCTTTGGATTATTTCTTGCCAAAATAATTGCCAGATTTCCTAGTCCACTCTTGTCAAATCTCAACCCCTTGCCTATCTAGTGGTGTGGTGTGTAGAACGTCAGACTTGAAATCGGAAAGAATTAGGTTCAGATCTCACTTTAAATATTTCCTAATTGTATGACTCTGGACAAGTCAGCTTTTGTTGTTTGCTTTTCTCAACAGTAATATGAAAATGGAGTTGGTAAGGCCAAAATGAAAGTATCTATGTAAAGCCCCATATAAAGGTGAACATGCATTGAGTTACTCAGTTAAATTGTGTTTCTTTATTACTTATCTAATCTGTTCCCCTGATGGATTTAGTTTTCTCTTTTTAACCAGTACCAAATGTTTTTTTTTTTAATGATTAGCACTTTGTAATATAGTTTTCTGTCTTAAATGCTAGTTTTCCTTTATACCTATCTTCCCCGCTCAATTTATTTATTTATCTCGAGCTCCTGTGCCTTTTTGTTCCTGAAACAACTGTTGTCTTATTTTGTCTCTCTCTTTAAAGTAATATATTGTCATCTTCTGTACAACTTATAGCATTAGAGTTGCCTGAGGCACTGAGAGTGTAAGTGACTTGGCCAGGTCAAATTGTATGTGTTAGCGTCACCACTTGAACTCTGGTCTTCCTGGCTTTCCAGACAACAATCTATCTATTTATGTCATTCTGCCATCTCACATCATATTCAACAAAGGGTCATTCCCTCCTTTTCTTTGCTGATGTTTATATCTTTTCTTGCTTTCTCTTGTTTTATTGCTATAGGATAACATTTCTACAGCTCGATCAAATAATAGTGGGGAAAAGAAAGTATCCTTGTTTTTTTTACCCATGTATTGAGTGAAAAATTTCCTTATGTATTTCCCTGTAAGTGATGCTAGCCTTTGGTTTTAGAAACATTTTTCATCAATTTCAAATGGCCTTACTATGCTAATGCTCTTTAAAACAAGTGAGTGCTGTACTATGACATTTTTCTCTGTGGTTAATATAGCTGAAGATTTTTTTTAAATATGCCATTTTTGTATTCCTGGTATAAAATGAATTTGGTTATAATGACTAGTACTTGGATATATTGCTATAGTATTTTTGAGAGTATTGTATTTAAAATGTTTGAACCAACATTCATTAATGATATTGATCTATAGTTCTTTTTCTCTTCTTTATCCCTCCCTGGTTTAGTTGTTGGAGCCATGTTTTTCTCATAAAAAAAAAAAATTATGCTTTCATTTTCAGGTATTTGAGAATTTTTTTTCTTATATGGTTTAGTTCAAAAGTATATTTTGATATTTGTAAATCTGTCTGGAATATTCATTTTCATTTTGTGAAATGGTGTTTCAATTCTCTGTTGTTTTGTTCATTAGGAAGAAAGTAATCTCGTATAGTCAAAAGACCAATAGTGGATTCAGAGGACTTGAGTGCAAATTCTTTCTGTGTAGGCTTGTGTAAGTCAGTTAATCTCCCTGAATCTCACTCTCTTCCATCTGTATTATTATATGTTTAGACTAGTAAGTGTCTGAGGCTGGATCTGAACTCAGGAAAATGAGCCTTTCTGACCCCTTACTCTGTCCACCTAGATGCCCAAATGATGTCACTTTTTTATAATTTAAACCTCTGACTGCTGGTAGATTCCCTGTATACGGCTAGAGTTTCTGCATACTGGAAGGAGCATGCAATCCCCAAGCTTTCCAGCCATGACATCCATCTTCTTTTGTTTCCTACTTCCTCAGAACTATAACTAGCACAAGATGAGGCAGTCTTTGCTCCAGGGCAGCAACATTTAAAGGAAGTAAGAATTTAAAATTTAAAAAAAATTTAAAAGACTGTGCAGTTTAAAATTTCTTGGCAATACTTGGACTCTTTCAGTAGTATATAAACAAGTAATTGTAGTATCTATTTAGATAAAATAATAAAACTCTAAAGCTACAGACATCCTGCCACCTCTCCAGTCTATCTCCTACCCACCCCACCCTTTACTCACTCTTACCTAATGAATTTCACCTCCCTCCCCAGCAACTTTCCCAACAACAACCTCCTGTTGACATACCAGGCTGTCTCTCTCCCCCTTTTGGGATACTATAAGTTGTATCTCCCCCAATAAAGTGATGTCTCAGTGTTTTCCCACCAATTAAGGTGAATCATATATATATATATATATATATATGTGTGTGTGTGTGTGTGTGTGTGTGTGTGTGTGTATAGCTTATATATTCCTTCATAATATGATGAGTTAGAAAATCCATTTAAAAATTCCATTTAATTCTACTTTTCCCAGGCACCAAAACTAACCCACTTTGGAAACAATCTAATACTAACTTTAAATGTTTTATTTTGTATAGATGTAAAAATCCTTTGAAAGGTCATTTCTGACTTGCGTTTGAAAAGGTGGCTCTGGACACATGGGTTGTGGCAGCAAGTCTTATAGATTCCTCTGCTTTTGTGGGTGTGATCAAATTGAGTCTGGTAATCTTTCAGGACACTCCATTCTCAGTCTATTAAAATCCCACAATGGCATGCTTTCTGTTTATTCCTGTTGAACAGATCTTAAATAAAGTCACCTTCCTTCAAAGAATACGTCAGCATCCATATTTCATGCTCTACAACTTCACCATTTACCTCTAGAGGAGTGTTATTAATTACTTATGAGGGTCGTAGCCCAGCAGTACCGAGAGAATATAATGTTATGAAAGGAGAAGCCAGAATTGGTTGTTCACTTGTAACTCCTGAAGAAAAAGGACTGTCCTTTAAAGAATGCCCTTGCTGACACCTTCTCAGCATTTGCTTCTTCACATCAGACCATTCCATGCATCTTGCTCTAAGTGGGTATGTATTTAGCACTAGTCACACAGAGCATCTAGAACATTCTCCCCTCGCAATGCTCCATATCCACATCATCGAAGAAAAAGGAAATTCTTTGCTAGCCATTTGTCCTTCAGCCTCATTACTAAAACCCTAGACACTTGTGGTTTCAGGAAATAGAATTTTAGTAACACAGAATTGTTGGAGGTACAGAATACATTTAACTTCATTTTGCCTGATATCAGAGACTTACCTATTTAGTGAAAGTCCTAGATCCATTGACCCCTGATACACACATCTATCTGTAAGGGACATAAAGATACAACATTATCCCCTCCTCCCAACTTTGTGTATTACAGGAAGCTGCAGAGAAGAGAACCAGCTCTGACTTGGCCCCATTTTATTTCCAGTGCTTTTCCATTTCTCAGATAGCCCTGGGGTCATTTGCATGGGTTGTCATAGATGATGGGAAGTGAGAATGACAGAGAAAAAACTCTAAAGGACCCATTAAGGGTGCTAAGGAAATTTGCCTCAGTTTTCTCATCTGTAAAATGGAGATGACAATAGCACCCAACTTCTGGTTGTTGTGAAGATCAAATGAGATGATTGTAAAGCATTTAACACAGTGCCTGACACATACCAGATAATTGATAAAGATTTTTTTTTCCTTTTTTCTTCCATCTTTCAAGGAGCTGGGCAAGAGATAGATCTTGGAGAGGCAAACCTAGGGCATGCAGAGGTTTAACATAAGTCAACTTATATTATGTACAGGTGCACATGCCAAATGGTTAAGCAGAGACCAAGGCTAATATTTCTCAAGAGACATAGAGTAGAGAGGGGAGAGTGGCTGCTAGATTCCATGCCCTTCATTTACCTTTGCTGCCCTATTTCATTAGAGGTGTTTTACTGATGATTGCAAGCATCAGACTGGTTTACTTTGCAAGAGAATACACTAGGAACAGCTAGGCAGCAACATGGATAGGGCCCTAACCCTGGAGTCAGGACAACTTGAGTTCATATCCAGTCTCAGACACTTGACACTTAATAGATGTGTGACCCTGGCAAGTCACTTAACCATCATTGCCTTACCCCCCTCCAAATACATTGGATGGGGGCTTGGACTAAAGGCTTTAATACCTGCTGAGTTAAAGGAAAAAACTCAGGGAACCTAGTAAGTAAAAAAGGGAAAAAGGAATACCAGATTTTTGCTATGTGTGGGGAGGCTGACTATTAGACTTGTGAATCAGGAAGATTTGAACTGGAATTCTTGCTTAAATATTTGCTAGCTGTATAACTCTCTTAGATGCATTTTCTTTTCTGTAAAATGGGGATAATTTATATCTCGAGCGCTTGAATAAAACTATTGCTTTCACTCTGAGAGGGGTTGATCTGGAAAATGTTCATAAAACTTTTGGGCCTTCCCTTTGTACCAGAGAAGTCTGGATTTTAAATATGTTAATATTACACAATACTATACATGTTTTATGCATTTTTGAGTTTCTAAATTTTTTCTTTGTTGACCTTTGCATGTTGTCTGTAGCTTCTGCAAAACTCCCCCCCCAAATTCCCATTTAACTTCTTATGTTGACCCATGATACAGCAAAACTGGAATGGTGAAAGTTGCTATGTATAAGAGATAACTCTATATAAATATCAGTTATGATTAGTATTATTATTAATAGCAGTTGTCTTATGGTTGCTAAGGCTGTCTTAACATGCTGTAGGATTTCGCCTTTAGAAACTACCATAATAAAAATGATAGTACCCATACAAATGACAAATATCTATTATGGTATTTGAAATGATTTCCAACTTCACCCCCAGGGTTGATCTGGGTTGCTTTCCCTAGTGTGTAGAGGGGTGAGGGCAGAAAACTGGGCCAGTTTCATTGACCTTTCTTTCATCTTGATCTCTATTACTACTCTCAACATCCTTTTTTATCCCATAGTAAAAAAAGCAAAAGTGAAGCCAGCTAAGGCAGGGACTCTCTAGTTTGGCAAGCAGAGAGTTCAACCTGAGCCATCGATGGGTATTTAAGAAAATAGATGGATATTTCTTAGTCACTGGACAGAATCCTTCATTTATTTTGCAAAGGGTTTAGAGGTCATCCAATTTTGGGAAAACTTATACTTGTAGTGCAGTGTAAACATTACTGTCAAAGAGCAACAAAAAGCAAATGCTCTTCAAAATGCTAAACTATTAGTAGTAGAGAAGGATTGAAGAATTTTGGAATAAAATCCTCTCACTTATTATTTTTGAATATTTAAACATTTTTCCTTTTCTTATTATAGACTTCACATTCCTTAACACATGAACATTTCAGCATGCAAAGAGCAAAAAAGAGGATAGTACATGAAATTGTGACCTTCTGATATATACTTTTTAGAAATATATATCAATTTTATCACATAGTGACATAATTGTTCTGTTTGTATCTGCTGCCAGGAGGGGGCTCCCTCTCTTTTCACAAAGCCACTTCTCTCTGCAAGGCAAGCCCCTTTTACTCCAGATACAGGTCCCTAGAAGAGATATCCACTTGTACTAGACCATATGCATAATAGATCTCCTCGCTTAGCTCTGGAATTGAGTCTGACTCTTATAGCAGTTTGACTTCAAGAGTCAGCCCTGGGGTGGGTACAATGTATAGAATGCTAGACTTGAGTCAGAATGACCTGAGTTCAAATCCAGCCCCAGACACTTTTATGTGATCTTGGGCAAGTCATTTAACCAGTGTCTGTCTCGGTTTCCTCATCCATTATATGGGGATAATAATAGCCCCTACTTTCGATGAAATGAGAAAAGTATCAAATATGTAAAGCACTTAGCATGGTGGTTGGCTTATAATAGGTGCTTAATAAATGCTGGTTTCTTTCTTTTCCTTCAATAGGTAATGGCCACTAAGATCTGGATTGCGTGATAAATTTGAATAGCATGTATTGCAAAGGGAGGGAAAGTATTGAGCGATAGTGGTTGAAGATGATGGGGATTAAGAAATATTCTGACTTGCTGAGCATAGCAAGTAAATTGGAAGTTTGAGGGGGTGTTGGCAGTACTGGAAAGGGTTGGCAAGGATTCAGTATCATCATCAGGGGGAATCTAGGTCTCAGCCAGTGCTGGGAGATGGAAGAAATGAGAAGAAGAGGCTAAACATGAAAGGCAACTTGTTAATTATAAAGTATGAGTTTCACAGGGGATAGTAGAGCAAGCAGGCAAATAAATCTAGTCTAATAGATTAGAAGGTAGGCTTGAGGTAGATTGAAATAGGAGGGAAAACAAGGCACCTGTTGGCATGTCCCTTATTTCAAAAGGCACATGCCAACAGAATAGTTCCTTTCTTAAACCAGAGTCATGCCCCCAAAGCTTTTATTATATATTACTACCACACCTTAGTATCACTATCCACAGAATGGAGAAACAGGTTAATTTGTCAGCTATTGCGTCTGTACCCTCTACAAGTTTACAAGTCATATTACCTCTGGTGCTCTAAGCAAATTCATAAAAACTTTTAAGCTGCAGTAGAGGTGTTAGTAGAGGGAGCTTTCCTCCTCCCTAATTTCCTGCATCAGTAAAATCACAGGTCTATTCTCTATCCCTACCAATTTAGAAATTGTGTACAGACATTATACTCTTTTTATCCTTAATAAAAAATGGATTTATTCATGTAAAAATGGCTCAGTAAAACCATAATGATTGTGAATGAAGATTTAGGAATTGAGGCTAAGCAAGAAATTCAGAAATTCCAAATCTCATTATTTTTGACAACCAACAAAAGAAGAGCAACACACTGGCCTGTCTAATGATTCACTATTATCTGAATATGTTTTCAACGAGCTACTTTGACAGATCTGCTGAAAGAATTCAGCTCCCCAAAATCTTTTCTCTGACATCTCTAAAACAATTCTATAGAAATGAAATCTATCACTGAAGAATTTTGCAGATGTGAGTTCCATATCATGTATAGACCAGATGCTGCCTGACCTGTCTGAGTGAACTCTTCTAGCATTTATTTCGATCTGTACTATGAGGTACTATGGTGGAGAGGAGAGATGAATACCTCAATCACAATCTTTTTGGTTTATGTAATAATAAACAATAATAATGCTATCTTCTTTTTATATGGTGATTACTATGTGTCAGGTAAGACGCTGAGTGTTTTACAATTATTGTCTCAATTGATACTCACGACAACCCTGGGAGGTAAGTGCTGACTTTGATCCCCATTTTACAGATGGTAAAACTGAGGCAGGCAGGGGTAAGTGATTTGCCCCTTTGAGTTGAGGTCAGGTCTTCTTGACTAGGCCCTGCACTCTATCCACTATAGTACCAGATGCCTGCATTAGAAGTTAGTTATTTCCAAGTGAAATGGTAACCCCAACAAAGATAAAGCAATGTGACGCTGGCCTCCTTTCCCTTCTAATCTCAAATTGTTGTAGGTAAAGCCTCCTCATCTCTGAATGTATATCGAGCACTGTCCCAAGCACTGAGGCCAATCCTTCTGGGTAAGGAGATTTTAAGTAGCATTAGGCCCTCTGCAGAATTAGCCTGAATACTTGTCCTTCTATCTCTTTGATTCCCATTTTAGAGACAAGGAAACTAAGGCAGACAGGGTTAAGTGATTTGACCAAGGTCCCATAGCCAGTAAGTGTCTGAGGCCAAATAGGAATTCAGGTCTTCCTGACTACAGGCCTGTAAGTGGAGCCTTGATTGCATCTCCTCTATCTGCTCCGACTTGGCTGTTTGTTTAGTTTTCTCCTAAAATGGGGTCCCACATTATTCCTTTGGTCCTTTTCAGGACTGGAGTCCTAACCCCCTTATGGAACCCTTGTCCCTTTGGTTCTTCTTTCATATTTGCTGCTAAACTTCCCTTATCCATCCTCTCTGTCTGTGGGGCCTTCCATTTCTTGTCACCTACCATTAGAACCCCTCATATTGGCTATAAATTCTCCATTATTGATTTGGTAGTTTGCCTGCTTAGTAGCATTTGATTTCTCCCTTCCTTTTTTTGGAGTGTGTTCTGTGTCTGTGATTGCTGAGGTGACCAGATGGCTGAGTTGCTTTTAGTTGAAACGGTGTAGGGAAATTGATCTGGGGTCAGGCAAATCTGCCCATTAGCTACATGTCTCTGTACAAGGCACTTCAACTCTGAGTCTCATTTTCCTCATTTAAAAAGTGTGGTTACAAAGAGATCATAAAGAAGGGAAAGGGACCTGTATGTGCACGAATGTTTGTGGCAGCCCTCTTTGTAGTGACTAGAAACTGGAAACTGAATGGATGCCCATCAGTTGGAGAATGGCTGAATAAATTGTGGTATATGAATATTATGGAATATTATTGTTCTGTAAGAAATGACCAACAGGATGATTTCAGAAAGGCCTGGAGAGACTTACACGAACTGATTCTGAGTGAAGTGAGCAGGACCAAGAGATCATTATATACTTCAACAACAATACTATATGATGACCAGTTCTGATGGATCTGGCCATCCTCAGCAAGGAGATCAACCAAATCATTTCCAATGGAGCAGTAATGAACTGAACCAGCTACGCCCAGAGAAAGAACTCTGGGAGATGACTAAAAACCATTACATTGAATTCCCAATCCCTATATTTATGCCCACCTGCATTTTTGATTTCCTTCACAAGCTAATTGTACAATATTTCAGAGTCTGATTCTTTTTGTACAGCAAAATAACAGTTTGGTCATGTAAAAAAAATAATAAATAAAAAAAAATAAAGTGTGGTTAATAATAATACCAACCCACAGAATCATTGTGAAACTCAAAAAAGATGATGTGTATGAAATTAAATTTATTCTATAGAAAATGTACTAAGTGTCCCTGTAATGTTCTCTTTAAAATGTAATTTTCTCTGTTGAGGTTTTCTTGGTGTCTCTGGAGGCAGCCTTCATTTCAGTTCAGTAATCATCACATGAGTACAGCCAAGTGTTAAAGTCCAAATCTTTTATTGTCTCTTTCAAAGTCTTGTCTCCTTTCCTGTGACCCAGTTAGCTTTCTTATAGTCCAGATCCTTTATTATCTCTTTCCTGGGGCTGGGCAGTTTTCTGGAGAGCCTTTCAGTCTGGCCTTGGTCTTAGTGGGGGAAATGCAGGAGTCCAGGCCAGCCACCAGGAAGGTCGAAGATCGAACTGAATTTCTCCCCTTAGTTCAGAGAGCTTGAGCTCCTGCCACCAGTCCTTTTCCTTCTCTCCAAATGTCTCTGAATCTCCCTGACTAAGGCTTCTAGCTTATAAGCCCCACACTGAGTACAAACCAATCATTATATCACTAGGAAACCATTATTTGTTGTAGGATTAAATCAATACTAAACTAGATTTAACCACTGTCTCCTCAATTCCACTTAGTACCTTGTTTCAAGTTCTGGCCCATAACATCTCCTTGTAGGATCAGATCAATCATACTGAACCAGGCTAAATTAGATAATGATTGTCTCTATCAATTCCACTGACTTAGTATCTTGTAAGAATCCTTTGTTTCAAGTTCAGAGTTCTGGCCTATAACATGTTCCTGTTCTCAAGAAGCATATATTTTCTACTGGAAGAGATACAGCTCAGCATTATGGGTAGAGAGCCAACCTCAGATGCAGCAAGGACTTGCTTGGAGTCTTCCCTCTGACACCTAGGTGTGAGCCTGAGCTTGTCATTTGCTACCAGGCACTAATTAGTTGGCCAATCAGCCAGTGAAGATGAATTAAGCATGTACTATGTGACAGGCACTGTGCTAAGTACTGGGGATAGAAGGAAAAGTAAAATACAGGCCCGTCTCTCAGGGAGCTCACAGTCTAGCTCTCTATAATGATAAATCACAGAGTTGGGATTGATTGGCATGGAAAGAAGTAATTTCCTTATTGGGAGCTCCTTACCCTAATGAAATAGATTTAGTTACAAAATTGTGTTTTATTATTATTATTTCTCATATTAAATACTTGCTATGTGCTGGGCACTCTGTTATGACAGTACACAGATGGCGGTTGTCTTTTGTTCTCAAAGAGGACCAAAATGACATCACTATGCTAGTCGAGTTACAGTGTATTTGACTGTGGCTGATCCAACCAATTCGAGCTCGAGGTGTTCTGCTGCAGGTCAGACACAAATAGCCCCATGGACATTTAGGGTGCACTCTCTAATTTTGCCCATCTCATGTTTCTTCTGGGATACTTCAATTCTGCTGTGCTCATGGAGCACCTTTTCTGATGAGGGCATGCTATGCTGGACTGTCCTGGGCCAGTGTCTCCTATGTCCTACAACCATTTCTAAAGTTCCTAAGAGATACCTTGAAAGTGTCCTTGTATTGCTTTTTGCTTTTTTCTGGACACCTTGTGAGCCCTTGCCCTGTGTGAGTTCTTCAAAAAATAGTCTTTTTTGGTTTGGCTTTGTGGCTAATGTGCCTTGAAGAGTAGTGAGCTGTAGCTAGGTAGAGTGGGAAGGAAAGGACTTTTTGATCAAGTGTAATATAATTAAAAGAAAATGATGTTAAAAAGAGACTGGTTCTCATGGGGGCGGGGTGCACTACCTTCATAGCATGAACAATGGTATAAAAGGTAGAATATTGAGAACCTCATGAGAAGCATACCCTCAATGGAACAGATAGAGTTGGGACAATTTATGAGATAAAATTAAATGGATCAAGTTAGGTAGGATACCTAAAAAGAAGAAAAAATAGATGCGAGGTTGGGAAATGATTCACAGTGAATATCCCAAATCCAGTTGTATGCATTGCAGGATTAGGAGCTTCATTTTTCATCCTTCCCCAGAGAGGATTGTTTTCCCGAGAGGCTGATGGGTAAAGTAGAATGCCTGTTCATTTATACCAAGAATCCTAAATACCTCGTAGTCCAAGGTGCTTGTGTCTTCTCTTTATTGCATTCTCTTCCCAGTGGGAAGGGATACTAGGCCCACCAAATTAATATCACAAGGCAGCTAGAGGATTGCCACCAAACCAGACTGTCTCTCTCCATCAGTGAAACAAATCTACTAACCACACCAGATATTCATATTGGCTGGTCAGAGTAGACATTCTCCTTAAAGAGTGCTGTAGATACAAAAACAAGCTTCAGCTCTCCTTATTTAATGTGCTTTATCATAAAAACTTTTATTGTAACAATATTTCTTCATCCCAGATAAAGTGCCATTTCCATTTTCTCAGTGTGATTATGTTTTACATTGATGCTGTCTTTCTGAGGGAGGCACCAAGGACTCCTTTCTGTGATTTAAGAAATATTGCGATAGTATTTACGGTACGTTTACAAACCACTTTTTGAAAAATGAGAGGATCCAAGAAGACTGATATGGATGTGCAGTGAGCTCATCAACTAATTTCAGGTTTAAAGATAAAACGGTATGGAAGCAAAGTCAAGTGACTGAGAGGGAATACAGTTGATAATCATTATATAAGAAAAGTATAAGGAGGGCTAAAATACAGAATGGGCTGAGGTTGATGATGAATGCTAGGAATTACAAAAAAATCATTTTTTCTCTTCTTTTTTGCTTTGTTGGGGGTAGAAAAGGGATCAGAGAAGGCATAGGGGGCTACCACTCTTGGTAGATGGTATGATAATAATGATTGACCAAGAATGAACTGAATCATTAATGTTACATACTCAAGTAGAAAGCCACCCTGTGGGCTGCTTATTGACTTAGAAAACTCATGAACATCATCTATGTTGTATTGTGGGCTACTATGTGGTATAGCAGTTAAAATTGGGCCTGGAGTCAGAAAGACACATCTTTGTAAATTTACTCTGGCTTCAGACATTTACTAGCTGTGTGACCTTGGATATGTCACTGTATCTATTTGCCTTAGTTTCCTCATCTGTAAAATGAGTTGGAAAAGGAAATGGCAAATTATTCCATTATCTTTGCCAAGAAAACCCCAAATAAGGCTATGAAGAATTGGACATAACTGCAAATGATTGAATGAGAGCATATTGTATTCTGTTTTACTTATTTTATTAAACATATCTCCATTAATTTTTTTTCCTTTTTTATAAATTAAAGCTTTTTATTTTAAATATATATAAACATGAATAATTTTCAACATGCACCCTTACAAAGCCTTGTGTTCTAATTTTTTCCCTCCCTTTTCCCCCATCCTCTCCCCTAGATGGCGTGTGACCTAATATATGTTAAACCCAGTTAAATTTTTAATCTAATTCTCGACAAACTTAGAAGCCAAATTTGACATCTTTAGGCTAAACTGTTCAACTCTTGTTTTACTTATATGTTTCCTTGCAAGGCAAGATCATTGTTAGGCCACAAAGGATAGACCCCAAATGGTTAGCAGAGTAAATTCCGGGGAAGATGATTATGTAACTATTCTGGGTGAGTTCAGTTTGCCAAGCCCGATTAAGCCCCATTCTAAAATAATGAAAGAAGCGTGGCTGCTTGGTGAGCTTTGAAAGAGATGTCCTGAACAGGACCATCAAAAGGCATATGATGTCCCAGTGTTAAAAAAGGGATGAAAGTAAAGGCCACAAGCTTTATCAGTGAGTAACCTTGGAGGATACCTGGCTACATTCTAGAATACATTATCAAGGGGATAATTTGCAAGCTGTAGATAGGGAGGGAAGCAGTGATGATAACTAAATGCCTGAATGACTTCCTCCAAAATCGAGCACCCAGAGTGATCTCATTTGCCTTTGGAGCAAGGTATTAAAGGAGTATTACAGATATAACAGACCCGCTTTTTAGCAAAAATTTGGGGGAAATCTTTCACACCATCTTTGTGATAAGATGGAACGATGTGGGCCAAGCAAGAATATGATTTGGTGGATTTTTAATTGAATGAATAAACCCAAAGAATAACCATTAGTAGATTAAAATCAACTTGGAAAGGCTCTCCATGCTTGTCCCTGTGTAGTCCAACCATTTTATCTCTCAGAGAACTCTGGTATTTTGTAGAGTCAAAAGGGACATTAGAAGTGTTCTAGTTGAGTCCACTGATTTTACAAGTAAGGAAACTGAGACGCAATGACTTTAATAATTTGTTTGAAGGCATAGATGGACAATTGGTCCAATATGAAAATGATACATAACTAGCTGCAAAGGATGTCTAGTTGTTTGGACGATTGAATATAAATACAACATTCTGACACTTTAGAACAGTGAGACTAAATGGACAAGATTATACACAAGTTCTATATTTGGGTTAAAAATCACTTCCTAAATGCATGGAAGGGAGGTGTTGCTGAATGGAAATTTCTGTGCCAAAATATTGACAGTTTAGGACAATTCCAGCTCAATGCGAGCTATTAGTATAACCAAATAACTTAATGCTGTCTTTGAGAGAACCATAGTCTCCAGAATAATCGAAGCGGTCATTTTCTGATATTCTGCCTTGTTCAGGCCATCTCCAGCGTTTTGGTGTCATTTCTGAGCATGACATTTTAGGAAAAATCAGACAAGTCTGGAGAAGCACAAAGTAAGAGGAAGCCTATTGAGAGCCTACTACTATTTGAAGGGTCATCATATGGCCCTCAAATCTATAAGAAATATATATGTTCTTATTGGCCTTGGGAGTAGAAATAGGAGCCTTGGATGGAAGGTACAGAAAGGCAAATTTAAGTAGCATATAATGAAAAATGGTCCAATACTGAAAGCTCACCCACAGTGGAATAGGGTGCCTTGGGGATGAGGCACTCCCCTCCTGGAAGGCTTCAAGCAGCAGCTGAAATTACCACTTTTTGGAAGAATTGTAAAGACAGCCTGCCAGGTCCTTTTCAGCTTTAACTTTCTGTAATTTTGTGAATTAAAAATAAACTAAAAGGTTTTGACTTTGTCCTGTAAAAAATGGGAGTCAGCAGAGGCTGACTGAGATGAGAGTGGTCTTTAGGTGGATTAGTCCAGCAATTGCTGATGTATTAGACAGGGAGAGAAGCCCCAGGTAGAGACCCTAGATGTTGAGGGCATGCATGCATGTTTTAGAATGGGGGCACTAGGTACTAGAAAGAGACAGATGGGAGAATATTCTTTAGGTAAGAAAGGACAGGAAGATATTGTATCTGATGAATAAGATTTATTAGAGGATTTTTTGTTTTGAAAAGATACAAGCAGTTAGAGAATTGTACTTGATCATGTACTATTTCAGGTTAACAGATTAAGTTGGCTCTAAAGCTTACATGATAGTTACAAAAATATGAAAATTGGAATTTACCAAATAAATACTTGTCTTACTAACAACAGCTAGCATTTATGTAGTGCTTTAAGTTTTGTAAAGTAATTAACTTAATTTTGTCCTCACGACATCCTTGGGAGATAGCTGCTATTATTATCCTTATTTTACAGATGAGGAAACTGAGGCTGCCAGAGGTTAAATGACTTGTCCAGGGTCACATAGTGAGTAAGTGGCTAAAATCATATGTGAATTCAGGTCTTCCTGATTCTAAGCAGAGTATTCTATTCACCAAGCTATCTAGCTATCTCAATTGTGTACGTTTCCTCCTCCAGACATCAGAAACATTCCATCACTGTTTTGTCAGCTGTAGCTCAGGCACTGTGATGTATGTCTAGATGCACCCATTACATAAGTGATGCATAGCTATGTAGTTCTAAGATTTTCACGATCCCTTTATTTTATTGACTATGATATTTACCAGTCTACTAATGTGAATACCTACATCGATTTTGAACAGTGGATTTCCTCAAATAGTTTTTTCCCTGCAGAATTTTATATTTAGGTCTCCAGTAAGAATGGCCAACATTAATGCCTTTCAATTAATTAATCAATTAATTTTCCAGATACTTCTCCAACCCACCCCAGTGATTCTTAGAATCCAGATGAAACAAGTTCTTTCTTCAGTTCAAATTCACTTATCAACTTTTGTCTCCTTCTCCAGAGGAAGACAGTTTAATTCAATTCAGCATACCCCAGGCTCCCAAATGAATGTACTCATGTCACTTTGAAAATGTCATTGTCACTTGGAAACATCTCCAGGAGAAGTGCAGAAAGGGATTCTGCTGTGGCAACTAAGATGTTTCAGAAACTTAAATTGAGTTACAAGGGGAAATTTTGAGAGATTAAGGAAAGAAAAAATACCAAGGTCAGAAGTGTGGGTAGTAACATCCTGAAAAGGGAACACCCATGAACTTGGTATTGACAAGCTGAAGTTCAAATATGGTGCCTCTGCTGCATACTTGCTGTGTACCCTCAGGCAGCTAGGTGGTGCTACAGTGACTAGAAGGTCTGAAGGGCTCATCTTGTTGAGTTCAAATCTGTCTTCAGATACTTCCCAGCTGTGTCTCTTTGGGCAAGTCACTTAACCTTGTTTGCCTTAGCTTCCTCATCTGTAAATGAACTGTAGAAGGAAATGACAAATGAGTATATTTGCCAAGAAAGCCTCCCAAGTGGTCATGAAAAGTTAGACATGACTGAAAAATGGCTGAATCCCTCAAGTAAGTCACTTAATCTTACTGAGACTTTTATCCTTATCTGTAAAATGAGAGTAATGATTCATGCCCTGACTATCCGGGCTTGTAATGGGGGGTGGAGGGAAAAGTACATAGAAATTGTAAAGCATTATACAAAGAGAGGACATTTTTCCAGAGTTGTGATCTTATCCATGTATGGTTCTTCCTTTCAGTGATACAAATCATGTCTCATCTTTTGTTGTCCTTCCCGTTAGACTATTTTTCCTATGAATTTTCTTCTGGGGATCTACCAACATGCTGGGAACCTTTCACTTGATTTCTTGATATGGTTTGGTTAAACAAAGGTTTGTGAATCTTAAAGGTCCATCAATTTTCCTTTATTTTTGGTATTTGAAGAGCCCACTTCCTTTTCGAGATATATGTTTGATGAAAAACTTTCCACTACTTCCTGTGCTTAGCTTTTCATTCCAACTAAATGCCTCTCCAGTAAATGGCCTACTACTCACATTCTTCCAAGCTAGTAGTATCACTCTTGTCATTCAACACCCAAGCTATTTTTCTAGGAGAGAAAATTACATAGGATAGCAAGTATAATGCATTCAACATCTAACAAGTGCCTGCTCTGTGTACTTTAGCTCAGGCTCTGCCTGCGAGTCTGGTAGTCAAAGGGGCATGTTATTAAAGTGTTCTTCAAGATTCCAGAACCTGAAGTGCTCTGTTATATGAGATAATGATATGAAGAGATAACAAGAAGACCCTCTAGAATCTAGCCCTTGCCTTTCTATTTGACTTTTTCTACTCCTTTATGATCACATGATGATAGAATAATAGATTTAGAACTAGAAGGACCCTTTAAAGGTCATATAATTCAGAGGTTTCAAATGTGGGCCCACTAGTATATGCAGAACCAGATTAAAATGTAAATGAGATTGTTGGTGGAGTTGTGAACGAATCCAACCATTCTGGAGAGTAGTTTGGAACTATGCTCAAAAAGTTATCAAACTGTACATAACCTTTGATCCAGCAGTGTTACTACTGGGCTTATATCCCAAAGAGATCATAAAGAAGGGAAAGGGACCTGTATGTGCACGAATGTTTGTGGCAGCCCTTTTTGTAGGGGCTAGAAACTGGAAACTGAGTGGATGCCCATCAGTTGGAGAATGGCTGAATAAATTGTGGTATATGAATATTATGGAATATTATTGTTCTGTAAGAAATGACCAACAGGATGATTTCAGAAAGGCCTGGAGAGACTTACACGAACTGATGCTGAGTGAAATGAGCAGGACCAGGAGATCATTATATACTTCAACAACAATACTATATGATGACCAGTTCTGATGGATCAGGCCATCCTCAGCAACGAGATCAACCAAATCATTTCTAATGGAGCAGTAATGAACTGAACTAGCTATACCCAGAAAAAGAACTCTGGGAGATGACTAAAAACCATTACATTGAATTCCCAATCCCTATATTTATGCCCACCTGCATTTTTGATTTCCTTCACAAGCTAATTGTACAATATTTCAGAGTCTGATTCTTTTTGTACAGCAAAATAATGGTTTGGTCATGTATACTTATTGTGTATCTAATTTATATTTTAATATATTTAACATCTCCTGGTCATCCTGCCATCTGGGGGAGGGGGTGGGGGGGTAAGAGGTGAAAAATTGGAACAAGAGGTTTGGCAATTGTTAATGCTGTAAAGTTACCTATACATATAACCTGTAAATAAAAGGCTATTAAATAAATAAAAAAAGAAAAGAAAAAGCATTTTAAAAAATGTAAATGAGAAATATTTAACAAAATAAATAAAAATAAAACAGAGCATAGATAATTCTAATATGTGATTTTCTAGGTTAGCATGCTGCTAACAGAGTTTCTTATATACAGTTGAGTGGTCCCCAGTTTCTATTTGTGTTTGACACCACTGATATACTTGAACTTGTTTAGTTTATAGAAAGAGGAAATTGAAACCCAGGATAATTTGTTGGCTTGCCCAATATCACATAGATAGTAAGCTACAGAAATAGGATTTGAACCTAGGTCTTTTGTTTATAAGCCCATTCACTATACTAGCTTCTCTAAGATGTTATTTCTGGCTCCAGCTGTTGACTCACCATTCTTTAAGCATGCTTAGTTGAGGTATTTAAGGTGGAGATGATAAAATCAAAGATTTAGAATCAAAGGAGACTTGAAAGTTTATCTAGTTCTACCTCCCTCCTTTTACAGGTGAGGAAAAGGAGGCCTTGGCCAAGAAACTGAATAGTCTGCCTAAGGTCACATGGATTGTTAATACAGAGCCGGAGAGTTAAGGTCTCATGGTTCCCAATCCAATGTTCTGTCCTCTATAAATTGTTGAAGATTTTAAAGGTGGTAAAGATGGGCAGGGGGCTTTTGAAAGCCAAGCTAAGTAGTTTGAATATAACCTTATAGGGAATGGGAGACATTTAAAGGTTTTGAGATGTTTCTGGGTTTAGCTTTGAATCTGAGTTCTCCATCATACACTTTTAGATACATCTGTAGTTCACTATTAAAAGAGATGACATTGGTCCCTGACCTTTAACCTGTAACATCTAGGCAAGGTTAGATGATGACTACAAACTAGGTGTTTAGTCGACAATTCAACCACAGAGTGCTGGGAAGGGGTAGATTTTTATAGTGGAAACAGTAAGTCATAAAAGAAAAAATGCTGGCCTTGTCATCAAGAGACATGAATTTAAATCCCAGCTGATCCACTTATCTGTATAACCCTAGGTAAATCACTCTAACTCAGTGGGCTTCATTTTTCCCATACAACAAACAAAAAGGTTAGACAATATGGTCTCCAAAGTCTCTTTTAGCTCTAAAAGAAGATAGAGATTGTTTGGGTTTTTTCCATATAATTAATAATTAATTTAATATTCAAAATTCATAAAGCTGAATAAGTATAATATAAAGGTAAATAATTACATTTTCAAATGATGTTTTTGTAAGTTAGTATTTTTTCTTCTGAAGTTATGAAAGCTGAAATTTTGGGACACCCTCTAAATATACTTGTTATCTCCCTTCTGTCACTGAGCAGCTGATGAATACTTTACAAAATTAGGATGTAAACTCCTTCAAAGTCAACTCTTGTTTCTTTTTTATTTTTGTATCTCCAAGGCTAATCACAGTGTCTGGCACATCACAACTTAATGTTTGTCGATTGATTATCATCATGGTGACTCTGTGAGGTGTGGAGGGCAGGACTAGCCTTGGTTTCAGTGTCTTTTTTTCACAGTTGCATGAAAAAACTGAAACATTAGGGAAATGAGCTTGAAGCCCTCCCCATAACCTTCTGCTGCTTGGAACTCAATTCAAAGTCCAGCGATAGATGTATTTGCACTACTGGGTAATTGCAAAAAACAAATTAATAGAGACTAAATAGCTGGTTGTTGCTGTTCCATGAAGACAGAACTATGCTGGAACAGAATCAAGATGATTTATATTACTTAAATGAAAGACCTTTCTTATTGACATGCAGGAAAAGACCAATTTCCTCTGAAGGAAAAAAAAATCCAGATACCAAGTCCAAAGAGCTAAGAAAAAACAAAGTTCATTGATCATAGTTATAGATTTAGTTAGAAGGTCAGTATGGTCAAATCTGGTTATATATATATAATTTTATTTATGAAAATCCTGAAATGCAGGACTTGCCCAAAGGAGTATAGAAATAAATGGCAGAATCCAAGTCCTTTGACCTGGAAGCTTGGTATAGGTTTAGCTATATAGCTTTTCCATTCACTGTGAAGTAATGTTCTCCTGTTTAGAAATTCTATATTCTATGAAGGAGAGAGCAGGAGAGGAAGGAATGGGGGAGAATAAAAGGGGAAGAGAGGAAAGAAAAAGAAAAGGGGAAGAGAGGAGAGAGGAAGAGAAGATGACAGGAGAGAAGAGACATTGCAACATCATTCTTGAAGCTTCTCCTGCTTTTGGAAACATCGTTCCAGGAACAGCAAAAGAATTATATTACAGTGATCACACAAATTACCCATTATACTTGTTGGGATGTTGTGTTTGAGTGTGTGTGTGTGTGTATGTATGTGTGTATGTGTGTATGTGTGTGTGTGTGTTATTTAAGGAGATACTATAATTACAACTTTAAAAACATTTCTTTGTATCTAAGGCAGGCTTAGTTGCTTCTTGCATCAACAATTTTAATTAAATTCTGTTGGTATCAAGGGTAATTTAAGCCAGTATCTTTACACTTTAATTTACAAATACAAGTGAACCACAAAGGTAAAGAGAGGGAAGGTATGGAGAGAAAAAGACTTGGTATTTTGTGTAAAAATGTCAGAGGCAATATAATACCCTGAGCTTTCTTGGCAGGAAAAAATTTGGTTGAGCCCTACAGCCAAAATTGCATCATTAATCAGGTTTTTTTGCATTATTTATCATTCCCAGGTGTGTGTGTCTAGTCCTTGTGTTTGAATGTATGGAGGAGATGGGAGAATATTGCATCTGTCATCCAGTGCCACAAGTTAGATGCTGTCAAGCCTCTATTCGAAGGCTACCTGTGGAGCCTGAATTTTGTTAGGAAACTTGGCACATTGATTGTAACTTCATGGAGAAACAAGTTTTAGCATTGTGAGTGCTTTTTCTAAAGCACTGATATATATTTGTTGACTACACATAAAGAGTTGGTGAGAAAGGCAAGGAAATTATGCAGATAGATATGCCATTTTCATCTTTTACCTCACAGGAGATATTTAGGCAAGTGAGATGACAGTCACTTGTGGGGACTTAGTAGAAGAAAATTCTCATTCAGGTATGAGATGGACTGGAAAACCCTGAAAGTCCCTTATGGGACCAGTGGATGGTGCTACAGTGGATAGGGAGCCAAGTCTGGTGTCAGGAAAACTCTTCTCATTGAGTTCAAATCTGGCCTTGTTTCCTTACCACTTAGGTGGGCAAGTTGCTTAGCCCAGTTTGCCTCTGTTTCCTTATCTCTAAAATGAGTTGGAGAAGGAAATGGCCAACAGCTTCATTATCTTCACCAAGAAAATCTCAAATTGGGTCACAGAATCAGACATCACTGAAAAGGAGAAGTCCCTTTACATTCTCAGGTTTGGAGAATTTATATTGTTCATGTCCAGCCTTGTTCCAGATCCTATGGTATGTAGCCTCCATTGCTACTTTGACTTTGAAACAATTGAGAGATGAACTTCTTGGAGGCCTAGAATCTGTGGTGATTGAGGTTAGTGCTTTTTTGAAATTCTAATACTAATGTTTAAATACTTTATGAGTTAATAAATAGAGTGTTGCCCCTGAAATTGGAAAAGAGCTGGAGGGGAGCCCCAAATTCATTGACTGTATTTACCATAGAAGAATTATGAGAGAGCAGAACAAGAATTTCTCAAGAAGGTAGACTACCGCAGCTTCCATGAAGACTTTTTTCAATTGTAGCTTTTTATTTACAAGATATATGCATGGGTAATTTTTCAGCATTGACAATTGCTGAACCTTTTGTTCCAATTTTTCTGCTTCTTCCCCTTTCCCTCTCCCCTACATGGCAGGTTGACCAATATATGTAAAATATGTTAAAGCATAAGTTAAATACAATATAAATATACATGTCCATACGTTATTTTGTTGTACAAAAAGAATTGGACTTTGAAATAATGTACAATTAACCTGTGAAGGAAATCAAAAATGCAGGCGGACAAAAATACAGGGATTGGGAATATTATGAAGTGGTTTATAGTCATTTCCTAGAGTTCTTTCTCTGAGTGGAGCTGGTTCAATTCATTACTGCTCTACTGGAACTGATTTGTTTCACCTCATTGTTGCAGGGGGCCATGTCCATCAGAATTGATCATCATATAGTGTTATTGTTGAAGTATATAATGATCTCTTGGTCCTCCTCCTTTCACTCAGCATCAGTTCATGTAAGTCTCTCCAGGCCTTTCTGAAATCCTCCTGCTGGTCATTTCTTACAGAAAAATAATATTCCATAATATTCATATACCACAATTTATTCAGTAATTCTTCAGTTGATGGGCATCCACTCAGTTTCCAGTTTCTGGCCACTACAAAGAGGGCTGCCACAAACATTCTTGCACATACAGGTCCCTTTCCCTTCTTTAAGATCTCTTTGGGATATAAGCCCAGTAGAGACACTGCTGGATCAAAGGGTATGCACAGTCCGATAACTTTTTGAGCATAGTTCCAAATTGCTCTCCAGAATGGCTGGATATGTTCACAATGTCATCAACAATGTATGAGTGTCCCAGTTTTCCCACATGCCCTCCAACATTCATCATCTTTTCCTGTCATCTTAGCCAATCTGACAGGTGTGTAGTAGTATCTCAGAGTTGTCTTAATTTGCATTTCTCTGGTTAATAATGACTTGGAGCATATTTTCATATGGCTAGAAATAGTTTCAATTTCTTCATGTGAGAATTGTCTGTTCATATCCTTTGACCATTTATCAATTGGAGAATGGCTTGATTTCTTATAAATTTGAGTCAGTTCTCTATATATTTTGGAAATGAGGCCTTTATCAGAACCTTTGAATATAAAAGTTTTCCCAGTTTATTTCTTCCCTTCTAATCTTGTCTGCATTAGTTTGGTTTGTACAAAAACTTTTCAATTTGATATAATCAAAATTTTCTATTTTGTGATCAATAATGATCTCTAGCTCTTCTTTAATCATAAATTCCTTCCTCTTCCACAGGTCTGAGAAGTAAACTATCCTATGCTCTTCCAATTTATTTATAATCTCATTCTTTATGCCTAGGTCATGAACCCATTTTGACCTTACCTTGATGTACAATGTTGTGTGAGTCAATGCCTAGTTTCTACCATACTATTTTCCAATTTTCCCAGCAGTTTTCGTCAAACAGTTCCTATCCCAGAAGCTGGGACCTTTGGGTTTGTCAAACACTAGGTTATTGACGATTTTGTCCTTTGAACCTAACCTATTCCACTGATCAATTAGTTTATTTTTTAGCCAATACCAAATGGTTTTGGTAACCCCTGCTTTATAATATAATTTTAGATCTGGTACAGGTAGGCCACCTTCATTTGTTTTTTTTTTTTTCATTAGTACCTTGAAATTCTTGACCTTTTGTTTTTCCACATGAACTTTGTTATTTTTTTTAGATCATTAAAGTAGTTTTTTGGGAGTCTCATTGGTATAGCACTAAATAAATAGATAAGGTAGTATTGTCATCTATATTATATTTGCTTGCCCTATCCAAGAACATTTAATATTTTTCCAATTGGTTAGATCTGACTTTATTTGTGTGGAAAGTGTTTTGTAGTTTTGCTCATATAGTTCCTGATTTTTCTTTGGCAGATAGATTCCTAAATATTTTATACTATCAGCAGTTACTTTAAATGGAATTTCTCTTTTTAACTCTGTTGGATTTTGTTAGTGATATATAAGAATGCCGAAGACTTACATGGGTTTATTTTGTATCCTGCAACTTTGCTAAAAGTGTGGAATATTTCTAATAACTTTTTAGTAACATCTCTGGGGTTCTCTAATTTGGTTTCCTAATTACCTACTCTCATTCTTTTAATCTCTTTCTCAACTCTTATTGCCGAGGCTAGCGTTTCTAATACAATATTGAATAGTAGTGGTGATAGTGGGCAACCTTGTTTCACTCCTGATCTTATTGGGAATGGTTCCAGTTTATCCCCATTACATGTGATGCTTACTGATGGTTTTAAATAGATGCTACTGATTATTTTAAGGAAAAGTCCATTTATTCCTACACTCTCAAGGGTTTTTAATAGGAATGGATGTTGGATTTTATCAAATGCTTTTTCTGCATCTATTGAGATGACCATATGTTTTTTGTTAATTTGGTTATTGATATGGTCAATTATATTGATATTTTTCCTAATATTGAACCAGTCCTGCATTCCTGGTATAAATACTACTTGGTCATGGTGTATTATCCTGGGGATGATTTTCTGTAATCTTTTTGCTAATATTTTATTTAAGATTTTAGCATCAATATTCATTAGGGAGATTGGTCTATAATTTTCTTTCTCTGTTTTCAACCTACCTGGTTTAGGTATCAGTACCATGTCTGTGTCATAAAAGGAATTTGGTAGGACTCCTTCATTCCCTATTTTTTTCAAATAGTTTATATAGCATTGGGGCTAATTGTTGTTTAAATGTTTGGTAGAATTCACATGTAAATCCATCTGGCCCCAGGGATTTTTTTTTAGGAGTTGATTAAGAGCTGATTCTATTTCTTTTTCTGAAATGGGACTATTTAAGCAATGTACTTCCTCCTCTGTTAATCTGGGCAATGTATATTTTTGTAGGTATTTCTCCATTTCACTTAGGTCATCAAACTTATTGGCATTAAGTTGGCCAAAGTAACTCCTTATTATTGCTCTAATTTCCTTTTCATTGGTGGAAAGTTCTCCCTTTTCATTTTTAAGACTAACAATTTGATTTTCCTCTTTCCTTTTTCTATTCAGATTTACCAAAGGTTTATCAATGTTATTGGGGTTTTTTCATATAACCAACTCTTAGTTTTATTTATTAGCTCAATAGCTTTTTTACTTTCAATATTATTAATTTCTCCTTTTAATTTTAGGATTTCAAGTTTCGTATTTGATTGGGGGTTTTTAATTTGGTCTTTTTCTAGCTTTTTAAGTTGCAAGCCCAATTCATTGATCTTCTCTTTCTCTATTTTATTCAAGTAAGCCTCTAAAGAAATATAATTTCCCCTTAATACTGCTTTGGGCGGAGCCAAGATGGCGGAGAAGACACACGCGTCTTTCTAAGCTCTTCTCTTACCCTCTTTATCAATATTATATCGAGCCTCAAAAATAGTCTTGACTGCTACAATTCGTAAAGATAAGAAGTAGAACAACTCACCGCAGAAAATCTGCAGTCTCAAAAAGGTTGGTTCCGGGGCCAGGGGAGATCGGCGCAGACTGGGAGAAATTAGGTTCGAGGAGAGTCTCAAACCCAGGGTGAAGCACAGATCTCAGCACAAGCGCGCAGCCCCAACCCGCAGTAAGGGCTTTTCCTTGGGGCAGTTGTGATCCTGCACGGCAGGAACTCATCCGGTTAGCCTCCAATCTGCGCAGGGGGAGCTCGGCGGGCCATAGAGCTTTTCCAGGGCCGGTTGCATCAGGCAGAGACACTGGGCAGAGTTTGTGCTGTCTGCATTCTGCGGTCGCTGCTAATACTCAAGTCCCAAGAGGCTCCGGCCTGGGCGGTGACACCCTTTCCATTGTCTCTAGCCAGGGCAATCGATAATCCACTCAGCCCTACTAAGCAGTTTGATAGCTCAGCCGTGCTGAATCCACTTCCTGTTGGGGGAGGAAAACTCTCACCAGAGACCCCCATACCTCGGAGCCGGAAATCAGTTTACATCTTTCCCTCTCTGCAGAGGAAGCTAGTAACCCCTTGCCTAGGAGACCTACCTAAAGGCTTTAAAACATGAATAAAAGATGAAAAGAACAATCGACAGCTTCTATGCAGAAAAAGAGCAGGTCAGCAAACCTGAAAGAGACCTCAAACAGCAAAAATCATCAGACTGTCCTCCTTACATAATGCTCTCATAGAAGAGACCATTAAAAGTCTCAAAAGAGAGTTAGAAGATAAATGGGGAAAGGAAAGAAAGCCTTACAAAGAAGCAACAACTTCCTGAAATACAATTGGAAAAGTTAAAAATTCCCAGGAAGTCAAATTGGTGAATTGGAAAAATAAAAAAATCACAGGAAAAGTAAGAATCGTGAATTGGAAAAAATAAAAATTCACTAGAAAATAGGATCGAATTGGAAAAAGAAAATAATTCACTAAAAAAAATTAGTGAAATGGAAAAAAATTCCACAGACCAAAACAATACATTCAAAAACTCAATTGGACATATACAGAAAGAAGTAAAAAAGCTAATAGAAAATAATTCTTTAAAAATTAGAACTGAACAAATTGAAACTAAATGCATTGAGACAGCAAAAATCATCAAGCAAAACCAAAAAATGACAAACTGAAAAACCATGAATTATCTACTTGCTAAAATGACAGACTTGGAAAATAGATCTAGGAGAATAATCTGAGGATTATTGGACTTTCCAAAACTATGATGAAAAAAAAGCCTAGATACTATTTTACAAGAAATCATCAAAGAAACTGCCAGATGTAATAGAATCAGAAGGTAAAATAGGCATTGAAAGAATTCATCGAACACCTTCTGAAAGAAACCTAAAATAAAAACCCAAAAATATTGTGGCAAAATTTCAGAACTATCAGATTAAGAAAAAATTTTACAAGCAGCCAAAAAAAACCATTTAAATACCGAGGTGCCACAATAAGGATCACCCAAGATCTGGCTCCTCTACATTAAAGGAAAGGGCCTGAATATGATATTCCGAAAGCACAAGAACTTGGATACAACCAAGAATAAACTACCAGCTAACTGAGCATTTTCTTCCAGGAAGAAGATGGACTTTAATAAACAAATAATTCCATTTTTTTCTGAAGAAAAAACAAGAACTAAACAAAAAATTTGATCTCAAAGAATAGAACTCAAGATGCAGAAAAGGTAAAAATAACTCTTGAAATTTATTTCTATTGTGGATATACAAAAATACATTAAAATTTGATAGTACTGATATAACATAAAAAAGTAGATATGGAAAAGGATGGTGCAGAATAAGGTGGAAGAGGAAGAAACCACATCCCACAAAGAGCAAGAAACTTATCATATCTAGAATTTAGAGGGGAGGAACATTGTGTGAATCTCTCATCAGAGTTGCTCAAAGAAAAAAATGACATTTGTTTAGAAAAATTCTCTCCCTCATTAAAAACAGGGGAGAGAAAAGGAAAAGAAAAAGATAATAAGGAAGGGGAAAGACTCAAAGGGGAGGGAAGGGATTATAAAGGATAAGTATCCGATACAAAGAGGGTACATAAGTTTAAAGGGAAAGAGGGTTGGGAGCAAGAATAAGTAAAGCACAATCTGGGTTGGATGGCAGGAAATACAGATTTAGTTCAACGTAAATGTGAATGGATGAACTCCCCATAAAGAGGGAGCAGATTGAACGTCGTCAGAACCCTACTTTTTACAAGAAACACATTTAAACAAGGGGATACATATGATAAAGGTAAAAGGCTGGACAAAATCCATTATCTTCGGTGAAGTCAAAAAAAGAGGTACATCCTTATCTCAGATCAAGCAAAGTAAAATGATCCAATTAAGAGATAAGGAAAACACTCCTGCTAAAGACATAAACAACAAGCAATATCAATATTAATACCAATTGCACCATCCCAGAGAGTTAAAGAGCAAGAAATAGACAACAAAACTGTAAGTAGGAGATCTCAACCTTGCACTCTCAGAATTAGACAATCAAACCACAAAACAAATAGAAAAATTAAAAGTAAATAGAATATTAAAAATTAGGTATTTGATCTTGGAGAAAATTGAATGAGAATAGAAGAAATATATTTCTTCTCAAGTTCATGGAACCTATTCAAAAAATTGACCATATTTAGGACATAAAGCCCAAAATTAAATAGACAAAATATAAATCTTTCTTTCAGATCATGATGCAATAAAAACTACATTCAACAAAAAGTTAGGAAATAATTAAAAGTAATTGGAAACTAAACAATCTCATCTTAAAGAATGATTGGGTGAAGCAAAATTAAATACAATTAATAATTTCCTCAAGATAATGACAATGATGAACATCATACCAAAATTTGTGGATGCAACCAAAGCAGTAATAAGAAATTTATATCTAGACACTTGAATAAAACAAGAAAAGAAAAGATTAATGAATTGGGCCAACTAAAAACTAAAAAAGACCAAATTAAAACCCCCAATCAAAACTAAATTGGAAATTCTAAAATTAAAAGGAGAATTAAAATATGAAAGTAAAAACTATTGAACTAATTAATAAAACTAAAGTTGGTTCTATGAAAAAATAAAATAGATAAACTTTATAAATCTATTAGGAAAAAGGAGGAGGAAAATGAAATAGTAGTCCTTAAAATGAAAAGAAACTTTCCCTGAAAGGAAATTAGAAAAATAAGGAGTTATTTTGCTCCTTTATGCCAATAAATTTGAAACCTAAGTAAATGGATGACTACCTCCAAAATACAGACTTCCAGACTAACAGAGGAAAAGTAAATTTTGAAATAGTCCCATTTCAGAAAAAAGAAATAGAACAGGCAATTAAACAACTCCCTAAGAAAAAATCCCAGGACCAGATGGATTTACATTGAATTTACCAAACATTTAAGAACAATTGGCAATGTATATAAATTATTTGATAAAAATAGGGAATGAAAGTCCTACAATTCCTTCTATGACACAGACATATACTATACCTAAACCAAGGTAGGCTGAAAACAAGAAAGAAAATTATAGAAATCCTATGAATTGATCTAAAATCTTTAAATAAGATACAGCAAAAACTTGAAAAATCATCTCCAAATAATACACTATGATCAAGTGATTATACCAGGAATGCAGGGCTGATTCAATATTAGAAAACTATCAATATAATTGGCCATTCGTACCAAATAACAAACCATGATCATCTCAATAGATGAAAAAGCATTTGATAAAATCCCATCCATTCCTATAAAACACTTGAGTATAGAATAAATGGACTTTCTAAAATAATCAGCAGCACATTTACCATCGTAGCATCATATAATGAGACAAACTGCAACCATTCCCAATAAGATCTGAGTAAACCCAAGGTGCCCACTATCACCATTACTATTTAATATTGTATTAGAAACGCTACTTAGAATAAGAGCAGAAAAGATTAAAGGAATAGAATTAGGCAATAGGAAAAATTATACTCTTTGCCGATGATGATGGTATACTTAGAACCCGAGATTCTCAAAAGTTTAGAAATAATCAAACTTTAGCAATTGCTGTTATAAAATAAACCCCATGTCATCACATTCTTATATCACTAACAAACCAACGTCAGAGTTACAAAATTCCATTAAGTAACACTGATAATATAAAATATTTAGGAATCTATCGCCAAGGAAAATCAGAAACTTTATGACAAATACAGACCACTTTCAACAAATTAAGTCCTGATCAACCAATTGAAAATATTAAATGCTCTTGGATAAACGACAAAATAATAAAGATGACAATATACCTAAACTAATCTATTTATTTAGCTATACCAATCAGACTCCCAAAACTATTTTTAATGACCTAGAAAAATAACAACAAAGTTCATATGGAAAAACAAAGAAATTTCAAATTAAAAAAAATCAAATGATGGTACAGCTGTACCAGATCTAAACATACTATAGACAGCAGTTACCAAAACTATTTGATTGGCTAAGGAATAATAGTTGATCAGTGGAATAGATTAGGTTCAAGGATAAACAGTCACAAATAGCCAACCTAGCCTTTGACAAACCCAAGATCCCAGCTTTTGGGATAAGAACACGTTAAAATTGCTGGGAAAATGAAACCAATATGGCAGAAACTAGTTGATCCATACTTAACCTACACCAGATAAGGTCAAAATGGGTTCATGACCTAGCATAAAGATGAAATTATTAATAAATTAAGAGGAACATAGGATAGTTTACCTCAGACCTGGAAGGAAGGTCTTTATGACCAAGCAGAACTAGATCATTCTATCACAAAATAGAAAATTTCATTATACCAAACTGAAAAGTTTTTGTACAAACAAAACTAATCAGACAAGATTAAAGGAAGCAATAAACTGGGAAAATATTTTACAGTAAAGGTTCTGATAAAGCCTCATTTCCAAATATAAATTAACCTAATTTATAAAATCAAGCCATTTCCAATTGAAAAAGGTCAAGGATATGAACAGACAATTCTCAGATGAAGAAATGAAACATTTCTAGTCATATGAAAAGATGCTCAGTCATTATTAATCAGAAATGCAAATTAAGACAACTCTAAGATACCACTACACACCTGTCAGATTGCTAAATGACAGGAAAAATAATGTTGATTGTTGAGGAATGGAAAACTGGGACATTGATTCATTTGGTGGAGTTGTGAACATCCCACCTTTTGGAGAGTAGTTTGGAACTATACTCAAAAGTTATCAACTTGCATACCTTATCCCATGTTACCTGGGATTATATCCCAAAAGATTATAAAGAAGGAAAGGACCTGTACACGAATGTTTTGGCAGCCCTTTTTATGGCTTAAAACTAAAACTGAATGATGTCCATCAGTTGAGAAGCCTGAATAATTGTGGTATATGAAAATTATGGATATTACTGTTCTGTAAATGACCAACAGGATGATTTCAGAAAGGCCTGAGAGACTTACACGACGATTAAGTGAAATGACAGGACCAGAACCAATATATACTTCAACAACATACTAGATGATGACCAATCCCTGATGGATCAGCTCCCTCAACAACGGATCAACCAAATCATTTAATGGAGCAGTAATGAATCTAGCTAACCCAGAAAAGAACTCCTGGGAGATGACTAAAACCATTACTTGAATTCCCAGTCCCTATATTTACACACCATCTTTGATTTCCTTCACACTAATTGTACAATAATTCAGGTCTGATTCTTTTGTACAGCAAAATAACAGTTTAGTCATGTACTTATTGTGTATCTAAGTTATTTTAATATTTTAACATCACTGGTCATCCTGCCATTTAGGGAGGGTGGGGGTAAGAGGTGAAAATTGGAACAAGAGGTTTGGCAATTGTTAATGCTGAAAGTTACCCATGTATATCCTAAATTAAAGGCATTAAATAAAAAAAAAAAATACTGCTTTGGCTGCATCCCACAAATTTTGGTATGATGTCTCATTGTTGCTATTATCTTGGGTGAAATTATTAATTGTGTCTATAATTTGCTGTTTCACCCAATCATTCTTTAAAATGAGATTATTTAGTTTCCAATTACTTTTTGGTCTATATACCCCTTTATTGCATCGTGCTCTGAAAAGAAAGTATTTACTATTTCTGCCTTCCTGCATTTAATTTTGAGGTCTTTATGTCCTAATATATGGTCAATTTTTGTATAGGTTCCATGAACTGCTGAGAAAAAAGTATACTCCTTTCTGTCACCATGGTTTTCTCCAAAGATCTATCATACCTAATTTTTCTAATATTCTATTTACCTCTTTAATTTCTTTCTTATTTATTTTGTGTTTAATTTATCTAATTCTGAAAGTGCAAGGTTGAGACCTCCCGCTATTATAGTTTTGCTGTCTATTTCTTCTTGCAACTCTCTTGACTTCTCCTTTAGGAAGTTAAATGCTATACCCCTTGGTGCATATATGTTTAGTATTGATATTACTTCACTATCTATGCTACCTTTAGCAAGATATAGTTTCCTTTCTTATCTCTTTTAAGTAGATCAATTTTTCCTTTTGCTTGATCTGAGATCAGGATGGCTACCCTTGCTTTTTTGACTTCACCTGAAGCAGAATAGAGTCTGCTCCAGCCTTTTACCTTTACTCTGTATGTATCTCCCTACTTTATATGTATTTCTTGTAAACAAAATATTGTAGGGGTCTGACTTTTTCCAGTCTGCTATTTGCCTCCGCTTTATGGGACAGTTCATCCCATTTCCATTTACAGTTAGAATTAGTAGTTATATATTTCTTGCCATCTTATTATCCCCAGATTATGCTTTTGTTTTTCTTGTCCCCCTTACCCCCTTTCCCCATATTAAACTGAGGGCACCACTTGCTTTATGCAGCTCTCCCTCTTTAGAATCCCTCCCATCCCCTTTGAATCTCTTCCCCTTTCTTGTACCTTTCCCTTATTACTCTTTTCCTTTTCTCTTTTCCTTTTCTACTTTTTAATGAGGTGAGAGAAGTTTCTCTGTAAACCAAACATTTCAATTATTTTCTCTTTGAGCCAACTCTGATGAGAGTAATATTCACACTATGTTCCTCCTCCTCTCTAAATTCCCTCAGATATGATAGATTTCCTTTGCCTTTTCATGGGATAAAATTTTCCTCTTTTTATCTCCCCTTTTCCCTTTTTCTGATACTATCCCCTTTACATTTCTACTTCCCTTTTTATGTTATATCAGTAAAATCAAATTATACATGTGATCTTTTATGTATATCAACAACAGAAATACATTTCTCAAAAGTTCTTTTTACCTTTTTCTGCTTCTCTTGAGTCCTATGGTTGGAGACCAAAATTTTCATTTAGTTCTGATTTTTTCCTTAGAAACCAATGGAATTCATCTGTTTCATTAAATGTCCATCTTCTGCCCTGGAAGAAAATGCTCAGCTTACCTGGGTAATTTATTCTTGGCTGCATTCCAAGTTCTTTTGCCTTTCAGAATATCAGATTCCAGGCACTTCGATCTTTTAATGTGGAAGCCAGCTAGATCTTGGGTGATCCTTATTGTGGCTCAAACAATTTGAATTTTTTTTTGGCTGCTTGTAATATTTTTTCCTTAGTCTGATAGTTCTAAAATTTAGCCACGATATTCCTTGGAGTTTTTATTTTAGGGTCTTTTTCAGAAGGTATTCAATGAATTCTTTCAATGCCTATTTTGCCTTCTGATTCTATTACATCTGGGCAGTTCTCTTTGATGATTTCCTGTAAAATAGTATTTAGGCTCTTTTTTCATCATAATTTTCACGAAGTCCAATAATCTTCAGATTATCTCTCCTAGATCTATTTTACAGGTCTACTGTTTTTCCAAGTAGATATTTAACTTTTTTTTTCTAATTTTTTTTTTTTTTGGTTTTGTTTGACCGATTCTTGTAGTTCATATCTATTTGTTCAGTTCTGATTTTTAATGAGTTATTTTCTTCATTAGCTTTTTTACTTCTTTTTGTATATGTCCAATTGAGTTTTTAAATGAGTTGTTTTGCTCTATGGAATTTTTTTTCCATTTCACTATTTTTTTTACTGAGTTATTTTTTTTTTTCCAATTGACAAATCCTACTTTCTTGGGAGTTCTTTATCTTTTCCAATTCACAAATCCTACTTTCCTGGGAGTTCTTTACCTTTTGCAATTCACATTTCAGGATGTTGTTACTCTCTTGCATTGCTTCTCTTTCCTTTCCCCATTTTTCTTCTAGCTCTCTTTTAAGATTTTTTAATAGTCTCTTTCTGGGAGAGCCTTGTGTGATGGGGATCAGGTTACATCCCCCTTTGTGGGTTTTGTCTGGAGAATGCTATTAATTTCCCCCGGGTTGAAAACCTGCTCTCTTTCTGTATAGAAGATATTGATTGTCCTTTTGGCTTTTTTACTCATTTTTTAAAAAGCCTTTAGGGTTTGTCTTCAGGGCAAGGAAGTTACCAGCTTCCTCTGCAGAGCAGGGATAGGTATATGGACAGTTGTTGTCCTGCAAGCAGGCTGCAAAGAGCAGCCAAGCTGTGGAAATGCTCTGGGAAAAGCTCCACACCGGAAATGACTCAGGCCTGGGTAGCACAGACAGAGCTGGGGAAGTGCCCTGTGAAGAGCCCTGCTGTGCAGATAAGCGACAGCCCTGGGGCTAAAAGCTGAGTAGTGAAAGTGTCACTTCCCCAAGCAAAAACCTGCTGTTAGTATTACCAGTTTGCCCTGCCCCGCACAGCACCGGAAGTGTCTCTGCCCAAGGGAGCACAGTTGCTCTTCGGAAGTTCTATTGCCCCAGGCCAAGCCCCCCACTGTGCAAATTAGAGGCCACCCCAGGCTGTGCCCCCCCTGCTGTGCAGATTTGTGACTGCCTCAGCAAAAGCCCTGCTATACAACTGCTGTGCTGAGTCACTCACTTCTGGTTTTGGGTGGGTATAGCCAGATCCTGTTAGGTTGTGGCATTTTTTAGAGTACCTGCTACCTTTGGCTTTAATTTCTCTGCTGTGCAACCAAAGCACAACAGCCAACCTGTGATAGAGGCCACACTGTAGATTTTCCAGCCATGGAGACCACCCCCACCCTCAGTCTGCTCCATTTGCTAGCCTCTTCTATTTCCCTGCCTGTGCTGGTCTGCTCCCACAGCTCAGGACAAACCTTTTCTGGCAGTCTTCTAGATTATCTTTGGCTGGTAAGTTCTTGTACTTCCAATCTTCGTGAATTTTACCAGTCAAGCGCTATTTTTGAGGCTGATTTTAATAATTAGTGATGAGGGTATGAGAGGACTTAGAAAGTCATGTGCCTTCTCCCCCATCTTGGCTCTGCCCCTTCTATGAAGACTTAAGGCCATTGAGATCATAAGCTTCAGGGTTCCTTCCTCTGCATGGGGCTTGCCATAAAGACTCTCCTAGCCATCACATATCCTTTGTATAATAGAGCCTGAAGCTTATGTGAGCTTATGCCAAAGGGGTTCTATGGCCATCTACTATTTTAATTAAGTCCATCAGAGATCCCAGATCTCAAGATATCAATGGCTGGGGGACTCATTAGTTGGGTACTGAGAGCTTATATCATCTGTAGGTTATCTCCAGGGCATACACCATCCTTTGTCACGTTAGCAAGATGATCATCATCCCTCCTTTTCTCATCATATGGTCATAGATTTAATGTTGGGAGGGGCCTAGAAAGTCATCTAGTCCAACTTGTCTCTTTTTAAATGAGGTGAATGAGATATTCCATGATTTATCCAGCATTAGAAAGGTAGTGATTGGCAGAGCTGAGATTTGAACTCGAATGCTCCTTACCTCAAATCCAGTGTTCTTTTCTCCTTACTATGCTACTACTCTCTTTCAACTCCTCCCTAGGGCAGTAGTATCCTGTATCTTTGGCAAGGCCAAGTCTTCTATTTGTACCATTGATCTCCTTTCTGTCTGTCTTTGGAAATTTGCCCATAAATCATTCACTCTGGTTCTCACCTTCACTTTCTTCTTATCCCTTGGACACTTTTTTCCCTCACCAACTTAGACCATCTTCTATCCTTAAAAAAAAAAAAAAAACAACTCCTTTACTTGACCCTACTTTCCTGTTAGGCTATTGTCCTATAAGCCTTTTCTCTTTGAATTTTGAACTCCAGAAACAATAGTATATATACTTAGCACCTTGTTTTCCTCATCTCTTATTCAACCTCTTTCAGTCTGACTTAGAACCTTTTAACTACTAATTCCAGTGAACTTTTCTCTGTCTTAATTTTACTTGACTACTCTGAAGCTATTGACCATTTTGATCACTACCTGTTTCCATGTCATTTCTCTTGATTTTGCTTCTATGACATTTCTCCACCATTATTTTCCTCCTGTTTGTCATTCCCCTTAGCCGAGTCCATCTCTCACCCTGTAAGCAGCCCCCAAGATTCTACACTTGGCCCACTTATCTCTGTCCTCTATGGGGGTTTCATCATCCATTCACTGGAGTTCACTTATCACCTCTCTGACCTTTGTGTTATTTGAGTAAATGTCTTTTCTTAAAAGCCAGTTGAGCCTATTAGCTGATTGTCAAGGGGAATCACACTAATTGGGGCTTAAGAATTCCAGTAAAAGAAGGATAGCAACATGCCAATATGTGTTGGGAGAATAAGCCCTGGAGATCAACACGTATGTTATCTCATTTGATTCTCACAAGTATTTCATGAGGCACATGCTATTACAAAGCTAAGATACATTAAGTGACTTGCTCAGTCACACAGCTAGTATCTGAAGGAGGATTTGAACTGATGCCTTTCTGACTCCAATTCTGCCTCTTTGTAAATCATGCTGTTTGCTATGAGCAAATAGAGAAAACTTTAAAGCAAATACAGCTTAGAGTATAAAACATGAAATTTTATGACACGGGTGGATGTTGGATTGTAGAACATAGAACAGATGTACTAAGGACATTACAACATAGTATAGAAAACGTTAAACCTTTGACAGGTCTTGGATATTTATATCTAACATTGGTGGTTAGAAATGGAAAGGATCTCAGAACATGTAAAATAGTTTGGTAAAATAGTTGGGAAGGATTACAGAATATTAATGAGAACTCAAATGCAATTTATAAACAAAAACCAAGCAGAATTTAGAATATGGGGCACAAAAGGTTAAAAGTTCACATGATCTTGGATATAGAATATAAAATGTTAAAAATCCAACAGATATTAAAACATAGAACATAAACTTTGGAAATTGAGAGCCATCTAATAACTTCAAACAGAGTATCAGCAATCCAATGTAAGAAAATGTATGTAAGAAAACAAGATCTGAACTGAATGGAACTTTGGAGCATTTGGATGTTGAATGTGATTGATGGCTATGATATCAAATTTGAAAGTCTTAACTGTCTCAGTGCCATTTTCCAGTCTCTGCTTTGCAGTCTACATTCCTTTCTACTTCATGCTTTGGGAAGGGTAATTACATTAACACAAACCTTCCTAGAAAAGATGCTGCTTAATTGTGTAGTAATACCATTAATTACTAATACCCTTTTACTTTTCTGACCAACACACTCAACTCTGTCCACGTGACCACATTTGGATTACACAGCTAGTAAGTGCTGAAGGCCAGAGAGCATTCAGGAAGACTCATCTTCCTAACTCTATACCCAGAACTCTGTCCACTTCACCACCTAGCTGCTACCATCCTACCTAAATGATGGGATTGTTGTTGTTCAGTCATTTCTGATTCTTCATGACCCAATTTGGGATCTTAACAAAGTTACTGGACTGATTTGCCATTTCCTTCTCCAACTCATTTTACAGATGAGAAACTGGAACAAACAGGGGGAAGTGACTTGTTCAGAGTCACATAGCTACTAATTCTGAGAATGAACTTGAACTCAGGAAAATGAGGCTTCTTGATTCTAAGCTCAGTGCTCTATCCACTGGGCCATCTAGATTCCCATTGTTTGTGTTGCGTTTCTCTATAAAAATATAAATTCCTTGAGAAGTAGTACTGCCTTGCTTTTTGCATTTGTATTCCCAGCCTTGCAACTGATAAATGCCAAATATTTTTTTCATTTATTCATTGGTACAAATAGCATTAATATTTTAGCTACCATGTCTCACTGCTGACCCATATTAAGCCTGAAGTCCACTAACTCTCATATCTTTTTTTTTCAGAACAACTGCTGTCTAACCAGGTTTCCCCCATCTTGTTCTTGTAATTCTCATGTATTTATTTCCAATTTTAAACATTCACTTTTCATTTATTCCTATTGTACTGAATGTTATTATGTTCAGTCCTATATTCCAGCAGCCTGTCAAGATCTTTCTGTATCCTAACTACATAGACATGTTGTTTCTCTCTTTTGGAAATCTATCATGGTTTGCCTTCATTAGAAGTCATCTGGTGTGTTGTGTCTTGCTCTGGGCACCACAGTTTAAGAAGGACATTGTGAAGTTGAAGAATATTCATAGTGGGCAACCAGGGTGGTGAGGAGCCTTGAATCTATGTCCTGAGAGGATTGCTTGAATGGACTGGAGGTTTTTTAGCCTGGAAAAGGAAAAACAAGAGTATGAAACATTAAGGTGTAACTTCAAGTATTTGACAGCTGTCATATGAAACAGGTATTAGACTTGTACTGTTTAGCCCACAAAGGCAGAATTGGGAATGATGGGTAGACATTACAAAGAGATCATTTGAAGCTTGACATCAGGAAAATTTTCCTAGAGTGGAGAAAGGATTGCTTTGAAAGGTTTTGTTTTTTCCCCTTGCTAGCTGTCTCTAAGCAGAGTCTGCATGACCACTTGGACTTGTTCATAGTATGACTGTTTTATTGTGAAGAGGGACATATGGGGTGTTGGTGACATTTTCATTATTGCAAAAACCTTGAACTAAGCCTGTAGCAATAGAGTCGGACAGTTTGAAGCAGTGTTCACTCTAAAGGGGAAGAGATCTTAGGAGTGGGACTTATTCTGATGCAGAAAACTGGGGGTTGGGAGAGGGGACACAAGAACATACTTATGTTGATCCATGGTCAAGGAAACTAAGTTAAGAACAATGTCTGTAAACTTCTACAGCCTGAGATATTACTTAGTTTGAGAAGGGGATGGTGTAAGAGAGAAGAATCCCCACCCAGAGCCTTGAGCTTCAAACCCAGAATTGTGGTATACCTTAAACAGACTCTAGTAGAATCAATATCCCTACAATTCTGCCCACTCTTGGTCCATTAGCTTGAGACTTGAGCACAGTTAGAGGACTTGGTTGGAGAAACTCACAACATACATTTCTATAGCACCAAAGGGCTTGCATCCTGTTTGGTAGGTAGAACACAGTCACTTGATAGCAGAAACCAACTTTATCAGAACACAGTACACATCTGTGGTAGGAGTCAAGCCCGGGCCTCTAGATTGAAAGGTCCATACTCTAATTGTTGTAGGTTTGTTCCCTCTCTGCAGAAGCAAATTGGGCTCAATGCAAATGCACAAAAAGCTGAACTACTGAAAATACATATGTAACAGTATAATACCACCCAAGGCTGGTGTGCTGTTTTGGAAGGTTTAGGGGAAAGGAAGTGAACCCAGGTCTTTCCCTTCAGGCAATCTGGCTTTTATAGACACCAGTAGAGAGGGGAGATGATGTCACTTGGAACCCAGGAGAACACTTCACAGATGGGCTAGCTCCAGGCCTTGGAAATTGACAAGGTTTTTGCTAAGAGCCCAAATGATTATGATTCAGGCACAGTTTCGCAAAAGTAGTTTCAAAGAAGTATAATGCCATGTACCTATGGGATTCTTTGCTTTCAGAGTGAAGAACATTTTCTTCGTCAAGTTTGACTTTGTATTGCCTATGAATCTCTGTCTTTTATTGATAACTATTTGATATCACTTTCTTTTCCCAAAGTAGCCATCTCCCTCTCTTCCTACCCAGGAAACCATCCCCTGTAGCAAAGATTTTAAAAGAAATCGTGAAAAAAAAACAGCCCAGCAAAACTAAGCCACACATCAGCAGTGTCCAACAGTAGGTGCAATATTCTGTACTCATAGTTCTCCACTTCAGTCAAGGAAATAGAGTGGTGCATTTTCTCAGCTCTTCTCTGGGGCCAAGCTTAGACATGTTTTGTTTTGCTTTTGGTTGTTTGGTTTCTCTGCTTTCTTTTTTATTGATGTACCATAATTAGACATTGCTTGATCCAAAAGACCTCTGCTTGTTTCCATTTTTGTTTTGGCTCCTACTGAAAGGGCTACTATGAATACTTTGGTGCATGTAAGACCTTTCTTTGAGTCTGTGAACTTTTTAGGTTATCTACCTATTAATGGATTTTGAGTGAAAAAATATGGACATGAGAATCATGACTTGATTAAAATGTAAATAAAAGTTAATTCAAGTCACTTTATTTGTGTAATGGCAAACTGCTTTTTAGAATAGTTGGACTAATTTATGGTTCCTTCTACAGTGTATTAATGGACATTTCTTTCCATGACCTCTGTAGTATTAGCTATTTTCATTTTTCAAAGAAATAGTTTGTATCTTTTGTTTTTACATCCAGAAAAACTTCTCCAACAGTCATCCTCCTTCTCTGCCCAGAGAACTATCCCACATAACAAAAATATTTTTAAAGAAAAAAAGGAATAAGAGAAAAATTTAATCAGTAAAGCCAATCAATATTTCTGAAAAGTCTGAAAATATGTGCAATGTTCCATATCTGTGGATCTTTCCGCTTTGCAAAGGAGGGCGTCATGGTTTCTTTATGGCCATGCTTTTTCTTGAGAATGTTGCAGCATTCGCTTTTGATTTTGTAGTCTTTCTTTCCAGTTACATTGTTATATCGATTGTGAATGTTATTTTCTTGGCTCTCTTCCTTTATTTTCCATCAATTCACTTATCTTCCCTAAGCTTCTCTGTATTCATCATATTCACATTGTCTTATAACACAGTAGTGTAAGATTGTACACATATAAAATGATTTGTTTACTCATCGCCAAACAGTGATTGTCATTTTGTTTCCAGTTTTCTGTAATCATAAAAGCATTCTTGTAAATATTGAGATTTATGTGGAGGGGGGAAGATAGGGGAAAGGAGAGAGAGAGAGAGAAGGGAGGGAAGGAGGGGACTTTCTTTATAACAATGTCCTCCTTGGGATATGTCTAGTAGCAGAGTCTCTGAGCCCAGGAATATGGATCTATTTTGTTTCATCCCAAATTGCTTTTTGCAATGATTGTGCAGGCTGACAGTCCTGCCAACAATGCTTAATGCTCCTGCCTTCTCAGAACTCCTACAACTTTAACTATTTCCATTGTTTTTCATCTTTGCCAATTTCCTGGGTATAAAGTGAAATTTAGAATTGTTTTGATATGCATTTCTCTTATCTTTATGGATTTGGAACATTCTTTCATATGACAGTAAATAGTTTGAAGTTCTTTTGAAAATTGTTCATATCCTTTGGCTCTTCAATTTATTGAAGAATGACTTGTGTGTGTGTAAATGTGACTATGTATATACATATATATGTATATATGTGTATATGTGTAGATATATACACATACATGTGTTATCTCTTAGATACCAAATCCTTAAGGAAAAAATTTGATCCAGAGATTTTCCCCCATTTAACTGATTCCTTTAAATGCATTAATTTTGTGTGTATGGAAGCTCTTCAAGTTCACATGATGAAGATAATTTACTTTATGTCAGGATTGTTTCACCCCTTCTTTGGTTAAGAATATATCCCCAGCCCCTAGTTGTGAAAGGTATTTGATCTCCCTCATGATAGGAGGGCTGGGGGGCAGAGTAAGTAAATCTTCTTAAAGCTTCTACTTCCTGAAGACTCAAATTTTCTAGCCATTTCTTCATTTCCCATTAGCTGCTCTATTTGTTTTCAATTCGATGGACCTGTGTCAAATATCCTCTGGTGGTGACCCTTCTTTTCAGCTTCCTTTTGCGTTTTGTCTTTTGCTGTTATACTCTTAAGTTCCTTGAGGGCAAGGACTATCTTCCATTTTTCATTTGTATCTGCACTGTTTAATTCAGTGGCTAGCACATAGTCAGTGCTTACTAAATGTTTATTTACATTGACAATTGACTAAAACTATAAAAACTCTTCCAATTTTTTTATGGTATGAGCTTTCATCAAGTAACCATATAGAATATACTTTGGAATGTGGTGTAAGGTGTTGGTACAAGCCTAAATTCTGTCATACTACTTTCCAGTTTTCTCTACAGTTTTTCTCAAATAAAGGAATTATCACAGAAGTAATTTTCCCAATTTACTGAATACCGAGTTATTGAGTTACATTGTTTCTTGTTGCATTTGCATTTTCAATTAAGATGTTGACTGACAAGATACATAGCAAACTAATACAAATAAATGTATAAGACTAAGAGCCACCGAGCAACCGAAAAGGACCTGTGCTAAGTTCAAAAGCTACAAAAGCAAAAGTGAAACAATTAAGGAGCTTGTGTTTTAATATAAATAACATGCATAAATATAAATATATAAAGGCATATATTTGACAAATACAAGGTTGTTTTTGAAAGGGAGAGTACTAGCTCCTTGGGAGATCTGGAAAGCTTCATATGGAAGATGGTACTAAAGCTGAACCTCAAAGAAAATCAGAGATTTTAAAAGACAGAGGTAAAGAGGGAACATATTCCAGGTCAGGAGGACAGCCAATACAAAGTTTTATCTATCACGTGTTCAGAATAAAAAGGAGAACAGCATGGCTTTACTATAGATGGAAATACTATTTAACAGGATAAGAAATGCATAAAGAACCAGGTTATGAAAAAGAAGCACTCATTTCTCTTCAGTGAGTGAGGAATAAAGAATAGAGTGAAATTCAGACCTGCTCTTGGAGAAAATAACTTTGGGAGCATTGAGGATGAATCAGTAGAATATGACAAGACACAAAGAAAGCACTGAGGCCAAAAAGAGAGACTATTGTAATGATTTAGGGAAAGAGGTGATAAGGGCCTGAATCAGGATAGAGACTTTGAATTATGAGAGAACTTGTACAAGCGATGTGGAGGAAGAAAGCAGTAAAATTTAAAATTTGATTTAATATATGAAACGAATGACAATGAGGAGATTGGGATAAAACTAACATTCTGAAGCTAGGCGACCAAAAAGAATGGTGTCCTAGACAATGATAAAGAAATCCAGCATTCATTACTAATTGCCTTTGGCTGCTATTGTGCTATACCAGCAGGGCTGAGTGGTTTGGGTAGATATCCTCTGTGACTCTGCTGCTCCAAAACTTGCAAATTGCAGTGACTAAGCTATAACTTTATACCATCATCAGTGCCACACATATCTTGCTCCCAACATTTTATTTTATTTTTATTACCAGCACATATCTATCATGTCAAAGCACAAAAAGGAAAAAAATATGCTTTTTTGAGCTCAAGACAAAGTTTGAAATTTTTTCTCAGTGAAAAGAATCACTCTTAACCATTATAATTTTTAAAAAATGAATGACTTTGGAAATTAGCTTTTGCTTGATATTTATTAATGAATTAATCCCCAAATTAAAAGACAAAACAGCACTAATATGTGAAAAACTTGAGTGGCTTACCTGTGCTAACAAAAATTAAAAGTAACATCACCATTCCTGCACAAATGTATTTTCAGAGCTTAAAATTCAAGCAGCATTTTTAGAGGGACCTTAAATGCAATTTCACAAGAGAATCCATATTTCAAAATCCATTTAAGTATATACTCTAAGCACTCTCACTTAATTTTCAATCGGAAGTGATTATAACCTGCAAAGTAAAGACATGCTGAAAGGCAACTATGAAGAGAAGAATCCAATAAAATTCTATGAATGTCTTCTGAGTGACAAATATATACAAAACCATATGCTCATGGGTTGATTTGGCAGTGTTTGGCAAGAGACGTCTTCAAAGATGAAGTATATAAAATCTCATTAGAGATCAACGTTAATAGATGAACATTTGCAATTTGATTTTGCATAGGGAAAACTAACTTGAAATGCCAGTCAAGTGAAATGATTTCTCCCCTTAGGACAACTCCATTCATGTTAAAAGACCCACTTTTTAAAAAGGATGTTGTTGTTGTTGTTACTATTATTATTATATTCTGAATTCTGCCAATAAAAGTTTTGTATTTCTTTTTTCTTTCTTGATATCTAAATACCTACAGAATATTCTTGATTTTGCCTCTTTGCCCATAAAATCTAAACAATTTACTACCTGGCCCTTTACAGAAAGTTTACCGCTCCCTGCATTGTACCAGGGCAGCTAGGTGGCCCATGACAGAACTTCTTAAAATTTTTCTACTCATGACCCTTTTGCCTGAGAAATGTTTACATATGTATGTAAAATACATATACAAATCAAACATTTACTGATAACAAATCATAATTTCATGACCCTCACATTTAATTATGAGACCCACAGGGGACCATGAACCAGAGTTTAAGAAGTCGAGGAATAGAACACTAGGCCTGGAGTCAAGAAGACTAAATTCACATGTGTCTTCTGATATTTACTAGCTGTGTAGTTCTAGGGAAGTCGCTTAGCAATGATTGCCTCAGACTAGATTTTGCCTTTGGAGCACATTTTTCCTAAAATCTTGTGCAGCTTAGAGATTCTTTGCTTTTAAGGCAAATTACCATGGAGAAAAATTAAACAATATTCTTCCTCTCATCATCCCTCATTATTTTAAAGTTTATTCAAATCATGTTGGAATTTATATCGGGAGGATTCCCATATTTCAAATAAAACTCTTGAGGTCATAGCATATTTGTTCTAAATGAAAAGCAATTCTCTTTCAACTAACTTATTAGAAACATTCTCTGAAAAGAAGCTATTGGTATATTAAAGGCTCTACAAATAGATAAGAGCAATTATACATCCATTTAAAAATTAGCCAATTATGGGTAAATTATGTCATTTAGTTAGTAGTTTTACAAAATGTAAATCTTTCCCACAAGTAGCTTTGCCCCAAATTGTAAGTTTGCTTCTGACCATCTGGTTCTAACAAAAGTGACAAGATTTCAGTTTTTCCCAATAGCTGCTGAAATTGTAAAAAATGGGAATGAGGTTTGAAAAAAGGGGGAATGTGCTACAGAGAACATGGCTATTTTGGAAATAAATGATACATTCATTGGGATAAATTATAAGGTTTCAGGCATGGCTAGAAAAGCCAAGGGCATAAATTTACTTCATTTCTTCAAAGAGGATACTTTTATGTTTGCACTATTCAATTTGAGAGCATCTACTTTGTAGGCTGTTTGAAAACTATTGCACAAAATATGAAAAGGACCATGATGTTTTTTTTAGCATAAGAAACTCCAACGTATGGAAACTTGCTATTTATCAGTTGTATCTGATTCTTGATGACCCCGTTTGGTATTGTCTTGACAAAGAAAGTGGAATGATTTGCCATTTCCTTCTCCAGCTCATTTCACAGATTAGGAAACTAAGGCAAACAGTTGAAGTGTCTTGACCAAGGTCACATAGCTAGTAACTGAGGCCAGATTTCAATTTGGGAAGATGAATCTTTGTGATTTCAAGCCCAGTGCTCTATCCTCTGGTCACCTAGGTGCCGCCAGTATGGGGAAGGAACATCACCTATCCAGAAGAAAACACAGCTGTAATGTAATTAGTCCAGAAGTCCCAGGAAGCACCCTGAGGTAATAAAGGATAAGTGCCCATTGAATTTAAGCATTTGTTAAGCAATCTTATAGGGTTACAAAGATAAAAAAGAAACCTGTCTCTGCCCTAGAGGAGCTTATATTTTACTGGTATCAAGGATGTACAACATATACTGAGTAACATATACTTTCCTAACTTGGGAGTTAGGAAAAATCCTCACCTTTTGAGACAGCTCTTGAGCTGATTTGAATGGCAATGGTGATTCCAAAAATAGAGGGAAGCTGGTGACAGACAACCTTAAAGATGGAGTTTTTGATACAGGTCATCCTGATGCCAATCCTAGTCCTCATCCTTAATGAATTGAACTGAGCTGCTGCTTTGTTTTTTCAGAAATAAAGAATAGTTATAATTTAGTCTATTTGGTACCTAAGACTCTCTGGCGTCTCAGTTACTATTGTGTGAACCCTGTCTGCTCACTAGCATTCTTTTGCACTTTGAAACACGCATGTTCCTGCATTCAGCACATGATGAGACAAATAGGTTGTACAGTTCACAAAGAGCTGGACTTGGAGTCAGGAAAAACTGAGTTTGAATCCTATCTCAGACATTTAGTAGCTCTGTGGGCAAGTCTTTTAACTTTTTTAGCCTCAGTTTCCTCATCTTAAACTGGGGGTAATAATAATACTAGGTAGAGTACTAGTAGTAGCTAGGTAGCACAGTGGAAAGAGCGTTGATCCTGGTATCAGAAAAGCCTAAGGTCACATCCTCAGACAGTTACTAACCATGTGATCCTGAACAAGTTACTTCACCCTGTTTGCCTCAGTTTGCTCATCTGTAAAACAAGCTGAAGAAGGAAATGGCCAACCACCTCCAAATTGGATCATGAAGAGTCAGATGTGACTGAATGAAAAAAAAAAAAAAGAGTACTACCTTCATCCCAAGGTTGTTTTAAGGATCTATTAAGATCGCATATCAGTATTTTGTAAATTTCAAAATACTAAATTATTTATTATAGCTATTATAGTAATAGAGATGATGAAAGCCAAAGAGATTTTAATAATTTCATTTGAAAATAGCATATTTGAATTTCAGCCTTTTTGCTTATACTGGGTCTTTTTATTCTCTTGTATTTGTATTTATTTTGTTAACTATTTTCCAATTGCATTTTAATCTAGTTTTGTCACTGGGAGAGTTACTAAGCCAGCATTGTCAGTGGTCATTCTTTTTTGTTATTATATACAGAATTATATATCAGAATTTGGTTTTCTCTAAACTTTTTCTCCCATGTTTAAAAAAAAAGAAGTAGATGGAGGGTGGTCATGAGGCTCCTGGCTGGAACTAGCCCAGGAGGAGAGGTGGCTTGATACCCTTGATTGGCCTTTCTTTTCTTTTTGTTTTAAGAGTTTAACAGTATTTTATTTTTCCAAATACATGCAAAGATTATCTTCAACATTCACCTTTGCAAAACCTTGTGTTCCAAATTTTTCTCCTTCACTCTTTCTATCCCCCTTCCCGAGACAACAAGCAATCTGACATAGGTTAAACGTGCAATCTTTCTAAATATATTTCCATTTTGGTCATGCTGTACCAAAAAATCAAATCAAAAAGGGGAAAAAACACAAGAAAGGTAAAAAAGCAAACAAGAAGACACATGGCAACAACAACAAAAAAGGTGAAAATATTATGTTTGATCCACACTCAGTTGCCACAGTTCTCTCTGGATGTGGATGGCATGTTCCATCCCAAGTCTATTGGAACTGGCCTGAATCGCCTTGTTATTGAGAAGAACCACGTTCATCAGAACTGATCATCTCATTACCTTGTTGTTACTGTGTACAGCGTTCTTTTGGTTCTGTATGGTTCACTCATATGCTGGGTTTTTAGAGAGAAGCTTTGGAATCAATTGCTCAGCGTGGTGTGCCACAGCAGAGAAGGGACTGTGCTCTCTGAACAATGCAGAATTGCAGTGGTTCAAAAGAAACATGAGTGCCCTAATTTAGAGACATCTCCCCTCCAAATGTTCATGTGGACTCTTTGTGCCCAACCTCAGGTTTCTGAGCTTGTTCTGGTCTGATCAGCCATAGTTGGTTGCACTACCTTAATTCCAGTGTGATGATGCCATTTTGGTTCTCTCTGAGAATGCAGGACAACAACCAACCAACCAAACAGCATTACAGGTTAGAGCAGAGACAACGAACTTGGAATCTCTGATTTTGAATCCCCAAACATGGCTTGCTTATATAATCAGTGGCTACCTTGTGGTAGTTAAACTTTCAGCTTGAACATTCTCATTTGTGCAGAGGAACTAATAATGCCTGGCCCCCCTAATTCAGAAGGTTTTCATAAAGCTTAACCTGTTTGGGTTGGAAGAAGGAAGAAATGAATTAATGGAAGTGGAATTATATAAATGTGAGCTATTAACCACAAAATTTCAGTTAGTAAAGTTCTCCATAGTTATGGTGCCTACAACAGTACCTGAAAAAGAATTCTTGCTACTTGTGGCCATCCATTCCTTGAAGACCTCCAAAGGCCGCGATGACTGATCTTTTCCTCTGGCATTCCATTTCTCTTTGGTCTCCTAGCACTTCTAGTTCCCTGAAACAATTTTTATTTTAAACTAGAGCTAGTGGACAAACACCAAGTTTCAAAAAGCCGAATGAGCCCAAATGGGGCCTACTGAGAAAAACCCAATACTTTCTAAAGCAGCTCCATTCCATTCTGTGAATATTCTAACCGTTTGGAAATCTTTTTTTTTTTTAAACATGAGCACTAGATGTGTCTGTCTGTAACTTTGTTCCCCTTCCTCTTTGTTCTGTCTTTGGGGGCAGAAGAGAACAAACCTAATCACTCTTCTATACAAAATCTTTCAAGTACAGTTATCACATGCCCCTTGGGCCTTCTCTTTTCCAGTCTAAACAGCCTCAGTTCCTTTAAGTGATCTTTATGTAACAGCTCTTCTGGCAGAGCTGGACTAATTCACTTGAGGAGGTATCGTTGTGCCCCAGTTCTCTTTAATTGGTTCTGCCTCGGTTTCCCTAATTGCTCTGCCTCAGTTTCCTTAACTGTTCTGCTTCAATCTCCTTAATTGCAAAAGCCCCCTCTGGTTCATTAAGATTGAGGACCATTTGCTCTAAGGTTATAAATTGTCAATGTGAGACTCAAGATAAGGGAGAGTTCAGACTTCCTGGCTCCTAACTCCTTCTGTCCTCAAGAATTTATGGCACTACCCCCCTCTAAATATTCCCAAAGATAAGACTATCTGGGATATCTCATTGACAACTTTACTTCTGTTTATTCAGACATCCTGACTCTGGCTTCCTAGTTTCCCCCACCCTGTCAGAACCAGATTGATAGTCTGTTCCCACTTTCAATGTTCTGTCTCTGCCCCTGCCTTGGTCTATACCTGTAGCTGAGCCATGTGCGTATATATGTCATTGAAAACTCACATTCACCACTGGATACTTTGAGATGAGAGTTCTGTCCAGTCAATCAAACTCTCCAATTAATAAAATATTAAAAACTCTCTAATCTCTATCTTGCCTCATTTTCTCCAGCATTATAGTATAAGTTGCTAAAAACCATGACAGTTGGGTTTCTTTCCAAGTAGAGAAAATTCATTATGGAACTAGAACAGGAGGGTAGAACTTCTGATATCAAAAAGAGTTTCAGAAAACTGTCTGAATAGAGAGAAGAGAGTTGGAGAGAGAGCACAGTGCAGCAACAACAGTGGCAGATGGAGGTCCCTTCCCAGGATTCTTAGTGCCTGGAGCTTTTTTCCTTTCCATGGCTCCCGGCTCCAACTTTGCTTATTAAAAGAATCCAGAAGAGAATTACCTAATTCAGGCTTCTCTGAGAAATCATTGGAACAGTGGTGAACAAACTACTCCATTCTCTGTTTCTGTTTTTCTGTTTGGGGGAATTGTGGCAGCAGTGAGTGCTGAGGTTAATCACTAAGGGTTGTTTTGGATTTTACCTGCTAGTTATTTACTTTTCCTAACAGTGATTTAATAAAGATAAGATCGCTTTATTGGCATCTTAAGTTTGTGCTTTGCTTATACATGTAAGAGAGGAAAGAAATCTAGGTTTGGCAATGGAAACTTTGCCTGGGGGCCACAGAGGATCTTAGGAATCATATATACAGTTTGCATTTTGAAGACTTTTGTTTTTAGCTTCACTGAGAAAGGAAGCCACACTGGATCCTTTCAATGATTTGGGACAGGAGTCATTGTGTGTGTGTGTGTGTGTGTGTGTGTGTGTGTGTGTGTTTACCCACCAGAAAGAAGGAAGAAGAATAGAGACCTCAAGGAGGTCATGCCTTGAGTGGGTAACACTTAAATGGTTTAGTCTCTTGACTGTACCATTCACCTTTCACTATTTTGGTTGCTGTTTTCTAGACTCTGTAGATATTATTAATATTACTGTTTGAACTATAAAGCACTCTAGAAATGTAGCCTGAAATTTGATATGAATTGGGCCCATATCAGATTGCATCCAAGGAAAAGTAGTTACTGATGGTAGCATGCCTACAAGGTGGTCCCCAAAGCATAGAACCCAATCTTAATCCATGTAATCTTTTTGAAGTACTTTAAGTCTCAGAGTAGCTATAGAGTAGAGAGGGATATTTGAATGATCTGACTGTTCTATGTAAGTGAAAGAAGGATGTACAGTAACAAATAATGGAATCCATAGAGAGTACTAAAATTTGATCATTCTTTCCAAAAATTCCAGAAATTCAAGAATCTATGTTATTGTAGATGAGGATGCTCCTATCAACAGAGAAGGTGAAAATCCTCTACCATTTTATTTTGCAAGTGCATACAACAGCAAAGTAATATTAATTGACATTGAGTGGTACTCTAAAGTTTTCAAACCATCCTTTGTACAAAATGTCATTTGATTCTTACAAGAATCTTCTGATGTAGGTAGTAAAGAGATTATTCCCATTTACAAGTGAGGAAACTAAGGCCCAGAAAATTCCAGCCCATAGTCACACCTCTAGGAAGTATCCTGTGTTTTTACTCTGTTGTGGGAAAGTGGTGGATATGCTGATTACTTAGAACTAGCTAGGCTCAGGACCAGTCTCTTCTCAAAACTAGTCTTGTTTTCTCCATTACTTCAAGGAAAAAAAAAAAAAAACTAGGAGTGAGGGAAGAGGAAGAGTGGTGTGCTGAATAGAAAGAGCCCACATTTAGGAATTTTTACTGTATCTTCTTATCTCCCTTTCCCCCCTCAAGGGAATTACAGATTTCTTTCCTTTGCCCAAAGCTCCCTCCCTATCCCTTGGTCTCAGGCAGATTTCTAGCCCCCTGAAGATTTTTTTTTGTTTTCTACTGGAGCTGATGGACAGATATTAATTTAGAAAGAGCAGAATGAGCCCAAATGGGGCCTATTGAGAAGATAAATGTTTCACTTCTGTACTCTATGTTCCATTATATACAGCTGCTGAAATGATTCTCAGTTCTGGTTTTGGTTTCTCAAGTTTCTCTGCTTTCCTGGGGACTTATTCCTTTTTTCTTCCCTCATACATTCCTTTTATGGGCAATGTTTACTTTGTAGCCAATAAACTAAACCAAATGGATGAGACCTTCAAACACTGGAGCAACCAAGATTAGATTTTTAAAAAATAGAACTTTGGAGTCAGTCAACAAGCATTTATGCAGTGCTTCTGATTCACCAGGCCCTGTTCTAGTTTCTGAGGACCCAAAGACAAAAGAATAACCATCCCTGGCCTCGAGGAACATATAGTCTAGTTAGGGGAAATCATATGGATATAAAATAATTATCTTATTGAGACTCCCCAAAAAGAACATGACAAGAGCTACGTGCAGAGACAGACATTGGAATATAAGAGGGAAGCTCTTATCTTTGTATATGAAACATTTATAAATAGAAAGGGTCACAGGCTTGAATAGCTCAGTTGCATCTAAAAAAAGTTGGAAAATAATGAGCTTGTCTCTTGAGCATAGACCTTTCAAACCTTTGCCTCTATCTGTTCAAATGTGTAAGACTCCCAAAGGAATCTGGAATGTACAACTTGTCGAATAACCATCAGATGAAGTCTTTTAGTGATGGAACCTTGCTTTGAAGCTGAACAGAACAGAAAAGACTTAATTTCTCCTCCCTCTTGCCTGGGAGGTAGACAAACCAAAGAGTTCTGATGCAATCTAATTGCTTGTTAGATTGCACAAACAATGACTTGGGCCAATTCTGAACTAAGGATCATTGCTTCTCCTGAAAAGGCGCGTGAGAACTCCAGCTGAAAAGAACATTGTAACATACTGCTGAGGCCAAATGACTAAAGGTGATGGAAGAGTGTAACTACTCATCAATGAGTGAGATCCAAGGAGTCTAACAGAATCTACCCATCCAGCAATAATGCTGCACAGAAGCCAAGCCACCTGCCCAACAGTCACGCTGCAGAGCACCTTTACCAGTCCAGCTCAGCTGCAGCTGATTCTGCTAGTGAAGCAGCCAAGTTACTAATAGCCTAACAACACTGACCTACACAGCTTGGATTCCATACCCCTAGGTGAACAACGGAGCAACTCATCCATCACTACTGCCAAGTTCTCCAAGAGACTTTGTGAGGACTTCCTGGAAAAAGAAAGCCTGGCAAGTCTCTATACTTACAGAGTTGTGTGTCCCTTTTGGAACGTTTATTCATTGACAAATAACTGTCATGAGAACTTTTGATGACTTATCCCAGGACGATTTTGATTTGAAATCTTACATAGATTAGTACAACATGATTACAGTAATAAAGAAATGCAGGATCTACCTCTCTCTATAATTACAGAAAGATCACCACTTAACCATTAAAAAGGAGGAAAATTATTAGTAGATTTTTTTTTTCAGAGCAAGTTACTAGAGGGAGTGCCTACACCAGTACAATCACAGATACAGACAACAACAACAACAACAACAATAATAGTAAAGATGGCTGACACAGAGGCACATCAGTTAAGCCTTGTTTCAGATTTATTTCCCTGGGTGTGGCCAGAGTGCTAGCATTTTGCTAGAATCATACTTCCTAAAAATCATACACTCCCTCTGGGGGAGTGTAATTTTGCCTCTGGAGCCCAGCCTCCAAGTATGGGTACCTACCGTACTAGCAGGTCTTCCTTATTTTCTGAATGGCTTGCCTGCACCCCCACTTCCAATCTGATGCCATACACTCCCTCAGGATTGTAATCTCTCCACCTGCTGAGACATTATGTTGATGTGAAAAAATTCTCTCTTATTCTGACCTCCCTGACCACCTTCTGAACAGCGTAATAAGTGTATAAGTAGCCAGTATGAAGGGATAATAGCAAGAAATCAGGTTATGTCAATGATACTGTCTGCCTCTCCAGTCCTCCCCATCCCCTTCCCCATCACTACCTGCCTTCCTTCACCCTTCCAGCTATCCCCTTGCCATCTTCCTTTGTAGCCTCTTTTCCCACTTATCACAACACTGTTTGCTTTCACAACCTCTGTGGTTATTAAAGTGTGAGTGCAGCCTCATTTCTTACTGCCATCATGATCTTTCCCAGAAAGTACTGAAAGAACCAGGTATGATTGTCTCTGTTCATAAATTATTAATTTTAACAATTTAAGTCAACAATTTTATATAACAAGTTTAAGTTAACAATTTTATATATATATATAGCATTTATTATAATGTAATGTATAGATGGCAAATATAGATGAAATAGATTCAATATATAATATAAGATAATATATAACAGATACATAATATTATAATAAAATAATAGTAATGTCTCTCTAGAGTCTGCTGTCTGTGTCACTGGCTGTGACCTCCCATCTGACCCTCTGGTACCACATTGATAAGACTTCCCTAATGATTTTTCACCTGTTTGGGCTTCTTGTTGACCACTTGTGGGATCTTGCTGTGTTGTGGCTTCCTTTAGTTCCTAGCCATCCCAGTTTAGCTTATCCCATTGCCACCATTGATAAGTTCCCCAAGTTAAGAGTACACGGATAGCTTTGAGACCGGTGTTCTGTTAGCTTGGAGTTCCTAAAGAAATTCAAAAGCAAAATACCACTGGTTTAAGTTTAATTCTCAGATTCATGGTTACCCATTAGAACAATTAATGGCAGAGGCACAAGGGTTAAAAAGTCATATACCCTAAGGATATTTTGATCCCCAAGTGGAATGAGTTGGGATTGTTGAGAGTTTTCCAAGTGGAGGCCATTGGTCAAAAACGATATAGAGATTCGTGTTCAGGTTGGTCTCTCTCTCTCCTCAGAATCCATCTACCCCTGAGACTGTGATTCCATGAAGATTTTTGTTGTTATTGTGGAGTCATTTTTTCAGTTGTTTCTGATTCTGCTACTACCTTTGGAGGAAGGGATTTTCTTGGCAGAGATCCTGCAGTAGTTTGCCATTTCCTTTTCCAACTCATTTTGCAGATGAATAATCAAGGCAAATGGAGTTAAGTGACATGCCCAGGGTCATACAGCTAGTGTCTGAGGCTAGATGTGAACTCAATAATTCAAGTCTTCCTGACTTCCCATCCAGCAGTCTATCCACTGTGACACCTAGCTGCCCTCTCCACAGATTAAGTAGTGAAAATAAATGTAGAAGACAGCTCATGGAATTGTTAACAAATCTCATGGGCTATCCTCACGAGCATTCCATTGTATGAAACTCTCCACAATCATGGGATCATAGATCAAAAGTTACCAGGGACCTTAGACTTCTAGACCAACCCCTTCATTTTAAAAGGGAAGCTCAAGATCACAGTGAACAAGTAGCAGAGATGGGATTTGAAACCAGGCCCCCTGTGACTGACTGTCAAGCTCGAGCTCTTTCCATGGCCTTACAAAACCTTCTCAGATCTTCCCAGGAAAACCAAAGTGCTGATACTCTTTAGGTGGTCCTAGAAAATATTCCAGCTGGGCAGTGCAATCGAACCCTTCTTCAGTGCCTCCGGTGACATGTGGCTTTTTGGGATAAGCTTCCAAAGCTTGGGTGCAGCTGCTCACTGATATCAAAGATTTGCAGGGAAAACTAGGCCCCATAGAAGAGCAGCTCCTGAAGTGCAACTTTGAGTGACTGGAGTGATTGTCAACTCAAATCAATAGAGACAGGAGATCAGAGGAGTCCCCCTCACTCCCACCTCAACTGAGGCAAACATTCCTTCTGATCTGCTGGAGCAAAGGAACTCGGCAATGAATGTGAGAAGAATCTCAAGGCAATGTATCATTAAAAGGATTATGCTGGCAGATGGCTTATGTTGGAAACAAAAAAAAATTGGCTCTGACTCAGAGCTGCAGACATGTACAAGGCCAGCTTCTATCTTTACTGGATTCTGAGTAGAAATTAGCAAATTTATTGCACTTTTCTCATTTCTTGCCCATATTAATGGCACAAATAAAATAAGTGCTGCTTTCTTGTTAATTGAGGTCAATAAAACATGGTGGCCTCCTTATGTCAACTTCTCCAGCAACTTGAGCCAACCTGCGGAAGGCGTGACAAGATGGTTCTCTGCATAATTATCACCTCTCTCATCCTTTTATCAGTGCTGATCTAGGAATGCAGGGAACAACACATATTATTCGGACTCTGTTCAAAACAGGCCAGGGCAGAAGGCCAGGGAGGCAGGCCGAGATGAATACCAGCCTTGGAACCAAGAAACAAATGTTCGCATCCAGATAAGGGGAAAAAACTGGATGAGCGAGCAGTATCAGCTCATTATGTTGCCTGCCTCTGGTTTATTGCCTTTTGTTAAAATGTAGATTATGAAAATTAATTACCAGAGATTATACTGCTTTTCTCCAGTGGAGAGGATATGTCTACTTAAAGACAAATTACCAGAATGATTGAAGGGGGACACTGCTCTCTTTGAAAGAGAACATTTCCCCCTTCGTTTCCATTTTAAGTAGTCATTTAGGGTTATCCAATGTGGATTATATTGTTGCAGTCTTTCTAAATGTTTTTTCTCGGGTCCTTATTTCTCTGATATAATTTCCTCTTTTACTGAAGCTTTGCTTCAGAGATTGGTATCATAACTCAGCATTTCAAGGACTTTCCAGCTCTCACATTACAAATACTATAAAGAATATCATATTCTTTGATCTGCACCCATCATATTGAATTAGGTTCTCAAAGTTGGAAGGGTACTCAGAGGCCATTTAATTCAACTTTGACCTGAGGCTGATCCCCACCTACAGTGATTCAGCAAGCAGTTAACTCGTATCTGCACAAAAACCTCTAATAAGGGAGACCCCACTAGCTCCTAAGGCAAGCCATTTGACTTTTGGAGATCTCTTATTCTTAGGAAATTTTCTGGGCCTCAAGCTTAATTGGCCCCATTGCAAACTTCTACCCATTGCTCCTATAGCAAGAATTCTTAATCTGGGGGTTGTTAGCCTTTTTGTATCTAAACATATATTTTGGATAGACAGTTAGATAACTGCATTTCAATAAAAATTGTTTTCGTTTATAATCCTCCCTCTTTCAAAACATTATTTCGAAAAGCTTTACTGACCTACTAGAAGCACGGCGCAGAAGAGGTTAAGGATCTGATCCCTGTAGGGATTTATAGCAAAGTTGGCTATATACACTGGCTAAAAATACAGCCGTGAAGGTATAGTTTTGTTGTTGACAGAGATATATAATAAAAGAAGAAATGGGAACTAGGTGGGTACAAAATGATGACATTGCTTGATTCTCTCACCCTTTTTTATGTTACACCTGAGAGGAGTTAGAGAATTGATAAACTTAATTTAGATAGTTGTCTGGGTCAGAGGACTGCAATCTCTACCAGGTCTAAGAATCCATTGTAAAATCTAGGCTACCCTTCTCTTCTTTATGGAGTACCCAAAATAGCTAACCCACTTTCAAATTATTCCCTCATTCTATATTCATTCATTATCATAGCTTACAAGTCCCCACTAATGTATTTTTCCTTATTAGTCAGCCAAGAGCACAATTAGAGTACAGGAAAGGCATTGGAAGAACTCTAATAAAGTAGCAGTAAGGCAGTCCCTCCATAAACCCAGGGCATATCCTTTCACAGACTAGCTCTCCCTTTCTTATGGGTTTTTCTACGTCGCTCTGCTGGTCTTGTGCTCTCTGCTGGGCAATATAACCGCTTCTGGGATTTACCTTGTCTGGGCCATAGGTTAGCCATCTCAGGTCCAATTTGTTAAGGTGTGAGGAATAAAAGCTTTAGTCTGATAAGGGTAAGCTCACAGCTCTTTAGTCATAGCTAGATGAAATCTAGATAACAACAATAACAAAAATCACAAGGAAAGCCAAACAAACCTTAAACAATCTGCAATTAAGTGATTTCTTTTTTTTTTTTTTTATTTCCAAACTATGAAGGCATCTAGCTCCAATTCATCGTATTTTATGGCTGAATAATTTACATATTCAATTTACATATCTAAGTTTATTAAGGATTGTGTTTTTATTATATACAAATGAGTATTGATAGGTTTTGTTGTGCTGATGAGTCTCCTAATGTTTTATGTGCTTAGGAGTCCAACTTAAAATATATTATTTTTTTATTACTCCCTCAAGAATTCCCCTATAGACTATGTTCTGATAGTTCCCATTAAATACCTCTCTAGAGCAAAAGTATAATTGTTTTGTCGGCTTTACTGTCATACTGAGACCGAGGCCAGAAAAAAAAAAATCCCAGTAGAGTTAGGGATTTAGGAGACTCAAGAGTTGCTGCTTCTTGAGGAGATTTTGGGGGGAGGGGTAATTATCTGTTTGCCTAGACTATTTGTCATATCCTTGGCTAAGTCGCTGCCCTTCTATAGACATTTCTCCATCTTATCATTATTTTTAGTAAAATGTGGCTCTGATTGTCACTTCTTTAACCTCAGGGCAGGGAGGGAAAGAGAGCTAGCATTTATTAATCTCCTACCATGTGCCAAGAACTGTACTAAGCAAGTATCTTCTCATTTAATCCTTCAACAACCCTAAAAGATAAGTGATATTATGATCTCCATTTTACAGTTGAGGAAACAGAGACAGGGAGAGGTAAAATGACTTGCCTATCTGGGATCACACAGTTAATAAGCATCTGATATCAAATTTGAACTCAGATTTTACCAGCTAATAAGTGTCTGGCACCAAATTTAAACTCAGATTTTACCAGCTTCAGGTCTAGCACTCTATTACTATGTTACCTAGTTGCCTTTTAGATGCTATGTAACTTAAAACCGCCTGATTATTTTAGCTTTTGTGACTTACATGTCATACATAACATTGATTTGTTTGAGCTTGTAGTACACTCAGACCTTCAGATCTTTTTTCTAGCTAAACTTCTCTTATCCTTCATTTGTGAAATTAAAATTTTTTTAAACCATGTATAAAATTTTACATTTATTCCCATAAAATTTCATCTTACTAGATTTGGTATAATGTTTTAGGCTGTTAGGACCTTTGGAATACTGACTCTGTCCACTGTATCGGCTGTTCCTAGATTTGTGCATCTTGCAGTTGTTTTAAGCATGTCATTTAGGACTTTGTCCCAATCATTGACAAATATGTTAAACAGCACAAGACCAAGTACAAATCCCTGGGGTATTTTCACCCAAGACTTTCTGGGCTGCAAGGCATTGTGGACAGAGTGCTGAACTATAAGTCAGAAGTACCTGATTTTGAATCTTGTCACACATAGTTTTGGGCACATCAAAAACCTCACTGAGCCTCAGTTTCCCTACTTGTAAAATGAATAACAGCACTTGACTCACAGGATCAGAAGTGTTTTGCACATCTTAAAGTATCATATAAATGTCATCCAATATGAAGTTGATGAACTTTTGGGTCCTGCCATTGAAGCAGGTAAATCTGTGCCTAGACTACAATGGAATAAGACTAAGACATAGATCATCCATGTTAGTGCCTGAAAACTTGATATGCATGGCTGGATCTGATAGTATCTCTTCCTCCTTTGTTAATTGTAGACAAATATTGACTGAGGGCTTAAAAAACAGTGAAGATCATAAAAAGAGGGGGGGAAGCACTTATTACGTTTTAGAACAATGATTTCAAAAAAAAATTATGTTAAAACTACGTTTATTGAATTTACAAATCCAGTTTAAAACAGTTTAATTTTAAAAGACTTTCACTGAATCTAAAAAGCTATTTTTATTAACTTAATTGTTTTGAATTCACTGTTTTGGAACTCAATAAAAGTATTTTTATTACCTTCATTTAAAAACAACAACAACAACAACAAATCAAAACAACTACACTTAATCTTCTATTTGAATTAAAACAGTTCCTATCAGTCAACTGGGTTGCTCCATTTGCAAATAGGACAGTTTGGCCTAAATTACCCAGCTAGCATTTGGTGGCAGCTTCTAGAACTAGAGGCCTTGGGACTCCGATGTAAATAAAGTACAGGGAAGAAAGAAGAGGACCACTTCTCATAGCTGGACTTCATACTCAGTCCTCCCTATGATGTGTTTGTTTTTACTCTCTCAGCCTTTCCCAGAGTCATTAAGATGGTGACCTCGTTCTCTCTGCTGTTTGCCTCAGTCCTTGTCTGACTTTCAGAATACCATGAGTTTTTTCCCATCTGGATTTCACTGGCCCAGACATGGCTAAAGCCACCCTCCCTTTAACCTTACTTCATCTTATCCAAGGTAGATGTGGCTGTTGTTTCTAAAATGGCTGTACCAGGGCAGAGGGTCATATGACGATGTTATTCTAAGAAACGCCTGGTCTTGAAATGGTGCCGGCATTGCTTTTCAAAGCTCATCAGATCTTGCTCCTGTTTAACTAGCTTTGCCACAAGACCAGTCTGTGTGTGTTCATCTGGAGAGGTCTGACTATAGACTGCTATAGATGGCTTGAAATAACCTCAGGTAGGAAGGGAGCTAACCCACATGGCAGAGCCCCATACCCAGCCTCCACTGAGATCTTCAGAAGATAAGTCCATCTTTTCTCTCTCCTTCCATTTGCCACAAATTGATGCCCATGTATACAAAAAGGGTGAGCAAATAGATGAGAATGGATACCTTAAGACATTGACATAGCTACAGTTATTCTCATGCGTAGGGGAAAGGAAAATTTCAAGTTTTAGTATAATAACTTGTTCATGCATATTTTTGAGAGGGAACCAAGTAGTACTGGAGCGATCCCAAAGTCTAATGATTAGACTCCCATTAATTAGGGGTCAGCAACTTTTATCAGCCTCATAGTCATTTCATCTCCAGAAGTAACTTAAGTCAGAGACAGTGCCTTGTGTCAGGCATAATAATTAAAGGATAGTTCACCTTTCTCTCTATTTCCTTGGGCTTCAGTATCAGATATCAGTATTGAGCTTTCCTGTGTGAGCTGTTGTTTTTCTCTCTCTGGTGTTTTGGAAAATTGACTCAATTTAAACAAATACTGACAAACATTTACTTTTTAATCTAAAAAAGTAGGAGGTTTTTTATGCTGAGTTAACTTGTTTGTTGATTTTGACAAAGAATTATCTAAAAATGAAGTCACATGTTATGAAAAAAATCTTACTGAATCTTGAGACTAATTTTAATATCTAAAACCTGAGTCATTTTTCTCATAGGATCAATCATTGACCCATAGATTTGGAGCTGGAATGGACCTTCAGGCATCTGCTACAATCCCTTCATTTTATGGATAGGGGAACTGAGGAGAAATGGAGAGAGATGCAAAGTGACCTCTACATTTACTTGCTATCATGTCCAATTAAATGGTCCACCATGATGCTTCCTGTCCATTCCTTCTTTCCTTTTACCATGGATTGTATGGCATTATCGTGTTACTAGACTTTCATTACCATGGATACATATATAAATTAATGGATCATTAAAATAAAAAAAAAAAAAACCTTTTATTACCACTGTGCTAAGTACTGGGAATATAAATATTTAAATGGATTGTCCCCTGACTTCAAGTAGCTTACAGTCTAGAAAGGGAAAATAACACATTGGGAATGCTGCTCAGAGAGGAATATGATTTTGAAGAGGTAGAAGGAGGGTTTAGGAGGTAGAGAGGCATATAGGCAGAATGTGGCAGGCAGACAGTGAAGATAGCTAGGGCGGAGGACTTGATGGGATATAGAGTTGAAATTCAGTCTGGTGTCCAGGATCACCCATTAGATATATCCAGATAAATGGGCTAAGTTGTGCATACTCAATCATTTATTCAATAGGTTTGCTCCTTTAGACTGGTGGGCATTCCAAAACTGAGTGGATTAAGTTAACCAGGGGACTAGGCTTGAATGCCAGAAGTCCCAGTTTGGAGGGTGCTGAATGGATTTGACAGGAGGAGACTGTCATTGGTGGTAGGGGAATGGTGACATGAGTCAGGTAGGTGGTCTGGCTTCTGTTGCCTGCTCCAGGTCTTTCCTCCTGCCATTCCTTTCTATATACTGCTATTAGATTTATAGCATGTAAACGTATAAATCCAGTAACTACCCTGTTAAAAAGTCTTCATTGCCTACCCAAAAAAGTCTAGACTGACTTGAGTATGGCGTTCAAAGCCTTCCACAATTAGGCACCAGCCTACTTCTCAAACTCTTTCCCTACTATGCTCTGGCCAATGTGACATACATCCTTTTCCCCTAAACCATCTCTCTCCCCTTGATTTTCCCAGCTCCACATGTCAGTGCTTCTGCCTCAAATGCTTCTTAACATATATGAATGCCTACTCTTGCTTTAAAACCTAGTTTAATGGTTGGGATGATGCCTGGCCTCCAGAGAGAATAGCTAAAGTGGCCAGCCACTTGGGCTCAAGATGGAAGTTGGGGATATAGAACCCCAATATATATGTTGAACAGAATAAGCTTCAAGTAGTTGTAGAGATTATCACCAATCAGATGGCTGAGGCACTAGATCTTTTGGCTGACCAAGCTACTCAAACCAGAGAGGCTGTTTTACAACATAGACTTTGTGCTGGATTATTTGTTGGCTGAGTAAGGGGGAGTTTGTGCGAAAATTAAATTTGTATATTTGTTGTATAAGATTGATGACAATGGAAATCTAGTAAAAGAAGTCATTAAGAAACTTGCTCATGTTCCTGTACAGACCTGGACCTCACCATCCTGGTTTGGGGGAAGCTGGTGGAAGCAGCTCCTTTGGTTTGGCCTTATAGCTCTCAGTAGCGTTTTATTACTCTCCATCTGCATACCTTGTTTGATCCAATTGATAACCAGAATAGTCCAAATCTCATTATCTAGAATAATTAGGTTGGAAGAGAAAGCTGAAGGATCTGTTAGATTGATGGTGTTAAAAGGACAAGGGTGCGAGCCAGTGGCCCAAGGAGACTGACAGGAACCAGAAGGGGATGAGGAATTCGATAAGGAATGTGAAGTTATGCTACAAAGAATCTGAAGAGATCTCAGTGTACAAATAAGAGGGGGGACTGAACGAGATGGTTCAAGATAATTGTGAAAATCGAGTAAGGCTTCATCTATTTCAAAGTTTGAGTAGGCCTGAAGGACTTTAAGCATTAAGTCAAGGGCATACTTACGTCCCCTCCCTGCTATCCTCCTAAGGGCATACTTAAGTCCCCTTGTTATCCTCCTATGACATCAGTGTCTTTCTGTTTAGGTCAAATATGGGCAACTATGTACTTCTTGGTCAAGTTCAATTTTTTGGGTAGTTCCCACATTTAGAATGTAAGATCCTCAGCCAATAAGGATGAGGGTCAGTGGTGGGAAGGGATATTTGTGTTAGGGATAAAAAGTGTTGACCCTGCCCCCTACAGTGCCTCCTCCCTTTGACTATCTGCTCAATGGGTGGGATGCCCGATTCTCACAGAACTTATAATAAACTTTGCTTTGCTTCTAAAAACAAAACAAAACCTAGTTAAAGTCTCATTTCCTTCATGAAGTATTCCTTAATTTCTTCTTCCTCCATGGTTTTAATGTGGCACCTTTTCTTGAACCACTCTAATGGAGTTATTGTGTATTACTTTTATCTACTTGTTTATTATCTCTTCATTAGACTGAAACTTATTCAAGGGCAACGATTACATTTTACCTAAAACCTTGTATCTCTCCATCCTAGAACAGGGTCTTTACATAGCAAATGCTGAATAAACATTTGTTGAATAATGAATGGTGACTGCAAGGAGAAAGGAGAATTTGAGGTGCTCCTTGAAGGATAGTTGGATTTTCATAAATGGAGATAGGAGATATGCCAAGGAGGAAAAATTGTGGGAACAAAGGTACAAGGTTGTGAGGTCATAGATTGTGCTGAGGACTGAGCAAGTGGTCCATCCTTATCCTGTCTTTTCCAGTGAGCTCTACAAGTCAGGGTTTCTGAAGCTTTTTTGCCTACTGTTCTAGTGAAGACAGCAGATATTTCTAGCCTATGGATTTGTCATTCATGTCAGGAGAAGTGTATAGAATATACTCAGCAGGAGTAAAGTGAGCAAAACCAAGAGAACGTTGCACAGTGTCAAAGCAACGTTGCACAATGATCAGCTATCAGCAATTCCAAAAGACTCAATGGAAACTGCCATCCACATCCAGAGGAAGAACTGGAGGCTGAATGCAGATCCAGGCATAGGATTTTCACTTTTTTTGTTTTTTCTTTCTCGTGATTTTTCCTTTTTTTCTGATTCTTCTGCCACAACATGACTAATGTGAAAATATGTATAATGTGATTGAACATGTATAACCTAGGTCAGATTACTTGCTGTATTGGGGAGGGAGGAGGGAAGAGAGAGAGGGAAAAATATGAAACTCACAATCTTATAAAAGCAAATGTTGAAAGCTATTTCTATATGAAATTGAAAAAACTATTACGAGGAAAAAAGAACATACTCTGCTGGCTACAGGAGCAGGTCCTCAGTCTCCATACTTCCTAGATATTAACATGAGCCACTACTAACTTTTAATAACTTTGGAAAATTTTCCCATGATGGCCAATAAAAACTGCCATTCTCTCTCTCTCTTTTTAAATAGCATTTTATTTACAAGATATATGCATGGATAATTTTTCAGCATTGATAGTTGCAAAACCTTTTGTTCCAACTTTTCCCCTCCTTCCCTCCCCCCTCCCCCAGATAACAGGTTGACCAATACATGTTAAATATGTTAAAGTATAAATTAAATACAATATATGTATATATGTTCATACAGTTATTTTGCTGCACAAGAACAATCGGACTTTGAAATAATGTAAAATTAACCTGAGAAGGAAATCAAAAATGCAGGCAGACAAAAATAGAGGGATTGGGAATTCTATGTAGTGGTTCACAGTCTTCTCCTAGAATTCTTTCCCTGGATGTAGCTGGTTCAGTTCATTACTGCTCTATTGGAATTGATTTGGTTCATCTCATTGTTGAAGAGGGCCACGTCCATCAGAAATGATCCTCTTATAATCTTATTGTTGAAGTATATAATGGTCTCCTGGCCTGCTCGTTTCACTCAAAATCAGTTCATGTAAGTCTCTCCAGGCCTTTCTAAAATCATCCTGTTGGTCATTTCTTACAGAACAATCATATTCCATAACATTCATATACCACAATTTATTCAGCCATTCTCCAATTGTTGAGCATCCACTCAGTTTACAGTTTCTGACCACTACAAAGAGGGCTGCCACAAACATTCGTGCACATACAGGTCCCTTTCCCTTCTTTATGATCTCTTTGGGATATAAGCCCAGTAGTAACCCTGCTAGGTCAAAGGGTATGCACAGTTTGATAACTTTTTGAGCATAGTTCCAAGTTGCTCTCCAGAAAGGTTGGATGTATTCACAGTTCCACCAATAATGTATCAGTGTCCCAGTTTTCCCACATCCCCTCCAACATTCCGCATTATCTTTCCCTGTCATTCTAGCCAATCTGACAGGTGTGTAGTGGTATCTCAGAGTTGTCTTAATTTGCATTAGAGACAGACAATATTATATGTACATGGTTGTCCTCTGGACATCCTGACCCTGGGCAGTTGAAAGTAAGCATTCTATTTACATGGATGAAAAGGAATGAGTTGTCTGTCACATCTTTTTTCTTGAACCAAATAGAGCAAATGAAAGCCCAAACGTGACGTTGTACTTGAATGAAACATGTGAAGGCCCTGATTTCTTTATCAAACACAATAGCCATTTAGTACCATAAACTAATAGTATTTATTTTATAGTTAGGCTCCTGCCCCAAGTTATCTCCAAAAGCAGCCATTTTATACAAATAGCAATGAATGAGACAAAATGAAATGTAGTACTGAAGTAGGTATCTAGGTAATTAGAATTAATGAAATGTGAGCTTGCATGCTCTCTCTCATCTGTCTTCCCATGTGCTCTCTCATACTCCCTCATGCTGTCGTTGCCTCTGTCTGCTTTTTCCTCCTCCTCCTCCTCTTCCTCCTCCTCCTCTTCCTCCTCTTCTTCCTCTTCTCCTTCTTCTTCTTTCTTCTTTCTTCTCTCTCTCCTCTCTCTCTCTCTCCATACATCCTTCTCTCAACAGAGGCACAGGTGTTTTGGTGGCTCAACTTACCCTGATAATTGCTTCAGTGTTCCACTTTTCATGGTATGGGGGGAATATAAAGTTTGATGCAAGCCTGAGAGCTTACTCTTATACCCCCGTTAGAGAACTTTGTAACAAGCACTTTCTACATTTCATATTTCTGTTGCCCTGTCTTTGACTTTTTTCTATCCCTTATAGCTTTAGAGGTCTTGGGAGCTTTTCATATAAATCCTGCTCTTTGCTTTCCACCAGATAATTCCATTTTATTTTTCCCCATAAAAGTCATCTGCTCTAACAAAGGCTATTCCTCACTTAGATCTTACGATAGTAATCCATGTAGAAATATTGGCTGGCTTAACTGTCCCCACCCTGCAAATACCTTTAATAATTGGGTCTGACTTTGAACTACTGTTATGAAAGGTTAACAGTCTCCCTTCAGTATCTGAAATTCTGCTTTCTCAAATCCCTTCTTAAGTAATCCATTCTAGAGTCAAACTTAGTTGGGTTTCAGCTTTATTAATTATAGAAATCACTTTTGTTTGACATACATAGGAATGAGCTTCGAGGCATGGTAGAGCGTTGGACTTGAAGCCAACTCCTGGCAGTATGGACCATGGTGTTTTGTGGGTGCTCTTCCACGGCATCCACATTCTCTTGATCTTCCAAATACTCAAGCAGGGGAAATGTTATAAATTAGGTTAAAGAAATATTTGTTGGTTGCTTTATTTAAATGTTTTCTTTACCTTAAAATTTTGAATGACCCCCAAATTGTAAAATCTAAGGGATGTTGTCAAAGGGCATTCCAATGAAATGAATGTTCTTGTTATTTACAGACAATCTTACCCTGTGGTTTACTTGGACATTGCCTGGAAATGGGGCCTCATTCTGCAGTGAGCATCTAAATACAAAGGATTCTACTTGGGTAAGTCGGTTCCTAAAGGAGCCGCCCTTCATAAATTAGAATCATTCTGTGCAACCCAGAGATCAACCCTGAAACAACATGCTGGAAATTTACAAATTTCAACTTCTCTCAAGAAGCTGTTTCGGTTCTTCCCATTGACAGCTGGAACAATGCACTTGAATTAGGTAGATTATAAATTTGTATATTGTCACTGGTTTGCAGTGTTGTTCTCCTGTTTGAATCTTTTCCATAGAGAAGGAAGAGAGTGTGATTTCAAAGCATTTTCAATGCAAACAAGTTGCCTGGCCTTCTTGAGGTCCAGTGGTCAGGGCACCCCCTCATACCATGGAAGACAAGTGGGAAAAACTCCCACCCCAAGAGCAAAACTAGTAAAGGCTTTTCAGGGAAATGATGGCCAGGTTGAAACCAAGCAGTTATTAATTGTTGCTAATTTTACTTTGAAGGAAGGTGAACGTCTGACTATTAGAAGAAAAAGAAGTGTGAGAATATGAAGGAACCCAAACCATCCTCCTCCTCCTTATCCCCACTCTCCTGAATTATTGCAGTAACCTCCTAATCGGTCTCCATCCCCTCTCTAGCTTTCTAGACAGCTGCCAGAATTGATATTCCTAAAGCATATCTCTGGGCAGCATCAATCCCTCACTCAAAAACTTTTGGTGGCTCCCTTTCACCTCTCAAATGAAATGCAGATTCCTGTTTGGCCTTTGAATTCTCTCATAGACTGGCTCCAACCTGTCTTTTCAACTTTTATATGATTTCCCTTCACACATTCTACGTTTCAGCTAAGCTGGCCTACTTGCGGTTCTTTGTATACAGAATTCCACCTCCCACCTCCATACCTTTTTATAGGCTGCTATTTTTTGCCCGGAACGTACTCTCCTCCCCTCTGTCTTTGAAGACCTCTAGTTTTCTTCAAGGCCAAATTCGAGAGTGCTACTTCTTAGGCAAGATCTTTGCCAATCTGCCCAGGTGTCAAAGCCCTCCACTCCAAAAAGGAAAAACTACTTTGCATATAATATATGTGTGTGTGTGTAGATAGATAGATATTGATAGATATACATGCATATGTCTGTGTGTTATTTCATATTTAGTGTTTAGGTTATGTGATGTAATTATCCCTTTGACATCTCAAACTTGCCCCATCGTGGTTTCCATATATTGCAATTCAGCAGAAAAAAATGAAATGGCATTTGGGGGGACTTTGGGGAAAGCCGCAGGTGACAGCAGATGATGCAGAAAAAGTTTAGAAACTCAGAAATGCGAAAAACATATGTCAAGTATTGTATAATCTCAACATAGTTTATCTTGTAATACCACCATAATTTAAAGTTCTTCTCTGGTGTGGAGGGAGGGCCAATCTGATGCAGATTTTCCCGATCCCCAGGGTGCCTGCCGTACATCTAACTCCTGCCACAAGGAAGGAATAACTGTTGTGACTTTGTGAACAAGTGAATGGATAGTTACAACTAGCATTTCGATATTTTACAGTTTGTAAAGCACTATACAGATGCTGTACATATCTATTATATATGATCCCATTGAATCTTCACAACAAGCCTGGAAAGTATTCTTATTATCCTATTTTATAGATGAGGAAACAGATACCACCAGATGGTAAAGGAAGTCAAAGGCATGGTGCTGCCTTCAAGGCTCTCCTGAAGATCACTAAGCTAGTAAACATCTGATAAAGAGATTTGACCCCAGATCTTTATCATTTCATTAGTCTAACCCTATGTAGTATGGCTAGAATTAATCAATATTTTAACAAGCTTCTACTTTACCGATTCCAACACAAGCAGCAGAAAATCAGTTTTGGCTGGACCAGTAAATCACCCCTCTGCCCTGTGCCTCAGCTTTTCTCTGCTTTCTGTCTTTATTTTTTTCTAGTTCTGACCAAAGCTAATTTCCATTCAGAGTTTCCTCCCTGCTCTCAGAGTCTACCTTCACAGTCTCTCCTGAGCCTTATGCTGTTATTTCATTATTTGGGGAGACAGTGCAATACGATGGAAACAGTTCTCACTCTGGTGATAGAGGAGCTGGACTTAAACCCCACCTGTAACAGTTCCTCTTTGGGTTGATTTAACCTCCCTGGACCCTCTGTTTCCTCATCTAGATTCCTGGGAGAGTTATGGCTGCTTGCCCTTTGGTTTCCAAGAGGATAAAAGGGTGCTATTTTGACTTGCCTTGGATTGGATTAAAGTGAGTCAGAACTGCCCAGAGTCGGCAGACTCACTCTGTTCGTGATTCATCAAAGTGCAGTAGCATGATAAAGGTCAGGAGGTCTGGAGATGGGTCAGGATGTCTGGAGATGGCACAGGATGCAGCAGATGAGGGAGGTGTTGGCCTAGCTAGCCTCAGAGACCCCTTCCCACTCATAAGTCTCTAAGTCTAGGATCCCATAATACCCACCATGGAATAAGGCACACAACAGGAACTCAATGAAATGCTTGCAGAATGAACAAATGCCTTGATAAGAGCAGCATAGATCTCTTAGATCTCTTCTAAGAGATCTCTTAGAAGACACTTCTGTGCCATTGAAATAGTTTGGATTTAAAGGGTAAAATTGTCTTTGGTTAGATAAGACTTTCAAGACAGCATAGCATAGGAAATTGAGAAGAGATTTGAGAATTAGAAAGATGGCATGAATCTAATTCCTTCTTCTTGGCTCCAGCTGCATGATGAGGAGAAAGTTTCTGAACTTCACAGTGCCCCGGGCAACCCTTAGGAGTGGAAGTTACAGATGAAATAGCATTCTCCATCAGTGAAGAGAGTTTCTTTCTGGGGAATTAATTGGCTAAGGAAACCACATGTCTGGACCATAACCAAACAATTCTAATAACATGAGTTTGTGTATCAGATTGCTACCAATCTTTAATCAGAGGAGAAAATGAAATTCTCCTTTAATTGATTAATAAAAATAGCATGGATTCTCAACAGCTTTCAATGCTGGACAGCACCTCCACCCAGTCTGACCCAAACCTCCACCAGTTGTAAGGAATGCCTGCTCCCAGCATCCCTGCCCAAGGACCTGCTATAATGGCCTATCCATGGCTCATCTCATTGCCCTGATGTTGTTAGATGTACTTCCAGAGATAGTGAAAATCAAAGCCCCTGAGCCAGCCAGCAAAAAAATAGAATAACAGATGGCTGGCCCATTGTAAACTGTTGTATATTTCCTGGGAAGCGTGTGTTGTTCAGCCATTGGAACAACATGGTATCTTTATCAAGTATATTTGCATATGGTTGATATTTTTGAAAGCATTTATCTTCATTTATATGATCTTTCATTCCAAGGATGGAAAAACACAAAGAAACGATTATTTGATTCCCTAGAAATTGTTGCCCAGAGAAAGAAATAAGTATTGGAGTTGACTTTGATTCCCTGGGAGTAAGGTGATTAACTTTTGCTCCCCTTAAGAAGAAGCATGACACAGAGCACAGTGGCCAAAGTGTTGAATTTGGAGTCAGAAAGACCCGTATTCAAAACCACCCTTTGACACTTGTTAGCTGAGTGACAATGGGCAAATTCTTTGTCGTTCTGAGCCTCAATTTGCTTCTCTATGTGATACCTTATTTTAGAAACCTGTCAAGGATGTTTAGAATGGTAGCCATAATAATGGAGTTCATTTGGCTGGGTAAGTGATTTCACAGTAGGGAGAGGGAGTATGTTTTGCCTTTTATCCTGAATGGCTTCCGCAACCACAGCTCCCCAAATTCAACCATTAATGTTTTATATATTCTTCAAATAAAGAGGGGAACAGTTAGAAATTGGAACCGAGACTCAAAGATGCATTTTTTTTTGCTTTCATATTTTCATAAAGATCCAGAAGTTCAAAGGCATGAAGCTACCCTCAAGCCACTGGTTGTTCCCTTCTGGAGAAAGATTTTATTGAATGGAATTCAAAGACTCCCTTACTTCCCTTTTCCTTTGATTTCAGTCAGTATTGGATAGTATCATCATTGAATGACCTGACCTCAAGGGTGGGGAATGAAAGCTTAATGCTGTTAATCTTCTCTGTATCCCTTTCAAATTCTCAGAGGACAAATTCAATGTCTATCACTTCTTAAATGCCCAAGGAATACAGATCATCACATACCAAGAATGCTTTTCTCCTTGTCCTTGGGAGGGAGGAAACTAGAAAACTAGGACCCTGGAGGGAAGGAGGGAATGTTAAATACATTTTCTGCTTTTTAGCTGTGGGCTATTTGAGCCATGGAAAGTCAATTCAGTCAGATCCAATTTAACAAACATTTATCAGACACCAAACTCTGCAAAAAGTCCTGTGTAAGTTTCATGAGGGAGAGAAAGGGAGAGGAGAACAGAGGGAGAAAAAATTAAAATACTATCTTACTGTATTTTCTCACACCAATCCTATAAGATAGGTGGTACAAATATCATTAAGCCTACTTTTCATATTTTCAAAAACACATATCAAATAGCCACTGTGTTTGGTGCACTGAGAGAAATAGAGGTTAGAGAAGACCAGCCTAGTGCTTGGTCTCATGGACCTTACAATCCAAGAGAGGGTCAGATTGACTAAAATGACAGGAAAAGATAATGATAAACGTTAGAGGAGATGTGGGAAAAGTGGGATGCTAATACATTGATGGTGGACCTGTGAATGGATCCAACCGTTCCGGAGAGCAATTTGGAACTATGCCCAAAGGGCTATCAAACTGTGCATACCTTTTAATCCAGCAGTATCTCTGCTGGGTCTGTATCCCAAAGAGATCATAAAAAAGGAAAAGGAACCACATGTGTAAAAATGTTTGTAGCAGCCCTTTTTCTAGTGGCAAGTAGCTGGCCAAATCCAAATCACGTGGATGACCATCAGTGAGAGAATGGCTGAATAAGTATATGAATGTTATTGTTCTATAAGAAACAATCAGCAGAATGATTTCAGAAAGGTCAGGAGAGACTTAAAATGAACTAATGTTGAGTGAAGTGAGCAGAACCAAGAGAACATTATACACGTCAACAGAACTATGATGATTGACTGCGATAGACTTGGCTTTTTTCAACAGTGAGGTGATTCAGGCCAGTTGTAATAGACTAGTGATGGAGAGAGTCTTCTGCATCCGGAGAGGAGTGTGGAGACATAGTATTTTCAACCCTTTCTTGTTGTGTTTTTTGTTTGGTTGCTGGTTTTTTCCCTCATTTTTCCCCTTTTGACCTGATTTTTCTTATGCTGCATGATAAATGTTTAGAAGAATTGTAAATGTCTACTCTATATTGGATGGATTACTTATTGTCTAGGGGAGGAGAAGAGGGAAGAGGGAAAATTTGGAGCACAAGGTTTGTGCAAGAATGATCATCAAAAATTATTTTTGCACGTATTTTGAAAAATAAAAAGCTTATTATTAGTAGTATTTTTTTAAATCCAAGAGAGGGATTGTGTAAGCACACAAGGAAAGGAAAGGAAAAAGGGGTGCTGAGAGGTTATTGTTGGTGGTCAAAGAGGACCGACATCATAAGGGTTATGAATTGGATTTAACTAAGGCAGAGCTGTGCAGTCATGAGCCTCACTCTCTCCAGAGCCATCAGAGCTCAATGGCAAGACAAAAGTCAAGTTGAGTGGCAATGGCCCAGCTGAGAGGTTATAACCACAGTCATATGGAAAAGTCAAGATTTGAAACTCAGGTCTTCTAATTGTACCCCCAGTGGATTTTCCATCATACCATGGAAAACATATACATGGAAACAACAATTCCAAATAGAAATAGATTGCAGTAGGGGACAAGAGTGATACCGAACTATTAGTTTCATTTACAGATAGGAGAGGAGAAATTTCTTGGGTTGGGGATGGGTAATGTTAACAGGCCATAGCACTGTTGTCATAGTTGTGTAATCTGGTTGCCAGATTGTGCGTGCCTTCAAAGGAGGACAATAAAATATATCCCTCTCATTGAAGTTGTTGCTCTTCATTGGCCTAAGCAAAACTTTTCTGGGTTGTCCCTCCACTCTATTTTTACAAAAACAGCAGATTCAGAAGGTTACCCATTTCTTTCCCATGCCAGAGGATGATTCAGCTCCTAAATGACTTACACAAACAAGATTAAGATCCAATCTGAATAAAAAGGGATAGCTACCTATAGCATCCATATGAGTTATCACACTAGTCAATATATCAAGGACCTAGCATTTTACGTGGGTAGGCATCAACTTCTCTGTAGCTTAGAGATTTAAATGTTGTTTGAAATTTAGAGAGTTTAAATGACTAGCCCATGGCCACACAGCTATTATATGTCATAGGCAGCATTTGAAGTCGGGTTTTCCTGATTCTAAGTGTGGCATTTACTCTTCTTTGTTATGATTACGGGGACCATGGGGGAAGAAATCAGCCAATCCATTTGGTATTGGGGAGAAAAATCCATCTGTTGACCAATTGATTTTCTCTGTCATGTTGTCATTGCAGATATTACAATCATAGTATTGAGATCACTGTAGAGTGTCTCTTATGGTGCTTGTCCTATTCTGACTTGGATTATAATTATTTGCAGAGCTCATAGACAGCCTAACAGGAGGCACTAAATGGATTAAGCTAAATTGAATCAAAGTATACTTGAATGAGCTCTTTAAATCTTTGAGGATTACTAGTCTTAATACCCCATAGAAGTTTAAATTTGGAGCAGCTAGGTGATACAGTAGATAGAGCACCAGCCTTGAAGTCAGGAGGACCTGAGTTCAAATATGCTTTCAGACATTTAACACTGCCTAGCTGTGTGACCCTGAGCAAGTCACTTAACCCCAATTGCCAATTTGCCTCAGCAAAAAAAAAAAAAAAAATCTTAGAGTTCATTAATTGGATGTTGATGAATAGACTTGATGAGGTTGAAGTTCAGGAAAGCCACATCTTTCATGAATAAACATCATTAATGTGTTGTAAAATAATGAATCTTGTCATTTGAGAGATGTGAGGGAGAACATCTACATTTTAGAATCACAAATTTAGAGCTCAGAGGAATTTTAGAGATCAGCTTGTTTGACTCCATCATTTTACAAAGAAAGAATTGATGCTCAAGAGGGGAAAGATTCTACATGTATTTCACCTGTTTAATAAGGTTCACATTTGATTTTAAAGTATAGTCACCTTTGTGGCCAATTCCCGTTTACTTGAGTAATTCTATATGAAAGTATTTGTGAATAGATTTAAAGATTTTTTGTTGATTTGTCTTATTTCCAGGTTATTCACAGTGAGCAGTATGGGTCATCGATTCTTGATTGTTATTGATAATTCTTTCTCTTGGAAGTATTTGTTTGAATACTGACAAAAAATGGTTTACATTTGATCAAGTCTATTCCATTACCCATACCGGATAGAGGACAAATGAATCAGATTTGAAGTCACAAGATCTGGGATCAGCTCTCATCTGTATTCCTGACTCTATAGTCCTACAAGCCACATTATCTTTCTGAGCCTCTTTTTTCCAGCTTTAAAATTAAGAAAACAATACAATTAATACATTGTAAAATATATATAAACCTCAAAGCAATCATAAGTGAGGAACTTACATTCAAATGGGGAATAAAGCATGTATAAATTAGAATATACACAATAAATAGAGAGTAGAGAGATGCAAAGTAATCTTAGAGGGGACAGCACTAGCAGCTGGCATGACCAGGGGAGGTCTGCTGAAGAAGTTGAGCTAAAAGTGAGTCTGAAAAAAAGTGAGAGATTCTAAGAGTCAGAAGTTGTGGGGGTGAGTATTTTAGACATGAGGGACAGGCATTGCAAAAGCATGGAGACGGGAGATGGAGTTGTACATGGGACAAAAAGGCAGTAGGGTAGTTTAGTTGCATTGTGGAATACGTGGTGGGAGAATAATAGAAAAGTAGGAAGAAGCTGGGAACCTAGGTGGTGCTCCAGTGAACAGAGCACTGACCCTGAAGTCAGGAAGAAACAAGTTCAAATGTTCTCAGATCACTGGCTGGATGACTCTGGGCAAGTCACTCAACCCTGTTTGCCTCAGTTCCTCACCTTTAAAATGATTTGGAGAAGGAAATGGCAGACCACTCCAGTATCTTTGCCAAGAAAGCTCCAAATAGGGTCACAAAGACTCCGCTGAAAACGACTGAACAAGAAAAGAAAGGGCCAACTTGTGAAAAGCTTTAAATACCAAACAAAGGACCTTCTGTTTGACCCTGGGGAGCTGCTGGAATTTGTTGAAGTGGGGAAGGGGAGTGATATGGTCAGATGTGTGCTTTGGGAAGATGATCTTGAGAGCAGAGAAGGGAATGGGTTGCTGTGGGAACTGACTTGAGGCTGAGAGACTATTGCGCCAGGCTAACTGCAAGACGCTGGTACCAGGGGAATGGTAGTATTCAAAGAGAGGAGAGACTATTGGACTGGCAACAGATTCAATATGGGGAGGGGCAAGGGTGACACCCAGCTGGGCAGTATTCGTTTCTTTCATGGATTGGTGCTCAGAATTATGCTTTAGAAATATCACTTTGGGGGCAGCTAGGTGGCACCGTGGATCAGCCCTGAAGTCAGGAGGACCTCAGTTGAAAGCTGGCCTCAGGCACTTAACACTTCCTAACTGTGTGACCCTGGGCAAGTCACTTAACCCCAATTGCCCCAGCCAAAAAAAATTTTTTTTAAAAAGAAAGAAAGAAAGAAAGAAAGAAACATTACTTTGGTAGTTGAGTATGAGAAGGGTTTTGCCTAAGAAAAAACTTGAGAAGCTTACTGTAATAGTCTAGCTAGACGTTAGTCTTGGCAAAAAGAAGGTTCACCACATCATCAGAGACTTTGAAGAATATTATTGGCAATAGTGACAAAGAGTTGTGAGATAAGAAGGAGAAGAGGAGGAGGAACTCCTGCTGAATGACCTGGTTTTTTTTTTTTTTTTAAGTGAAGCACAAGCTGAATAAAACCCTTAGCAGAGAATGCATGGGAAAAGAGTGTCAGAAGAGGCTTAAGAAGGGAAGATTGGGAATAGTTGCTCTAGGGAGTGGGAAAGGCAATCAGGGAAACGAGTAGAATTGGCTTGCTGCTGGAGTGCAGTTGAGAAGAGCTAGCATCAATTTGCAGAGGAACCCAGTCAGTCAGTGGGCTTTCCTGATTTTCTTCAGTTCTATTCACTAGCATGGAAACAGGAGTGAAGGAGGCAGATGAATGGTGAGAGTAATCCAAGATCGGTGTTTGGCAAGGTGCGGTCAGCTACAGGACAAGGGAGTGAGGAATTCTAGCATAAGTTTGAACTAGCTTGTCAGAGGTGAAGATTAGGAAGAGAGTTGACCATAATCAGAGGAGAGGTGATGATCTGGACTTTGACTGAGGGATGGAGGGATTGGAAGTCATAGTGGAAACACAGGAGATTTAAGAGAATAGGGCCCAAACAACAAGATCATACAATAATCAATGTTGATGGACTTAGTGCTCTTCAACAGTGAGATGATTCAGACCTGTTCCAATAGTCTTGTGTCGAGAGAGCCATCTACATCCAGAGAGAGGACTGTGGGAACTGAGGGTGAATCACAACATAGTATTTTCACTCTTTTTGTTGTTGTTTGCTTGCATTTTGTTTTCTCTCTCATTTTTTTCCTTTTTGCTTTGATTTTTCTTGTGCAGCAAAATAATTGTATGAATATGTATGCGTATATTGGATTTAACATATATTTTTTACCATGTTTAACATATATTGGATTACTTGCCATCTAGGGGAAGGAGTGGGGCTAAGGGGGGGGGGGGATTGGAACACAAGGTTTTGCTAGGGCTAATGTTGAAAGATTATCTATGCATATGTTTTGAAAATTAAAAACTTTAATAAAAAAAAGAGAGAGAGAATAGAGTCCAGGAAGAAAGAAAAAGAAAAAAAAAAGGTTATGATCAGATAAAGGAAATTCAAGGTCTTAAACATGGAGTAATAATAATGATGAAAGCTCACATTTATATAATGCTTACTATGGACCAGGCCTGGCTGCAATTATTATCTCATTTGAGTCTCATAACAACACTTGGAAGGTAGATGTTATTATGATCCTTGTTATACAGATGAGGAAACTGAGGCACGCTAGAGTTAAGGAGTCTGCCTAGAGCCTTGCGGCTCCTAGATGTCCGAGAGTGAATCTGAACTGGGGTCTTCTTGATGCTCAATGCAGTGTCCCCTCTGCCGAGCCAGCTAGCTGCCATCTGGCAGTGGAGCACTTCTGGCTGATGGTCAGATCCGAGGCCCGGGGATGATGGAGGAAGCGCCAAGGTGGGCTGCTTCCGGGAGCCTCCTAAGAGGAGCCGAGGACTTGGTGTGGAGAGGAGGGCTGGGAGCCGAGCCCTGAGCTCCTCTGGAAAGGTGGGAGTTGGTAAATAACAGCGCCCAGAGTCAGGGCTGAGTAATAGAGGCGGCCTGAATGAATCTCCGGGGACGAGAGCTTAGTGAGTCACGGAGGAAGCCGAGAGGGCCACGCACGGCCGTGGGGAGCCCGGCCTGTTCTGCCTCACTCCCACGGCCGTCGGTGAATAAGGGGGATGAGTCACAGCGCGCTCAGCGCCCGGAGAAGGGGGTCCGGGGAAGAAATGTCAGGGGACGAGGAGGGGGGAGCCGGGGCTCAGAGTCACGAGGCGCGGGAGCAGGGACTTGATTCCAGATGAGAAAGGCGGTGTAATTACGGAGCCAGCGGGCCAGAGAACAGCGTGGGAGGGAGAGGCAGGTGAAGCTGGCCAGGGTCACAGCCGGGAGCCGCGGGGGAAGAAGTCGGCCCAGGCCGACAGGCACTTAGCTCCGGAAAGCGGGCCAAGGTTTTACAGCAGCCCAGCTCTCAGCTGGGGGGGCTGGGGGGCTGCTGGGAAGTGAGACTAGCCTGATGGGTAATAGGGCCCTCTTCACCAGCCTGAGCAGGAAGCCAGGGACCCTGGGGAGGGGGCGCGAGGCCGCACATCTGGAGGAAAGTGACAGATGAAAACAGTTCCCCCGAGGGCTAGTTTAAGCGCCTCCCCTGTCTGCCGCAGCATCTGCACCAATGCCGAGGGAGTTTGCTAGCCACGCCTCAACAGGGGCTGCATCTCGGCAGCCTTGCTCTAAAAGGCAGGGGGGAGGAGGGCTGAGAAAGGCTGAAGGAGAGAAGATTGGGAGCAGCTGCTCCCTGAATGGGACAAGGGGGTCAGCCAGGCAAGCTGGGAGAATCGCCTCACGAAAGCCCCGCACACCCCCCACACGATATATCCACAAATATACCCAAATGCAGTGCGTCTGTATGTGCGTGCATTATACATACACATATGCACATACATCGCGCATACGTACATATATAATATACTTGTGTGTATGTGTACACACTTGTAATAGCAGATGGATGTCAAACTAAATGTGGTTGTGGAGTCCCACAGAGCATGCTCTTAAATCTGAATACTGCTTTACAGTTAATGACACCCTTCAGCCATCAGGCTTATTCAGAATTAGTTCCAGGGTCTGTTTCACAAGGTCCCTGTATTCTGAGTGAAATCAAGTGCCTTTATTTTGCCTTTAAAATACTTTTTACCTGTCACTATTTAACTGCGGTTTGGGGGCACAGGTGAGGACAGCAAATCATTTTGTATTAGAAATTCAGAGGAGAAGGGGCACAGGATAGGCAACAGGATAGAAAATAAAATGCCATAATTCTTTAGCTGTTTTTATACCTGTAGAAGGCCATCTTTTACTTCTGATTGACCAGTTCCCTCTAGGATACTGATTTAGTTATTCTGAAATCGATTGGGGGTCGTCACCGCTCTACCGCTGGCTGGCCGGTGACCTTAGTCAAGTCCGCTTAGCAACCTTGGTTTTTGTGCCTGCAAAATGGGGTGATTGCACCCGCTTGTTTGACTTGTAAGGGACTTTAGAGTTCACCTACTCCATCCCCCTCACTTCAAAGATGAGAAACTGAGGCCCAGAGGTCGCATAGATAGTAAGTGGCTGAGTTGGGATTTGAAGCTGGGCCCCCCCCCCTAAACTGCATCCACTTTCCCAGCCTAGTACACTATTTCTTCCTCCTCTCTGAAATGAGGGTGTTAAACTGACGATCTTCTCACTCCCCTTTACAATTCCAAAGTCTCTGATTTAGTCCATATGTAAGTAATTTTCTTCCATCTCTCTTTGGGTTTGGGGGCTCATAAACTGCCAATTGCCAATAGTAGTTTTCACTGATCCTCTGAAGGTAATTTGTAATGGCAATACCCGAGAAGCATGGAGGTAAACTCCCAGTACCTGAATTATCACTCGACTCCAAGGTTACCCAGTTCAAGTGCCACATACAGCCTGCGCTAGGACTTCAGTCTTTGGCTTCAACGATCACACACTCTTGTTGATCTCCCCCCAGGTTTTATGAGGTGTGATAAATAGCCGTAACCTGGAAACAAATGTGGACTTTTGTTGGGGGATTGTTTTATTGGGAGATAAATGAGCTTCCTGGTCTAGGTAAATCACTTAGAAAGAACACTTCCATCTGGGCTCATTACATTAGCTATTGCTTCCCAGGAGTGAACATTCTTCATGGTGTTGCTGGTGATATCATTTTAAGGGTCGGCCATCAATTCAAATAACTCATCATCTGCACTACTTCTGTTACTAAAAGAACATTCTGCAATAATGCTGTTTGATAGGCAATATAGTCCAACTTCCATTTATCACCAGATAAACTGCAATTGCCTCCCAATGCTGCATAATTAATTATTGCTAATGAAACTTTTTTCTTCTGCTGCTTTTGGAGATTCCCATAAACAGCTTTTTCACAACAGCTGATCTGACTCCTCTTTAGCGAGGACTAGTCTGTCGACCTAGGCCTTGGACTCTGCTCTCTTCTTGTTGTTGTAAAGATAAAGGCAGAATCCCCAGAGTTGGAAGGAACCCCAGAGACCGAGAGAGTCATTCTCTCTCTGAGCAAATGCACCCAAACATCCCACTTGAATGGTTATTCATCCTCCACTTGAAAGTCTATACATGAAGGCAACACATTTCATTTTGGGATAGCTCCTTCCTCTAAGCTAAAACCTTCCTCTGTGATTTCTATAGACCATTCCTAGTTCTACCCTAGCTTAGTCTGGGATCAGACAAAACAACTCTGTGTTCCTTTTACACATGTCCTGGTTTTTTAGTCATTTTTCAGTTATGTTTTCTCAGTAAAGATAATGAAGAAATTTGCCATTTCCTTCTCCAGCTCATTTTACAGATGAGGAAAATGAGGCAAATAGGGTGAAGGGACTTGCTCAGGGTCCCGCAGGTAGGACAAGTGTCTGAGGAGGATTTGAATGCAGATCTTCCTGACTCCAGGCTCAGCACTAAACATTCCCACTTACTGCAATGATGCCCTAGATGTGATGATCTCCAAGTTCACTTCTGGTTCTAAAGTGGTTCCTTGACAATCTACGTCAACCTACCCAAGATGGCCTCTTGTTTCGTGATGGCCTCCCTCTAATGCAATGTCTAGAACTTTAAATGGTACCTCAGATATGTCCTGTTCATGGCAGAGAATAGTGAGCACCACTTCTCCTCTTCTTGACCCTCTGGGAAGGAGAACTTTATATTTACCTTTGGCTAGAAACAAAGTCAAGGACTTACATCATCAAATCAAGTGACAAAGTATAAAACAGCTGTGACTTTGTCCACGAGACTGCAGCGGGCTGAATTTCTACCGATTCTTCCTATCCCCACTCCAGTGCCACTCTCCCTGTTTCATAAGATCTTCAAATCAGAGGTGGAAGGGACTTTAGAGATCATCTCACTGTCTTCATCTGTACAAGGAAGCAGTTGGCCTTGATTGCTTATTAGGGTCTCTTGTAACTCTAAAACTAAGGAGGGAAGTGCAACCTCTTCATTTTATAGATGGAAAAAACCAAGCCCAGTGCTTATCACTACCATCCATTCCAGGGTCTATTTCTAACTTGGGGAAAACGTAGGTGTTGTCTTTCTGGAGTTACTATCAAAAAGGCCGGAAGAGACCTCAGGGATCCTCTAGAGCCCTGGGCTTTTGAATCTGGGCTCTGTGAACTTGAAACAGATTTGACTTGGAGCTTCAAAACTATATTTCAGTTTATTTGGCATCATTTGTAAGCTTACTTATTTTATTTTATGCATTCAAATGTATTATTCTGAGAAAGGATCCATAGACTTTGCCATGATTGCCAAAGAAGGTCCATGATAGAAAAGAGTGAGGGGCTGCTGATACAGAGGAGGATTCTGAGGTGCGAGGGGCAGAGTGATTTGTCTGAAGTGCTGTACCTGATAAATGGCAACCTTGAGCACTTAGGACCCCAGATACAGACTCCTCCCTCTGCATTGATGTGCTCCTAATTGATATTTCATGAAAGCCTATGGTGTTGGAAGTCCCTGTGGGCCACTAGAAGGAAGATGTCTGGATTTGGTGCAAATAAGAGAGCTTGGGGCTAGAGGGTTGTGAAGATCATGGCAAAGCTTGAGAATACAAAACTTGCTCATGAAGATGACAATTGTGGTTTTAAGTGACATTCAAAAAAGTACTGTCAAATGTATTTTAGCTCCTCAGTAGATGAGTACTTGGTGAGTTACAAAGTAATTTATTAATCCCTAGCTCTAGTAGTCCCAGAGACAACAATGCTCTAGCATTCTTTGACGATCTTATTACTTCCTTTGACCCAGGGATCCCATAAGCAAGTATATACCCCAAGAATGACAGAGAGAAGTGAAAAGGTCAACACACACCAAATATTTGTAGAATAATTGTTTCTCAAGTGAAAAAAAATTGTGGACAGTCTTTTTTCCCCATCAGATTGTGGATCTCCTTTTCCCCCCCATCTCTTATATTTCTCAACATATACTTTCTTCCTGGGTTTCCCAGCATCATGTTTCATAGCAGAGGGCTAACCAGAGAGAGAAGTTCAGCCAGACTAATCAACACATCAGTTAACTCCAGCACTATCTATAGTGTTCCATACCCTAGCGGCCAGTGTCTATAGAGCTGCCTTCACATATTTTGTTTTGGGGGCTGTGGGTCAGGTCAAAGCATTCCCTTATGATTATTTTGTTATTGTGGTTCTTTCCATTTACATCGTTGTAGTTATTTCTATATTGATTCCTTGGCTCTGCTTATTTCTTTTTTCTCAATTTCCCTAAATTTCCCATGCATTTCTGGAGTTCACTTCTTGTAGCATGGTCATATTCCTCTTTGTTCATGTATCTTACTATGCTCATATATGTGTCGACAGATAATATCTAGTAAATAGTTACTGTAGATAGCTATAACTAGAAAGAGAGAAAAATAAAGGTTGAGAAAGATAGTTAGGCAGATATTTAGCTACATTGTGCCAAAGATACAGCTACAAATAGTCTCTGTATAGATAGCTGGGGACAACTCTCATTCATATACATACAAGCTTCTGAGTCAGAACCTTATGAGGGAGTGGCTGCTCCTTTCTTCCAAGTTAAGGCTTTGGGATTTAGGCAAAAAAATAAAAGAATCACAAAACAATCAAGAATGCTATCGCATGTCCAGAGATTTAGAATTGGAAAGGGCCTTAGACCTCTCCTAGACTGACAGGTGAGGATATTGGATGCTCTCCAGCATAGCAAGAGGATTACCAGTTGTGGAGTCAAGGGACTTGGGTCCAAATCTGGACTTTGACACTAATTACCCACGTGTCCTTAATTGGGTAAGTCACTCCCTCCCACCTCTATTTTCTCTTCAAAATACCTTTTAGATCCCTTTCAGCTTGAAGTCTATCATTCCATGAGCTTTCATGAAATTTCTATTCCTATGATTTTCTTTTTTAAATGTGACATGGGACTGAATCCTCTGCTTCTCTGGACCCACTGATTTGGGAAACTTATCTCCTTATTTTTCCATTTTGTGGTAGGAACTAGAGTACTATACCTTGATCCTGTGTTTTTTTCTATATTTTTATTTTGTTCTCTTGTTTCCTCATAGGAAGGGAGGATGTCAGGCCTTCAGCTAAAATGCAGTTTTTGTACTTTATGATCTGATCTGAAGAACTAATCGCATTTACTTGGGCTCTGAGAGAGCAATTTCATTGTCTCCCCCCTCCCAAATGTTCAGAGCTATAGGTCACAGGTCCCAAGGCTCTTCTCAGTTGAAGGCTTTTTCCTTTTATGTCACCAGAGAGCTCCTGCTTTTCTTTTAGCTCTACTCCCAAGCTGTACCTTTTCCCACATGGACAGTAAATCTCATAAGCTCTGCTTAGATCAAAAGAATTGAACAGGTCTTTGTTTTTCCCTATTATATGTGAAAGCCTAAATCATTCTTATTCTCTTTCATTCTCTCTCTGTCTTTGTCTCTTTCTGTGTCTGTCTCTGTCTTGGTCTTTATCTCTCCGTCTCTACCTGTCTCTGTTTCTCTCAGCCTTTCTCTCTGTCAGTCTTCCTCTCTGTTTCTCTCTGTCTCTCTGTCTCTTTCACTTCTCTGCCCTCTGTTTCCTTTTCTCTCTGTTCTTTTCCCTTTTCTGTCTGTTCCTTCTCTCCCCTACCATTTCCCCCCCTCAAAAAATTCTTCAGGAAAAACACTCACCTTGCTGTGACTAATAACAGGATGGTAAAAATAGAATTCTGTTTCCAAGCAGCACATACCCATTCTCTTCATCCTAACATGTGGTTGAAGTTAAAAAATGGAAGAACTATATACACAATGAAATCCTTGTATGTGCCAGCAATTCCTTCTATCTTCTTAATGTTAATCTCTTGAAATTCTTTCACCTTAAAGTCAGCTTTGCCATTGAAATAAAACTGATCACTAAGGTAATGGATGCTTGCCTACTTGTGTGGTTCCTGGATTTCCAGAGATTTGAACTGAAGAAGGAAATTAGGGTGAAAGAGAATGAAGTCTTCAAGCCAAGGCAATTCTGCTTCGGGATTTTTAGCAGGAGAAACTGAAGGTCAAAAGAAACCTCTTTAACAAACATCTGGGAAACCCTGAAAAAATAAGTAAATCACATGCTCTCTAGTCTCACACAGAAACATGTGGGTAGACAATAGTGAAGGGGTACATTGCTTACTCTGGAATGGAAGCTCAAGATGTTATTCATCTCCCCCCTTTTCTCACTTTATCCATTAATCTTGTCTCTATCAATTTCACTGCAAACTCGATCCCTTCCAAATAACATGAGTCCACAATTTCTGAGATCAATTTTGGAATCATAAACAGAAGCTTCTACTGCTCTCAGTGCACCACCCCATCACCACCAGAAGTTTCTGAAAATCATCCTAATCAAAAAGTTCCTCTGGATTTTTTCGCTAAAAGAGAAGTAATCGTCTTCGAATCCCATCATGCATTTTGCCAGGAACAAAATCTTTTCTAGTGTGAACCTGTGTGAGATGGATGTCTTGCAAACATTCAGTAAGATGTGACAGCTCACTTGTTTAAAAAGAAGTACCTTCTCCCTGAGAAATGTAGGAGGGGCATATTCTTAAAGGGAATGAATTTCCTGATTTCTCAGGGTGGTGCTACGAGACAGAATTTATGAATATTTAATAGTAATAGCTGACATTTGCAAAGTTTGCAAAAGCACTTTAGGTATATAATCTCATTTTAACCTCTCGATAACCAGGCAAGGAGGGTGCTATTAATATCTCATTTTGCAGATGAGGAAACAGAAGCAGAAATTAAGTGACTTGGCCAAGATCACATATCAAGTAAGTATATGAAGCAATACTGGAACTCACATATCCCCGACCCTAGGACTCCAAAGCCAATGCTGTCTCTACCATGCTACAAATATGAAATTAGAAGGAAACTATGAGAGCTTCTCAATGAGTAGCATTTTATCTTCTTGGATAGTCTGATCTGAAATACAAATAAAAACAATTACTGGATCTTTGTCTAATTCTCCGATTACCCAAAGACGTATGCATTATTCATCTAGGAATATGGGCCAACAATAGGAATCTAAAGAGCTAAAGTCAAACTCTAGAACTAGATGGAAAATCCTTTGTCTTTTGAACAAGCTTTTCATGCAAACTCAGGAGTCTTGGGTTTGAATCTTGCCTTTGTCCCTTGTGTGATGTTAAGCAAGTCACTTCAAGGATTTTCTGTAGGGAATCAGTGGGGTATCTAGGTAACTGAATTTCTAGTTCCCCAAATCCTGTGAAATGTCTAGGGAGGATCTGAAGTAACCACTTGACTCTCAATGAAAAAAAGATTTCCCATAAAAGACTATGAGGACTTAGGCACATGATCTGTGCAAGCAGCTGAGTTTTGTCCAAAGTCTTCCTTATCTCTTTGAATGCCAGATACTACTGAGCTCAGGAAAGATACCAGCTGCTTCTAGGTTGGGACTTATGGAAGCCAAATGTTTTTATCTCTGTAGTGATTCAGTATTTCCCAGAGCTTAATGTTCTGGCTCTTGGTTTTCTCCTTTGTTCCACCTCAGCCACACACAGGGAGGCTCAGACCCTTGATCTTGCCTTGTAACCTCATGGATGTGCCTGGTTTCTGAAATGCTTGTGTGACCATCCCTCCTATCATTGCATCTTTCCCTGTGCTTTACTCCCCAGAAACTTCTTTGTCCTCCAAGTGACCTTCCCAGTTCACCACCTCAATTTTGGTTTTGCTTTTCTCTTCCTAGTTTTGATTCTAGAGTTAAAGAAGTTAACCGTATGTTGTCCTCGGTATTTGGATTATTTGTCCCCTTGTTCTTTTTCCAGCTACGCCTCAACTGAACCCAACCCTGAATTTACACCCACATCTCTCCTTCTCTCCTGTTTACCTGCTTCTGGAGGAAATCACACAGTTACTCTGTTATAACATTTGTTATCTAGTCTAAACTGGGCCTTCACTCCTTCTATTCCTCACTGATTAACTCCAAATCGGTATTTTCAGAAGGCTGTTTCATCCTTCTTCTGTTCTCCCCCACTATCCCCATTTCCTTACTTTTTCTGCCTCACCTCATACTTGCCTGAGTAAATAAAGACCATTTCCCCTGAGCTCTGTTTTTCCCCATACTCTACATCTTAAAACCCCTTGACCTCATCTCAATACTTTTTCCTCTTATTCCATTTTTCTCATGAAAAAGTGTTATTTATTCTTAGCAAGACCATCCTTCCATTTGTACTCTTGATCCCATGCCATCCCATCTCCTTGGCAGATTCCGAGACAACAATCCCACCGTCTCTCTTTTTTCCCTTATCGATCTCAATTGGCTCTTTCTGTGCTGTCTGCAAACATGCTCAGGCCTCCCACGTTCTTAAAAAACAAAACACATATCTCACTTGATCCTGTTATCTTTGCATCTTAGATCTGGCCTCCCTTTAACAGCTGAACTCTGAACTCTTAGGAAAAATTGTCTGTATTCCATATCTCACTTCTCACTGCCTTGTCCTCTGGCTTCCAACTTCATCATTCAGCTGTAACTGTTCTTTTCAAAGTTACCAATGAGATATTGTCCAAGTCAATGGTCTTTTCTGAGCCCTTCTCCTTGATCTCTCCATAGTATTCAACGTTGTTGACAAACCTCTTCTCCTGAAATGCCCTCTGGATTTTCTTGACCAAAAACGCATGATTCTTGTCCTTATCTGTCTTTCCATTTCTTCTCATCTTTCTTTGCTATGGATTAGCCTCCATGCCCCATCCATTTTCTATGGCTGAACCTACTCTGCATCCTAGTCTCTTCTTTCTCTGTGTCCTCCCCTTGTCTCATCAGTACCCATGAGTTCAATTACCTTTAAGTATGTGACTTCCTAGTTCTATATATCCAGCCCCATTCTCACTCCTGGGGTCTGGACCCTTATCACCAGCTGTTTTCTGGACATTTCCAACTGAATATTACATGGATATCTTAAACTAAATATGCCCCAAAGAGAAATCATCATTTCCTTCCCAAGTACTTCCCACTTCCTAACTCATCTATTTCTTTTGAGAACACTCCCAGCCTTCCAATCACCAAGGTTCACAACTTTGAAGTCACTTCTGACTCTTCCCTCTCCATCACATCCCATATCTATTCACTTCTATCTTTGAAACATCTCTCGCTATCTGTTCCTTTCTCTCTATTTATATCATCAACTCCCTGGTTTTGGCCTAGTTCATCATCTCTTGCTTGGTACCATAGTTTACCAATTGCTCTTCCTCTCTCCAGGATTCTTCTTATCTAATCTACACTCTATATAGCTGCAGAAACATTTTTCCTAAATCATAATCTGACCATATCACCCCTGCTCAAGAAGCTACACTGGCTTCTTATTGCTTTGAGGATCAAATCCAACCTCTAGTTTTGGCATTTCAAACCTTTCACATTGGGGTTCCTGCTTGCCTCTCCAAGCTAGTTACCCCTTACTCTTCTTTCCATACCCTACAATTCAACCAAACTGGTCTACTTGATGTCCCCTCAACAAAGCATTCCATCTCCTACCTCATGCACTCCTCTTTCACCTCTGCCTTTTAGAATCCCTTGCTTCCTTCAAAGCTCATCTGAGGGGTCATCTCTTACATGAAACTTTCCTGATCCTTCTAAGCTACTAATGCTAATTTATACCCCCAAACTGCTAGATACATGATGTCCCAAAAATCTTTGTGCAATTTTAAACTTTTGAAAACTCTTGTATTATCAGGGCCTTTGTGTTTGTGCACATTACTCTACTTTTTGGTGTATGTGTTTTTTCTCCAAAATATAAATTCCTAGGCGGAACTCAGTGGAAGAATCTGGCACCCAATAATCCTTACAAATGTTTATTTGTTTCAATGCTTGGAGTAAGCAAGTTGTACATCTCGTCCTTCTTTCTCATAATGGTCCCTCAAATACTTGTAAACATTTCTTCTGTCAACTACTGAGTCTTCTCTTCTCTAGACTATACATGCCTGGTTTCCTTACTCGCTTCTTACTGGCAGGGTTTTGAGTCCTCCCCATCCTGGCCCCTCTTTTTTTTTTATGTCTTTTTTGAAATCCTGGGGGGTGATTTTTTTTAAACCATTATCCCCCCTCCTTCTGTTCGTTTTTCCTCCACCTCCCCCCTCCCTAGATGGCAAACATCCTATATATTTTGAATTATGTCCTAGTATATCCTAGATACATTGTTGTGTGCAGATCCAGTTTTTCTTGTTCGGGGAGGGTGGTTGAAGGTGAAATAACCCGGAAGAAAAACAAAAATGCAAAATTTACATTCATTTCCCAGTGTTTTTCTTTGGGGATGCTTCTGTCCATCATTGAAACTGGAACTGAATTAGGTCTCTTTGTCAAAAAATACCTTCCATCAGATTACATCTTCTACAGTATCTTTTGGGTATAAATGATCTCTTGGTTCTCTCATTTCACTTACATCAGTTCATGTAATTCTCTCAAACTTTTTCTGTATTCATCTTGCTGGTCGTTTCTTAAGAACAATAATTTCCATAACATTCATATACCACAGTTTCCCAACCATTCTCAATTAATGGGCATCCCCAGTTTCCTTCAAACCACACAAACAGGGCTGCCACAAACATTTTGGCACAATTCCCTTTCCCTTCTTTAGTATCTCCGGGTATAACCCAGTAAGACACTTGGATCAAAGGTATGCCGTTTTGGATAACTTTTTGGGCATAATTCAGATTCTCTCCAGATGTTGGTTCATTCCTCCACCAACAATGTTCAGTGTCCCAGTTTTCCCCATCCCCTCCAACCTCATCTTATTTTTTCCTGTCATCTTAGCCAATTGACGGTGTGGTTGGTATCCGAGTTGTCTTAATTTGCATTTCTCTGATTAATAATGATTTGGAACCTCTTTCATGAGTGGTAATGATTTCAATTTCATCATCTGAAAATTCTCTTTCATTCCGACCATTTATCAATTGGGAATGGCTTGGTTTTTATAAATTAAAGTCAGCTCTCTATATTTTTTAAAATGGGCCTTTATCGAACCTTTCACTGTGAAAGATGTTTTCCCGGGCTTCCCTTCAATCTTATTTACATTAGTTTTTTTTGTAAGAAGGTTTTAATTTGATGTAATCAAAATTTTCTATTTGTGATCAATAATGGTCTCTATTCGTCTTTATCAAAATTTTTTCTTCCACAAGTCAAGATAAACTATCCTGTGTTCCCCAATTTTTTATAATCTTTCTTTATGTCTAAATCATGGACCCATTTTGATCTTATTTGGTATTGTTTTTGTGTGGGTCCATGCCTAATTTCCCTTTAATTTCCAGTTATCCCAAGGTTTTGTCAAATTGATTCTTATCCCAAAAGTGAGGATCTTTGGGTTTGTCAAACACTAAATTTATAGTTGACTATTCTGTCTTGTGACCCTAATGTTCCACTGATCCAACTAATCTATTTTTTAGCCAATCCAAATAGTTTTGGTGTCTGCTTTATAATATAGTTTTAGATCATAAGTAATTCATTTGTTTTTTTCATTAATTCTTTTGAGATTCTTGATTTTATTTTCCATATGAATTTTTTTTTTATTTTTTCTAGATCATTAAAATATTTTCTTGGAAATCTGATTGGTATAGCACTAAATAAATAGATTAGTTTAGGAATTTCATCTTTTTATATTTTCAACCATCGGGACATGATATTTTCAATTTTTAAGTCTGACTTTTTTTGGAAAGTTTTTTTAATTTAGCTCATATAATTCCCAAATTTTCCTTTGGTAGATGATTCCCAAATATTTTATCTTCAACAGTTATTCTGTGGTTTCTCTTTGTATCTCTTGCTGTTGGTTTTTGTTGGTGATGTAAAAATGCTGGGTTTATGGATTTTTTTATAAACTGCAACTTTCTAAAGTTATGGATTATTTCAATATTTTTGGAATCTAGGGTTTCTAAGTAAATTCATTCATCTGCAAAAGAGTATTTTGGTTTTCCTCTCCTATTCTGATTCCTTTTCTCTTTCTCGACTCTTTTCCAAGCGTTTTCTAATACAATTTAATAATAATGGTGACAGTGGGCAGCCTTCTTCCTCCAGATCTTACTAGGAAAAGATTCCAGTTTTTCCCCATTCATATGATGCTTACTGATGGTTTTAAATATACTCCCTTTTTAAAAAAGTCCATTTATTCCTATACTCTCAAGGTTTTTTATTGGAATGGATGTTGGATTTTATCAAATGCTTTTTCTGCATCTTTAAGATGATCATATGGTTTTGTTATTTTCTTATTGATTAGTCAATTATTTAATAGTTTTTCCTAATATTGACCACCCTGCATTCCTGGTATAAATCCTACTTGATCATAGTGTATTATCCTGTGGATGATTTTCTGTAATCTTTTTAATATTTTATTTAAGATTTTAGCGTCGATATTCATTAGAGAAATTGGTCTATAATTTTCTTTCTCTGTTTTCAGCCTACCTGGGGGGTATCAGTACCATGTCTGTGTCGTAAAAGGGTTTGGTGGACTCCTTGTCCCTATTTTTTCAAATAGTTTATATAGCATTGGGGTTAATTGTTCTTTAAATCTTTGGTAAATTCACATTAAATCCATCTGGTCCTGGGGATTTTTTGGTTTGGGTTGTTAATAGCTTTTTATTTCTTTTCTAAGATGGGACTGTTTAGGATATTTCCTTCCTCTTTTAATCTGGGCAAGCTTATTTTTTGAAGGTATTCTTCCATTTCATTTAAGTTGTCAATTTTTGCCATAAAAATTGGGCAAAGTAATTCCTAATTATTTCTAATTTCCTCTTCATTAGTGGCAAGTTCTCCCTTTTCATTTTAAGACTAAAATTTGATTTTCCTCTTTCCTTTTTTTAATCAGATTTACTAAGGGTTTGTCTTTTTTGTTGGTTTTATGAAAACTCTTAGTTTATTAATTAATTCAAGTTTTTTACTTTCAATTTTTTTGTCTCTCCTTTTATTTTTTAAATTTCAAGTTTATGTTTGACTTTTTAATTTGTTCCTTTTCTAACTTTTTTAAAATTTTTGACCTTCTCTTTCTCTACTTTGCAAGTAAGCCTCTAGAATTAAATTTCCCCTTATTGCTTTGGCTGCATCCACATTTTTGATTGTGTTCTCATTATTGTCATTTTTCTTGGGTGAAGTTTAATTGTTCTATAATTTGTTTTCACCCAATTTCTTTAAATGAGTTATTTAGTTTCAATTATTTTTGGTCTCTTTCCCTGCTTTTTGTTGAGTGTAATTTGTTGCATCGTGGTCTGAAAAGGATGCATTCACTTTCTTACTGCATTTGGTTTGAGGGGTTTTATGTCAATATGGTCTATTTTGTATGGTTCCATGAACTGCTGAAAGAAAAGTTCTCCCTTTTTCTCCATTTCGTTTTCTCAGGGGTCTATCATTCTAAACTTTCTAGTATTCTATTTATTTTGACTTCTTTCTTATTTTTTTGTGATTTTTTTCTAATTCTGAGTGCAACGGTTCCACTATTATAGTTTGCTCTCTATTTCTTCTTTGGCCCTCTTAATTTTCTTTTAAAATTTGATGCTACCACTTTGTATTTTTTAATATTGATATTGCTTCATTATTTATGCCTTTAGAAGATGTTTTCCCCTTATCTCAATTAGATCAATTTTGTTTTGCCTGATCGGATCAGGATGGCTCCCTTTTTTGACTTCACCTGAAGCATAGTAGTTTGCTCCTCCTTTTTACCTTTATTTATGTATTCCCTGCTTCAGGGTTTTCCTTAAACAACATATTGTAGCATTCTGGCTTTTTAATCCATTCTGCTAATTTGCTTTCTTTATGGGGAGTTTACCCCATTCACATTTGGTTAAAATTACCCATTCTGTATTCTTGCCATCTTGTTAACCCCTTTTATGTTTTCTCCCTTTCCCCTTCCCCCCCTTCCCAGTATTAAACTTTGGGCACCCTTGCTTCTCCCCCTTTTTAGTATCCTCCTCCCCCCTAGGGGTTCCTCCCCCTATCTTACCCTTTCCCTCTCGTTTCTGTATTCCCTTCTGTGCTTATTCCTTCCTTTTCCTTTTCCCCTTTTTCCCTTTTCCAGAGATGGGGAAGTTTCACCTATATTGAATATGTCAAAATTTTTCTCTTAAAGTCAATTCTTATGGCAGTAAAATACCCACTATATTCAGCCCCCTCCATTCTTTCTCTCAGAATAATAGGTTTCCTTTTTCTTTGTGGATATAGTACCCCACTTTACCCTTTTTCTATAAATTCCTTTCCCCTCTAATTTCTAGAAAAGGTATACATTATTTTTTTATACATCTTTACAGCAAAATATAGTTAAGATTTCTTTTTTACCTTTTAGGTTTTTCTTGGTTCTTAATTTGCAGTCAAACTTCTTTTAGTTCTGGTTTTCACCAAAAATAGGTGTTCATTTGTTGAATGACCATCTTCTTCCCTGGAAAAAGATGTCATTCTGGTGGGTATTTATTTTGGTTTTGTACCTGGTTCTAACCTTTCAATATCATATTAGGCCCTTCGATCTTTTAATGTGGATGCTGCTGATCTCGGTGATCCTTTTTGGCTCCTCTTTATATTTGAATTGGTTTTCTAGCTGCTTGGAGTATTTTTCCTTCGTTTGGGGTTCTGGCATTTTTGGCCCTATATTTCTTGGTGTTTTGGTTTTTAAGTCCCTTTCATGGGTGATCATGAATCCTTTCAATTCTATTTTACCCTCTGTTTATTACCTGGGCGTTCTCTTTGATAATTTCCTGGAAAATAGTGTCCAGGCTCTTTTTTTCATCGTATTTTTCTGGGGTCAATGATTCTCAGTTTCTTCTAGACCTGTTTTTCCAGGTCTGTTGTTTTCCCAGAAGGAATTTCAATTTTTCTCCATTGTTTGGTTTTTTTGGTCTTGCTTGACTGTTCTTCTTTTGTCTCCTCAAGTCATTCAATTCCATTTGTTCTATTCTTATTTTTTCAATAAGTGTTTTCTTCCCACTTTTTTTTATCTTTTCTAATTGTCCAATTTGTTCTTGGAATGTTTTTTCCATTTCCCCATTTTATTCTTTAGGACCTATCTGTTTCAGTTCAAATCCTATTTTCAAGGATTTGTTTCTTTATCCATTCTGTCTTTAAATGGGTGGAATGACTTCTCCAGTCTCTCTTGCCAAGCCTCCCTCCTTTTCCATTTTCTTCAGCTCCCTTGGAGGCCTTTTTAATTTCTTCTTGAGATCCATCTTGCTGAGACAGTTCTCCTCCTTGGGGCTTACCTGAAGATAATCTGTTTTATCTCCTCAGGTTTAGAGTCTGTTCTCTGTCTGTATAAAAAGCTGCCAATCATTAAAAGTCCTTTTTTTTTGTCATTTGTCAGAGAAGAATCAAGACAATCACAAAGAAAAAAAGGAAAAAAACCCCAAATGGAATCTGCTTTTTTGGGGGGAGGGGCTGGGTGGCATTCCGAGCTTCCTCTACAGACTGAGGGGGCAGCAGCGAGGCACTAGGGACTGTGTTGCGCCTGTGCTCTGAGACTCGGAGCGTGCTGAGACCTGTGGGGGGGTGGCCGGTCCCAAGGAACTCCAGCTGTTTGGGGTTGTATTCTTCACCCCAGTGTTTTAGCTTCTCTGCTGGGCTACTGACTTGCTGCCAGGGCAAAGTATCCAATCCTGTAGCGAAGCTCTCCCCACAGAGATGGCTGAGATCACACCCCAACCCCCTCCGGTCTGCTCGGCTGGGAGCTGCCTGCTGAGCTCCTGCTGCCGCTGCCCTCAGCCTGTGCCCGATCTAAAACCGTCCCGCCCTTGAGCAAAAACAGACCTTTCCTGGTGAATCTCAAGGATGTCTTCTCTTGGTAACTGTTTGTGGGTTTTTTTTTTTCAGTCAGACATTAATTCAGAGGCTTGTAATGAGATGGATTCTGAGAGAAAATACGGAGCTTACACAGCTGTGTGCCTCCTCGCCGCCATCTTGGCCGGAAGTCTGGCCACCATACTTTGGAGGTTATCAAGCTTATCAATGGTAACAATGGCAGCTATCCTTTCTATACTGCTTTAATGCTTACTGAGAGCTTTGAAAATAATATTTCATCTTATCCTCACAACAACCCTGTGAAATAGGCGCTGTTATTTTTCTATTTTGTTGATGAGGAAATTGAGATAGAGTTTAGGTGATTTTTATTTATCAGTTGTTTCAGTCATGTGTGACTATTTGTGACCCCACGCAGGATTTTCTTGACAAAGATCCTGTTTGCCATTTCCTTCTCCTGCTCATTTTATAGATGAGGAGACTGAGACAAACTAGTAAGTGTCTGAGGCTAGATTTAAACTTGGTTATTTCTCTCTACTTTCTCTCCCAGTTGCCTCAGTGTCCTTGTCAACGTCTATTCCAAAATACAGTGCCCCGAATAGAACAGAGTTGTATGACCAGGGCAAGGAAAAGAGGATATCATCATCCTTATTCCAAGCACAACAGAAACACAGTCCATCTAGTGGATAAAGTTTCTAGAAGTTTCATGTCTGTTTTTGGCTCTTTGCCTCGCCCCTGCTTTGATCCCAGTGCATAAGGCCCTCAGCCCTGAGGACTTACTCCCTCATTCAGAGAGTCCTATCACTAGTGGAAGTAATACCTGGAGGAGATATGCTTGCCCTAACACCAAAATTCTCCATTCTCTCTTGTCTGAGGATGATAAATTGACAATTCTGTATTGCTTTATTTCTGCCAGGGGAGGCAGGTCACACCAAATGGCTTCCTATGGCTATCACTCACAGTCTCAGAATCTTAAAATTGGAAAAAAATCCCAGAAACCAGCAAATCTGACCTCTCCCTGAACAATAGTCTCTGCATGATCCCCCCTGCCCAAAGTGGTCACACAGTCTCTGCTCAGAGCCTCTACTCCATCCCTTCCCTGACAGCCAGTTACAATTTGGGCCAGTTCTAACTTTTAGGAATTTTCCCCTCCAACTTCCAAACGCAGTTTTTTTCTTTGTAATCGCCCTCTGTAATTTTCTACCCTTTGGGGCCAAGTAGAACCAGTCTAGGGCTGACCTCCTGTTCTCTGAAGTGCCTTCCAATTCTGATCAATTGTGAGCAAGGGACTGCTGCCCCCTCTAAATCCCACCCAAGCTTCTTGGTAAAAGCTTGATTTAGTACCTTAATTGTGTCCTTATCTGATCCTGTGAGGATCTGGCTTAAACCTTTATGCTAGTAAGTTTTGTTACTAACAAGTTTAGTTTTGAGAAAAATGTATGTCTGACATGGAATAGAGTTTTCTTTCTCTAACTCCAGAAAAGGCCGCTGACACTGATGGATATTTCCTATAAATATAAATCAGGATATTTTTTGTTTCCCTTTATTTTGTTTAAAGCCCTGGGCTGTGGGGGTAATAGAGCAATTTACAAAGGGGATTTGCTGGACAAGCATTAGAGTCACTTCCTTTGAACACTGAGTTGTCCTTTTGAAAGGAAAAAAAAGCCATTTTTTCTATTTTATTCTTCTTTTTAAATACTTCTAAAGCTCAAAAAGACCTCTATTATCACCAACCCCTCACTGCAGAACAGCAGTGATGAGAAGATACAGTCTACACCTGGCAGAAATCAGATAAGATGCTGGCTATGATAGCTCCAAGAAAACTAGACAGTCCCATAAAGCAAGATTGCTATTATTAATATTAGGTTGAAAACTAAAGGGGACTTTCAAGATCATCTAGTCCTTTGTTTTGCAGATGAGGAAACTGAGTGCGGCTACCACACTTCACCACTTGTCTCATACCACACACTGAGCCTTATACTCATATAGGAATGGGGTTTTCAAAATTCAGCTCTGCGATTTCATCAGCCTAGGTAATTCCTTGTATGGAAACTATTTTCCCTGGTACAGATGGGTATTTCACCTGTAACTAAAACCACAAATAAGATCAACAGGAAGATCACATGATTGAAAAGATTCAACAACAAATGCCTGAGGGAATTGCCTGGGGCCATTAAGAAATTAAGTGACTTGCTTGTAGTGAGTGAATGGCAGACCCAGGGATTGAATCCAAGTCTTCCTGGAACCTAAGACTTCCACCACCTTATCTTGTTGCCTCTCTTGTAAAGCTTTAAAGTATGGGAAAAAACTTTCAGATCCACTTCCTCACTGAATTATTTTGACAACCCAATCATTGTCCAGGATTTCCACAGAGAAGAGATGATCTCTTTAAGCTCAGCAGGCTTGTTTGTGTTAGAACAGGGACCAAACGCAGCAGTAAGTCATTCCAGGGTGTGATGGCATTTTGGTTGGATACCTGTCTTAGTCTCCTTCAAAGAATTGGAGCACAGTGCCAATAAAGACAAGGTGCTGGCTCTGCTTCCTTTTTGGACTCCTCACCTTTGCTCTGTCCGTGGTCCTAAGTCCTTCCCCACCCTGGCCACCAGATGCATGTGGATTCTGATAAAGGGAAGAGCAAACAGTTCATCTATCCTTGGAAAAGCGGAATTGTGCCCAAGAGATCCCGTTTAGATCCAAAGTTGTTAGTGACTGTATCCTGTGATGATTCTGGGACTCCATAAGGGATTGTGGCATTGATATAGCAGGATAAAGGAAGACCAATCATGAGATTGTCTTATTCTCAAGATTCAAATTTATCTGTATCCCTAAACCCAATTTTTCTTTGGATTTTTATGATTTCTCTGTGTGGCATTCACCATTCACCTGCTTTTCTCTATTCATTACTTTGGGGTTTTCTTGAATTCTTTCCTTTCCTCACAGCCAGGAAATTTTCGTTTGGTCAGTTCCTTCTCTACAGCATCCCTCATATCTCTGTTACCTTGCTACTTATTACCACACATCTTCCCAATATGTCCTCCTGTCTCCATTCTCAGTACCTCTCTAAATCCCTCAAGAAGGAATGGTCTAATTCAAACTATGGGAGAAGAATCGGGAGTAATGGCCTAGTGAATCAGTCAGATCATTGCTCAAGGGCTGAAAGGGACTTTAAAGGTCCACAGAGTCCAGAGGGAAACCAAGACACACAGAGGTTAAATGTTGACTTGCCTTAGGTCACACAAATAGTAGATGACAAAGCTATCATTCAAACCCAGTTTCTCTAACTCCGGATGTAGTGTCCTTTACGTTATACCATGCTGCCCTGTGGTACCTTTGAAGATAGTTATCATCACATCTCTGCCTCTTCCTAGCAACAGGACTCTGGTTAAGTCATTTCACTTACCTTAACCTCCATTTCCATTTCAGTAACACACAGCAGTATTCTAGGTGACAGCATTTAGGACCTTACAGTCAAAGAATTGGCTTCAGATTTTAACTCTGTGGGATCTTGAGCAACTGAGCCCAAGTAAAAATATTTTTTTACTGATACCCTTTGAGGGCAGCAACTGTGTCTTACAATTTTTAGCTGTCTCAGCATTGAACATAGAAATCTGACACAGATAGATTTAAAAGCTTGTAATGAATGAATATAGATCTTAGTAACTTCCTGGGGCTCCCTAACATTTGAAAACTCATTTGAAGTTATTAGAGTAATAATGTACAATCCTACTAGCTGATGACCCTTTGGGAGGGGAGCTTCTGTGTTCATAGTAATTTTGTTTCAGAAGCTGATATTTCCCTCTGAAATATTGATTTTTGACTATATAGATCTCACGAAAGGTTTACTCCTGACCTTGAGATTTCTTTGCTGGAGTTCTAGCATATTTTACTGTGTGTTTATTTATTGTAAGTGACAACAAAAAATCCGTTAAGTGGAATGAGTGGTTTCCAGTGATTCTAGGACATAAAGCCTGGGAAGGAGCTCCCAGATCTTCTTTAAGCCTTTGTTTGGTGAATTTTGACAAGAAAAGTCAGGCCTGAATAAATTGCAAAGGAAGTTAAAGAAACAAATACCAACAATCCCTAACTCTATTTTTTAAAATACTTTTTGCACACCAAGAGAATGATGCCATCATAAAAACTGTCAAATTAAAAAAAGTAATCTGGCCAGACACTGGGTTCATTCTCCCTGATGGCATCGACCTTGGACATGGAAACAATAAATTGAAAAATGCCCAAATGTGTCAGCAGGCACAAGGAGTGGTATGTGAATTCATCAAGAAGCAAACTAGACCTATCTCCTGAATGGGTATCAAGTCACATGGACATTATGGGTCCAGAAGAATGATGAGACCTATCATAAGGGAGAGGAAGAGTTGTTTGATAAATTCTAGAAAGGGGAAAGTATTTTCCCTATTGTCAAGGATTTTAGGTAGGATACCATATATTTTGTCAAGGTAGACAAAGCCTGTCCTACATTTGATGTTTTCTTAGCCTTAATGCTTTCTGGAGAGTCAAGGTCCTGAAGGTAAGAGCCAATGTCTGATATTCCAAGTCATAGGCATATATTTATAGCATGGGCATTTCTATGTCCTGCCACCACTACCATCTTACTTTATTTTTATTTTTTTATTTAATAACTTTTTATTGACAGAATCCATACCAGGGTAATTTTTTACAACATTATCCCTTGCACTCACTTCTGTTGCAATTTTTCCCCTCCCTCTCTCCACCCCCTCCCCCAGATGGCAAACAGTCCTATACAGATTAAATATGTCACGGTGTATCCTAGATACGATATATGTGTGCAGAACCAAACAGTTCTCTTGTTGCACAGGGAGAATTGGATTCAGAAGGTAAAAATAACCTGGGAAGAAAAACAAAAATGCAAACAGTTTACACTCATTTCTCAGTGTTCTTTCTTTGGGTGTAGCTGCTTCTGTCCATCCTTGGTCAATTGAAACTGAGTTAGATCTTCTCTTTGTCGAAGAAATCCACTTCCATCAGAATACATCCTCATACAGTATCATTGTTGAAGTGTATAATGATCTCCTGGTTCTGCTCATTTCACTTAGCATCAGTGCATGTAAGTCTCACCAATGCTCTCTGTATTCATCCTGCTGGTCATTTCTTACAGAACAATAATATTCCATAACATTCCTATACCAATTTACTCAACCATTCTCCAACTGATGGGCATCCATTCATTTTCCAGTTTCTAGTGACAAACAGGGCTGCCACAAACATTTTGGCACATACAGGTTCCTTTCCCTTCTTTAGTATCTCTTTGGGGTATAAGCCCCGTAGAAACACTGCTGGATCAAAGGGTATGCACAGTTTGATAACTTTTTGAGCATAGTTCCAAATTGCTCTCCAGAATGGCTGGATGTGTTCACAATTCCACCAACAATGTATCAGTGTCCCTGTTTTCCCACATCCCCTCCAACATTCTGCATTATCTTTCCCTGTCATTCTAGACAATCTGACAGGTGTGTAGTGGTATCTCAGAGTTATCTTAATTTGAATTTCTCTGATTAATAATGCTTTGGAGCATATTTTCATATGGCTAGAAATAGTTTCAATTTCATCAGCTGAGAATTGTCTGTTCATATCCTTTGACCATTTATCAACTGGAGAATGGCTTGATTTCTTATAAATTAGAGTCAATTCTCTATATATTTTGGAAATGAGGCCTTTATCAGAACCTTTGAGTGTAAAAATATTTTCCCAGTTTATTGCTTCCCTTCTAATCTTGTCTGCATTAATTTTGTTTGTACAAAAACTTTTCAGTTTGGTATACTCAAAATTTTCTATTTTGTGATCAGTAATGATCTCTAGTTCTTCTTTGGTCATAAATTCCTTCCTCTTCCACAGGTCTGAGAGGTAAACTATCCTATGCTCTTCCAATTTATTTATAATCTCATTCTTTATGCCTAGGTCATGAACCCATTTTGACCTTATCTTGGTGTATGGTGTTAAGTGTGGGTCAATGCCTACTTTCTGCCATACTAATTTCCAATTTTCCCAGCAATTTTTGTCAAATCATGCATTCTTATCCCAAAAACCTGAGGTCTTAGGGTTTGTAACACTAGATTATTAAAGTTATTGGCTGTTTTGTCCTTTGAACATAACCTATTCCATTGATCAACTAGTCTATTTCTTGGCCAATACCAGATGGTTTTAGTAACTGCTGCTTTATAATATAATTTTAGATCTGGTACAGCTAGGCCACCTTCATTTGATTTTTTTTTTCATTAATTCCCTTGAAATTCTTGACCTTTTGTTTTTCCATATGAACTTTGTTGTTATTTTTTCTAGGTCATCAAAACAGTTTTTTGAGAGTCTGATTGGTATAGCGTTCAATAAATAGATTAGTTTAGGTAATATTGTCATCTTTATTATATTTGCTCACCCTATCCAAGAGCATTTAATATTTTTCCAGTTGGTTAGATCAGACTTAATTTGTGTGGAAAGTGTTTTCTAGTTTTGCTCATAAAGTTTCTGGTTTTCCCTTGGCAGATAGATTCCTAAATATTTTATACAATCAGTAGTTACTTTAAATGGAATTTCTCTTTGTAACTCTAACTCTTTGATTTTGTTAGTGATATATAAGAATGCTGATGATTTCTGTGGGTTTATTTTGTATCCTGCAACTTTGCTAAAGGTGTGGATTGTTTCTAATAGCTTTTTAGTAGAATCTCTGAGGTTCTCTAGGTATACCATCATATCATCAGCAAAGAGTGATAATTTGGTTTCCTCATTGCGTATTCTTATTCCTTTAATCTCTTTCTCAGCTTTTATTGCCAAAGCTAGCATTTCTAATACAATATTGAATAGTAATGGTGATAGTGGGCAACCTTGTTTCACTCCTGATCTTATTGGGAATGGTTGCAGTTTGTCTCCATTACATAGGATGCTTACTGCTGGTTTTAAATAGATGCTACTGATTATTTTAAGGAAAAGTCCATTTATTTCTATACTCTCAAGTGTTTTTAATAGGAATGGATGTTGGACTTTATCAAATGCTTTTTCTGCTTCTATTGAGATGATCATATGGTTTTTGTTAATTTGGTTATTAATAACTGTCAGTTATACTGACAGTTATCCTAATATTGAGCCAGCCCTGCATTCCTGGTATAAATCCTACTTGATCATGGTGTATTATCCTGGAGATGATTTTCTGTAGTCTTTTTGCTAGTAACTTATTCAAGATTCTAGCATCAATATTCATTAGGGAGATTGGGCTATAATTTTCTTTCTCTGTTTTCAACCTACCTGATTTAGGTATCAGTACCATGTCTGCGTCATAAAACGAATTTGGTAGGACTCCTTCATTCCCTATTTTTTCAAATAGTTTATAAAGCATTGGGGCTAATTGTTCTTTGAATGTTTGGTAGAATTCACATGTAAATCCATCTGGTCCTGGGAATTCTTTTTTAGGAAGTTGATTAATAACTTGTTTTATTTCTTTTTTCTGAAATGGGACTATTTAGGCAATTTACTTCCTCCTCTGATAATCTGGGAACCCTATATTTTTGGAAGTAGTCATCCATTTCACTTAGGTTATCAAATTTATTGGCATAGAGCTGGACAAAGTAACCCCTTATTATTTCTTATTATTATTAACCCCTTATTATTTAATTTCCTCTTCATTGGTGGAAAGTTCTCCCTTTTCATTTTTAAGACTACTAATCTGATTTTCCTCTCTCCTTTTTCTAATCACATTTACCAAAGGTTTATCAATTTTATTGGTTTTTTCATAAAACAAACTCTTTTATTTATTAGTTCAATAGTTTTTTTAAACTTTCAATATTATTAATTTCTCCTTTTAATTTTAGAATTTCAAGTTTAATAATTGATTGGGGGTTTTAAATTTGGTCTTTTTCTAGCTTTTTAAGTTGCAAGCCCAATTCATTGATCTTCTCTTTCTCTGTTTTATTCAAGTAAGCTTCTAAGGATATACAATTTCCCCTTATTACCGCTTTGGCTGCATCCCACAAATTTTGGTATGATGTCTCACCGTTGTCATTATCTTGAGTGAAATTATTAATTGTGTCTATAATTTGCTGTTTCACCCAATCATTCTTTAAGATGAGATTATTTAGTTTCCAATTACTTTTTGGTCTATTTACACCTAACTTTTTCTTGAATGTAGTTTTTATTACATCACGATCTGAAAAGAAAGCATTTACTATTTCTGCCTTCCTGCATTTAATTTTGAGATCTTTATGTCCTAATATATGGTCAGTTTTTGTATAGGTTCCATGAACTGCTGAGAAGAAAGTATACTCCTTTCTGTCACCATTCAGTTTTCTCCAAAGATCTTTCATACCTAATTTTTCTAATATTTTATTTACCTCTTTAATTTCTTTTTTATTTGTTTTGTGATTTATCTAATTCTGAGAGTGCAAGATTGAGATCTCCCACTATTATAATTTTGCTGTCTATTTCTTCTCGCAACTCTCTTAACTTTTCCTTTAGGAAGTTAGATGCTATACCACTTGCTGCATACATGTTTAATATTGATATTGCTTCATTTTCTATAGTACCCTTTAGCAAGCTATAGTTTCCTTCCTTATCTCTTTTAATTAGATCAATTTTTGCTTTTGCTTGATCTGAGATAAGGATGGCTACCCCTGCTTTTTTGACTTCACCTGAAGCATAATAGATTCTGCTCCAGGCTTTTACCTTTACTCTGTATGTATCACCCTGCTTTAAATGTGTTTCCTACAATATTACTGTTCTGTAAGAAATGACCAACAGGATAATTTCAGAAAGGCCTGGAGAGACTTACACGAATTGATGCTGAGTGAAATGAGCAGGACCAGGAGATCATTATATACTTCAACAACAATACTAGATGATGACCAGTTCTGATGGATCAGGCCATCCTCAGCAACGAGATCAACCAAATCATTTCTAATGGAGCAGTAATGAACTGAACTAGCTATGCCCAGAAAAAGAACTCTGGGAGATGACTAAAAACCATTACATTGAATTCCCAATCCCTATATTTATGCACACCTGCATTTTTGATTTCCTTCACAAGCTAATTGTACAATATTTCAGAGTCTGATTCTTTTTGTACAGCAAAATAACGTTTTGGTCATGTATACTTATTGTGTATCTAATTTTATATTTTAATATATTTAACATCTACTGGTCATCCTGCCATCTAGGGGAGGGGGTGGGGGGGTAAGAGGTGAAAAATTGGAACAAGAGGTTTGTCAATTGTTAATGCTGTAAAGTTACCCATGCATATATCCTGTAAATAAAAGGCTATTAAAAAATAAATAAAATAAATGTGTTTCCTACAAACATCATATTGTAGGATTCTGGCTTTTGATCCAATCTGCTGCCCACCTCCTCTTTATGGGAGAGTTCATCCCATTCACATTTGCGGTTAAAATTACTAATTCTGTATTTCCTGCCATCCTAATATCCCCAGATTATGCTTTTCTTTTTCTTGCCCTCGTTCCCTAGTATTAAACTTATTGGTCCCCCTTGCATCACTCAGCTCTCCCTTTTTAGGATCTCTCCCTCCTCCCTTCGAATCCCTGCCCCTTTCTTGTACCCCTCCCTTATTATTCTTTTCCTTTTCCCTTTTCCTCTCCCACTTTTTAATGAGGTGGGAGAAGATTCTCTGTAGAACAAATATATCACTTATTTCCTCTTTGACCCAACTCTGATGAGAGTAAGATTCACACAATGTTCCTCCCCATCTCTAAGTTCCCTCAGATATGATAGGTTTCCTTTGCCTCATCGTGGGATGTAGTTTCCCTTTTTTTATCTCCCCTTTTCCCTTTTTCTGACACTATCCCCTTTCCATTTCTACTTCCCTTTTTTTACGTTATATCAGTAAAATCAAATTATACATATGGTTTTTATGTATATCCATAACAGAAATACAGTTCTCAAGAGTTCCTTTTACCTTTTTCTATTTCTCTTGAATCCTGTTTGTTGGAGATCAAATTTTTTGTTTAAGTTTGGTTTTTTCCTTAGAAACAAATGGAGTTCCTCTGTTTCATTAAATGTCCATCTTCCCTGGAAGAAAATGCTCAGCTTAGCTGGGTAGTTTATTCTTGGCTGCATCCCAAGTTCTTTTGCCTTTTGGAATATCAGCTTCCAGGTCCTTCGATCCTTTAATGTTGAGGCAGCTAGATCTTGCGGGGACCCTTATTGTGGCACCTTGGTATGTGAACTGTTTTTTCCTCGCTGCTTTTAAAATTTTTTCTTTAGTCTGAAAATTCTGAAATTTGGCCACAATATTCCTTGGAGCCTTTATTTTAGGGTATTTTTCAGAAGGTGTTCAATCAGTCCTTTCAACACCTATTTTATCTTCTGGTTCTATTACATCTGGGCAGTTCTCTTTGATGATTTCCTGTAAAAATAGTATGTAGGCTCTTTTTTTCATCATAATTTTCGGGAAGTGCAATGATCCTCAGGTTATCTCTCCTAGATCTGTTTTCCAGGTCTGTTGTTTTTCCAAATAAATATTTGACATTTTTTCCCAATCTTTCATTTTTTTGGTTTTGCTTGTCTGATTCTTGATGTCTCAATGAATCAGTCATTTCTGTTTGTTCAGTTCTGATTTTTAGTGAGTTATTTTCTTCATTAGCTTTTTTTACTTCTTTTTGTATATGTCCAATTGAGTTTTTAAATGAGTTGTTTTGCTGTATGGAATTTTTTTCCATTTCACTAATTTTTTTTAGTGAGTTATTTTCTTTTTCCAATTCACAAATTCTGTTTCCCTGCACTTCTTGGGAGTTTTTTACCTTTTCCAATTCACGTTTCAGGAAGTTGTTTTCTTTTTCCACTTTATCAAATTTTTCTTTTAGTGAGTTATATGCCTTTTCTGTATTCTCTTGCATAGCTTCTCTTTCCTTTCCCCATTTTTTTCCTAGTTCTCTTTTAAGTTTTTTAATAGTTTCTTCTAGGGGAACCTTTTGTATTGGGGGCCAACAATTGTCTAGAGACTGTCTGCTATTAGTCTCTTCAGGGTTGAAAAGCTGTTCTCTTCCTGTATAGAAACTATCAATTGTCCTTTTGATATTTTTTACTCATTTTGTTAAAGCCTTTCGAGTCTGCCTTCAGGGCCAGGAGGTTACCAGCTTCCTCTGCAGAGCAGTGATAGGTGTATGGACCGGTAGCTGTTCTGCTAGCCAGCTGCAAAAAGCAGCGAGTTACTGAGTGCTCTTGGGAAAGAGTTCCCCACCAGGAAGTAACTCAGGCCTGCAGGGCCCAGCTGGGAAGGTGCCCTGCAGAGAATCCCCCTGTGTGAGATAATGACTGCCCTGGGGCTAGACCCTGAGCAGTGAGAATTTCACTATCCCAAGCCAAAGCCCGCCCTGGGGCTGTGGGTATTAGCAGTTGAGCAGTGAATGGATTTTCAGGAACCAGAAGTGTCTCTTCCCAGGGAAGCGCAGTCCTATTGGGGAAGTTCTCTTGCCCCAGGTCAAGCCCCTCACTGTGCTGATAAGAGGCTGCCCAGGATGTGCCCCCCTGCCATGCAAATTTATAACTGCCCCCTGTAAAAGCCCCAAACTGCAGGCTGTGGCTGCAGGGCTGTGTTAAAGGTCTGCCTGAGTCACTTCCAGGTTTGAGTAGTTACAGCAGATCTTGTTAGGGTCTGGCATTTTTTAGAGCAGCCTCTGTTTTAGGCTTTAATTTCTCTGCAAGTTTGCTGCTTTGTAATCGATGCAAAGCAGTTAGCCTATAGCAGAGTCATCTCTATAATTTCTCTAGCCACAGAGATCACCCCTGCCCCTGGTCTGCTCAGGAGGCTAGTCTCTCGCTGCCCGTGCTAGTCAGTTCCTGGCCCCTAAGGACAAACCTTTCCTGGCGATCTTCCAGATTGTCTTTGGCTGATAAGTTGTAGTGCTTCTAATCTTCATGAATTTAAGCAGTGAAGAGCTATTTTTCAGGCTGAATTAAATAGTTGGTTATGAGGGGAATGAGAGGAGTTTAGAAAATTGAGTGTGCCTTCTCTGCCATCTTGGCTCCTCCTCTCTACCATCTTACTTTAGTCCCTTCATGTAGAAGCTAGCAGTCTCCACTTTTATTTCCCTATTTTTCTAGCTAGCTTATCCCTTCTCCAATCCATTTTCCATTTAATATTCTAATATTTAATTAGATCTCTGATATTATTTGTGGGGGTGTTTCTTTTAATGATGCAGGTCACAGAGATCACATCACCAATTTGTAGACCCTGAAAAGTAAATGAAATTTTGTCTTTCTACAGTAAATTAACAAGTGAAATAAAATATTTTGATTCCTGGAGGGAGATGTGTAAGGCAGCTCTCTCTCATCTTGCATGTCCCCTTATCTATTTCCTTCTCTTTTGACCTCCTATAACTTGGATCTTTTGTGTGCTCTGTTTTAGGAAGTGTTTGGTAGCTTCCATGAACTTTGCAGTCATTGGGGTATTTGACCTGGAGAAGGATAAGTGATTGTACAATAAAGCTTTCTTGATGAAGGACAAAATAATTATAAGCTTAGATTCAAATCCAAGTACTCCCAACTTCCAGTTCAGTGCTCTCTGCCACTGCTCCATGTTATCTCTTTGATTTGATTTGAGTCTTGGAAATAAAACCCAGTGGGAGTTTGTTCTACTTATCCATGGAATTTGCCAAAGCCAATTTCTCTGTCTTTTTTCCTCACAGACACTAGCTTTCAGTTTAGAAGGAAGAAGCAAATTGATAGTTTTGATTTCTTTGATAATTGCTTTTGGAAACTGTATGATATACTAGTAACCTTGAAAGGCATGGCATTTTAAAAATTGCTAATTTACTATTCAGAGGATTTGGTTATGCTGTCTTCTTCTTGTTGTTGTTCTTAATTTAGTGCAGTTTAGTTTTCCTGCTGAGAAATACCACTTTAAACTCCAATGAGGAATGAATGATGTTACTAATCCACTGCCCCTAATTCCACCTCTTCCCCTAATATGATGAAAAGCTAATGAAATAAAAGTCTTAGAGAAGGTGCATGAGCTAACACCAATACTTTGATGGGTGATTAGAACATCATTAAAATTTCTGGTTTATAATTAAATTATTGAACTTGAAAATCTTTAGAAAAGTTTCATTAGCTTTTTAACTTTCCCCTAGACTGTTCATGTCCCAACTATGTGGGAGGGGTGGTAAATCTTTTTTTTTTAACCACTTGATGATACATGTGATGGACTACTTAAGAGAATCTTAGTGGAATTCTAGTGGATCCATGTTCCATGGCAACTGCATCCCTCTGTCACATCAGCCCACTCAACATGTTTTTATTGAAATCCACTGAAAAGAATAAAATATGTCCTTCTGGAACTACCTTTTTTCAGTCACCATAACAAGGTTGAAAACACACACACACACAGTTTGTGTGGAAATATGTTAAAAATCAACCCAGAACAGGTGGGAATGGGGAAAAAGAAGAAAGTGGCTTAACAGAAAGAAATTAGTTATGGAGGGAAGTCACTAGGGAAGGAAACTCAAATTTCAGAAGATGGATTTTAAAGGGAATATTGAAAATAAGGAAAGTACTGGTGATTAGGTTCTGAATCTCAGGAACACAGGAAAGACAGTATAGTGGAAACAGATTACTTCAGTTACAGATCAATGGTCTCAGTCACATTACAAAGTTGAGGGTAGCATAAGATTAACAAAGATTTGGAAGGGGGAGGATGAAAAAGAAGAAAAATATGAGAATATGATTGAGGGAAATGTGTATGGGAATGGAATAAACTTTCTTTTCCATTCTTTTGGGAATGGAATAAACTTACAGCAGTGGAATGAATTAAAAAGTAGAATCAAAAAGTAGATTCTGTTTTGTTTTATCAGAAACACATTTAAAACAAAAATATTCATATAAAGAGTTCAAAAGAGAATTCTTTCTTCAGATAAACTCAAATGTAGTAGTAATAATAATCTCAAAGCACCAGTAAAAATAGACACAACTAAAAGAGATAAAAGAAAACTATATAATGCTTAAAAGTATCATGAACAATAAATTAGTACCATCACTTAATATATATCCTCTGATTTATGTAGCATTTTAGTGCTTAAAGGAAAAGTTACTTGAATTACATTAAGAAATAGCCAAATTATAATATAATCATCCCTAATGTACATCTTTCAAACCTAGATATATCTAACAAAAAAAGTAAACAAGAAAGCTGTAGCAGATCTGACTAGAATTTTTAAAAGTCTGATATGGTGATTCAATGATTTATTAAAGGGAAAGAAAATGAAATATACATATATTCAGCTGTACGTGTCACCTTTACAAAAATTGGTTCTGGGTTAAGACATAAATATTCTATATACAGATGTGGAAAAATAGAAATATTAAGCATGTCCTTGATTAACCACAAAGCAATAAAAATTTATTCCATAATTGTAGTTTGAAGGGATTAAAACTGAAAGACTAAATAACTTAATCTTAAAGAATTAGTGGTTGAAAGTACTTCTCATAAAAATGATAATTTCATCAAGGAAAATGGCAATTTTTGACAATGTGCCAAAACTTTGGGGATACAACCAGAGAAGTTTTAGGAGAAAAATTATATTACTAAGCACTTTCAGCAGTAGAAAAGAGGAAAAACAGAAATGAATAGAGCAGCAGCCAAAAACTCTAGAAAACCAGGTAAGCAAAAAGATCTCCATGAGACTGCAAAACAGAATTTTTCAGAATCAAAGAAAAGACTAATTAACATAAAAAACAATTTAATTGATTAAATAAAAATATGACCTGCTTTCAAAATAAAAATCCCCAAAAGATAAACCATGAGCAAGCCTTATTTTAAATAAAAGAAAACCAATATCCACTGTTAGAAATGGGATTTGTTAGCAATGAAAGGAAAATAAAGAAAATTGTTAGACGCTGGTTTATCCAACTATATGCTAACAAAATAGAAAAATGAAATTGTTAAATTTTTTTCCAAAAAAATTTACATTGCAGATCAACAGAATAAGAAATAGAGAATTTAAATAATCCAATCTGAGGGGGAAAACATCAAAAAGCCATAAAAGAAATTCCAAAAGGGGAAAATCAGACCAGATGCCTTTACAAATGAGTTCTATAAAAAATTCAAAAAACAATGTATTTTGATGTTACATGAACTTTGCAAAAAATAGAAAAAAAAGAGGAGGATTCTATCAAACATATATAATCTTGATGCCTAAACCAGGAAGAGACAAAACAGAAAGAGAAAACTGTATAGACCAATATATTGGTAGAAAACAAAATATTGAATAAAATATTTGCAGAAAGGGTATAGGAATGTATTGAAAAGATTATACAGACCAGGTTGACTTTGTACCATAAATGCAGGATTAATTCAATGTTAGGAAAACTTTCAACATAATGGACCATATTAGTAATGAAAATTAAAAAAGGAGAACATAATTATATCAATAGTTGCTTTGAAAACTTTAAGCCAAATACAATAACTATTTCTATTAAAAAGATTAAAGTGCTTTGGAATAAAGGAATATACCTTTCATGAATATTTAAAATAGTATCATATTTAAAAGCAATATTTAACATTATCTATAATGAAAATACATGAAATCTTTCTAATAATAGCAGAGATATGATAAAGATATAGATTGTCACCACTATTTGCCACCATTTTAGAGATGTGGTAATATAACAATAAGGCTAGGGAAAAGAAGAAATTGAGGAAATATGTACAGCCAATGAGGAAACAAAGTGATCATTTTTTGCAGATCATATGATGATTCACATAGAGAACCTTAGAGATCAAACTAAAATATTAAATGAAACTATAATGTCAGCAGTATAATAGCTTTTCCTCCAACCTCTCTGCAGCCTTTGAAACTGTTGATCATTCTATCCTACTTGATACTCTCTCCAATCTAGGTTTTCAAAAAAACACTTTCTCCCGGTTTTCCTTCTACCTATGTGAACCCTCCTTTTCCATCTCCTCTGTTGAATTTTCATCTAGATCACCCTGTCTAATTGTAGATGTCCCTCAGGGTTCTGTCCTGGGCTCTCTTCTCTTGTTCCCTATATGCTGTTTCAGTTGGTGATCTATCAGCTGCCATGGATTTAATCGCCACATCTGTGCTGATGATTCTTTCTTAAAATAGTAATAGCTTTTTTATTTTTCCAAATACATGCAAAGATAGTTTTTAACATTCATCTTTGCAAAACCTTAAGTTTCAAGTTTTTCTTCCTCTCTCCCCCCTCTTCCCTCACCAAGATAGCAAGATAGCAACCAAGATGTAGGTTAAACATGTACAATTCTTCTAAACATATTTCCATATTCATCATGCTGCATAAGGAAAAAAAAAGATAAAAAATGAGAGAAAAAGCCAAGCAAACAAATAACAAGAAGGTGAAAAATTATGCTTTTATCCACATTCAGTCTCCATAGTTCTCTCTCTGGATGTGGATTGATCTCTCCATCACAAGTTTATTGGAATTTATGCTGATGATTTTCACATTACCTTTTTTTTTGGCTCAGTCTCTCTGGTGATCTCCCATCTTGCATCTCTAATTGCCTTTTAGACATCTTTATCTGGACCTCCAGTAACTGCCTAAAATTTATCATGTTCAAAATTAAAATCATTATATTTCCCATTATACCCTCCTTATTTCCCATGTTCCCTGTTACATTTGAGGGCAGCACCATCCTCCCACTCCCTGAAGTTCACAAACTAGAATTTGTCCTAGACTCCTCATACTTCTCATATCCAAGCTGTCACCAAGGCCTGCTAATGTCACTTTTGCAAAATCTCTAGAATATGCCCCCTTTGTTTCCTCTGACACTGCCACCACTGTAGTGCAGGCCCTCATAACCTCATGTCTGGATTATTGCAGTAGTCCACTGCTTAAGCCTGCTTCAAGTTTATCCCTCCTCCAATCTATCAATTTCTCCACTAAAGAGAGTTTCCTAAGGTACAAGTCACTGGCTTCCTATTGCTTCCAGGAACAACTACAAAATGCTCTGTTTGACTTGCAGAACCCTTCATAACCCAATCCCTTCCTACCGTTCCAGTCTTATACCTTTACTCCTCAATACATAGTTTTTAATCAGTGACTCTGACCTCCTAACTATTCCAGGAACAAAATACTCAGTCTTCCATCCCTGGGTATTGTCTCTGGCTGTTCCCCATGTCTGGAACTCTATCCCTCCTCCACTCTGACTAATGAGCTCTCTGGCTTCCTTTATGTCCAAACTAAAATTCCACTTTTTTGCAGAAAGCCTTCTCCATCCCTCTAAATTTCAGTGCCTTTCCTCTTTTTTCACTATTTATCCTTATATAACTTGCTTTGTATATATGTTTATTTGCATGTTGTCTCCCTCATTGGATTGTAAGCTTCTTGGGAGTAAGGAATGTCTATTGCCTTTTTTGTATCTCCAGTGCTTCACATAGCCCCTGGCACATAGTAGACCCATAATAGATGTTAATTGATTGAGGCTGTACACATAATCAGCCTTTTGGGTATTATCAACAAAATTCAACAGGAAGAGATAAGGAACAGTTCCATTCAAAATATCTATAGAATATATAAGATATTTAGGAGTCCAACTTCCAAGAGACATAGGAATTATATGACTATAACTACAAAATAATCATTGCAGAAATAAAGATGGATCTAGATAAGTAGTTATTAATTACCCATCATTAGATGGAGCCAGTATAATAAAATATTACCAAATTAATTTATCTGTATAATGCCATATCAAAGTATCAAAGAGATATTTTTTGAAGTTAGAAAAAAAGACAAAATTCTTCTGTAGCAACAAATGATCAAGATTCTATAGGTAAATAATGAAAAATAATAAGAAACACTTCAGATTATATACCACATTATGTTCCAAGTGGTACAAAACTTAGATGTAAATGGTTATATCATAAGTTAGCCAAGCAGGCAAGAAGATACTTTTCACAATTATAGGTAGGAAAAAAGTTGTTGGATAGAGAGGATCATAGAAAATGAAATGGACAGTTTTGATTTTATAAATGGAAAAGCTTTTGAACAATTAATTCAATGCAGCTAAAATTAAAGGAAAATAGCTGAGAAAAATCCTTTAAATCAATTTCTTTGGTAAAAGTCTGATACCCAAGATATATGGGAATTCAATTTCAATATAAGAACAGATACAATGTCAAAGTCTATGAAAAAAACAATTTTCAACAGAAGAAAAGCAAGCTTTCAACACATGTGGAAAATGGACCAGATCATTTATAATAAGAGAAGTCCAAGATAAAATAACTGAATTTTTCCTCCATACCCATAAATTGGCAATGATTACTAAAAAATGAAAATGACAGTTGTTGGAGGAATTATAGAAGAGCAGGCATACTAAAGCACTGTAGATAGAGCTGTGAATTAGTGTACACATTCTAAAAATTAATTCCCAAAATTAATTCAAATTCAGTTGTGCATACTTTTTCACCCACTTCCAGATAATACCCAAAGAAATGAAAGAAGGATTGGGCCTGTCGGTACAAAAATAATTATAGTAACTTTTTTCCTACATCAAAGAACTAGTAACTAAGGAAGTGTCCATTGGATATAGAATGGTCAAACAAATTATATCATATGAATGTAATGGAATAAAATTGTGCCATAAGGAATGATGAAAGGGATAGATTCTGAGAATTCTCAAGGCTTGCATGAATTGATGCAAAGTGATTTTTAGAACCAGGGGAACAATTTTTCTAATGACTACAGCATTGTAAAGAAAAGCAATTTTAAATGACTCAAGGATTTTGATCAGTTCAGTGACCAATTGGAGCTCCAAAGAAGTAAGGATGAAATTATGCCTCCCACCTATTTGCAGAGAGGTGATGGACTAGTGATGCAGAAGGAGACCTGTGTTTTCAGACATGGTCAATGTGTGGAGTTGTTGACTGAATTTGTTCTGAAGAGGAAAAAAGGGAGAATTGGCTACAAGAGGGAGCTACTGATAGCAAAATAAAAATAAAAAGTAAGCAACAAAAAGATTTCAGAGACATATTTAGAGAACATCCAAAGAAAAGATCAAGAAGAGGTTTTGAGAGCAGCATAAACAAGGAAAATAGCTTTAAATCTAATACGCTGAATTAATACATACTTATAAAACAAGATAATGAGATTCACAGTTTCACATACAACTGTCTTTGTTTTTGTAAACTAAGAGGAATGCAAAATGAAACAATTTTGTGTTTCCCCCTCACACCTATAAGATTGGCAATAATTACCCAAAAAATGAAAATGACAATAGGTCTGTCTTTTCTATTGACTGCAGCAGTTACTTTGTGTATGGAAATGTTCATGTTTGCTCATGTCTGTCAGATTAAGAATAACCAAAACCAATGAATTAAAAGTACTAGGTAGATGTCAGCTACTAGGATTATTAAGTGTCCCGTTGTTTTCTTTTTAATGGAGTTAAGATTGAAGTGGTCTTTGGAAAACTCACTGTCCACTTTGTGTTAAATAGCTAATGTTCTGTGGATCTCTCTTCCTCCTTCTCTTTGATTTGTTGAATAGTCACTGGATTGGAAATTGTTTTCTTCTCCTTTCTGTTGGATTCAGCCTGCTGTGTTGAAAGAAATCAAAAGAAAGAAGACTGCAGCAGGCTTTGTTCTCCTAAGGAGCAAAGATGAATCTGCTATCCAATTATTTTGTGATCAAGATAATAAAAGTAATAGAAAAGCATTAAGACCAGAATTGAGGTAGGTGATGTTGGAAAAGCAAGACTTGGGAGAAACTGCAGAGTAGCAGCTGGTCCTTCTTACTGAATACTTCTCAAATCAGAGAAATCATTGTGAGTTTTTGTTTCCATTTTGGCACTTTGCATGCATCAGGAGAATTGAAAACCCAGCGACCCAGCTAACAAAGGGAATTTCTGGCAGCACAAATGTAGAAACCTGCTGCTCTACTGATTGTTGCTTGTTTCCAAGCTGCCATGCATGGCTGAGCTCCCCATATGAGCATGTCATGTGTGTTTAATGAGCCACAGAGATGCTCTGAAGCCTTCAATCAGGGAATCAGAAGTTTCCTGAAATAAGTATCTGAATGGACCATTTGCTTTTACCTTTGACCATTCAGTGAAGTGCCGTTTATTCCTTGAGTCAATTAGTTGTCATCTCTACAGACAACCACTTCCTGATTGCTTAATAAAACAACAAGAAGTAGATAAAATCTAGTCTTCTGATCTTCTAATATCTAGAGGTTTGAGAGAGAGAGAGAGAGAGAGTATGCGTGTGTGTGTTGCATATGTGTATGTTGTTTATCTGGGGAGATGGCATATGAAATGATTTGCTTTGTGAGGTAGTGATATCCAGCTTGTTGGAGAAGTTACAGATAAGATCCCTGATTTGAGTGGAGTGTTGCATTTGATATTCTCTACAACCACTTCCAATGGAAAGTCTGTGATTGTAGCAGAGCAAGGTAATGAATGGTGCATCTGCGTCAGTATTGTTCTAAATATGGTAGAGGAATTATGATTTTGCTTCTAGGACTCAGAATAACAACAACACTGTGCTACAGTATACTTTCTGACCTAAGGACACATCCATTGCCCCTACTCCATCCCCATCTTTCCAGACATGACCATTCTCTCTGCAGCTTAGAAACCTTGATGTATCCTGGAGCTTTCTTCCTCTCCCTCACAGCCGCATTCCAGGTGAAGTTCCCACTTTGCACCATTCATGCCCTACCTCCCTTGGCCCAAACATAGCACTTTCTAGTTATTGCTCTGGATTTCAGTCTGTCAGAAATATGCAAGAGATCATTTCATGGTCAGCTCTGGAGTATAGGGAAGGGAAAAGCTTCTCAATTAAAAAATTATAGATTAAAAGCAGCAATGAAATCTTTTTGTCAAGTTTTTATGGTGACCATTTAAAATAAAGTATTACCATCTTCATTATTATATGTCAATAGTTAGTTTGCCAGGATGGGTCTACTGAGTTGACACAGTTCTTGGTCCTTCCAAAGCTACTATCTGTTCTTCCTCTAACCCCTGATTTGCCTGTAGCTGGGTTATGGAACTCAGGTTGTGAATTAGTTGGAAAGTCTGGCTTTTAAAGAGGTGATCCAGACTTCCTCACTGGTAGCAGCTGAGCAGACTTAACATGGTTTAGGAAAGAAAAAGAGACAAGAACAGGGTAAACTATAGATAATAGAAAGGACACAATTAGAGGGATTAGCTGTGATATAGAAAAGGTCCATAATGGAGGACCCCAATTTTCATAAGTCAAGTAGTGAGCAGGGTCATCTGCCAAGAGATTTCTTTTGGGGGGTAGACATGATTAGGATGTTTGCAATTGTCACAGTATTTCAAATCAACAACAACAGAATCACAGAGTTAAAGTAAAAATAAAGGATTATCATGCAGCTTTGTGTTCCAGGTCAAGGTTAAATAATCTGAATTTAATAGTTGCTGCATTTTACTCCTTTTCATCAGTGACTTGGGAATATGAACAGAAAAGTCAGAAGATAGTGTTGGATGATGGCTGAAGACTGACAATGGGCCTAGCAGGTAAGGAAGTCACGGATTAAGACAATTTGACCAAAGAGTGGAAAGAGAAGTGAGATGTAGAGATGAAAGAGGTAGTTTGAACACAATTAGGAGGGGAAAAGCAGAAGGCAAGATGAAAAGATGAAAAAATAAGAAATTGTGCTTTAGAGTTCTATTTAGACCTAATATATGACCATTCTTGTGCTTGGTGGATTAGAATAGGAGGAAGAGGATCTACCAATCCCCTTCCATTCATGCTGGGCTAATCATTTTCTTTAAAGCACATAGGAACCAACCTGGAAACTTATGATATCACTTGTTAGTCACCTAAATACAAAGTGCTGGCTCAGAGAAATCTGGTGCTCTGTAAATACTGTAGAACTCTAGATAACTGCAGGTTATAATTTATTCCATTTGAATGATTTTTTGGGGGGTTGGGGTATGATAATAGTCACCAAGCCTACCCAAATGATAATCCTATATGAAGTCTTCCTCTCCTTACCCCTCACCCCAGCCCCAAGACTAATTTGGGAGGAGTCTGAAGGAATTGTTCAGGACTTTGGAGTATTTGGTGGGCCACTGAGAGCTCTGCTTTGTAATATTTCCCGAGACTCATTGTTTCAGGATACTGGGAGAAGCAGATGTGCAGGGCATTTTTTTAATTTTTCCCAGGAAGCCAGAGTCATTTCCCAAGTTGGGGACAATCACTTTATGATATTTAGGAAGAATAGCAGCTTCCTTTCTCACTATGAAATTGTGTGTTTTTGCTTTCATTCTCCCTCCTTCCTCCCTCTCTCTGTCTCTCTGTTTCTCCATCCCTCCTTGTGTCCCTCCTTCCTTGTCTTCCTCCTTTCCTTCTTCCTCTTTTCCCTTCCCTCTTTCCCTTTCTCTTTTTCTCTCTCTCTCCCTCCTTCCCTCCTTTCCCTCTTTCCTGTAGTGGGAGGTAAAAGGGTGAAGGGTCCATGTAGAACTTGGGTCTGGGTGCCTTCTCTCTTGTACTTGGCACATAGTATTTTTGTCTCAGTCTCTCCCTCTCTCTTTCTCTGTTACTTACACACACACACACACACACACACACACACACACACACATACACACACACATTTTGTCTTTTCCTGAACACGGGTAACTGATCCTGAGCTGGTCAGGTTTTGTCTTTTAGGTCCCCTTGTAAGTTTGAAACATCAGAACTCCTGGTTTCTTCAATGAGAGTTGGCTGGGAACAGGTGTATACAGAGGATTGTAGGAGGGACTAGAGGGTGAAGTAAGACTAGCCAGGGTCACTCCTGGCGGTAGACCAGGGAGAAGGCGGTCGCGGAGATTCTGCTTCAATCCTATTCAATCCTGTGTCTAAAGACTGAGAATAAAGATTAAGGACTTTTGCTTATCCTGACTCCGGCTGATTCTGGGGTGTCCTGGGTGCTAACGTGGTTGTCGCATCAGAGAGGACCATTTTCAGTAGGTGGAAGCCAAGCTCTGGCCTGCTTGGACAGAACTATTTTGAGTTGCCTGAGATACTCCATGCCTTATCTTATAGACTCATTATCATGATATACAAATCTCACAGTGATGCTGTCACCTGTGGCGCTGGTACATGTAGAGCATCACGGTCATTGGGGAAACTCTGGGTGAGGTAAAAGATCCTTCAGCCCAGAGGGAACTTGCTAACAATGTCTGGTTCGGCTCCTCTTCTCCCCAAGGGTTCTTGGCCTTCCTGAGAAATCAGGGGGCCGTTACAACCTGTGTTGTGATTGAAGCATAGTGATACCAGGTAGCAAAGAGTCATCTACATACAATAGCAAGTTGTTTATGTGGTCCCCTGTGCACAGTATGTACTTAGCGCATGCTCAGTGTTGTTTTGATTACGTAAGGGTATTAGGGGTATTTAAAGGGGGAAGACCTTGTAATCAGTGGTCCTTATTTCCACCATCCTCAGGAGTCTTGCCTTATCACTCCTCCACTAAGACTGTATATTTTAACCACCCCGGCATGGGGGCTCTAGAACGCATGGTATATTTTGTCACCCCAACTTGGGGGCTCTAGAAAGCAGGACACAACAGGTACAGGTTAGGAGGTTGGTATTAACACTTTTCCCAATACAAGAAGATATTGCTCAGGTTCCCGTATTAATAGCATTCCTGCCATACCACAGAATAACCATGTCAGGCAGGGCTCAGGCTCCAACACAAAGTAGTATCATTAGGCCACAGCAAAGGGCAAAAGTCTTGGCATGAGGGGCATTGATTATTCTTGAATTTAGAACCCTGTATTGGCAGCATCTTTAATATTGCTCCATCCTCAGCACAGTGAGCAGGAGCAGTCCTTAGTCCCTAGCTTAGAGAGGTAACAAATGCTGGCACAAAGAGGCAGATTCACCCACTAGTGATTATTGTGTTCCTAAGAAGAGCATGGAGAATCAAGTGTTGGTAGCAGCGGCAGCGGTGCTAGAAGGTGGCTTGCTTTCTGGTGACAAGAAAGAGGTAAAAATGTCGACCCTTTGTTTTCTGTAATTATAACTTACTGGCCCTTCCATATTGTTGCTAATACAAAATCCAGTGGTTATTAGTTTACTTTTTTCATAAATGGCTTAGAATTTATTACATTCTTGTAATCAGTGTGTCCTACTCCTAGGTTCAATACCAAGACTCACACTTTCAGTTATTTTACAACCTCTATTGAGAATAAATGATGACACAGGAAGTATCATCATCTTTACTGTAGCACTGATGTTCCCTGGTTCTGCTCTTGGTCATGATCACCCATCAGGGGACCTACTATGGACGGGATTGCGTTGACATCACCCACTATATGGATAAGATCATTTAAATCTAAGACTCATTCCTTCCAAAATGAGTGGGGGAACCCTTGGATTGATAGTTATTGTTCTCCCCCATTTGATCATTCTGGGAGGGTTACTATCACTTTGATTGTTGTCTTTTGTTTTAGTTTAGTTTGCTTTCTTTCTGGCTTAGTTTTTTCTTCTCCAGTGTTACCTATATCAGGAATCTTGCAACATAAAAATCAGGGCTGTGAAGCAGCAGTCCCCAAAGCTATTTAAATGGCAGGTCTTCTTGAAAATGTCTAGGACCTTTCCATCAAGGGAAAGGAGTGTAGCAGGAGGAATATCTATCAGAATCCCATTCTATGTGGCCTGAACTAGTTCTTTTACTAAAAAGCTATCAGTGCTTTTTGGGGAGACTAAATTGGTTCAGAGAAATAAAGACTTGGACCACTGATCTTGATTCATTGTCACCTGAGTACAGATAGCCAGGAGGAGCTCCAGATCTTCCCAAAGCCTGACTGTCAAAATAATATGTAACTCAGGGACAAAGGAATTGTTTAACTGAGTCAAACTGAAGGGCTCAGTGAATGTCTTGTTGAATATACTTTTCCTGCTGTGGCTAAGTAAATCTTCTTTCATTAACTGTTAGCGCTTCTCTAATTATTTCATTTTATTCGACTATCATACCTAAATTATCAGGGGACCAGCCTGAATCAGGCTGAGGAAGTTCATGAACTTGGAAGCTCAGGTGTTTGAGAGGAAATGATCATGAACCTTGAAGTTCTCGAATATTAAGACAGAGGTTAGGGCTCAAAAAAAAAAAAAGTAAAAATGGGTGCTTGAACTCCTTGAGAGAAGGGGGAGAGCAGAGAGACTTAGAGGCCCTCAGTTATTGCAGTCAAGATCTGAACCAGGTCTTCTAGACAGATGAAAAGGACTTCAGGAAGGTCATTTTGGCAGAACTAGATACACAACAGCTAAGAGACTCTTGCAATAATTCAGCCTAAATATTATGAGACTCTGAACTAGAATACTGATGGTGAGAGCAGAAAAGAAGGTAGTGATTTAAATAACGCTTCACAGGAAGAATTAATGGAAATAGGTAATTAAATGGATATTGGTAAAGAAAAATTAAAGGTGACCTCAGCTGATGACAAGGTTATGAGTGGAGAGCAACCACAGGAAGGGAAAGGTAGCTGGAGGAAAGATTATTCTTTTACTCTTGAGGTGCCAAAAGAATCTCGGTGGAGCTGTCCAGCAAGAATCAGAAATACTAGAGCAGGGAAGATAAATAGAACCTAGAGAAACATTTGGGAGTTTCTCTAGAAATAATAGCTGAGGGCTTGAAAACATGAGAATCACTCTTGTCTAAAATTTTCATTGCAATACTGTATTTTTGGAAATTTTGAAAATAGTAACTTTTTCTCTCTTAGCTTTTGATTGTGACTAGTTCTGGGAGACTTGAAATAACTTGAAGGAAATTCCTTCCAAATTTATAACAAGATTGAATCTTTTCATTCCAGGAATAAAATTTTTTCCATTGAGATCAGAAACTTTTTTTAGTAACCAGTTTTCACTGGTTCTGTCAGATCTTTCTTTTTTTTAAGCATTGCTTTCTTTTTCTTAATTTGAATTTTATTTTTAGTTTCAGTTCCACATTTTCTCCCTCTCTCCACACCTTCCCATCACCCATTGATAAAGCAAGAAATATTATACCTGTTATACCAATGGTTGTGAGGAAGTACCTCAGAGTTGTTTTAATTCATATTTCTCTATTAGTGATTTAGAACACACAGTTCTTTGTGTATTAGAAATGAGACCTTTATCAGAAACAATGGATGCAAAGACTTTTTCCCAGCTTTGTATTTCCCTTTTAATCTTTCTGTTTTTGTGCAAAAACATTTTTAATTAAATGTAAACAAAGTTGTTCGTTTTGCTTGTTATTATGTTCTCTAGTTTTTCTTTGGTCATACATTCCTCCCTTCTCCAAAAATCTGATAGGTAAATTATACTTAGTTCTCCTAATTTTTATGGTATCATCCTTTATGCCCAAAGCACGTACCCACTTTGACCTTATTTTGGCCTGGGGTGTGAGATGTAGACCTATGCCAAGTTTCTGACATATTATTTTCCAGTTTTCCCAGCAGTTTTTGTCAAATAGTGAGTAATTATTCCCCAAACTGGAGTTTGGGGGTTATCAAATATTAGATTATTATAGACTTTGATAATTGTGTCATGTGTATTTAATCTTTTTCACTAATCCACCACTCTATTTCTTAGCCAGTACAAAATGGTTTTGAGGATTGCTGACTCATAATGTAGATTTGATACGGCTAAGCCACCATCCTTTGTATTTTTTTTTTCATTAATTCCTTTAATGTTTTTGACCTTTTGTTCTTCCAGATGAATTTTGTTATTATTTTTTACAATAATGTAAAATAATTTTTTTGGCAGTTTGATTGGTATAGCACCAAAAAAATAGGCTACTTTAGGCAGAATTGTCATTTTTATTATATTAGCTTGGCCTACCCATGAACAACTGATATTTTTCCAGTTGTTGAGATCTGACTTTATTTGTGTGAGAAGTGTTTTGTAATTATGTTCATGTAGTTCTTTGGTTAGTCTTGGCAGGTAGACCTCCAAATATTTCATTTTGTCTACAGTTATTTTAAATGGAATTTTTTCTCTTTCTATCTCTTGTTGATAGGCTTTGTCTGTAATATATAGAAATGCTGATGGTTTGTGTGTATTTTATATCCTGCAACTTTGCTAAATTTGTTAATTTTTCCAGTAGGGTTTTGGGTGATTTTCAAGGTTTCTCTAAGTATATCATCATATCATCTGCAAAGAGTGATAGTTTTATTTCTTCGCTGCCTATTCTAATTCCTTTTTCTTTTTATGTTGTTAAAGTCAACACTTCCAATATAATGTTGAATAATAGTGGTGATGATGGGCATCCTTATTTTACCCCTCATCTTTTGTGAATGTATCTAGCTTCTCAACATTACAAATAATACTTGCTGTTGGTTTTAGATACATATTGCTTATTATTTTAAGAAAAAATTCAGGGATAGAGCCAAGATGGCAAAGAGGACACACTCTTCATTCTGAGCTCCCTTCTACCCTCACTTACTAATTACCTAATTTAGCCTCAGAAATAGTGCTTGACTGGTAAAAATCCATGAATATTGGGATTACAACAAATGACCAGCCAAAGATAACTTGGAAGATTAACATAAAAGGTCTGTCTTGATCTGGTGGGAAGAGGCCAGTGCAGGCAGGGAGGCACAACACGGAGGCTGGCCCAGACTGAGTAGACTGGGGTTGGGGTGCAGTCTCCGTGGGTGAGAATTTGCAGGGAGGGCTCTATCACAAGTTGGCTGCTCTGCTTTGGTTGCAAAGCAGTTGATCAGCAGACAAGTTGCACAAACAACAAAGATAAAGTGAAACCCAAAACACCAGAATTTAACAGGACCTGGCCACACCCACCCAGCACTGAGAGTGACTCAGAACAACCACAGCACAGCTGAGCAGCAGCCTCAGTCCACAGCGCAGGGCACTGCCCAGGGCACTGACACTTCCACTGCTCAATCGCTTGTCCCAGGGCAGCCACTATTTCACACACTGGGGTTCTACCCAGGGCAGTCACACTTCTGGCACAGTGCGGCTGTTCCCAGGGCAGTAGCACTTCCACAGCAGTGTGACTGCTCTTCACAGTCCATTCGCAGGACAGCTACTGTCCATCAATCGCTGTTCTGTAGAGGAAGCTGAGAACTTCCTTGCCCTCAAGGCACAGACCCTAAGGGCTTTTTAAAAAATGAGTAAAAAAGCCAAGTGAGCTCTAACTTTAGATAGCTTCTATACATAAAGAGAGCAGATTTCCACCCCTAAGGAGACTAATAGCAGACAATCTCCAGACACAACCCCAAAGTGGGGTGTAATCTGGTCTCCATCACACAAGGCTCCGCTAAAAGAAATTAGAAAAAATCTTAAAAGAGAGTTAGAAGAAAAATGGGGAAAGGAAAGAGAAGCTCTGCAAGAGAATTTGGAAAAGGCATATAATGCATTAAAAGAAAGATTTGATAAAGTGGAAAAAGAAAACAACTTCCTGAAATTTGAAATGGAAAAGGTAAAGAACTCCCAGGGATACAGAATTAGTGACCTGGAAAAGATAAAGAACTCCCAAGAAAGTAGGATTTGTGAATTGGAAAAAGAAAATAGCTCATTAAAAAAAGTAGTGAAATGAAAAAAAAAAACTCCATAGAGCAAAACAACTTATTTAAAAACTCAATTGGACATATACAAAAAGAAGTTAAAAAAGTTAATGAATAACTCATTAAAAATCAGAACTGAACAAATAGAAATGAACAATTCATTGGGACATCAAGAAACAGTCAAGCAAAACCAAAAAAATGAAAATATAGGGAAAAAATGTTAAACATCTACTTGGAAAAACAACAGCCCTGGAGAATAAATCTAGGAGAGATAAACTGAGGATTATTGGACTTCCTGAAAATTATGATAGAAAAAAAGAACCTACACACTATTTTACAGGAAATCATGAAAGAGAACTGCCCAGATGTAATAGAATCAGAAGGTAAAATAGGCATTGAAAGAATTCATCAAACACCTTCTGAAAGAGACCCCAAAATAAAAACTCCAAGGAATATTGTGGCTAAATTTCAGAACTATCAGACTAAGGAAAAAATATTACAAGCAGCCAGAAAAACATAATTCAAATACTGAGGAGCCACAATAAGGATCACTCAGGATCTAGCTATTTCCACATTAAAGGATCGAAGGTCCTGAGATCTGATATTCCAAAAGGTAAAAGAACTTGGAATGTAGCCAAGAATAAACTATCCAGCTAAGCTGAGCATTTTCTTCCAGGGAAGAAGATGGAAATTCAATGAAATAGGTGAATTCCATTTATTCCAAATGAAAAAACCAGAGCTAAACAAAAAATTTAACCTCCAAATATAGGACTCAAAAGAAGCATAAAAGATAAAAAGAACTCTTGAGAACTGTATTTCTGTTATGGATATACATAAAGAGTGCATGTATAATTTGATTTTACTATTATAAAAAAGGGAAGTAGAAGTGGAAAGGGAATTATATCAGAAAAAGAGAAAAGGTGAGATAAAAAGAGGGAAATTATATCCCACTAAGAGGCAGAGGAAATTAATCATATCTGAGGGAATTGAAGGAGAAGAAGGAACATTGTGTGAATCTTATTCTCATCAGATTTTGCTCAAAGAGAAAATATTAGACATATTTGGTTTACAGAGAAACTTCTTTCACCTCATTAAAAAGTGGGAGAGGAAAAGGGAAAAGGGAAAGAATAGGCTAAATAGAAGGGAATACAGAAAAAAATAAGGGAAAAGTATAAGAAAGGGGGAGGGACTCAAAGGGGCTGAGAGGGATTCTAAAGAACGAGAGCTGTGTGAGGCAAGTGGTGCCCATAAGTTTAATTCTGGGGAGGGGGATAAGGGGGAAAGGAAAAGAAAAGTATAATCTGAGGATAATAAGATGGCAGAAAATACAAAATGAGTAGGTTTTACCATAAATGTGAATGGGATGAACTCTCCCATAAAGTGGAGGTGGGCAGCAGACTGGATCAAAAGCCAGAATCCTACAATATGATGTTTGTAGGAAACACATTTAAAGCAGGGTGATACATACAGAGTAAAGGTAAAAGCCTGGAGCAGAATCTATTATGCTACAGGTGAAATCAAAAAAGCAGGGGTAGCCATCCTTATCTCAGATCAAGTAAAAGCAAAAATTTATCTAATTAAAAGAGATAAGGAAGGAAACTATATCTTGCTAAAGGGTAGCACAGACAATGAAGGAATATAAATACTAAACATATGCACCAAGTGGTATAGCATCTAACTTCCTAAAGGAGAAGTTAAGAGAGTTGCAGTGAGAAATAGACAGCAAATCTATAATAATTGGAGATCTCAACCTTGCAGTCTTAGAATTAGATAATCAAACCACAAAACAAATAAGAAAGACGTTAAAGAGGTAAACAGAATATTAGAAGAATTAGGTATGAAAGATCTTTGGAGAAAACTGAATGGAGCAGAAAGGAGTATACATTCTTCTCAGCAGTTCTTGGAACCTATATCAAAAATTGACCATATATTAGGACAAAAAGACCTGAAAATTAAATGCAGAAAGGCAAAAATAGCAAATGCATTCTTTTCATATCATGATGCAATGAAAATTACATTCAATAAAAAGCCAGGGGAAATAGACCAAAAAATAATTACAAACTAAATAATCTCATCCTAAAGAATGATTGGGTGAAACAGCAAATCATAGACATAATTAATAACTTCACCCAAGAAAATGACAATAATGAGACATCATACTAAAATATGTGGGATGCAGCCAAAGCAGTAATAAGGGGAAATTTTATATCTCTAGAAGCCTACTTGCATAAAATATAAAAAGAGAAGATCAATGAATTGGGCTTGCAACTAAAAAAGCTAGAAAAGGAACAAATTAAAAATCCCCAGTCAAACACGAAACTTGAAATTCTAAAATTAAAAGGAGAAATTAATAAAATTGAAAGTAAAAGTTATTGAATTAATAAACAAAACTAAGAGTTGGTTTTATGAAAAAAACCAACAAAATAGATAGACTTTTGGTAAATTTGATTAGAAAAAGGAAAGAGGAAAATCAAATTGTTAGTCTTAAAAATGAAAAGGGGGAACTTTCCACCAATGAAGAGGAAATTAGAGCAATAATTAGGAGTTACTTTGCCCAACTCTATGCCAATAAATTTGATAACCTAAGTGAAATGGATGACTACTTCCAAAAATATAGGCTTCCCAGATTATCAGAGGAGGAAGTAAATTGCCTAAATAGTCCCATTTCAGAAAAAAGAAATAAAGCAAGTTATTAATCAACTTCCTTAAAAAAAAATCCCCAGGACCAGATGGATTTACATGTGAATTCTAACAAACGTTTAAAGAACAATTAACTCCAATGTTATATAAACTATTTAAAAATAGGGAATGAAGGAGTCCTACCAAATTCCTTCTATGACACAGACATGGTACTGATACCTAAACCAGGTAGGTTGAAAACAGAGAAAGAAAATTATAGCCCAATCTCCCTAATGAATATTGATGCTAAAATATTAAATAAAATATTAGCAAAGAGGTTACAGAAAATCATCCCCAGGATAATACACCATGACCAAGTAGGATTTATATCAGGAATGCAGCACTGGTTCAATATTAGGAAAACTATTAGCATAATTGACTATCAATAATCAAATTAATAAAAACTATATGATCATCTCAATAGATGCAGAAAAAGCATTTCATAAAATCCAACATCCATTCCTAATAAAAACACTTAAGAGTATAGGAATAAATGGTCTTTTCCTTAAAATAGTCAGGAGCATCTATTTAAAAGCATCAGTAAGTATCATATATAATGGGGATAAACTGGAACCATTCTGAATAAGATCAGGAGTGAAACAAGTTTGCCCACTATCACCATTACTGTTCAATATTGTCTTAGAAATGCTAGTTCGGCAATAAGAGTTGAGAAGGAGATTAAAGGAATTAGAGTAGGTAATGAGGAAACCATTCTTTGCAGATGATATGATGGTATACTTGGAGAACCCCAGAGATTCCGCTAAAAAACTATTAGAAATAATCCATACCTTTAGCAAAGTTGCAGGATACAAAATAAACCCACAGAAATCATCAGCATTCTTATATATCACGAACAAAATCCAAGCAGTCAGAGTTACAAAGAGAAATTCCATTTAAAGTAACTGCTGATCATATAAAATATCTGGGAATATATTTGCCAAGGGAAAGTCAGGAAGTATATGAGCAAAACTACAAAACGCTTTCCACAAAATAGTCAGATCTAACCAAATGGAAAAATACTAAGTGCTCTTGGAGAGGTTGAGCGAATATAATAAAGATGACAACACTACCTAAACTAATCTATATATTTAGTGCTATATGAATCAGACTCCCTAAAACTATTTTAATGACCCAGAAAAAAATTACAAGAAAATTCATCTGGAAGAACAAAAGTTCAAGACTTTGAAAGGAATTAATGAAAAAGAAAATTTAAATGAAGGTCGCCTAGCTGTACCACATCTAAAGCTATATTGTAAAGCAGCAATCACCAAAATCATTTGTTATTAGCTAAGAAATAGACTAGTTGATCAGTAGAATAAGTTAGATTCACAGAACAAAATAGTCAATAGCTTTAATAATCTAGTGTTTGACAAACCCAAAGATCCCAGATTTGGGGATAAGAATCCACTGTTTGACAAAAACTGCTGGGAAAACTGAAAATTAGTATGGCAGAAACTAGGCATTGACCCACACTTAACACCATACACCAAGATAAGGTCAAAATACATTCATGATCTAGGCATAAAGAATGAGATTATACACATAAGTCATCAGCATTCTTATATATCACTAACAAAATCCAACAGTCAGTGTTACAAAGAGAAATTCCATTTAAAGTAACTACTGATAATATAAAATATTTAGGAATCTATCTGCCAAGGGAAAATCAGAAACTTTATGAGCAAAATTACAGACCACTTTTCACACAAATTAAGTCGGATCTAACCAATTGGAAAAATATTAAATGCTCTTGGATAGGGCGAGCAAATATAATAAAGATGACAATATTACCTAAACTAATCTATTTATTTAGCGCTATACCAATCAGACTCCCAAAAAACTATTTTAATGACCTAGAAAAAATAACAACAAAGTTCATATGGAAAAACAAAAGGTCAAGAATTTCAAGGGAATTAATGAAAAAAAAAATCAAATAGGTGGCTTAGCTGTACCAGATCTAAAATTATATTATAGAGCAGCAGTTACCAAAACTATTTGGTATTGGCTAAGGAATAGATTAGTTGATCAGTGGAATAGATTAGGTTCAAGGGATAAAACAGTCAACAAATATAGCAACCTAGTCTTTGACAAACCCAAAGATCCCAGCTTTTGGGATAAGAACTTACTGTTTGATAAAAATTGCTGGGAAAATTGGAAACTAATATGGCAGAAACTAGGCATTGATCCATACTTAACGCCGTACACCAAGATAAGGTCAAAATGGGTTCATGACCTAGGCATAAAGAATGAAATTATTAATAAATTAGAGGAACATAGGATAGTTTACCTCTCAGACCTGTGGAAGGGGAAGGTCTTTATGACCAAAGCAGAACTAGAGATCATTACTGATCACAAAATAGAAAATTTCGATTATACCAAACTGAAAAGTTTTTGTACAAACAAAACTAATGCAGACAAGATTAGAAGGGAAGCAATAAACTGGGAAAATATTTTTACAGTCAAAGGTTCTGATAAAGGCCTCATTTCCAAAATATATAGAGAATTAACTCTAATTTATAAAAAATCAAGCCATTCTCCAATTGAAAAATGGTCAAAGGATATGAACAGACAATTCTCAGATGAAGAAATTGAAACTATTTCTAGTCATATGAAAAGATGCTCCAAGTCATTATTAATCAGAGAAATGCAAATTAAGACAACTCTAAGATACCACTACACACCTGTCAGATTGGCTAAGATGACAGGAAAAAATAATGATGATTGTTGGAGGGGATGCGGGAAAACTGGGACATTGATGCATTGTTGGTGGAGTTGTGAACGAATCCAACCATTTTGGAGAGTAGTTTGGAACTATGCTCAAAAAGTTATCAAACTGTGCATACCCTTTGATCCAGCAGTGTTACTACTGGGATTATATCCCAAAGAGATTATAAAGAAGGGAAAGGGACCTGTATGTGCACGAATGTTTGTGGCAGCCCTTTTTGTAGTGGCTAGAAACTGGAAACTGAATGGATGTCCATCAGTTGGAGAATGGCTGAATAAATTGTGGTATATGAATATTATGGAATATTACTGTTCTGTAAGAAATGACCAACAGGATGATTTCAGAAAGGCCTGGAGAGACTTACACGAACTGATGCTGAGTGAAATGAGCAGGACCAAGAGATCATTATATACTTCAACAACAATACTAGATGATGACCAGTTCTGATGGATCAGGCCATCCTCAGCAACGAGATCAACCAAATCATTTCTAATGGAGCAGTAATGAACTGAACTAGCTATGCCCAGAAAAAGAACTCTGGGAGATGACTAAAAACCATTACATTGAATTCCCAATCCCTATATTTATGCACACCTGCATTTTTGATTTCCTTCACAAGCTAATTGTACAATAATTCAGAGTCTGATTCTTTTTGTACAGCAAAATAATGTTTTGGTCATGTATACTTATTGTGTATCTAAGTTATATTTTAATATATTTAACATCTACTGGTCATCCTGCCATCTAGGGGAGGGGGTGAGGGGGGGTAAGAGGTGAAAAATTGGAACAAGAGGTTTGTCAATTGTTAATCCTGTAAAGTTACCCATGTATATATCCTGTAAATAAAAGGCTATTAAATAAAAAAAAAAGAATGAGATTATAAATAAATTAGAAGAAAATAGAATAGTTTACCTCTCAGACCTGTGGAGAAAGAAGAAATTTTTGACCAAAGAAGAACTAGAGATCATTATTGATCACAAAATAGAAAAGTTTGCTTATATCAAATTAAAAACTTTTGTGCAAACAAAACTAATGCACACAAGATTAGAAAGGAAACAATAAACTGGGAAAACATTTTACAGTCACAGGTTCTGATAAAGGACTCATTTCCAAAATATATAGAGAATTGACTCTAATTTATAAGAAATCAAGCCATTCTCCAACTGATAAATGGTTAAAGGATATGAACAGACAATTTTCGGATGAAGAAATATAAACTATTTCTAGCCATATGAAAAGATGCTCCAAATCATTATTAATGAGAGAAATGCAAATTAAGAAATCTCTGAGACACCACTACACAAATAGCAGTTTGGCTAAAATGACAGGAAAAGATAATGCAGAATGTTGGAGGGGATTAGGGAAAATAGGGACACTGACACATTGTTGGTAGAATTGTGAACACATCCAGCCATTCTGGAGAACAATTTGGAACTATGCTCAAAAAGTTATCAAACTGTGCATACCCTTTGATCCAGCATTGTTTCTATGGGGCTTATATCCAAAGACATCTTAAAGAAGGAAAAGGAAACTGTTAGTGTAAAAATGTTTGTGGCAGCCCTTTTTGTAGTGGCTAGAAATTGGAAATTGAATGGATGCCCATCAATTGGAGAATGGTTGGGTAAATTGAGGTATATGAGTATTATGGAACATTATTGTTCCGTAAGAAATGACCAGCAGGATGAATACAGAGAGGCTTGGAGAGACTTACATGAACTGATGCTGAATGAAATGAGCAGGACCAGGACATCATTATATACTTTAACAACAATACTATATGATGATCAATTCTGATGGACATGGCTCTCTTCAACAATGAGATGAACCTAATCAGTTCCATTTGTTCAATAATGAAGAGAACCAGCTATACCCAGTGAAAGAACTATGGGAAATGAGTATGAACCACAACAAAGCATTTCTACTCCCTCTGTTTTTGTCCGCTTGCATTTTTGATTTTCTTCTCGGGTTATTTTTACCTTATTTCTAAGTCTCTAGGAATATGGCTGCTCTACTACTTGATGCATACACATTTAGTGTTGTTACTACTTCATTGTTTACAGTATCCTTTATCTATATTTCCTTTCTTTCCTGATCTCTTTTAATAAGTTCTATTTTTACTTTTGTTTTACCTGATATCAGAATTGCTACCCCTGCTTTTTTTTTTTTTTTTAACTTCAGCGGAAGCATGATAAATTCAGTTTCAGCCTCATACCTTTACTCTCTCTGTCTTTCTGTGTCATATGTATTTCTTATAAACAACATATAGTAGGATTCCGGTTTTTTTTTAATCCACTCTGCTATTCGCTTCCATTTTATGGGAGAGATCATCCCATTCACATTCACAGTTAGGATTATCAGTTCTGTATTTCCCTCCACCCTGTTTTCTTCCCTGTATATACTTTTGTTCTCTCTTTCCAGCCTGTCCTTAGTCATGTTTTTTTAAGCCAACTCACCCACTACTTTATCTTCTATCACCTCTTTCCCCCTTCTCTTACATTTTCCCCTAGGTTTTCTGCCCTGCCTTCTATCCTGTCCCTTCATTTTCTTTCTTCTTTCTCCTCCTACTATTTTATAGAGTTATATATGTTTCTATGCCCAACTTAATGATTGTTATTTCCTCTTAGAGCCAAAACCGATGAAATTAAGCTTCAGACAGTGCACACCCCTCCTTTCCTTTGATTGTAATAGGTCTTTTGCACCATTTATCCCATTACACCTCCCTTTCCCTTTTTTCCGTACAGACTTTCTTCGACTTCTTAATGTCTTTTTCTTTGATATTATTACATCAGAGTCCATTCACAACCACACCCCTCCGTCCATGTGATGACCCTCTCTGTCTGCTCCAGTTACAGATAGTTCTTAAGAGTTTCAGATATTTTTTCCCATTTAGGGATGTAAACAGTTTAAACTTTAGATGACATATATTTTCCGCTGTTTATCTTGCTATGATTCTCTTGAGTCCTTTGTTTGTAGATAATATTTTCTGTTTAGTTCTGCTTTTTTCAATAGAAATGATTGAAAGTCTCAATTCATTGAAGATCTGTCACCTCCCCTGCAATATAATGATAAATATTGCTGAGTAGTTAATTCTTGCTTATAATCATAGGTCCTTTGCTTCCTGAAATATGGTATTTCAGGCCCTCAGATCCTTTATTGTAGAAACTGTCAGATCCTGGGTAATCCTGACTGTTGCTCCTTGATATTTGCACTGTTTTTGTCTGACAGATTACAGTATTTTTTCCTTGCCATTGTAGTTTTGGAGTTTTGCAACAGTGTTGCTTGAGGCTTTCCTTGTGGGATCTCTTTCCAAAGGTGATTGATGGATTGTTTCAATCAGTATTTCCCCCTGTTTCTGGAATATTGGTTTCTTTGATGATCTCCTGAAGAACACTATCCAGGTTGTATTTTTGGTCATGGCCTTCAGGTAGGCCAATAGTTTTTAGATTGTCTCTTATCAATCTATTTTCCAGGTCAGCTGTTGTTTTCACATTTTCTTCCATTTTTTTTTCTTTTTGTTTGATTCTTGCTATCTCATAGAGTCATTAGCTTCCATTTACTCCATGCCAGTTTTTAATATCTGATTTTCTTCAGTTAGCTTTTGTATCTATTTTTCATTTGGTTCATTCTACTTTTGAATGTGTTTTCTTTAGTGGATATTTTTGCATTTGGTCAATTGTATTTTTTAAGGAGTTGTTTTCTTCAGTTATTTTTTTCCTTCCTTATCTAAGCTGTTAACTCTCTCTTGCATACCTTTCATTTATTTTCTCATTTTTTCTTCTTCCTCTCCTTTGCCTTTTAAAGTCTTTTATGAGCACTTCCAAGAAACCTCTTTCGGCTTGAGACCAATTCATATCACTCTTTGAGATTTTCTCTGTAGACATTTTATTTTCGTCTGAGTTGGTGTTTTGTTCTTCCCTGTCACTATAGTAGCCCTCTATGTTCAAGGTTCTTTTCTGTTTCTTGCTCATTTTCTTTCCTTTTCTTTTGGTGTTTCTTCTTCTTTTTTACTTTTATGGTTAGGCTCTACTCCTGGGGTGAAGTTGGTGCTGTCCCAAGCTTCCCTGTGCAGCTCTGAGCCTTAGCTTTGAGCACAGGGGCCCTTTGTGTTTGATAGGGGTAGCTTTGTGTGCTGTTTTCAGGAAACAGCCCGGTTTCCCAGAGTTTGCTTTCTGAGCTGGGACTGGAAGCTGCCCTACTGATCTGCTCCTCTACTGAGCCAGCACTGAAGGCCTTAGTTGATGATTTACTGTGATTAATGCTTTCTCATGAGCTTTCCCAGAGTCTTTCTGACCTAAGCAGAATACTCTTTTCATCCCAATTAAACTAACCCTTCTTCAAGTTTTTCCAGTCTAGCTTGAGATGGCAAGTGGTTTCATTCCATTAGACCATTCCATTCATTCCAATTCATTCCATTTTCAGAGGATTGGTTTTATGTGGTTTTTGAGGGAAACTTGGAGAGCTCAAGAAGCTTCCAGGCTTTACTCTGCCATCTTGGTTCCACCCCTAAAAGTTTAATATGTGATTTTCTTCAGTTAGCTTTTGTTTCTCTTTTTCCATTTGATTAATTCTAATGTTCAAGGTGTTGTTTTCTTCAATGGGTTTGTTTTTGCATTTGACCAATTGTGTTTTTTTTTAAGAAATTGATTTCTTAAGTGATTTTTTTTGAGCCAATGTATATCTTGAGCTGGAGAATGATTTTATTTCATCAGACTCTGTTCAGAGGCTTGGTTTCATGTGGGTTTGTGAGAAACTGAGAGCTGGAACAGCTTCCTGGCTTAATTCTGCCATCTTAGCTTCACCCCTGGATGTAGCATAGGCTCTTCCAATTGATAACTGGTCAAAAAATAGGAGCAGACAATTTTCAGATGAAGAAACTAAAGCCATATATAATCATATGAAAAAAATACTCTAAATCTCTACTGATTAGAGAAATGCAAGTTAAAACAACTCTGAGGTACCAACTCATACCTCTAACACTGTCTATGATTACAGGAAAGGATAATGATAAATGCCAGAGGGGATATGGGGAAATTGTGACACTCATACATTTTTGATAGAGTTGTGAATTGATCTGGAACATCTGGCGAGCGATAGGAACTATGTCCAAAGGGCAATTATTAAACTGTGCATACCTTTTGACCCAGCAGTGCCACACCTGGGTCTATATCCCAAAGAGATCAAAAAAAGAAAGAGAAAAGGACTCACATGTACAAAAATGGTTATACCAGCTCTATTTGTGTTATAGAATTGGAAAATGAGTGGATGTACATCAATGGGAAATGGCTGAATAAGTTACAAACTGATTTCAGAAAAATCTAGAAAGACTTACATGAACTGATGCTGAGTGAATGTTCTCTTGATTCAGCATTGTACACAGAAATGGTGAGATTATTTGATAATCAACTATGATAGACTTAGCTCTTCTCAGTAATTCAGTAATCCAAGGCAAATTCCAAAACATTTTGTATAAAAAATGTCATCTGCATCCAGAGAAAGAACTATGGAGACTAAATGCTGATTGAAATGCACTGTTTTTACCTTTTTTTTTTCTTGAATCTGTTTTTTCCCCCTTTTCCTGGTTTTTCCTTTTTGTACTGATATTTTTCTCCCAACATGAGTTATATGGAAATATATTTTAAAAGTACATATATAACCTAAATAAATATATTTAAAGAAAAGAATGGAGGCTCTTTGATGATTTGGGTATTGTAGCAGAGACAATGGTTTAGGTTTCCTTCAGTTCCCCAGATGTCTTCCCCTGTTTGGAAAATTGAAAATACAATTTCCTTACATTTCTATAAATTTTTGGTGCCATGTAGTGCTACAAATTGACTTAAAATTGGATAGTTATCTATTCGCTAATCACTTTAAATAAAGGACTATTTTTTTCCTCAAAACTAGGCAGCTCCATCATTTACAATATAGCTATTAAATTTCAGCCTCATCTCCTTTTTTTCAGTCAAGATAATGTCTGTTGCCTGGTTTACATGAAATTTTAGCAGTATAGCTATTGAAAAAGAAACACAATAGTAAAAGATAACTTAGTTCTCATCTGCCTTTTCAAAGGTAAAGACCCACTTTTGAACGTCTACTTCCTGATTTAAAAAAAAAATGAATTTCTTTGTTTTTTAACAGTGTATGTAGAAACAGAAAATCTTTTTCTGAATTGTTCCATCACAATTTGTGGGAAACTTCAGAGCCTTAAGCACACAACCATGCAATGGATTATTTTGTCAAGATTGTCTAAACTGAAATTCAACCCCAAACAGCGATGGGCTTAGTATCCTCTTCTGAAGTCACCTCATGATTGTGTGGCCTCTATTTTAACTAGCTATTCTTACTAACTAGACCCTAAGTAAGTTACTGTTCTGCTGAAGGACTAAAAATGTTAATTCCCTCTCTGATTTTTAGTACTCTGGGAAAAAGCCCTAATTTTTCCACCCTTGGTGTAGCTCTATGGTATGAAATGTCATTCTGATTCTCTATATTTCTGCATAAATATTTCTTTCTTGGATGCATAGATTATACATAAGTACATTTGGAATCTATGTCCTTGCTGTGTGCTGTAGTTGCAAAAAGAAATAAATCATCATATTGCCATGCTAGAGAATAATAATGCTGACAGGAAAAATGAAGTATTTTAAAAAGGTGCTCATAAAGATTTCTGTTAAAATTTGTGTTAGTTTTTGGCATTTGGGAACCGACTTCATGGGAGGTAATTAATTTCACTAACTCTTCCCATTCATTTGTGAATTTAAAGATTCTACCTTGGTGTATGTATCATGATAACTATCTTCTGTCTGTCTCCAAGACATGCTTTCAGCATTTTCATGGTAGAGCCTGATGACAAACTCTGTTTACACTAATAAGGGGTTCAAGTTAATGAAGGCCTTTGTTATTTGGGGACCTGATTATTGTAATGGACTCTAATGTGGCCCAGTATGGGACTGTCTCTGCTATAGGACTCTCTGCTGTTGCAATTGCTGAAGTTTTCAAAGAAAGCTTCTCTTCCACTGGGTCTCATTACCTCTAGTATATGAAGACTCTTCATATACATGACATTATCCTTAAATGTAACCCTGGATTGCTTCAAAGCACTTTAGGTGCTAAGACCCCCTTCTTTTGTACCTCCTTTTCCATTTGGCCAATTGTGCCTTTTAAAGTATTATCTTCTTCAGTATTTTTGTGTCCCTGTTACCAAGCTGTTAATTCACTTTTCATCATTTTCTTAAATAACTTTCTTTTCTCACTTTTCCCTTTATCACTCTACTCTCTTTAAACTTTTTTATGAATTATTTTAGGGATTGGTTCCAAACAGCAAGTTTCTCTGAGTCTTTTTTAACAGTTATTTTTATGTTATTGTTTTTTGAGTTTGTATCTTGGTATTCTCTGACACTGTAGAGTCTTTTTTTTCTGTTTGCTTATCTTTCTAGCCTATTTCTTGAATTTATATTTCATGTTAAAGTTGGACTCTACTCACCTGGAGGTGGAGAGACACTGCCTTAAGCTTCAAGTTTTGTCATACTGCTATTTCCCAGGCTAGTTCTGTGTATCTGCAAGTTTTTGGTGCTTCCAAGGTGATTTGTCCTGGGAGATTTGTGGTTGCTGTTCTCCTGTTTTGCACTCTGGTTCTTATCCAGAAAGAGCCCTCCCTTGCAGCTTCCCTGCAGCTACAAGGGCTAGCACTCCTCTTGGCCCTGTAATTGTGACCAGAGTAACAAGCAGCATTTATACTGAGATCTAAAAGGGGCCTTAGAGATCATCTTCATTTATTCCCTTTAAAAAGAGTTTTAATTCTGCCTTTCATTTTCATATCAGAGTAATTTATGGAAATATCATCCCACCCCTATACATAAAGAATGCTCTCTTACAACAAATAAATACAGGGAAAACACCTGATACAGTAAGTAACTAAGTCAGACACTGTATATACCATGCTTTCCTAGTAGTTACTCTTCTGAGGGAAAAGAGTTATGTTGTGTGAGCTGTTCTCTAACCTACTATTTTTCAGTTACTCAATTACTTTAGCAATGATTTCATTGCATATTATTCTCCTGTATATTATTCACTGTGTATTATATTCATGCATGTTATTCTTCTGATGCTGCTTATTTCACTTTGGAGCCACTCATATATATCTTCTTCTACAATGCCCTCAATTCACAGGTGAGCAAACTGAGACCCTGAGAGAACATGAACCTTTCCTGAGGTCACAGAGTACCTCTGTCAAAATCATTCTTCTAGTAGTCACGAACTACTTTGAAAAGGGGGTCAAAGGAGGTACAAAAATTCATTGTAGAAAAGAACTCCTTGAAAAGCAGAATTGGACTAATTAAAAAAAAGGTACAAGAGCTCACTGAAGAAAATAATTCCTTAAAAATCTTTGGGCAAGTGAAAGCTACCAACTCCATGAAATATCAGGGAACAATGAAACAAAGTCAAAAGAATGAAAAATAGAAAATGTGAAATATCTCATCAGAAAAACAACAGGCTTGTTGTAGATTTAGGTGAGATAATTCAAGAATTATTGGACTACCTGAAAGCCATGATCAAAAAAAAGCATAAACATCATATTTCAAGAAATTATAAAGGAAAGCTGGCCTTCTTTTCTCCAATATATAGGGAACTGAGTAAATGTATTAATTTAAGAATCATTCTCCATGATAAATGGTCAAAGGATCTGAACAAAATTGTTTTGCTTTGCTGAGGCAATTGGGGTTAAGTTACTTATCCAGGGTGGCACGGCCAGGCAGTGTTAAGTGTCTGAGGTCAAATTTGACATCAGAACAGGGAGTTTTTAAAAGAACAAATCAAAACTATCTACAATCATGAAAAAATGCTCTAAATGACTAATGATTGAAGAAATTCAAATTAAGCCAACTCTGAGGAATCACCTTATATAACAGATGTGAAAATATAGTTACAATAAAGACCTGCTGAAGTTGTGAACTAGTCCAACTGTTCTGGAAAACAATTTGAAACTATACCCAAAGGGCTATGAAACTGTGTAAACTCTTTGATCCAGCAATAGCACTATACTACTCAGTCTGTATCCCAAAGAGATTTTTTTTTAAACCTACCCCTCTCCCTCCACCCCACCTCCACCCCTCTGTGTGTGTGTGTGTGTGTGTGTGTGTGTGTGTGTGTGTGTGTATTTCAGCATTTCAGCTCTTTTTGTGATATCAAAGAATTGGAATATTAGAAGAGATGTCTATGAATTGAGGAATGGCTTAACAAATTTTGGTATGTGATTTAATGGAAAACTTTTGTGGTATAAGAAATGAGGAAAATGGTTTCCAAAATACCTGGGAAGACATATGAAATGGTACAAAGTGACGTGAAAAGAACCAAGAGATCATACTCTTTAACAGTAGTATTGCAATGATGATCAACTATTTTGAGTTAGCTCCTCTAATCAATACAGTGATCCAAGACAATGCCAATAAGATTCATGCCATCTACCTGTGAACTCCTGGTATAAATTGAAGTATAAATTTCCTACTTTATTTTTCTTGTTTTTTTTGCAACATGGCTAATGTGAGGATGTGTTCTTCATTAGTTCATATGTAAATAATTTATATCATATTGCCTGTCTTCTCAGTGGGTGGGTATGAGGCTGAAGGGAGGGAGAAAATTTTAAATTCAATTCTTTTGAAGAAATGTTAAAATTTTAAACTCAATTCTTTTGAAGAAATGTTAAATATAAATAAATAAGTGATTTTCTAAAATCCACCTAGCCCTAGCATTCCCAAGTGCCATTGCCTAAGACTTTTGTTCACTTGACCAGGTAGCAGCTTTGGGAAGCTGAGGTGAATCTGGCCAGTTTCATAAAGCTCTTCCTTAATAGTTGAGAAAGGAAGATGGCTTCTCTGTTTGAGGGTGAGAAAGAGGAAGTGCAATCTGAAAAAACCTGGGTAATTTTGAATAAGTTATTTAATTCTCTTCAGCTAATTCTTCATGATGGAGGATAAGGGTGGACTGGATTAAGTTCTAGAGGAAATCTACAGTTAGAGGAGATCAAAAGTTCAAGGAGATAGGCTTTCTTGTCTAAGAGAATCTTTTTGATTGTCATTAGGAATAATTGCCCTACTTCTTTCTTTGATGTTTGGAATAATATGATGAGGGACATTAAAATGTTTATCAAGTGCCTACTTAGTGCTGCACAACATGCTAGATACTGGGACTACAACTATATCACCACCTATCCCCAACCCAAGCTACTAAGAACTAATGCCATAACTCCCTGAGGGAATTGGTTAGCTATTGTAGAAAAGACCCTGATTGGGATTTGCCAGAAACGAACGGCAAGAGAAGGCTTAGAGGAAGATGGAGAGAGAGAGCAGCTAAGTTAATGACAGGGAAATAGATCTGAAAGGGAAGAGTGAATGTCAATCAAGATCACCAGGGTCCCTAGCTGGAAGATTCCTTCTGTCCACAAGAAGTAGTAATCCAGAGTAGTAGGTTTTGCTCTACCTACTCATCTGTGAACCTATACAAAAACAGAGGGGGTGGGGAAAGAGAAAATGTTAGAGGCAGGGGGAAAATGTTGGGGGGGGTGCATCTTTTCTTTCTTCCTGCTTCCATCTGAATAGTTGGTACATAAACAAAAAAGTATCCTATTTCCTTGTTAAGCTACTTCCTCAATGTAGCAAATGGTACTTTATATGCCTGCTTTCTTCAGATAAAAAGATTTATTCCCCACTGTTGTTCCCATGTGTCATTAAGCACTTTGAGAATGTGTGTAAGGGGGAGAGGAGATCTCTGAAAGGGGGAGGGAGCTATATTTTGTACAAGCTAGGACCCCACATATTGCCTTGCTTGTCAAAGAGACTACTGGGGTGTGTCATGAGTTAATTTTATGACAGTTTTTATAGCCCTTATAATTCCCCAATAGCAAAGAATGCTTTATTTGTGTATCTGTGCTATTTAACTCCCATATGATTACAGGAGTGTAAACTTCCATTATTATCAAACCACAGGTAGCCCTTACTAGGAAACCCTATGCTCAAGGCTATGTCTAAATCTCTTCTCCCCTCCCCCCCCGCCCCCACTCCCTCCTTGACTCATGGATCTCAATCCTGACTTTTTCCTATGAACCAAAGAGAATATGGACCTAGTTGTCATCTGGTCACCTTGTAGCTTTAAACCAATATCTACTACGTATACAACATATACATAGGTAACAGTGAGATAATTGAGAAAGAATTAACATTCTAAGAACTGGTAAAGGTAGGGGTTCGGTAAAGGCAGGGGATCAAGAAAGCCCCACCTCTCCCAGTAAGAGGTAGCCTCTGAGTTACGCTTTGAAGAAAATAAGGATTCTAAGAGATGGAGGGGGAAATGAAAAGCTAGTGAATTCTATATGTATATGTCAAGATCATATGACTTTTATCAGGTCTGGCTTAATCCACATTTTTTTGAATTGACTTCCAGGAGAAGTTGAGCAGAGTATTAAGAAGTTACCCAAGAACAAGGTAGTCTCCGATGGACTCTTAACTGAGACACTGACCTGCTAGTGCTGTCTTCCATATTTCTTGCAGTCTCCTCTTTTTGCCATGAGTGGATAGTAGCAAATACCAGTAGAGTCAAGTAATAATCACCATCATAGGGTCCAGAAGGCCAAGAGATCTCAAGGGTGTTGTCGGGACAATTGTCCCAACTTACAGTGCCTGATTCTCTTGATGGAAAGGGGAAGAGCAATGGTAATAATAACAATAAGGGCTAAGGTTTATAAAGAGTTTATAGGTTTGGAAAGCAGTTTAGTAATATCACATTTTATCCTCACAATAATCCAGGGGGACAGGTGCTATTATTATTTTGCCAATGAAGAAATTTTTATGATTTCACCAGTGAGATAATTGAGGCAGACAGAAATGAAGTGATTTGCTTAGGGACATACAGTTAATAAATGCCTGAGGCAGAATTTGAACTCAGTTCTTGCTGGCTGCAGGTTATGACAGTATATCCATTAAGAATGCCTTTCCTTGATATGAACAGACAATTCTCAGATGATGAAATTGAAACTATTACCACTCATATGAAAGTGTTCCAAATCACTATTGATCAGAGAAATGCAAATTAAGACAACTCTGAGATACCATGACACACCTGTCAGATTGGCTAAGATGACAGGAAAAGATAATGATGATTGTTGAAGGGGATGTGGGAAAACTGGGACACAGATACATTGTTGGTAGAGTTGTGAACACATCCAGCCATTCTGGAGAGCAATTTGGAACTATGCTCAAAAAGTTATCAAATTATAATGTTTTGGTCATGTATACTTATTGTGTATCTAAGTTATATTTTAATATATTTAACATCTACTGGTCATCCTGCCATCTAGGGGTGGGGTGGGGGGGGGTAAGAAGTGAAAAATTGGAACAAGAGGTTTGGCAATTGTTAATCCTGTAAAGTTAGCCATGCATATATCCTGTAAATAAAAGGCTATTAAAGAAAAAAAAAAAGTTATCAAATTGTGCATACTCTTTGATCCAGCAGTGTCTCTACTGGGATTATATCCCAAAGAGACACTAAAGGAAGGAAAGGCACCTGTATGTGCAAGAATGTTTGTGGCAGCTCTTTTTGTAGTGGCCAGAAGCTGGAAACTGAGTGGATGCCCATCAATTGGAGAATGGTTGGGTAAATTGTGGTATATGAATGTTATGGAATATGATTGTTCTGTAAGAAATGACCAGCAGGACGAATACAGAGAGGCTTGGCAAGACTTACATGAACTGATGCTGAGTGAAATAAGCAGAACCAGGTGATCATTATATACCTCAACAACGATACTGTATGAGGATGTATTCTGATGGAAGTGGATTTCTTCGACAAAGAGAAGATCTAACTCAGTTTCAATTGACCAAGGATGGACAGAAGCAACTACACCCAAAGAAAGAACACTGGGAAATGAATGTAAACTGTTTGCATTTTTGTTTTTCTTCCCGGGTTATTTATACCTTCTGAATCCAATTCTCCCTGAGCAAATAGAGAACTGTTCAGTTCTGCACACATATATTGTATCTGAGATCTACTGTAACCTATTTAACATGTATAAGACTGCTTGCCATCTGGGGAAGGGGGTGGAGGGAGGGAGGGGAAAAATCGGAACAGAAGTGAGTGCAAGGGATAATGTTGTAAAAAATTACCCTGGCATGGGTTCTGTCAATAAAAAGTTATTAAAAAAATAAAACAAAACAAAATAAACAAACAAACAAAAAGAAATTTTAGAACAAAAGGGATTAATACAATATTCAATTTCAGCTGCAGTGATTTTCCTTTGGGTTAGATTCTCATCTTAGATGGGAAGCTGTTCTTGTATCTACTGCTGTGCTTATATGAGTCTAGCCTTGTATAATGAAATAAGTTCTCCCTCCCCCAAGTAGGCATATTAATAAAGTCTTGTTTACATAGGAATTTAAAATTAAAAAAAGAATGCCTTTCCTTTTTTAAAATTTAATTTTTTATCATTAAAGCTTTTTATTTTCAAAACATATGCATAGATAATTTTCAGTATCCACCTTTGCAAAACCTTGTGTTCAATGTTTCCCTCCATTCCCTCACTCCCTCCCCTAGACATCACCTAATCTAGTATAAGTAAATGTTCAATTTTTCTGTATTTATTTCCACAATTGTCATTCTGTACAAGAAAAATCAGATCAAAAAGGGAAAAAATGAGAAAGAAAATAAAATATAAGCACAACAAAAAGTGAAAATGCTATGTGGAGATCCACACTCAGTCCCTATGGTCCTTTCTCTGGAGCGCATATGGCTCTCTCCATCACAAGACCATTGGAATGGGCCTGAATCATCCCATTGTTGAAAAGAGCCATATTCATAAGAATTGATCATTTTATAATCTTGCTAGCTACAGTGATCTCCTGGTTCTACTTGCTTCACATGACATCAGTTCATGTAAGTCTCTCCAGGCCTTTCTGAAGTCCTTCTACTAATTGTTTCTTATAGACCAAAAATATTCCATAACATTCATATATCATAAATTATTCAGCCATTCCCCAACTGATGGGCATTCATTCAATTTCCAGTTTCTAGCCACTACAAAAAGGGCTGCCACAAACATTTTGGCACATGTGGTTCCCTTTCCCTTCTTTGTGATCTCTTTAGGTTACAAGCCCAGTAGAAACATTGCCCGATCAAAGGGTATCCATACAGTTTGATAGCCCTTTGGGCATTGTTTCAAATTGCTTTCAAGAATGGTTGATTCAGTTTACAACTCTATCAACAATATATTAGTGTCCCAGTTTTCTCACATCCACTACAACATTCATCATGATTTTTCCTGTCATCTGAGCCATCTGAGAGGTATATAGTGGTACCTCAGAGTTATCTTAATTTGCATTTCTCTGATCAATAGTGATCTAAGAGCACCTTTTCATATGACTAGAGATGGTTTCAATTTCTTCATCTGAAAATTATCTGTTTATCTCCTTTGGCCATTTATCAATTTGAAAATGGCTTGAATTCTTGTAAATTTGAGTCAATTCTCTATTTCAGGAATGAGGCCTTCATCAGAACTCTTGGGTGTAAATTTTTTTCCCAGTTTATTGCTTCCTTTCAAATCATGGCTGTCTTGGTTTTATTTGTACAAAAACAATATAATCAAAATTGCCCATTTTGTATTCCACAGTGTACACCAGTTCTTCTTTGGCCATAAATTCCTTCCTTCTCTACAGATCTGAGAGGTAAACTATTCAAAGTTTACTTTTGCTCTTCTAATTTGCTTATAATATCATTCTTATGTCTAAATCATGAACCCATTTTGATCTTATCTTGTTATAGGGTGTTATGTGTGGGTCAAGGCCTAGTTTATTCCATACATACCAATTTCCAATTTTTCAATTTTCCCGACAATTTTTGTCAAATAGTGAGTTCTTATCCCCAAAGCCAAGGTCTTTGGGTTTGTCAAATGCTAGATTACTATAGTCATTAACTATTGTGTCCTGTGAACCTAATCTATTCCACTTATCAACTACTCTATTTCTTAGCCAGTACCAAATGGATTTGATGACTGTGGCTTTATAATATAGTTTTAGGTCTGATACAGCTAGATCACCTTGTATCATTAATTCTCTTGAAATTCTTAGCCTTTTGTTCTTCCAGATGAACTTTGTTATTTTTTCTAGCATTGTAAAACAATTTCTTGGGAGTTTGATTGGGATGGCACTGAATAAGTAATTAAAGTAGTGTTGTCATATTTTATTATTGAGCTAATGTTCAGTCTACCCATAAACCCTTGATATTTTTCAAAATGATTACATCTGACTTCATTTGTGTGGAAAGTGTTTTGTAATTGTGTTCATATAGTTCCTGACTTTGCCTTGGCAGGTAGACTCCTAAATAATTTTTATTATCTACAGTTATTTTAAATGGAATTTCTCTTTGTATCTCTTGCTACTGGACTTTGTTGGTAATATATAAAAATGCTGATGATTTATGTGGGTTTATTTTGTGCCCTGCAACTTTGCTAAAGTTGTGAATTGTTGTTAGTAGTTGTTTAATTGATTCTCTAGGATTCATCATGTCATCGGCAAAGAGTGATGATTTGGTATCCTCATGACCTACTCTAATGCCTTTAATCTCTTTTTCTACTCTTATTGCCAAGGCTAACATTTCTAATACAATATTGAATAGTAATGGTAATAGTGAGCAACCTTGTTCCACCCGTAATTTTATTGGGAATGGTTCTAGTTTATCTCCATTACATATGCTGCTTGCTGATGGTTTTAAATACATGCTACTGATCATTTTAAGGAAAATTCCATTTATTCTTATACTCTCTAGTGTTTTTTTAATAGGAATGGGTATTGGATTTTGTCAAATGCTTTTTCTGCATCTATTGAAATAAGCATATCATTTTTATTAGTTTGGTTATTGACATAGTCAATTATACTAATAGTTTTTGCTAATATTGAGTCAGCCCTGCATTCCTGGTATAAATCTTACTTGATCAGGATGTTTTATCCTGGGGATATGTTGTTTTAATCTCTTTGCTAATATTTTATTTAAAATTTTTGCATCAATATTCATTAGGGAAATTGGTCTATAATTTTCTTTCTCTGTTTTGCCCCTACCTAGTTTAGGTGTCTGCACCATATCTGTGTCATTAAGGGAATTTAGTAGGACTCCTTTCCCTATTTTTCCAAATAGTTTGTATCATATTGGAATTAATTGTTCTTTAAATGTTTGGAATTCACATATAAATGTATCTGGCCCTGGAGATTTTTTTCTTAGGAAGTCAATTAATAGCTTGTTAAATTTCTTTTTCTAAAATGGGACTGTTTAAATAATTTATTTCCTCTTCTATTAATCTGGGCTATCTCTATTTTTGGAAATAGTCCCACATTATTCTGAGGTCCAAGAGGTTCACTTTTGTATTTGCTTGCACAGCTCATAGATTTGCTGATCTACTTGTTTCTGAACCAGGACAGTAGCCCTTGGTGCTATATTTTGGCTAAGAGCCTCCCAATAGATTCCCTGGCACAAGGATGTTACACCAGCCTGGGTCCCTGCACTAAGCCTGCCCTTGGCCACCTCCCTCGTGCCCAATTGAAACAGACCTTTTCTGAAGTTCTTCCAAAACAACTTCTGCTAAAAATTTATCACACTCCAAATATTTGTGTGTTATGTCACGCGAAAAGCCATTCAGAAATTTGATATGGTATTGATCTGAAGGACACCAGGAAAAGCTCAGATGAAGACATGTCTACTCTACACCATCTTGGCTCTGCCACCAGGAATTCCTTTCTTGATAACTGAGAAGGAATAAGGAATCTTTTTCTCCCTTCTTTTCTTCATCTCCAGCATTGTGATACACATGAACTACTTGTAACTTTTAGCTTTAAACTTTATTTTGAAATCTGAGAGTAAAATGTAAACCAAATCATAACTCTTCTATTTTCCCCAGATAATTCTTTCAGTATTACACTTGGAAATAGGTGGTTCTAGGAGCATTAATGAGAAAGCAGTGGTCTTTTTTGTTTGTTTCTTGATCAAAAAGTAGAGGGTGCCTGAAGAGAAATGATATTTTCCATGAAACTTACACTATACTCCGTTTTCTTCTCTAAGACTTTTCCTGTATAATTTATTGTGTATTAGTGTCCTCTGTATTGGTGGCATTTCTCTATTTGAATGTGAACTCCACAAGTTCAGGAAACAAGTTTTTTCTTCACTCTGGATCTCCCCCAATGCTTTCTTATCTTTTCCTCAGTCAAAATGAAACCCGTTAAAGACCTTAGCTTAAAGCAGGGGTTTCCCCTTGCATCCAGAGTCAGCTCCAGTCATCCTGATCTATCTCTGGTCACTGGACCCAGATGGTTTTTGGAAGAGAAAGTAAGGCAGGTGCCCTTGCTCAACCTCCCTCACTTCAATCCAACTAATTTCTTGTCATTGCATCACCTCCGTGATGTCTGGTCCTCTTTCAGAATGAAAGACAAACAATAAAGCAGCAGTCCCCATTTCCCAGAATTGGGCTCTATGAAAGTAGGTGGTTAATAAATGTTTGTTTGTTTTTTATGGTGAATAGATAACAAGAAAAAAGCATTTTTAGGTATGAAGGGGAAGCGGCATCCTTATTGAAAGCTGTTTTCCCCTTGAATTTTCTGTTTCCCAAAAGGGACACACACTACTGATGAAGGATAGCTTGGGTACAAGCAGATGGTGGAGATCCTGTGTCTCAAATGCTCCTCCAGGTACAGATAGATGTGTGGAACACATCTAATACTGCAAAGTGCAATTAGGGGGAAATGTTCTTGGTGCTTATTTTGTACCCTGAATCTAGAGTTTATATCTACACCTCTTAGCTTATTCTGTAACCCTCCATCCTCCCAAGGAAAATTTGGGGTCAGATGATTCACAGCAAAATCCAACATGGGACTGAACTCTAATAACCTATTAAAAAGTTCTTGTGGCTTAGAAGCACAGACACTATTTAAGCCAAAGCTAGTTGTGGATTATTTGTGCATGAAAGAAAACTAAAGGAAGTATATTTTTTGGTGGTGGTGGTGGTTTTCTTAGTATTCCTAGTGCCTTGCTCACAGTAGGTACTTTATCAATGTTTATAAATTAAAGAATAGTTAATAATTCTGAGTAGTAGTCTTTTTCAAGAGTATTTTTACAAGGTTCTTTTGTACCCATTTGCTCATTCAATCTTCCCAGTAGCCTATAAGACAGAAAGGATAACTGTTACTATCTATCCCATTTTCACATTTGAGAAAACCACAATTTAGGAAGATGACACTTGGACAGTCACACAGTAAGTGGCAGAGATGATATAGGTTTCCCAAAAGACAGCTCTGTTCCCCTCAGTACCTATAGTCCCCAAGTTCAACATGCTGGCCCTCTTGAGAAATTGAAATCCAATAGTAGAATTACTAATAGTGGCACTATTACTTTTATTACGAAAAGCAACAATGTTACTTTTATTAATAGGATGGTAGTAGTAGCATTAGTAGTCATTCCTAGTGCCAAAGTACTGGGAATGGGAGCCTTGGAAAGCATGCTGGAGGATGAAGAGGCAAGAAAGGACAGTGAAGGAAAAAAGCACAAGGCAGAGAGTCTATTTCAGGGATTCAGGGAAGGCTCATTATATTATCCAATATGGTTTGAAAAATAGTGTACTGAATTAGGAATCAGAGGACTTAGATTCCAATTCCAGCCCTGTTACTCCTTACTGTATGAGTTTGGGCAAGCCCCTCATCCTCTCCTTTTCCTCCTCTATAAAATGAAGGGGTTGAAGTAAATGAATTCTAAGATCCCTTATAACTCTAGATCTCTGGCCTTATGATCCCAGATATCATTACTATCATATCCCAGAACTCCATCCAGAGGCTTTCAATCAGTAAAATAGTGCCATTCAGCTTCAATTTCTCATTATTTTCTTTTTTTAAAAAAAAGATAATGGCTTACCTTTTTGAAAGTTCCATAATTTAATTGTTATGAAGATCCACAATCAAGAAAAGTCCAAAAATGCCAACCTGTTAATATATTCCTCTCAGGTCCTCGGATTGAATACCTTTAAACTAAGTCAGTTACTTTGGTCATACTAAAGAGTACTTACAAGAGCTAACCTCCATGGAGAAGTTTCCTTTATTCCTCTTTGTGCTTTGTTCCAAATGTCCTGGTTGGAGAGATGGAGGGAGGGACTGATCAAACATACTCTCCTGGATTCTTTGATGAGCTCGAAAATATTGACATTTCAGTTAGGAATAAAAAATCATTAACAAAAGAACTGGAAATAAAAATCTTTAGAAATTGTGGATCCATTTAAACCCCAAAGCATTCAGCTTTAGTGGTTTTTAGTGAGTCCTTCTTCATTCTGGAAAGGTTTCTATTAAATACAAAACAGACTTCCCTGAGAGTTCATTTCATTATCAATACAGAAGCCACAAAGAAGAGGAACAGAAAATCTCCATTATAAGGTACCTGACAGTCCCACCACAGCTTTGATTATATCACAACTCAAAGAACAAATTCAATGAAATCTCCAAGAGAATTTGTTTTCATATCCTTCTGATTGGCTTAGTATAATGTTTTATATGTAATGTCCAGAATGATGGACAAGCAGTCAGAAAGACATGAGTTCAAATTTAACCTTACTTCTTTACTAGGCAAGTCTCTCGGCCTCAACTTCATCACATGTAAAGAAATAATAATAAAACCTAACTTTTATCAAGCACTTACTATGTGCTAAATCCTTTACTATTATTGTCTCATTTAATCTTCACAATAAACCTGCAAAGTAAGTGGTTATTATCCCCAGATACAGGGAGGAATGATGAGGAAAATGAGGCAAACGGTGGTGAAATGACTTGCTTCAGGGTCATACAACCAGTAAGTGTCCGAGGTTGCTTTTGGATTCAGGTCTTCCCGATTCCAGGCCCAGTGTTCATCCATTTTGCCACTTACCTTTCTATTAGGAAATTACTCCCTAAATAGGAATGATATCACATGTTCCATGTTATTATTATAAGGATTAAAGGAGTTGATATGTATATATTAAGATGTTCTTGCTAAGTTCAAAGTGCTATTTAGCTGTTAGCCGATAATGGTGGTAGTCATTGTTTTTCACTCATTTCAGTAGTGTCCAATTCTTCATGACCCCATTTGGGGTTTTCTTGGCAAAGATACAGGAGTGGTTGGCCATTTCCTTCTCCAGCTCATTTTACTGCTACCCCTGCAGGGGTGATGGCAGTGGTGGTGGTGATGGCAGTAGTTGCTGCTGCTGTTGTTATTGTTGTACTAGTATTAATAGCACTAATAACATTACTTCTGCTATAGGATGGTAGTAGTAGCATTAGTAGTAATTCCTAATTCCATTTCTAATCCTAGTAGTAGTACTGGTAATAGTAGTAACAGTATTAAGTACTAGTTAGTTGGTAGCAGCAGCAGCAGCAGCAGTAGTAGTAGTAGTAGTAAAACAGTACAAATAATAATAATAGTTGTAGCAATAGTACTACTGCTGCTACTACAACTAGTAATATTAACTGTAGTAGTAATATTAGTAGTACTAGTACTAATAGTAGTATTTATTTGACCAGGGTCACATGGTAAATCAGGAATATAGTCACCTGACTCATGATCTAGTTCTTTTTCCATCATCCTACTTCCTGTTCCAGAGGGGAAAATCTTAGGGGTCCTTGGCTATTACCTACTAACTTTTTTAGATTTAAAATTCCTCGAGGACACAGATAGCATATCATTCTCTCTCCCTGTATCCCTAGCATCTCTCCCAGAGGTCTGCTGCGAGCAGGCTTCAGGAGTCTGTTTCCTCATCTTCAAACTGAGTTGAATAATATCCAGCCTACATACATTATAGAACTTTTAATTAACTTCTCTGATAATATCCTAGGCATGCATGGACCATGGGCCAAGTGTCACACAGCTAGCATCTAAGGCTTCATGTGAATTTAGGTCCTCCCGAGTCCAGGGTCAGCCCTATTGCACCCTAGCTCCTCTAGTGTGCGCGTTGTTCTCCCTTAGTGGAATGTGGGAATTGCTTTTAGGGATGGCTCAGACTACGCTGACTACTGCAATCCCTTCCAACTCCAGAACCTGAGATTCTGCTGTCTTTTATTGGTATACCAAGTGCCTAGCCCAATGTCTCACACGTGGTCACTGTTTAATAAATGATTGTAGAACTGAATTGAATTGGTAGCTACTCATGCAATATATGAGCAATTTGACAAGTGAACTTTGCAGTCCCAGTCTCTTCTTCCTTCTTTACAACAACTTCCCCATCCAACCATACCCGCATATACATGTGTACACTTAGGTATGTTTATATACATTCACATACTTATATATATCACATATATATATATATATATATATATATATATATGTACACATACATGTATATTGATGTCTGCATATACACGTGTGTGTATGTACGTAGGCTGATGGTGTAAAACAAGAGAAAAAATAAATTGGTATTTTCTCTGTGACAGCACCAAAGTTTTTTGTTTCTCCTGACCAATTCCTAGTTGCTAGCTCGTTGCTAGCTTTTGAAATATCTGGAGCCTTTATCTAGGAAATGTTTAAGAACACACTTAAAGGGGTGACAATACAGTATTTCCTACAATTTGGAAATTTTTAAATAAGAAAATTTATTAATGTGTACTGTATTTTTGGTTTTTTTAAATCTCTCTCTCTCTCTCTCTCTCTCTCTCTCTCTCTCTCTCTCTCTCTCTCCACCACACACACACAACTAGGGGCTCTCTTTGAACTTCCTAAGTAAATTATAACAAATTATTCATAAGTAGACTGCAAATCAGTCATTTTCTTCCCAGGTGACTGCTTTTCCAGGGAGGTAAAGAAAAAAATCTCATTAGCACCAGACAACAGGGACTTTGTGATGCTTAACATAGCTTACTCACTACTGCCTCTTCCCCACCCCTTTACTCCCTCCTCCCTCTCATATACACTTCAACCTGAGGTCATTCTGCTGAAGGTCAGATTTAAAGCCTAGAAGAAATTAGTGAAATTTTGTTGGTTATTAGTATTCATTTCAGGAACTCACATATGTCAAAAATTATTTATTCTGTTGAGTCCCTCCCAGTTTCTCCTCTGCTGGATTTTTAGTATTTAAAGTAACACACAGGATACAATCTTTAATACAAATCTACATAATAATGGTGCTTGCACAAGTCAAAATATCTAGTTTATTTGGCCAGTTATCCTGAGTTTGTTCACAAGACGCCAAAATGGTGGCATTTCTCTCATAACTGACTAAATCAAGCAGCCATGTTGATAAAATATACTCAGAGCTGTAATGCTTTATTTTATATCTCTTTACGATGCTATATCTTTTCATTGTCTTAAATCTAATGTTACTTTTGCAAACAAATCTGTGAAACGGCATTTCTAAAAATGATGAAACTCTTAGCAGTAATGTGGGTAGAAAGGAAAGCAATATAGTGAAATTTTGGAAATAGACAAAAAATTCCAACCCAAACTATGGTCTGTTTTTAGTAAATTTTTGTTGAAGCCATTTTGTGTATAAAAAGGTAGCTGTGACGTCTTAGACAAAAATCAGATGACTATAAAATTGAGGAAATAAAGTATAGCCCAATATCATTAGTGAATAATCATGTGAATATTTTCAATAAAATATTTAAAATTATAGTCATATGATTACCATTCTTTGTTATGTCAATATGATCACCATTCTTTGTTATATCAGATTTATGCCAGAAATGCAAAGATGGTATGATATTTGGAAAATTTATAACACACTAAATAGTATCAATAATAAAAACACTAAGCCTTATGATTGTATGGATACATGTAGAAAATAGCTCTGATAAAATATGTAAGTCATATTAAAATACTAATTAAAGAAATGCAAAACTTATTTCTTAACAAAATCTAAAACATTTACCTGAAATCTAAGAGTTAGATTGTAATCTTCCTAAAGCAAAGACCTAAAGATATATCACTCACTCAGAAATCTTCAATGGCTTCTGATTTCCTGTAAGATTCTAATTTCCTTAGTATGGCATTTAATGCCCTGAATAATCTGGCTCCATCCTACCTTTACAGATCATATGTTTTGTCAAAGATCATCCATCATTTATTAGTACAGTGAAGATCTTGTGAATGATTACAAGCTTTGGTTTGTTAAAAAAAAAAAAAAAAAAGACAACAACAACCCAAACAAAAAACTGAGCCTCGATCGCTTCTATAAAATTAAGGACATGGAAAATAAGAATATGCCTGTAGCAATTGATACAAATTGCACCATTGAAACTACCAAAAGCAAAAAGGTTTTGTTAAAATAAGTGTGATTGAAGTTAACCATAAAAATGTATATAAACTGTAACTGGCAACTCTATCCATCTGTTCTCTTCGATCTGCCATTATTAGCCTGACGTGAGTTCTTAGCTATACCATGTAAGCACACATAGTCTCAGCTGGAGTACTTAAAGGTATTTGAAAGAAGGCAAATAAAATAGCAGTTGTATGGATTTAAAAGACCAGACTCATGCACGTGCCTTGAGAACTTTAGGTTTTCTATAACAGCAGGACTAAATATTTTTAGCTCAAAGAATTTGTCATAGAGAGTTGCATCTGCCCAGAAAAGCCAGGCATCCTACCTGAACATTCATTATCTTCTGTGTATCCTAAACCCAGGTACCTGTTCTCAGACTAGAAACAAATTTTAGAAAACTCTTTCCCGTTCTCTAAAACTTGGATATGTCTACTACCTTCTTGCATTAAGTGTCTGTCTACTGCTGCTCTAGTTTAAGAGAATAATCAAGAATAAATTAAGAACCTTTGGACTAGCAAGCTGGATGCAAATGTGGTAACATCTTTCTCCACTTTCTTGGTATACCTCCAAGAAGATGCTTTATTGACCAAATAAGAACATAAGAATGAGAAATACTTTCTACTTCTCTTTTCTTAAGATCACAATAAAAGTTATCACTTAATGTCTTAAAAGATCTCACTTCATTGTAAATGGGGTGTCAGTGGCCACACTAGGAAAAGCTTCTAATGTTTAAAAGCTCCTTGGCTTGTTCAAGCCTTTGCAGGTATGCCTACTATGGTGCCACAGTCTCTTCATGAAGTAAATAAGAAGGTCATTTACAATATATAGCCCAATGGGGGAAAAATCATCTTTCTGAATGGTGGTAATGCTGTCTCAAAATAATTTCCTAATAAATGGATGAAAAGAGATCTCTGAATACTTACTTTTGGCTTTCATTTCATGGACAATAACTCCTAATATACATAATATAATATACATTCTACTGAGATGGCCAATATCTCTTGGAACCCTCTGGTATTTCTTTTTGAGGTGGGAACATTAAACTTGCAAAGCTTACTAATAACTAAGTAAAATACTACCGTTTTAAAGTGTTATCCAAGCATGAAAATCATGTGAATTGTACACTTGGGGGTATTTTTCATAGCATTTGAGTGAAATGAGAGAAATGTAGTAATGTGATTCTATTTTTATGAAAGTATTATACCTTTTCTGAAAGTGCCGAGTTCAGATTTCTAAGCTCCATAGAAGATATTTAGAAAGAAAATGTTATCTCTTTTTTATGAACTTTTGGTAGAACTTTATAGTTTCTTTTGAAGGAAGATATTATCACATAGTAGTTTGCCTCTGAGACAGGAGATTTGGATTCACGTCCTGCCTTGAGACACTAAATATATATATATTTGTTGAATCAATATGAATGGGTATAAATTAGCTATGGTTTTCCTATTCCTTGAATTTGGTCTACAATAATTGAAGGTCAGAATTCTTGGGCTTTGGACCAAAGATCTTGCCTGGAAATATAGAGCAACAAATAGACTTGGGTGATCTTTGAAAGAAGTTAGAGTTGTAAGGAAATCCAAACTGATTGGGGTTTCTGAGAGTAGACCCAGTTCATGTTTAAAAATTCATTTCACAAAAGAATGGCTAAGCTTATATATCACTCTTATCCATCTGACTGACATAAGTGACTGCTTCTGGTGTTCTATTGGAGTGAATACAAGTTAAATTATCCCTAAGTATATTTTGGAGGGCTTTCAGTTATGTGGGCCAATGAGACAGGAAGTGTGGGGTATTGTCTTTAGCTCAGAAGCTCCACAAATTTGGGTATCAGTTTTGGAGAGAATTCAGATAGATGTTTGCTACGTTAGAGGTATCCAAATATTGCTAGCTGCCTTCACTGTAATGGCAAAAGATTTAGGGGAGCTTAAGACATTCTACATAAATGGTGCCAATAGTCATTTTTTTTTAATTGAAACCCAATAGAATCACCATGCCTCAGAGTTGGAAGAAACATCTGAACCCATCCAATGTGTAGCTGATCATGAATTGCCTCAAGAAAATCCCTAATATGTGGTCAGCCAACCTTTATGAAATAACCCAAAATGAAGCTTTCTACCATATCGTTGAGGCAACTCAATTCAGTATGAGAAAATTGTAGTCATTAGAAAGTTTATCATTATGTAAAACCAAAGTCTTTTATCTGGGCCCAAGCACACAATATATTTTATCCTTTTCTACATTACAGGTCTTGAGAAACTAGAAGATATTTGTCCTATTTTACCCTATCTCCAGTTCGCCTCCCCCACTCTCCCCCCAGGAATATACATTTTCATTTCCTCCTACCAATTCTCATCTCCCAATGCTTTTCTGATTACCATCCATTCGAATACCTTCTAATTTGTCAACATCTTTCCTAAAATTGGGCACCCAGAATTAAATACAATACTCCATATATGGTATGACCAGGCCAGAGTATAGCATTATGATTAGCTCCTCATTCTGAATTCTATATCTCTATTAGCATAGAATAAAATCTTATTAGCTTTTTTAGTTTTATCTTCACACTGTCAGTCATTTGAAGTGCAAGTTCCTAAAACTTCCAGATCTCTTTTCATAAGAACCTCTCTCAATTTGTACTTACCCAATTGATTTTTTTAACCAAAGTGTGGGACTTTATATTTATCGCTATGATTTTGTATTTTATTTGATTCAGCCTGACTCTGTTGTCCTGTGTTTGCCAACTTTCCCAACCTGATGTTATTTCAAAATGTGATTAGTATGCCATCTCTGTCTGTATCCAAGCCAGAGCTGGCTTTTTTTTGGTTTGATTTTATTTTACATAATATGGGACTTTCTTTGATTGTGTTGGCAGATTTTATTTGTGAAGAGTGCAAGTGATTTAAGGTGAAGATAAAAATCTCTCCATCGTTCCTTTAAATTCCATATTTTACCAGATTATTCAAGGAATTCTTAGCCCCAAATATACATACATGCATAGACACAAACACAGACATGTTACACTGGATATAACATGTTACATGGCACTTATTCAACAGTTGGGTATTTGGGTAATTGCTATTTATATCACTGCTTGTCCTTTGTAAATCTTTAACATTGAAGCACACAGCCCCTCAATAGTGGCAAAAATATGGTGGTGTTGATGTTAAAAGCCTTGATTTATCAAGAGGTTGTTTGTAACAGTATTTAGCAAGTGCAAATTAGTACCCCTGTTGCAATTGTAAACGCTAATTTGCAATTTACTAAAGAATTAGTACTTTTGCTAGCAGGTGTTAATTTGTAACTAAAATGAAAATTCATGAGGTCTCTGCCTTCACCAGAGTCAGTCTATTTTCTTTATCTCATGGCATGAGAAATCTGTGTTCATATGGGTAAAAGGGCCAGTCTTGGAGGAGATCCTCTGATTCTCCCACTGGATCATCTCCAGTCGTCCTGATCTATAGCTTGCCACTCTATCTAGATGACTCTGGAAAAGAAAAACTGAGGCAGGTGCCCTTGCCCAGCCCTCCCTCACTTCAGTCCAATTCACTTACATGTCATGGCGCCCCCTCCCTTATGTCACTGTCCTCTGCCAGAATGAAGGACAAAACAATGGCCTCCATTTTGAGACCGCTAATTTCTGCTGCCTTCTGAACTCATTACTATGGTCAACGGACAGGCCGAGAAAGCAAAATAAATGTGAGAGAAAGAGAGAGGAGAGATTAGCATAAGCGGTATGGAGGAATCATTGCTGGATACCAGTGGATGCCATCAGTGCTGGCGACTGTCTTTCACAGTTCACTTCTTCATTTGTTATTCATATTAATTAATGCTAATTAACATTTGCATATCAGTGTCATTGTCTTATATGAGATCTGTGACCTCTAGTCTTAGATTATTCCCAGCATCTGCTACCTTTTCTCCTGTTCATGCAGCTGAACAGGGCACCAGGTCTCCTGCTGCTCCAGCTGAGGCTCTTTCTACTACACTGTGCTGCATTTTTAAGAATGCCGGGTGTGGTGGGAGAGGGGCGGGAAGAGTGAAAGATTGATTTCCCAACCTAAAGTTTTGAAATCTTTGAGGATCTTTTGAAGATGAGGCAATTTGTAGAAGCTTCAGTAAGCTATTTTGAGTTGGTCAATATGTTAGAAAACCACCTTGAATGGATAAACTTACTTTAAGTATAGGAAGTTCTCTTTTAATTCTCCTCCTAATTAAAACCATGCCTATATATTAACTGGTCATGAAAAGGTTCAAGTGAATACAGACAGAAACTTATCTTTATTTTCAGTAAAGGAAAAAAGGATTTTCTCAGATCATTTTAGTTGGGGAAAGAAGCACCAGAATGTGACCATAGTTAATAAGACCAAGCTATACTGTGTATCCTCCAGGGGTGATCGGTGGTACAGGAACAATTTTGGACGTGCTCATCCCAGAGGTTATGGTTGGAGGTGACACTCATATTGGAATCCTAGACAGCTGCCTCATAAATATTGACTGACTTATTATACCTTTTGTGCCTACATCCAAGAACTGAACACAAGGACTTTACACCAGTCTGTTGAACACTGGATACAAAAAGGGAAGAAAACTTAGAAAATCTAAGAAAACCGAGATATTTATTAAGGGAGTTAAGACTCAGAACCTTTGCAAGTGTACACCTTTCTTTTAGACCTGATTTAAACATTTTCTTTTTTTAAAGTTGTACTGATTTCTTTGGGGTTTTTTATATCACAGTCAGGGGTGTATGGGGTTTTCAGAAGGACTAGCACCCCTGGCCAAGCCCTTTTCAAGGCTACTCATCCATCTTTGGTGTTCACCTTTTCACCTAACTCTCACCTACTACAGTTCTAAGAAGCTATGGCATGTGCACTGGTCATATTTCAGTAAAATCATCTTAGCAAATGGGCTGAACCAGGTTGGGGTAACCAACAGGCATGTAGGTGAGTTAGAGGATGTCTATTCTAAGCATGTGAAACCATCCCCCGGTGAAATGGGTGAATGAGAACCATTTGTTCCAGTAGCCATGATGGTGGCTGAAGCAAAAGCTGTGGACCACTTAGAGCTTAGTCAGACATCACAGATGCCAAAGTCATCCACTGCATCCCAGAACATCACCTGGCCCCTTGACTTTTGTCTTGCCGCTGGATTTCAATGATTCTGGAAGGGATAGTGAGGCTGATGACTTTGTGCAACTCCACCTCACTTAAATCCGATTCGAGCCTGAGTCATGCTGTGATTTCTTCAAAACAAAGGACAGATAACAATATCATGGTCATTATATGCCCCTCTCTTGCCCGCTCCTTTGCTTCTCCAACAATGAGCTTTCAATTTTTAACAAAAAACTTGTGCAGCTTTTTGTACCCATAGTCCTATACCCTTCTGATGGAAAGTTGGTACATCTCTTCATTTCTTCTTAAGTCAAAATTGTTCACTATCTCGTTGAGCCATGTGTAATGATGAGATGGCCATCTTTCCATTTTCATCTTGCTTTCATGATGCACGTGAGACTGGAATCTTATGAAATATTGTCAAAGCGACTCCACGTCTTCAAAAATATGTCTCTGCTCCCAAAAGTGAATTAAGTAGCCTAAAATGAAACACTTACAAATATAGCTCACCTTGTACAATAATGAACAATCAGTTCCAAATGAAATATTTCTAAATCGTCCGGTTTTCTTGTTGCTCTTTCCAATAGGTCTTCCTTAGCCTTTGGTCCCAGAATGAAATAATCTGAGCTGAAAGGGGCTATCAAATCCCTTCTGGTCTGATTTTCTCTATGGGATCTTCCAAATCCACAAATCAGCATCTAGTATGCTGTAAAGTCCAGGACCCAAGTGGTCAGTCATGCTCTGTTTAAAGTTATCAAATGATATCAAGTTCCTAATGTGGGCAATGCTATTGCTGGAGAGCATATGAGGAATGTTTTCTTTACATTTTTCATGCTTATATTTACATATTTCTTTACATTGAGGCTACCTCTGCTGCTCTGTTGCTCCTATTCATTGTTCTCAGTGCTGCCCTCTGGGGCTAAGGGAAACCAGTATCATCCTTTTTCCACCTCACAGACATTCAAATATTTGAAGACTGTTTTTATTGTGTAAATTGTTCTCTTGCTTCTGCTCCCTTCATTTTGTATCACTTCACACAAATCTTCTTCAGCCTTTCTGAAATTTTTCTTTTTGTCATTTCTGATCACACACTAGTATACTATTACATTCGTATACCATAATTTGTTCAGCTACATTACTGAAAGGTGACTGGAAAGAAATCAAAGACCACTACCACCATCATGGTCAGTCTTTTTTTAAGGGGGTAGGTTTTCATTCAAAGGAGGGTGTCCAGGAAAATGAGAAAAACTAGAGACTACCACAGTAGAGACTGTTAAAAGAACTGGGTATATTTAAACAGGAAAGAGAGAGGATAGGTCTGGTCTGCCATTTTCCAGGACATTGGGTTGTCAGTACTGGCCAACTATCAGGATTGACTGAGCCAAAACAGGATACATTTGGTCATCTTAACCATACCAAAAGATTAATATAAGGACAATTGGTATTGGGTTTTGTTTTTTTTTTCAGGGTTGGCGGGGAGGAGGGGAAAGGGTTCCACTTCTATGTACCGATATTTGTTCACATTTTCTTACTGTGGTGCTAAACTCTAAAGAAAATAAGTTCAAAATTCATAAAAATGTAGTGCTTGTTTCCATAGATAGCCTCATGAGAAGCCCAGTGGACCAAGTCTTATTGTGTATTCTCAGCCTTGACATTCATGTAAAAATTCCTTTTTGATTTGGTTAACTTGATTTGTTTGGTTCTTTTAAAAAATGGTCCTGAGTTTAAAGACCTTTTACTGGATCACAGATTCAGTAGTAGAGAGACCTCAGGAGAAAACAGATCCAGAGAAAGTTAGTGATCTGCATAACTGACACACTTAAGTGGTAGTGTTGGAATTTGAATCCAGGTGTTGTGACCCCAAATCTAGTGCTCTCTCCACCAAATCATGGCACCTGATGAGAAATAGTATGGAAAGTTCAAAGTCTTTATTAATAAGGATCTCAGAATCTTATTATAGGTAAGAGTTAAAGCAACAGAACCAAATGGACAATATTTTTGTCACTGAAAAAAATTGTTGTAATCACAAATCACTGCAATTATAATGGTAAAAAAAATGTTTATCTTGTTTTGTCTTAGTGTGGGAAAAGGAAGCTGAGGTTGCTTTCCTTTATTAACATTATACAGAGAAAAACTTAACTGCTGCCTTTTTAAAAGTTCAAACAACATTGGGTGGGTTTTCCTGTTGGATTTTTCATTGGGTACTGTTTTGTCTTAAGGTGGTACAACAGAGTATTGGGCCTGGAATCAGGAACACTCACCTTCCTGACTTCAAATCTGATCTCAGACTCTGACTAGCTATGTGACTCTTGGCAAATCACCTCACCCTCCATTTCCTTATCTGTAAAATAAGCCAGAAAAGGAAATCTCTGCCTAGGAAACCCCAAATGGCATCATAACAATAATAACAACTGCTTTCTCTTGAGCTTTGGTCTGTGCTACAGGGTCTCTCTTACTTATTCAAAAGAAATGTAAAAAGGAAAAACCCCACAAAATTTGGGACCCTAAATGGTTATGGAAATAATGACATGGCGTAAGTGGAAAGAGGAAGTGCCATACAGATTGGTCTTTCTACTCATAATCATCCATCCAGGGAATAGCATAGTATTTGGGAATATGTGTTTATTTTTTGTGTTGTGGATCAGAGTATTATTGATTATACCACTGTTGATTCTCCAGAACACACATACACGCGCACACACACACACACACATACACACACACGTATGATTTAGGGTTTGTATGCCTTTCCAACATTAGCAGTTACTCTGACAACATTATATAGATTTCATGGAATTCATGGAGCACCGCTGTTTGTGGTTCAGTGCTTTTGTTGCTCTCTCCATCTTAAAATCAAGGGGTGTCTTCAAACCCAGTTTCTTCAACTGTGGTCCCTGACCCCATATAGGGTCCTGTAACTGAATGTGGGGGTTGTGAAATTATGATTTATTAACAGTAAATGTTTGACTCGCCTACGTATTCTATATACCTATATGCCTGGGCTCATATAAAACGTTTCAGACTGGAAAAGATTGAGTCCTATCTGAAAGGAAATGTTAGTGATGAAATATAGGCCCAGATTTTTTCTGGTGGATCAGCAAGTGTTTGCTGAAGTTCTTTGTCTCGTATGGCAGTCTTTGTGAAGCAGGTGTGACTATTATATTAGGTCCAAAAAGTATTTTTATTTCTAAAAAGTTGTTTTTAATTCAGTTTTATTTTTGGTTCCAAATTCTCCCCTCCCCCCACCTGCTGACAAAGCCAGGAAACAGAGGATGTGACAAATATATGTAGTGGGTCAAATCCTGTTATTTTTATAGAGGAAATGCTGTCCCCAGAGCGGTCCACATCAACTAAACAGGCTGAGAACGCACTTGAACTGTTTGAATCGAGATCTTCCCATCTCCTGGGTAGCATAATAAAGTGGGAGATAACGGTGGGATTGGACCCAGGAGCCCAGCCTAGAAATTTAGCTTTTGAATCTGGCCAATAGCATCCTCGGGATAGGAACACAGGTAGCCAATCACAGCCCAGATTCTCCTTAGCGGTCCAATGAGGTGATACCCACAATGCCTGACACCAGAATGTGGAGTCTGGGGGCCATCTTATCCATCTTTCTAATTTGGGGTAGGTGGAGCTAAAGAAGTTAAAAAGCGGACTCAGCGAACCCTGAAGGCAGAAGGTCAGAGAGACTAGATGGTGAAACTGAGGACTTCTCTTAGGGTTAGCGCTTTCTCCAGGAAAAATGGAGAGGTGTAACAATTGCAAGTCGGAATCCCAACCTGCCTCCCCTCCCACGACCCCCGCACTCGATCCCCAAGTTGTTCAATATGATCAGAATGCCAACGATCCGGGCCCTCATGCCAGAAGGCTTTTGGGGGCAGTCCAAGAGTCTCTGGCCTTGGGTCCTCCTATTCCAGAGAAGGAGGTCTCTTCAACACTAGGGTTGTAGTAAGGAATGCTACCAAAGTATCTCTGAACAAGCGTTTCTCTGACATCTTGAAAAACAAGACCTTGGTTCCAGTGACTCTTAAGTCCAAGCTACAGCAACAGGGTCATCATTCTCAGCAATATCATTTGCAGCCACAGCGGAGGCAGCAGCTGCAGCAGCTGCCACTACATTGGAAGCAGCTGCATGCATTATCTCTATCAGTAGCACTATCTTCAACAGTACTACCAGCAGGGTGGGGCTTTTAGTTGTGCCAGTGTGGGCTCCAGCACCCCCATCTCTTCTGGATCCAGACATGGAAAGTCGGCCCAGCAGCTGGATGGTTTCTCTTCAATTACATCCTCACTGAAAGGAGAAAAGTGGGTGGGTAAGAGCAAATCCAGGTCTATGCAGGCCGGCCTGCCACACCGATGAGCAGGGGTTCGGTTGCTGGAGGTGGGCATCTGCTCCCCAGCCAGAGTACCTTATCTTGTGGAGAGATGCAAGGAGGGAAGGGAGGGCTGGCCGGCAAAAGTTCTGCCTCAGGGAACTCTTAGTACTCCAGCACCTCGAGAGCTGGCCTCTTCTGGTGGGCAAGAACCACCCCAACATAGATGGGCTGTATCTCCTCCACTGGGCATGGAGAAAAACAGTAATAGAGGCCAGGAAAGCACTGGCAGAGTGGAGAGTGGAGCCTTAGCTCCTAGACTAACGACTCATGGACCATTGACCCAAATCAAACTGGCTGGAGGAGGTGTCCATGAAGTTCTAAGTGAGAACAGGAGCAGCAGCACTAGCTGCAGCAATTTTGGAGGAAGTAATAGAGGTTATAGAGCTCAGGCCAAGGGCTGGAGCCAAGGGAGCTTTGGCCCAGGCCAAAGAGGATGTTGTAGAGTTTCTTCTCTAACCCCACTTAGCAAGAAATATCTGGACAACCAGCTGGATGCATACAAGGCTGAAAGAAAAGGGCCACTGGATACAGAGGCTTGCGTGGCCCAGATGATTCATAAACACAGTGACTGAGGTTTGCCATCATTCACCCTGCTTTCTGTACAGCTAAAAGTCAACACCACCTGGACCTTGAGCTAACAGATATGAACTAATATGAACACCAGTCAGCTACACAAAATGTATGCATTTAGTGGATTCATTTGAGTTTTAAATACTGTTGTGCATATATATATATATATTTTTTTTTTTAATTTTGAACTTGGCTTTCCACTGTGTGTATATGTGTGTGGGAGTATGTGTGTATACACACATATACATACATAAACATGTGCCCATGGGTGTGTGCCTGCCATATTTCTACCTGAACAAAGAGATGACAACTTGGTGATTAAAACAGGCCCCCTCCCTCACGTGACTAATATGTTAGAACACCCTCCTTTCCATATACATTCTTGTGGTCACACAGAACGGGTTCCATATGAGACAAAGTCTTCAGTCTTTGAATTTGATGTTCTTCCCTGTCACCTAAGGTTGTACTAAAACTTAGAATTCTGTTGATCAACCTTTCATCTTCCCTTTAAAAATACTTTAAGGAATCACAGATGGGAAAATTCATTGGGACAAGTGACTTCAGGCTTATGGAAATAGGGGTTGGAGAGTTAGAAGGTTCCAGGAAACAATCTTAACCATATTTCAAGCAGTGACAATTAAAATTTGTCATGCAAGTTAATACCTCATGTAGTTCTACACGTATTCTAAGGTAGCTTGAATTTTGATTGCACAAATTACGCTGTGGGTTTTGTATTATCCACATATCACGTAATATTGCACAAGCCAAATAACTGAAGTAAGGAGAGAGACCATGAATTCTAACTGACTCAAATGGAAGAGATATGGCAACTTCTAAATGGGTCCCCAGTAACACCTTAGAAATGTTATTAACAGTTATGCATTTAAAACCAGTTTTTGGTTTAGACCAATTTGGGGTTTCACCCTACGTGTTACTATCATTTTTATCCATCTTTTCCTTGAAATGCTAAAATGTTGTCATATTCATGACCACTATCCATTTCAGTTGATTTTTTGTATTTGTGATTCATTGTAATAAGAAAGCATTCTCAAATTTTTAAAAAAGTTACAGAAAAGATATCATTACTAAATATATGTCAGGAAAAGACGGAGGGTTAATGATACAGTGAGTGCAGGGGATGATGAACAGTGTTAATCCAGCACTGATCTTCCAAGAATACTTCAAGATCTCAAAGAAGGCCTCCAGTGCAGTGGGTTAGAGACTGTGATAGAGGATCGCTAGTTAAGAATTTCAGGAATAACAAGGTACAGCTAGGTTGAGAGCTACATGGGAGAAGGCAGAGAGTATTCTCATTGACACATGTTGGATCTGTCCAAATGCTGAAATAAGTTGTTGAAGTTAGAGAGACACATACTCATTGTTGCAGTATTGGATTTTTTTTCTCTTAAATATTTGTATTCTGGGTATCATCTCAGGTTGTTTATAAAAGCTCTGCTTTGGGGAATAACAGCAACTGCTGCTAGTTTTAAAGACAATTAGTGTAAAGGGAAGTCCCTTCCTAGAGAAAATTGAGCAGGGTTCAGAGTGATATGTCACAAGCCTGAGTTTCTGAGGAATGCTGAAATCTGGAGGCTGCACTGGAAAACTTGAAACCAAAGAGCCCCAGGGTTATAGCTAGGTTAGGGGGATCTATATGGACACCAAGAGTCCTACTGAACCTAAGTGCTGGCCAACTGACTGAGGGGGTGAACCTTCTCACACTTTGACCCTTTTTATTCACCAAGCATGTTGATGAATATAATGGGGCCTTTGTTTCCGTTTCATAAACTGGGAATATTATATCATCCTTACCACCAGAATGCTTCCATGGACGGGATCTTGAGATAGCATTAATAAAGGTCTTTAACTCTGAGACACAGACATAGCGCGTTTATTCATACATCCTTTCCTTGTACTTGTACACCTGTCAAAATACTTAATCGCCTTTGTGAGACATGGGGTTTTACATTTTTTTATGTTACTGATGTCTTCTCAGAATAATGCTTTTAAATACATTAAATACATGTGATTTTGAATGAAACTGATTCTGTTTTAAATGAAGTTTTCAAATTATTTTTGATAAGCTAGTTCACAAACCTCCCAGTGAGAATGTTTTCCTTCCCTCTCTCCATATGTAATGGGGGCAAGCAAAATTTTGGGAGGAGGAGCTAAATTGCATTGAAAGAAGCCTCTGTTATCAAGCAATGTTGGAACATGCATGGAGAACAGAAGCAGTCACTTCTTTGCTATTTTGGTTCAAGGACTTAGTTGAAAATCATTCTGTGTTTGTTTTTATGACATTTTCTTTATCCTCATTCTCATGTAATTTAAGCTTTTGACACACCAAAAATGTTCATAAAACCTTAACCTCAGATCTCACGAAGAAGGTTGAGGAGTCTCTCCCTTACATCATGAACTCTGAGATTGGGAGTTGTCCATTGTCTTTCTTTGTATCAATGCTCAGCACAGTGCCTGGCATGTAGTGAGCACTTGATAAATGCTCATTGGTAGATCTAACTTGAGAATACTAATACTGCCAACCCTGTGCAAATTATTCCTTTGATGTAAATGATTCCTTCCTTTCGGCAAGCCCCAATATTGAAAAGTCATATCGATATAGGAGGCATGAATTCCCTGAAAGCAGCAGCACAGATTTGAGGGACGCCCTCAGTAGCTACCTCAAAGAAAGATGAACTCCTTTCTTTCTTCACTGAATACAAACAGGGACTGAGCTTTCCCACACTGAGCTTGAACAGGGCAAAAGTTTAGTTATTGTCAAATAATCCAGGGAAAGTTGAGATAGACCCAGATTTCTTGTTTTGAATTTGGGGTACCTTGCCTGGGAAGAAAGATCTCAGCAAGGGAAGAAACCAGTTTTCTTCTTCAATAAGTGATGTCGAAGTTCCAACTTCAACTCCTTAGTAAAGGTGCTGATATAAAATAGTTCTTCATTTTTGTTGTTCAGATGATATGTTCAGATATAATTAAATATACTAGCCATATACTTAATTAAATGCTTCTCACAATTTTACCAAATTGTATTAACATATTCGCCACCAGAGAGTAATCTGATGATCCAGAACCTGAGATGATCAGCTTTTCTTTGCTGCATTTTGTAACCATAGAATTAGTTGCCACCTATACTATAATTGCCTAAGTACATATAATATTGAGGTAAGTGATTGGAGCAGAACTAGCTTATCTTTGATCTGATGGTGATATGGTCACAACATGGCTACTTGAATCCTCCACCCCCAGTTAGTAGTTAACTTGCCTGCTTCCCTAATGGATGCCATACACTGATGATGCTGGAAATTAAAGCATAATCCCATAATAACTAATTTCCATTGTGTCAAAAAAGACGAAGCTTATGGAACCACATTGAATATTTGATGACAACTGATTATACTTTATAATAATAGCTTTTATTTTTAACTTCTCTTTGCCTGATCCTCAGGTCCTCCTTTTCTACTCTGTTGTGAGTGAATAGGACAAACGGGATTTTAGTTTGGAAATTCATGGTGAGAGTGGAGGGAAAAAATCAGAATTCCAGGTTGAGAATCCAATTAAACTTTCCTATTTATATCACTCTGGAACTCACTGGGATGCTTTCAGCTTTTGTTTCTGTGAAAGTGAAAAGGGGACTTGGACTAAATGAGTTAGCTCAAAGCTTTTTGCCCTTTCTTTTTTCCTCCCCTTTTTTCTATCTTTTTTCTTTTCTTTTTTTGTAAGCGAGCATTTCTTATCACTCCTCACTATCCCCTCCTCCTGAAAATGATCAATAAAAATTTTTAAAGGATACCTTCATAATAAGCATGCATAGCCTTTTTTTGTAGTTGCAAGGAACTGGAAATTGAATGCCCATCAGTTAGGAATGTCTCAATAAGCTATGGGACATAAATGTTATGGAATATTTTTGTTCTGTAAGAAGGACAAGCAGGCCGATTTCAGAAAAGCCTGGAGACTTAGATGAACTGAGACTGAGTGATGTGAACATAACCATGTTCATAACCATAACCAAGAGAACATTGTACACAGTGGAAACAAGATTATATAATGATCAGCTGTGATACTGTTCAACAATGAGGTTGTTGACACACAATGTGCCATTTTATCATTTTAAGTCAATCAATTTTCTTGCAGGAGGTGATATATTTTATCTTTAGTCCTCTGGACCACTGATGTATCATTGCATTGATAAGAGTTCTGAAGTGTCAAAGTTCTTGTTCTCCATAGTAATAGAATGTTGTCCTGGTTATGCTCACTTGCCATAGTCCATAGAGGCTTTGCCAGTTTCTGCTTTAACTGTTCATTTCATCATTTCTTAGGGTACACTGATATGCCATCTAATTCATATGCTATAATTTGTTTAGCCTTTCCCCAATAGGTGGGTGTACCCTTTGTTTCCAGTGTTTGGACGTCAGGAAAATGGCTGCCATAAATGTTTTGGCATCTGCGGATACCTTTTCTCTTTTTTTAAATCTCTTTAAGGTATAAACTCAGTAACAAGTATTTATGTAGTACTTAGATGTTAGTATAGCTGGCTCCAAAGAATACTCATGCACGGTTTGGTAACTTTGGGGGCCAGTTCCAAAGTGCTTTCCAGAATGCTTAAACCATTTTCACAGTTGTACCAATATTTGTCGTTTTCTTCTTTTGTCATCTTTACCAGTCTGATGGTGTAGTAGAGAACCTTGGAGCTGATTGAATTTGCATTTCTCTAATTATTAGTGATTTAGAGTATATTTTCTTTGGTTGTTGACCACTTGGGTTTTTTTTTTCCTTTGAAAACTACCTGTTCATATTCACTGACCATTTCCCTATTTGGGAATGGCTTTTAGTTTTGGAAATTTTAATTATATATATATATATATATATATATATATATGTCTTGATTATGAGACTTTATTAGAGAATTTTACTGCAAATATTTTTCCAGTTCCCTATTTTCTAATTTAAACTGAATAAGATTTGTTTGTGTAAAACTTAAAATTTTATATCATCATTTTTTTCTTGGGTTATTCTCTCTATTATTTATTTCATCATAAACTCTTCCTTTATCCATGGATTTCAAAGATAATTCCATTCTTGGTCTTCTAATATTTTCATGTTGTGATCTTTTATATCCTGACCATATATTCATTTGTAGTTTATTTTGAAACACACTGTGGTATGTTGATCTGTACCTAAATTCTATTAAATCATTTTTGAGTTTTCCTAGTGGTCAAGTCCACTTATGTTAAAATTGGTTCTCCTCAGCCTGTTTTCTAACATCAATTGTTTTTTGAAATCAACCATCTTATAGGATTTTTTAGTTATATTTACTATTTTTTCTGTTTTCTTTTAATTTTGTCATAATATTTCTTGTCATCTCTTAGAGTCATTGATTTCTGTTTTGTTGTCTATACTAGTTTTCAGAGAATCTCTTAGTTGAATAAGATTTACCACTTGGTCTTCTGGTCTGTCTATTCTCCTTTCAATTTTTCCCTCCAGAGATTTTATTTATTTATTTATTTTGTCTCTTGCTTCTTTTCTTCTAGATATTCATATACTCCTCTTGGAAATTCTTTTTCCTTTAAGTCATTATTTACATTTGTTAAAGAAATACCCCTTGTTTTGAGGGATCTGTAGATGTATAGCCGTTTTTGGTATTTGTTTTTGTTTGCCTTGATTTATTCATCCCTGCAGCTTGAGTTCCTGAATTAGGACTTTATTGCTTTCAGTGTCAGGCTCTGTCCTCACAGCATGCTTTTGGTTTGGACAACAGACTTTGTTTGTTCTGGCTGATTTCTTTCACCTCTTATGCTGAACTCTACCTTCTAGGCTAGATTCCACTGAGTTTTTGAGATTCATAATTCAGCTAAAGATTCTGACTCTTTGGGGTCCTCTTTGTCATCTCAGTACAGAGAGCTGGGGATTTCAGAGCCCTTATTTTTCTGGGATGTTCTTGCTTCTCCCTGAGTGCTGCCATGCTGTTTTGATCAGACTCTGTCCCTCTGCTCCCAACCTAATAGCCCCCAGTGCCCTTGATTGTACCATCAGTCTGACCAGGCCTTTCCCCTACAGCGCATCAGAGCAGCCCCAGCTGCCATCTCCCTCTTGATCCCTGCCCCCTTTATCCCCTCCCACTCCTTCATTAACCATTTCCATTCATTCATCCTTGTCACTTGGTCTTTCTGAATGAAAGGGTGGGGTGAGGAAGGCTCTCTGTTACTGGCTCCCCAACCCAGGGGACAACATAGACTTCCCAGAACTCCTGACAAAATAAATTGAGAGAGCAAAAAATCCCTAAATATTGCAGTGACCAAGGGCCCATTCCCTCAACCCTGCCCCAAGCCTATTAACTCTAGTTGTCTGGAGGTAGTGAATTGAGTATGCTTGGGCCAGAGATCACGATGCTCACAAAATCACCAGGTAAAACATTCAGTTCTCACATAACATCTTCACACCAGGGGTCTGGGCTCTGCCCCTAACCTCCCTGATGGTCCTCTAGGAACAGAAACTGAAAATCAAGACCGTCTGTTAGGATTCTTACGAGGTGCTAAGTAAGTAGAATTGAGGAGACAATGGTTAAATCTAGTTTAGCATTGATTTAATCCTACAACAAATAATGGTTTCCTACTGATATAATGATTGATGTATTCTCAGTGTGTGGGGCATATAAGGAGGAGCTGCCAGGGCCAAGAAAAGAACAAGCCCACTAGAAGCTCATTCGGAGGGAGCTAGAGGCAGAAGCTGGCAGAGGCAAAGGACTAGTGGCAGGAGCTCTCAGAACCAAGGAGAGAGATAGGCCTCTAAGAAAGCTAACCAGACCCAAAGAAGGAGACAAGACTTAAAAGGAAACAATGAAGGATTTGGACTTTAATCCCGGGCTGCACTTGTGGTGATTACTGGCTGCCTCCAGAAGCCTCCCAACAAACCTGCTCCCAGAGAACATTATATTTTAGAGAAGAATAATACAACCTTCCTCTGTACCAGACTATATGTTCTCAAAAAATAGCATCCCCTGAGCTTACTTGCCACCATGACACAGACGAAAATCTGACCTGGAACCAGTGTGGGTAGGATGGACTAAGAGGCATTTCCTCCATCCTGGAATGTGAACTTCCATCACAGAAGGGCCTGGGGGGATGGAGTCTGACTGGAGATGGACAAAACCTTCCTGGGTAGGTGAACCCAGTGTTTGATTGTTTTCCAGAAGAAACCAATGAATGTAAACTATATTTATAAATCTTTCCACGTGCAAATCACTGAGCACAGCACTGAGGTCCACATGGAAAAGTCAGACTGCCCTTGCTCTCAAGGAGCCCACATTCTAATGGGGGGGGGAGATCACAGGGGTGGTCTTAGCCGTACTTCCCTAGTAGCAGTCCCATGAATCTTGGGGTACAGCAAAAAAGCAGATGCTAATACCTCTGTTTTCATGTCATTTCCAGTGATAAAATATCATATCCACTTCAGAGATTGACCTACTGGATAGACAAAGACTTTGGGACCAGAACTTACTTTTCTGGGACCTCTAGCTGAGGCCGTAGGCCTTGCAGGAGCTGTTGCCAGGCTGCATTTCCACAGGGGATCCCTCCCTGAAGGAGGCGAGAAGCGTTATTCTTCCCAAGGTTCCGGGGCTGAAAGTCCTGGGCTCTCTCCATCAGGACCCGTGACAAGATGGTGGGCAAGGTGACAGTGGGGGTCTGACCTTCCTGGCTTCCCAGGGGTCCCTTGCTACTGCAGTTATCTGGATTGGCTGTCTCTGCATAACAGTTGGTTGTCAGTGTGAATGGTTGGTCTCTACTCCAAAGGAGCTGCTTCTTTGGGAGATGACTGCCAGAGGTGGACCAGAGGAGGCGGAGAAAGGTGGGCTGGGTCTGGTGTCTTTATAAGTGGTCTTGTGATATTATTTGTCTTTGGAGGGCAGTTAGTCAGCAGTTGTGGCTACTGGAGGTGAGAAAGTTAGTTCGCCTCTCAGCCTTGATTTCCCACCTTGTTGATGGCTATGGGCAATGTACACCAAACAAGTCTGCTGGAACGCTGGTTATTTCCAAGGCTCCAGTGCCCGGGGTCCCTGGCTGCCTCTTGGGGACAGATGGCGGCTGCCCCTGCAGCAGTAATGAATGCTCAACATCAGAATGATGTGAGGCTTTGTAAGGGGTGGGGGATGCCGCACGCGTACGCCGGTATGACCTGGCCTGATCCTTCTGATGGCCCTGCATCACCATCAGTGTGGAGCCCCTGAGCTTCCCCTCTTCTCCCCTGCTGACAGAACTTGGAACAGTATCTGTACCCTCTTTGGAAGAGGCTTCCTCCCATTACCTAGTTCCCACACTGTCCTAATGTTTCTTTGGTCCACTGTGTTTCGGAGGACCTCCAGGTTCCATTTCCATCCTATCTCTGCGGGAACATAGATATTGAAGTCAGGTTTCAGTTGGAGCACAGGCTGACATCTCTCACCACAACCACCTATGATGGTTCTACTCTAATGAGTCTGTTCATCAAGATCCTCTTAAAAGGTTTGTTTTTGTTTGCTCTGAATTCTCTCTTTTTTTAAAAAATTTTATTTAATAGCCTTTTATTTACAGGTTATATACATGGGTAACTTTACAGCATTAACAATTGCCAAACTTATTGTTCCAATTTTTCACCTCTTACCCCCCCACCCCCTCCCCCAGATGGCAGGATGACCAGTAGATGTTAAATATATTAAAATATAAATTAGATACACAATAAGTATACATGACCAAAACGTTATTTTGCTGTACAAAAAGAATCAGACTCTGAAATATTGTACAATTAGCTTGTGAAGGAAATCAAAAATGCAGGTGGGCATAAATATAGGGATTGGGAATTCAATGTAATGGTTTTTAGTCATCTCCCAGAGTTCTTTTTCTGGGTATAGCTAGTTCAGTTCATTACTGCTCCATTAGAAATGATTTGGTTGATCTCGTTGCTGAGGATGGCCAGGTCCATCAGAACTGGTCATCATATAGTATTGTTGTTGAAGTATATAATGATCTCCTGGTCCTGCTCATTTCACTCAGCATCAGTTTGTGTAAGTCTCTCCAGGCCTTTCTGAAATCATCCTGTTGGTCATTTCTTACAGAACAGTAATATTCTATAATATTCATATACCACAATTTATTCAGCCATTCTCCAAATGATGGGCATCCACTCAGTTTCCAGTTTCTAGCCACTACAAAGAGGGCTCCCACAAACATTCGTGCACATACAGGTCCCTTTTCCTTCTTTAGTATCTCTTTGGGATATAAGCCCAGTAGTAACACTGCTGGATCAAAGGGTATGCACAGTTTGATAACTTTTTGAGCATAGTTCCAAACTACTCTCCAGAATGGTTGGATTCATTCACAACTCCACCAACAATGCATCAATGTCCCAGTTTTCCCACATCCCCTCCAAAAATCATCATTATTTTCTCCTGTCATCTTAGCCAATCTGACAGGTGTGTAGTGGTATCTTAGAGTTGTCTTAATTTGCATTTCTCTGATTAATAATGACTTGGATTTGCTCTGAATTCTCAAACAGGACTGGGACATCAGGGAGGAGATGCCATGACAGGCAAGTGAATTGGATTGAAGTGAGGGAGGCTGGGCAAGGTCACCCTCCGGAGCCCTCTGGATCCAGTGGGCAGATACGTATCAGTACAACCGGAGGTGGCCTGGGATGAAATGGGAGACCTTGGCTGTTTTCAGTTCAGTTTTCAGCGCTTGTATAACAAGCAAGAGGTCAGTTTCATTGAGACAATGTCCTATCAGTGATTAAGGTTAGAAGAAATGAGGCAAAGAATGTCCTCTTTTACCTAGTCGGGGGGAAAAATATTGATCTGGGAGGGGAAGACCCTCAGGGTTTCTAGATAAAACAAGAACAGTTTCTAAGTATGCTCACGCTGAACCAGTCAAGTCCCTCCAAATGAATGAATAAGTGGGGCCAATCAATGAGAGTCAGAGCGATTTGGGTTTAAAGCATGGTCCAGAAGAAAAATATCAAGCCCCCGAACCCCATGATATCCAGAGAAGTTTCAACAGTCAAAATTCATATTTCTTTGGACAGAATACCCATGGGTGTAAGAGTATGTGGACAGAGAAAGGGAAGGGAAAAAAGAAAGAAAAGGAAAGTGCTGTGTTGCTCAACTGGGTGGTTCCAGTTGGGTCCCTAGTTCAGCAGCTCTAGCCATTTTGAATCTTGTCTGGAAAACCTAAGGTCAAGCTCTGCTTCTGACACAGACAAGGCTGGGTAGCCCTAAGCCAATTAACATCGCTGTAACCCAAGAAACTATGTAAAACCAAATTGTAGAGTAGGTGGCGATTTAAGAGTTGAGTTTTTGCCTCATCTGGAACTGCCCACTTTAATGAAATCATAGATTTTTAAAAAAGAGAAAAAAATTCTATTTTACATATAACATTATATATACAACCAGAACTTGTAAAAGGATAATTTTCTTTTTTAAAAACTAAATGGAATTAGTATTTGTTTTATAATATAGAAATCTTAATTTGTACATAGTCTGGAGGTGGTGATGGTAGAAGTGATGATGAAGATGATATCATCTAGTTCCTAACTTCAGTGCTGTTTAATTACATGAAGTGTTAGCCATTTTAGGGGACTGATTATGTTCTTGGATGATCATGAGGTAGTCAAGTTGATATAACTTGTAATTTTATGAAATTAGAAATTTCATCCTTTTGAGACCCATAACACATTCTTTTGCTCTTGTGATGAATTAGTGTCTTCCCATTTCATTGAGCAAGTAGCAGCTTTTATTATAACAAAACTGGGAAGGGACCCAAGACATCCTGTCCTCTATTCTAAAATGAGGAAACTCAGTCTCAGAGAAGGCTAAGGTGAGTTGCCCAATGTCATGCAGAGAATCAAGTGACAGAACTAGATTTTACACTCTACATGCAGTATATTCTCCAAGATACTAAATTTCAAAGCAGTTTTCTATTCATATGGCTAAGTACCATGGCTAGGGGCTGATCCTATATATGAGTAACAACACTCTTTGCAGGGAGAGGCTTTCCGCACCCCTAGCTTCAATGGTTACACAAATGAATTTACTTAAAAATGCTGACTTTACTCCAATTGTAAACAAAGACTTAGAGTGGAAAGTGCAAATATCCTAAATAATTCATTCCCAATTGTATATAGAGAACTGTATATGTCAACTGAGTTGTCTGACGTAAAACTGTTAGCCATATTCAAATGGAATAGATATTACACAAATATATTACACTCCACTAAGATGGCTGGTGACAATGAAATTCTATTCCTTAAAATAAGAATAGAAGTTTCTGCCTTTAATTTCACAAATTAATAGATTCATAAGTTTGATTCACACACCTTTTTATACTTTTGTTCATTTATTGCCATAGAATTTGGAAAGATTTCGGTGAAATATTTTTTTAACTTCATATTGATTAGTACTTTAAAGATTCTAAGTATCTAACTAAACGGTTCAATCAAGATCATTTACTTTTTGGTTTTTTCCTGATGTACACTAACCTTTTCTCCTTTTTGTGAAGCAGAAAAGAGTTAGATTTCAAAGTGCCACTTAAATTTTTTTTTCCTCTCTCTTCACTCTGAAATTTCACTGACATCACCCTCAAGTATCTCTCTTTAGAATTGGTGAAATGACTTCTTCTGGTTGTAGAACAATAAACTTGTCATTCCGGAGGATGGGAAATGCTCTTAGTTTATATAAAACAAATTCTAAAGATGTTACCCCCAAACTTGATAGAATATTTCAGCCTTTATAAAAAATCATCCAAACTATAATTTAGGGATTTACAGTAGAGATTTTTATACTTTGGTCTCAAACTCGATTTCAACTTAGTTTTCAATATAAAAACCTTATATGGTCTGAAGGAAAAGACTGTGTTTTTATCTGTCCTTCTCTCCATACTCCCTGAACCTACCCATACTTCAGGAACTTAAAGAAAGAAAAAAACTTTTTTTTTCAAATCATAATGAGCTTCTCAGAATGGTTTACATTCTTTTTTTTTCAGGAAAAAGTTTGTTAACAAGACACAGGGAGATAGATTTGCTAGCAAAGTTTTTTTTTTCTTGTAAGCTCTATACACACAATTGCTGCAGACGCTCAGATTGTGAGAGAAATACAAACACAGACACAGAAAATATGCAAACAGACTGACAGCTGTGAGACACAGGCCCAAATATTCCTTTAGGAATGGCACTTTCACTTACCAGATTTTTGGCCATTTACTCCTTGCCTGATAATAAGCACAACTCCTAAGCCTGTTGCTATTTTGTTAGGTCCTTCCTAGATGTCCCCAAAGGCCTTGCTATCTTATAGACACATAAATATAGAGAGTCCAAAAATACCCTTCAGAACTGCACCTGTCCTGCATACCCTGATTCTAATACTTCCTTTACCAATCATATCCCATTCTTCTCAAAGTTTTTTTCTTTCCCTGCCTCCTGTCTGTCCTCTGACATGTCTGGATGGGACGGGGGAGGAAGGTAGGAAAAGGAAGAGAGGGGGGATGGTGGCAGGGAGGGAGGCAGAGGGAGATGGAGGAGGAAGGTGAGAAGGTGAGGAGGGGGAGAGAGAGGGAGAGGAAAGAAACAGAGAAAGAAAGGAGGAAGGGAAGAAGAAAGACAGACAGACACTTTCCATTTCCTCCTATGCCATTCTCTGTCTTCCCAAAACACATTCTTAGTCACCTCAATCTTTTGCCTCAAGGTTATTCTCTTGTTTTATGACAATAAATGCAATCCCCAATTCAAAATCTCTTTTTTAGCTTTTTATTGTCAAAATACATCAAAGATAGTCTTCAACATTCACCCTTGCAAATCCTTGTGTTACAAATTTTTCTCTCTCGCTTCCTCAAGCCCCTTCTCTAAACAGCGAGTAATCTATGTTCAACATGTGCAGTTTCTCTATAATATTTCCACATTTATCATGCTGCCCAACAAAAATCATATCAAAAAGGAAAAAAGTGAGAAAGAAAACAAAAAGCAAGCAACGAAAGTAAAAATACTGTTATGATCCACATTCAGTCCCCATAGTCCTCTCTCTGGATACACATGGCTGTCTCTATTACCAGTGTATTGGAATTGGCTTGAATCACCTCATTGTTTAAAAGAGCCACATCCATCAGAATTAATCATCATATAATCTTGCTTGCTGTTACTGTATACAATGTTCTTTCTTTTGGTTCTACCCACTTCACTCAGCATCAGTTCAGGTGAGTCTCTCCAAGTCTCTCTGAAATCATCCTGCTGTTCTTTCTTATAGAACAATAATATTCCATAACTTATTCAGCCATTCTCCAACTGATGAGCTTCTACTCAGTTTCCAGTTCCTTGCAACTATAAAAAGGGCTGCTTTTTTGAACATGTGGATCCTTTTCCTTCCTTTAAGATCTCTTAGGGATATGGACCCCATAGAGACATTGCTAGATCAAAAGTTATGCACAGTCTGATTGCCCTTTGGACATATTTCCAGATTGCTCTCCAGAATGGTTGAATCAGCTCACAACTCTACCAACAATCCATTAGTGTCCCAGTTTTCCCACATCCCCTCCAACGTTCGCCATTAACTTTTCCTGTCATCTTAGCCAATCTGACAGGTGTGTAGTGGTATCTCAGAGTTGTCTTAATTGGCATTTCTCTGATCAATAGTGATTTAGAGCATTTTTTCATATGACTAGAAACGGTTTCAATTTCATCTGAAAATTGTCTGTTCATATCCTTTGACCATTTATCAATTGGAGGATGGCTTGAATTCTTGTAAATTTGAGTCAATTCTCTATATATTTCAGGAATGAGGCCTTCATCAGAACTCTTGGATGTAAAATTTTTTCCCAATTTTCTGCTTCCCTTCTAATCTTGCCTGCATTGCTTTTGTTTGTACAAAAACTTTTTAACTTAATATAATCACAATGATCCATTTTGCATTTCATAATGTACTCTAGTTCTTCTTTGGTCACAAATTCCTTCCTTCTCCACACATCTGAGAGGTATACTATCTTTGTTCTTCTAATTTGTTTATGATATCATTCTTTATATCTAAATCATGAACCTGTTTCAACCTTATCTTGTTATAGGGTGTTAAGTATGGGTCAATGCCTAGTTTCTGCCATACATACCAATTTCCAATTTTTCAATTTTCCCAGAAGTTTTTGTCAATTAGTGAGTTCTTATCCCAAAATCTGGTCTTTGGGTTTGGGGTCTTTGGATCTGTCAAACACTAGATTACTATAGTCATTAACTATTGTGTCCTGTGAACCCAACCTATTCCACTGATTGACTATTCTATTTCTTAGCCAGTACCAAATGGTTTTGATGACCGCTGCTTTGTAATATAGTTTTGAGTCTGGCACAGCTAGGCCATCTTCATTGGCATTTGTTTTTTATCAATTCCCTTGAATTCTTGACCTTTTGTTCTTCCAGATTAATTTTGTTATTTTTTTCTAGTTCCATAAAGTAATTTATTGGGAATTTGGTGTGGCACTGAATAAATAGATCAGAATGTCTCTTAGTAGCAATAAAAGCCTCATATCTGCCTAGGACATTAATCTTCCATCAGATGGTACAAGCCAGTTGCTGTTTATCCAGGTATCCCTGAACCTGTGTAGCTGGCCACACTCAGGATTACACCACACTGATGGGTCACTCCAACCTCCCGTGATGTGGGTGACCATCTTGAGGATTTCTCCCCATGAAAACTTGTCTCTTATGTCTAGGACAGACATCTAGCATTTGGGCTACCCCTCCCTCCTGGCATGTGGGTGACAAGAATTGCCCCTAGGGAAGGTCTCTGTCCCCAAGCTCATTTTTTTGTCATCATCCTGCAGACTATGCCGATTGTAAGGACACAAACCATCCAAAGGAACAATTCCAAAATAATGGGAAGTTACCAAAGAAAAAAGTGGACCGTGGTTATATATGTATAGATTTATTTGGGTTAATTGGGAAGTTCACTCCCAAGACTTGCCCCCTTGGTAGGACAATAGTAGATCTCTACCACCTTTAAGCCAGGTTAACTATTATATAGAAACAGAACAAAAAAGGCCTAGTGTGAAGGACGGCTCAGGGTCACATGCAAGTTTCTCCCTGGGATGGTGAGGATTTTTCTTTTTATGTGTAGAATCATACTCTAGCTCCTACTATTTATCCTAAAACTCCCACACTATGATCAGTAAGCAGAGCAAGAGAATGTTGTATGGTCTGCCACAACTTTGTGACTGCAGGTAGGGTGCACACATTGCCAGATACACTAAGGGAGATCATGGCTGTGCCCAGCTGGGCTAATTCATCGTGGATGGACCAACCCATCTTATAGTTGATTCATACCAGCAGAAGTAACTCAAATCCTGATTTTCCATCGTGTCTCAGCCAAGGGGATTCATGCATGCACTAAACAAGGTTTTGAAGTAAGATGGTGTGTAAGATCTCTTCGAAATTCTAAGATTCTAGATCATCTTGTTCAGTTTGGATTTAGAAATTGAAAGTCTTTGGTTTTTTATTTAGGTTTTCTCTGTATATCTATTTTTTCATATATCTTGAAGTTAGCAGACTATTGCTCAGGCACAAGTACCCAAATGCTGGGGCAACTTGCACTATAGTAAAACTTAGGACTGAAGAAAAATCTTACTTAGCTGGCTATAATATTTATCTCAGTCTGTGATAATTAAATGGTCTCTAAAGGTCAACTCCAGTCTTTACTCCAGCTTGATAAACCTTCTTACTGCTTTTTTATCATGATACCTGCAGTGGCGTTTTTGAATCTTTGCCACACTTGCCAAACTCCTTAGTACTTTACTTTGGTACTCTACTTTACTGACTTAGTTTCCTACTTACCAAGGAGACTGAGGTCATTGAGAGCACAAATGACCACTCATGTTCCATTTATTCCTGCTCAAAAATACTCTGTTGTCACATTCTCCTTCCTGTCGCGAATTGTATGCGTACTCCAGTTCTGGCACGGTTTTACTAAGTGTCACTGCATAAGCTTGGCCAGGTCACATTATATAGCTAAGCTTCAGTTTCTTCATACAGGGAATGGGGGAGGTCACGTTGGATCATATTTTAAATCCCTTCCTGTTCTCAAGCTCTACAAAAATTTGATTCTATAATCTTTACCCATTTTCTCCCCTTTTTCTATATCAAAATGAGATTTATCTTTCCTTTCCAGGCAAACCTCTTACCTGTGCCTGTGGCCCCTTCCCAAAAGATGAGGGCTATTTATGGCTTTCTCTCAATGGGTGAAAATGGCTTCATGTCACTATGGTTTGGGTATATCTGGTTATTCAATGCCTTTCATGTCACCTAATCCCAAACCCTTGTCCCCAAAGGCAATATCTACGGTGACATTCAATACGCTTTAATATCCTGTGGCTTCTTGGACAAAAGTACCCGATGAAAAAGGGGGGAGGGGCATGTTTTCATGAAACCATTTTCCAGGAGCTTCCAACATTGTGGTTGTGGTAATAAATAAAATTATAACTTTTCCTCCAGATGTTTTGATAGCAAATAGATGTGCTTGAAGAGATGACACAGCAGCTAGAACTGCACCGTTTTTATCGTATGAACTCTGAATCAACCTTGCACTCCTTTTAGCCTTCCCTTTATCACTCTTCAGATGAGAAGTTTACAAAGTACTTAGCATGGCTCCTGGCACATAGTAGGGACTTAATCAATGCTTGTGCTCTTTCTTCCTCGTGCCACTAGGCTAATAGCATCTCATCATCTGTCTGGGGCAGACGTGTCATATCTGTGACTTTGCTTCATATGCGGTTTCAAAGGAAAAACTAACAGTGCTTCTTGGGTAATTTCAATCCCTAATAAATCTAAGCAGATACTCCTCCATTGCATCTAATGCCATTTATACCCTGTAGAGAAATGGTCCCTTTCAGGTGCCTGTAGTAGTAGAGCTAGAAGGGACCTTTGAGGCTTCTGCTCCAATCCCCTTGTGTTTAGAGTAGGAAACGAAGGCCTAAGGAGATTAACTGACTTGGTCAGGGGTCAACCAGACAGATTTAAATCCAGAACCTCTGACCCCAGAGCCAGACCATTCCATCATACCTCACTTGTCTCCCTTATGTTCATTTAAAAGAAAAAAAAAAGTCAAATAGGTATGACCATTGTAAAGAGCAAATTCATTAATCAAGGGAAGCTACGGTAAGGTTCAAAAGGCAAGATGACCCAATTTTCTTCTGCTTCTCTCCCAGGGGAAGGAAATGGGAAAGAGAAGAGACAAGGGGCAGCAGCTACTCATGAATTTAAGGGTCTGAAACAGAAGCTTTGAATATAAGAAAGATTCAAAAGACAGAGAAAGCTGTATTCTCCAGACAGTGACAACATTAAGAAAGGAAACTTCACGGCTTTTTGAATTTCAAATTCATTGAAGTAAACCAACATTTATTAAACATTTGTCATCTACAAGTCTTTACATATAGAGGCAAATTTCAGAAACAACCCCTTTCCTCAAGGGGTTCACAATCCATGGGGGAAATAACATGAAAACACAGAAGTTATGACAAGATAACTTTAACAAACAGCAAATGCTAATATCTTCAGGATTTGGGAGAGTTAAAACTAGGGAGGAAGGTCAGGAAAGGAAAGTAATAAGTCGAGACCAAAGAAGTGTAGCAGATAGTTTGGGTTGAAAGGAAGAGACCTGAAGCAGGGAACTCAATTAATACACAATTTCAGCGTCTAGTGGAGAGAATCGAGTCATAAGCGAGGGTGGTATCCTTATGAGCGAGAGAAAGGGACCCATCTAAGGGGCTGAAGGGATAGGACCACCAAACTAGACAACTGATTAGATATGGGGTGGGAGGTGGGGGGAGGTAGTAAGATAGAAGGACTAGTGAGGCTGAATTACTGCAAAAGTAGTGGGACACTCAGTAGAGAGAGAAAATTTGGAAGAGAAGTGGAAAGGGGACATCACAAGGAAAGACTGTGATTTCTCTTTGATAAGGTAAACCTTCAAAACCTGGTGGGTGGAATTCAATTTAGAAAAACTCTTTTTCCTATGAATGAAAGCACCTTTTTCCATCTTCTTTTTTACTTGCTGCATTTTGGTTTCCCATGGGTCAGGATATGGGATTTCAGGTTGGTTGACTGGGCGAACATCTTGGTGCAGCCATCAAAGGGGCACGCGTAGGGGCGATCTCCAGTGTGGATCCGCATGTGCGTGCGTAAGTTGAAGTCCAGTGAGAAGCGCTTCTCACAACCTTTGTACATGCACTGAAAGGGCTTTTCTCCAGTATGGACTAATTTATGTCTCTTTAGTTTGGAACTCTCCACGAACCCCTTTCCACATTCTGCGCAGATGTGGCCCTTGGGACCATGGGTATGAAGGTGTTTCCGCAGGGCAGAGTTGTCTCGGAACAGCTTGGGACATTCTTCATGAGGGCAAGGCAGCTTCTTCTCAATTTCATGCGGTGACTTATTTTGATGGATGAATTCAGCCAGCTGTTTGGGATCAGAGAGATTGATCAGAGTCAGGCCTCCTGGAGGCAGCTTCTCGGGGCTTCCGTTCTCGGGCACCTCTGGAGGTAAATTTTCTCCTGGGAGCTCCTGGGTTTCCACCACTGTCTCGGACATTATCTTGTTTTCCTCCTCTGGGGCCCACATTGTGATGGCAAATTCTCCCTCCAGGCTCTTGAGTTGTTCTTGCTTCTGTTCCCACTTCTTTGAGCTGCCGTCGGAGACATCGTCTGAGCCTTGGCCTCCTTCTCCTGCATTGCTGCCACTCCCTTCGTCTGCTGTGGTTTCACAGAAAGAAAAGGGAGCAAGGAAATAGATGAGCCATTAAAATGATTTGATGTTTCTAGGCCTAACCTATATCAGATTTGCTATTTAAAGGTTGATGGGAGTTGGACTTTACCTTAAGTAAATCTTGCAGACCAGGGCACACATGTCACTACCCTAATTTAACCCTATTCAAGAAGCATTTAGTAAGCCTGATTGTGTGTTATAGAGCTGTTACCTAGGGCAAGGGGTCTGGAGATTGGCACAGAGGGAGCAAATTGAGAGGACGCGTTATTCCTCCCACCCCAATTGATGATAGTAGCTGCCTTTTGCCAATTTATCCCATCCCGTTACTACAAGTCCCTGGTTACAGCTTTGGGGCTGTGCCGGGGTCTGAGATTGAAAAGAAAATGAAAATAGTCCTTATCCTTAAACAGCTTCCGTTCTGCTACAATGTAAATCAAATGAAAACAAACAAGAACAGTCTCCAATTGTCAGGAAAGTTCTTTAGCCTCTAGAGTAAGCCCAATATAATGGACACAAAGCCTTGGAGTCAGATGAGCCTCGCTTCTCTAGCTGGCGAGTCTCTCATATTCCAATAACCTACTGCAAAGTACCAGCTACTGACATAGACCAAAAGTACCTGAGTGCCTTTGTGTGACTGGGAGATGGGGAGGGCAGCAGAACATCTCTCAGTAGTATACTAGTGCTCTTTCAGTTAGGATTTTGTTCCTTGACAGCTGCCAAGATTTTGTGTACCATTGTGATCGTTGGACTAGAGGTTACCCCCAGAAGGGTTCTGTGTTGATGCAATCAATATAGGCATGTGGGAGGGAGTTAAAAGCAAGGATCTCATTTGATCCACACAAAAGTCCTGGGAGGCAGCTGCTATTATAATTTCCATTTTACAGAAGAGGAAACTGAAGCAATCAGTGGTTCACTGATTTGCTCAGCATACAGTAAGGATTTGAGATAGGATTTAAACTTGGGTTTTCTAATATCAGGCCCAGTGCTTTACCCAGCATCACACTCAATCACTTGAAAGTCAAATTGTTCCTCCCTCATAAGGTTTAGATACATGTCTTCATGTTTGAAAGTTCTATTCTAAGAGGTTTTTTGGGTGTTGTCATCTCATTTATTTAAGATTTTATTTTTCCCAGTTACATATAAAACAATTTTTAGCATTTGTTTTTAAATCTTTTGAGTTCCAGATTCCCATCCCATCCCCATTGAGAAGGCATATGTGAAGTTATACAAAACATTTCCACAAAAGTCATGTTGTGAAAGAAACATCTATTTCTTCTCCCCCCAAAAAAACTTCAAGAAAAATCAAAGAGAAATAAAGAGTTTGCTTCAAACTGTATTCAGACACAATCAGCTCTTTCTCTGGGTATGGATAATATTTTTCATCCTAAGTCATTGAGAGTAGTCTTAGATCATTGTATTGCTGAAAATAGCTAAGTCATTCAGAACTGAGCATCCCACAACATGGCTATTACTTTGTACATAGTTCATTTCACTTTTTGTGAGCTCATGGAGGATTTTCCAGGTTTTTCTGAGAGTATCCTGCTCATCATTTCTTATAGAACAATAGTACTCCATCATAATCATATACCCCAGTTTATTCAGCCATTCCCCAATTGGTGGGTATCCCCTCAGTACTCAATTCTTTGCTCTAAATATTTTTGTACATATAGGATCCCTTTGCTTTAAAAAAAAATTGATTTTGGAATACATGCCTATCGGCGTATTGGCAACGTAGTATTGTTAGGTCAAAGGGAGTGCACAATTTTATAGCCCTTTGGGCAGAGATCCAAATTGCTCTACAGAATGGCTGAATCAGTTCACAGTTCCACCAACAATGCATTAATGTCTCATTTTCTCCACATTCCCTCTAGCATTTGTCAGTTTCCTTCTCTGGATCATTAACTCATCTAATAGGTATGAGGGTAGTACCTCAGAGTTGTTTTAATTTGCATTTCTCCAATCAGTAGGGAGTTATAGCATTTTTATATGGCTATAAATAGCTTGATTAGTTCATCTAAAACCGTTCATCTCTCTTTTCGTCTATTATTTGAGGAATGGCTTTTATTTTTTTTTTTATAAATTTGACTCAGTTCCATCTACGTTTGAGAAATGAGGCCTTCACAGAGAAACTTGCTTTGAAATTCTTTTCACAATTACTCTTGCTAACTGTATTTCCCCCTGTTTATTCTATTCTCTCTCTCCTTTCACCCTATCCCTACTTGAAAATGCTGTGCTTCTGACCAACCCCTTCCCTTCTATCACCCTCCTCCCTTCTTGAATCCCCTTCCCCTTATACTTTCCTGCAGGGTAAGATAAATTTCTATACCTGTATTGAATGTGTATGTTACTTCCTCTTTGAGTCAATTCTAAAGAGAGTAAGTTTCATTCACTTACCCCACCCCCCTCTTCTTTTGCTCTATTGCAAAAGCATTTTCTTGCCTCTTTTATGGCAGATAATTTCTGCCCTTTCTTCCAAGACATTCTCTCTCACCCCTTAATTTTATTTTTTTTTAGATATTATCCCTTCATTCCACTCATATCTGTGCCCTCTGTCAATATATACTCTCCTTGACCTGGGAATTCCAGAATTCAGCTATAATATTCCTGGGAGTTTATCTTGAGATCCCTTTCAGGAGGTGATTGGTAGATTCTTTCAATTTTTATTTCATCCTCTGGTTCTAGAATATCAGGACTGTCCTTGATAATTTCTTGAAAGATGTTGTCTGGGTTCTTTTTTTGATCATGCCGTTCAGGTAGACTGTTAATTTTTAAATGCTCTCTTATGAATCTATTTTCCTATTTAGTTGATATTTCTAATGAAATTTTTGGTTTTGTTTTATTGTTTCTTGATTTCTCATAAAATTATTAGCTTCCAATTTTTAAGGAATTATTTTCCTCAGTGAGTTTTTGTACCTCCTTTTCTGTTTCATTACAAGTGAAAGCGAATAATGATGGAGGTCACTTTGGGGAAAAAAAGTCTCTAAGTAGAGTCAGAGGGCTAGATTGAACTGACTTCTGGTATCTGTATGTATATGTAAAAGAGACAGAGAACACTAAGGAACACAGTGGATGAAGTCTGGTTTTGAAATTACGAAGACCCAAGTTAAAATTCAACCCCAGGCACTCCTTAGCTAAGTGACCCTGGTCAAGTCATTTAATATCTGTTTCAGTTTCCTTATTGTAAATTGCTGCTGATCCTTCCTAGGTGTGTAAAATATAGTCAAGTACCTATTTTAAACCTCAGTCTTCAACAGCTGATGCGCCTATCTCAGAAGGTTACTGTGATATTCCAGCCTTGTAAACTTTACCACATTCTACAAATGAGATATAATTAAATATACGGGGAAAAATAAAAGGAAAGGGGGAAAAAGACTGAAATTCAGCTTTTGAGATTTCTCATGCCTCAGAGTAACTGACATAAATTTAGTTCCTACTTTGTTGACCAAAAAATTATTATTTTGAATAATTGCCTTTCTTTGTAACCCCCACACTTAGTGCAATGCCTGGAACCTAATGAGTATTTATAATTGTTTCCTAACCGTTTCTGACTGACAAACCAAACCTTAGAGCTTTCTCAAAATCTCTTCTTTCACTTTAAGGAAAAACCAGTGCGAATTTAGGGTGGCCCCATTCCACATGCAGGCCAGGTCCTTCAGACAAAGCATTAGTAGGTACCTTGGAGAGTTCAAGGCATAATTAAGGCAAAAAGTACTGAGTACCTTGTGTGCAAGGCCAAAGTAGCATCCTGGCCTTTTTGTTAGGTGAATAATAAAAGCCAAATTGATTATTTATCATTTACACACACACACCCCTACCTTTTGGTTTGAAGCAAATGGTGTTTTCCCCCTTTAATTAAATAAATCAGGACCATCATGCTAATGTGAAAATTAATTTAAAAACATACATTAGGTCAGGGAATAGAAGGGAAATCATTTCCTGTGGATCTCTGCTTCCTTCTTACTTAAAACGCCCTCAAAATTAAAAGAGATATTAAGTTAATTCTAGAAAATATTCAAAATTCACATCAGGAACCAAATGCAGAGGTGCCAGACGTTCAAATTCTGGGAAGCACTGAATTGTTGCAGGTTCCATACCGAGTAACTGCACTATAACAAATGCAGTTTAGAAACAATGAAACTTCTCCCCCCCAAAAAAATCTAAATAAACGGGGAGGAATCCCTAACTTTGAAAGAACTGGGGTTCAAATAAGTATCACAGACTTGTAGAGAGATCTGAAAGGGATCTAGGTGAGCCAATTCCGGAAGGCATCTGAAAGTCCTTTAGGCCAGCCCCTCCATTTGCTAGAGATGAGAGGACTGAAATCCAGTTAAAGAGTTACTCCCCAGGGACATCTTTGCACTAAATGGTCCAATGTGTGACTCCGATTTTATTTAATGTTTGCCCCAGCTCTCCCAAACTGCAAGATAGGGCCACTAGGTGGCACTGCAGTACATCAAACGCTGGGCTTAGAGTCAGGAAGACTCATGCTCCTCCTATCAAATCGAGCCTTAGACACTTCCTAGCTGAATGATCCTGGAGAAGTAACTTTTTCTGTGTACCTCAGTTTCCTCATCTGTAAAATGGACTGGAAAAGGAACGGCAAAGCACTCTAGTATCTCGGCCAGGAAAGACCCACATGGGGTCATACACAGTCGGGTACGACTGAAAATGACAACAAGAGTAAAATAGGAATAAGAATAGCATCTACTTCTCAGAATGGTTATGAAAATTAAATGTGAGAATAATCTGGCCAGTCTGCGGATCATAGCGGGAAGATCGCCTCTCTCCCTCCTTTTTGCCCTGCCTTCTTTCCATGGCTTCCCCTAAATGCGACTCTGGATGACTCCTCCTTAGATAGAATGAAGGGAACATTCATTTTGGATGCAGCTCCCCCTAACTGATTGCCAAAGGTCCTTTCAACTCTCTAGTGCTGCAATACATTGGGCATGAGGCTCTACCTGTGCACAGGCTAGTGGGAAGGGTGTGGGGCTTGAAGTAGGAAAAAGTCGGAAAAGATCTAGTGATCCTGGTGGGCACTGGTGAGGTCCCAGCAGTTGCCTTCTATTGTGTCATTTGAGCCTCAGGGGGTGCTCCCAGGTGGGTGACAATGGGAGGGCTTGACAAACACTTCAACCTGCTTTGTTTTCCGGGTAATCAGAGATCTAGATTACCACCTGTGGGTTTGGCGCTCTCACTTGGGGTGAGGGAGGAGAGAGCTTGTTTTTCCTGGGAAGCACCGCCAGAATTGCTGCAGGTTCCATACCGAGTGACTGCACTGTAACAAATGCTTTTAGAAACAATGAAACTTCTCCCCTCAAAAAACCTAAATAAGAGGGGGGACAGAAAACCCAGGGGTGGGGAGGCCGAGAAGGTGCTGAAATCCCAAACCGTTACTCACTACCCATAGGACTATGGGCAAATCCTTTTCTTCTATCTATGGTGATAAAGATCTAGCCAGGATGGGGACAATAAGTGGAGGCTGGCAATCGAGGCCCAAAAGATCAAGGGGTCGATTGTGGAGGCAAGTCACTAATGAGTTAAAGAGAAATGAAGGATCCAAGATGTCCTTCAAGCTTTGAGTTGCATTTGTGTTGGTGTGGCCCGCCTGGATCCCAGCTTGGAAGTTGGGGTTTCTCTTTGACTCTTCTTCCTCATCCTCTCATGTCTGTGCAGTCAGCAGATCCTTCTGAGCCCACTTTATAGCTCCTGTCATAGCAACTCTCCTTCCTCTGCGACTACCCTCATTAACTGGGGTCTCACTTGCACCCACCCTGGATATTAGTGGTATTCAAGTAGTTGGCCCTGACTTGGCTTTCTCTGATCCAGCCTTAGCAGACACGGATCGGGTTGGGCCGTTCCCGAGTCCCCTGGGAAAGCTTCAGTGGCTTCCTGCTGCCCCCAAATTCCAAGGACTTTGGCTGGGATCGAAGGCCATCTGGTGCCATTCTACTGTTCTGATCTAGCATCTCCTTAGTCAATTTAGTCGATACTATGTATTATAGCCAGTTACACCTTTGTCTCGTCCCTGTGCCGTATCCTAGCGGCTACGTGAAAGCCGAGATGGTCGGTCTAGGTGAAACTTTTTCTCTCCTCCCAGCTCTAGCAAAGTAGCTCTGTACACAGTGATAGCAGTAATAAAGGCAAGAGAGCCCATGTTTTAGCTGGAAGGGACCTCTGAGATCCCGAGATGGATCCCTTCATTTTACAGATGATTTTCCCAAGTCACATAGATGCAGAGTGGCAGAAGAGGGATTTGAACTGGGGGGGGGGGGAGTTGATTCCAAATCCAGGGCTCCTCATGTCTGTTGTCCAGCCGGGAAATAAGGGAAACTGACTAGGACTAGGATTGGAGAAGTTTTTGATTATTAGATTGATTATTAGACCTGGGCTGCCCCCAAAGCTTTCTTCCACCCGCCAATGAAGGGGGGCAAGGCTGAGTCCAACCGGGGCCCATCCTCGTTTATACAAAGAAGCCCATAGCTACGGATGGCTTTGAAAGGTGATTTCAAAGAAATAAAATATAATTAAGTAGCTGACTCGAGTGCATGTTTAGATCATGTCTCATTGGGGGCTCTTTTTCTGCATGGGTTAGCAGATAGATTTTATAAGTATCTGGCTAATTTCTATTCAGTATGATACATTTTTATCGGGATATTTACTTAAAAAGAATTACTGCCCTGGAGACAACTATTGCAGTCAGGTTGGAAGCAGGGGAATTCCCAGGAGCAAGAGATGTGCTTTGCAAAGCAGATGTGTGGCTGGAGGAGAGAACGGATTCTGCCAGGCACTTCAGTGGCAAAGGGGGTCAATCAAGAAATAATTGGCCCTAATTAGCGCTCCCACAAGCTGTTTAATTTCTTTACCTGCAACTTAATGACACTGGGGAAAGGTGGAAGAAAAATCTTCCCTGTTATTAAAAGCATCAAAGGAAACCAGATAAATCCTTCCCCGTCCCAGTGGAATAAATACCAAGCCACTGACAGTCTACTGGAAGGGGGAATAAACACAGTGACCCCACTGGCAGTGGGTCTTTGAAAAGCTCTACTGGGTGCAAAGAGACAATTACTGACTTGGGAGATCAGAAGATTTGCATTTGGGAGGCCCCAGACTGCAGGGAGGTGCATCTGAATTCACTTTGGTTGGCAAGCTTGTGAGCTTGGGTTTCAGATAGGCTTGGAGAGAATTTGATCAAAAGCTTGCCTCTACAGGTATTTCTCCCATCAGTTTGAAGGTTAGCTCCCAAGTAGTAGCTCGCTTCCCCCAGCCCCCAACACAGCAATACGTGAAAGACCAGCAGCCTCCTCAAAATGCCCACAAAGATGCGTCCAACCCATATAAGCCTTCTCAGAACAAGGGCAAGCAGAGGTAGTACAGAGGTGCTTAGCAGAGGAAGGGCCTGCCAGAGCTGCCTCCAACAGGCTCCTGGGAGCCCAGGGGGAGCGTTTGCATGGTAGAAACTGGCAAATGCCAGGCTTAACTTACTATTTTGTGAATTGTCTGGAGAAAAGAAAGCAAGGGAGAAAATGTTCCTGCAAATCAAGCTTAGAAATGTGTTGTATGGGACATCCAGGGGGTGCAGTAGATAGAGCACTAGCCCTAGAGTCAAAAGAACCCAAGTTCAAATTCAACCTCAGGACTGCCTACCTGTGTGATCCTGGGCAAGTCATTTAACCCTGATGGCCTTAAAAAAAAGTGTTCTTCTGTATACCTGCCACCACCCTGCTTTACTCAGGGTTGGCGGTTAAACTTTTACCAGCACACCCCTGGGAGTATGACTTGTGAGGAGAGTACTCGATTACTAAACTAGGCCCCTCACTTTCTTCCTGTATTTGCTCTCAGAATCCTCATGTCTCCGTTCCTCTAACCATCTACCTTCTCAGACCCCAGGTCCGGCCGGTCTCCTCCCCTTTTCAGAGGAGCTTGCCTCTTATTTGTACAGGAACGACCAAAGCCATTTGGGGGTGGTCGCTGTTTTATCTACTTTTGTCTTGAGCTCTACATCTCCCTCTTAATCTCTCATACTTTGCAAAGCCTCTGCCTATTGAACCTTCCATGTCCCCTTAGTAAAAGGGATCCTGAAAGGTTTCTGAAGAAGATGGGGTTTTAGCCAGGGGGTGAAAGTGAGCAGGGACCTGTGAGAGTTGACTGTTGAAAATGCCCCAAATTGGGGGATGGAGCGTCTGGGTTGAGAAACAGCAGGGAGGCCGGGGGCACCGGATCATAGAAGACATGAAGGAGAATGAAAGGAGTGTAAGAAAACTGGAAAGGGAGGACGGTTTCGGGTTTTGAGGGGAGTTGGAAGCCAAACAGAGGGTTTATGCTTGATTCTAGAAATACTAGGGAACCTCTCGAATTTTGTGAATGGCAGGTAAGGGTATGACACAGTCAGACAGACTTGCACTTTAGAAATCACTTCTGTAGGGAAATAGAGCATGGAGGGTGTGGAAGAGGCTTTAGTTAGACAAGGAGACCAACCAGTGACTATTGCGATAGCCCAGGCACGAGGTGGAAAGGACTCATACCCGGATGGTAGACGTGTTGGAAGGGGGGAGGCTTTCTGAGAGATGCCGGCAATGTAGAAATCAACCAAAGTCAGCAACAGACTGGATGTGGGGATTAGAGAGAGTGAGGAGGCAAGGAGGGCAGCAGGGGCGTGAGCCCCTGGCTCTGAAAGGTGGAGATATCCTTGGCAGCAATAGGGAAGAGTTGGGAAAGGGGGAAAATGGAGGAAAGATAATGTTGAGTTTGAGATCCTAATAGTAATGTAGTAATGGCTAAGATTTATATAGTGCTTACTATGTGCCTGGCATTTGGGAAGCACTTTATTGCCTCATTTGATCATCACAGAACCCTGGGAGGTAGGTACTATTATCATCCCCATTTTACAAACAGAAGCAGATCTAGATCAAGTGACTTGTCCAGGGTCACACAGCTGGTATCTCAGTGGGATTTCAACTAAGGACTTCCTAACTCCAGACTAGGAACTCTGTCTGGTGTGTCTATGGAACATTTACTTTGAGATGTCCAGTAGGCACCTGGAGATTTGGGAGAACTTTGGGCTCTGTATTTAGATCTGATGTGCACAGAAATGCTAATTGAATCTTTGGGAGTTAATGTGATCACCAGGTGAAGTGTATAAAGGGAGAAGAGAAGAGAGCCCAGGATAGAGACCGGGGGACACCTTTGGTCACAGCTGGGTCCTGGATGAAGATTCGGCAAAGGAGGCGCAAGGAGCTGGCAGATATCAGGAGACCCAGGAGAGAAGAGTACTCGCCCTACCGAGAGAAATGGGATGATCCAGTGGCAGAGTGGCAAAGGCTGAAGAGAAGTCAAGAAGGATAGAAATTGAGAAGAGGGTGTTATATTTAGGAATTAAGAGATTATTGGTACTTTGGAAAGTGCAGTTTCAGCTGAATGATGAAATGGGAAGCCAGCCTACAGGAAGCTAAGGCAGTGAAAGGATAGGACTTGAAGGCATCAATTGCAGATGGCTTTTTCCTCCAAGAGTTTAGCTATGAAAGGGAGAAGTTTGGGATGAAAACTGGCAGGGACGAATGGATCATAGGAGGCTTTTTAAGGATGGAGGAGACCTGGGTGCATTTTTAGGCAGAAGGGAAGCATCCAGGAGAAAGGAAGAAATTGAAGATTGCTTAAGGTGGAGATGATAGTATTCTGGGATAGAATGGGGTCAAGGGTGGATGTAGAAGAGTCATCTCTTCATGTGAGATGGGTTAAAGAGGAGAGCATGGCAAAAGACATCTGAGTGATATGAGATGGGGGGGGGGGATTCTGGAGCTCTGTGAAAGGCCCCAATTTTTTCAGTGGAAGGAAGAAGGAAGTAAAGAACATTTAGGTGTCCATTTGTACCAGGCCCTATACTAAGCATTTTGCTATTATCTCATTTGAACCTTTTAACAAGCCTGGGATATAGCTATTAATTTCCCCATTTTATAGTTGAGAAAACTGAAGCAGTCAGAGGTTAAGTGACTTGTACTGGTTAGCACAGGAACCATCTGAGGTCAAATTTGAGTTCAGGTCCTGATCCTCGCTCTACCCTAATGCTTGGCCCATTATGCCACTAGCTACCTCTGAAATACGAGGCTGGGTTCTCAGCTGAGAGGAGGAGGGGGATCTATGGGAGATTTGAAGAAAGATAAAAGGTTTGGAAAAGCCACTGTGGTGAGTGAGCCAGCAAATCCATTAGGGAGATGCAAAAGAATTGCCTTGACATAGTGAGTGCCCATTTGAGATGATAGACATGGAGTAGACCCGCTGGAAGAACCAACCCAGGTAGGAAAGAAGACGGCAGGTGGTGGAACAGAAATCCAAAGCTGGGGCTTGGCCAGGCCACATCAATGAAAGGATGAGGTAGCAAGGGACTGGAGTGGCGTAAGCCAAGAGCTGACCTGGTACAGGAAATCCTCATCTGACCTTCTTGTCTTTTTTTTTTTCTCGGGGATTAGGGGGAAGGCAAACAGGTGAAATGACTTACTCAGTGTCACGAGTGGTAAGCGTCTGAGGTGGGATTTGAACTAGTGACTCCAGGCCTTGTGTTTTGGTCCACTGTGCCACCTAACTGCCCCATTGAACATTCTTACAGTGCTACGTTTAGAGAGAGCTGCCTGTATTTATTGTTACTCATAATCTAGGACAAGAATTGCCAGTCTGTACTCGGGAGGCTGTTTGCTCCCTGGATGTTCATTACATAAATAAAAATCATAAGTCTGACCAAAAGAAACTTGGGCAAGAAGACTTGAAAAATGATCTTTTTTGCATTATTGTAGTTTTGCAAAATTGGAGTTTTCTAGCACTTAGGCTTATTATTCTAGTTAATATAAATCCAGCTATAGTGGGATTCTAATTTTCAAAGACTGGGGATATGATGCAATCTACTTAGTAACACCTTGCTCTCTCCCACCCAGTTCCTGTCCTCTCTCCTGTATTCCCACTGCCCTCCACTACTTTCACAGCCCTCGTTCCCTCTTCTTTGTGTTCTTATAAAAACAATGCTGTTCTCTATAGAAATTTCTTTTTAAACCTGACATCTCGAAATTGAACTTAAAATCTTTCATTGTACATAGATGGTCACATGCCCTAAGGCCAAATAGCATAGAATGTAATTATGAAAACTCATTAAATAAAACTCATCTTTATTAGTAATTGGGAACCAGAGGCCCTGGTCCCTGGAGGGCTTTTCAAAAAAGACTCTAGAGCCCACAGACCTTTATTTTTAGGTTAAGTCAAAAATGGAGGGAGCAGCTGGCCTAGATGGGGCTCTTGAAGCCTTACAAATCCCTATTATTAGTCTATGCCTATCTTTCCTCCTTTCAAAAAGAAACACTTTTTAATGAGTGAGATGGCATTTGAAAGAAAAAAGACATAGATTAAGTATTTCTTTGTAAGGGACAATGAATATGTTTCCCAGAATGTCATGTCACAGAGCAATCCCAGCCTTGCTCATCTATTGCAATTTCTTGGTGTTAATTGGTGTCTGTAGAGCTAGATGGGTAATCTCATTTTCATTAATGACACTAATGCCATCTGTCAGGACCCCAATAACTGTAACTCTGGGTAATGGATATGGATCATGGTAACTGGTAAAGACTTTTCATGAACTAATTAAATGGCGCTTATTGTACTTTCCTTTATATGTGATTTTCCCCTTTTGACTCAAATACTTTAAGGGGACCTCCTGAATTAGAAACATGACCTGAGAATGAAAAGGGAAGAACATCCTTATTTTCGCTATAGTGGGATAGGAAACAAAGATCTGTGGCAGGGGGTGGGGGGTTGGTATGAGGGGACTTGTCCATTTGGCACCTTCTTAACCATCGTTCATAATTGCCCTTTCGCTACTCAGAGTCCCGCTGAGAACTGAGGTTCTCATACAATTAGGAAGAAAGCAGGACCCACTTCTTGTGCCCAGACCTCAGGCAGGCAGGATACCTGCATTTCCTCTGGGCAGAGCTGTAAATAGGGCAGGGCACAAGGGGCCAAAATTTAGAGATACTGATAGTCCTTGAAAGGCAAGGCTCTACTGGCTCTAGGTCTGCATTCAGAGCCCACCTCTGAAGTTCACTACCTCTCTGAGACTCAGTTTCCTCATCTGTAAAATAAGTGGGTTAGACGAAACCGTCTCTGAGGTCCCTTCCCTGTGAGCTCTGAGGCTAGGATATCATACTGGTGTTATACGAGGATATCTTATATCATCATAACTGACCTTAACATCCAGTTAAAGAGATTGATTAGCTACAATAAGATGCAACCAAATGGCTTCTTTCCCTAGCCAGATTCCAGTTGAGCTCTTTCTCGGTATGGCTCTTCATTAATTCCTGGTCCACCGTGAGGTGTCTTGGGGTCAAATTCTACCCTCCCCCCAAGCCAGGTCTTTGTCTCAAGTTCTCTGCCTGTTCCCTTCAACTGTTTACCTCAAAGTTAATTTCAGGCCTGCTTTATGCTGCTTAGCTCAGCATGCTTTGTGCTCCCCAAACCACACAAGTTATCAGGTATGGCTTCGCTTCTTTTCTGTATCGCTGGTAAGTACGATAAGAGGTGACTACATAGTAGCTCTCCTTGTAGTTATTAGATATCCTGCAGCAAAAGCCAGGGGCTGGAGTTTGTCCTTATCGAAGCTTGGTAGGGATTAGGAAACTGTTAACCAAAGTACAAAACCACCTGGCTGGCAGATGGTTTGGAACCAAAGACCCCACTGGAACCAAGAGCTCAAACCATTGGAGGTAGAAAGGGGACGCTGCTTGTCCGAGATCTTTTATAGCCATCATGAACTAATTAGTACCTTATTTGGGAGATCTTATTCAGGTCACACTTGCATTATGGCCCTAAAGGTTTTCCCATGAGTAAAGATTGTAACTCAAAGTGGACAGTTGATAATCATTTTGTAGACCCTCTGGGCTAGAGAAGGCAAATAGATCTGTCAAAGAACATGGGATGAGGGTGCATGGAATCCTGGAGTTGTAAAGACCCTGAGAAGTCAGCTGGGCAGGCCTCCTCGTTATGTACAAGTCCTCTCTCGGGAAATGGGCTTGTTCTCTTTCATAAAAATGCTCACAAAAAAAGGATGTTTATACAGAGAATACTTAGCCCTACAGCTGGACTTTTTTTTACAGAGTATGAGCCAAAATTCAACTTTGACCCTTTCCCCAAAGACTTCTCTCAAAAGTGACTTATCTTGGAGATAACTGGTATTGAGAAAATTTGTAGCATACTTGTTGGATATTCTTCTCTTTTCCAACTCATGAATCTTTAGCACATCTGATAGGAGGAAAAATATGGTTCAGTTCTACCCATGGAGGACGAACTTGTCATTTGCCTCATCTTTAGTCCCATTTTGTTTGGGGATTACCACTTATTGCAAAGAAATAGTCCTTTTCTTTTCTCTTTTCTTGTCTCCTCTTTTTCTTTCTTTCCTTTTTTGTGATTTTGCTAATGGTTTTATTCAGACATTTATTAAGTGCTTACTATTTAAATGTTGGAAATACAAAAAGAAAGCGAATCCTTGCCCTTGAGTGGTTTATATTCTAATATATGGAAGAGACATTCACGTAAATAAGTAAATACAAGATGGATATGGAACAGGCAGAGTGTAGAGGGGGAAGGCAGATGGAGACTCAGTGACGGACCTCATTCAGAATATGGTATTTGAGCAAATTCTTGAAGGAAGCTAAGAGGTAGAGGTGAGGAAGGAGAAATATTCAAAGCATTGAGGGACCCGGCAATACAAAGATTGGGAGAATATTGAAAAGATAAGAAAGGGGCCAGGATGTGAAGAAAGGACAGAGGTATTGCTCTCTAATCCTGAAGTTGCCAGGGACCCCCTAGGGTATGGGTAAATTTGCTTTGGCAAGTGGATGAGAGGATGGATCTGAGCGAGGGTAGAGAGTTTCTGGCCAGGGACATCAGGTCGGCCAAATCATTTACACGATCAACAGCAGACGAAGATGAGCTGAAAGCTAGATATAACAATCTCTTACTGCTCAAATTCTGTAAATCGATAATTTTGTATGACCTGTAAATGATGTAATAAATGGCCTCTGGTAGAAAAAAAAGTCTTCCCAGCCCTGGATTAGAGGAGAGACTTGGAAGGAGGAACATGGAAAGCTACTGCAGTAATCTAAGCAGGACTAGATAAGGTTAGGAACTATGATGGTGTATTTTTGAGTAGAAAAGAAATGGAAGAAATGTTGTGGAAATGGAAATGACGAGGTCTGGCAACTATCATCTTTTTATTAATCTCACAATGTGGCCAATAGGTACAGAAGGGTCAAGTGTGATTGTTTCTTTTTGCACACCTTTGATCACAGTATTAATATAATCTTCCATCTATGTTTTCTTCGCAGGGACACATGGGGTGAAAAAGTGAAGAGTTGAGGATGAAGCTGATATTGGGAAGCTGAAGCTGTGGGACTGGAGAGATGTCAGTGCCCTTGACAGTAACTGAAAGGTATGGAAGATGGATGGGCTTGAGGAGGAAGTTAATATGTTCTGTTTGGGACCTTTGGAGTTTGAGATGCCTATGGGATATCTAGGTCAAAATATCCAGGAGCTATTATAGGACTGGAGTTCAAGATGTGAGATTGAGTTGTACAGTCTTCTTACAGATCTGAGATCCATATCTATGATTAGTTCATCAAGTGAGAGGCTGTAGAGAATAGAGGGCCAAGGATAGAGCGGTTGTTCATGGTTAGCTGACACCGATAAAGGTTCAGCCAACAAGAAGGAGATGGAGTAGTCTGGGAGGAGGAAATGAGGAAAGAACAGGCTTGTGAAAACCCAGATATGAAAGTAACCAGGAGAGATGCTGCAAAGGGGTCAAGAAGGATGAAGATTAAATTAGATGTGGAAATCAAAAGACCGTTGGTAACATTGGAGAGGATGGTTTCAAATGATGATACAGCAAGTCAGACTTCACAGAGTTTATAGAAAAATGAGAAAAAATGGATACCATCATTAGCTACTATTTCTAAAAAATGGTACAGAAATAAGGTGAGGTTCACTGTGACCAAGAGTGAGTGTAAATCCCTATTTTGAATTTTTTTTACCAACTTCTTGCCAAACCTTTTTATCCCTGTTGTTCTAATGTCATGATGTGACTGATGGGTGACTTATACTAGGTATAGAAGGGTCAACTCTTAATTTTTCTTTTTTCTCACACTACTGTTATTTCAATCTTTGGTTTCTTTGATGCAATCTTTTAAAGTCATTTGTTCCTTCTGTAAAAGTTTGGGATTTTTATTGATATCTTTTGTTTATATATCACTTATATCCCCCTTTGTATATCTCTCTCTCTCTCTGAGAGCCATCCCTAATAATAATGGCTAAAAGAGAGAAAACGATATTTCACCAAATTTTACCAACACCTTGCCTAAGTGTTGGCATTGGCAATAGTGTTTCAAGTCCATACTGCTATACTTCCCTGAAGGATGCCTTTTATATTTCTTCGTTGGGGTCAAGATGGTGATTATAATATAGCGGCATTCTGGTAAAATGTTTATTTCCATTTCCCTCATTGTTTCTTTGGTTCTTTTTATTTCATGGTGTGGAAGTTCACAGAGGTCTTACCCGTGTTTCTCTGTACTTATCTTGTCATCAGTTTTCTTGGGGAATATGCCTAGCAGAGGAATTTTTTTTTTAAAATAATGGTCATTTGGTGATGATGCAGTATGCAGTAGTGTGTCTGTCTTTGCACAGTTTCCTTAACATTGATTATTTTCATCTTTTTTGCTACTTATGCCGACCTGCTGGATGTGAGGTGAAACCTCCAAGTTGTTCTGATTTGTATTTCTGTCATTATTAGTGATCTGGAACATTCTTTCCGGTGGTTGCTAACAGTGTGTAATTCTTTTGAAAAATGATTGTTCCCATTCATGAACCAGTTATTTCCTGATGATAATGGAGCTAAAACTACCCAGTCTCATCTGTAAATCCATTGTCCATCCCTCTACCTTCCCTCAGGATATCTCTATGACACGTGACGGACCCTGCCACTTTTTAGCAGTAAAAATGCCTGCGTCAATTTGGCAAATATCAGTAAAGTATAATTTTACTTATTTTTAAGGAAAATTGAAAAAGTTCTGATATTTTCTTCCCACATTCCCTAATATGTAAGACATCTTCTTTAGACACCAGTAGAACAATTGGCTTACAAGGTCCTTCTAGCTCTGTGATTTTGTGGCTTCTGATCATAACACTAGGCAGAACTGAAAATGGCAAGTGTTCCCAATAAATGATTTTAAGAGGACAAAAGAACCTCATTAATGTTCCCTGGAGTTTTAGTTCCTGACTGTTGTTTTGCCACTTGGGAAAATCTGCCAAGTTGAGCATGTCCATTGATGAGGCTGAGGCCAGTAGCTGCTGGTAGGTCACGTGCTGCTCAGAATGTAGCGAATGCAGTATCATCAAAAGTATAAAGGATGGTGAACATTTGAATTTCATCATCCTTTACGCACCTGCTCTCCGCAAGACACTATGCTAGGTACTGGGCATCCAAAGACAAAAGCAAACCTTTCTCTTCAAGGCACCAATTCTGTTGGGGCAAGCCAAGGTTTTTAGAAATAAGAAAATAAAAAGTTCAGGGATGGAGAGTATTAACTGGGGGAGGAGGATGGGGAAACTTACCAAAGTCTTATAGAGGAAGTGAGCTGTTGAGTACTGGAGGGAGATTAGGAGCCAAGGAGATTTAGCCAAAGAAAGAGTAAGCTTAAGAGGAGAGCAGTGATTGCCTTTAAGAATTTGAAGGGGAAAGTATTTGGAGAGGGAATATATTTGTCTACTCGGTCTCGGAGGGCAGAATCAGTCGCAGAGAGGCAAATGGGCTCACTGTCAAGTAAACCATTCTGATAATTGCAGCCTGAACAAGTCCAAGCAAAGGCCAGAAATCACAGCAAGGAATGTATTTTGTGGTGATCCTCATTCTTTGTAGTGTATGTTATGAAGTCCAAACCGAGACTGAGGACAAGATTACTTCATGGGAGATTAACCAACGCATACTTGAGCTAGGACTCAAAAAGTATATTATAGCCACAAGATCCATGCCCAGCATCGCTCTGAGCCACTGGGTCACTCTTCCTACCCCAACGATAGAGGGAGAATGTCTTTGGAAGAAGGGGAGGAGGGAGATTTTCTTGCCTTTCTAAAAATTATCGGGCATCATCACATCAACACCACCGGTCATTTCTTTAACACTTTAACACGGCCAGTGTTTATAACTATTACCTCATTTCGGCTTCACGACCCTATCGGGGAAGGACCTCCAGGTCATAGTCTTACAGATGTGGAAACTTGAGACTTTGTGAATTTGCTTCAAGTCACATAGTTAAGACATGTGAGGGTGGGATTGGAACCCAGATCTTCCTGACAGTACCTTCAGCTCTTTTGCCACCATGGCATATTTCCCTTTCCCTTAATAGGATAACCTGGGTGATGACGCTTGTAGCATCACTGGGCCATGCTCCCCAGCTGCTGGCTGCCCATGCAGTTTGTATGACTTTCATAAGGCACCAGACTGAATTGAAACACTAAGAAAAATTCCAGGGCCTTAATGAAGAAATACTCACCCACACACAGGGTCTCAGGGCCTGGATCTTCGGTTATTTGTAATGGTTCAGTAGAGAAGAAGGGCATGAAGGTACTGGTAACTGGAGAAAGAAAAACACATGAATTGGTGTCCCTGGCTCCAAGTTCACCCCGCTCCAATCCAATCCATTCTCCTCTCCGTGGCTGTTCAAGTGATGTTCTATAGTTCATGTTTGACCATGGTAACGCCTCACTAAACTTCTGGGCTTCCCTACTACTTGTAGGAATAAATAGAAATGAAATTATTTATTTAGCATTTTGAATCCTTTACAATCTCCCGACCTACCTTTATAGCTTTGATTACACATTACTGCCCCTCATATACCCTTCTCATTATGCCTCACACATGATCTTCAATCTCTTCTCTCTGTGCCTTTGTATTGGCTGGCCTCCTACCTGTGAGATTCAGCCTGAGCACCACCTATAAGAAGCCCTCTTGGATCCCCCTAGCTGCTAGAGCCAAGCCCCTCCCCCATCTTCACCATAACTTTGTATTCATTTTGTATGAATTTATGTATCACCATTTGCTACAGTCATCTCCCTAGTTATACTTAATGTCTCTAAGGGCAGGTGCTGCCTTATTGTGCTATTTGTGTCTCCTTCACCTGACACAGAGCAGGAGCCTTATATATTCTTTATGATTCGTGGATGGATCACTGGAACTGCCAGAGTTAATGACATGCCCTCTGTATTTGGCATCAAATATACATTTCTTCCTTGTGGAACCCAGGAGTAGTGTTGGGGTATAGGATCGGTATAGTTAGAAAGAAGGGGTAGGATGAGAAGGCCAGTTGGTGGAAAACTGTAGTAGACAAGGATATAGACTGCCTGTTAAGGGAAGGGATTCAGAGGATATTAGCTCAGGGCTTCAGGCCTGGGCCCAAGTGCTTCTGTGTATACTCCAGGGCTTTTAAGGTAGCAATGAGCATTAAGTATGGTTCCTCAGTTGAGCCTTATAGCGTCCCTGGACAGCAGCTACTTGTAGACTTTATCCTCATGTATAGATGAGGAAATTGAAGTCAAGAGAGGAAAGGTTGGCTTTCTTATTAACCTATGGTTAGTAAACATCCAAGGTCTTATTTCACCCCAGAGAAAGAGCTCCTTGCCTTCTAAGTCTAGGCTGCTACTCTTGATCTCTGTCCAAAGCATTTTTCTCTCTAAGGTCAAAACTTCTTAGTCCCATCTCCCGTGCACATGGCGTCTCTAGCTGTAACTAAAGATGCTGAGTGCCGAGCTTGACCCGTGACACAAAAGTTAGAAATATGGGCTTCTTAGCAGTGAATGTCATGTGAGCTTGATGTTCAGCACCTAAATTAGATGCTTCAAATACTAGCCCCATCTTATGGATGAGGAAACAGGCTCAGGTTCTGACTTGCTCATGGTCACAAAGCTTGACAGTCAGAGGTCCAATTTGTACTCAGGTCAGGCAGTTCTAACTCCATTCACAGCATTCTGTTCATTAGGACTCTTTCTACCATGTTTGGGTCACTCTTCACATGCAGTGATCATCGATGCCATTCAAATGACTCCCATCTACAACTAAGATATGAAGCTGAAAACCCTTAGAAAGAAAAGTTCAAAAGGACTCTATGAAGAAAGGTTTACATACCATCTTGTTGGGTAATACTGTCTTCTAGAGATTGGACTGGTTCGAGACCATACAGCGATGTGCCTGTTTCTGTCAGAAGGGAAAAAAGGGGTCACAACCTATGGACCACTGCTGCAGCCTTCAACAATAGCTGGTCTCCCAGCAGGAGCTGGGGACATGTGGGGGGGGGGGTCATACCTTCTGCACTGTTTTCAGTGGTATAATCTTGACACTCGCTCATTGTGGTTTCAGAAGCAGGCTGGTTTATTGATTCGAGGGGGGCTAGGAGTATCAGAAGAGAGAGAAAAAGTACCTTGAGAAACAAATATACAGTCTCTGCCTACTCAAATAGAGGCTAATGAAAGGCATTCAGAGCTTTTCCTGAGGCAGCATGATAACAGCAGAAAGTAAGAGAGCTGGTCTTGAGATGGCTTCTGAGCTATTCTAGCTGGGGCAGGAAGAGAATTATTTGATTAGATATTAGAATGGACCTCCAGCAAAGGCCATCGAGTCCAATCACCTCATTTCAGAGAGAAACAGACCGAAGCCCAGGGAGACGAAATGATTTGCCGTCATCCGCAAGGTCCTCATGCTTCTCGCCTGAATGCTGGCGGTGGCATCCCCGTTGCTCTCTCAACTTCGTCATCCCCTTTTCCTATCCAAATTCCATATAGCCACCCAATTAGTTGTTGTAAAAGCCAAATCTGACCTCTTTAGTTGTTTCCAACTCAAGAGCTTTTTCAGTGGTTCCCTACTGCCTCCAAGGCAAAATACAGACTAGTTTGGCACTTAAAGCCCTCTGCATTCTGGTTGGTTGCACTAAGTTATGTTGAAGTGAAAAGAGTACTAGACCTGGAGTGAGGAAGATCTTTTAAATCTGGCCTCAGATACTTGCTAGCTGTGTGACCCTGGCAAGTCACTTTATCCTGTTGCCTCAGTACATTTGTGGAAGTGGTCTCCCATTTTTCCTATGCACTCTCACTCTGCCTCACTGAATCCCTACTTTCCTTCCAAGGATAGCTGGGGACATTCAATAATATCATAGGCATCAATTTCAAAACTGATTTCAGAAACTATGTAGTTCAACCCCTTCATTTAACAGAGGAGGAAACTGAGGCCCAGGGAAGTGCCGTGGCTGGTCTAAGTTTACCCAGAGGGCCCCGGATCTATTGCTTGGAGTCCATGTAGTCCAAGCCAGAATCTCTTCACTACTATTCTCTAATATGACTCACAGTCAGTATTTTTGTTCAGCAACCAATTTTCCCATCCTATCTTTCCTCTCTTTCTCTCTCCCCAATGAAATAAGGCAGATGGGGATGCCAGGATGCAGCTGGTTAGCTGCTTGCCTGGGACAGAAGCATCAGAGGTGCCACCGGAAGCCAGGTTCAGGATTGCATTGGGTGCACTTTCCAAGCATCATGCTGCCTCCCATGCTCTTCTGCAGATCTCATCAAGTCTCTCCAGTCCACAAGCCAACTTGCTATGATCTATCATGCATTTCCAACAACTCCCTTATTGCAACAGAAAGCCAGGAGAGAAACATCTGAGGAGCTCAAGAATAAGATGCTCACCTTGATGAAGTTCTTGCAAAGAATGTGTTTGCACTGTACCAAGAGAATATATGGGTATATATGATGCTGTCAGAAGACAAGGGACAAAAAAAGTGAGCAGAGAATCAAAGAACATTTGTTAAGCTCCTACTTATGTGTCAGGCACTGTATGCAAAAAAAAAAAATTGGTGGGTTAATGAGTTAGCCCCAAACAAGGAACTTTGTTGTAGAGCAGGGATTATCAATATTTGGGCTCGTGACTTTTTAAAAAATCAGTTTTATTGGCACTTTTTTGTTTTATACAGCATGTTCCAAAAATCTTAGTGCAGTTTTAGGTTTTAATGATTGAAAATTGCACTAAGGTTTTAGGGACATCCTGTGTTACTTTTGGTTCTGGATACTTCCCCTGTTTTACCTCCTACCTTGGACCTTCCCTTATAACAAAGAAACACAGAAATTCTTTGAGTTCAGGCACTATTGGATTTTTGTTGGTCTTGTTATTCCCAAATACTACGGGTGCTCAATAAGTGCTTGTCAATTAAGCCAAAATCAGTAACAAAAACCCAGCAGATAAAGTAACCATGTGGGTATCGTATGCAACATTCTTGCCTTTGTAATTCCCTCCCTCTCTGCCAAGAGGAGAGGGGATTCCTTTGGGGCCATTGCTGGTTTTGGAATTACTTAGAATCACGTTTCCCTCAGTGATGTTTTCATGCATCTTACTATAGTTTAAAAAACAAACACTCTTTCACTATCATTCCCATTTACTAATCTACACTCGATTTCTACAAACTGCTTTCTCATTTTCCCAGTAGTTCTTATTGTTCTTGGGTTTATCAAATGCTAACTTGCCATTTTCACTTTGGTTCTTATTTTTGCAAATCTATTGAGTAACTGCATTGGTCGACGTGGACATATTATTTAAATAAGTACAAACAGACCTCATAATAGAGTTTGATGTCTGTTAATGCGAGGCCCCTCTTTATTTCCCCCATTCCTTTTTCTGATTTCTAGATTCTACACCTTTTGTGTCTCTAGCTACATTGTTGTTATTTTGTTCAGTTCTAAAACGTATTTCCTTGGTCATTTGATTGGTGTGGTATTAAATTTCTGAATTAATTTGGGTAATATTTTTATCATATTTGTACAGCCTAACCATGGCCACTTAATACCTTTTTAGCTAGTCATTTGCGTTTATTTCACTCATGTTTTGTAATGACAGAACTGTGCCATTAAATAGAGCCTTAAGTGCCTTGAGGGTAAAGACTCCTATTTGTCTCGAGTACTTGGCACACTTGAATGAATGCTTGTCGATTTATGTTTGTAGAAGGTTAACTCTCAGATAATTTATACATTCTGTAGTTACTCTGAACATGATTTCTTTGGTTTTGATAGTTGTATATCAAAATGCTGGCGAATTTTTGTAAGTTAACCTATGTGTTGCACCAATACTAAAGCTATTAACTGACACGATTAATTTTTTTTTGTTTGTTTTTAATTCTCTGGGATTTTCTAAGCACACTCTTTTTGTATCCTCAGATACTGATACATTTGTCTCTTGGCCAATATTTACGCCTTTTCCATTCACATGTTTGCTGCTATTGCCAGCATTTCTAGAATTATGACAAAGAGGGGTGACGATGAGGATATTTCTAGTGTTTCTGCAGTACAAATTAGTACTGCCTCTTGGTTTTAGAGATGCTTTTGATTGCCTTTAAAGATGGTCTATCCCTTTTGCATAGTTTTGTAGATCCTGTGAGAGCAGGATCATTTGGCTTTAGTGCATTTCTGGGATGGGAGGAGAAGTGAATTTAAAGAAGGGAGGTGAGAACGGAGAAGTAGTCATCATTAAATTTGTTAACAAAAATGTAATATTTCCTCCTGGGCTAGAAGATAAAGGTATCAACCCAATGATGGTCACCATGGGTCATTTTCCTAAGCAAGTAGTCAAGGAGAAGAGACTAGAAAGAACTCAAAGTTCACAAAGCGCCTTAGACACATTATTTCATTTAAGCTTAGTCCTAAAAGGTAAGTGGCATTATTCTTTTTTTTATTTTACAGATGAGGAAACTGAGTTTTAGCTAATTTAGAGGATTTTACTCAGTCACATGTTAGAGGTGAGATCTGAAACAATGCCTTCCTAACTTCGACTAGCATTTAACCCACTGTCCCCAGTTAGCTGCCCATTTATAAAGGGGATCTAGACCCCAGCTTCTTAAACTGTGAAATTATTTATTATCAGTAAATGTTTGGATTGTATACCTATTTTATGTACCTGTGCATCTGGAATCATGTAAAAGTTTCTAGGACAAAAATGGGTCACGAATGGGAAAAGTTTGACAAGCCCTGCTTTAGATGAGCATGTTCCCCAAATAATCGGGCCATCTTCCATGTGCAAGGGTTGTCGGTGCAATTCAGACAATTTCCATACCTTTTGAGGTTATGAATTCAAATCCTTCCAGAGCACCTCTAGTGGTTGAATAAAATACTCACCAACAGGCTGATTTTCCTTATCTTGAAGAACAGGTGTTTCCACTGTCCCAACTGAGTATAAAGTTGTATAGGAGCCTGCTAAAGAAAGGAGAATCATCTTAGATACATCATGGTCTGATTTCCCTCTTGTCTTAGCTTGAATAAGGGATTTTAGCCATAGCAAGATGTGCACACGCTTTTTGGATGGCTTGGGAGACCTGGTATCTTTGCATAAAGTTTAGGTTCGGTCACAGACCCAGAAGCATTCTGGCTTCTTGTCATGTGGGATATGTACAGTGAGTGTGGTTAGAGAAGTGAGATGGGAGAACCGGTTGTTGGAACATAATGGCAAACAGTCATAATAATGGAGTAAAACACTCCATGAATTGAAATGGTAAGACAACAATAATTGGCGTAAAGATGGGAGTTTAAAATTTGTAACAACGACAAAAAGAAGCAGTGACTTTATATACATTGTCTGCTTTGAGCCTCATAATGGCCTTGTGAGGTAGGTAGGTACTCTGAATCACATTATCCCCGTTCCACAGAGGTGAGTAGTGGGCCTCAGAGTTATCAGAGGACAGATTTGTTCCCAGACCTTTCCGACTCCATGCCCTGCTTCTAGTCTCCCCACTTAGGGCACCTTGTGAAAAATGCCTGGAGAATGCAGGGAATGGTGTCTGTTCAGTGCTCATAGTGGGATTTACCTGATTTCTATGAACTGTGAGGCTGTCAATGAAAACTTTAAAAAGAAGTCTGGGGGCTCCCCCTGTAAGGGAAACCTTACCTGAATGCAGGATGTCTTTTCCCTGCAAAGTATATGTTTGTATTGGGTCAGTGGTGTATACAGGGTCATATGTGACTGTAAACAGAAAAAAAAAGCACATGGAAAAGAGGCTCACAGTGCATAGAGACTGGCCCAGCCTCTCTTCTCCGTGGATTGAAAACTTTATCACCCGCAAGAAGTTGAGGCTGCATCAGCAACTTGATAGTCACCGGGGAGCCAAGGGCAAGTCTCCCTTACTGCACTATGGGGAGGAATTGGAGAAGGTACTAGAGGCCTGGTCTAGAAGAGAAAGCAAATGCTTTCTTTATTTGCCAAGGTTGGAGGGCTGAGACTACAAAGTCTAACCCGTAAGCTTGACTGAGTGCCAGACAATAATTCTCAACCATATCATTCAAGAGACGGTTTGTGAATCTCTAGAAAAGAAAGCAGCGAGCACCAACAACCCAAACCATTCTGACTTTATCAAGAGCGGCTCATGGCTGACTGAAGTTATCCTCACTAAAAAGGTAAAAATAAGGAGAAAGCTCCATAATGTAGTTTTACTAGATTTGAGCAAAATGTATGAAACTCTGTCTCGGGTTATTCTGGTGGAGGAGAGGGTGAGCTGTGGGCTTGTTAGATTCAGACTTCTTACCTTGAGGAGTGTCTCACTGTCAACTTGAAAGAACTTTAGTAGTATGGTATGGTGATCTCTGCTTGGCCCTGTGCTGTTACGGATTGTTTTTGATGACTTATTTAAGAGACCCCACGTCTGCAGATGACACAAAGCTAGAAGGCTTATCTACCTGCCATAACGTCTGGATGGCAGACTTGGGATATGGCCTGTCCATAGTCTATGGGCTATCAGAGTCATTGAATCAGTAACTGACATTTCTATGGTACTTGAAAGCTTACAAAAAAGCTTCAACTCATTCGAGGTCCGTCCTATGGATCATGTTAACCTCCTCTTAAAGAGGAGGATGCCGAGACTAGGACAGAATATGACTTGCCCATGGTCATGGCTGGGAATTATCAAAGGAGAGCAGGGAGCCCACATCTCCCTGGCTGACGGTCTTAGTGAAGGCCAAGTCACCTCCCCTTTTAGGGCCATCTTTCCATCCCAACCGAGCCATCATGCACATATAGTGGCCATAGATGTAATTCACATTACTTCCATACATTGCTAAGGTTTATAGCAAAATCTTTAGAACTGACATTTTTCACTTGGGTTCTATGACCTTGCTTTTAAAAAGCATTTCAAAAAACTGAATGGATGTCCATCAGTTGGAGAATGGCTGAATAAATTGTGGTATATGAATATTATGGAATATTACTGTTCTGTAAGAAATGACCAACAGGATGATTTCAGAAAGGCCTGGAGAGATTTACATGAACTGATGCTGAGTGAAATGAGCAGGACCAGGAGATCATTATATACTTCAACAACAATACTATATGATGACCAGTTCTGATGGACCTGGCCATCCTCAGCAACGAGATCAACCAATGCTTCCAATGGAGCAGTAATGAACTGAACCAGCTACGCCCAGAGAAAGAACTCTGGGTGATGACTAAAAACCATTACATTGAATTCCCAATCCCTATATTTATGCCCACCTGCATTTTTGATTTCCTTCACAAGCTAATTGTACAATATTTCAGAGTCTGATTCTTTTTGTACAGCAAAATAACGTTTTGGTCATGTATACTTATTGTGTATCTAATTTATATTTTAATATATTTAACATCTACTGGTTATCCTGCCATGTAGGGGGGTAAGAGGTAAAAAATTGGAACAAGAGGTTTGTCAATTGTTAATGCTGTAAAGTTACCCATGCATATATCCTGTAAATAAAAGGCTATTAAATTAAAAAAAAAATCTTAAAAACAAAAACAAAAAAAAACAAACAAAAAAAAAGTGGAATGGAAAAAAAAAGCATTTCAAAAACATTTTTGATATACTTAGTTTCCTTTGAAATAAACATACTTTCTTTTATGCAGTTAAGAACCTAATTCCTAGAAAGGGGCCCCAGACTTCACTGGCCCAGTACCTGGCGGCTTGATGAAATCCTCACCTGTTTGCAGACTGTCCTTGTCTTGAATAGTAAGTGTTTGCACTGGGTCAGTGGTAAAGAAAGGTACATATGTGGCTGTAAAAAGAGATAGAGAAGAAAAAGCATGTGGGAAAGATACTCACATTGTAGGGGAGTGACAGTCTCTCTCTCGTACTATGGGGAGTAAAAGCCTAATCCCACAATGGAAACGAAGGCTTGTAGCCTTAGATTTGGTGTCACCTTGATGGTCCCTGGCTCATTAGCTCTTATGTAGAGGTGTCAGAGGAGAGCAATGGGTTGGCAGAGACATCCACTGTGAAGCACGACTCCCCAGACCGAAACAGAAACTCCAGCTTCCAGGGTCAGACTTCAGATGAGCCAAATACCAAAGCTGTGTGTTAGAACATGATTTCCTTTATTCTGCTTGGATGTTGGGCCTGTGAAGATGACCCTGAGAGCTCTCATTTCCCTGGTGCGTGAAAGTTTGCCAAGGCTCTCCTCATCATCACAATTTTGGACCCTGAATTCTTGGGCCTAAAGCTTCCACATTTTGTGTTTGGTGCCTTCCTGCAACTGAGTGAGGGAAGCACCACAGGTCTGATCATCCCCATTACAGAGTTGAGGAAATGGAGACTCAGGGCTTAAGTCACTTTCCCAGGATCAAACCTGAGACTATCCCCAAGCCTAGCACTTTATCCATTGTATTTGACTCCTCCTTCAATAACCCCTCACAGTCTTGATCAGGTCTTCTCTGTATAGAAGCGCATCGTTGTATTCCACTTATAGAGCACAAGTACACCTTCCTGGATCCACAATACTGGTGTTCCTAACAGGTGCTTTGTTGCTAGAAGGGCATGAGACTAAGTGATGTTGACTTTGGGCTTTCCCACGGATAGAGTTGGCCTTGGGTTCACATCTTCCCCTGACCCATACTGGCATCATTACCCTGGGCTTGTCACTAAAACTCTTGGCACTCTAGGCAACCTAAATGGTTTCAAGGAAGTTTCTTTGCCTGGCAGTTACCTATTCCAATGAGATCACAGGACCCATCCCTCTCTCTCATAATTCCAAGGTCCCTATTTTATCAAAGAGAACAATAGGATCCTGAGGGCCTCAGTGATTGTTTCTTGGAGATTTTAGCAGATCTCATGCATCTACTCGGCCTCTCAGATGCTGGCACATCTGGCATATCTGACACTCATCTCTCCAGGCAGTCCCACATCACCAGCTGGCTGCTAGATGGTTTCGCCCAGCTATTTCACAAACAGAGGAAACTTGGCAAAACACTTCTTTCCTTTCTCCTAACTTTCTTTTGTTTTTTGAAAATATCAGCATCCTTTCAGGCATCCAAGTTTCTCCCTTTGGAGACATCCTCAACTCCCAGTCTTCCATCACTCCCCACATCCAATGGGTCGTCATCAATTCTTCCTCCTCAGCTTGTCTGCTCTCTGTCATGTTTTGATTCGAGCCTTCATCACCTCTCACCTGACCTACTGCACTAGCTTCTTAAAAGTTCTCGCCTCCCTCAGTGTCTTCTCCTCTCTAAACTGTCCTCCACAAAGTTGCCCAGTTGATTTGGAAAAGTGCGCATTTTTCCATTTTTCAAGGAAATTCAGAGTCTCTTTCCTACCTTGTGGGAAGAATACAAATTCCTTATTTTGGCATCTGAAGCTCTTCCAAATCTGGCTCTAGTGTCTCTTTGCAGACCAATTTCACCTTATGGCCACTTCTGCTTAATAAATATGGACTATTCTCACACATCTCCTCTTCCCTTCGAGGGCCCCGTGGTGGACCTATCTCTCTATGGCCCCCTGGCTTGGAACTGCTGGGAGTCAGAGCAGGAGTCAAATCCGCAACATCTAAAAAAGCAAGTTCTAAAGCTCTCCCCCTCCTGCCCTCTGCTTTGTGCACAGTAGACATGACCTTTTCATCTTTCCTCCATGTTTCCATTTCTGCACGTGGAACATAGCACATAGCAAACGCTCGAATGATTACTGAATCGAATGTGATTATTTTGTCCACAGTTGTACAGCTAATAAATGTTGGAGTTGAGAGCAGAACGCGAGTTTTCTAGAATCCAGGTTCAGTATTCTAGCCACATTCTGCCTCACCAATAAGAAGGGGGAATCTGAGTGAAAAGCCTTTCAGGCCATTGTGCTGGCATTGTATTCTGCAGATCTTGGCTCCCAAATACAGCTATAACATGAAACAAAACCTATAGAGAGAAAACAGACAATTGCATTCTAAAGATAAACTCACCCACGCTCTGATTGTCTTTGCCTTGATAAGGTTGGATTTCCATTGTGCTGAAGGAATTTACAGGTGCTGTGGCACCTGGGCCTAAGGGAGAGAAAGAGACCCATAAGCCAAAGGACATCTTTGGGGTGGAGCCTGTTCCCCATCAGGAGTGGCAGAATCTGGGGAATTGTCCTTTTTTCAGATGATAGGAACTCAGGGCTTTTCACCACAGGCCAGATTTCAAATATGTTTTCCAGGGGCCCAGAGGGTCTGGCGATCAAAGACCTGGCTTTATACAGCTGCTCTTTAAGGTTGGCAGAGAATATCCTGTAGGTCACCTCATCTGAGCTTCATGACCCACTTGGGAGATAGTGATTTACAGGCATCATCCCCATTTTATAGACCAGCAAAGGGAGGCAAAAAGGCAAAAGTATCATCACTTGACTAGGTAAGCTTCCAAGGCTGAGTTCCAACTCGCGTCTTCCCACTTATGAGGCTGACACTTCATCCGCTATGCCAAACTGCCACCCTGAGGTCATTTTCTGTACAGAAAAACCTGTTGGTCAGGTTGCTTTTGGCAGATGAAATTGTGTACGTGTATTTGGATAACAGGATGCCCAGGTGGTGTGGTAGTATATGGAACTCCGGGCTTGGAATTGAAAAAACTTATCTTTCTGAGTTCAAATCTGATTTTCAGACTAGGCATGCCTTTGTGTCATCCCCAAATTCCCAATGCCAACTGTTCAGAATTCAATATGGTGGAAAGACTACAAGCTCTCTGTGGACTGTCACTGAGCTCTCTCCACATCCAACAAACGAAACGTGACGGCCATCGTGACACCTGACTGCCGAATGCAGAACACCTGTGGAGCAGACGGCCCTTGCCTGATCTGAACAGTGGCATCTTTTTCCCCATCCACCTGCACTCATTCCAACATAAAACCTTCCGAGGTCTCAGAAGCCCGGAGAACACCTACCTGAATGGCAAGCCAGGTCAGGGAATTTTTATTCCCAACTGCTCCTTTGGACTGCGGCGGGCTCTGAAAAAGATGAAGGTATTGAGCAGAAAATATGAGTTTCCAATTAAACATAATAACCACTGCTGAAATGTTCCTCCTCCCTGGTTTTCCAGGTGAGGAAACTCCCTTTCCCTATGCCAATTAGCATCGTGCTCTCGTGCTCCAGGTCACACAATATCAGAGATGGAAGGCTAGAAGGTATCTGAGAGGTCACATAGTCCAACTTCCTTACTTTAAAAATAAAGAAACAGAGCCCCCGAGGTGTTAAGGAACCTGAATAAGTCACAGAAGCATCAGGTAATAGAACTGGGAGATTCGAACCGGGGCCTTCTGGTTCCAAAGACTTCTACTATACCATAAGTCTAGTGACTTATGCAAGAAAAAGACAGTTGGGGCAAAAGACTGTGGTAGTGAGTCAAGTGATAGACATAGAATTGGAGGGGGGAGGCAGATGAAAAAGTCCTCCTCTGAGTTTCCTGGCACTAGTTCCGAAGGTAGACGATGCCGTAGAGTTTATCTTCCAGGGGAGGAAAAGAACAATCTAGAAGGGATCTCAGGCCCCAAAGCAGATGGCATCAGTGTTACAGGGCTGCCCGTGGTCAGGGAGATCTAGGCCCCAGTCCTGCCTCTGATTGTCTGGCTTTGTGAGGAGAGGGGATTAAGCATTTGTTCATCACCAATTATGTGCCAGCCACTGTGCTGGGCAGTAATGGGTGCTTTTGTACTTGAGGAAAGAGACCAACACATGTTTCATGACTTGTGTAGGACAGCCATCAAGTGTCAGAGGCCAGTTTTGAGTTCAAGGTTTCCATACTCAAGGCCCAGCATTCTGGCCACTGCCTGGCACGGGCCTCCTGGTGGCTCTAGATGTAACCCCCTGATGTACCCAGACAAGTCTCACTTGGAGACTGGTAGAAGGCCCTTGGTTGCCTATCTGTGTTAGTGAAGGGCACTTTTTAATCTGGACTTTGCTAGGTGGATGAGATCCCGGTTTAGGATAAAATAAAGAGCATCTTGACACCAGGTGGTCCTCCCATAGTCTGGCAATTCACCAAATATTTCCCCATAGGGTGGAGGTGGAGATAGTGTTTGAAGTTAACCAATCGGGAGCAGTGAGAGGCCCTTCCACCAATGAAAGGCAAGTTATGATTTTGTCTCCGGGCCATAAAACCACAGAATGACCTTTCCTAGACTTCCCGTGTCCTGTTTATATGATGCCAAAGCTTGGGCATGGTGGCCATCACAATGAGCTGGTTTGTTTTGTTTGTTTTGAATCTAGACTGCATGTTACTACTGGGCTTATATCCCAAAGAGATCATAAAGAAGGGAAAGGGACCTGTATGTGCACGAATGTTTGTGGCAGCCCTCTTTGTAGTGGCCAGAAACTGGAAACTGAGTGGACGCCCATCAGTTGGAGAATGGCTGAATAAATTGTGGTATATGAATATTATAGAATATTACTGTTCTGTAAGAAATGACCAACAGGATGAATTCAGAAAGGCCTGGAGAGACTTACACGAACTGATGCTGAGGGAAATGAGCAGGACCAGGAGATCATCATATACTTCAACAACAATACTATATGATGACCAGTTCTGATGGACCTGGCCATCCTCGGCAACGAGATCAACCAAATCATTTCCAATGGAGCAGCAATGAACTGAACCAGCTACACCCAGAGAAAGAACTCTGGGTGATGACTAAAAACCATTACATTGAATTCCCAATCCCTATATTTATGCGCACCTGCATTTTTGATTTCCTTCACAAGCTAATTGTACAATATTTCAGAGTCTGATTCTTTTTGGACAACAAAATGTTTTGGTCATGTATACTTATTGTGTATCTAATTTATATTTTAATATATTTAACATCTACTGGTCATCCTATCATCTGGGTAAGAGATGAAACATTGGAACAAGAGGTTTGGCAATTGTTAATGCTGTAAAGTTACCCATGCATATAACCTGTAAATAAAAGGCTATTAAATAAATAAATTTTAAAAAAAGAGAATCTAGACTGCAGACATCTTAATTTAGTGTCTGGGAACTTCTTAAAATTTTTGCAAAAAAGCATCTCCTGCTTCTTTTTTGATGTAATTGTTTTTGTTTGTCCCGTAATGCTTTAAAAACCATTGTTCGGAGAAGGGGTCCAGAGGCTTTCCCGGTGGGCCAGAGGGGTCTGGGACACACAAAAGATTGAGAAGCCCCGAAAAAACTTGCTAACCATTCTTGGCACAGACTTGGCATTGGGGCATCCTGCTCCATTACTAGCTTTGCCTCTTGGTGTTTCTTTTTACATAGAATCAGGTTACCAGGTAAGATGATTTTTCAAAAGGTCCTCTCCAGCTGGATGTCTAATTCTCTGGAGACAGTCTTTTTAAAAGTAGAAATCTGTGTTGGCATTCAAGACCCTTCACTATTTAGCTACACAATACTTCCCTCCCTTGGGTGTACTCCCACTCTTCTCAGTCCCCTGGACTGAACTTCTGGCTGGGCTGGCCTGGCCTTCATTTCTCCTTCCTGTCTGGCCCTCTCCGAGCTATACTTTGAGGCATTTGTTTGTCCATTTAATCACTCAGTCCAGCACTTCGAGAGCCTCTGAGCACCCTTTTTGTTCCAGGCACCATGTTAGGCGCTTAGTCTTTGTTCTCTAGGAGTTTGTATCCTACTGAGAGGTATGTGGGAAATCATAAGGAAATCCAAATCATGTTATAAGAGCACAATTGCTAATTAGGGGGAATCGGTGAAGGCTTCCCTTAGAGGGTGTCAGCTGAGCTAAATCTTGAAGGAAACTAAGGATTCGAAGAGGCTAAAGTGGAAGTGTGGGGTACAACTTTTGCAAAGGCATAAGGGTGGGAGACAAGATATCCCAAAGTAAAAATGGGAAATGGACTATAAAGTCAATGGGGGAAGTAATTACATCCTTCAACCTAGAATATCTTTCTTCCCTTCCCTTTTCCTCTGTGGCTACCCATTAGAAGCCATTATACCCCCCAAGAAAAATCAAAACCAAAAAACTCCCCATCACCAACAAAGGTTCCCACTTTTACATGAAGCCTTTCTTATCCCTATCCCTAAAATAAATATTTTGCGGTCATGTTTTTTTCTCTTGACATTTTGCCTAGCCATCCTTATTATTTTTACTTCCCTCTGCCTTTGATGGTGGTTATTTGTAAACTTGTCTCTCTCCCTCCCACCCAAACGCCCCCCGATTAGACCATAAGCTTCTTGGGAATCCATGCAAGTTGGTTTTTGTCTGGAGCCGATAGATTCTAATAAATTCCTACATCAAATATTTCCTCAATGTCTACCGGCATGCTTTAGTTCTCTAGGTCACCCTTAGATTAGGAGTTAGAGAGCAGAAACACTAGCAGAGGGAGCTTCCTCATTTGTGGCAATTCCCTCTCCCCTAGAAATCATGGGTCCGATTGTTGTTCCCATCCTTCAGGTGGAGTAAAAATGGTAATAAAAATGGTACTACCCGAATCTCAATTGTGGGTGGTGTGAGATGCTATGTGGTCTCATGAGGAGGTCTGAGCCCCTTCAACTGAAGGTTACCCTTCTCCCAAAGCTCAGAGCTGATAAAAAGAGAAGAAAGACAGGAGGAAACAGAGAGAGACAGTGGACACAGTGGAAGGGAGGCCGGACTTTACTTACCTGAGCAAGTCTCACCAGCCCCTTCAGCAACAAAGTGACGGTGTTGTAACTCCACGGTCCCTCAGGTCGCTTCTGCTTTTAGATGTGTGACCCTGGAAAAGGTTCACATGAGGGAACCGAAACAACAAGCTGAAGTAACAGTCCTGGAAAAAGACTGGGTCTCGTTGTTTTGACTTCAGCCAAGGGAACAGGCTTCAGTGCCTCTTAAGGAAGGCCATGGCGGAAGGGCACAGTTGAGGAAGGATGGAGAATTGTGGGTCATCAGTAGGGAAAGGTAGAAAGGCCAACCCGGAAGGAGAAGGCTTTTCCCCTTCTGTTCCCTGCCCCCAGCAGGGGGCGCTTGGCTTACTGTCCCCAGCAGAGATCCTCACTGCCTTTCCCTGGAAGCCTCCTCCCTCCCTCCTGCCCCTGCCCCTGCTGGGCCTGGGGCTTCACCTGGAGTTCTATGGAAAGGACCTTGTCCTGCAGGGATCTGAGGGGCCTTCAGCAACACAGAAAGGAAGGGGATCTGAAGAGCATCCCAAGGGAAAACCATGACAGCCAGTACTGGCTAATCAAGCTGCCCCTGGTGGGCCGAGCCTTGTAAGAAGGGCTTTTGAAATGTTCTCTCATTTTTGTCTTCAAAATAACTTGGGAAGGTAGAGACCCAACTCTGTCTCTTCTGTGACCTGGCCCACCCCCTCATTCTCAAAGGAGAAAAACAAGCCCAGAGAGAGGAAGATGCAGCTATAAAACCAGCCAGTTAGTGGCAGAGCCAGGATTCAAAATCAGGGTCTCCCAAAATCCAATCCCTGCACGATTGGGCAATCTGGTATTAAAATTCACAGTTTGCAAAGCACGTTGCCTCATCTCCACCTCACTGTGAATCTGTTCGATAGTTACTATTCTTTCTCATCACCATTTTGCAGATGAAGAAACTGAGAGGCCCAGGGAGAGGTAAGTGACTGGTAGAAACAGTGCCCTGTGCCTTTTTCAGATATCACATGACCTTGGCAAGTCACAAAATCTCTCAGCCTCCGTTCCCTCATCTCTGAAATGAGGATTCAAAATACTGCCTACCTTGCACAGTTCTTGCAGGATAAAATGATAAAATAGATGGAAAGCACTTTGGAAACTTGACAACCCCATCGTGAGCTGCTATCATTTCTTAAGATCACCTGTAACTGAGATCTGAACTCAAGTCCACCAAATTCAAATCCAACATACTGATTATCATTTATAGATTTTAGCATGACATAATAGAAGAGTGTTATTCAGGGGAAAAATGAAAAGGAAATAACAGGATAAAAGATGGAAAAACTTTACAAAAATAGTGAACACCCTGAAAAATTAGGTAGGAGCAATCAGAATTCAGTAACTCCATGAAACAACAAAAATATTAAAATGATGTCAAAGGTCCAAAAAGTTTAAAGAAAGATGTAAGGTGAGACTTTCTGTTAGAAAGAACTGACTGAGAAAACAAATCCGAGAGACATCATCTAAGAATCACTGCCTAAACAAAACACGTGACAAAAAAAGTCTTTTCCATATTTCAAAGAATCCCCAATAAAAACTGCCCAAGCCTATTAGAACTAGAGGACAAAGTGAAAACATATAGAGTGCACCGCTTACCTTCTAAAAGAAAGTCCGGATTGAAAAGAATCAGGGATATTAGAGCCCCCGAACCAGAGCTTCCAATTTAAAACAAAACAAGACATTCCATACCAAAAGCAGCCAGGAATAAAGAAAGCCACTTACCACAGTCATGATCAGAAAGACTATGCAACAATTACTATAAATGAAGAAGATCAAGGCTTACAGCCAAGACTAACTTGGCTCACAAAACTGAGTTTAGTCCAACAGGGTTAGAAAAATGGACCTCTAATACAAGAGAGAACTTTGAAACATTTGTTATCCGAAGATCAGGGCTGGATAGAATCCATAAATATAAACCCAGGAGACAAAAGAAACCTGGAAGTAAATTTGCTTTGCTTAATTATACTAATTAGATACATGAGTCAGCTTTTATCAGAAGAGGAGGGAATTGAGGAACTGAGAATAAGAAACAGTGGTAATAATGCAAAAATAAAAATTTAAAAAAATGTGTCCATGAAACCCTCTCCCCCCCCACAAAAATTATAATTTTAGAAAAGCCAAAATAAATTTAGAAGAGGATGCAGAAAAGGATATAGCATTGATATAATCTAGTTAAAGTTGATATTTCTTCAAAACAAATTATTTATGATCAATTCATGATTTGACATGCAACTTCTCTTTTTCTGTCCTATTTTGTATATGGAAATGTTCATATTTGCAAATAATTGTTAAGTTCATAATAAAATAAGAAATACAATTAGAGGGTTAGACTTCAGATTCCCTGAAGTCTCTGCCAGCTCCAAAAATTCGATGCTATCACAGTAATAATACAGACAAATTATTCATATGGTTCTCTAGATGCCTCACAAGTCTAACTAGATTGGCCCATTGTACCTACAACTCCAGAAGCAAAAATCACCTCAAAATCCTCTAAAATTAGAGGGGAAAGAGAGAGCTGGGAAAACTATTTATAGCAAATTTCTTTGCAAAAGGGTCTTATGGCCAATGTATGAGGAAGTGATTAATATTTATAAAACCAAGAGCTATTCCCCAGTAGCTAAATGGATAAAGTAAATGAACAGGTAATTTTTAAATGAAGAGATCCAAGCTATCAACAAACACTCAGAAGAAAAAAAAATGTTCTAAATCAATACTAATCAGAGAAATGTAAATTCAAGCAACTCAAGATTTACCTTATCTCCATCACATTGGCAAAGATGATCAAAAAAAGGACACTAACTAATGTTAGAGAGATTTTTAGATAAGTTAAATTCATACATTGTAGATCTGAAAACTGGTTCAGACGTTCTGGAGAGCAATTGGGAATTATGCCCCAAAATGATATGTTCTATAACCTCTTGACTGAGCAGCAGTATCAGTATTAGGCCGATCCTCCAAAGAGATCCAGAAAGAAGAGCAGGACTTTTATATGCAAAAATATTTATAGTAGGTCATTTCCAATGGCAAGTACCTAGAAACTCAGGACATGCCCATCGATCGCAAAATGTGTGAACAAATGATGACATGTATGTAGTAGAGTACTACTCTACTGTAAGAAATGATGGAGGCAGTTTCTAAGAAAACTGGGAAAACTTGTATCAGCTGATTGCTCACAGAACCTCTAGCAGATCAAGGAAAGTAATTTCTATAACAAGATCATAAAGACAAACAGCTTTCAAACACTATATAGAGGACTCTATGTTCCTACCTCTTGACAGAGAAGTAATGGACTTGGGGAACATAAGACTTTTTTTTTTATTATGGACAATGGGAAATTTGTTTTGCTTGACTTGACTTATACATTACAAAGGCTTTGTTTTTATTTCTTTTTTTTCCCCTTTCCCCTGGGGAGAGGTAAGAGGGAGTAGAGATAGATAACAAAGAGATGGCATGAGAGGACAAAAGATTGCTCAGTTCTGTGATTGGACATTTTTCTTGTATTTTGCTTTTGAATCGTAAAAGATGTTGGTTTTGTGTGGCTTTTTGTAATTTTCTTATTGGCAACTAATTGGCTCTTTCCTCTCTGTTTTGGGGCTTCCCTTCAAACTCATCTCATCCAGGTTCTGTCTGAAAAGTCTGAGACCTGTAAAAGGCATCCCCCTGTGGCCCAGCTGGTGATGGAACCCTGAGCAATTGCCCCTTTGGTCGTTATGCTTTCCCAGCTTAAAAGAATCCCTCAGAGTTTGTATGGTATTGATACACCTTTGGGAATTTGGGCTAAGCTCTTTGTCTTTATGGGCATCAGAGAAGGCTGTAATTCACTCATAGAGGGTATATTCTTTTCAGTCATCAGCATCCACATGCTAGGGACAAATAATACTCTGGTGACTCCCCAGAACGGGACAGATTGTCTCCTACATTGTTTCTCACATGGGCACCGGGAAGGATTTCGGCCTCTCTGTGGGGAGAGAAGTCCTAATTCCCAAGGGGAGGCTGACAGGAAAAACATCTCTAAGGGAACTTTCACATAACCAGTTCAATTCATTCATAGACTGGCAGATTGATTATCTGAGATCAAATGACGGAGGAATGAGAAAATGTGGACCGGTCCCTAATTTAATCTCCCACCAAACTGAGGTGTAGCATTTAGGCCTGACGTGTAGCTATTCCATGTTGGAATGTCTCCCTCGGTTCATTAGGAGACTCGTTGCATTGTTTAAACCAGGGCTTCTTCAACTGTCATGACTCTTGATCCTCTTTCACCCAAGACATTTTTATGCCACCCCTATGGGAGTCACAAGCTGCAGTTTAAGCAGCTTTGGTTTATATAGCTCTGTTATATTAGATTTGTTGCTTTGAACTCTACTCACAGAATATTAATCAGATTACCCAATTTGCTCATTCATCTGTAAAAGAAATCAAGAAAGGCACTGCCCTTCTTTTTTTCCCAAGAAAGTATCTGGAATGACAGTGAGAAAGCAAAGAGATTTGGGGGAGACACTCTATTAAAGATCCTGGAAGAAGGATGGATATTTCATGAATTCTGTACCTGCACTTAGCCAATGGTGCCTTCTTTTCCCCTAAGGCAATTGGGTTTAAGTGACTTGCCCAGGGTCACCCAGCTAGGAAGTGGTAAGTGTCTGAGGTTGGATTTGAACTCGGGTCCTCCTGACTTCAGGGCAGATGCTCTATTCACTGAGCTACCTAGCCGATTTTCACAGAAGACCCTGATACCATAAACCTGATAAAATGCCAGAACCCTTTGTAGTGAGGGACCAATGGGCTGAAGTAGAAGTTGCAAGAAAAAGATCATGACTAATTTGACCCCGCTTAATGGACTGCATATGTTGCCTTTAAGCACTTTTAGCTTTCACTATCACTTTTTAATCTTTCTGTCTGATAGCATGATTTCATTTGTAATGTGGCTGATTTTGTTCCAGCTTCTCGTTTGTCTTGTATGCATATTTTGATTTTTCATTTTTAAAATAAAATTGGATTGATATCATTTATTTTTCACATCCTCTACGTTTTCCTCCAAATACCCTCATTCCTACCAGGGAGCCATTCTTTATAATGAAAAAAAATTCAGCAAAACTAATCAACATATCTCAAAAGTCTGGTGGTCTTCCTTTTCATCTCTATTTTCTCCTGTATCCTTTTGTGGGTCCAATTTTCCTTATCACCTCCCAGCCTGCTCTGCTGACCCTCAGTACACTGCTGGTCTACCCGTACGTCGCTATTCTAAGCTGTTTCCATTTTGTAGGAATTGTCCAAGTTTTGATTCCACTCCCGAGGGAGCAACTGAGGCCCAGGGCAAATTGATGGGTGGCTTACTATTCATGTGACACATCTTCACGTTGGAGATGCTACTCCTACTACTACATCTTCTACTGGGGGGGATGAAGATCATAACAAATTCCTAATTAATATTTTAGTCAGAATAATACCAAGTTCCAGAGAAATCCAATTAGAACCTGGCATTAGGGCAGATTTAAGGGCATAAATTCTATTCATTATTCAGGTAGGATCTATTTTATAGTAAGTGGCTGTTTTGTGGCTTACACATCATGACTTGCTCTTTCCAAATAAATTCAAATTTATTAAATACACTATATACAGATATCTTGGTGCTGGGGAGGCAAGAATAAAATTAGTTTTCGCCCTCTTGTTCTCGATACTCGGGTCAGGAGGATGGGGAGGGGAAGACACAAATAGGTCCATGTCTATTGGAGGAAGGAAGAGAAAATTAAGACTTATGAAGATGGGGAAAGGCCCGAAGTGGCCCCCGAGGTGGGACTTGACTAAAGTTTGGGCTGAGGGGAAAAGATGGCATGTGACGTTCTGTGAAAAGACATAGAGGAAGTAGAAAGCAAAGCAGTCTTGGGGGAATAGGAAGTATGCAAAGGTGAGTAACGTGAGGTCTGTCGGAGCCCCGGCTGGGCAGGACTTTGAATGTTTGAGGCAGACTGTGCTCTTCTAGAGGTGATGGGCAGGCTACTACAGATTACTGAGTCGCCAAGTAACACACATTGGAGCTGAAATAGTTGCTTTGGACAACTGTGTAGAGGATGTACGGGAGAAAGTGAGAGACTAGAAGCAGGAAGCCCATCTGGGACACTATTGGTATTGTCCAGGTGAGAGATTGGGGGCTTCTTTTACAATGGGAGGTGCTGGTGTGAGAGGAGAGAAGGCCATGGATACAGGAGATATTCTGAAAGTCACTCTGATAAGATTTGGCGACTGACTGGCCCTTGAGAATTTCTTGATCGTAATCGCAGCTCTCCAACTCTTACTCGCCTGCAGGATCCAATCACCACCCTTCCTCAGGAACAATCAGTCAAATCGCTGTGCCCTCGAAACTCATCTCCTACTTGGCACTTTAGAAGCCATGGACAAAATTGCTTTCTGCAATCAGTCTCTTCCTACCCTACACCTTTAAAAGCATTTATCTCTTAACTTACTTGCCATCAAGGAATCCTAATAAAAAGCTTTTTACCTCAGGACTGATTCCTGCATCAAAGTTCTCTTTAGAGGGAAATCAATAGACCATTTGAAACAGTGAAATTTTTCAATAATGTCCCTCCCTATTCTTTGATCATCTAAAATCAGGAATTGAATTATTTTTTCAACCCTCTGAGTCATTTCTCCCACCCCCTTCACCCACTTAAGTTGCAAGATCGATTTTCATCATCACCAAGTCTGCTTCTTGGGGAGGGGCAGCCCCGGCATCTTCCTGGGGAAAAAGAACAATTGCATCGATGTGAGCATGTTTATTTGGGAAGAGCCCCCAGCCCCAGCAGGAACCCAAAATGCACTTGAGCCATTTGAGCCACCCGTTACATGCGGGCAGAGCAGTGATGTAGGTCAGTCACAAGTTTTTAGCATGTAGCCCCCAAAAAGTATAGATTTACTTTCTTGAATGGAGTTGAATTTACTTGAAGTTTTAAGTTGTTAATAATCAAAGTAGATGTGTGGCTTAATGAATAGAGCTCTGGACAAGATCTAGCCTCAAGTGCTTACTAGGTTTCTGATTCTGGGAAACCACTTAACCTCTCTTAGCCTCAGTTTCCAATAAAATGGAAATCATGATATCACCTACTTCCCCCAGATAGTTATAAGGATAAAATGCTAATGATATCAATACTTACTATACACATATGTATAACCACACATAAGTAGTGTTCACATTCATTGTAAAGCACACAAAATGTAAAAATTTTTAAAAAGGAATCGATGAAGGGGAAATACTACTACGAGTCACTGGAGTTTATTCAGTATGGGGGTGACGGGATTAGACCTAAGTTTTAGGGAAATGACTTTGTGGAAACTGAAGGGGACAGACGAGGGAAATGCACCCGGATGATGAAATCCCTGACAATAATAAAGACATTTGGAAAGAGGGCAGGTCGGAGTGGGGACAGGGATAATGTAAGGAGATCTTCTGTGTACGACCCAGCTACTCCTATGTCATTTTGTCAAAGTCACCATTCTACTCAATCTATGGCTCCTTGGTCAGTACCCTAGAACAAAGATTACCTATATTTTTGAGAAGCACCTGCTGCATCTGTGAGGTATTCTGGGGGCAGGTATCTGAGGAGGGGGTAGATTTTCTCAATGATACTCATGCAGTGGCTGTTGCTGTGGTCACACCCAAGGCAAGACAGTATTAGAGCATGTACCCCACGACTGCCAAGTGCGAGAGAACGTGATGGAACCCATATTCTTACCCCATTGGTGTTCGAGTACCTAGTACCCCCTCCCGATTTCACTAGGAGTCAAGACAGCCCTTGTTTGTCTACTGTCTCCAAAACTCCTGCTCCATTCTATCTCCTAGGTTTGCTAAATATGGAACTTATTGCTTAAATTTCATGATTCTTAGATTATTTTTCCTTGTTCTCTCTTTAGGGTCAATGACTTGGTTTGTAAAGTTCTGAGGTATATTCAATTTTGTTCTTAAAATATTTTTCTTCCTTGCTCTCTTATATAATTTGTAACCAAATTTCATGTAAATTTAATAAGATGGGATAGCCACAGAGATTCTGTTGGAGTGCAAAGACAAGATATAGATAATCTTCTGATAATAGATGAATGAATAGTTACTGAAATGTTCTGATCGGATTTATTTTTAGGCCAATTAGTACTATTTTTTTTTACCTCAATGTGAATGTAATTTAAAATAGTTTGAAGTAAAACTTAGTCATGTCCTACAACCCAAATAACATCAAAAACATATGTTGTACATAATAGTGAAAACAATAATCATTTTTGAGGTTTAAGATAAGAAAATACCATCTTCATGGCATTCTTATTCAAAGATAAATTTTGTTTTAGGTAAATGTTCTCATTGAACTTGTAATCACCGGATTAACTTGGATTTGATGCGGAAATGTCAAGCTTCATAGTTTGGTACTATTTCCATACTGTTTCAGGGATTTGCAAATGGGATTAAAAGAAAAATACTTTTAAAAATTGGATATTTTATTGATATCTTCTACTTTAACATCAGGTAGATTTCTCCTGTACTGCTGTTCTTCCCGTTTCCCAAAGAGACAACAATGATGATATATTTTAATGTAAGAAAAAAAGAGGAAAATGAAAAAAATAGTAAAATTGGTCAATACATAAATCTGACATTCTATTCAATATTTTATACACATCTCTCTATCCCCCTCCTTGACCCTCAATGCTGCAAAGGATTTGTCAAAAGGGATTCTGCTTATATTTCTTCTTTGAGACCAAGATTTTTCTTTGTAAATTTATAAAATTCGTTTTTATCATTTGGCGGTCGCTCTTTCCGTTTACATCGTTTTGGTCATTGCGTGCGGTATTTCTACACTCCGATGACTTCACTTTGCATCATTGGTGCGGTGTGTCCTTCTGTGCTTCTCTGTAATATTTATTGTTTCTCATAAGTCAGCAGTATTCCTCTTCCTTTATCAGCATTTTAGTGATTCCCCGCCTGATAGACATCTACCTTCTTTGCAAACACAAAGTGTGTCGCAGTAGATATTTTTCACATAGAGAGCCTATACGTTTGTGGTCGATATCTGTGGGGTGCATGGCCAGTAGTGAAATCCGCAGGTGAAAGAGTAGGAATGCTATAGCTGCATTTTTTTCCTATCCTTCCAAATGGTAGTAATTCAGTTCTATCAAATGCATAGTGATGCCTGTCATTTTTTTGTTTTTTTAGTTTTGGAATCAGAGGACTTGGGTTCAAATGTCTCCTTTCATTTATTAATTGTATGATTTTTTTTTTAATTTTTAAATTTTTTATTTATTTATTTAATTTATTATTTATTTAATTTTAAATTTTTTAAAATAACTTTTTATTGCCAGAACCCATGCCAGGGTAATTTTTTTACAGCATTATCCCTTGCACTCATTTCTGTTCCAGTTTTTCCCCTCCCTTCCTCCACCCCCTCCCCCAGATGGCAAGCAGTCCTATACATGTTAAATAGGTTACAGTAGATCTTAGATATAATATATGTGTGCAGAACCGAACAGTTCTCTTGTTGCTCAGGGAGAATTGGATTCAGAAGGTAGAAATAACCCGGGAAGAAAAACAAAAATGCAAGCAGTTTACATTCATTTCCCAGTGTTCTTTCTTTGGGTGTAGCTGCTTCTGTCCATCCTTGATCAATTTAAACTGATTCTCTTTGTGGAAGAAATCCACTTCCATCAGAATACATCCTCATACAGTATCGTTGTTGAGGTATATAATGATCTCCTGGTTCTGCTCATTTCACTCAGAATCAGTTCATGTAAGTCTCTCCAAGCCTCTCTGTTTTCATCCTGCTGGTCATTTCTTACAGAACAATCATATTCCATAACATTCATATACCACAATTTACCCAACCATTCTCCAATTGGTGGGCATCCACTCAGTTTCCAGTTTCTAGCCACTACAAAAAGAGCTGCCACAAACATTCTTGCACATACAGGTCCCTTTCCTTCCTTCAGTGTCTCTTTGGGATATAAGCCCAGTAGAGACACTGCTGGATCAAAGGGTATGAACAGTTTAATAACTTTTTGAGCATAGTTCCAAATTGCTCTCCAGAATGGCTGGATGTGTTCACAATTTCACCAACAATGTATCAGTGTTCCAGTTTTCCCACATCCCCTCCAAGATTCCGCATTATCTTTTCCTCTCATCTTAGCCAATCTGACAGGAGTGTAGTGGTATCTCAGAGTTGTCTTAATTTGCATTTCTCTGATCAATAGTGATTTGGAACACTCTTTCATATGAGTGGTAATAGTTTCAATTTCATCATCTGAGAATTGTCTGTTCATACCCTTTGACCATTTAGCAATTGGAGAATGGCTTGATTTCTTATAAATTAGAGTCAATTCTCTCTATATTTTGGAAATGAGGCCTTTATCAGAACCTTTGACTGTAAAAATATTTTCCCAGTTTATTATTTACCTTCTAATCTTTCCTGCATTAGTTTTGTTTTTACAAAAACTTTTCAATTTGATATAATCAAAATTTTCTATTTTATAGTCAATAGTGATCTCTAGTTCTTCTTTGGTCATAAATTCCTTCCTCTCCCACAGGTCTGAGAGGTAAACTATCCTATGCTCTTCTGTTATATTTCCCAATATATTGAGTATGGGAGAAATCTAAAAAGCTATTCTGATTTGCATTTTCTCATTATTAGAAGTTTGGAACAGTCTTTAAATATGATTATTAATGCTCTTGAGCACTTCCTTCATATCTTTTGACCACATAGCCAGTGGAGAATGCCTTTTTGTCTTGTGTATTACTGTTAGCCGTAATCTAATAACAGTGAATATTGTTACATAGTTCTTGAAGGTTGTTGCAAAGGACTTTATAGATACTCATTCGATTCGTCAACTGCCCTGGAAGCTAGGCGATAGTATCGTCTTCATTTTATGGACAGGAAAGCTGAAGCAGACTGAGGTGACTCTTGTCTATTCCCGGTGTCTTTTCTCTTTTTTATGATATTTTTTTAGGCATTAAGAGATGTGTGATGAGCTTTCCTCTACAGTGAGTTAGACAAATTCCTCCTCCTATTAGATTATTTATTTATTAATCTATATATAATATAGATTATTATTTATTAGATAAATGTAATCTCCCTCTTTATCTAATTTTCTTATTAATAATAGTTTTCAGATGATCTCCTTTGATCCTCACAACATCTTTGTGGTAAAGGAGAAATGCTAAGGGGTTCGGAAATTCTGATTTATTATCAGGAAATGTTTGAGTAAGTTCCTTTTTCAGTGGAGGGGAGGGGAGGGAAAGAATATAGCTTCTCAGCTGTATCTATTCTTCTCCAACCCCCTCCCCAAGTTCTAAGGTGCCTCCAAATTTTCACCTTAGAAACTGAAGGGTTGAAGGGGCTTTGAAGCCCTTGCACCTGTCACACTGACTATAAAGGGTTTTCCTTGCTGGGGTCTACATCCCCATTAGTTCTTAGCTCCACCCTGCCCCCACAGCTGATCCTACAAGGCAAGCAGCCCTCACAAGCCTAATTGGGCTCCAGAAAGAAATGGGTTCCTTACTCAGTTCCTCAACAAACTGCGGCCTTGGTCTCACTGGCACTTACACTAGGCAATTGCACTCTAAGGAATTGGGGAAGGGTGGGAGATCCCAGTGGCCAGAGAATGGGGAAAGGAGAGAAACTCCGGAGGTGAGCAGCTAAGGGAAGGAAGTGTGTGAAGGGGAGGGGAGTGTGGAAGGTGGGGAGAGAAAAAAAGCGAGGATGCCACCATTCTGGACAGTGATTTGGAACGATGCTCACAAAGTTATCAAACTGTGCATACCCTTTGACCCAGCAGTGCTACTACTGGGCTTATACCCCAAGGAGATAGTAAAGAAGGGAAAGGGACCTGTATGTGCCAAAATGTTTGTGGCAGCCCTCTTTGTAGTGACCGGAAACTGAGTGGATGCCCATCAACTGGAGAATGGTTGGGTAAATTGTGGTATATGAATATTATGGAATGTTATTGTTCTGTAAGAAATGACCAGCAGGATGATTTCAGAGAGGCCTGGAGAGACTTACGTGAACTGAGGCCGAGTGAAATGAGCAGAACCAGGAGATCATTGTACATGGCAGTAACAAGATTATATGATGATCAAATCTGATGGACGTGGCTCCCTTCAACAATGAGATGATTCAAACCAGTGCCAATTGATCAATGATGGACAGAACAGCTACACCCAAAGAAAGAACACTGGGAAATGAATGTAAATTGTTTGCATTTTTGTTTTTCTTCCCGGGTTATTTTTACCTTCTGAATCCAGTTCTTCCTGTGCAACAAGAGAACTGTTCATTTCTGCACACATATATTGTATCTAGGATATACTTTAATATGTTTACCATGTATAACACTGCCTGCCATCTAGAGGAGGGAGGGAAGGGAAAAGTGGGAACAGAAGTAAGTGCAAGGGACAATGTTGAAAAATTACCCATGCATGTGTTCTGTCAATAAAAAGCTATAATTAAAGAAAAGAATGAATGGATTTCTTTAAAGGATAGCTGCTTATAACTTCATCTGGGGCAACAGATCGGTATTTGGTCCCAAGAGGTAGCTTTAGCAAGAAGCTCAACTGGGCACCTTCCTCCTAGGCTATTCTCAAGCAAGTACTTGAACAGGATGGCTCTTTCCCAGGCTTACTGCATATGTACCAAATTTGGGTTAAAGGTATACCTGTCTCTACCCCAGCTGAGAACACTGGAATGGGTGAAAAGGCTGGATTTTGAATGGAGAACGGGTGAAATGGCAATTGCTGTGTTTTCCCCCCTCTTTCTGCCAAGGATCTAGCATTAATAACTTGTTCCCCCCAGGAAGGCATGGGACTGAAGCCCTATTCCTAGAAAGAGAAGAATGTTGGGGGCAGGCATGTTCCAAGACTCATCCAGCTATGCTTTAATAAACAGGAAACTTTGGGACAGGCAAGTTTTTAGGGACTCAGAGTTTGCCTGAAGATTTCTAGAATTTAAAGTTAAGTCTTTAGGGAGCTTGAGACCACTAATCCCACAATCCAAGAGGTCTAGACCACTTGTATCAAATTCAAGCGGACATAAGGATAAGGATCTCCTGTTATTGTCTATGTCTCACTGTATATGTATTTTGCTAAAAATTCCCCAATTACATTTTCATCTGGACTGTATCGTTGACCCCCCTTACTTAAGAGAAAAGCCATGGTCTCCCGGTCTTGAGATTAAGCCTTGAACTGAAGATCCACCATGTCTGTACTAATAATTTGAGGAACAGCAAAATTTAAAGTTTCAGTGACTTGAGGTTCCGGAACCTTATAACTACTATTCTGGAAATTTTATTAGCAGTGCTTAGGAGCTAGGGGGTCAAGGGACTTATACCCTGAAATCTTTAAATGACTCCAAGTCTTGAACTTTTGACACTTAGATAGAAATCTACATTTTAAATGACTCGGGATTTTTCATGTAGCCCTACCTATGGGTAGAGGTTTTGTTGAAAAGTTGCTTCTGTACAGCAGGATCGACCCCAGACTTTGTCTCTGCCAGTCTTCATAGGCCAGCAACGGATCTTACTTTGTCATCTTGAGGTTTGAGATTAGCATTTGCAGTGAGAGGTGACATTAGAGAGGGCAGCTTTCTCATAAATGGACAATTACATTCAGTAATTTAGGGAGGCAGCCTATATATTATCCTGAGAATGGCCATGGAAGAAGGAAGCTCCCCCATCATCTTCATAGAGAGTTGGGTATAGAGAAAATCCAGTCAAACTTCTTAGGAATAAAAAAGTAACCAGAACTATAAGTTTTACTTATGTAAACTATAACACTCTAAGTTGGTATTTTTGCAAAAAAAAATTCCAATATCCCTTCTTTAATAGTTTTCTAACACATAAGAGAAGAATCTTCCCCAAGGGCTTTGTGGTAATAACTATTACTATACAGTTCTCATTTATTATAAATGGCTTCAGTTCATCAACAAGCATTACTAAGTGTTTATCTTGTTTCAACTGTTCTGCCAGGCACGTAGGCTACAAAACCCAGAAAGCCTTTCATGTCAAAGAGAATTTCAGAAGAAAGAATCTCTTCATCAAGAGTAAGTGAAGATGAACTTTGAATGGAAAAGCAGTGAGAGAGTAGAATGGGTAGCAACTCTAATCCAGAGCAGAGTCTCAAGCAGTCACTTTAGTCCCTGGTGAACCAGAACAATGTGCAAGCGGGAGCTCCGTGCGGGACAGGTGTAGAGTTTTAAGAGAGAGATACAAGGCTTTGGATAGATGGGAACAGCTCTGACTAAAGGAGAATCAGGAGCTTGTGAGAGGCCAAAAGACCCAAATCCACAGGAGACTTGTTCCGCCCAAATTAGGGGATGACATTCTAAGATTAGGCTACAGAGCTCAATAAGGAGGTCTAGAAACTTAAGGTTTAATTTAGTGACCCAGAAACCAAACAATTCTAAGGGTAACCATAGGGATCTAGAAGGACAATTGAAACCTGCACTAAGTGCTGGAGGAGGGCAGAAGTTATGCCGTAGCAGGTTTGGAAATGGTGTGAAGGCCTCATTCCAGGCAAGGTAAGAGAAAGTTTATTGATTGGAGCCTGGCTTTTCTCAGAGAGAGTCTGGCTGATGATCAAAGTACAAGGAGCTTACTTTGGAAATGGTGGTCTGAAAGTGATTCAAGACCCCAAGGATTAAATTCAAAGCCGTGGGCTCTAAGACATGGAGATCCAAGTCCCCAGAATAACATGTACCTAGACCAAGTGAGAGCTAAGGAATCACAGCCCTTATACTTTCAGAGGGAGACTCCATGAGTGATTTAGATTTGAGAACTGCAATGCTGTAACTCAAGTCAAGATCCTTGGCTCTCTGATCTACGTTATTAGCACAATGCAAAAAGAGAAGATGACAGAACTCACCTATGCCGAGAGGCTTGAGTAGAGTTTGGAGCCTTGTTGGGCAGCTACCCAGATGATAGAGCAGGGAGCCACAAGAGGACTGTTGACATTCCTCCGCAAGCAGTGGTAAGGCTTGATATCCCATCAACTCCCTTGTTTTCAGTGAGCGAGAAGCACTGAATCTTCAGCAGGGTAGAATTGGAGCCTAAGAAGAGAAGGAGAAAAATGTTCATGCTTCTCGTCAGCATGCACTCATTTCACAATCTGGCCTCGAAGGCTTCAGCATCCTGCTTCTTACATGCTCTGGAGCCAACAGACAGTCTCTGGCCACTCGTGCTCACTCTTTTGGGCCCCACATTCAGCACCCTCCAGAGGCAGATGCTATCAAAGGTTAGCCAGCTTGCCCAGGGTGGGTCCTAGATCCACAAGGACTTTGGAAGAAGTTAGCATTAGCACAGAATAGGGAAAAGGGGGGAGGTTGGAAGAAATACATAGAAAGCTGGCTCAGGCTTCTTGAAGAAATTACTAGGGAAAAATAACAACTGCCAAAAGACCAGAAAACGTGGAAGAAGCAGTGCAGCCCAGCTCCCCCAACAAAGATTTAGAAAGAATGCCAGACTGAGTAGTGATTGCCAAAACAAAGGAAAATCACAGCAAGTCCATTTTCCATCCCAAGAGAACTTAGACAATCCACATCCAAATGCCCAGTACAGGGGTAAGCTCTGCTTCTCTTACTCCAGAGGAAATTCATGGGCTCGGGCTGCCCATGGAAGTTCCACCTATGTTACTTAGACACTAACTGGAGTCTGAAAAGTCCAAGATGGCAGCCAGACAGCATCCTCTATTAGACCCCATGTGGCCCTTAGAAATTAATGATTTCATGATATGTGAAATATAATTACAAGGTCAAAGGAAAGGAAGGTATCTCATAGAAAAATGATTTAAAACATCAAGGAGAGATACCTTAAATATTCCTACACCTTCAAGGCCAGATTGTGAAACTTTCTCCTTTCTCAGGCTCAAATTGCACTCAGCTTAAGATGGCTCTTCTGAACAGCCATCTTTCCCTTGCAAACAGGAACTAATGAAACAATGACTCATCAGCTATCTGGAAAGCATGTCAGCAGTCAGTTTGTGACACTCTTTCATATAGAGATCTACTCAGCTATGCTATAACTGGACTGACCCCCCCCCCAAAAAAAAAAACACAAAACCAAGAGCCTAGATGAAATACTTCCAGAAAACATGAAAGAAATAACAATTAAAAACTCAGGAACATCCTAGCCAAAATCTAGAGTTTCACATAAAATGCTGCAATCACTCAGAAAGAATTAAAACACTAATTATTCACAGTTAGGATCATGCAAGATCTAGCAACTACCACATAAAGCTAAACAGAGCATGGAATACAATATTCTACTAGGCCCAAGATCTAAAATTGCAACCAAGATTATCTTATCCAGAAAAATTGAACATAATCATAATGAAATAGATAACTTTCAAGCATTCCTGATGAAAAAAACTCACAGTTCAATACAAGTCAGGGAATAGAATGGACCATCTAAATATAGTGAGTTTGCTTCCTAATTGATTGTAATGGTGGATTTTTTGCTTCCAGTTCTTTCCTTTTAGATCATTCTCACACCCTACCTGTAAAGTTAAACTACTTTTATTTGTGATTACTCCCTTTCTAAATCTTCCCTTTCCTCCTTGTAAACTGCCATCCCAAAATCTGTGTGTATTCTACCTACTTTCTTTTGACAAATTCAGATAAAAGTGATAGCTACCTTTCTCTATTTGCACAGACTCGTACTTGAATACTCTGATTAAATAACAAATTTTCCCTAGGGTCTCTCTCTTCTTCCTCAAGATTATCAAAACATAATAAAAGCACCCCCGGGGATTTCTGTCTTCATTCCCTGATGACATTAGAGATCTAGGGAGCACACGTAATGGGAATAAACAAGAGAGCCTTGCCAAGAAGAAAAGGAAAACAAGGATATTCATTATTACTGCTAGTATTTAATGAATTGCTTGAAAGGCTAGCTGCAAAGGGAAAGAAGAAAAACACCGGTAGCGTTTTATGTGGATGATATGATAGAGAATCCTAGAGAGTCAACTAAAAATTTCATTGAAGCAAAGCTGAAGGATATAAATAAATCATCAGCATTTCTATTTAATTATTAACCAAAAAACCCAGCGAGGAGATTGGAAAAGAAATTCCATTTAAAATAGCTACTTTATATTTGGGAGTTTACCTACCAAGATATAAGAACTAGATGAAGCCAGTTTTTGGAGTAATATTATTCAGTGTTCAGGGGTCCAAAATGACAAAACTACTTAAATTAATTCACTCGGAGGGGAAGTCCTATAGAGATAGGGAAATAATGGGAAGGAATGAGTCTAACAGTCTTAGATTTCAGAGTAGATTATGAAGAAGCAATGATCAAAGTAAGTCAGTACTGGACGAGAAATAAGCCTATCAAAAGATCAGAAGCAAACCAACCCAACAGAAGCCCAGTGATAGATAAACCCAAAGATTTCAGCTACTAGAGCAAGAACTCATCTGTTTGGGCAGTAAGTGCTAAGAAAACCAGAAAGCTGCCTAAAAGTAGGCACAGATCACCATCTCACACTATTTATTAAGACATACCATCATGAGTTATGATACTTAGACAAAGTATAACATCCTAAATTAGAGGAAGAAATAAGAAATTACCCTATGAATGATGGCTAGCAGAATAATTCATAACTATAGCATAATTTGGATAACAAAATTTAAAAGCTTTTCTCAGAAATCAAATCAGTGCAGTTAAGATTATAAGGAAACACTTATCTATACAGGTATAATCTTTGCAGGAAATTTCTCTGGTATAGGACTCATATCTAAGTCAAATAAGAAACAAATATAGAACTATAATAACCCTTACCTGACTTAACCATCCAAGGAAATGAACAGGCAGTTCTCAAGGGAAGAAATCTAAGCTATCAACAGCCACATTTGAAAATGCTTCAATTCACTAATAATTAAACATAAATAAAAATTACTCCAGCAAGGTTGGAGCAAAATGAAAAAAAGGATGGAGGTGCTGTGAGAAAGTAGGGATATTAATGTACTATTAGTATAGTTGTAAAATTGGTTTGCCATGACACAAAGCAATTTGGATCTCTACTTAAAATGAGCTGCTAAACTGTGTATATTCTTTTGACCTACCAATATCACCACTAGGGCTATACTCCAAAGAAGATCAAAGAAAGGTTACCCACATGTAAAAAAAGTATATACTGTGCTATAAGAAAGGGGTGGTTCCAAAAAAACTGGGAGACTTAAGCACTCAGGTCATTTGCAACCACAACCATCATGTCAAAGGACCAAAGATGAAGAATGCTGCCCATCTCCTGCCAGAGAGGTGATAGACTAAAAATGCAAAATAAGATTTTTTTTTGCTTAAGAATTTTTGCCTTCCTTTTATAAATAAAATTTAATTTAAAAAGAAAATCAAGTTATAATTTGCATGCAAGATCCTGATAAATTACATTTTAAAAAGACATTACTTCTACTTAGGAAAAAAATTCCTACCAAATGTGAATCACACTTAGAGTTTTATGATACAGTAACTGACCCCTAGAGATTCTGATATTTAGGGAGCTCTGATGCCAAAGATCGACACTAAAGTCCAATCATATAAAGGAACTCTAGAGAGATGTGGAGAAGCATTGAGACTAACTGGCCCCAAAAAGATTTCCTTCTATCAGGAGAAATGACATGACTACATCTGAACAAAAATGCAAAAGATAGGCAAAAATATCTATGAAGTTATTTTGGGAAGGAAAGCCCTAGCTGCTGAAAGGCTCAAGAAAGGTACCAGCTGCTACAAGTAAAAATCTGTAATTCAGTGGTACCTGAGTAACACCAGGCAAAGAATTCAGTATTTGTCCAGGATGATGGATAAATAATTGTTTATGTGAATACCAGCTCACAAAAAATATACAGTGTATTATTACAAATAAGACAAGTTAATATGTATAATATAATATAATATAATAATATGTATAGCATATTAACATATATTACACATGATAGTATATACATGTATGATCTGCACATAAACATGTGTTGTTCCCATGTGACAGACAAACAGATAAGAGATATACAGAGTTGGAGAGGGGTTCAGCCAGATAGAATTAATAGAGAGATGAATAGGGTTAAAGGTGACAGATATATGCATACCCATATGTGTGAATATATATCATATAAACACACACACACACACACATATATATATATATATATATACATATATGGAAATAGAAATGGATATATGCACATGAGTTTTATATATACACAGACATTTGGAAAGACAAATGATAGGTATGAAAACTTTACACATCAAAAGATCCAGAGATGTAGATGTACTACACATAAAAAGAAATCTCTATGATCTCTATTGCTTCACAGAGTAAATAGAGAATGAGACAGATGGAATTAGGACGTTATAGAGGGAGCTAGATAGAGAGTTAGAGAATAAGTAAGACAGGAAAATAAGACACATAGGGAGAAAGATAGAGACTTGGAACCTTACATTTAGAAAGCTAGAGATGAAGACCTAAAGGCCCATTGTTTAGCACTAGAGACTTCACATATTGTAGATGCTTTCGGGGGGGGGGGGGTATAAATTAAGACAGTCATTTCATTTTGTTCTAATAATTAGGAGGAAATATTGTCTAAATGGATGACTATTTATTAGGTATTCTTACCACGCTAGCAAAAAAATTTATGAATAACCTAACTTACCACTCCAAGTAGGATTTATTGAAGGATATAACATGACAAGCCAGGCCCCGAGATGATAAAGAAGGGCATATGCACGTGACTAATTCAAACATTCCTCCTTGGTAAGGGACGATGGGTCTTTACGTCCTGTAAGTCCCAATGACTGTGGAGGATGAGCTGCAGGAAAACTTCAGAAGCATGGTCTTCAGCAACATAGACCTTTGGTCAAGTACAATGAGAGTCTGAGAAAGAAAGAAAAAAAATCACTTTTGTTTTCATTTAGCAGGCACAAGTCGGTCTTTTTCTCTCCCCCTCCCCTTACCCTCCAGAAATTTTTTAAATGAAAAAAAAAAAACTTTTTAAAAAAATTAGGGCTGAAATTCAGTTTTAAAAAGATTTAAAAGAAGAACTTAAAACAAACAAGAACATAGACCAGAAGTTTGGGATGAAGTTTGCCCAAGGAGGAAGGTATGAGTAGCTCCACCCAAACTAAAGAAGCACAATCCCTGGGTGTAGGCACTCCAAAACAAAGTCCTGTTTTTCTTCTGTTGGTTATGGCAACATGGAATCTTATCAACTACAACTTCAGAACTTTTTAATAGAATAAATAAAATCCCTGGAGTAAACAAAATTGCATTTGAAAGACTTTCACATCCAGAATAAACATAAGCAGCATGAACACCGAAATGAAAAACTAGTTATCTCTTCTGATCCCTTCAACTTGCCAAACCTCTGCAAAGCAAAAATTACATACCAAAGAAAAGCAGCTTTAACTGCATGTAAAAAAATTTGAAATACTAAATTAAAAAAGAAAAAGATTAAACAACCCAAGTCATAAACTGATGTTTACTGACTTAGAACTTACTTAACACCTCTTCCCCTGCCTTCTATGCTACCAACAGCAAGGCTATAAACTACCCGCTACATGAGCCCGGCCTTGCAACAAAAAGCTACCTCTCATACTCTGGTCCCCCCTATCTCTTCCCAGTGCTACAGAGACTCCAACTTTAGGATGCAGAAATTTCCTTAAATTGTGATGAATAGTTCCATTGCAGATGACCCTGTAGAATCTATCTAGGGATCCTGACTGTGCAAAGGCAGTTAATCCCCCAACAGCAGCATGGCAGTGGACCAACCTGCGCTTTCTCAACTGAGGAAATGGGTTAGGACATTCTGTTTGATGATTTAAGGAGGCAGGGCTGTGAAGCATTTTACTACATCTCCGTGAAAGCATAGCATCTAGCTGGGACCAGCACTGACCACAAAAGTCATTGGATCACAGATTTAGGCTAGTGCATCTTGAATTGTCCAGTGTGGAAGGAGACAAATACTGGGAGGTCCAGCCAAATAGGTCAGAAAATGAATAGGGGAAAATGAGGGTAACAGAGGCCTGATATTACCAAAGATTTCAGGAAGTAAACTCAACGAAAACACTCATGACACAAAGCAATATGACCTCTAGATCCAGTAAGTGGGGCAAGTCATCTAGGAATAAATACTGCGAAACAAAGGGAAATGATCCAACACTTGATGAGTCAGAAGACCCTGTTGAATGCAAGGAGAACATGGACCACAATACACTATTTCTGAGTGGTTCAAAAGAGAAATGAGAATCATAAGGGCAGAATTTATGATTTGCATAGCAAAAAAAAAATTACAGAATAGAAAACCTGGAATCTACAATAGCAAGTCTCACCAAGAAACAAGAAAGAAAACAGACTAGGAATGAAAATATACAGAAGTGAAGAAAAATCTAGAAGAGAAGCAAAAACAATAACTTAAAAGAAAATATGCTCACTATGCAAGAACGACATACTAATCTCAAAAACAGGCTACATAGAGACAGTATCATGGGTTTCCTGTAAGAACATGACAAGACAGAAACAATACAAGGGAAATGCCTAAACTTCAGAAAATACAAAATGAAACGTCCATTGTAAAAATTCACAAATCACCTTGAAGAAGGAAAAAAAAAAAAAACTTAAGCTTGCAAACTTTGACAAACATAGGGGTTAAATTGAACAATTCAGTTCAAAACAACTTCTTCTGATGATAAGAAAGACCTTCAAAGAGAAAGGAAAGGGAATTTGAATAACACAAAAGTAGTCTGTACCTATCAGAAAATGTGGGAGGGAATGGAATAATGTATTCCAAAGAGCAATGGAGTTCATGATGCAGCCCAGGGTCATCTACCTTGCAAATCTGAATTTAACCATAAATGAAAAAGCATGGATATTCAAAAGTAACAAGGTTTTTGAAATATTTTTTTAAAAAGAAAACCTGAAACAAAGTAATTATTTGCTTCACAAACACCTCAAACAATAAGAATGTGTGAGGAGTGAGTAAATGAAACAGTCAGGATCAATAACAGTAGCAGAGTGACAACAGAAGACCAAAAAGACTCTTATTTCAACAAAGAAATAGGGGTGAAAGTGCAAGTCTAGTGGAGGTAAGAATAAAGAGATAGGCCTGGGGCATTAGGAATTGAACCTGGAAACACCCTGCCTACAGGTGAATTTGTGTATGGGAACTATTACAACTTGGAAGTTTACATAAAAAAAGAAAGAAGGAAGAGACAGGAAGAGGAATGTGTGATGTGCCTAGATAAAATCAAGGGCTGGAAATGATGGGGGAAAGCCCAGCAGCAAGAAATAGAAAGAGAAATTATATTAAAAATACTTGTAGACAATATAAAATATTTGGATGTCTACCTGCTAAGACAAACCCAAGAACTATCTATATGAACACAATTCCAAAACACTTCTCATACAGATGAAGTCAGATCTAAACAACTGAAAAAATATCAATTGCTCAAGGGTAGGCTAAGCTAATTTAATAAAAATGATAATTCCATCTAAGTTGGTCTACTTGTTTAGTGCCATACCAATCAAACTGCCAAAAAAATTACTTTATAGAGCTAGACAAACTAATAACAAAACTCAGCTGGAGAAACAAAAGAGCAAAAATTATCAAGGAAATTAATGAGAGAAAATTCAATGGATGATGGCCTAGTAGTGCCAGACCTAAAACTCTATTTATTATGAAGCAGCAGTAATCAAAACTACTTGGTACTAGCTAAGAAATAGAGTGGTAGATCAGTGAAATGGGTTAGAAACACATAACACAATAATCAATGACTATAATAATCTAGTATTACATAAACCCCCAAACTCTAACTTTTGGGATAAAAACCCACTATTTCCCAAAAATTGCTGGGAAAACTAAAAAATAATGTCCAACTTGGCACAGACCTACATCTCATACCCCATACCAAAATAAAGTCAAAATGGCTACATGATTTGGACATAAAGTGTGACGCCACAAGCAAAGTAGGAGAGCAAGGGATCGTTTACCTATCAGATCTTTGGAGAAGAGTAATGTATGACCAAAGAAGAACTAGAGAACATCATGAAATGCAAAGTGAACAATTTTGACAATAAATTTTTAAAAATTTTACCCAACAAAACCCACACAAACAAGATTAAAAAGGAAGTACAAAGTTGGGAAAAGCAGGGAAAAGTTTTTACAACCAGTATTTCTGATAAAGGCCTCATTTCTAAAATATATTTTTAAAAAGTGTCAAATACAAGTCATTTCCCATCAGTCAAAGGATATGAACAATTCTTAGATGATAAAATTAAAGCCATTCATAATCATATGAAAAATTCTCTAAATCACTATTGATTAGAAAAATGCAAATTAAAACAACTCTGATATCACCTCACATCTATGAAATTGGTGAAGATGAGAGGAAAACATAATGATATCATCATAAAGGAAGAAACTGGACACCACATGTACAAAAACATAGTGGCTCTTTTTGTAGTGGCAAAGATTTAGAAAATGAGTAGATGTCCATCAATTGGGGATTTTCTAAATAAGTTATGTTATATGAAAGTAATGTAATATTATGGTTCTATAAAAAATGATAAATAAGCTGGTTTTAGAAAGGCCTGGAAATATTTACACGAACTGATGCTGAGCAAACAAGTAGAACCAGGAATACATTGTACACAAGAACAGCAAAAAAGTACAATGATCAACTATGAAAGACTTGGTTCTTCTCAGTGGGGTTCAGTGAAATCCAAAGCAATCCCAGTAAATGTTGGAAAGAAAACATCATATGCATCCAGAAAGAGAGCTATGGAAACTGAATGTAAATCAACACATTACATTCACTTTTTTTTTTCCTCTTGGGGTTTTCCCCTTTTGTTCTGATTTTTCTCTTCCAACATGATTCATAAAGAAATGTGTATTTGGAAAAAAAAACTAATATACATGTATAACTAGGGAAAAAAAAAAAAAAAGGAAAAATTCACAACTCGCCTCCAGAGGGGAAAAAACAAGACCTACAAACTTCAAAATACATACTGTTTAAATTGAACAATTCAATTCAGTTCAAAATAATTTCTTCTGGTGATCACAAGAAAGACCTTCAAAGAGAAAGGAAAGGGAATTTGAATAGCACAAGAGTAGTCTCTCTCTATCCATCAGAAAATGTGTTCCAAAGAGCAATAGCATTATGATGCAGTTCAGGGTCATCTACCTTGCAAATCTGAGTTTAACCATAAATAAAAAAATATGAATATTCAAAAGTAAATACGTTTTTGAAATATTTTTAGAAAGAAATCCTTTAATAAAGTAATCATTTGCTTCATGAACACCTCAAACAATAAGAATGTGTGAATGAAACAGCCAGGATTAATAACAGCAGCAGAGTGACAACAGAAATACCAATAAGACACTTATTTCAGCAAAGAGATGGGAGTGAAATGGAAGTTCTGCGGAGGTAAGAGTAAAGAGGTAGGCCTAGGGCATTATGAAATAACCCTGGAAATTACAACAAGAAAGTATACATAAAAAAGGGAGAAGAGGCATAGAGAGGAATGTGCCAGGTCAAATTAAGGGCTAAAAAAAAAATAAGATGAAGGAACCCTTAGATCTCAGCAAGAGAAGAATCTACAAGGAAGTGGGTGAGGAAAATGGAGGATAAAAGGAGCTCCCACTGATCAATGTTCCTTTGAGTGAAGAAAGATGGCCTGTGAAGGAATAGAGACTTGCAACTGGGGGTGGTCTGTGTACCTTGGTGCTTGAAAAGTCTACTTGTCCTATCTGGGTGGGAGGGGAAGAGTTGAAACTCCTGGAGGTATCTGGGACCTACCCCCCCACCATCTGGGGGAGTAGAAGAACATGGATTCATCAAGGAGATTCTAGGGGAAATAAGAAGGCATAGATAAGAGGTAGGCTACATAGTTAAGGATGTGATGATGGAGAGACCCTATCATGAAAATTTCCTCTTTGACACCTGTAATAATTGGCATTATTCTAGGGGTGAGGTACAAAGAAAGAGAAATACACTGCACAAGCTCTGTAAGGAAGTGGCAGAAACCACCTGAAAGGGAGAGCCTAGACTGAGAAACTTAGAAGTTTTGATTACATATAAAATACAGAGGGGGGAAAAGTGACCATATAAGTACTACAGGTCATGAATCAGAGAATAAGGGTTTAGAATAGTAAAAAATATCGGGTAGACAATGAAGTGAAAAATCTTTTTTCGAAATGAACACCAAAATATGAAATTAAAACAACTAATTAACAGGCCTCTCTTTGAAGGGAAGAGAGAAAGAACGAATCTACTTGACAGAGAAGAAAAAAGGAATAAACAAAGCCTCAAAGACAAAATAGTAACAAAGAAGAAGAGGGAATTAGGAGTGAGGGGAAGTGAGCCAGTGGGAAAAAGGCCACTGAAGGTAAAGTACCTGAAGGAACACAGTATTGTGTTGGGGGAGGGGGAGGGAGGAGCATATCTTGGTTAAAAGCCGAAAGAGAGACAAATGGAGGAAACTACAAACCTCAATTCTATTATTCTAAATGTGAATGAATTAAAAAATCCAACAAAACAAAACAAAAAAAAAAAAGAGTGACATAGAATAAGAAAAAACCCTAAAATCCTTGGTTTACAAAATACACATTTAAAAGACAGGGGCAGCTAAATGGTGCAGTGGATAGAACAACCAGCCCTGGGGTCAGGAGGACCCAAGTTTAGATCCACTAACTGGGTGATCCAAGGCAAGTCACTTAATCCCAATTGCCTCCACTCCCCCTACAAAAACAAATCAAATAATAAAATAATTCTTTAAAAAGCAAAGGCATACACAAAATACAAATCAAGGTATAGATTTTTTTTTACAATCGGTCAAGTGAATTCAAGAAAGCAGGAGTTTCAATTGTACTGACAAAAATGAACACTCAAAAAAGTTTTACAAAAGTATAAGCAAAGAAACTATATTATGCTGAAAGGAATCAGAAGCAACAAAACAGTATCAGTAATAAATTTATATTTTCAAACTGCCTCCAAATTCATAAAGGAAATACTAGATGGCCTAGAAAAATATAAAGACAATAGCACATTAGTGATGGGAGACTTCAATATCCCTCTATCGGGTTTTAAATAAGTCTAGCAGAAAGGTCAACAAAAGAGAAAATATGAAACTAAAAATTCCTAAAGCTATTTGAGTTAAAAGGTTTATGGCATCTTCTAAATGGTACAGCAAAAGAAAATACATATTTCTCAGCATTACACCCTAACAGAGATATTGCTAACAAATGTAAAAAGACAAAACAGTTAAATACTTCCTTTATAAGCCATAACACACTAAAAATAATAATTATTTCTAGAATCTTAAGCAAAAGCTAAATACCCAAATGGAGACTGAATAACGAATTCCTAAATAATAAATGCATTAAAGAACAAATCATAAAAGCAATAAATATGTAAAATAAAATCATAATTGTGAAACATTATTAGAAGAATGGGATGCAACTAAAGCACTCTTCAGAGTATAAATTATATCCTCACAAACATACATTAACAAAATAGAAAAAAAGATTAATGAACTAAATATGCATTTTAAAAATTAGAAAACTAACAAATAAACACATATAAAACAAGCACAAAAATGGAAAAACTAAACATAAGAAAGGAATAAAGTGGAAACAAAAGAGAACAAAGAAATGATGGATAATCCAGTCTCACAAAGGGAAGTATATCAACTGTATGGGAGTTACCCAAGAAAACATTCATAGTCCTGATGGAACTCTGAAAGAACAGTTAGCACCCACATTACAAAATAATCTCAGAAATTCAGAAAGAAAGCATCCCATTATACTCCTTTTTTATTTTATATATATGTAGTCCTGATATCTAAAAAAGGGAAAGATAAAAAAAAATAGAAAAAACTGCAGGTTAATATCATTAATAAACATTAACTCAAAAATTTTAATTTCAATTATTAGATCTTCTTGTCAGACTACATTGATTAATTCAAAAAAATCATTCGTTATGATCAAATGGGATTTATACCAAGGATCCAAGCACAGTTAAACATTAGGAAAACAACCATAATAATTAAAAATCCAAACATCCAAAAGCTATAGATGCAGAAAAATTGCACCAATCTATGCTATAAAACCCTATAATCTACAAGCATAGAAGAGCCTTCTTCAGTATCATAAAAATCATCTAAAACCAAAAACAATCATCACAAACAAGGGAATAAATACACTAAAACCTTTTCTAATAAATATAGAAGATCAGAGGGAACAAAACAACTAAACTCTCCCAACGCTCCTCTGCAAACAACTTTAAAATAACAGGCCAAATCAAATGTTGGAGCAGCAGAGCCAACAAAAGATTAGGGTGAGACATTTTTCCAGCCTAAAACAATTTAGGAGGTTGGCAAGAGAAGTCTGTGACACTGGGGTAGGGACCTATCTGGAACTACCCCCAAAGGGTAATCAAATTGTGCATATTTTTTGATCCAGCAATATCACTACTTGGTCTGGATTCCAAAGAGATCACAAAAAAGAAGTGACAGAACTGATCAACTCTGAGTACAAAATGAAGTATAGTTTTCTCACTTTCTTTTTCTTTTTTGCAATATGGCTAATAAGGAAATGTATGTGTATTTCCCTCAATAGTATTTTATTTTTCCAAATACAGTTTCCAACATTCATTTTAGTAAGATTTTGTGTTCCAATTTTCCAGTGTCCCTCCTTTACCTCCCCCCTCTCTTCAAGACAGCAAGCAATGTAATATAGGATAAACATGTGCAATTTTTTAAAGCATAAATGGAAATATAGTTTACATGATTTCACACATATAACTGATATATTGCTTGCCTTCATAGTGGGAGGCAAAAGGAGGGAGAGAATTTAGAACTCATTTTTTAAAGATTATAAACACATAATTTGAGACATTTAACAAATACAAGAGTAAGGCAAAGATGCTGGGTACCTAATAGAGTTCGGGGAATGCTAGTAATACCAATAAGACAAGAGAACAAAATTAAAGGTATAAAGGCAGGTCAAGAAGAGAGAGATTATCCCAATTGCTTGATGATATAAACAGTATATATCTAGGGAATGATTCTAGGGAATCAGAGGTACTAATTGAGACAATTAGTAGCTTAATCAACATTGCAGGCTACAAAAATAAATAGAATTTGTATATACTGTCATATACAAATGCTACATGACAATAACAAAACAAAAGAAGTGATAATAGCCACTGAAAGCCTGTTCCAAATAACTACAAAATGCATAAGACATATGAGGGTCAACCAACCCAAAGCACACCAATGACTTGGTTTCATTGCACAATATTCCTCAGCAAATTGGCAAAAATGACCCCAAAATAGCAGTGTTTTAAAAGTTATAAGATAACAGACGCACTAGTACGTTGTTGGTGGAGCTGTGACATGGTATAACCTATTTTGAATTAAGCAGATAAAGTGACTAAAATGTCCATAGTCTTTGAATCAGAGACTCTATATGGGCTTTTACCCCAAGAAAGCCATCAATAAGCAGAAAATCCTCATACACTTCGGAATATTTATAATGGCACTTTTGTAATATCGAGGAATTATAAAAACAAACAAACATGACCGTCAGTTGGGAAATGGCTAAAGAAACTGTGGTACATGAATGTAATGGAATATTAGTATGCTGTAAGAAGTGATGTATAGGATGAATACAGAGAATTATGGAAAAATATATATGAAGTGATGCAAAGTGAAGTAAGCAAAGAAATAAGCCAAGAAAACAATATATACAATAAGTACAACAACATAAGTGAAAAAAAAAACCTACACAACATAAAAAGCAAATATAATGAAATTATAAAATAGGAGAAGATATCTCAACCCACTACTTTTATGGAAATTGGTGGTTCACAAGTGTCACACATTGCACATTTTTAAATGTTTTCTAACATTTTAATCACTTGTACTGATTTTTTCCCCTGTAAAAAAAATACTTATTCTATAAGATGGCTTTCCAGAAGGAAAAGGAAGGGGAGAGATACTTGAGATGACTGATGGTGAAAGACTTGGAATCTAAGGTCCCAAGTATAAATCTCATCTCTGCTACTTACTACCTGTATAGGATTTGGGCAAGTCACTTTCCCTCATTGTGCCTCAGTTTCTTCATCTATAAAATAAGAAATTTGAAATAACAGTGAACTTCTAGAAAAGGAAGGAGTCATCACTAAGAATTTGCATAACTTCATCAAGGAAAGATCATTCAATGATTACCTTGTTTCCTTTTTTTTTTTTTTTTTTTTTTTTGATGAAGCAACCTAAGTGGTAGATCAGAGTAATAGTCTGGCTATAGCTTAATTAGACTTTATCAAATAATTTAAAAATCTCTCTGTTTTTAAGGAAAACATGGAATGATGTAGATAAGATGATAGTTCAATAGCAGATTCAAAATGAAATGAATGGGTAGGCCTAAATTATTGTATGCCATCTTGTAAGGAAGTTTCCAGAGGAATAATCCAAAGATTTATGTTTGACCCTGGGCTCTTTACTACAGTTAAGTGAAAGAGCACTGGGTTGAGCCGACTAAGATAAAATTTAATAGACTGATGTACATATCTCTGAGTTAAAAATACAGCTATCTCAGATGCACACAAAAATGGAAGTATGGCCAAACAGCAATGTGTCTGAACAGAATTTGGAGATTTTAGGAACCTCTCAATTCACTGTGACTCAACATTATGGTAAAATGGTAAGGGAAGCTATTGCAATATTAGGTTGTCTAATGGTCAGAACTAAAAAAAAGTTGCCATCTTGTCATACTCTGCCCAAGTCAGATCACACATGGAATACTGTGTTCAGTTTTATGGGTCACATTTTAGGAACAATACTGAGTATAAAGAGGAGAGTAACCAAGTTAGTGAAACTCCTCAAGTTTATATACTTCAAGTTCAGCTAGAGAATTGAGAAATGTTAAGCTCACTAGTCAAAAGAAAGAGTGCTTATAAGAAAAATTGCCAAGTATTCACAACATGAAAGAATGCCCTCAATTACCAATAATAAGGAAAATACAAATCAAACCATCTTTGAGGTTTTACCTCACACCCTGAAAATTGGCAAAAATGACTCTAAAATGGCAATAGTCAATATTTGAGGAGTCCATGGGATGACAGGCACACGACTATCTTGCTGGTTGAGCTATGAAATGATACAATCATTTTGGAAAGCAAGTTGAAATGATGCAAATAAAGTGACTATAATCTCCATCCATACCCTCTGACATAAGGACTATTCTGGGTTCATAATGAAAAGGCCATTGATAAGAACCAAGTATCCATATACAACAAAATATTCATAGCAGCATTTTTATGACAGCTAAGAACTGGAAACAAAGCAGATGCCCTTCAATTGGAGAATAGCTAAACAAACTGTATAACACAAATGTAGAATATTAATGTGCAATAAAAAATGAATACAGAGAGGCATAAAAAGATTTACATGAACTGACAGAAAGCAGAGCCAAGTAAACAATAAACACGATGTAAAAGGAAAGAAAAACGACACACCAAAAAAAAAAAAAAATCAAAAGTGAATTTTATAAAATGTAAGCATTAAATTAAGCATGCCTTGAATAAAGAAGGATGCGGGCATTCCCAACCCACTCCCATCATCAGAGGTATGAAGTCCACAGTTGTCACACATTGCATAAATTTTTAATTTTTCAATATAAGGTTTAGTTCTGCTGTTTTTCTCTTCTTTTTTTGTATTTAAAAAATTCTAGGGCTTAAAGGGTATGACTCTAGGGACAGTAGGGGGGTGTATTCTGAGGAGAAACTATGATCATATACAAAACAAAAGCAAAACTTACAGAAAAAGGAAAAAATATTTTTCTCTCACCAATTTTTCTCAAGATGATCACACAATCACAGAAGGTGAATTGTCATTAAAGGTCAGCTAGTCCACTTCCTTTTAGTACATGAGGGAATCAAGGCCTACCAGACTCATGGAAGCAAGAAGCAGCAGAGTTGGCATTCAAACCCCAATCCAGAGTTCTTTCTGTTATACCACACCGACTACTAAACAATTAGAAATAACAAAAAAAAATCCACTCATCCTGTAAATCATGCACATTTGAGCCATGTCTCCACAAAAGAGATATTTCCTGCTTGTTGGTAAATGTAATATATTCATTTGAGTGGGAGGTCCTGGATCTGGTAAAGGTATCTTTTTAAGCAAATCAATATAAAATGCATTTTTTCCCTTTTCCTTTTTTTTTTCTTGCTGTAAAATAAATGGAAATTGCCTAATTCAGCTACCTTTTTGATCTTTTCCTTAGGTCATGATGTAGTTTGAAAAAAGGCAGAGTAATTGCCCAATTTGATTCGTTTTGTTGCGTCTCACTCCCACAAAATTAATGAGCTCTCTGGAATAATGAGCTGAGGGAACATGTTGACAGATTGCACCCCCCCACACCTCCACCCCCTGGTAGACACCAAAGCATTGCCCCAAAGCTCGGAGAATCACGGTATATTGGCAAACACAACAAATTTTCCAAATTATTCCCAATAAAGTGCTAGCATTTTCTTTTATATACAAAATTTCATAGGTTCATAGACTAGATGAAAAGAATGCCAGAGACAATCTAGATCCAGCCTCTCATTTTTTTCAGATAAGGAAAAATGAGGTCTCATGACTTACTCAAAGTCATACATCTAGCTTTTGAACCCAGGACTTCTGACTGCAGTTAAAATTGGATTCATTTCAATTTCCAGGATGCCCGTTTTATACTCCAACTTGTCACGCTGTCTCCTGGATTTACTAGTATTCCAATAGAGAATTCTCTACTTGTCACAAGAGCTCAGAGATAATAGTTTGTGATGGGAGAATTTTCTAAAGCCTGGCCTTCAAGAGAAGAGAGGAGTGTCAACCTGTCACTCTGATGCATGTGGGGGGCAGGGGAAACATTTTACCAGTAGCATTTGCCACTGTGTAATCCACAAAACCAATGTTATTTTGAACCTCAGAACTCTTTATTACATTTAGATGTATTAATATGTATCAAAGAAGCAAAAAGTATTTTAATGCAAATCCTTAGAAAGATCCCCAAATTCAAGGAAATAACTGTCTTTCCTTTTTAGTCAACAACATTATCTTTTTAAAAGTTATTATCCTAATAAATTTAGAGGGAAATAAGACAAAAAATACAAATTAAGATGTTTTGCTAATACATATTGCTAATCTAAATTAAGGAGAGATTGAGACACAGCAGAATGTTGGAACACTATATGCTGGGATCCAGGACACCTGAATTGTTTTTTTTTTTTTTTTTAACTTAATGGTATTTTCTTTTTTCCACTTACATGTAAAAACAGTTTTCAGCATTCACCTTTGTAAGATTTTGAGTTCCCAAATTTTTCCCCTCTCTCCAAGACAATAAGCAATTTGATATAGGTTATTTGTGTACAATCACGTTAAAGATATTTCCACATTAGTCATGTTGCAGGCCAACTGAATTTTAATCCCAGCTCTGGCCTCAATTATATATAAGACCTCAAGTACTTAATTTGCTCATCTTCTCTGTGCCCCTAAGGCCTCTGCAAAACGGGGAGGGGAGGGGGGTTAAGACAATCTTTAAGATCTCTTCCAGTTCTATTTTTAATGGGAAATGTGAAAACAGCTTTATGACCTGTTTTGTCTGAACCCCTGAGGATACTGAGGATATTCTAAAAGACAAGATATGGCCAGAGCTTCACCTCCAAAATGAGAGATACACACCAGTCAGTGGTTTATTTTATGACTTGTACCAAAATGTCAGCTTCATCTGGATTAAGTTGACTTGCAAAGGACAGGACTGTTATATTTATTCCCTTCAAACAAAGCACAGTAAATCCCTTTCCATGCAATCTGAAAGAGGGATTATCCTAAATGAGAACTTTGTAGAAAGACTCCATGGAAATCTACAAAGCCATCCTTTATCTTCCAAAAAGTCCAGTCTGCTGAAAAAGTAGCAAGAAACACAATCTGACTATAAGCGAAGGACCTTGAAATCAAAATAAACCATTTATGCAATATAAAAGGACACATTCAGATACCTGAAAGAATTAGCTGCATTTCCTTAAAACATAATGAAATTCAGAAAATGTCAGTTGTATAAGAAGGGTGTAGTCCAAATCTTTCCACCAAAACTCCCCAGCTAGGGAGAAAAAAAGAGCCCCCAGCTACGTGCAATGTGCTGGGTTTATTTCAGTTTCGGAAAACAAAGCAGCTGAAGGAAAATGTCATTCAAATCAGATTTCGATTTTAATCAGCGCTGCCATGACTACAGTTTTCACGTTCACTCAACAGATAACCATGGGAACCGTGGTTATTCCTACCACATCTGGGAGACTGGACTGCAAAATCTTAAGCCAGATAAAATCGGGAAAGATTTTCATCCAACACAGTCACAGGGTATTTCTGAGGCTTTGAATTTATCTGTGGACCCTCCCCCACATAGAGAAAGCTCTATCTGTCTAAAGCAGTAGACACCAAACTTCTCTAATCATACATTCCCAATATATAAACATTTCACATATGTGGACCTGGACTTTGGGAGCTGCTGGAGTTTATGGGGTAGGAGAATGACACAGGTAGACTAGTGCTTTGGGAAGATCACTTTCAAGTTGTGTGGAAGACGGATTGGAAAGGGGAGAGACTTGAGGCAAGCCAAGGTTACCATTACAGTTCAGGAGAGAGATGATAAGGTCCAGTGTCAGTTAAGAGAAGGAAACGCCTCCAAGAAATTCTGGGGAGGCAGTTTTGACCAGATTTGGTAACTGATTGTATATGTGGAGTCACAGATAAAGCCGGGGTTATTATCTTCCTTGGATAAATAGAAAGCATTACAAGCGGCAAAGACCTGGACTTGCTTTTTCTACAAGGAGACAGCTTTGTGGACAGACCCCAGAAGAAACCTTGGATCTCACTTGGGGACTTTCTTTTCACCTGAGCTGCACTGACTCATAAGGAAAAAAAATTCAATAAAGAAATAAATACACAAAAACAAACGAACTACACAAACCAATACACAAAAACAAACCACACAAATACACTAAAAAAGGTAAATTGATGAGTTTGGTTTGTCTGTTTTTAAGACCAAATCTAGAAATTAGACAAGATCTGCCTGATTTTTTTTTTTTTTTTTGGCAATGCAAATTGGAGCACACAGCTAGTAATCTAAGTGTTTGAGGTTGCATTTGAACTCGGCTGTTTCTGTCTCCAAGGCCAGTGCTCTATCCTCTGCACCATCCTGCTGCCCCCATCTGCCTGCTTTTTAAAGAAAAAAGCATCGATCCTTCTCTAGGTTTGGGAGTCATCTGAAGAGAAATAGAATAAAACCCCTAGGATCTTATAAGGTCAGGCTAGTTTAGAGACAAACAGGAGAGGGCCCTGAACAGAATTTACACACTCAATATTTAACATTTTTAAAAATTAACTTTCCATTATGGCCAATTGAAAAGGCAGGAAAGAAGCAAAACAGATAGGTTAGAAACAAATGGGAGTGTATGGAGCCTTCCTTATTGCATATAAACACTTCTAAGTCTGTCCCATCTGTTAAAAACACACTAAAAAGCAAAAATCCCTTCCATGGAACTTGTCACCCATTCAGGCATTCTTCTTATCTCTCTCTTCCTTATCTGCGCTTATCTGACTTTTAAAAAATCGACCACTCAAAAATATATCAGAACATGGCAAACAGTATATTAAACTCGGGGAGCAATTATTTCCCTAAACGCCACCTGTTGCAGCATCTCAGAGCTGGCAACTCCAGTGTCCTTGTTTTTCAAAGTTTCTTTACAATGAGAAAATTCATTATCTACTTCAACAATGACTGAAAAACTGCTTTCTAAAAAAAAAAAAAAAAAAAAAAAAGATGATTTTTCCTTTTTTCCCCCACCCTCTGTTAGTATGAAATTAAGAGAGTAATCATTCAACTGCTAACGCAATATTAGGCACAACAGTTTGCAAAACACTTTGTTCACCAAACAAGCAATCAAGGGAATCATAAAAGTTAAACCAATTTTGATTACTGTACAGTATATATGACATAAGAGATTTTGCACAACCAGACCAGTGCAGCTAAAATTAGAAAGGAAAGCATAAACTGTGGAAAAATACCTTGTAGCAAGTTTCTCTGATAATGGTCTCATTTCCAACACATAATGAGCCGATTCAAATGGATGAGAGTAAGAGCCATTCCCTAGATGAGATATGGTCTACTTATATGAATAGGTAGTTTTCAAGGGAAGGAATCCATACTATAAACAAGCATGTGAAAAAAAAATGTTCCCAGTAACTAAAAATTATAAAGATTCAAATTAAAGCATCTTTAAAGTTTTACCACATCGCATTAGTCTGGCAGGTGACAAAAACAGGGAAATGATGATTGCTAAAAGAAATTCGGGGAAACAGGCACATTAATGGACTATACTGGGGAGGAGGTGGGGAGAAGGAGGGGAAAATTTGGAACAGAAGGTTTTGCAAGGGTCAGTACTGAAAAATTACCCATGCATATGTTTTATAAATAAAAAGCTATAATAATAAACAAAAACAAAAAACAAACCAAAAAAATGCAATACTACTGTCGCTGTGAATCAGTTCAGACAAAACTGGGAAACTAGAGGTTTCTATCCCAAAGAGATCAAAAAAGTAGAGAAGAACCCATATGTAAAAAAAAAAAAAAAAAAAAAAAAAAAAAAAAAAAAAAAAAAAAAAAAAAAAAAAAAAAAAAAAAAAAAAAAAAAAAAAAAAAAAAAAAAAAAAGAGTACTTATAGCAGATCTTGTTGTGCAAACAAAGGCCTGGAAACTATGGGAAAATCATCAATTGCAGAATGCCTGAAAAATATGGTATAAATGCAATATAACATTACTATGTGATCATGCTATTAAATACTATCATATTATGGTATGAATGCAATAGAATACTGTTGTGCCATATGAAAACAGGAAAGATACAAGTCCAGAAAAACCTAAGAAGACTGGAATAAACTGATATAGAGTGAAGTTGATTAGACCTGGGAGAAAAATAGGAACACCTTTGTATAACTTTAGAACTTTGAACTTAAGAACACTAATGAACCATGAGTCTCTAGGACTAGTGATAAATGATGTTATTTACCTGACAAGGGGATAGATCCAATATGCAGAATGACACATATTTTTTGAACACAGCCAATATTGGAAGTCAAGCAATTTGACTATGCCTATTTGATAATAAAGGTGGTTTTTGGTTTGGGTTTTTTTTCCCTGAGGCAATTGGGATTACCTGAGTTGCCCAGGGTCACACAGCTACGAAGTGTTAAGTGTCTGAGGGCACATTTGAACTCAGATCCTCCTGACTTCAGGGACTGGTATTCTATCCAAGGTAGTTTTTTTTTTCCTTTTTTTTTCCCTCATGGAGAGATTGGCAAGAAGAAAAGCAAATGCTCATTAATTGAAAAAATTCTTTAATATATTCTGCTTACAGTGTGGTGACCTGGAAATTACCTTAGAGGCTTTCTAGTCTAATACCCTCATTTGATAAAAGGAGTAACTGAGGCCTAGAGAACTTGACAGAGTTGCCCAATTAACACAGACGCTGGGTAGCAGATTCCAGCTTTGAACCTACATTCCTTGCCTCCAAATCCAACTCAAGGTAGCATTCCAGTCCTGACTTTTCATTAGCTGATCGTGTCATCTTTGGAAAATCTTTCTTTTTCTGATCCCTAATTTCCTTCTCTGTAAAATGGGCAGGTCTCTTTCAGTTCCAAAAGCACATGAGGATTTATTTCATACAAGTGAAAAACATGAAACAAATGCCAAGAAACAATCGCATTGGCCATCTTTGGGTTCTCTAGTTAGTTTCATTTTCTTTTCCTTATATATTTCAGGCACATAGGCAGCCAACAGCCATGAAGACTGTTTTCCATAAAGAATGCTCTTTGAGAGTATTAAAGGCAGCCTTTCTGCCAGAATGACAAAAGCCACAAGACCTATGTTAGTTTTCTTTGTGTCGTCTGCCTCTCTCCCCAGTCAACACCCCCTAGTGCCCTTTGAGAAGGCAGTGATGCTATTCTGCTATACCACTCCAATGCCAACTCTATGGGTGTTCAGGGGGGCTTCATGAATTAAACTCCCAGCTACCACTGCCTGTGGGCTTCCCTTCTCCCACTATTTTCCTACCCCTCAAATGAAAGGCAATAATCAATAATTCCTGGACTGCCCACCACACTGGCTTAGCGGAATATCAAATGAGATCACGTACATAAACTTCTTGGCAAAATAGCAAGTTCGACTCACATACAAAGTGAGTGTTATTGAGTCATAGGACTAAGAACTTTGAGATTATCTAGTCCAATCTCTTGCTTTTACAGGTGGTGAAAACTGAGGCCTGGGAAGTAGAAAGCTTACCGCCTATGATTATAAAGGCAACACCACAGAGCTGGAATTTCAACCCATTTCCTCTGACATCAAATCTACTGATCTTTTCACTATGTTAGCTTCCCCAGGGGAAAAAATAAAGTCCTAAAGAGTATGAGCTATTTTCCTATGTTTCCCCAAAGCCTCCTAAATTTCTGCGGAGCTGAATAGAATTGTCAAAAAATATTGTCTTAGACCGGAAGCTTCGCAAACAGAGACCCAAACCTTTGTTTTTTCAGAACAACTGGTAGGGCCTGGAACCTTGTTATTACCCAGGTACCAGTTACTTATAAATGTATGTCGAACGAATAAAGAGCAGCCAATTTCCATGAGATGTGTCCTGTGAGATCAACAGGGGCATCTGAGTTAATACTCTTGGCTGAGCTATGGGTTTTATCATCTGTCCACCTATCTTTATCCCAGGGTTTGAGAGGAGTACTGACTAGCCACAGCCCTGAAAACTTCCGTCAGTAGGGGAGCAAATTATCCATTAAAAGCCTTCCAAAAAGGAATGCACTCCATCATCCACTGGCTTATCAACCATTTACAAGTTTTTCTAAGTAAAATTGCTTCACAATATTGTGTGAGAAATGTCAGATTACATAGAAAATCCCTGAGGTTGCCATGAGATAAGTGACTTCTATCCAATGAAGGGAAAGAATTGGGCAGAGGATGGGGTAGGGTGGGAAATCGATTAGATGACAGGGTCATTCTAGGTCATTTCCGTACGTAATAAATCATTATTTCAGGCTGGTTATAAGGAAGTTGGAAAGAACAAGACTGAAAAGTAATTACCCTCACTTTTTCATATGTTGTATCACTAAGTATTAGGAACAGATGGGAATGGTAGCCTCAGCCAAGATTCATTTAAGAGCAAGAAAAGGCAGGTACATTTCAGACTTTTTTTTTTCTTTTTTTCATTTCATAAACTTGTTCCAATTCATTGCTGTCATTTAACTTAGATCACAAGATTAAGACATTAGAGATGATGCAGGCCAGGTCCTTCACTTTACATAGGAAGGGTACATGAAGTACTGTTCTAGGGTCTGAAGACTCGAGTTCGAAATATCCCAGCTGTGGATTTGTCGAAAGGTGGGTACCCTCCCTTCTCCGGAGCAAGTTTCCTCACAGCACCTACCTTATAGAAATCCCAAGAGGCCAAAAAGCCCAGAGAAGCACAAGACTTGCCCTTGGACTCATTACTATTTATCCATTCTAATGAATCACTTTGCAATTGTAAAGACAGTACCCTTGGGGGGAAATTGTTCAAATCACTCAATTAAGTGAAATGCAAATTAAACAAGCATTAGGTTCCACTTCACATTCATCAGCTTGGTGAAGAGAAACATGACAACTGTGGGAGAGGCCGTGAAGGACATTCACGGACATAGATGTTGGTTAAGCAATAAATTGGTCCGACCATTGTGGAACAATGCCTCTAAAATGATTCAACTGTCCATACCCTTTGAACAAGCAGTATCACAGCTAGGGATTCGCTAAAGAAAAAGGGGACTCATATAGTCAATCATATTTATAGTAGCACTTTTTGGGGTAGGGAAAACTGGAAATGTCCTTGGGTTAGAGAATGGCTCAACTTGGGTTTATGAATGTAATAGCATAAAACTGCATCATAAGAAATGACAAGTATGACACAGTCAGAGAAACTTGGGAAAACTTGCATGCAGTGATGCAGAGTGAATTGAGTAGAACCAGAACACAAAGACCACAGGAACAGAAAAGAAAACAACTCTGAAAGACTTCCTTCCGGACTCTGATCAAAGCAGTGACTAATCTCTCTCCAGCTCAGATAAGTGATGATGACTCAGACTTCCGGTCTCCTGGCAGAGGTGTAATACATCAGCGGTTCAGATGAGAAATACATTTTCAGACACAGCCAATGTGCTGATGTGATTTGCTCCATTCTACTTGTTAGAAGGAAGGGTTTCTATTTTGGGGAAAGCAAGGAAGGGCGAGTTAAAAAGTAGCCATGGCAGGGAGAAGGGAAGCATCAAAAAACATTTTAAAACAGGAGAAAAAAATACAAGGTAATTAGGGAAGGGACCCAAAGAGGACAATTTTGTTCAATTTAATTTATACTAAAAAAAAAAAAAAAAAAAAAAAAAAAAAAACCCTCAGTATACACGATTTAAGTGGATAGGCTCAAATAAAATCTTCCTCCTTTTTGTTCTCTGTAAATGGCAATGTTTCTTTGTGGTGATGACTGGTAAAATCCTGATTTGAAAAAGGAAAAAGAAAGAAGGAAGAGGCTAGAATATTTCCTGCTTAATGCACTGGACCGGTTGTTTCTGTTGAACAGCCTTAGAACTGGAAGGGAACAACTTTGTAACATCTAGTCCAACTCTTTCAATGTATAGATGAGGAAACCGAGGCCCAAAAAGGTTCACTGGTTTATCGAAGAATACACAGTATTCATTCAGTGCCAGAGCCAAGATTCAAGCCCAGGGCCTCTGATGCTAACTCACCACACACAAATTCTGGCCCCTTGGGATCTGAAACCCTTCCCCATCATTTCTAACCATTTCAAAATGGGCAAATGCTTTTCAAGTTTCTCATTCTGCCCTCTCAAAATGAGGGGTCCACGCCAAACTCCTATTCTGTTTGTCTTTTCATTTCTCTTACCATGAGTGCTGGGATCCCATCTATTCTTTACCAGCTTCCCATCTCAGTGGCTTCAATACAACCCCTTTCTGTGTCCCTCAGTCTGTTCTCATTATCTTCCACTGCCTTCTCTGCCTCTAATTATTCTCCTTTGTCTTAATAGCTGGCCCCCATAATTGGCCCATTACTTCAAATGAGTCGCCTGTTTCCCTCAGCACCGATCCTTAAGTCAGAGACCTATATCAGACACACTTCCGGAAGAAGAAAAAAAAAAAAAAAAGCATAGTGATTGTGCTTTGTCTTCCTCCCCCTATTTCCGGAGTTTTAGAGAGCTTTCCTCTTCTCACAATTTCACCTGCTCACTCTCAGAGTCCTTTCCCTTTTTCTGGGGGTGTGCCTTTATTATACAATCTCTTTTTGTGCCTGAGGCCTTTGGTAATGTAAATGATCCAAGCTGCTACGTTTTCAGGCCCGGTATCCCAGATAGGGTCATAGGCGCTCCGCCCCAAGACCCCTCGGGCCATTTTCCTTCCCAGATTCCCAGGTAGAGAGATTAATGAGCTGCAGCCACAACTCTTAGAGCTCAGACACTATACTCCTGGCATTTGCTGCCTTTGAAGGTTGAGCTCCCCTGGTTTCCATGACAATCATCCTAGCTCTTTTAGACCCTCAGTTAAAGACTGACTCCCACCATCCAAATCGCCCCCACGTTCTACTCACCTAGTACTGCTTTGGTCGAATAGCAGGCCAAGAGAACTCCCTTTTTGTGAGCTGGAGAGATTCCAAATAGGAAGAGTCTCCCAGGGCAACCTGGACACTGTTCTCAATTCCCACCCCCCAAATGGGGATTCTGTGCAAATGTTTCATTGCCTTCTGGGATAGCCCAACCTTCCCGGTGTTCAGGAGACTAGAATCAGCTGGGTCATCAGCTGCAAGGTCAGGATTGGAAGATAAACAACACCCTTGCTTGCTGGCTATTAAGGGCTGAGGAGGAGAGATGCCCTTTGGTGAATACTGACTGATGGGCTGAATTCACCCAGGTGGGAACAAAGAAGGGCTAGCAAGTTCTTAGAACGCCAAAGCCCGGCAGTTTCCAGCAACTCCAGGGGCTTCCTGGGCTATCCTGTCCGCAGCCTCTCAAAGGGGGAAAGGTAATCCACCACCAGAAAGAGGAAGAAGCGAAGCTTGGGGGAAGATGGGCCAAAACAAAAGGTCCTTCAGACCTCCCGACTCAAGCAGAGAATGAGAAAAGGAGCTCTTAGGCAATCTTTTGTCCTCATCTTCTGTGGGATCAAACAAAGAGAAAACGGCTCCTTCCTACCCCTTCGAAACACAAAAATCCAAAGGGTCCCGGGGGGTTGGGGAAAGGGGGTCAGAACTTGGAGAACTACTTAGACGTCATCCTGTCCAGGGGTTCTTAACCTGGAGCCTCTGAACCTGGTTTTTTTTATAGGTTCTGTTAACCTTATTTCAATACAAGTGATTTCCTTTGATAATCACACACACAGATAAACATGTGTATATTATTATCTTATGCATTTAAAACCATTATGATGAAAACAGATCCACAGGCTTCACGGGACTGCTGAAGGGATGGAACATACACACACACACACAAAATCCACAAGTGTTCCATTTCCACACTCAGGAACTCCAAAATTCTTTCATAAAACATAAAATGTTATCTTTCCTTCTCTCCCCATCCTGACCTTCTCCTAAACCTCATCCTCATCTTTGCCCCTGAATTTTTCCGCCTCTCAGCACCATCCCAGGCCCTCATCTCTGCTCTGGCTGCACTCCCCAAGCACGCCGAACCCATGCAACTCTAGCCTAGCCTCTCCTCTCGAATTCCCTCCCTGACCCCCTCCCCCAACCCCATCCCAGCGCGGATTCGGCCAAACCTTAACCCCGAATTAGGCCTTTGGGAGGACATTCCCGAGCTGTGCTGACTGGGGCCACTACTCCAGATCCAAACTGCACACAAGAATAGTACTTCTCCAGAACCCACAGTCAAGCCCACTACTCACCATGGCCACTCTTCTCTCTTCAAGATTCCCAAGTCGCCCCTTTCTCCCACTAGCTCAGCTGAGCGATTCACCTCACGCTTCACTCAACATTTGAAGCTCTTTCCCAAGATCTTTCCCCTTCTTCCCTCTTGCTTTTCTTCCGCCTGCCATTCTCCCCAATCGTTTCTTCCTATGCTCTGGTCTGTCGGAAGGAAGTAACACCCGTCCAAGTTCCTCCTTCCTTAAAAACCAGCCCTCTTCAGATGGTAAGGAGCTCACCGGGAACTCCTATCTCTCCTTCCCTTCTCAGCTGAATTCCTAGACAAGAAGCCTTCTCCATTTGGTGCCTCCAGGTCCTCTCCTCATTTTGAAATCCTCTCTAGTCTAGCTTCCAATTCTAACTGCTCTCTACCAATGAACTCTTACTTCTCCACCTTAGTGATCTCTTCTCAGTCCTCGTGCTTCTTGTGCTATTTCTAGCATTTCTCAGTGTAGAATGCCTCCTTTAGCTGGAGACTCTAGTCTCGCTGTTTTGAGGACACTGTTTTCCCTTGCATTTTCTACATGTCCAACAACTCCTTGATCAGCTATTTGCGGATCTCCTAAGACTCTGGCCTGGACTCTCCTCTCTTTTTTCTCTCTGCTCTCTTGCTTATCAGCTCATTAGCTCTCATGGTTTCAATTATCATCTTTACACAGATGATTCTCTGATCTATTTATCCATCCCTAAACACTGTCCAGAGCTCCAGTTACAAATGATCAATTCCTTAGTGGCTATTTCCAACCAGATGTCCTGTAGAAATCTCAAATTTACGATGTCCCAAACCATACTCATCATCTTTGCTCCCAAATCCACCCCTCTTCAAAAATTACCTTTGACTATGAAGGGCAACCCCATCCTTCCTATCAGCTAAGTTCACAGCCTCAGTGTCCACCTCAAGTTTTTTTGGTTGTTGTTGTTTGCCCCCCCCCAAATACATCAGTTTCCAAATTTTGTCCTTTCTCTTTTCTCCATTTTCATAGCTATTGTGATAGTCTGAATCCTCATCAAATGACACCGGCGCTATTTTTTTTTAAGTCTTCTACTTCTGTTCCCAGTCCCAAGTCTCTTCTCACTCAAATCCATCTTCCAATCAGCTTACAAAGTGACCTTCCTAAAGCAGGAGTCTGATGTGACCATCACTCCCCACCCCCAAACCCAATCAATTCTAATGACTGCTTATACCAGTTAGTGTGAAATTTAAATTTTTGATTAATTGGTCCCTTCCTTCGTTTACAGCCTTTCCATATTACTCCCCTCCAAAATTTCCCGCTTTTGCACTGGTTGTCCCCCATTGCCCAGAATCTTCTCCCTCCTAACATCCGAATCTTAAAATCCCTCGATTCCCTTAAGACTCAGATCAAGTTCTCTCCCCCTGAGAAGGAAGGACCACCGCCACCAAAACCACAAAGTCCAACCTCCTGCAGGTAGCCTTTCTCACTCTTGAAGCTGCTAAACCTATCTTCTATCTACTCTGTATTTTCTTTGGTTTGATAAATTGGTATGTATCAACATATGTATATGCAGTCTCGTTCGTGAGAATGCATGCTACCTGAGAGCAGGAAAACACGTTTGCTTTTGCTTTGTGTCTCCACTGCCTAGAAAAAGTACCTGATGCTAGCGCCGCACTTTAGAAATAGCGCCAATTGCCAACATTCACTGCATTTTGCAGAAGGTAGGGGAGTTCTAGAAATACACCATGGGGGGAGCAAGAAAGAAAGTACACAGATCATTCTTGTTTCTATCTGATCATCCATCACAGTAGAATGGAGAGTGAGTTAGTTTTGGAATCAGGCCAATCTGGACTCTGGTCCCGCCTCTCACAGGCCACAGGCCCTATGGCCTTGGGCAAAACAGACCATTGGTGCCCCCAAACAACTCTGGAAGATGTTAACTTGCCGGTCAAACTGCCAATTTTGGTTTGGCAGGGGGACTTTCCTTGTGAGGACTTCTCTGAACTAATGAAAACAGAGGTCATGCCCCGAAAAAAATCCTAAAGCCTAACAAAATGCAGACACAATTATGCTCTCCTTGATCCTTCCATTCTGTGTTCAACCTCCTCAATGTACAGATAACAAGAGAGGGAGTCCAAGGAAGTCAAGTGATTTACTCAAGGTCACACAGATAAATAAGTAATGGGTCTCCAGTGATCAAGGTTTCACTCCCGGTCCCCCACCTCACAATCCAGTAAACTTTGCCACCATATCAAACTACTTCTAACAAATCTTCTTTCCCTCTACCATCTGCCATACCACACTTGCACATTTCCCTTTCTCATATTTTTATTTTCCACCCTAATTCATGAATTAGGAATATTAAAGGAATATTTGATTCAACCTAGGCTACACCCACAAAATGGGATCCCTCTGTAGTCAATCAACATTAAGTGCCTTCTATGTGCCAGGCACTATGCTAAACACTGAAAATTAACATACAAATGATATACATATATAGTGAGAGGAACAAAGAGAAGGATGGACACGGAGACACCGGGACACAGGGACATGGAGACACGGGGACAGACTGGGAGATAGATTTGGAGACAGACACAGAGGGAGACAGACATGGAGATGCGGAGGGAGAGAGACATGGAGACATGGAGGGAGACAGACACGGAGACACAGAGGGAGAGAGATACAGAAACATGAAGGGAGACAGACACGGAGACACAGAGACACAGAGACAGACACGGAGACACGGAGGGAGACAGTCACAGAAACAAAGAGGGAGACAGACACACAGATATGCAGACACACAGACATGGAGACAGACATGGAGACACAGAAGGGGACAGACACAGAGACACGGAGGGAGGCAGACACGGAAATACAGAGGGAGACAGACACGGAGACACACAGACATGGAGACAAGGAGACACGCAGAAATGGAGACATGGGGAGTGAGTGTTATTTGTCCTTCCCTCTTAAGAGGACCATGGCATCAGGAATGTGATAACATGGTTTACAAGGGAATTGGACTTGTGAGGGGGGGCTGTGCAAGGTCACCTGTCTCATTTTTCCCACCAGAGACATCTAGATCCAGTGGCCAGATAGAGATCAGGACAACTGAAGATGGCCCTGGGTGCAATGGGAGACTTTTGGCCTTTCCCAGGTTCCAGTTTGAATAAGGCAATGCCCAGTCAGCGATTAAGGCTAGGTAAGAACTGAAGCAACAATTGGCCTCTATTACCTTGTCAAACAAAAAAAAAATCAAGGAACTCTCAGGGGTCATCTTCCAATATAAACATATTGGTTTAAACATATTACACATATATATTATACATATTGGTTTATATATTCATAGGCCACTTTCAGGTTTCATATAAGACAAGTTTGCAGGAGGAAAAGTATAAGCTATATTCAGATCAAAAAAGTATTTCCCTGCCATAGATTTTCCTACACTGATTTATCTACTGCCAACATATTCTAAAATGAACATGTGCTGTCCTTTTCAGGGCAGACAGAGAGGATCATTATAAAAGAAAGTACAGTTATTCCTGTACCCTCATCAAGATGCCTCTTTCCTCCCTCCATTCCTGTCTCCACTGGGCTGGAAGGACAGAGTTATTATCTTCAACCCTTTCAACAGGTCTGCAAAGCAAAGAGGAGATGCAAGCAGTGAGCTGGGACTGATGAAGCTGTCTGGTCCTTCAGGAACAAAACACAAAGTGTGCAAAGTCCAAATGTGAAGAGAATGGCAATCTGAAATGGGAACATTAACTTTGAATCATGTCTCCCCTTCTTTGTTTTTAACCAATATAGGAAAGCTTCACTAATCGCTAAAGACAAGCAATTCCACGCACCCTTTGGCAGTCTGGCAAAACATTCAGACCCCTTCTCAGAAGCTTCTTTTCAAAGAATTGAAGGAAATGCTCAATTTTAGTGAAAATTTTACTGAAAATAGAGATGTAATTTTTCACACCCAAATTTATGGACCCCCTACTAAAATCTATCTATAGACCACGAATTAAGAAATGTCGCTTTAAGAGATCTTCCAAAGTGAAGAAGAAATGAGAAGGCATCTGGATTCCAATTATCTTTGCCCCCAACTACCCTGTGACTCTAGGTAGGTCACTGTTCATTAATAAACCAGAGCACTGACATTTTATCCTTTCTTCTATCCCCATTTCATTTATTCTTGAGGAAAATCACTTTGGCACATGACTGAAAGGTGGAGTAGAGGAAGAGAGAGATTTGAGGCTGGGGCACCAATCAGCGGCCATTGCTGTTGTGAGGTGACAAGGGCCTGTACCAGCAGTGGCAGAGGAGAGAGAAGGGAGAAGAAAGCAGAGATGTCACGAAGACCAAAACCACAGGACTCCGCAAATGATTAGATATAAGGCTGAGAGAGAACAAGGAGTTGAGGATAACGCCTAGATGGCTTGCCTGCCTGTATGACAAGTCATTAATCTATAATAAGAGCCTTGAATACTTTCAGATAGTACTTTGGCAAGCAATAAATCCAATTTCAATTGACTGGATTATTTCTAGGAATGATAACTTGGAGCTTCTTTCTTTCTAATGATTTTATAGTTTAATTTATTTACATGTCTCACCTAACCCATGACATATATCAAAAATCCAGATATTCAAAGATAGTTAGCACTTAGGTGTATTAGAGATCAAAACTGCTCTAGCTTAGTTTTCTTTCCCTCCTTCTTTTCTTCTATCTTCTCTCGCTCCCTACTTCTCTTTATCTCTCTTTACTTTCTCCTCCTCCTTTTCCTCCCTCCCTCCCTTTTCTTTCCCTCTCCTTCCTTCCTTCTTTACACCTCACCCAAGCCTGTGTTTTCATTGCTTTCTGGAGCTCCCAGGGAGAAAACTCCCCCTAATAAGGCACAATGGCTACTGATACAATCTCTCTTAGTATCTTCTGGGCAACATTTAGGGTCAAGCCCACACAGCCAGGATGTGTCAAAGGTAGGACTTGGACCCTTCCTAACTGAGGCAGACTTGTTACTCACAAGGTTACGTGGGATTTTTTTTCATGGAAGCCTTCCATTTGGACTTCTATCAAGATACCGTTCTTATTAGAGCACATATGTAATTTATTTAAAGTGAAACCAGAAAACTCACAAGTATTTATTCACGCTAATACCATCTGTACCTTAAAAACACCTTTTCTTATGCTGGTCAATTAGCGATTCCCCCCCCCCAACCAAAATGTCTGAATAAGAAAAGTCAATTATTAAACTATGCTAAATAAAGACAGAAGTCCAACTCATCTCTGAGCTATTACAAAAGCTACTTGAGAATGAGAAAAGAAACTAATGCTATAGAATATGATCTAGACTTCAACAGTGATTTTTCTATATTGCCCGGAGACCTCATTCTATCAGCTGAGGTTCAAGACCGGCAACAAGAAATACAAAGGGAAGGAACACACACTGATATGGAATTTCCTAGCAATTTGTCTAATAATTGTAGAGTAGTCTGAGGAGAGGAAAAAGACCTGATCTATTCCATTAGTTCAGCTAACCAAGCCCACATTTTTTCTTTTGCACAAAATGCCATTTCTTTATGTCAAATGGGGTCTAGCATCTGATAGCAAAATAATTGTCCCCAATTTAGCATATTAAGATTACCAGCTAGCTAATATGAAACACTTGAAGTGACAGTCTGATTTTGATCATTTTCCCATGATTTAATTAATTTGATGGAGAAATAAATCTCCTTAACTTCTAAAACTATATGAACCAGAAAGGTATAAAATGAGCTTATGTATTTTTCGCAAGTATGAAAACATATGTGGTCATTGTACAGTACATTACTATGCCAGTTTTCCTTCAAATGTGAGCTGAATCATGTCCTCTATATACACGGTGATGTATCTTGTCTCTCCGAGTCTTACTGCCTTTCTCTATCAGGATCCTATGATAGACCGCCATGGGCCAGGTACAAATAGGCCTTGTGGGCAGGAGAATGACATATTCATTAAACCCAAACATCCACAGCTTTTGGGCCACAGACGCTGGAAGATATATACATATCTATCTATCTATTTATAGATAGATAGATATGTATATATACCCATCTATTTCCCAACCTCCCCTTACACACGACCAAGGGCCCTTACCATTACATCCGTGCTAATTGTCTTAACCCACAAACCTTGTCCACCCGTTCCTGAACTCTGGTCTCACTTGCAACTCAACAGCCTGGAATGTGGTTGGCTTTGTCTAAGATAACCTGGCTGTTTTACATTTTCTCTTCTTTCCTCAAACACCTTGGGCTAGGATACTTGGACAAGGAAGGGTCAACACAATCGGCTAGCCTTGCCCAGTTGTTCCTGGGAGTCCTTGTCACAGTGTCACCCTTCCAGGGCAGCATCCATGTAGAGTGCCATGCGGCCCAATTACAATTGCTTCTGAGGAGATTCTCATGCCATCTCCCCTCCACTATGCTCATGCTCTTTTGCTAGGACTACTGTGTCAGGGAACAAGCTGTAATTCAAAGCATGACAATGAATTCAGCAGTCAGTTTGGGCCATATGTTGCAAGTATAAAATGTAGAATATGATAGAGACTGAAAAGATGATGAGAAAATCATGTATATACCACAGAGTGAAAAAATCGCAACCAATATCAGGAGCATCTCATGACAACCTCATGGGAAGGAAGATATGAAAGTCTCACAGGCATGGGTGGAATGTTATCTGCATAAGTGAAGGGAATGCCTACATCATGGAGGTCACAGATCTATTGGAAGTACAAGAAAATACGAGAGAGAAAAAGTAAGCAATAAAATGAACCTATTAGAGAATATGTGTACGACGTGGACTTTGCTGACAAATTTGGAAAGACTGAGAAAAGCTTGACTTCCAGAGGAGTCTCATAATTAGGCCAATCATGGTGGGGGCTCACATCTCAAACATGATTTATGTCACCCCCCCCCCCAAAAAAAAAATAAGACCAAAAATATTGAGATGGCAATTAGTTTCAAATTTGGAGTTTTATCAGTTTGTGAAAGATTCTGTATGTGAGATATACAGAAACCAACCCACACACTATGAGAGGCCACATGTGACTCAAGAATATAGTAACCAAAAGGGAATTTGGGTTTCAGACTAGCCTTTGTCACTTCCTCCTTTATAACCTTGTATGTTTCATTTCATTTGTCTGGGGTCTATTCTCCTCATCTATAAAATGAGGCAGGTGGGTGGGATGCCCTCTTGGGCTTCTATCAGCACTTAATGGGTCTCTAAGAGATACAAGGAAGACCACAATGGCTTGTAAGTTCCTCAAATATTCTTTGTTTAGATGAGAAAGCTGACCTGTTTCAGTGCCATCCCAGTAATAAGGAGACCTGGATTCCAAGTCAAGATCACTCACTAACCGTGACCTTGAGCCACTCAACTCTCTGAACCATAGCTGCTTCATCTGCCAAACAGATCATCTCTAAGGTATGATTATGATTTTAAAAATCCAAAATCCCAAAATGCACATGTTCCCAAATCATTGGCATCTTCTTATTCCCTATCATCTCTTGCTCTATAATTTGAGCTCCATCCCAACAAGACTCTGTTAGCCTTCACTTTCCCCCCACAAATCCATACATTAATGTAAGTCTCCCAATTCCTCAAAGATGCTTTTTACTCTACATTTTAAGGTACTAGGCCTAGTTTAGATCCCATGAAACCTCTTCACCCTCTTCCATTTATTAATTGTGGTGAGCCAGGCTTCCACATCCACTCTTTTGAGTAGAAATATCTTTATACCATTTGAATGATTAGGGAATCACCAGTTATAAACCAGGTAAGATGGAAGATGACCATCTGGTCCACCATTACCTCCTAAGATTCCATGGGCCTCCATATATTCCCAGATGCTACTCTCTGACCTTCCAATGCACTCAAAGGAGCCCTGGACCTTGCTATCCACTCTCCGCATGAACCCTCAGGACCCTGTAGCTCTGATCCTAAGTACTAAGGATAGAGGTTTGCACATAGTAGGCATTTCATTCAGCTTGGATTTAAATGCCTTAAGGATATGTCATCTTCCCAATTAGACTAAATTCTTGGACATGGTTCATGTATTTTTTTTTGACTCCTGTATTATCTAGTACAGAAATATGTGACAGACCCATGGTGTTTGAGATGGCCAATTGCAGAAAAACTGAAGAATAACATCACATGAAATGTACCACTTGGCTTTATAGACCTCTCTTGACCCATCTGGTCTTTGGGCATAGAGACTCAGAGCTCCAGAAAAAAAAAAATTATATATTTGCCTTATCACAGGGAGGGCATTTTGTTAATATGCATTTTTCTTTATTTTCTAAATCCTGAAATAAAACTTTTATCCTTTAATACAGAGGGTTCCAGAGGATTTTTATTTTTTTGCTGAGGCAATTGGGGTTAAGTGACTTGCCCAAGGTCACATAGCCAGGAAGTGTTAAGGATTTTTTTTTCCTTAGGAGTAATGGGCTATACTTTATTATTGGTTGTTAAGTTGTGTCCATCACGTGCAACTATGTGACTCCATTTGGAGTGTTCTTGGCAAAGATAATGGAGTGGTTTCCCATTTTTTTTCTTTATTTCATTTTACAGGTGAGGACACTGAGGAAAACAGAATGGAATGACTTACCCAGGTCAGCCAGCTTAATAAGTATCTGAAGCTGGATTTAAACTTGTGTCTTCCTGACTGCAGGCTCAGTACTCTATTCCCTATGCCACCTAACTGTCCTTTTACTACTGGGGTTGAGGTTAATTTTTTTACATTAAGTCTGAAGAATCAATCAATGGCATAGGAACTAAATAGATAATTATTTTTAAATGGAGAAGTTGTTGTTCAACCTTCTTTCTCAAAGAGGACCACTGACCTCATGAGGGTGACATCTTGACTTGCACACAAATTGGATTTAAGTAAGACAGAGCTGGGCAGGCCACAATGCTCAGTTATCCTGACTCATCATTTTGTGATTTGTCTCAAATGGACCCCCTTACTTATTCACAGGTTGTGATGACCTCGTATTTTAAAATCAGCCAGAGTCAGGAATTCATGTTAGGGGAAAATCGTCAATCTTTATTCTCAGTGAAGAAAGATCGGAGGTGGAAGAGAATCGGCAATAGCAATGTCAGCAGCTGAGTCAAGAAGCTAGCCAGACCAGAAGCCGTGAGACCAGCACCACCAAAGTAGAACCCAGGCAGCAATCACTCCCAGCCTCTCTTCCTGCCCCTGTGCCTCCACCCACCAAAATCATCATTTCCTAGACAACACATCAGGACTTGCACAGAGAGTGGGCGGGGGCCATTCTTTCTCCAAGCATATATATTTAATAGAGTATAGTCCAATTACTATTTAGCCTCACGTGCTTGGGACCTCAGTGCATCAACTCAAGCCTCAGCCCATTACAACAGGTCACAATGTGGTACAGAAGAAAGGCTGCTGGGAATGGAAATCGGATGACCTGTCTCTGAATTCTGACTCCGATACTTGCTACCTGGGTGATTTTGGACTTATCTGGCTTGTGAAATCATCATCTCTAAAATGAGGAGGCTACCTTTCCTAGTGGCAAGGAACTAGGAAACGAGTGGATGCCCATGAGTTGGAGAACAGCTGAGTAAGTTATGGTATATGAATTTGATGGAATATTATCTGTAAGAAACAATCCATGGGATGATTTCAGAAAGGCCTGGACAGACTTACATGAACTGATGCTGAGTGAAGTGAGCAGAATCAAGAGAACATTGCACATGGCAACAAAAAGATTATACAATGATCATCTCTGATGGACTTGGCTCTTTTCAACTCCAACAGACTTGTGATGAAGGGAGCCATCTGCATACAGAGAGAGGATTATAGGGACTTAATGTAGATCAAAGCACAGGATTTTCACCTTTGTTGTACTTTGCCTGCTTTGTTTTTTCTCTCATTTTTTTCCTCTTTTGATCTGATTTTTCTTGTACAGCTTGATAATTGTGAAAATATGTGTAGGAGAATTGCACATGTTTAACATATATTGGATTACTTGCTGTCTAGAGGAGGGGGTGGAGGAAGGAAGGGAGAAAAATCTGGAAAACAAAGTTTTGCAAGGGTGAATGTTGAAAAAACTGCATCTATTTTGAAAGTTAAAAAAACACTATTATTTAAAAAATTAAATGAGGGGGCTAGATGAAATGATCTCCAAGGTCTCTTTCAAGTCTATGATTCTGTGACAAAGGTTATAACTTTTCAGTCTGGATAATCTTACTACTGATTGGACACAGCCTATGTTAGCATTCACAAGGCAAAGTGGAAAACAGGAAATCAAACAGATATGCCAAAGAAAGATTGGAGGGAGAAGGGTAGGGTGTGGGAAGAAGTGAAATTGCCTTTTTTTTTTCTTGGCCCTGGAATTTCACGGGAATAAAGAATTCCCAGGGAGGATATTCCCTCTACCAGTACACATTAGCAACCATTCTGTGACTTCAGAACTTTAAACAATTCCTCAACTAATTTCCACTCATTAAAATTCTAGAATCTTATTTCAAAGCATCCCCTTCCATGTATTCTATGATTTCATAAAAACTACTCTAGCTTCTCTCTTTTCCCTCTCTGCAAAAGCTCTGTATTCTCCTCTGTCCAGGTTTTTGCTCATGTGGTTGTTTTTGCTTCAAATACCTTTGCTTCCTCCCCCCTTCAATCCTTGAGTTCTTCTCCATCCTTCCAACACCAACAGAAATGTCACTTCTTTCCTGCTCCCTCCACCGCCCCCCAAGAGAAGACTGGCCTTCCCAGTTGGGTCCCAAAGAAAATTCTGCTTTGGACTTTTTTAAGTCCTTAGTGTAAGAGCAGGTCTTATCTACTCAAGACAGTATGTGGCTTTGGAATGAAGTCAAACTTGGAATCACGGAATCTAGGTTCAAATCCTACCTCTGCCTCTTACTAGTACTGTGAGCGTGGGCAAACCCCAGCTTCCTAGGCTTCAGTTTTCTCATCTGTGAAATTAAGTGGGCGAACTAAATGACCTCTCCGGTCTGTTTTAGCTCTCATCTAGGTCCCTCTGACTCCCTAACTAGATTGAGCTCCAATAAGGCAGGGGCCACGTTTCATCTGAAGTTTGAAACTCCCCTTGTACTTCAGGCAGCACTCTGCCTACTGAATAGGCCTTCCATCTGTGAGCCTCCCAATCTAGGTTCTGGGTGACATGGGGCTCTGAGATTCAATATGTGTGGCCTTATTGAGCCAGAGCAGTGGCACAAAGGTTCAACTTTAGTTGGATCTTTGATGCACTCACACGGTGGAATGAACATTGGATTTGATCACAGAGGGCACAGCTTCGGGTCCCATCGCTACCGTTTATGAACTCTGTGACCTTTGGCAAATTATTTAATGTCTCCAGCTCTCATTTTCCTCATTTGAAATAAACAGGGAGTGAGAGTGGTTGGCTGCTAAATTTCCTTCAGCTCTAAATCTACAATCTTATGATCCTATAAAGTTTTTCAACTAAATGACTGGAAATCAGCTCCAAAAGGATCTTATCTTATTCAACTCTCCTTTAGGGAGGATGAAACTACAAACCAAGTGCGACTTGACTTCACTGGGCTAGAGTTTCCTTATTTATAAAATAAAAGGGTTGGGGCAGCACCTACCCCGGAGGCAAGAGGACATGAGTTCAAATCCCACCTCGGAGACTTGACACTTACTAGCTGCGAGACTCTGGGCAAGTCGCTTAACCCCGATTGCCACACAATTAAAATTAATTTTAAATGAAATTAAATTAATTAAATTTAAACATAAAATTAAAACAAGGAAATTACATTGGACAATCTCCAAGTTCTCAAATTTATGAGATCCAGAGAAGAATAAGTGACTGGCTTTCAGTGAGAGCAAGGAACGTGTTTGTCAGGTGTTCTGATTCCTCATGTGACACCCTACCGCACGAAGATTGCCCAGATCTATATCTTTGACCCTCAAAATAGTGTCGGAGGGTAGCCCCTGTCAGGAACGCAATTTTATTCTGACAAGGGCAACGGATGGACCCAGAACCACTTTCCAGACAATACAACTGGAACCTTAATCAATGCCTAGATTTTACCCGTGGCGGCTCCTGAAAGTAACAGACCAATAGCATCTTTGTAACATCATCTGAAGGAAATGAACACAGAGACCTTTTCGCAGGGAAATCATAGGATTAGAGATTTAGAGATGAAGGGGAAAGTAGATATTATCTTGTCAACTCCTCTTATTTCATCCATGAGGAAAAAGAGGCCCTGAGAGGGTGACAGGCTCAACATCACACAATATATTATTAAGCAGCATGATTGGGCAGAGCCATAAGTAGGAATATTTTCAACAGGGACAAACAGTCCTATGTGTGCGTGGTGAGGAGCAGGAGGGAGAAGTACGTTAAGTCATAGCACACAGGATAATCTGTCTGTAGAGGCAGTCACATGAGGGTGGGCCTTCCTATGCCACTTTCCCCTGGAGGGCCAGGGGAAAGAAAGACCCGGAAGCTACAGGAGCCCCGGGGTAAAGGGGGCAGTCACACCTCAAAGTGGTCCCTGACCTGGGAGGCAAAGCAAGGGAGGGCAGCTCAGCACAGACAAGAAACTGCAGATACCTCCCTCCCCAGAAAGAGCACACGCTTCTTAGATGTTGGCACCCCAGAGCTAAGCCCCGGGTGACCAATACTGGTTGCATCTCTGTAGCCGGTATGTAAATTCGGAACCTTGACTCCCCGAAACAAGAGACCATTTTGCCACGCAGTATGCATAGGCAGAGGACTACACATGCTAGTCAAAAGCACACATAAAGAGAGCTGCTTCAGCAGAGCTCAAAGCAAATCAAGCAGAAAAGCAAGAGCGACAGCTCTGGCCTCTAGGAAACACAGATAACATTCATTTAGTTGGAAATAGATTCCTTTGTCGCAGCTCCTGCACCTTTAGGGAACAAGCTGCGCCCCCCCCCCCTTTAGATAAAGGCTAAATAATTAATGTGCTCACACAAGCCACCACGCTGCTTTTGATGCAATAGAAATAAGCCAGTTCATTGCCATTTACAAACAAGATAAATAGGTGAACAAACAACACCTTACAACATTTAGTCAATTTCAGTACTGACCAGACACAATGCATTAGTCCCAAATAAAAGAGAACATAATTTTTTTTCGAGGTCTAAGAAGAGGAACACACTCGTGTGGAAATGACATGGATTCAGCTTTAGATCACCTATGGAATTGTTAGGTATGGCATGGACACATGCCCCCAGCCATGCCTGCTGCTTCTAAAGTTACAGCAAGGCAGCCAAGAAACTGGTCTGGGAATTCTAGCCAAAGGCCCCGCTCCTCCTTCCCAAGAGATTCAAAGGTGAACAAATTAGCAGGGTATCTGGATGACTAGGATCTGCATTATTGAACAGGCTAAAGCTGCATGGAGGCAGGAGCATCGCCTAACGACCTATTCCTTTCCCAGTTTTAAGGGCTCTTTTGTTTGGGACTCAAGGGAACCTTTTTTACCAATCAGTTTAAAGAAAAAAAGTCATTTCACCTGCAAGGCTTCTACTAGGCAGAGCCCCAAAGTGGGACGATTCCTGCTGAATGAGCTTGCTTTGGATGGTCACGTGCCAACACCATGCCTTCCCCTCCTAGCAATTCCTTTCTTCCCACTTCCTTCCTTCCTTCTACTTCCTCCATGAAGACACAAGACTCTGCCTGCAAATGCCGTAAGCAGAGAACCGCCCTCCCCCTCCAGATTCCCATGGAAACAGGAAGGAGCAGCAGAGACAAACACCCTTCGATCCTTCGGATGATCTGCTATACTTCCCTGATGTGGGCACCCCCTCCCTGGAAGCCAATCACCACTCCCTCCATGGCTTAGCTGACAGTTTTGTGATTTGCTCTGCCCCCAGGAAAACAACAAAAAGCGTCGCCTGGTGGCCAACCTTCTGGTAACGAGCCCCTCTGAAGCTGATCCTTAGATAAAAGGCACTCTCTCCATTCCTCAGCCTGCTATCTTAGGAGATGCTATCAGAGCTTGGGCTCCGCTGACAGAGCCTTCAAGAAGCCAGGGTCATCATCTCCGTGACAGGAGGAGGCGACAGAGTTAAACAAACTAAATGCATCTCTGTCTTGGGTCTGCATATACGTAATACCCATGCACACATAATACAGAACTATGTATCTTATGGATTTGTATTAGTGGGCATATATCTACAGGGATTTATTTTTGTGGAGGTCAGTCAAGGTTATGTGTACATACATGCACATATACATACATGTGCACACTGATGGATATACACATGTGTGTCTATACCTAGCCACACATGCATATGCACATACATGCAGGCATATGCTTCAGGAAGTTGTTTTCATTCTTTTTATGACTGTTATTTTTTTCAGCCCTGAGTATGTGAAGACATGCTTATTTTCATGTCTGCTACAAAAAGGAAATCGACCCTGCGGAATTTTGTGCCTAAATGGGGGCAAGATAGCATTTTGAAGACCTCCAAACTGACAGCCAGGAAAGGCTTTCATTCTGGAAAACAGGTGCTTTAAAGGAAAGAAAGAGGACACAGAGAGGTATGCTGAAAAGATCAGTAGCCTGAGTTGTAGAATCTGACTCATTTGAATGGGACTTCAATGATCCCTCCATGATATCTGAAGAAGAATCCTCTATAAAGTGAGTGGTCATCCAGTCCTTAAACTAAAAACATCTATCTATCAAGGCACCCCCTTTTCCCTTTTGAGGCAGCCCCTTCCATTTTGGAACAACTCAAACGGTTAGGAAGTTTCCTGGAACATTAGGCCTGTTTGCTCTTTGCATCGAGTCCATCTCTCTTGATTCTACCCCCTGAAGCCAAACAAGGCAAATCTTACCCCTTTCTGCATGATGGTCCTTCAAAGGCTTAAAGACAGCCATCATATCCTTCAGTTTTCTCTTCCAAACTGACCATTCCCAGGTCCTTCCACGGATCCCCATCCAAGTTGGACTCAAGGCCCTTCAACAGACTGATGGTCCTTCTCTAGCTCATCAATATCCTTCCTGAATGACAGCGCCCAAAATGAACACCTAAGTCTCTGAGCAGGGCAGAGTACGGAAGAATGATTACTTTAGTACTCATTTTCCAGCAGTAACAGCTAAAGACCTGGGATCTAGTACTGACTCTTGCTATGAAGTAGCTTGTATTACTTTATGCAAGTTACTTTCTGTCTCTGGGTCTCAGCATTTGTTCTAAAACAATAAGACTTTGAATAAGACTTTGGGGCTAGATGATCTCACAGTTCCTTTCTGACCCTGACTTTGTGGAATTGCATGATTAATGAATCACCTACACTACCCCTGCCGACTACAGAAAGCTCATTATATTTGGCCTAAGTACTGAGGCTCAGATTTCCTGGGAGATAATAGTATCCACAGATTAGCAGTGACATTCCTCTTCCTATTCACTTCTAAGACAGCCTGTCATCTTTACTAGTTTTCCACTAAGTCACACGCTGGATGGATAGAGGATAGATGGCTTGATATACACAAATACACATGCACCCACACACACGCACATGCGCAGGTACATACACACACACCACCCTCCTAAAAATTCCCTTTTCTTTCTAGTTTCCTTGCCTTTGGGGTGGAGGCAGGTTGTTGACAATGAGATAATGAATGTGATACCCACAGTATTTTGTATTGTAATTCTGCATCCTTCCAAGTACTCCAATGTTAATTAGCTATGTCCCATATAGATCCTCAGAGTGGAAAGAATCAGCAGCTCAACCAAATCTACTCTCTCACTTAACTCAAAATGAATACAAAAGGAGCTTAAAGAGGTTAGCCACATAGCCAAGAACTCGCAGAGAGACACTCAGCTTGAGAAAAATGTGCGATAATAAAGCAAGAAGATAATTAGCAAGGTTCCATTATGTAACTTGTGTGGAAGGCAGCAATGTTACAGAAAACCAAAGGGTGGCAGTAGAGAGCCAATTATATCGACTCTAATGCAGAAAACAGTCAAAAAGAAACAAAATGGAGCTGGGAGGGATTTAGAGCACAGGCAAAATTTCAAAAACCAAGCATCCAGACTCCTTCCAATAGTTAATGACAGCAGAAGCCTCATTTTAGAAGTGACTAAAAGCTAGAAGGCTATAAATGGTGAGAACTCTGCTATCAGTCTGGGCCTTACAGACTAGCCAATGTCTTCCCCATCACACAATGAGTAAACTTAAATACAGAGCAGGTAAAGGCATATTCGAGGACTCCTGGCATAGGGCTATGGGGCTGAGTGCAGCAATGGGCTTGGGGGAAAAAATGGAAATTGTTCCATCAGTTCAAAAATTACCGTATCATGGGCTGTCTGGCAACAAAGGAAGTTTTAATTTTAACAAGAATTTCTTCCACCTTCCAATTTGAGGTGAAATGGTCTTGAAAAGAAAGAAAATAGCATCTAGCTGCCTTTTCTGGGAGATAAATGTTTTCTTAGTAGACAAGAGTAACCTGGGACCCAAATGACAACAACTGTGAATAGAATGGAACCCCATTTAGGGGAAAGGGAATAAGCCTTTGTGCTAGGCACCGTGCTAAGCACTTTACCAACATTACTTCAGTTGATCTTCATAGCAGATGCCGTTTTTAATCCCCATTTTACAGAAAGAAAAAAAAAAAACAAGCAGGCAGAGTCACACAGTTAATAGCTGAGGCACAATTTGAACTCTGGTCTTCCTTACTCCAAGCCCAACCCTTCATCCACTGTGCCATCTAGCTGCCTAATTTACTGAGCACTTATGTATGCTAAGCACTGCTTGATCCAAATAGAAAAGCAACACAAAACCTCCTCCCAAAAGTTTGCACTGTATTGTAACAGAGAAATCAGCTGACAGGGACAAAGGCTCAGTGGTTCTTAGGGCCTAGTGGCATAAAGAATGACAAAGCCCAGGAATCCTTAGACTGCAAGAGCAGCTAAAATGGTAATCCCAGAAGGTCCGGAGGGCAGAGCAGAAGGAACATGGATTTTACCATTTTATTGGAAGGATTATTGTAGTCAATGCCCACTTATTCATACAAGAAATGCCAAAAACCATGTCTTCCACAAACAGCTGTTGAGAAAGGGGTGGTAGACCTGATGATCCAAGTGAAACAGACCTTAGGGTGAGTTCCAAAGGGCTGGGGAAGGAAGCATGGTGGAAGGGGGCAGCAGCTAACCAAGAGTCAGGGTTCAACATCTGGTGGATACCTAGCAATGGGGTAGAGATCCTCGTGGCCTCTTCCTGCTGAGTTTACAAGTTCCTCTTGAGATCTGGAAACACCTTGTGATGATCACTAAGGTCCCTAGAACATTCCATCTGAGGACTATTGGTGGGATGGGGCAGGGGAGGGCAAAGTCCCTCCCACAAAGTTTCTCAGGGTGGCAAACTCCATTCTAAATACTCAGCAATGCCATGGAAACAAGTCTTGAAAAGGTGAGCCTGTCCATGCGGTCAGCATATGGTAAGTAAATCACTGCTTTTCAACAGACTGATGCTTATACTCTAATGCAGAGGTCAGTGTAGAAGACAGGCTGGATGGATATAGGCTTTTATAACTGTCAATTCCCCATTCCCAGGAAAACCACAGGTCTAGGCCACAGGATTTCTCAGCTCAGCATTGTTGTCGTTTCCCTCATAAACCAGATTTTAGATTTAAAAGAAGGTCACTATATGCTCCCATCTCATCAGCCATCATTTAATGAGAAAACTACAGCCTGTATTTTTTAAAACCAAGAGGAAGAGAGAGCACCTCCAGATTTATGATGCAGAAAAGACTGAGTAATTCAAGAAGAACACTAGATCCCGGATTAATCCAGCAATCCCCTATTGGCTCAGCCTTTTCTACCCTTTTCTCCTCTCCTTTCTTCTCTTCCCCCTCCCTGTTCTCTTCCCCCTCAATTCAATTTTTTAGAGTAGGGGCCTTCTGGCCTTGGATTTTTGTGGAAATAAAAGGGAGGAGAGGGGCAGTGCACAAAGGATGGAGCAAAAGCAATTAAGACAGTCCTGCCATCTCCATGAAACACCTAAGCAACCAAGTGGGGCAGGGCAGCTGTAATCTCACCCCAGGGTGCTTAATCTGGACAGTGTTACTCACAGCAGGCCAGAAACGACATCTAGCTAGCAAAACTCCTTAAAATCCAAAACAGCCCTCCCGCCCATCCCCTTGTTTTGGCCTTCCCATAATAAGCAAGGTTGGGCCAAGGGAGTAAAAGCCCCCAAACCTAGCCCCCATAAGGGAGTGAAGTCCTGCTCAAAACAAGGACATGCTTTGTGCTGTTCATCTGGGACGAAACTGTGCTGTCTGTCCTCAGCTCACTCACAGTGACTGGGCAGGCCAGGGGCCAACGCTGATGGTTGGGGGGAGCTGCTCCTCCTCAACTTGGTCAACTCCATTTTACCAGCAGAAGGAATACAGCAAACAGTGGGCCTAGCTCTGCCATTTCCTGTCCGATGATGCGCCCTGTCTTTCCTTTTCTCTAAGACAAAGGGCATGCACTCCATGACCTGTAAGGCCTCTTCCAACTCTACACTCACAATGCTACATTCTAAATTTGTCGTTTTTCAATTGTGTCAAATTCTCTCATTTCGGGTTTTCTTGGCCGAGGTACTGGAGTGGTCTGTCATTTCTTTCTCTGGTTCTTTTCGCAGATAAAGGAATTGGAGGCGATCAGGGTAAAGGGACTTGCCTAGGATGAGTCACACAGCTAGGGAATATCTGAGATCACACTTGAACTCAGGCTCTCTTGGCTCCAGGCCAGGCGCTTTTGCCCTTCAGCACCACTTAACTTCCCCAAGATCTCCTATTACAAACCACTAAATTAACAATCAGAAATTAACGCCTTCAGCCAGGACCATTCTCAGCCTCCTCCTCAACCATTTGTACTTGCAGAACAGAATTCTTGGTGTTCTCTCCTGGGGCCGCAGGCCTTACAGAGGGAAACTTAATCCCCTTCTCTCTCCACACTCTCATTTGCTCCTAGGGTTCATAATTAACTCTTTTTTAGGGTTAAATTCCAAATCACTATGTCCAACTCCCTGTTCCTCTCCCAGATTTTGGGAACTGCCTTCATTCTCTCCTTCTTGCAATCTGACCTTCACACCATGACCAAAATAACTTTTATTTTAAGGTACAGATCTGATGGTATCACTTTTCTGCTAAAAAAAATATCTTGGAGCAGCCAGCATTGCCTACAGAACATATACTGAACGATGGACATTAGGAATAAAATGGTATTGGATCATATCATTCCTGTGGATTAAATGATAATACAATCTGTTAGGCTCAAAGATAGGAGGGTTAGCCGATCAGATGGGCAGGTGACCAGACTCAGAGAGTAGTTGTCAACTTGGCAGAAGGCTTCCAAGGGAGGACCCTAGGAATCTATACTATACTATTTTAACATTTATCTCAATGATTTTCACCAAAGCTGACCTGCACAGGCAGAGGGAATTTCCTTCCCTAGGATTCTTTAAACCAGAGAAATCAGAGGTACGATACTTATCCTAATCTACGACATAGATAAAAGTATAGGCAGTATGCCAACAAAGTGGGAGGGAAAACCAACACAGTGAATGACAAAGTCAGGATCCAAAAAAAAAAAGTGATAGGCATGGGGCTGAATTTAAGATGATGATATTCCAAAGAGGTAAATGTAAAGTCTTACACTTGGGTACAAAAAATAAATTTCATGAATTTATGGTTGGGGGATAATTACTCTAAACAGGACCTGGGGTTTTCATCAACTGTAAACTCAAAAATGAATGCCATCTTGGGCTGCAATAGGAGGGGCATAGCTTTAACAAAGACAGAGGCAACAGACTCGCTCTACTCTAGCCTTGTGAGGCCTCACTGGGAGTAGTACCGCGTACCATACTTAGTCTTGGGTACCACAATTTAAGAAGGACATTGAGAAGCTGAAAAACATCCAGACCAGGGTATGCTTTGTGCTGGTGTGTGCTGGTGTGGGCAACCAGGATGAAAAAGAACCTGAAGTCCACGACAAGAGAACTGGACGATAGAGTTAGGAATGTCACTTCCCCTAGAGAAGAAAAGGCTGGTGGGGTGAGGGCGAAGTAGGCAGAGAAACAGGAAAGTTGTCTTTTGAAGGACTCCCTTCTATACAGCTTCAGAAGACACATTAGGAAAATAGAGGGGCAAGATTAGGAACAATGTCAGGAAAAACTTCCCCACACTGAATTTTCCCAAAGTTGAAGGAGTTACTGGCAAGAGGTGGTGGGCTTGCCTTCCTTGGGGGTCTTTTAGCAGAAGTGGGATGACCACTTGGTGATGATATAACAGTGGAGACTTGTCCATGAATATGTGTTAGATGGCTACTGAGGTCTCTTCCAACTCTCAAATTCCACGTAACCTTGTAACATTCTAAGTCCTCTGCCCAGTGTTCATGGGTTAGTTCCTCTACTTTTCCAGGCTTACAATATCATATACCTCTCTGTGAATGCAATACATCCAAAAAAAAAAATAAATAAATAAATAAGGACCTCTATGCACAAAAACATCCAGCTTTTTTTTGTGGTGGCAAAGAATTGGAAATTAAAGGGATGGCCATCCATTGAGGACCATACAAACAAGTTGTAATATATGAATGTAATAGAATGATATCGTACCATAAGAAATGATGACCAGTATGCTTTCAGAAAAACCTGGGTTCATCTTGCCATTAGAGTTTAAAGCACAGATTGTAATATGGTGTGGGCACACTTGAAAGTGAAGACAAAGTAGGTAAGTGATAGAATCTTTGAAAAACATATTCTACACAGACAGCTTTTCACCAGGCTATAGAGGCCTTCCTTCTCATTGTGTCTCAGGAGCCTCCTTTCTACTACCATGCATAAATGTCATCCTATTTGTGCTGACTTTTTCTCAATGCATCATAGTCACTGGTAATTCTGAGCCCTTCTTTGCATTCTCACTAAGCTGAAGCCAGGTCTCATTGGGCTGGGAGAGTTAGCCTAAGGAAATGGATGGATATTCAGAGTTGAATGCTGTACCACAGAGGAAAATGAAGATACAGCATTGGTATGGTCAGCTTGCCTTATGGACCTCCTTTCAAATGAAGTTTTCTCTCTTCAGACTGATACTGCCACATTTAGATCACAGATTTAGCTTAATCAACACTCCTGTCTTATTTTATAGAGAAGAAAATTAAAGTGGTTAAGTCAAAGGTCACACAGGCAGCAAGGGACAGAGCTAGAATTCCAACTCGGGTCTTCTGACTTCAGCTTCTGAATCCCCTACCTCCTAGAACAGGGGCTCTTCCTTTTTGGTGTGTCCTAAATTCTTTGGACAGCCAGTCTGCTAAAACCTATGCACCTATAAGAGTCTTAGAACCACATTTTAAATGCATAAAGTAAAATACAGGAAATGGCCAAAGTTCCAAAAATTAGTGAAAAAAAAGATGTAATTTTTAATCTTCTCCATGGTGCAGTCTCCATGGACACGAAGTGAAGAATCTAGGGTCCTGGGTAGGTTTCTACAAGGGCTCAAATCCTGGACTAAACACTGGAGTGGAAGGATCAATCCTAGCCTTTAGTCATTCTCTGGTGGCACTTCAGACTCATTCTATTCCTATTCAAGTCCATCCATTGGAAGATGACACAACCTATGCTAGGCCTTCCTAGATACTATTTTGTCAGAAGAATGCACAGTAAAATAAAGACATGGCAAGATTACCAACTTCCTGGGTGATTACAAGGTTTTTACCCTAAATTACCTACCCTTGGGGTCAAAACCAAAAGTAGAAAAAAAGGATGGGGTGTAGTCAAGATAGTGGAGTGAAACCAAGAAGCTGCTCGAGTTTTCCCAGTTTCCCTCAAAACCAACATGAAGCCAATCTCCTGCCAGAGGTCTACAATGATAGAGTCTATGAAGAGACAGAATGAAAAAAAGTTTCCAACTCAAGACATATTGGAAGTACTTCAAGAAAGGTTAATCTCACTGAGGTAAAAGAGGTACACAGTTCAGTTCCGAGAGTCACCAGGAAAGCCAGTGGGAGGATCTTAATCACAGCACAAATCAGCAACTGAGACCTTCAGTCCTGACTCAATGGAACAGAAACAGAGCAGATCAGTGGAATAGGCTCCAGTCAAGATAGAAGGCAAATGACAGTCTGGGAAACCAAGAAACAACAAGTGGGAATAAGATGGGCTACCCTCAGCTCTGTAAGTGAAAACCAAGCACAAATGGCCCCTGTGCTCAAAGCCTTTAAAGCTCCAAGCTGCATAAGAAGCTTGAGACAGGGCTCCAGGAACAGAGTTCAACTTTAAAAGTCATGAAATGGAGGAGGGGGCAAGAAAATAATCAAGAAATAAAAAAACTTTTTTCACAGCTACCATGGTGACATGGAAGACTCAGAAGAGAACAAAATGCCTACATGCAAAATTTCAAAGGGGGATATGAATTAGCCTCAAGCCTGAAAAACCTTGGAAGAGCTCTTAAAGGCCTTAAGAGTCAAATAAGAGAGGTAGAAGAAAAACTGGGAAACAAAATGAGAGGCATACAAGAGAGAGTTAACAGTTTGGAAAAGGAAGGACAAAAACTGATTGAAGAAACAATTCCTTAGAAAATACAATTGGCCAAATGCAAGAAAAAATATCCACTGGAGAAAACAATATCTTTAAAAATAGAATTAATCAAATGGAAAAGGAAATACAAAAGCTAATTGAAGAAAATCATACATTAAAAACTAAAATTAGGCAAATGGAAGTTAATGACTCTGAGACATAAAGAACCAGTCAAACTATAAAGAACGAAAAAATAGAGAAAAATGCAAAATATTTCATTGTAAAAACAACCTACCTGGAAAATATATCCAGGAGAGAGAGTTTAAAAATTACTGAACTACCTGAAAGCCACATCCAAAAAAATAGAACCTGGACATCATTCTTCAGGAAATCAAAGAAAACTTCCCTGACATATTAGAACTAGAGAACAAAACAGTCATTGGGAAAAAAAACATTAATCAATTAAGAGATTTCACAAGGAAAAGTCCAAGAAATATTGTTGCAAAACTCCAGAACTATAAGGTCAAGGAAAAAATACTAAAAGCTGCCAGAAACAATTCAAATATCAAGGAGCCAACATCAGGATGATCCAGGATTTGGCAACTTCTACAATTAAATATCTATGCAACACCATATTCTGGAGGGCTTTTGCAAAGGACCTTAGATGACAACCAAAAATCAACTAAGCAGCGAGACTGAGCATAATCTTCCAGGGACAAGATGGGCCTTCAATGAAGTAAGGGACTTTCAGTCATTTCTGATGAAAAGTCCAGAGCTGAATAGAAAATATGATCTTCAAATACAAGATTCAAGAGAAACAAAAAGGTAAACAGGAAAGAAAAAATATCCTTTAAAGTTTAAACTGTTTACATCCCTACCTGGGAAGATGATACTTGTAACTCTCAAGAACTGTATCTTATTAGGGCAGTTAGAAAGAGTATACATAGAGAGTGGAATGATATTTTTAAAGACATAAAACAGCAGAGAAAATAGGATGGCGGGAAATACACAGCTGGTAATTATAACTGTAAATAGGATAAACTTTCCTATAAAATGGAAGTGGATAGCAGATTGGATTAAAAATAAGAATTCCAAAATACATATTTTACAAGAAACACATTTGAAACAGAGATACACACAGAGTAAAGAAAAAAGCTGCAGTGGAATATAATAACATGCTTCAGCTGATGCACAAAAAAGCAGGGGTAGTAATTCTGATCTCAGTCAGATAAAGCAAAAGCAAAAATAGATCTAAAAGAGATAAGGAAAGAAGTTACAGTTTGTCAAAAGGCACCATAGACAATAAAGTAATATCAATAGTAAACATATATGCACCAAGTGGTACAGTATCCAATTTCTTATAAAAGAAGGTCAGTTACAGGAAGATATGCACAGAAAACTACACTGGTGGGAGCCATCAACCTCCTTTTATCATAATTAAATAAATCCAACCCCAAAATTAACGAGAGAACTTAAGGAGTTGGATATAATCTTAGAAAACCTAGATATAGCAGACCTCTGGAGAAAACTGAATGGGAATAGAAAGGAATATACCTTCTTAGTGGTACATGCCCTCTACACAAAAACTGACCCTGTATTAGGTCATAAAAACTTCACATTCAAATGGAGAAAGGCAGAAATAGTAAATGCATGATCATGATGCACAATAAAATTACATTCAATAAAGGGCCAGAGAAAGATAGACTAAAAACCAATTGGAAATTAAACAATCTCATCCTAAAGAATGAGTGAGTCAAGCAATAATTCATCCAAGAGAATGACAATAATGAAACTACATACTAAATCTTATGGGATGCAGTCAAGGCAGCTCTTAGGGGAAATTTTCTTTCTCAATGTTTACATGAACATAACAGAGAAAGAGATTGAAGAATTGTGCATGCAGCTAGAAAAAAACAAAAAAAATTTAAAACTCCCAATTAAATACCTAATTAGATCATCTCAAAATCAAAGGAGAGATTAATCAAACTGAAAGTAAGAAAACTATTGAACTAAATAGAACTAAGTTACAGGAAGACATGGACAGCAAAACCATATTAGTGAAGGATCTCAACTAATTATTATTATTATTATCTTATTAACCACAAAATGAACCAGAGAGAAGCTAAGGAGGTTAGTAGAACCTTAGAACTTAGATTTAATAGACCCCTAGAGAAAACCAGTTTTGTGGGAGGAAAAAACCAAAATAGATAAACCTTTGGTTAATTTGATTAGAAAAAGAAAAGAAGAAAACCAAATTACTAAAAAAGGGTGAACTTATCACCAATGAAGAAGAAATTAAAGCAATAATTAGGATCTATTTTGCCCAAATGTATGCCAACAAATCTGACAATTCAAGTGAAATAGAAGAATATTTACAAAAATATACATTGCCCAGATTAAGAGAAGAAATAGAATATTTCAATAAACCCATCTGAGAAAAATAAATTGAACAAGCCATCAATGAACTACCTAAGGAAAAAAAAGATGAATTTACAAGTGAATTCTACCAAACAAATAAAAAAAAACAATTAATTCCAATACTATATAAACTATTTTTCAAAATAGGCAAGAAGGAGTCTTGCCAAATTCCTTTTATGACACAAATATGGTGCTGATACTTAAGCCAAGAAAAGCCAAAATAAAGAAAGAAAATTATATACCAATATCCCTAATTAATACTGATGCAAAAATTTTAAATACAATATTAGCAAAAAGGTTACAATGACTTATTACCAGAATAATGTACCATGACCAAGTAAGATTTATACCAGGAATACAGAGCTGGTTCAATATAAAGAAAATTATTGGCAAAATTAACCATATCAACAACAAAACAAATATGATTATCTCAAGAGATGCAAAACTTTTTTTGACAAAATACAGCACCACATTCCTATTAAAAACACTAGAGAACATAGAAATAAATGGAGTTTTCATTAAAATGATAAGTAGCATCTACCTAAAACTATCAGCAATCATTATATGTAATGGGGAGAAGCTAAAAGCATTCCCAATTACCTCAGGGAAACAAGAATGTCCATTCTCACTACTAATATTCAATATTTTACTACAAACATTAGCTTCAGCAATAAGAAAAAGAAATTGAAGGAATTAGAGTAGGGAACAAGGTAATAAAACTATCGCTCTTTGCAGATGATATGATGGATTAGAGAATCAAATAAAAATTACCTGAAATAATTAAGAACTTTAGCAAAGTTGCAGGATATAAAATAAACCCACATAAATCATCAGCATTTTTATCTTACAAACAATACCCAGCAGTATCAAGAGATAGAAAGAGAAATGCCATTTAAAATAACTATAGACAATATACAATTTGGGGAGTCTACCTGCCAAGACAAATCCAGGAATTGTAATTGAATACAATTACAAAACACTTTTCACACAAATAAAGTCAGATCTAAACAACTGAATAAAATATTGATTGCTCATATATAGGCCAAACCAATGTAATAAATATGATAATTCTACCTAAATTTCTCTACTTCTTCAGTGCCATACCAATTTAAAAAAAAAAACACAAAGGAAGGTAGCCTACCAGTACCAGATCTAAAACTTTATTATAAAGCCACAGTCATCAAAACCATTTGGTACTAGCTAAGAAACAGAGTGGTGGATCAGTGGAATAGGTTAGTGGAACAGTGCTGAGTTCTCTCATAGCACAGGCTTCCCAGTTAAGCATTCATGTTGGTAGACACAGGTAATCTAGAAAATTGGTCCAGCTCTTCATTAGAATTTTGCTTGACACCTGTAACATTTAAAGATGAGCTAGTTTATGCAGAGCTGGTAGAAAGTCTTATATAAACAAGCAATGGAAACACTTTTTGAAGCTAGGAATGAGATCAGAGAAGCAGTGTCCATGTCTTGGCTCTGACACCTGGATTAATTTGGGGGAAATCACTTATTTTCTGGACTTCAGTTTCCCCACCTATAATGTATAGCTACATCTGGAGAAAGTGATGCAATTGACTTTCTTTCAATGGAATGGAAAAATATTAAGTTTGACTCCCCCTCCCAACAAGAGCAATAGAATGTGTTAGGGGTGTCACAGGAGGAAGATTTGATGAGAAAAAAATGTCCTTCCTGACAAAGCTTTATTTGTGCTCCTCTGTAACATAGCATCATGCTTGCTGCATGACATTCCAAAATGGAAATACTACTAATGTTCTAACTTCCCTGATGGATTAGGATGATGTAGAGCCGAGTCATGGAATCCTAAGAAATGTGTTAGTTTTAAGGAACATACTGAAGTCAGAAAAACCAGTTTTGCTGGCTCAGTTTTTTTCTACTGTGCCGTGAGGTTCTTCCTGCACAGAACTAAATAAACTACCTCCCCACCAAGAAAGTTGGGAGAATAATAACAATATAATAATAGCACCTCTCTCTCATTGGAATCCTAATTTATTACCCTGGGAGGGAGATCCTATGTTATTCTGCTCCCACTGATCCTTTCCCATTTTACAGATGTGGAAATATAAGGATGAAAGATGTAATTACATTTGTTGCGTAAGCTAGTCTGACTTTTACTCTTTGAACTTATACTTCTAGGGTTCTATATTAATGCTGTTGTGATATGATGAAAAACTCACTTAAAAAAGCAAAATCAAGTTCTCTTTGGTTTTTTTGAAAATGACTCAATTTTTGAAACACTGGGCTGGGATCATACATGATAGGATGTTTTATAGCCTCAGTCTAGGAAGGCACAGTGATTCCCTGGAATATCCCAGAGACAATTCTACTGGAAGAGGCAATCACAATAATAATACAGTCAACATCCGGGCTTATAAAACACTATTTCTTTTGGTCTATTTGTATCTGCATTTTATGGATGAGAAGACTGAGGTAGATAAAATTAGGATGATTTTTACTGGCCATATATTTTAAGTGAAAAACTATTTTTACAAGCCTTGGTCCTCGAGTACAATTCCCCAAGAGATCTCTGAAACAGTTGGGCTGGATGAGCCTATTTTACATTAACAGCTAATATTATTTACATAGTATGGTTTGCAAAGTACTTTACATGTTAACTCACGTGATTGCTACAATAAGACTAAAATGAAGGTGCTATCCTTATATCCCTATTTGACAGGGAAAGATACTAAAGCTGAAAGGGGTTTGGGGACTTGATCAAGATCACACAGTAAGGGCTTTGAGGCAATAATTGACTGCTGGTGTTGTGAATTGTGAGTCAGCACTCCTCCATCATGCCAACCATATATAGCAGGGGCTACCTATAGATCAAAGAGGATCTTCCATGTGTTTAATCAGATGAGATGAACAGAAAAAATAGCTAGGGGAAGTATCTGATACATTGATGGGGTTGTATCCCTCCACCCTGCTCCACTTGCTGAAAAGGACCACAATGTCAGGACTCAGAAACTCTCACCATATCTAAGACAGAAGGGATTTTTGAGGTCAACTAAATCATTCAATCAGCCTTGCTCATAGTCTCTCTCTCCTTCTCAACTTCTGCCTCCAAGACTTTATCATATATATTGATACTCCCTTGAATACTTTAAGGAAGGGCTAAGTGGCGCTGCAGTGGATGGAACGCCAGTCCTGGAGTCAGGAAGACTCATCTTCCAAAGTTCAAATCCAGCCTCAGAACTTTACTAGCTCTGTGACCCTGTGCAGGTCACTTCACCCTGTTTGCTTCAGTTTCCTTATCTATCAAATGAGCCAGAGAAGAAAATGTGGAGGTTTTCTTGGAGGCAGCCTTAGTCTCAGTTGAAATAAATAATTACTCCAAAATCGCCAGCTAGTAAGAATGCAAGCATTTATTTCTCCTTCCAAATTAGCCTGGTTAGTTAAGGCCTATCTCTGCCTGGCTCCAAGAGATCTTGCGCTTTGTCCTTGGCTCCTGCCTCTGCTTTCTTCAGCCTCCAGCTCAACTCCGACTCCTGGCTTCTCAATCTCCAACTGAGGCAAGTAGGCTTTTCTTCCAGAGTGTTCTGCCTCAGAGCCCTGTTGATGTTCCGGAGAATATTCTCTTGAGTCGCTCACTGGAATTGTATTTATGCTACTTCTCTGAGAGTGGGATTGTGGGATATCTCCCAGCATGCTCTCTGAAATCTCCCAAACATGTGAACTCCATTGAGTTCTTAGATGAGCTCTTATGAGCTCTCTAAAGGTGTGAACACAAGCATTGTTTCCATCAGTTCTACTTAGTACCTAGTTCAAGTTCTGGCCCAAAATAACTCTTTCTAAGATTAAATCAATTCCAATGGCTTAACACTTTGTAAGATTCCAAGATCTCCCCTTTTCTTTTGATTTAGAACACAGGCGATCATAACCTCCTTGACTTCTTAAGGAGGTGAGAACTCCAAAAAGGTGATCATGCCTTCCCTGACATCTCAGGAAGGGAGATGAAAATACCAAAGGAAATAGAAAATCAAATCAGATTAAGGGATATCTAAAGGGGCTCACTTGAAACAAGGTGTACATAAATCCATCATTATGGGAGGCATTCCACATAGTTACATAAGCACATAGCAGTATAACACAGGCTAGTAGTAATGTAACAAACAACATGACTTAACATGAGAATTTACACATTTACACATTGTCCATTAGTTTGTGTGCCAGGAATCCAATGATTCCTGTAAGCTTTGATGTAAACAATTTTTCATATACAACATTATACATGTCCATAAGTCCTAAAAATAGTCCAAAGAAATCCACTGTCCATTAATGTGCCAAGAATCCAATCAGCCATGCTCAGTATGGCTGTATCAGTATCAGATGTTTCTTGAATCTTCTTTGTTTTGAAGAACTTGAAACAGTCTCTTCTTGTGTTAAAAATCCAATGATTTATGAAGATTTTAAAGTTATTTTAACAGTCACTGTCAGCCATGCTCCTTCAGTGTCAAATGTTTCTTGAATCTTCTCCTTTGTTTTGAGGTCTTTCTCTTTATCATCTGGTAATTATATTGGAGCTGTTTGCACTGGACATTGCTCTGTTGGGTTAAAAAATCTGTATTCTCTCCAACTGTAATCCTGATTGCTTTTCTGTTGGTTGATGACATCAGAGTCCTGAATTTCTAAAGACTCTCTGGGTGTAACCTCAGCTGCTATCATGCCCCACCTGTCCTTTGATTGATACTTGGGAGCTGAGCCCTGCCTCTTACTTCTCTGGGTCAATCCACATTCAGAGGCCCAGTGAAAGCCTTGATTACATTTTGGACATGGTGTTTTGGGTTTTCTCTCACCCAATCTTCTCATTCTATCTCCATATCTGCATTGAGCTCTGAAATGTCCAACTTTTCCACACTGAAAACATCGATGAGTTTCTCTAGAATTCCGTTGCCAAAAGGGACCCTGTCTTTCCATGTTCATCATAGTTTGGGTATAATAAGCATTTGTGCCCACTGTGGCACAGTGTCTTATGATCTCTAAAGGAGCATCTTTGTCTAGTACCCATATAATTCTTTTGCAAATCTCATTGGCATTTTCCTTAGCCAGATGCCTCATCATTATTTCTGTAGCAGCATTATCTCCAATGGTTCTGATTACAACTGTTTGCAAACGTCCCACAAAATCTGCAAAAGGTTCATTGGGACCTTGCTCTATTTTTGTGAAAGCTTTATTTCCATCTTTCTGTCCAGGGAGAGAATTCCAAGCTTTTATTGCAGCCTTAGAAATCTGCTCATACACTGTTATAGGATAATAAATCTGCTCTGAATTCTCTGTATACTGACCTTCACCAGCTAGTTGGTCAAAAGTGATTTGTCCAATAGTTCCTGTTTGCCTATTGTGTTGGGCTTGAATCCTACATAATTGATGATACTCTGAAAGCCACAACAAATTTTGTCCCAGTTCAAAGCATGTTTTCGCTATGGATTTCCAATCATTTGGGGTTAAGATTTCATAAGACAAATTATCTAGCAACATCTTCACATAAGATGATGTAGCCCCATAAAGAGTGCAACCCTTTTTCAAATCTTTAAGTTTTTCCAAATTAAAAGGAGTGTATTGTCTCTCTTTTTGACCTGAAGAGTCAATTGTTTCCATTACAGGATATGGATGTATAAAATCTGAGATATCTTCTCCTTTATTTTTTGCTTTAATTAATGCTTCTTCTAATCTTGTCATATTCTGCTTCACAGGAGAAGCAGACTGTTTCTGCCTCTCTCTCTTCCTCTTCTTCCTCAGATGAGGAATGATCTAATTCCTCCTGCTGTGAAGTATCACACTCAGGATTGTACTTAACTCCATTATCTGAATTTTCCTGCTTATCACCTAATTTAGTTGGCACTTTCTTCTTTTTCATTTTAACACTTAAATAGCTTCTTATAGCCAATTGTATTAAATTATATGTATTAAATATGTCTTTAGAAATTAAGTTCGGGCCATTTTTATTACAGAATTGACAAAGATCCTCTCCTACTACGTTCCATTCATCTAGATCCAAATCTCTCTCCCCTCATCTCTCAAATCCAGACACCTTCTGGTACCATCTCTAGCTTCCACATTGTCTCGTGGCTTTGCTTCTTATCAAATTAAAACTCTACATGTAAAAGGGAGAAAGTCATAATGATGAAAGCATTTTCTTGGTAGTCAAGATATTCCAAATTGCAAATTTTCTAGAATGATCAATATAATATTCTCATAGCCTTCATTTTCTCTGACACGAAATGGAAATGAGTCACATTCATCAATAACACTTTAACTGCCAAAATCCAAAGTGGGGGGGCATCCAATGTGAGATTGGCACATGACAATTCTTAATATGTATCAAGCAGGATTCAGGCAGCAAATGGCCCCATTGTGGTACAACTTATTCCCTCCAAGATGACTCTTCTAGGTTTCACCCAGTGATGACTTCTTCAGACCTTAAAAGGATACTGAGATGAAGAGGATATGGAACAACTAATCCTATGGATAATAAATTGGATGCAAGCAATACTTGCTGCCTCAGAGTAGAGTTTTCCTAAAATCATTTTTCAGGCTCGCTACTATCAAGGTAGCATGTGCAATTGATAAAATCATGACAAATGAATTTCAAAAAGATTCAAAATTCATGAATATGATAATCACCCATATGGCCTGGTTCTCGTCCAAACTACAAAAATGGACAATCTATATTTATCCCATCATGCCTCCTAAGCACTTTCCATTGGAGAGTTCCAGCTCATATTAGAACGCAAACAATCTTTTCCAGACAAAGATCTGTCTCTCTATGGAAATAGCCAAATCTGGAATGAAAAATGTTGCCCAACATCTAGAGCGTTCCTTTTTGTTTTGGCACTGTGTCATAACCAAACTACAAGACGACAAGCCTAATCTGATTAAATCTAGAGCACTATCTCAAAGGCTAGTATCTCGAATGCTAAATTGCAGCAACAGAGCTATCAATGCTGTGTAGGGTAGACCTAAGAAATTATAATATAGTTTGCTGTCCTGAAACAGTAGCTATGGAGCTACATGAGCAGGAGGCATTTGGCCCAAAGGTTCTGCCCTTCGACTGCCCTTCAGCATATACCCTGCTGCTGATAATACCGACTCACACTTGAGCCTTCCCCATACTGGACCTGTCCATCACCTTGTATGTCCCCTGTGTATATGGCCCAGCAGGTCCAGGGCTACTCATTGTGTTTTGAGGAATTAGTGAAAGGTGATAGCAAGGGCCACCCTACAGCTTCTGGGAGGTGGAAGTCACCTTCCCCACCTCCCTACTGTTGGGGTTGAGATCTCAGGCAGAGTCTGATCCCATGACCTGAAGACAGCCTCAAAACTCAGCTCTGAGGGCCTTTCTAGAGAGTCCTGCAGTCACTGCCTTCCAAGAGGATTTGGATGAAAAGATTCCTCATTCAAGAATAATCAAAAAGGGAGGCTTGGTGGTTAGGGATACCAGGGATACCTGGATACCCGGGCACCATGGGAGACCTGACTTGAACATCTCTGCTCCCAGAGGGATGGGCCAGAAATCGCATCTGGTGGTCCTCAAAGATCGAGTGGACCAAACAAGAGTTTGGACTGTATGGGCAATAACAGAACAATTTCGGTTTAAACAGAGTACAGATACTGGTCTAATTTAGAAGCAGGAGAGAAGGGGGGACTCAGGGAATGAAGAAGGTAGAGGTAAGGTAGGAGCCTTAAGAAATTAGAGCAAGACAAATCAGACTTCTCCCCAGTAACAAATCCTCACATTTTCCCAATCCTTACCGTTAAGGACTAAGGACTGCGGTAGACGCAAATCTTTTCACCACCAACAAAGACAAGAAATATTTAACCCTTTCGATCCTTTTGTTTGATGATGTGAAGGGGCCTCTATTACTTAACTGTAAGATAACAAACAATAGAGACATATTCTTGACTTGCCTCTGCATGTATCCCAGAGGTGACGGCGTCTGTGACTCTTCTCCACGAAGCATGCTGTTCAGGAGCATCTCTGCTCTTGTCCAAAATGATAGTTGTCCGTAGCCTGGTATAACAGTTGTTACAGTAGACAGAATACGGGGTCTGGGATCCAGCAAGACCTGATTTTAAATAAAGTATCAGAAACTTACCATCTGTGTGACCCTAGCCAAGTCACATAACTTCAGTTTTCTCCAATGTAAATTGGAGGCAATAACAGCACCAACCTCCTAGAACTATTACAAATCAGATATTTGTAAAGCATTTACTGCTATGACTGGCACACAATAGGCACTACATAACTGTTAGTTATCAGATTTTAAGAGGACACAATGTCCTGGAGTGACTACAGAGTAACCATAATTTCTGAGCTTATCAATGTCCAGGCTTTCAACAAGTGTGGCCTCCAGTCTCCTGGAGATCACCCTATCTGCGCCACCCCCACCCCCTACTCAAAAATCATTCAAAATATTCTGGCATCACCAGACAATGATGTCAGCCAGAGGAAGAAGCCAGTTTGGGGCTTGTTTTCCTTCCAAAATGAAAGAGCTAAGAAACCTCATTTTATTATATTATTCTGATCTATATTACTATATGTTATATTATCCTAATCGATATTTCTGCTGGCATTTTTAATGTCAGCAGAAAGATGATTTTTAGGGAAATAACTGAAAGAAATAGAAAAGAAAATATGATTTCAGTTGGAATATATTTAATGAGGGATACCTCAGGAATGCAGTGGCTAGAGTGTCAGGCCTAGAGTCAGGAAGACTCCTCTTCTGAGTTAATTTCTGGCCTCAGACTCTTACTGTGTGATCCTGGACAAGTCACTCAGCACTGTTTGCCTCAATTTCCTCACCTGTAAAATGAGCAGGAGGAGAAAATGTCAAACCACTCCAATATGTTTGCCAAAAAAAACCCAAGTGAGGTTATGGAGAGTTGAACACCACTGTAAAATGGCTGAAGAACCACATATAGTCAATCAGATGTTGATTATAATAACCATGATCTCAAAATCATTGTCATCCATAAGGCCGAAACTTCCACTTCACCTTGCAAAGAACTCTGGAGTCCCCTGTGGGATGGGATAAGAATTTTTTTCCTTTTCACCAAACCAGGCCTTTCTTTTGCTCTTACATGAAGGGCAGTATGTTCTGAAGGTTTCAGGTATTGCACAGGGTGGGGAGAGGGAGAGAGAGGAAAGAGGAGGGGGAAAGTGAGTGAAGATCAGGGTCAAGGCAAGAGTTAGTGTGAGTGTGTGAGTGTCAGAGAGTGAGAGAGTGAACAAGCACGGGAGTCAGAGTGAAAGTCAGAATGAGTGTATGAGAGTGAATATGTGAGTGTGAGAGACTGTGACAGAGTGGCAGGAAGAGGACACATGGAGAGGCAAAAGGAGAACAGGAGAGAGGGAGAAGGTGTGTGGGTATGAATAAGGAAGAGGGGGAGAAGGGGAGAGAGACACATCTGACCTTTCAGTCAGAAGGTGAAAGAAGAGAAGGAGTCCTTGGGGGTTAGGTAGCACAGTCCCGATGGAATCAGGACCAAGGAGAGGGGAGTAGGGGCCGATGAGGATGACAGAAGTCTCAATTGCACCCACATCCCCAGATAGTGCGCAAAACTCACGCACTGCTCATTCTTGACTCAAAGGCACCACGTCCTGCAAGCAGACACAAGCATTCACAAGATACCCATGTGATTTCACCCCTTCTGCTGGGTGCCAGGGAACCTGGGAAAGGCAGAAACGCTTGGCCCTGGTCTTGGGGAACTTGGTCTAAAGAGAAGCCAATTACACAAACCAGCATATGGGATCCATGGCCGGACATCATCACAGAGGGAAAGAAGGCACTAGCAGCCAGACGGTACTTGGGCAACTCTCTGCTTCCAGAAAGTGATACACGAGCTAAAACACCAAGGAAGTCAGGGAATGGTTCTGCTCCTTCTTCCGTTGATCTCATCATTGCAGCCCAGCTTCCACAGTCACCCTTCAACTATACTACATGGTCTTAGGAATAGATTTCATATTTTGGAGACTACAGGTGCTACCAGATGGGAGGCTCTCTAAGAAAAACAACTTTTCTCTGCTGGGATTTTCAGTGACCGATATAGACACAGGTTCTCACTCCCCTGGACCACCTTTAAGGATTTCTCTCAATCCAGAGCCTTGCTAGCCTATAAGCCAGTGACCTAGAACTACTGCCTGAAAGTTTGCTTCCATAGGTGATTTTCAAGGAATCCCTAAAGCCCACGCAGTTAACCTGGCCAACCAGTGGGCACCCATGGAGAGGGCTCCATGAGGACATCTGATGAGGTACAGCCTCATCAGAACTTCAAAAAAGGAGGCCCTGACTCCCAGGCTTTTTAGCTGTTCCAAACAATAGGCACAGATGTTTTCCCTGAGGTGTTCACAAAGAGGGTTCCAGCAAACATCCCTTTGGAGCAGCTCTTTGCTCACCCTTCCAAAAATAGCCCTGATCCTGAGGATAATGGTAACTGCCATTCAGGTGCTACAGAGTTGTCCCCAAATGCCAAGCTTCAAAAGGAAGACCACCACAGGTAGTGACCTCCTTGAAGCACTTCCTGGGTTTGTTTATATCATTCATCCTCCTGCAGATCTGTTTTAAGGCCCCCTTTTATTCATATCATCAAATAAAGTGACTGAAAGCGCTCAAAGACTGTGTGTATGTATGTATAGTTCTTTTTGGGAAATGATAACACCCACCTGTAAAACACCTCTTATCTCTTTGGCCCACAATAGAAGATCTGTTACCAGGGAGAGGCTCAGTGGGACCCGTGTACACTCCCTAACTAGAGTATCCACACCCTCTTGTGACAGACAGCACACAGCAGCAGACTGTTCCTCCAAGGCAGCCAGCATCTACCTCAGGGCTTCACTCAACATCCCTTCCCTCACTGCCTCATTTCAAAACTTGTTACCTCCCAATGAATATTTTTTTTCAGAAAACTAAGCTTGGAAGAAAATCTGAAGCTTCAAGTTCTTTCCTCTAGCCCACCTGCAAGTCAGCTTTTCGGGACCTCCAAAGTGTATGGTGGGATAGGGACATAGGGCTTGCCCTCAGAACCAGCAATTCCTTCTGCTCTCCCAGAAAGATGAATGTTTCTTTCTCAGATGCAAAAATTGCAGCCCTATTTTCTCCCAATTCCCCATAGTGCAACTGCACTGGCTAGACACTGTCCTGGGGCCTACTGGTGGCTGGGTTGGCTTGCATGATGAAGGTAGAATCATTTCCAGATTTCCTGTTTCTGCTCAGGCACCACCTTCCTGAAGCAGGAGAACTGTCTGGGTTGATAGATCAAAGGTGCACCTTCATATTTACATGTGATTTCCCTTCCCCTTCTTTCCCCATTAGTGGCTGAGCTCCCTGAGGATAAGAACAAAGTGTTTCTAATTTTCCTGGGTTCCCTAACACAGGGACTGGCACAGCCTGGGAGCCCAGTAAACACCTGTGGTCTCACTGCTTATAAGATACAGAACTTCAAAGTCAAGGATGAGCAATACTTAGGATTAAGGAAGAGGGGAGGGATAGCATCCTGGAAACATGGGGGGATGTAAAATGCAGTCATGTTTTCTGCATCCTCAATGCCTCAACCTTCCCCCATCCTCATCTCTCCCATGACATTCAGGTCTCCCAACACCATGGCCACCCACCACCATAACACTATCAGAAACTTCAGACTGACTAATCCAAACCAAGACTGGGAACACCCATCCAACTCCTCACCAAGTCACTCTTGGGCTCGCTCCTCCATCCTCTAATGCAGCTATGCACTCTTGAGCTGGACTGGGCTACACTGCACATCACAACCTGGGGGGTACAGAGCGGAGCAAGGAAGGTCCCCATATGATATCTTCCCACCCAGTAGAACAACAAGTCCTTCCTAAAATTCCTTATACCCCAATTCTGGAGGGACATGTCCCCACAACCCCCCATACCTAGTTCAACCATGGGATGGGTCCTGCAAAGTAGTTATATGTAGGACATAGTCAAGGTTAGCCCAGAAATAACCTTACAGAAGTTCAAGGTCTCCCATTCCATTCTCACAGACCAGCCATCTCCAATGGTTCTTCTTACCTCTCTCTCTCAACTGCAAGGACAGCAAACAGAGTTGGGACCCTGAGACTACTTAAATCTTAGTCCTCCCCCTTATTCTCCTGAGACCTGCTTGCCACCACCCAAAAGAGAAGCTGCAAAACTAGGGCCAGACTGGACAGGAAGGATTAAAGGGGGAGGTAGCATTTGTTCCATCAGGAAAGGGAGCTTCCAAAAAATGGGGATGGGGCTTGGGGCAGAGGGCAGAGTGGATTATAAAGAGAAGAATCCCAGGTTGTATACAGACTTCAGGGCTGAGAGTAGAGGTTCTGGAGAAGGAGGAAAATCCTTGGCAGATGACTTGGCTAAATCCAATACAACCTTGAGACCCCCCTCCTCCCCAGAACACATTGCTTTCTCAAATATTAGAAAACTTGGTTTGGACAAAAGAGAAAGCCCTTTCGCTCTTCCCTTTACCCCTTCTCCAAAGAAGAAATACTTCAACAGGTGATTCAAGACTGGTTTGGGGATGATCTCTAAATCATGGTTATAAAAGAAAAACTCTAGTAAAATACATTCAAAATTCTATTTTCTTTTCCCTTTCTTTCACTTGCTTTTCGCAAAAATCCTATTTCTTTTTAATGTCTAAAATTCTTCCAGTTTGGGGTTTAAAAAGTACATGACAGGAAAAATAAATCATTTAAGAAAAAAAAAAACAATTTTTAAAAGCCTCATCCTTCAGCCTGGCCTCACAACCCAGTGACATCATGGACCCATCGCTGGACAGGGGCAGGTCCCAATTACCGAGACTGGAGTTACTGGACAGGAAGTGCTAGGAACGGCTTCCTCATTTGATACCCAGGGCTCCGACACGTTCCACATCATATCCTCAATGAAACACAATCTCTCTGCTTAGCTACAGGTGGCTGACCCGGACAAGCGTCTGACTCCCCTCGTTCTCTTGTTCAGAGGAGAAGCAACAGGAATGGAGAAAAGCTAATTGAGATGACCCGAAGGCTTGCCCTCAGGGATGGGTGCCCACTAGGCCCTGTGAAAGATGACTCTCCTTCCAAGGTTTTTTGAAAGGACCAAAGGAGGGTCACATCAAAGGGAGAGGAGCAAACAGTTTCCTCTGTGAGGGCAATAAGAGAAGGAGGCCTCCTGCAAGCAGGATACAGGTGCTGGTCTAGGTGGGGGCAGCTGCTGGAGAGGGGGAGTTCAGGGGCTCCAAGCCGATGGTGATACAAGCTATTGGGGGGAATGAGGCCAAGTCATATCAGGTCCCCCACCCCAGCCCTTACAAAGCCTCACATCATTCTGATGTTGAGCATTCATTACTGCTGCAGGGGCAGCTGCCATCTGTCCCCAAGAGGCAGCCAGGGACCCCGGGCACTGGAACCTTGGAAATAACCAGAGTTCCAGCAGACTTGTTTGGTGTACATTGCCCACAGCCATCAATGAGGCAGGAAATCATGGCTAAAAGGAGACCTAAGTTCCTCACCTCCAGTAGCCACAACTGCTGACTAACTGGCTCTTCTTCAAACCAATACTTTTTCCTCCTTTCCCAGAAAGTTTCCTGCTCACTTCTCAGATGCAGAAAGTTATCACATATAGCCCCACCCCCTCACTGCCTGAGCCCCTTAACTGAAAATTCACTGTTTAGGGAGGGGGATAAGAAGGGAGGATGGGTGGGTGGTTTGGGTTGGGCTACATGATGGTGAGAAAGGTACAATCATTTCCTGACTTCTTGTTTCTGCTCAGGCACCACCTTCCTGAGGTAGGAGGACTGCCCAGGTATCCCTGGATGTTAGTGCCTCCTCGCCTGAGGTCACCTCTGCTGCCCTTTTGTTTAAATGAGTTGTGTGCCATGGTATTGATATCTTATCTCTCCATTAACTTTTCCTCCATTAACTAGTTAGACCTCCTAGATAGGAACTAAGTATTATGGATATTACTGACCTCCCTTGCCCCAGCACGGGGACTGGCACATCCTGGGATCCTGAAACATGCCTGGAACATGATCTCACTGGTTACAAAACATGGTACTGGCAGTACCTGAAATTGTGGAATTAGGGGAGAGAAGTGGGAAAAAACAGTGTCGGAGCAAGATGTATTCCTGCTTCTGCATCCTGACTGCTTTCACCTTCCCCACTCTTGTACCCACATCTCTCCTTGGCCATTCTAGTCTCCTGATCCTGCAGGGTCCCACTTCCAGAATACCTGCTCCATAGGCCTCCTCCACTACCTTCAGGCTAACCTGTCCAAAATAAGCCTTTCCCCCCCCCCCACCTCCTGAATCCTGGGTGGGTCCCATTTTTCCCTGCCATCTTCTGGGTTTGCTCCTTTACCTCCCAAAGCAGGGGTTTGCTCTCAAGCTTGGCACAAGTTGGAATGAAGGAAGGCCTCCTCTTCTTGTCTCCCCATACAGGGGAACGATAACACCTTCCCACAATTCCTGGCAGACTTCAAGAACATAAAACAATCCAGAAATACCCCAATTCTGGAGGGTAACCCCCCAGCCCTAGTTAAACCAAGGGCTCACTCCTGTACATGGGACAGTGGTAACATTAGCCCAAAAATCACCAGGAAAAAGTTCAAGTTTTCCCATTCCATACTCACATACCTGAGCATGTGGGCATCTGGGACTGCCACCAACTGCATGCCTGCAACCTGAGGGTCAGTATACTAGGCCTGCTTCAATCTTAGCCCTTCCCCTTACTCTCTTACTGTTCCTGTACAAGCGTTCAGAAGTGTCAACACTTCTTCATGAGTCACGGGACTTCTTCTGGTGGGGACAAACAAGATTTTCTTTTTACTCTTCTACTAGAGGCTGTATATAAAGCAAAGGATTAAATTAATTTTTTTTTAATTCCCGGGGCCTGCTTGCCATCACCCACAGGATAAGAACCAAAGCTGGGGCCAGGCTGGGCAGGAAAGATTAAAGGAGGAGGAAGCATGCTCTCCCTAAGGGAAGGGAGCTTCCAGCCCAGCAGTGGTCCAGATGAAGAAAGACAAACTGGAGACTACATCCAGACTTCCTGGGAGTGATGGGGACAGGGTGGAGGGACGACAATCTAGGCCGATGACCCCCTAAACTCATTAAACTTTCTTCATGAGCGCAAAAAAAAGGCCTGGTTTGGTTCAAAGGAAAAGTCTTTCTTTTACTCCCACTAAAATCTTCTGCAGATGAAGTGCGGGACAGTACCCTAAGAATGACAAAGATCTCAAGATCATGGTAACCCTATGGTAACATAGGCAAAGTGTGGTAAAATATCCTGCAATTTAATTCTATTTTCTTTCCCTTTTCAGTTCTTCCCTTAACAAAGTTATGTCTTTTGGTATTTTTTTTTCCAATAAAAGAGAAGGTAGACAAAATTTTTTTTTTGGATTCTTTCTGCTCAAAATCAAAAAGTATAAAAATTAAAAAAAAAATAAAACCAACTGTTTAACAAAAAGAAATGAAAGGTACATTTTGTTGTTGTTCATTAAAATGAATAGTGTTGTTTCCCACTCCCTCTAACCCTGTGGACCATATTGTCCATGGGGTTTTCTTGGCAATAATAGTGGAGTGGTTTGCTATCTTCTCCAGTGGATTATGGCAAACAGGATTAAGTAGTTTGCCCAAGGTCACACAGCTATTAAGTGTCTAAGGCTGGTTTTGAACTCCGCCTTCCTGACTCCAGGCCCAGCACTCATATCCTCTGAGTCATCTAGCTGCCTAAATCTGAATATCAACTTTCTTTCTTGTTCTAAAGCAGGGGTCCTCAAACTATGGCCCACGGGCCAGATGCGGCTGCTGAGGACATTTATGCGGCCCGCTAGGTTATGGCAAAATCAGACCGTAAGTGACGTTTGACCTAAACTTGCATTAGCAACGCACACTTTCAGCACGGGCTGAGGCAGCGGAGACAGAGTGTGAGATGATACCCAGGTGAGGTGAGTTCCCAGACCGGGGCCTGGTGGTGTGGGGAAGGTAGAGAGATGCAGAAGATGGAGAACTGATGGCCCACAGCCTTATACAGTAATGGCAGCCACCACAACAGACAGGCGTGGGGGATGTACAATGCATGCTGCACATTTCACGGCTGCTGCAGGGGGAATTCACTGCAGCAGTGAAGGTTGGAAGCGGGAGCATGAAGAGTGGGAGAGTGCAGGAAATGGAGGCATCACAGTGCAGAGGCAGCTTGGAGGAAGTTGGGCATTGCAGTCTGTATGTCTCTGTGTGGGCAAAGTTATTGCTGACTCGGAGTGTAGGATATTCAAAGAACAGTGGACTTATGATTACTTTTTCATGCAGTACAAGGAAAGAGCTGTATGTCTGATATGCCAGCTGTATATCTGATATGCCTTCTGTGTTCAAAGAATATAATTGTGTGGACACTATGAAGCTCAACATGAAGATAAATGTGATTGTTTCGTTGGAGAAGTGAGAAAAGATAAAATATGAAAACTGAAAAATACATTGACAACTCAGCAAAACACTTTTGTGAAGCAGAAGCAGCTAAATATTTCATCACTGCAAGTAAGTTTTCAAGTTGCCAAGCTAATAGCACGCACTGGCAGACCATTCATGGAGGGAGAATTTGTTAAAGAATGCCTTCTTTCTGTCGCCAAAGAGATGTATCCAGAGAAGGCCGATTTATTTAGTACAGTGAGTCTTTCAGGACCTACAATTACATGGAGGACTGAAGAAACAGGAGACAATCTGCATCAGCATTTGCAAAACTCCATAAAAAAATTTCATTTTTTTTCTTGGCACTCGATGAAAACAATGATGTTTGTGATTCTGCACGACTTCTAATTTTGATTCAGGGGACAAATGATTATTTTGAAGTTATAGAAGAGCTTGCTGCACTGCAAAGCATCAAAGGAACAACTACAGGAGAGGATATCTATGAAAAGGTTTGCCAAACTATGAATGGTTTGGAGCTGGACTGGGCTAAACTAGCCAGCGTGCCAACTGATGGTGCTCCTAGCATGGTGGGGTCTAAGAAAGGAGTAATTGCTCACACTAACCAAGAGATGGACAAACATAACCATTCGCATCCAATAGCCACACACTGCCTCATGCACCAACAAGCGCTGTGTAGTAAATCACTGAAGTGGGACTCTGTTATGAAAACTGTGGTATCTTGTGTTAACTTCATTAGAGCTAATGCACTAAATCACAGACAATTTCAGGAATTTCTGTCTGAGCTAAATGTTGAGTATGAAGATGTACTATACAACATAGAAGTCCATTGGCTGAGTTGAGGGAGAGTTCTGAAATGTTTCTATAAATTACTTCCACAGATGACAACTTTTCTGCTTTCAAAAAACAAAGAAGTACCAGAGCAAAATGATGCAGAATGGAAATGGCACCTTGCCTTTCTGACAGATGTAACAGAGCTACTCAACAATTTCAATATGCAACTTCAAGGAAAGGGGAAGCTCATCTGTGATATGCAATCACATGTCAAATAATTTGGAGTAAAATTAGGCCTCCTCATCAAACAAGTGAAGGAGGAAAACTTCTGCCATCTCCCCACAACTCAAAATCTGTTAGCGGAAAAACCACTGATTGCATTCCCAAACAAAACATGCGTGGATTCACTGGAAAAATTGCAAAAGGAGTTCCAATTTAGATTTAAAGAACTTCATCTCCATGAACAGGACAGACAGCTTTTCCATAACCCATTTTCTATTGACATTGAAAATGTGGATACAATTTACCAAATGGAACTGGCTGAACTGCAGAATTGTGACTCTCTGAAAGACGCATTCCAGTCAAGCAGCCTTCATAATTTCTATGCATCTCTCCCCTCTGAGACATACCCTCATTTCAGGAATCATGCACTCAAAATGGCAACCATCTTTGGCAGCATTTATGTCTGTGAACAGATTTTTTCTAGAATGAAATATTTGAAATCTCCAATCAGATCAAGACTAACGGATGCACACTTGCATCACTTGTTACAACTAGCAGTGACAAATATGGAACCAGACACTGACCATCTCATTAGCCAAAAGCAGGCCCATAGTTCCCATTGAAATACTGGTAAGTTTGCTGATTTAACTTTATTTCATTTTAAATATTGTATTTGTTCCCGTTTTGTTTCTTCACTGCAAAATAAGACATATGCAGCATGGATAGGAATTTGTTCATAGCTTTTGTTTTTACTATAGACTGGCCCTCCAACAGTCTGAGGGACAGTGAACTGACCCCCTATTTAAAAAGTTTGAGAACCCCTCCTCTAAAACCTCATCCTTTGAGCTTGTGCCACAACTCGGTGATTTCATGGATTTTTAGCTAGCCAGCTATGTTATTAGATAGGGGACGGTCACAATGATGGAGGGAGATCAGGTGAGCAAGCTAGAGACCAGGGTTGTCTCAAACCTGGACACTGACAATCAGACCTGCCGGGCTGAAGCCTTTGGAAACACCCCAAAACTTTGTGTTCCCTTTAAGTCTGAGGTCCTTGCAGTGGCAACCATATTTCATAATAAGGACTACAAGGTGCTCCAGCTGAGAAACTGGGTCTCCATAAAAGACCCATTCTGGGTCTCCAGAAAATGGATCTCCCTCTGCTGAGCTTCTCAGTGGCTGATTCAAACAAGGGTCGTTTCCCTCCCTCCAACCCCAAGTTCCATCTTTGAGCCTTTTCTTCCTATTCGGAGGAGGAGTATATCCACAGACACAGAAATACTGCCTTAAGACACTCCTACGCATGGCAGTCAGGTTTTTGACATGTTTAGAGAATGTACATAAATGGCTTCCTAGAAGTATTTATGAAGAGGCCTCTAAGTGCCATCCTTGGGTGAGCTTGGATCTCATCGGTTCTTCATAAAAGGAACGCCCTGATGGTCAGGCTTTTTGGCTGGCAAACAGTGGGGAAAGATGGGTGCACCAAGGAAGTAAGTGAAAAGGGTTCAGGCAGCCTTCCTTATGGGACAACTCATTACTCACCATAACTTCAGAAAAAGATCTTGATATACAAACAACTTATAGCTGTTATTTTGGTGAAGTAGATATGTCCCCAAATGCCAGGTTTCAAGGGGAAAAAGCTGGATCCACTTCCTTTCATGTGACACGATGAGAGAAGAGGATTTCTGTATTATTTATCATCCTACACATCTATCACAGGGCTGCCCATTATATACTTCATCAAATCATGTGATTGCAAAGGTTCAGAGGCTGGTTGTGTATGTTTACAAAAGGAAAGATGGGAGGGAGAGAGAGAAAGGGAAGGAGGGAGGGAGGGAAGGAGGGACACAAGGAGGAAGGAAGGAAGGAAGGAAGGAAGGAAGGAAGGAAGGAAGGAAGGAAAGAAAATTGAAGCACTGAAGGAAGGAAGGAAGGATTTATTTAACATTTTTATGTGCAATTTTTTGTGCCAAGCACTGTAAATACAGAGAAAAAAATAAAACTATCCTGGCTCCAGAGAATCTTAAATTCTTGGAGGGGAAGAAAAGCAAAAATTAAGGGTGGGGTCAGCTACAATTCAGATGGAGAAGTCCTATGGTACTTAGGGTGTAGCAGCAAAGCAGATGCTAAAACCTCTTCTTAAATATCATTTTTTACTGATAACACCTGTGACCATGAGATATCTCCACAGGGGTTCCTTCCCAAGATAATTCCTGGGGACCCTGGGGTGTTTCTGGGCTGTCTAAAGCAGAGACTGAGGGGAGATGGTGGTTAATGGGACTGTGAAAACCGGATCCTCTTGGCACACACTGGCCTTTCTCTCCACCCAGTGGCCTTGCTGCTTCAGGGGTTGACACCTTTTCTGTCCTATAGAAGGCAGTTGATGGGGACAGCTAGGCCCTGCCCCCTGAGAGTTATTTCCTTAGCTAACTGAAGGGACATCTGGAAGCAGTACATTTGGTCTGGTGGCTACTCCCATGGTTCTTCTCTTTTCATGGGAGTTTGTGTAAATTTTTGGGACTTGGTGGTGGTGGTAGTAAGGAAGGTGGGCCCCATCTCTACAATCATGTCTCCCCTTAATGGGATATGGCTTGGAAGCTCCATGGAAACACTTCCCCTACTCACCCCCCTCACACATGTCCTATCACTTCTACTCTCCCCAGTGATTTGCAAAGAGAGAATTATGCATAAAGGATTCATTCATTGGTTCACTCATTCAAATAATTAATCATCCAGTTCATCTGCCTGGGAAGGCTTTGTCTGTCTCAAGTCCTTCCCCTGCTTTCCTTGTCCACCCCTTATCCCACCCCCTGCCCCAGGATGAAGCTCACATCTCAGGATGGAGGATGCATCAGCCTCTTAGCTCATCCTGCCCCACCTCATTCCACTTTGGGGAATTCCCATCCTTGGCATGGTTGCACACAGACCCCAGGGATCCTATTTAAAATATAGACATATTGACATATAACTGGTAATTGACTAAGAGGAGTGTGGGACATAAGCAGGTTCAGGGATTTGGCACTCTTTCTATGGTTGAAGGGAGTCATCAGAAACCAGAGGGTGTCTAGGACAACAAGAAGTCCCTGATGTGAGGATGGAATGTGAGACCTTGAACTTGTACCTGGTGATTTCTAAGAGAACTTTGCCTCTGTTGCACATACTCCCACTAATAATTGGGGTGTTTGGTGAGTTATTCTGTCAGGAATTCTGAAAACCCCTTGTAGTTTCACTGGGTAGGGAGCTGGGGAAAGCTATCCTCCCTTGCCACATCATCCTATGACAATGAAGAAAAGTCAGGGTTGACTTGTAGGTGTGGACAGCTGATAAAGCAGTGGTAAGGTGAATGGGGCATGAAGTAAGTGTAAGAAGGAAGGAGGGGCAAGTTTGGGGACAGTAGTGAGAGGGCCTGGTCAAATTGATGGTGCTGGCAGAAACACATGGGGGTGATGGGTAGGGGCTCTGGAGAACCAAGGAGAGCTGGAGGCAGTGAGAATGATGGAAGCCTGAATATACTTTGTCCCCCCTTCTCTACATCTCACTGCTGCTTTAATACCTGTTACTGCTTAGCCTTGATTTTGGAAGCATCATGTCTTACAAGAAATGAGACCACTCATATTTACTTGGTGACCGGTATGTGGCAGTTCCTCTACTGGGTGCTGGGGATCCCAAGAAAGTCAGAAAAGTTTGTTCCCAGTCGTCGGGAGCTCCTAGCCTAAAGGAGGAGAAAACTTGTTAAGAAACTAGGTTCAACCTCTCAGATTGGCTAAGATGACAGGAAAAGATAATGACAAATGTTGGAGGGGATGTGGGAAAAGTGGGGCATTGATACATTGTTGGTGAAAGTGTGAACACATCCAGCCATTCTGGAGAGTGATTTGGAACTGTGCTCAAAAAGTTCTCAAACTGTGTGTACCAGTGTTTCTACTGGGCCTGTATCCCAAAGACATCTTAAAGGAGGGAAAGGAACCCACATGCACAAAAATGTTTGTGGCAGCCCTCTTTTAGTGGCAGGGATGCCACTGAAACTGAGTGGATGCCTATCAATTGGAGAATGGCTGAATAAATTATGGCACATGAATGTTATGGAATATTATTGTTCTGTAAGAAACAACCAACAGGGTGATTTCAGAGAGGCCTGGACAGATTTCTATCAACTTATGCTGAGTGAAATGAGCAGGACCAGGAGATCATTGTATACAGCAACAAGAAGATTATACGATGATCAATTCTGATGGACGTGGTTCTTTTCAAGAATGAGAAGATTCAAACCATTTGTTCAGTGATGAAGAGACCCATCTACACCCAGAGAGAGGACTGTAGGAACTGAGTTTGGATCACAGCATTGCATTTTCACTCTTTTTGTTGTTGTTTGGTATTTTGCTTCTCTTTTTTTTCTTGTGCTACATGATAATTGTATAAATATGTGTATATATATTGGATTTAACATGTATTTCTATCATGTTTAACATATATTGGACTACTTAACATCCAGGGGAAGGTGTAGGGGAAGGGGGGAGAATTGGAACATAGGATTTTGCAAAGGCTAATACTGAATATTTGTCCATGCATATGTTTTGAAAAATAAAAAGCTTTAATAAAAAAAGAGAATATAAAAAAGAAGTAGGTGCATAAGTGATCTTGGCAGCTTGCCAGGGAGGTCTGCTCAGAGTGGACAAGGCACAAAGGGAGCCTGGCCCATCCTCAGGATTCTAGAAGATGGTATTTGAATAGAAATGTGAAGGAAGTCAGGGAATGGCATTGTACTTTTCAGTACCCTGCAGATCAACTGGCATATCATCCCCCATACCCAAACCATGCCAGGCTTCTCCACTTGGGCTTTGGTGGCTGGTAGAAACACTTCTTCCACTGCTCAAGGTGCTTGTGGCACTTGGGAGACACAAATTATATCCTTAACAGAGAATCCTCAAGAGGGTTTTCTCAAGAAGATTTCTTTGAAGTGCATGATCTCAAGACATCCTTAAAATGCTCATTAGACATGAACGTCATAGAAGAATAGAAGAAAGGCCTGGCAAGGAGATCAAGCCACGGGAGATCAAACCATTTAACAGTTTCCATGACCATAGAAGGGTGGGGTTAAAGGAAGGATAGCAGTGATATCCATAGCATGCAGTCTCTTCAATGAAGTATTTTCAAATGTATGATTTCTTGTTTTTGGAATTAATTTATCTTACTCATATTCCTAAAAATCCTCTTTGGGCTAAGGTGTTTTTGTTTTTGGCTTGCTTTTTGGTAAAAACCCATCAGTCAATAATCTTGAAAAAGGCTCTTCTTCCTTCTTGCTGACGTCACCCTTCCATGACAACATGGATTGTTGGCTACTTAGGCCTGATGTTGGGTAGGGGAAGATCACAATTACCGAGGGAGATAGAGACAGGAAGTTCCAGCCCAGATCACTTAAAGCCTGGACATCGACAAGTTCAAAAGACAGGGCTTCAAGGCTCTGATCAAAGCTGTGCCTCTCCAGAACATTATGTTCCTAGGAAGCCCGAGTCCCCTGGGGATAGAACTCTCACTGCACAGTGAGATATGCACCTTGTGCAGTTCATCAAATCTCAGCGGTAAAGATATACTGGCCTTGGCTTTGCTACTTCTTGGCCTATTTAGATCCAGGTTCCTGATTCAGCTGGTTTATCTCTTCCTCTTCTTTCCTACAATCAGTCCATACCAGCCTTTAAACACATTGGCCACAGACCAAGAAGCAATCACAGAAACCATCTTAGACATAAATGAAGTAATGAAAGAAGGCTGCGAAACCCAGATCCTATGGATGTTCTACCCAGAGGCCAAAGAAGGTTTCCAGAAGGAGCCAGCCCCAACAGCCGCCACTTTGGGGAGGATCAGTGCTCACCACTTCTTCAGAAAGGAGGCTCAGATGCACAGGCTCCTGGTCGCTGTCCTGGTGGTGGGGCAGAACTGCCCCCAGGTGCCACTTTCCAGATCGATGTGAGCAGCCTCCCAGTCACCCTTGGGACACTTGCTGAGACAAGTGAAGGATATTTCTGTATCTCACATCATCCTTCTGCTCTGTCACAGGGGTCTCCTTTATAGTGATCATCCAATAAAGTGATTGACATTTCTAAATGTATTTCTTTGTGTCTTTAGTGAATGATCGAATGAATCAACCAAGGTGTGAACGCAGGTATGAAGCAGGTACTGAAGCAGATCAATGTGCAGGGTTCTGTGCCAGGCACGGGGTGACAGAGGGAAAAGTAAGGCTGGATTGGCTCCAGAGAACACTAAATTCTCGCAGGAGAGAGAAGACTTAGGAGTGGAGGCAGCTACAATTCAGATGGAGAACTCCCATGGTCTCTAGGGTGCAGCAATAGATCAGACACTAATGCTTCTTCTTTTAACGTGGTTTCTCCTGGTAGAATCCTACTAGTCCTGAGAGTGACCCTTTCCAGAGTGTCAAAGACTTTGGGTGTAAGAATGTTTCTGTCTGGGTCATCAGTTGCTGTTCCTGCAGGAGGCCAGACTGCTTCTCCACACGGGGTCTTCTCACAGTGAACCCTGGGGACCCCCAGCTGCTCCTGGACTCCCAGGCCTGGGCTGTGTCCGTCACGGTCTGAGAGGGGATGGTGGTCAAGGTAGTGAAGGAAGCTTGACCCCCTGGGCACACACCAGCCCTCTCTCCCTGCAGTGGCCTTGCTGTTTCAGCTGGGCTGCCTTCTTCTCTGGCCTATGTGTGGCAGTTGGTGGGTTCATCTGGGCCCTGCCCCCTTGGAGTTATTTCCTTAGCTGATGACAGAAGGTAGATATGGAAGCAGGACTTGGGTTCTGGAGGGTTGCTGCCACTCCCACAGCTCTTTGTTATATGCTTGTTGGTAGAATCTGACAAGACTTGGTGATGGTAGTGAAGAAGGTGATCCCCAATTCTACAAACAGAAAACTCTTTTCATTGATAGCTATAGGGAAGAATCTCAAAGCTCCATAAGAATCTTAGTCTTCATCTCATCTTTTATCCCATGTTTTCTCTCCTCTCCTCACTCGCATCTTCTGTATATCTTTCTTCTCTCTTCCTTCTAAGCCCTGGACTTTGGTTTTTGATGTTTATATACATTTAAAATCAATCAGAATTCTTCACTATCCACTTTCATGTCACCCATGGTTTTTGCCATTGGCAAACAGACATAAAACACTGACAAAGTAAGATACAGCTTAACAGAGAATCGGGGACCCAGTAAGGGTCAGGAAAGAGCCCTAATAATGCTAAGGAAGAAAACATAGCTGTTATTTCAGAGAACAAGATATGTCCTGGGTAGGATGAGTTGGAAAGCCCTTCATAATCATCATCAAGGACTGAACTTTGCAGGTAGTTGGAGAGCTCAAATGGAGGGTGTTACTCATATCTTTACTCACTGATTAGAGACAGTAGTAAACTGTTTTGGAGACTAAATGAATTAAGACATTTACTGGCATTCAGAAGTCAAGATGAAATGGAAAAAACACAGGATAATACTAGAGACTGAAGATACTTTTTGTTCTCAACAGTAGCAAGAGGGATACAAGAGTAGGTGACAGGTTATGTCCCTCAACAGTCCCTCAGCATAACCCTGCAGCAGACAACACTGACTCACATTTGAGCCTTCATTCTAATGCACTGACTCATCATCTTGTATGTCCCCTCTGCACATGAGCCCACAGGTCCAAGGATAGTCATTTTACTATGAGGATTGGTGAAGGGTGACAACATGGATTGTCCTATAGCTTCTAGGAGATGGAGGTGACCAGAGTCCTCCTCACACTCTTGCTCTTAGGCCAGAGATTTCAGGCAGAGCCTGACCCCATCACTCTCTTTGTGTCTTTAGTGTCAAAGCCCAGCTCTGTGGCATTTTCAGAGGGTCCTACAATTCCTGCCCTCGAAAAGGGTTTGGATGAAATGATTCCTTAGCAGAGAGGAACCAAAGAAGAGGCTTCATGGTTAGGGATGCCAGGATAACCCGGGCTCCAAGTGAAATCTGACTTGAACATCTCTGCTCCCAGAGGGAGGGGATGGGAATGTCACTTGGTGATCCTCAGAGATGGTGGACCAAACAAGAGTTTAAATTACATAGGCAATAACAGAAGGTATCCCACTGACACAGGGTGCAGGTGCTGGTCTAACTTCTGGTGGCAGGTGGACGAGAGGAGCTCAGGAATTAATAGTGATGGAGATGATAAAGCAGGTTTGTGTTGGAATTGTAACATGACAGATCAGACCCCATGCAGAAACAAATCCTCACATCTTTTTCATCCTTAGCATTAATGATTGTATTAGAGGATAGTTTTCACCAACAATAAAGAGGCAAGGAATTCCTGAACCCTTTTGATCCCTTTATTTTATGATGTGAAGGGGCCCCATAACGTAACTGTTTTATGACAAAATTTAAACATACTTTGGGCTTGCTTCTGCATTCGTTCCTGGGATGATAATGTTTTTGACTTTCTCCTGAAGCATACTATTCAGGAGCATCTCTGCTGAGTTAAAATGGCAGGTGCCATTTTCGGTGATAGCCTAGACTGAGGTTAATGACTCTGGGCAAGTCACTCAACCTCAGTTTATTTCCTTCATTGTAAGTAAGGAATAATTATAATACCCACCTCCCCAGGGTTGTTGGAAGGAGTAAATGAGATGATATTTGCATAGTATTATGCCTAGTTCATAATAAATTCTATAGAAATGTTAGTTATCAAGCTTCAAGAAGACCAGGGTCCCTGGTGCTTGCAGGAGGTGGAATGCAATAACCCTGATTTCTGGGTTTGTCAGTATCCAGGCTTAAAGCAAGTCTAGGTCCCATCATCTTCTGAAGATCTCCCTCAGTAATTCAACCTGCCCTTGACTCAAAAATAACCCTAAATGTGTTGATGTCATGTGGAATTGATACCATCCTAAGGGAAGAAGCTGTAACAAAACCCATATTTGATTTTAAAAAAAGGCCATAAAGGGTATATTTCTAGTGTCTGGGGATTTTTCCCCTCAAAGAAGGAAAAAAATCCATCTACACTCTATATTATTGTCCAAAATGCAAGTAGAAAAATATTTTTTTTTAGGAAAAACTAAAACAAAAGGGATAGAACTTATTATTGGAGTTTGAAAATATTTTATCAGTCTTTCCCTACCATTCTCAAGATCTCAAGATCACTGTCATCCCCAATTCTGAATTTATGCCATCATTTAAAGAGTTCTGGAGTTCTTGGTAAGGTAGAATAAGAGGATTTGACCTTTTCATCAAAGCAGGCCTCTCTTTGCTTCCAGAAAATATAATGGGTTCTAGGTGTTTATAAGGCAGAGCTGGACCATGGGAATTGTCCATTGCTTCCATTGGCTTTCCCTTCCCCTTCCCTTTCCATTTCCTCTTCCCTGCTTCCATTCCCTTTATACTTTCTTCCCTTCCCCTTTTCTCTTTTCCTTCCCCTTCAACTTTTTCACTTCCACTTCCCTTTCCCTCTTCCTCTTCCCTTTCTGCTTTTCCTTGCCCTTCACCTTCTGGCTGTCTTCCTCCCTCTCTTTCTTTCCTTTCCTTCTCCCTCTCTCTCTCCCTCCTCCTCCTCCTCTCTCTCTCATTTTCCCCCTCCCTCTCTCCCTTCTCAGTCTCCCTTACTCTTTTACTCTTCTTCCCTTCTTTTTTCTTCCTTCTGTCCCTTAATTTCCCCTCTCTTCTCCCCACTCTCTCCTCTCCCATATTTCCCTATTTTCTCCTTCTTTCCTTTTTTCCCCTCCCTTACTTTGACAAAGTAAAATTTCCTACATCCAAAGTGTCCAAAAAAGTGAAGTTGTCTCAGACTATGGTAGTATTCAATAAGGATTCTGAAAATAAAGTAAGAGAGTATAGGAATAAATGGATTTTTCCTTAAAATAATCAGTAGCATCTATTTAAAACCATCAGCAAGCCCTATATGTAATGAGGACAAACTAAAACAATTCCCAATAAAATCAGGGGGGAAACGTTGCCAACTATCACGATTAATATTCAATATTCTACTAGAAATATTAGCTTTGGCAATAAGAGAAGAAAAAGAGATGAAAGGAATTAGAGTAGGTAATGAGGAAACCAAATTATCACTCTTTGCAGATTATATGATGGTTTACTTAGATAACCACAGAGAATCAACCATTAAAATATATTAGAAACAATTGACAACTTTAGCAAAGTTGCAGGATACAAAATAAATCCATATAAATCATCAGCATTTTTATGTATTATCAACAAAGTTCAGCAGCAAGAGATACAAAGAGAAATTTCATTCAAAATAACTATTGATAGCATAAAATATTTGGGAATCTATCTGCCAAGGCAAAGTCAGGAACTATATGAACACAACTATAAAACATTTTCTACACAAAATCAGATCTAATAATTTGGGAAAATATCAAATGCTCATGAATAGGCTGAGCAAATATAATAAAAATGACAATACTACTTAAATCAATCTACTTATTCAGTGCTATACCAATCAAACTCCTAATAAATTATTTTACAGAGCTTGAAAAAATAATAACAAAATTCATCAAAGAATTTTAAGGGAATTAATGAAAAAAATACCAATGAAGGTAGCCTAGATGTACCAGATCTAAAACTATATTATAAAGCAGTAGTCATCAAAACCATTTGCTACCGGCTAAGAAATAGTTGATCAGTGGAATACGTTAGGTTCACAGGACAAAATAGTCAATATTTATAACAATCTAGTGTTTCACATACCCAAAGACCTCACCTTTTGGGATAAGAACTCACTGTTTGTCAAAACTGGAAACTATGGGCATTGTGGGCATTGACCCACACCTAACACCGTATAACAAAATAAGGTTGAAATGGATTCATGATTTAGACATAAAGAGTGATATTACAAGCAAATTAGAAGAACAAAAGATAATATACTTCTCAGATCTGTGGAGAAGGAAGGACTTTGTACCCCAAAAATAACTGGATTCATTATTGAACACAAAATAGATAATTTTGGTTATATTAAGTTAAAAAGGTTTTGTACAAACAAAACTAATGCAGACTAGATTAGAAGAGAAGCAATAAAATGGGAATATACTGTTTTTGTATATTCAAAGGCTCTGATAAAGGCCTCATTTCTAAAACATAGAAAACTGACTCAAATTTATAAGAATTCAAGCCATTCTCCAAATGATAAATGATCAAAGGTTATGAACAGACAATTTTCAGAAGAAGAAATTGAAACCATTGAGTCATATGAAAAGGTGCTCTAAATCACTATTGATCAGAGAAATGAAAATGAAGACAACTCTGAGGTATGACTACACACCTCTCAAATTAGCTAAGATGACAAGAAAAGATAATGATGAATGTTGGAGATGTGGGAAAACTGAGACACTAATACATTGTTGGTGGAGTTGTGAATTGATCCAACCATTCTGAAGAGCAATTTGGAACTACACCCAAAGGGTTATCAAACTGTGCATACCCTTTGACCCAGCAGTGTTTCTGCTGGGCTTATATCCCAAAAGAGATCTTAAAGGAGGGAAAGGGACCCACATGTCCAAAAATGTTTGTGGCAGCCCTTTTCACAGTGGCAAGAAACTGGAAACTGAGTGGATGCCCATCAGTTGGAAATGGATATGAATGTTATGAAATATTATTGTTCTGTAAGAAATGACCAGCAGGATGATTTCCGAGAGGCCTGGGGAAACTTACATGAATTGATGCTAAGTGAAGTGAGCAGAACCAGGAGATCATTGTACACGATAACAGCAAGATTATATGATGATCAATTCTGATAGATGTGGCTCTTTTCAGTAATGATATTGTTCAGGCCAGTTCCAATGATCTTGTGATGAAGAGAGCCATCTGCACCCAGAGAGAGGACTGTAGGAACAAAATATGGATCACAACATAACATTTTCACTCTTTTTGTTGTTATTTGCTTGAATTTCATTTTCTTTCTCTTTTTTTTCATTTTTGATCTCATCATTCTTGTGTATCAAGATAATTGTATAAATATATATGCAAATATTGCATTTAATGTATGTTTCTATCATGTTTAACATATATCGGATTACCTGCCATCTAGGGGAGGGAGTGGGAGGAAGAGTGGGGAAATGTGGAATACAAAGTTTTGCAAGGGTCAGTGTTGAAAAATTATCCCTACAAATGTTTTGAAAATAAAAAGATTTAATAAAAAAAGAAAATCAAGTAAGAGGTAGCAGAACAATTGGGAGTGTGATGGGAGAAAATCCTAAAAATGACTGAGTTCATCTGCTCTGGAATTCCCCCCCCTCCCAACAAACCCTCCCCAGGGCACCTCTCTTAAGCTTGGAGAGGCTCATGTTTCATCGAGAACCCCTGCTGTGCTGGACACTACCTTGTGTGAGAGAAAATGGTTCCCTCTTAATCCACACTCTCATGTCTGGTTCAACTTTTAGTTTCTGTCCATTCAGTGTGATAAGTTGGCCCATGGGAATTGAGCCTTCCTCCATTGCTTCCCTTCTCTTCCCCTTTCCCTTCCTCTAACCTCTTTTCCTTTTCTCTTTTCCTATTCCCCTCTTCCCCTTGCCTCTTTTCGTTTCCCCTCCACCTTTTCACTTCCCACTTCCCCTTCCCCTTCTCTCTTCCCCTACCACTTCTACTTCTCCTTCCTCTTTGCCTTCTGCCTCCTTCCCTCCTTCCCTTCCTCCCTTCCTCTCTTCTTCTCATCCTCATTCTATCACTCTCACATTCTCCCCCTCCCACCCCTCTCTCCAGTCTCAGTATTTCTAGTTCTCTTCCTCTTCTCCCTTCTTTTATTCCCATTCTCTACCTTCTTTTCTTTCCTCTCCTCTCTCTCCTCTCCTCTCCCCTCTTCTCTCTCCTGTCGCACTTTGCCCTTTCTTTCCCTTCTTTCCCTTTTCTCTCTCCCTCACTTTCACAAAATCAAAGCTCCTCCATCCAAAGCATCCAGGAAAAACAGGAACTCAGCAGAGGCCATGGTAGTGTTCAATAAGGATTCTGAAAATCAAGTAGGAGGAAGAGGAACAATTGGGAAAAGAAATGACAGTGATGCAAGAAAATCCTAAGAAATGGCCGAGTTCATTTTCTCAGGAATTAGCAACTGCCCACAAAACTCTCTCCAGGGTACCTCTCTTAAACTTGGAGAGGCTCATATTTCATTGAGACCCCCTGCTCTGCTGGACACTAACTAGTGCCTCCCTTTTCATCCACCTTGCTATGTCTGGTTCCAATTTTAGTTTCTGTCCTTTTAGTGTGGAATACTGACCAATGGGAATCGAACCTTCCTCCACTGCTTCCATTCTCTTCCCTTTCCCTTTTAACTTTTCCTTGCCCTTCACCTTCCCTGTCTTCTTTTCACTCTCTCCTCTTGCCTTTTCCCTTCCTCTTCCACCTTTCACTTTTCCTTCCCTTACCCCTTTCCATGTGCTCTTGCCTTTTACCTTTCACCTTCCCCTTTTCCCTACCCTTTCTCTTTTTCCTTGCGCTTCACCTACCAGCTCCCTCCCTCCCTGCCTCTCCCCATGTCTCTCCAATCCCTCCCTCTCTCTTTCTCTTTCTCTCTGCCTCTATTCCTCCCTCTTTGTCTACCTCCCTCTTTCCCTTTTCAGTTCCCTCTCTTCCTCTTCTCCCTTCCTCTTTCCCCCTTCTCTCCCTCCTTTCCCCTCCCTTCTCCCCACTCTCTTCATTCTCCTCCCCTCCTCTCTCTCCTGTCTCACTTTTTCCTTTTCTCCCCCTTCTTTCCCTTTTCTCCCTCCCTTACTTGACAAAGTCAAAACTCCTCCATCCAAAGAGTCCAAGAAAAACAGGAATTCAGCTGAGGCCATGGTAGTGTTCAGTAAGGATTTTGACATTAAGTAAGAGGTAGAGAAAGAACTGGAAAGAGAAATGACAGTGTTGCAAGAAAATCCTAAAAATTACTTAGTTCATCTCCCCAGGAATTCCTCACCTCCCAAAAAACCCTCCCCAAGGAAGTTTTCTTAAGCTTGGGACTGCCTTATGTTCCACTGAGATCCCTTGCTGTGTAAGATACTAACTTGTCAGAGGGGGAAAAAAATAGCTCCCTTTTAGTCCACCCTGCCATGTCTGGTTCCAATTTTTGTTTGTGTTCTTTCAGTATGGTAAACTGTCCCATGGGAATTGATCCTTCCTCCACTGCTTCCATTCTCTTCCCCTTCCCTTTCCCCTTCTCTTTTTCACCCCCTTCCCTTTCCTATTTCCTCTTCCATCTTTGCTTTCTCCTTCCCCTTCACTTTTCCTTTTTACTTGCCCTTTGTTTTCCTGTTCCTTCCTTCCCTCCTGCCTCTGTTTCTGTAATTTCTATCTATCACCATCTTTCTTTGTTCACTTCTCCTATAGCAGGTTAATGAATGAAGCGCCTCAGATTTCGCAGGGTGGAGCTCCTGACCCTTAGCTTTCTGTCTTGGAATGGGAGGGGTATCCTTAGGGACATAAGGGCAGCAGTGCCATCTGGTTGTTCTCAGAGCTACAGAGCACCAAGCAAGTTTGAACCAAGTGGGCAATGACATATTGAATCCCACTGTAAATCCAGTATTGACATCATATTACCTTTGGTGACCAGACTAGGGGTACAGATTCAAGGGATGATACCACTTTTAATGGGAATGCAGAGGAATTGTGAATTTTGGACATGTCTGATCTAGGGCCTTCCCTTCTAACAAACCCTCATTCACAAGTATGCTGATCACTGAGACACTCTTCCCCTTCAGACCTCACATTTGGGGGTGGCAGCTGTGCTTCAGGTCAAAGACAGTTGTCAGTAGCCTATGCAACTGGGCCTTCTTTTTGAACCCCTTCTTCCCAGTTGCTTTAAGGAACTAGTCTGGACCCAGTGGCTATAGCAGCCAAAAGGCCTGGTGATCTAGGCTTCCTTTATTGAAGCTGTGATGAAGACCAGGCTCATCCAAGGGGATGTTCAAGTAGATATTCTACCTTGGTGTCTCTAGGGTACCCTTGAAGTCCACTGGCTGATGAGGTTTCTGGAATCATCTTGCACTGCATCAGTCTGTACATCACCTGTAGGAGAAAGCTTTTAATCAATATAGGCTGCCACCTCTCTGCATAGTGAAATAGTGATTGCACATGGGGTGTGGGGGAAATCATCCTGAGGGATTTTGACTCCAATGGAACAGAAGGTTCCGTGGCTGTTGGGGAGGGTGAAGGCCTGCAGCCCTGGCCTCTCAGCTTGTGGTTGTTCTGAGTCAAGCTTGGGCTGTAGCCTCCCTGGAGATCTCTCTCAAGAACTGAGACCTGTGTCCCTACCTAAGGGTCCTGTGGGCCTTACTAAAACTCTATGACAAGATTGGCTCGTGATGCCAAGATCAAGGAGGAGACATTAAAAAAACCTCACTTTTGACTTCATGTGGGTTGCAATAGTCCGGTTTTTGTTTTATTACAATGCTTTTAATAGAAAACAGGAAGACTCTCCAGAAAATTCAGTTATCTCCATGATGCATGATCATGCTAAAAAAAAAAAAAACAGAAAGAGGGATTGTAGGGAAATGAGTAAAAGAAAAAGACAATGAAATTCAAGTTCAGTTGAGATATTATTTTACCAGGCTTTCCCAAAGAAATCCATGGTCCAAAGAGCCTTGTCATCCCCAAGTCTGAATTCCTCTCTATGTTTGAAGGAATTCTGACTTCACTGGTGGGATGAAATAAGGGGCCTTTCACTTCTCCACAAACCAAACTTTTATTCTGCCCTTCCAGCAAGTATAATGGGTTGTGAGTGGTTCACGGGGCTGAGTTCAATCATTTCTTCTGGCCAAGAATTATCCACCTCCCAAAATATCTCCCCAAGGGAATCTGCTAAGCTTGGAGTGGGTCAGATTCCAGAGAGACCCCCATTATGCTGAACACTGCCTGCCCTGAGAGAAAACCTGGTTCCCCTTTTTGTTTCTGGCCTTTCAGTGTCACCTGGCCCATGGGAATTGGACCTTTCTCCTTTGCTCCCATCCTCTGCCTTTGTCTGTCACATCCCCTTTCCCTTTTGCTTTTCCTTTCCCTTTTGTTTTTGCTTTCCCTTTCTTTCTCTCTCCATCTCTTTCTAGAAGACTCTATCTCCTAGAGATCACCTCAACAATCCGCCAGCTTCTGGAAGGTGGAACACAAAACAAGGCTGGCAACGACCATGCTGCATCTTCCATCCACACTGTCCTGCAAGTCAACTCCCCAAACCTCACCCCTAATCACATTCTCCCAACTCTGGCCAGTATATACACTTGCCCCTTGGGGAGCTGGGTGAGGAAAGGGGACTGGACATTTTTTCCCATCTGGAAAGGGAACTTGTGATTGTCAATGGAGTCAGAAGGGAAAGAGTCAGACTCCGTCCTGGACGCAATATCCTGGTATTGAGCTCGCTTGGGATGTTCAGGAGATGGGGAGTGATTTTTGCCAAGGGAGAGTTGAGAAGGTCAGGGGGAGAGAAGAACTGGGCCCATGGAGTGGCTGAGCTCAGCAGGTTCATTACATACAAAGTCTCTGAAAAGCCACAACAAATGTCTCTGACAAAGAGAGTAGACCCTTCTGCATGCACAGAGACCGTATACAGCAAAGCCTCGGTGACCTCCATCTCATAGGACAGCTTCACTCTTAAAACATAGAAGTACAATCCTTTTATGGATCTGTACAGATCCATGGTCCGTGGTCAGGTGGGATAAGAGGCTTTTCCCTGTTCACCAAACCAGACCTTTCTTCTGCTCTTCCAGAAAATAGAATATGTTCTAGAAGATGCAGGGCAAGGCCAAGTCCAGTCAGGGCCTCTGGCCAGGAATCACCCACCTCTCCACCTCCAGTCACTCCCCAGGGGGTCTGTGTTAAGCCTGCTGTGTGTCCAGTTCCAGGCAGACCCCCTGCTGGGCTCGCAGCTCCCTTCCTTACTGGAAAAGATGCCATGCTCTTAGTCCCACCTCCCCCACCTGGTCCCAGTTCTGGTCCTGGTCCTTGGGATGGTGTCAGTCATAAGCCAGGGTTGTTTGTTATTGTTGTTGTTTTGTTTTTCTCCAATTATTTAGTTTAGTAACGGGCCTCCAGCAGGAGGGCAAGAGTTGGAGAAGAGAGGTGAGCAGGTTCAGGGACTTGCCCCTCAGCTTTGTATCCCTGGGATGGGGGAGATCATCAGAGTTACTAATGTGGCTCCTGGTGGGACACTGATCCAAGGATGTGAATGCAGAATGTGAAACCATTCAATTCTCCCAAGTTCTTTCTGAACTCTCCTGGTTTTTGTCCCAAGCATACCCTTTTCTTCCCCATGCTTAGGGCCCTTTCTCGGGCTGGTCATGGCGAGGGGGTGACCCAGGGTCATCAGTGTGTTTCCAGAATATTTTGTCCTTCATAAATTGTATCAAGAAATCTGGGAACTGTTCCCCCTGGTTGGGGAGATGAGGTAGGGAGGCGGCCTTCCCTCATCGCCCCTGTCTCTGTGACTTGAGCAAGTTTGAACTGTTGCTCCAGGAGGGTAGAGGGAATGGCATGTAGAGGAGAAGAAGCTTGTGGGAGAAGAGATTGGCTTGTTGGAGACGGGTGAGTGAGGCTGAGTATATGGCCAAAAATGGAAGGAATCACAACATAAGCACTTTCTGTTGGGATTCCTTCCTTTATTTGTGTGAGCAGGTGGCTGTTGGGATGCCAGTAGATGATGATGTGGATGTGGATGCGGGAGAGTTGGGGATTTGGGGCAGATTTGAACAGAGTCCTCCTTTTTAACAAACCTTTACTCCATTGTAGTCCTTAGTATCAACAGTTGCTATAGAGGCAGGTCTTATTTTTATATTTCACCAACAATAAAAACACAACAATAAAAACATTCAATCATTTTATTTGCTGATCCAAATCAAGGTTCCCCCATCACAAGCTATTGCATGAGTAGGAATACAAAGATATTCTGTATTGTCAAGATCCGCAAGAAAGATAGTGTCATCTCTTTTCTTCTACTTCAGGTTAGTAGTATTCAGGGGTGGATCTGCTGCACCAGAAGGATAATGGTTAGAAAATTCTTGGTCAGGGACTCTCTGTTGAAATTGTGGTGATCTCCAAGTTGCACCAAAGGAATCTGAGCGTGAAAACTTCTTTGGGGGTATCTCTGGGAAACAGTTACTGCTCATTGGTGGAACCATCCAAAAATATGTATGATCAGGGCTTCCAATATGAAAATATGGTGAATAGCAAGATGGCCCAAAAGGATAGCCATTTGGATCCCTGTTCATGGGGGACATCTCTGGAAAATAGTCATCATTCATTGAAGGAAACATCCAAAAATATGGATCATCAGGGCTTCCAATATGAAAATGTGGTGAACAGCAAAATGCCCCAAAAGGATAGCCACTTGTCTCCCTCTTCCTGAGGGGCTTCTCTGGGAAATCATCTGTGTCTTTTAGTAGCACCTGCCAAGAAGCCTGAGGGTCAGGGTATCTTCTTGGATGCTGTGCTGAATGGCTGTGTCCCCTAAAATGAGGGCCACTGGGAACTTTATTCATGTGTTTCCTTGAGAAATGATTTTTGCCCACTGGTTGGGATGCTGCAAAAGCTTCGGGATCAAGGCCATGGTTTTGAACTTTTTCTGAGGATGACCCAGATGCCCCAAAGAATTGTTCTCCTGCAGCCCTTTTCTTGGGATACTTTCTAAAACCATCTTTATCTCCTGGTTGGATTAGATCCAAAGAGTGGGAATCTGGGCTTCTTTTTTTAACTTTCTTTGAGCACCCAGCTGCCCCAAAGGAATGGTTCCCTGGAGCAACATTCATGGGCATCTGTGGGTAACAATCTTTGCCTACTGGTTGGGCCAGCCAAACAGATTGGGCATTGGGGTCTCCTTTGGGAACTTGTGGTGAGCTCCAGACTGAGCCATAGGAACAGTCACCTGGAACCCTCTCGGTGGATGTCTGTGGGACACCAACTTTGCCCCATAATTGGATCTGCCAAAAAGCCTGGAGATGGGTGTCTCCTTTCAAACTGTCAGAACTGGTCCTGAGGAGTAAACTTTCAGACACAACTTCAATTTCCATGACCTACCTCTAAAGAGGCTGGTATGTCTCTGAAATGGCCTTGAGAGCGAAGGAGGGGAAAAGGAACCCGAGTTCACTTCAGCTGCCAAAAGTCACGGTAAAGGCAGGTAGATTTTCATCCAAGTTATAAGATTTGGAAAAAATTGTAGACCTCACTATCAAATGATAGCATTCCTGAAGACTTTCAATAAAACTCGGGGGTGGGGTGGGATGGGGGAATGGATTTGGAAAGGGCTACAGCACTGCCTTCCTAGCTTGTTAGGGTCCAGGCTTTGAATAAGCTTAGGTTCTAAACTCACTTCAAGCCCTCTGTCAGGGATTGGGTCCTGCTCACTACCTAATAATAGGCCGGATTTGCTAACAATGGATGACATCACTTGGGAGTGATAGCAGGCTGAAGAAGCTTGTTTACAAACAAACAAAAGCAGTAACACTGATTTTTTTCAAGTTTTAAAAAAATGTTTTTAAAAATTTTAATATTTTTATTTTCCCCAGTTACATATAAAACATTTTTACATTTGTTTTTACAACTTTGAGTTTCAGATTCTCTCCCCTCCTCCCTCCCATTGAGAAGGCCAATGTGAAATTATATATAACATTTCTATAAAAGCCATGTGTTGAAAGAAAAGAGATTTTTCCACCCCCCAAAAAAACACTCCGGAGGAAAAAAAAAATTTCTTGTCATCTTCTGTTTCTTACACCATTACAGCTGTCCCTAGTATTCTTCCCCTAATTCCTTTCTATGGGCCATCCCATAAAACAATTAGTGTTTAAAATCAGCTCTACTTATTGATGTTCTGACTCAGTAGTGTGTACCAAATTTCTGAAAGCCATCCTATGTTATGAGGAACTCACACTGAGTAAGTATTCATGTGGAAGCCAGAAAAAGACTCTCAGAGGCTTCAGGGGGGAAGACCCCCTGCTGTGGTAGATACTGACTGGCCTAATGGGGATTAGGATTTCTCCTTGGTCCACCATGTCCAGCCTGGTCCCAGTTTTGGTTGTTGCCTTCAGGTGCGCTTAAGAGGCCCCAGGGATTCTTTAGTTTTATTTTTTAATTGCTACATATAACCTCTAACAGAATGGTCAGCAAGAGAACAGAGAATTTAAGTTTGCTTTCCCTGGGATGGGAGGGGATCATCAGGGTCATGAGCAAAGCAGGATTGAAGTAGCTCAACAGAAACATAAGATGCACAAAATTAGAGAATCCACCCCACATGTTCATAGGGACAATTTGTGCCGGACTTGTGGCAGAGCACTCTGAGCTCCTTTGGGTCTGAGCTATCACAATTGGACACATGGTGCCTTGGCCACAACATAGGGTATCATTGTGCTCCTCTTCAAGAACAAAGGGTGGCCAACCAACCATTTTACAAATCAGCTGTCCTGAATAATCTCCTGAAAAACTGTGAAAACATGGACACCAGGGGGGGCTGGGGCCTAGCTTCTCACATGCCTTCACTGGAGCCATGGAGTCTTAATCACTTTGTTCCATTCACTTTTGATTGGGGGCAGGAGCAATTGTGGTTCTCCTTTCCACTGCCATTGTTGTAGTAGGCACACACGTGTGTATTGGTGTGAGTGTGTATGTTTTTCCTTTATTCCAATGTCTTTTCATTATCATAATACAGGACATATAATACATTCAATAGAACTTGTTTAGCCATTTTCCAACAGGCCCCATCTTGTTCATTTCCAATTCTTAGCTGCTGCAGAAAAGCACTACTATAAATATTGTGGTGTATATGGTGAATATCTTCTTATCAGTATCTGCTTTGAGATATAACCATTTATTAATATCTATTTCTGTGCCAAGGAATATGCAAAGAACTTTTGTCAATATTATCTCCTTCAAACCCAATAAGAGAGTCTCTCTTTTAAAGAGTATAGTCATTTTAGTCCTTTGATTTTCAAATTGTTTTTAAAAGGGTTGCAATATGCTAAAATTCCCCTTTAAAAATAATATATTGTTTTATTTGGGGAGGGATATAGGAGATTTGGGCTTTTTCCCTTGTCCACTGGAGAAATTCCAGTAATTTCATTTTTCTTAATTTCTACCTTGTTATATGAAAGTGCCAGCAGAAAGAGGATTTTAAGGGAAATGGCTAAAGAAAAGGGAAAGGAAAAATAATCTATATCAGAAAATATTTCAGGTAAGATTGCCTATGATATTCAGGGTCTAGAGATCACTAGCATTCTCTCATCTTCTCCCCAACTTTTAAGGACCACTGGAATCCATGGTGAGTAGGGATAGGAATAGGGGTAGGAATGCATTGAGGAATAACCACTTTGCTTCCTCTGCACTTCAAGGAAGTATAATGGGTTCTGGGGATTTATAGGGCCAAGCTTGGCTCAGTTAGGTAGCCTGCCCAGGAATCACCCATCTCTCCAGATTCTGTGTTAAGCTTGGAGTATGTCAGGTTCCAGGGAGACCCCCCCCACTGTGCTGGACACTGCCTGCCCTGAGAGAGAACATGACCCCTTCTTTGTCCACCTTCCCCTGTCTAGTTTCACTTTTTGTTTCTGGCCTTTCAGTGTGGTCAGCTGGCCCATGGGAATTGGGCCTTTCTCCATTGCTCCCATTCTCTTGCTTTGCCAGTACCCTTGCCTTTCTTTTTTGCTTTCTCTCTCTCTCTCTCTCTCTCTCTCTCTCTCTCTCTCTCTCTCTTCCTCCTTCTCCTCCTCCTCTCCCACTTTCCCCTTCTCTCCCTCTCCCCCTCTTCCCCGCCTCTCCCTCTTACACTCACACTCTCACTCTCTCGAATTCTAGGTTCTAGGGGTCACTGGGACAGTTCACCAGCTTCTACAAGGTGGTATTTTAAAAGCGAAAGCAAGAGAAAGATGTAGAGAGAGGAAGTATTAGCCCTTGTCACTGAGACCTTGCCGGCAGACTAGTTCAAAGGTCAGGTCTTCAGTGCGCTGATTAAAGCAAGCTCTGATCTCTCTAGAACATGATGCCTCTGGAAAGCCTGGGTACCCAGGGTTAGCACACTCCCTTCAGAGTGAGGTCCCCACCTTGTCCAGTTCATCATATACTGTTGATTTCAATCTCCTTGCTTGGCCTTTGCTTCGTGAAGGCAGAATTGGGCCCAGGTTCCTGCTTGGCCTCCTCCATCCTGAAGGCTTCTTTGGGAAACCAGGGTAATTCCAGCCTGAATTCAGTTAGGCCACAAACCCAGAAGAAATTTGTGAAATTCTTCCCCTAAAGATGAGAGGTCTAGTAACAATATGCTGTGGTTTCCAGACACAGTGGATGGTCTACCCAGAGGGCAAAGAGAGTTTCCAGGAAGAGCTAGTGGAGAGGAGCCACCATTGTGGGATGGCTCAGTGCTCACCACACCTTGAGAATTTAAGCTCAGATCCACAGCTTTATGGGAGCTGTCCTTGTGGTGGGTTAGAGAAACTACCGGATGCCAGTTTCCAGATGGAATTGAGCAGCAGTCCCAGTCACCTTTGGGACTCTTGCTGAGACAAGTCAAGCACATTTCTGGGATGTTCATCATCTTCCAGTTCTGTCACAGGGACCCTTTTATACTGATCATTAAATAAAATAATTCAAACTTCTCAGTGTGTGTGTCTGTGTCTCTAGTGAATAAATGAATCAAGAAAAATAAGTATGAGTGAATGACTGAATCGAAGCATTTGCTGAACCACTTCAATGTGCAAAGTTTTATGCCAGCCACTGTGGAATGGAGAGAAAAATCAGACCTGGATGGTTCTAGAGAATCGTAAATTCTCAGGGTATCGGCCAAGTATGGATGCTCACTGCTACAATTCAGAATGGGAGGTCCCATGGTCCTCAGGTTACAGCAATAGAGCAGATGCTAATAGTCCTTCCTTAGTGTCATTTCTACTGATAAAATCATATCCACATCTGAGGGTGACCAGTTTCACAGTGTCAAAGACGTTGGGTGTAGAATGTTTCTGTCTGGGTTATCGGTAGCTGCTCCTGGAGCCCCTCCAGGGGGCCACTCTACTTCTCCACAGGGGGTCTTCTCACAGTGATCCCTGGGGACTCTGGATTGTTCCTGGACTCCCAGGGGTGGATTGTGTCCCTCACAGTCTGAGAAGAGATGGTAGTCAAGAAGCTGATAGAAGCTTGAATCTCCTGGAAAACACAATTTGATCTCTTTCTCCTCCCAGGGGCTCTTGTTTTTAAGCTGGGCTGCCTTTTTGTGGGAGGCACTTAGAGGGGATGGCTGGACCATTCTCCATGGGAGTTATTTTCCTGGATGATTAATTCCTGGGTGATGGCTTGCCCAAGAAGCAGGCCCTGTGGTCTGGGGGTCTGCTACCACTCTCAAGGTTCTCATGCCTACTTCCTTGTGAGTGGCAACTTGTCAGGAGTTGTTACCGATTGTGGTGAAGAAGGTGGGCCCCTTCTCTACTACCATATCTTCACTTAAAGTTGGCTACAGAGGCAGACTCAGAGTTGTATGAGAAAATCTATATAGGTCTATATGGGTCTCTCCTCTGTTCTTATTTCTATCTTCTCTCTCTTCTCACCTGTCTGCCACATGTTCTCTCCTCTCTGTCCCTCGCAATCCACTTGTAACTTTTGCTGTTCAATTGATATATTGAAGAATTTCTCACATCTTCTACTTTGCCCTCATTCCAGGACATTACCAAAAAGACATAAGACATTGAAGAAGGAAGCTCCAGTTTGACTTGGAAGCAGGGACCTAGTGGAGGGCCAGCTAAGGAAGCCTACCAGTAATTGCAGAGCACAAGGATGTGCTGGGCAGGATGAGCTGGAAAGCTCTTCCTAACTCACCACCAAGGACTGTACTTTCCAGCTTTGCAGGAATTTGGACAGTAAAGAGGGAGAATATGTCTCACCCCCTTCCCCACTGACCAGAGGCAGAAGGAATAACTATATCTGGGAGAGAATGCATACATTCAGACACATATAAATGACAGGCTGACTATGAAACTAAAAGAGAAAATGAAAAGCATACAAAACACTGCCAGAGACAGGATATCTTCTGCTCTAAACACTGGCTAAAAACTTACATGAACAGATGGAATCCACATTCACATGCACATTGTCATGCCCTGGTGAGGACCTGGGCACACAAGGCAGGCCAGTGTCTCCCTTAGGGTCACATGGGGTACTTGGTGGAAACTCGGCTTTGATTCTACCTCCTTGGAGGATCCCCTGATGAGAATTTTTTTTCCAGAAAACTTAGCAATGGAGATAATCCTGTGACCACAGTTCTATCCTAGCCCCCACCTAAAACTCAGCTTTTAGGAACCTCTACAATGCATGATGGGGTGGGAAGAGAGGGCTTTCCCTCAGAACCAGCAGCTTCTCCTGCTCCACCAGGATGTTAATGGTTATTTCTCTGATACTGAAAGTAATCCAAGCCCTCCCCTTTCCTCAAATCCCAAAGAGCAATTGTACTGGCTAGGGAGAGTAGAAGAGGGAAGGTTGGGCTTTATGATGAGAAGGAAGGAAAAGAGCTATTCCCTGATTTTGTGTTGCTGCTCAGGTACCACCTTCTTGAAAAAGCATTGTCTGGATGCCCTTGGATGACAGTGCCTTTTTCTCCCCGAGCTCACTTCTCCAGCCACCATGCCAATTCAGGTTGGTACCCAGGTATTTACATATTATTTCCTAATGGCCTCCTTTTCCTCCCCCATTACTTGGTGAGCCCCCCATAGGGTAGGGGTAGGGATCAAGTGTTTCTAGTGTTCCTGGCTTCCACATTCCCTGAAATAGGGATTGGCACATCCTGGGAACTCAGAACATGCTGAGGGTCTCACTGCTTGCAGAACATAGAGCCTCATATTCAAGGGAAGGGAGTATCTGAAATTGTGGCTAGCAAGAGGAGAGGCAGAAGGAAAAAGAGAAGGGTGTAAGATGTACTTATGCTTCCTTCATCCTTACTGTGTTGACCCATCCCTCCCTCCCTCCATCCCTCCTTGGCCATTCTGGTCTAATGACCTCATGACACCACGAACCATACCTCCCCCCCAATAAGGCTGACCCTTTCAAACCAAGACTACCCCACCATTCCCATGCCCTCCTCCTTCAAAATCCTGTGTGTGCCCCACCCTTCCCAATCATCTCATTCCTACCCACCTCATCCTTTGAGCCGGTGTCACAACCCAGTGATTTCACGGCTTTTTAGCTAGACAGCTATGTTATTAGATAAGGGACGGTCACAATGATGGAGGGAGATCTGGTGAGCAAGCTAGAGACCAGGGTTGTCTCAAACCTGGACACTGACAATCAGGCCTGCCGGGCTGAAGCCTCTGGAAACACCCCAAAACTTTGTGTTCCCTTTAAGTCTGAGGTCCTTGCAATGGCAACCATATCTCATAATAAGGACTACAAGGTACTCCAGCTGAGATGCCCTGGGTGAAAATGGGTCTCCCTCTGCTGAGCTTCTCAATGGCTGATTCAAACAAGGGTCATCCCTGTCCCCTAACAGCAGGTCCTCTCTCTTAGCCTTTCACCATTTATTCAGAGGACAGAAGACATCAATGGAGGTAGGCCACAGTCCAAGAACACCTGCCTAAGGGCATTTTCCTAGGCATAGCAGGCTGGAAAAACCAGTTTATTTTGGCAGGTGCATAGAATGGACACAGATGGCTTCCCAAAGGTACTTGGGAAGAGAGCTCTGCGTTCCCATTCCTTTTGGTCAGCCAGGATCTCATCACTGATTCACAAAAGCAGTCTCTGGTGGCCAAACTTTTTGGCTGGTCAACCCGTGGAGAAGGATGATCTATCAGAGGGCTGTTCACTATTTAAATCACCAAATCAAGTGATTGAAAGAACTCAAAGATTGAATGTTTGTGTGTGCATTACGAAGGAAGGGAGGGAGGGAGGGAGGGAAGGAAGGAAAGAGGGAGGAAAAGAGGGAGGGAGGGAGGGAGAGAAGGAGGGAGGGAGAGGAGATGTATCTGGATTTCTCTGCATGAAGAACTTGAGGGAGCTATCTTTGCCCACAGGTGGACCACCCCAAATGTCTGGGGAGTACACTATTTTTTCATAGGACTGATAATCAAGCTGAGGAGAATGACTTAAGGCAGCATTTCTAAATGAGTGGCAGCCTACAGGCTGACATATATCTGGCTTGGGAACCAGTCCTCAAAGACTCACCAGTGGGAGGAGGACCCTTGTCCACAATAGTCCCCTGAAGGCAGAGAATGGTAAATTTTCATCCAGGGATTTTGAAGTGAACAACTATAGTCCTATCAAATGTCGAAGCCAATCTTAGGCCCTCAAGTTTCCAGAGGACACCACTACATTCTGCAAGAGTTTGGGAGGCTGGAGGCCTTCAGTTCTGATTTCTGGATTTCTGGATGCCCAGGCTTAAAACAAGCTTGGTCTCAGTCTCCTCTTTAAATCTCCCTCAGTAACTGTGCCTTGCTCCTAAATAACAATGGACCTGATTTGCAAAAAAAAAATCTAAACCATAACTGGTCCACGATGTCTGACCTAAGGATGAGACCTTAAATATCTATCATAAAGAAAATAAAAATTCATTTTATTTAGTTACTACTGAAGGTGGTGGTTCTGCTGTTTACTGTTATATTCACTTTTCCCAAAGCAAAGATATTTTATTTGCCTTCAATTTTTCTTATTGTTCAAAAATGCCAACACAAAGGAAAGTTAGTCCAGAAATTTCCTGGTAGAAGGGCAAGGTGTCCCATTCCATACTCACATGAGTGGGTCTTTGCCCACCTATCAGCCATCCTTGCTGGTTCCCTCACCTCCCACTAACTACGGGGACAGTAAGTTGAAAGTTTAAACCCTGAGACTGCTTAAATCTTAGCCTTTCCCCTTACCCCCTTAGGAGAGAATGCATTTTAAAAAGTTAAAAAGAAGAATCCCTGGGTTCTGTTTGTAACCACCCACAGGAGAAGAAACAAAGCTGGGGCCAGGTTGAGCAGGATTAATGTAGTAGCATTTTCTCCTTTAGGGAAGGGAGATTCCAGCCCAGCAGGGTGTCTCTCAGGGAAGGGACAAACCCCAAGTTCCATGCAAACTCCCAGGGGAGTGATGGGAGCAGGGTGGTGAGAAATAAATCCTCTGCAGGTGCTCCAAAGAACTCATTACAGAAGCAATGTTAGCCTGGAAACCTCCAGGCAGGTGAAAGTTTCTTGTGCCCTGCATCAGTGATCCCTGTCCACCTACTTGCCATCCTTGATGGTTCTTCAAACCCCATGTATTCCTTCAGGCTGACATCACCCTTCAATGACAACATGGATTGTTGGCTACTTAGGCCTATTGTTGGGTAGGGGCAGGTCACAATTACCGAGGGAGATAGAGACAGGAAGTTCCAGCCCAGATCACTTAAAGCCTGGACATTGACAAGTTCAGAAGCTACCGCTGCAGTCCTCTGATCAAAGCTATGTCTTTCTCAAACATTATGAACCTAAGAACCCTGAGTCCCTCGGGGATAGAACCCTCACTTCAGAGTGAGATATGTATGCTGTGCAGTTCATCAGATCCCAGGGATGAAAATCTTCCTGCTTTATTTTTGCTTCTTCTTGGTCTATTTAGATCCAGGTTCCTCCTTCATATAGTTCATCTTAATGCCTTATTTCCCTGTAAAGAGTTGCATCAACCTTTAAACACACTGGCCACAGACCCAGAGATAGTCCTAGAAATCATCCTCTTAGGATTGAGAGCAGCATTGAAAGAAGGCTGCGAAACCCAGATCCTGTGGATGTTCCACCCAAAGGCCAAAGAAGGTTTCCAGAAGGAGCCAGTGAAGAAGACCCCAGCAGCCACCACTTTGGGGAGGATTAGTGCTCACCACTTCTTCAGAAAGGAGGCTCAGATGCACAGGCTCCTGGTCGCTGTCCTGGTGGTGGGGCAGAACTGCCCCCAGGTGCCACTTTCCAGATCGATGTGAGCAGCCTCCCAGTCACCCTTGGGACACTTGCTGAGACAAGTGAAGGATATTTCTGTATCTCACATCATCCTTCTGCTCTGTCACAGGGGTCTCCTTTATAGTGATCATCCAATAAAGTGATTGACATTTCTAAATGTATTTCTTTGTGTCTTTAGTGAATGATCGAATGAATCAACCAAGGTGTGAACGCAGGTATGAAGCAGGTACTGAAGCAGATCAATGTGCAGGGTTCTGTGCCAGGCACGGGGTGACAGAGGGAAAAGTAAGGCTGGATTGGCTCCAGAGAACACTAAATTCTTGCAGGAGAGAGAAGACTTAGGAGTGGTGGCAGCTACAATTCAGATGGAGAACTCCCATGGTCTCTAGGGTGCAGCAATAGATCAGACACTAATGCTTCTTCTTTTAACGTGGTTTCTCCTGGTAGAATCCTACTAGTCCTGAGAGTGACCCTTTCCAGAGTGTCAAAGACTTTGGGTGTAAGAATGTTTCTGTCTGGGTCATCAGTTGCTGTTCCTGCAGGAGGCCAGACTGCTTCTCCACAGGGGGTCTTCTCACAGTGAACCCTGGGGACCCCCAGCTGCTCCTGGACTCCCAGGCCTGGGCTGTGTCCGTCACGGTCTGAGAGGGGATGGTGGTCAAGGTAGTGAAGGAAGCTTGACCCCCTGGGCACACACCAGCCCTCTCTCCCTGCAGTGGCCTTGCTGTTTCAGCTGGGCTGCCTTCTTCTCTGGCCTATGTGTGGCAGTTGGTGGGTTCATCTGGGCCCTGCCCCCTTGGAGTTATTTCCTTAGCTGATGACAGAGATACAGATGTGAGATACAGAAATATCCTTCACTTGTATCAGCAAGAGTACCAAGGGTGCGGACCCGTGAACAGATCTAACCATTCTGGAGAGCAATTTGGAGCTATGCTCAAAAAGTTATCAAACTGTGCATACTCTTTGACCCAGCAGTGTTACTACTGGGCTTATACCCCAAAGAGATCTTAAAGAAGGGAAAGGGACCCACATATGCAAACCTATTTGTAGCAGCCCTTTTTTGTAGTGGCTAGAAACTGGAAACTGAGTGGATGCCCATCAATTGGAGAATGGTATATGAATGTTATGAAATATTATTGTTCTATAAGAAATGACCAGCAGGATGATTTCAGAAAAGGCCTGGAGAGACTTACATGAACTGATGCTGAGTGAAAACAGTAGGACCAGGAGATCATTATATACTTCAACAAGACTGTACGATGATCAACTCTGATGGACGTGGTTCTGTACAACAATGAGATGATCCAAACCAGTTCTACTTGTGCAGTGATGTGACCCATCTACACCCAGAGAGAGAACTGTGGGAACAGAGTGTGGAACACAACATAGCATTCTGACTCTCTTCTGTTGTTACTTACTTGCATTTTGTTTTCTTTCTCAGTTTTGCTTTCTCTTCCTTCTTGATCTAATTTTTCTTGTGCAGCAGGATCATTGTATAAATATGTATACATGTATTGGATTTACCACACATTTTAACATATTTAACATGTACTGGAGTACTTGCCAGAAAGGGGAGAGATTGGGGAGAAGAGGGGAAAATTTGGAACAAAAGGTTTTTCAAGAGTCACTGTTGGAAAAATTACCTATGCATATGCTTGTAAAAAAAAAAAAAAAAAGCTTTAATAGGACCAGCTAGGTAATGCAGTGGATAGAGCACCAGTCCTGAAGTCAGGAGGACTGGAGTTCAAATCTGCTCTCAGACAGTTAGTCTCCTAGCTGTGTGACCTGGGCAAGTCACTTAACCCCAATTGCTTCAACAAAATAAATAAATAAAAAAACTTTGATAATAAAAAAAGAATACCAAGAGTGACTAGCAGGTTGCTTAGTTCCAGCTGGAAATTGGGGGAGTCTCTCTAAACCACTACAAGGACAGCAACCAGGAACCCAAGGTGTGCTTGGGACAAAAACCAGGAGAGTTCAGAAAGAACTTGAGAGAATTGAACAGTTTCACAGTCTGCATTCACATCCTTGGATCAGAGTCCCACCAGGAGTCACATTAGTAACTCTGATGATCTCCCCCATCCCAGGGATACAAAGCTGAGGGGCAAGTCCCTGAACCTGCTCACCTCTCTTCTCCAACTCTTGCCCTCCTGCTGGAGGCCCGTTACTAAACTAAATAATTGGAGAAAAACAAAACAACAACAACAACAAACAACCCTGGCTTATGACTGACACCATCCCAAGGACCAGGACCAGAACTGGGACCAGGTGGGGGAGGTGGGACTAAGAGCATGGCATCTTTTCCAGTAAGGAAGGGAGCTGCGAGCCCAGCAGGGGGTCTGCCTGGAACTGGACACACAGCAGGCTTAACACAGACCCCCTGGGGAGTGACTGGAGGTGGAGAAGTGGGTGATTCCTGGCCAGAGGCCCTGACTGGACTTGGCCTTGCCCTGCATCTTCTAGAACATATTCTATTTTGGTTTATTATATTATATTATATTATATTCTTATATTATATTCTGGTTTGGTGAACAGGGAAAAGCCTCTTATCCCACCTGACCACGGACTCAACAGATCCATAAAAGGATTGTACTTCTATGTTTTAAGAGTGAAGCTGTCCTATGAGATGGAGGTCACCGAGGCTTTGCTGTATACGGTTTCTGTGCATGCAGAAGGGTCTACTCTCTTTGTCAGAGACATTTGTTGTGGCTTTTCAGAGACTTTGTATGTAATGAACCTGCTGAGCTCAGCCACTCCATGGGCCCAGTTCTTCTCTCCCCCTGACCTTCTCAACCCTCCCTTGGCAAAAATCACTCCCCATCTCCTGAACATCCCAAGCGAGCTCAATACCAGGATATTGCGTCCAGGACGGAGTCCGGCTCTTTCCCTTCTGACTCCATTGACAATCACAAGTTCCCTTTCCAGATGGGAAAAAATGTCCAGTCCCCTTTCCTCACCCAGCTCCCCAAGGGGCAAGTGTATATACTGGCCAGAGTTGGGAGAATGTGATTAGGGGTGAGGTTTGGGGAGTTGACTTGCAGGACAGTGTGGATGGAAGATGCAGCATGGTCGTTGCCAACCTTGTTTTGTGTTCCACCTTCCAAAAGCTGGCGGATTGTTGAGGTGATCTCTAGGAGATAGAGTCTTCTAGAAAGAGATGGAGAGAGAAAGAAAGGGAAAGCAAAAACAAAAGGGAAAGGAAAAGCAAAAGGGAAAGGGAAAGGGGAGGTGACAGACAAAGGCAGAGGATGGGAGCAAAGGAGAAAGGTCCAATTCCCATGGGCCAGGTGACCACACTGAAAGGCCAGAAACAAAAAGGGGAACCAGGTTTTCTCTCAGGGCAGGCAGTGTTCAGCACAGTGGGGGGGGGGTCTGTCTGGAATCTGACCCACTCCAAGCTTAACACAGAATCTGGAAAGATGAGTGATTCCTGGGCAACTGAGGCAAACTTGGTTCTATAACCCCCCTGAATCCATTACACTTCTTGAAGTGCAGAGGAAGCAAAGTGGTTATTCCTCAGTGCACCCCCAACCCTACTCACCATGGATTCTTGCGGTCCTGAAAATCTGAGGAGAAGATAAGGGAATGCTAGTGATCTCTAGGTACTGGATATCATAAGCAAACTTAGTGTAATATTTTCTGATTTAAATTATTTTTCCTTTCTCTTTTCATTAGCCATTTCCCTTAAAAAAGCTCTTTCTGCTGGCACTTTCTTAAAACAAGATAAAAATAAACAAAAATGAAATTACTGAAATTACTCCAGTGGGCAAAGGGGAAAAGCCCAAATCTCCTATACCCCTCCCCATATAAAACAATACATTATTTCTAAAAGGGAATTTTAGCATATTGCAACCCTTTTAAAAACAATTTGAAAATCAAAGGACTAAAATGACTATACTCTTTAAAAGAGAGACTCTCTTATTGGGTTTGAAGGAGATAATATTGACAAAAGTTCTTTGCATATTCCTTGGCACAGAAATAGATATTAATAAATGGTTATATCTCAAAGCAGATACCGATAAGAAGATATTCACCATATACACCACAATATTTATAGTAGTGTTTTTCTGCAGCAGCTAAGAATTGGAAATGAACAAGATGGGGCCTGTTGGAAAATGGCTAAACAAGTTCTATTGAATGTATTATATGTCCTGTATTATGATAATGAAAAGACATTGGAATAAAGGAAAAAACATACACACTCACACCAATACACACGTGTGTGCCTACTACAACAATGGCAGTGGAAAGGAGAACCACAATTGCTCCTGCCCCCAATCAAAAGTGAATGGAACAAAGTGATTAAGACTCCATGGCTCCAGTGAAGGCATGTGAGAAAGCTAGGCCCCAGCCCCCCCTGGTGTCCATGTTTTCACAGTTTTTCAGGAGATTATTCAGGACAGCTGATTTGTAAAATGGTTGGTTGGCCACCCTTTGTTCTTGAAGAGGAGCACAATGATACCCTATGTTGTGGCCAAGGCACCGTGTGTCCAATTGTGATAGCTCAGACCCAAAGGAGCTCAGAGTGCTCTGCCACAAGTCCGGCACAAATTGTCCCTATGAACATGTGGGGTGGATTCTCTAATTTTGTGCATCTTGTGTTTCTGTTGAGCTACTTCAATCCTGCTTTGCTCATGACCCTGATGATCCCCTCCCATCCCAGGGAAAGCAAACTTAAATTCTCTGCTCTCTTGCTGACCATTCTGTTAGAGGTTATATGTAGGAATTAAAAAATAAAACTAAAGAATCCCTGGGACTTCTTAAGCGCACCTGAAGGCAACAACCAAAACTGGGACCAAGCTGGACATGGTGGACCAAGGAGAAATCCCAATCCCCATTAGGCCAGTCAGTATCCACCACAGCAGGTGGTCTTCCCCCGCTGAAGCCTCTGAGAGTGTCTTGTACTGTTTTTCCTGGCAATCACGTGAGCGCTTACCTACTGTGAGTTCTACATAACATACGATGGCTTTCACAAATTTTGTATATAGTAGTGGGTCAGAACATCAACAGTAGAACTGATTTTAAACAATAATTGTCATATTGCATATTTCTTGGGAAGGATATTGGGGACAACTGTAATGATGTAAGAAAAAGAAGATGACGATAATATTTTTTTTTCCTCTGGAGGATTTTTTTTGGAGGTGGAGAATCTCTTTTCTTTCAAAACATGACTTTTATGGAAATATTATGCGTAAGTTCAGATCAGTCTTCTCAGTGGGGCAGAGGAATGGAGAGAATCTGGAAGTCAAAGTTGCATAAACAAATGTAAAAATGTTTTACATGTAAGAGGAAAAAATAAAAAAACTTTAACTTTTTTTAAAATTAAAAAAAACTTTAAAAAAGTCAATATTAGTGTTTTTGTTTATTTATAAACAACGTTCTTCAATCTGATTATCACTCCCAAGTGATGTCAGCCATTGTTAGCAAATCCGGCCTATTGTTAGGTAGTGAGCAGGACCCAATGCCTGACAGACGGCTTGAGGTGAGATTGGAACCTAAGCTTATACAAAGCCTGGACACTAACAAGCTAGGAAGGCAGTGCTGTAGCCCTCTCCAAAACTTTCCACCCCCATCCCCAACCCCCACCCCACCACCCCCCTGCTGAGTTTTATAGGAGGTCTTCAGGAATGCTATCATTTCACAGTGAAGTCTACAATTTTTTCCAAATCTTATTACTTGGATGAAAATCTACCTGCCTTTACCGTGACTTTTGGTAGCTGAAGTGAACTTGGGTTCCTTTTCCCCTCCTTCGATCTCAAGGCCATTTCAGAGACATACCAGCCTCTTTAGAGGTAGGTCATGGAAATTGAAGTTGTTCCTGAAGGTTTATTTCTCAGGAATAGTTCTGACAGTTTGAAAGGAGACACCCATCTCCAGGCTTTTTGGCAGGTCCAATTACAGGGCAAAGTTGGTGTCCCACAGACATCCACTGAGAGGGTTCCAGGTGACTGTTCCTATGGCTCAGTCTGGAGCTCACCACAAGTTCCCAAAGGAGACCCCAATGCCCAATCTGTTTGGCTGGCCCAACCAGTAGGCAAAGATTGTTACCCACAGTTGCCCATGAAGGTTGTTCCTGGTGGCAATTTCTTTGGGGCAGATGGGTGCTCAGAGGAAGTTAAAAAAAGAAGCCCAAATTCCCACCCTTGGGGGGTAATCCAACCATGGGGTAAAAATGGTTTCACAGAGAGCCCCATGAAGAGGGTTGCAGGTGACAAATTCTTCGGGGCATCTGGGCCATATCCACCAAACTTTCAAAATCATGGCCTTGATCCCCAAGGTTTTACAGCATTCCAACCACTGGGCAAAGATCATTTCTCAGGGAAACGCATGAAGAAAGAACCCAGTGGCCATTGTTTTGGGGGACGCAGCTGTTCACCACAGCTTCAAAGAAGATTCCCAGGTCCTGAAGCTTATGGGCAGGTGCCACTAAAAAGCAAAGAGGATTTCCCAGAGATGCCCCACATGAAGATGGAGACAAGTGGCTATCCATTTGAAGCATCTCAATGTTCACCACATTTTCATTTCGGAAGACCTGATGATTCATATTTTAGGATGTTTCCACTAATGGAAAATAACTATTTCCCAGAGAAACTCACAAAGAATGTCCCAAGCTCAAGTCTCTTTGGTGCAACTTGGAGATCACCACAATTTCAAAAGAGAGCCCCAGACCGAAGATATTCCTAACCATTATAGTTCTAGTGCAGCAGATCCACCCCTGAATACTACTAAGCTGAAGAGGAAGAGAAGAGATGACACTATCTTGCTTGTGGACCTTGACGATACAGAATATCTTTGTATTCCTACTCATGCAATAGCTTGTGATGGGGGAACCTTGATTTAGATCAGCAAATAAAATGATTGAATGTTTTTATTGTTGTGTTTTTATTGTTGGTGAAATATAAAAATAAGACCTGCCTCTAAAGCAACTGTTGATACTAAGGACCACAATGGAGTAAAGGTTTGTTAAAAAGGAGGACTCTGTTCAAATCTGCCCCAAATCCCCAACTCTCCCGCATCCACATCCACATCCACATCATCATCTACTGGCATCCCAACTGCCACCTGCTCACACAAATAAAGGAAGGAATCCTAACAGAAAGTGCTTATGTTGTGATTCCTTCCATTTTTGGCCATATACTCAGCCTCACTTACCCGTCTTCAACAAGCCAATCTCTTCTCCCACAAGCTCCTTCTCCTCTACATGCCATCCCCTCTACCCTCCTGGAGCAACCGTTTAAACTTGCTCAAGTCACAGAGACAGGGGCGATGGGGGAAGGCCACCTCCCTACCTCATCTCCCCAACCAGGGGGAACAGTTCCCAGATTTCCTGATACAATTTATGAAGGACAAAATATTCTGGAAACACACTGATGACCCTGGGTCACCCCCTCGCCATGACCAACCCAAGAAAGGGCCCTAAGCATGGGGAAGAAAAGGGTGTGCTTGGGACAAAAACCAGGAGAGTTCAGAAAGAATTTGGGAGAATTGAACAGTTTCACATTCTGCATTCACATCCTTGGATCAGTGTCCCACCAGGAGCCACATTAGTAACTCTGATGATCTCCCCCATCCCAGGGATACAAAGCTGAGGGGCAAGCCCCTGAACCTGCTCACCTCTCTTCTCCAACTCTTGCCCTCCTGCTGGAGGCCCGTTACTAAACTAAATAATTGGAGAAAAAACAAAACAACAACAACAAACAACCCTGGCTTGTGACTGACACCATCCCAAGGACCAGGACCAGAACTGGGACCAGGTGGGGGAGGTGGGACTAAGAGCATGGCATCTTTTCCAGTAGGGAAGGGAGCTGCGAGCCCAGCAGGGGGTCTGCCTGGAACTGGACACACAGCAGGCTTAACACAGACCCCCTGGGGAGTGACTGGAGGTGGAGAGGTAGGTGATTCCTGGCCAGAGGCCCTGACTGGACTTGGCCTTGTCCTGCATCTTCTAGAACATATTCTATTTTCTGGAAGAGCAGAAGAAAGGTCTGGTTGGGTGAACAGGGAAAAGCCTCTTATCCCCCCTGACCACGGACTCAACAGATCCATAAAAGGATTGTACTTCTATGTTTTAAGAGTGAAGCTGTCCTATGAGATGGAGGTCACCGAGGCTTTGCTGTACAAGGTCTCTGTGCATGCAGAAGGGTCTTGCTCTCCTTGTCAGAGACATTTGTTGTGGCTTTTCAGGCACTTTGTGTGTAATGAACCTGCTGAGTTCAGCCACACCATGGGCCCAGTTATTCTCTCCCCTGACCTTCTCAGCCCTCCCTTGGCAAAAATCACTCCCCATCTCCTGAACATCCCAAGCGAGCTCAATACCAGGATATTGAGTCCGGGAGGCAATCTGGCTCTTTCCCTTCTGACTCCATTGGCAATCACAAGTTCCTTTTCCAAATCGGAAAAAATTCTTCCAGCCCTCTCTTCCCCTATCCCCCAGCTAGCCAATGGACAAGTTTATAGCCCTGCCAGATTTGGGAGAATGTGAGGAGGGGTGGAATTTCGGGAGTTGGGTTGCAGTATGGTATGGATGGAGAAAGCAGCATGGTCATAGCCTGCCTTGTTTCATGTTCTCACTTGAATATCACCTTCTAGAAGCTGGAGGACTGTCCAAGTAATCCCTAGACAATATGTAAAAAGATGGAGAAAGAAGGAAAGGGAAAGGGAAACAGAAGGGAAAGCATAAAGAAAAGGGAAAACGAAAGTAAATGGGAAAGGGAAAGGGAAATGAAAAGGGAAAGGCAAAGGGAAAGGGACAGGTGAGGGTACTGACAAAGGAAGAGAATGTGAGCAATGGAGAAAGGCCCAATTCCCATGGGCCAGCTGACCACACTGAAAGGCCAGAAACAATAAGTGAAACTAGACAGGGGAAGGTGGACAAAGAAGGGGTCATGCTCTCTCTCACGGCAGGCAGTGTCCAGCACAGTGGGGGGTCTCCCTGGAACCTGACATACTCCAAGCTTAACACACAATCTGGAGAGATGGGTGATTCCTGGGCAGGCTACCTAACTGAGCCAAGTTTGGCCCTATAATCCCCCAGAACCCATTATACTTCCTTGAAGTGCAGAGGAAGCAAAGTGGTTATTCCTCAATGCACCCCCAACCCCTACTCACCATGGATTCTTGCGGTCCTGAAAATCTGAGGAGAAGATAAGGGAATGCTAGTGATCTCTAGGTACTGGATATCATAAGCAAACTTAGTGTAATATTTTCTGATTTAAATTATTTTTCCTTTCTCTTTTCATTAGCCATTTCCCTTAAAAAAGCTCTTTCTGCTGGCACTTTCTTAAAACAAGATAAAAATAAACAAAAATGAAATTACTGAAATTACTCCAGTGGGCAAAGGGGAAAAGCCCAAATCTCCTATACCCCTCCCCATATAAAACAATACATTATTTCTAAAAGGGAATTTTAGCATATTGCAACCCTTTTAAAAACAATTTGAAAATCAAAGGACTAAAATGACTATACTCTTTAAAAGAGAGACTCTCTTATTGGGTTTGAAGGAGATAATATTGACAAAAGTTCTTTGCATATTCCTTGGCACAGAAATAGATATTAATAAATGGTTATATCTCAAAGCAGATACCGATAAGAAGATATTCACCATATACACCACAATATTTATAGTAGTGTTTTTCTGCAGCAGCTAAGAATTGGAAATGAACAAGATGGGGCCTGTTGGAAAATGGCTAAACAAGTTCTATTGAATGTATTATATGTCCTGTATTATGATAATGAAAAGACATTGGAATAAAGGAAAAAACATACACACTCACACCAATACACACGTGTGTGCCTACTACAACAATGGCAGTGGAAAGGAGAACCACAATTGCTCCTGCCCCCAATCAAAAGTGAATGGAACAAAGTGATTAAGACTCCATGGCTCCAGTGAAGGCATGTGAGAAGCTAGGCCCCAGCCCCCCCTGGTGTCCATGTTTTCACAGTTTTTCAGGAGATTATTCAGGACAGCTGATTTGTAAAATGGTTGGTTGGCCACCCTTTGTTCTTGAAGAGGAGCACAATGATACCCTATGTTGTGGCCAAGGCACCATGTGTCCAATTGTGATAGCTCAGACCCAAAGGAGCTCAGAGTGCTCTGCCACAAGTCCGGCACAAATTGTCCCTATGAACATGTGGGGTGGATTCTCTAATTTTGTGCATCTTATGTTTCTGTTGAGCTACTTCAATCCTGCTTTGCTCATGACCCTGATGATCCCCTCCCATCCCAGGGAAAGCAAACTTAAATTCTCTGTTCTCTTGCTGACCATTCTGTTAGAGGTTATATGTAGCAATTAAAAAATAAAACTAAAGAATCCCTGGGGCCTCTTAAGCGCACCTGAAGGCAACAACCAAAACTGGGACCAGGCTGGACATGGTGGACCAAGGAGAAATCCTAATCCCCATTAGGCCAGTCAGCATCCACCACAGCAGGGGGTCTTCCTGGAGCCTTTGTGAGTGTCTCTGTATAACTTTTCCTGGCAACCATTTGAGTATTTTCCTGATCTGAGCCGAATAACAGGATGGCTTTCACAAATTTTGTATACAACAGTGGGTCAGAACATCAATAAGTAGAGCCGATTTTAAACAGTAATTGTTATATGGAATGGCCCTTAAAAAAGGGTTAGGGGAAGGATACTAGAGGAAACTGTAATGATGTAAGAAACAGAAGATGATGATAAAGTTCACTGATATTTTTTGTTAAGAGTTTTTTTTGGGGGGGATGTGGGGATAGAGAATCTGTTTTTGTTCACAACAGGACTTTTATGGAAATGTTATGTATACCTTCACATCAGCCTTTCTCAATATGGGGGAAGAAGGGAGAGAATCTGGAACTCAAGCAAATGTGAAAATGTTTTATATGTAACTGGGAAAAATAAAAATATTAAAATAAAAAATATATATTTAAAAAAGTCAATATCAATCCCTTTGTTTGTTTGTAAACAAGCTTCTTCAGCCTGCTATCACTCCCAAGTGATGTCATCCATTGTTAGCAAATCCGGCCTATTGTTAGGTAGTGAGCAGGACCCAATCCCTGACAGAGGGCTTGAGGTGAGGTTAGAAGCTAAGCTTATTCAAAGCCTGGACCCTAACAAGCTAGGAAGGCAGTGCTGTAGCCCTTTCCAAAACCATTCCCCCATCCCACCCCACCCCCGAGTTTTATTGAAAGTCTTCAGGAATGCTATCATTTCATCGTGAGGTCTACATTTTTTTCCAAATCTTATTACTTGGATGAAAATCTACCTGCCTTTACCGTGACTTTTGGCAGCTGAAGTGAACTCGGGTTCCTTTTCCCCTCCTTCGATCTCAAGGCCATTTCAGAGACATACCAGCCTCTTTAGAGGTAGGTCATGGAAATTGAAGTTGTTCCTGAAGGTTTATTTCTCAGGACCAGTTCTGACAGTTTGAAAGGAGACACCCGTCTTCAGGCTTTTTGGCAGATCCAATTATGGGGCAAAGTTGGTGTCCCACAGACATCCACCAAGAGGGTTCCAGGTGACTGTTCCTATGGCTCAGTCTGGCGCTCACCACAGCTTCACAAAGGAGACCCCAATGCCCAATCTGTTTGGCTGGCCCAACCAGCAGGCAAAGATGGTTATCCACAGATGCACATGAATGTTGCTCCAGGGAACCATTCCTTTGGGGCAGCTGGGTGCTCAAAGAAAGTCAAAAAAAGAAGCCCAGATTCCCAGCCTTGGGGGCTAATCCAATCAGGGGGTAAAAATGTTTTCACAGAGAGTCCCATGAAGAGCGCTGCAGGTGACCAATTCTTTGGGGCATCTGGGCCATATCCACCACGCTTTCAAAATCATGGCCTCGATCCCCAAGGTTTTGCAGCATTCCAACCACTGGGCAAAGATCATTTCCCAGGGAAACGCATGAAGAGAGAACCCAGTAGCCATCATTTTGGGGGACGCAGTCGTTCACCACAGCCTCAAAGAAGATCCCCAGGTCCTGAAGCTTATGGGCAGGTGCCACTAAAAAGCAAAGAGGATTTCCCAGAGATGCCCCCCATGAAGAGGGAGACAAGTGGCTATCCTTCTGAAGCATCTCAGTGTTCACCACATTTTCATACTGGAAGTCCTGATGATTCATATTTTAGGATGTTTCCACCAATGAACAACGCCTATTACCCAGAGAAAACCACAAAGAAAGTTCCAAGCTCAGATTCCTTTGGTGCAACTTGGAGATCACCACAATTTCCGGGAGTCCCTGACCAAGAACTTCCCAACCATTATCCTTCTGGTGCAGCAGATCCTCCCCTGAATACTACTAAACTGAAGAGAAAGAGAAGAGATGACACAATCTTTCTTGTGGACCTTGACGATACAGAATATCTTTGCATTCCTACTCATGCAATAGCTTGTGATGGGGGAACCTTGATTTGGATCAGCAAATAAAATGATTGAATGTTTTTATTGTTGTGTTTTTATTGTTGGTGAAATATAAAAATAAGACCTGCCACTAAAGAAACTGTTGATACTAAGGACCACAATGGAGTAAAGGTTTGTTAAAAAGGAGGACTCTGTTCAAATCTGCCCCAAATCCCCAACTCTCCCGCATCCACATCCACATCATCATCTACTGGCATCCCAACTGCCACCTGCTCATACAAATAATGGAAGTTATGCCAAGAGAAGCTGTTTAAATTTGGCTTCCTTCCATTTTTGGCCAAATACTCAGGTTTTATACAGACCCCAGTTTATCCTGAAATGTCTAAATTCATCATTGATTTCACTGATTTGGGGATGTAGAGGAAACATTTGTTTATTTACCTCATGGGGCACGAATCTGAACAATCCTTTCCTCCTCATTTTATATACAGAAACATAAATAGAAAGAGAATATTTAGGAAAACAACAAAGATTCAAATAGAAAAGGACTTTAAGCATCAAAAATTTGGAGTGAATCTGTCCCCTTGATATGGAGATCACTGTTGAATTTCCCCTATTTTCCCATCCCTCACTCATCCCTCTCCAACAAGCCAATCTCTTCTCCCACAAGCTCCTTCTCCTCTACATGCCATCCCCTCTACCCTCCTGGAGCAACTGTTCAAACTTGCTCAAGTCACAGAGACGTGGGCGATGGGGGAAGGCCACCTCCCTACCTCATCTCCCCAACCAGGGGGAACAGTTCCCAGATTTCCTGATACAATTTATGAAGGACAAAATATTCTGGAAACACACTGATGACCCTGGGTCACCCCCTCGCCATGACCAACCCAAGAAAGGGCCCTAAGCATGGGGAAGAAAAGGGTGTGCTTGGGACAAAAACCAGGAGAGTTCAGAAAGAACTTGGGAGAATTGAATGGTTTCACAGTCTGCATTCACATCCTTGGATCAGTGTCCCACCAGGAGCCACATTAGTAACTCTGATGATCTCCCCCATCCCAGGGATACAAAGCTGAGGGGCAAGCCCCTGAACCTGCTTCACCTCTCTTCTCCAACTCTTGCCCTCCTGCTGGAGGCCCGTTACTAAACTAAATAATTGGAGAAAAAAACAAAACAACAACAACAAACAACTCTGGCTTGTGACTGACACCATCCCAAGGACCAGGACCAGAACTGGGACCAGGTGGGGGAGGTGGGACTAAGAGCATGGCATATTTTCCAGTAGGGAAGGGAGCTGCGAGCCCAGCAGGGGGTCTGCCTGGAACTGGACACACAGCAGGCTTAACACAGACCCCCTGGGGAGTGACTGGAGGTGGAGAGGTGGGTGATTCCTGGCTAGAGGCCCTGACTGGACTTGGCCTTGCCCTGCATCTTCTAGATACAGGGATCCTCAAACTTTTTAAATAGGGGGCTAGTTCACTGTCCCTCAGACTGTTGGAGGGCCGAACTATAGTAAAAAACAAAACCTTTGTTTTGTGGGCCTTTAAATGAACAAACTTTCTAGCCCTGGGTGAGGGGGATAAATGTCCTCAGCTGCCACATCTGGCTGCGGGCCTTAGTTTGAGGACCCCTGTTAACTAGAACATATTCTATTTTCTGGAATAGTAGAAGAAAGGTCTGGTTTGGTGAACAGGGAAAAGCCTCTTATCCCACCTGACCACGGACTCAACAGATCCATAAAAGGATTGTACTTCTATGTTTTAAGAGTGAAGCTGTCCTATGAGATGGAGGTCACCGAGGCTTTGCTGTACAAGGTCTCTGTGCAGTCAGAAGGGTCTGCCCTCCTTGTCAGAGACATTTGTTGTGGCTTTTCAGAGACTTTGTATGTAATGAACCTGCTGAGCTCAGCCACTCCATGGGCCCAGTTCTTCTCTCCCCTTGACCTTCTCAACCCTCCCTTGGCAAAAATCACTCCCTTGGGGAAGGGCAAGGAGAAGTGGAAGTGGAAGGGCAATTTCCACTGCCCTCACCTTCCTGAAAGAGAAGCAATGGAGGAAGGATCAATTCCTATCACAGTGAATGCACAGAAACTAAAGATTGAACCAGACATGGCAGGGTCAATTAAAAGGGAGCCATTTTCTTCCTCTGAGAAGTAAGTTTCCAGCACAGTAGGGGGTCTCAATCGAACATGAGCCTCTCCAAGCTTGAGAGAGGTTTTTTCAGGAGGGTTTTTTGGTAGGTGGGGACTTCCTTGGCACATGAACTCAGTCATTTTTAGGATTTCCTCTCATCACTGTCATTTCTCTTGCCAACTGTTCCTCTACCTCTTACTTGATTTTCAAAATTTTGTTGAACTCTACCATGGCCTCAGCCAAGGTCCTGTTTTTCTTGGATGCTTTTGATGGAGGAACTTTGATTTTGTCAAAGTGAGGGAAGGAGAAAAGGGAAAGAAGGGGGAGAAAAGGAAAAAGTGGGACAGAGAAAAGAGGGAAGTGTAGAGGAGAGAGTGAGAAGAGGGGGAAAGAAAAGGGGATAGAAGGGAGAAGAAGAAGAGTTGGGAAACTGAGGAGGGAGGGAGGGAGGAAGAGAGAGAGGGAGGGAAGAAGAAAGAGAGAGGAAGGAGGAAGGCAAAGGAAAGGAGGAAGGTAGCAGAGGGGAGACATGGAGAGGGGCAAGGAGGGAGGAAGTTGGTAGGCAAAGTTCAAGGAAAAGGGGAAAGGGGAAAGGGGTAGGGAAGGGAGAAGGCAAAAGACAAGGGAAAGGGGAAAGTGGAAGGGGAGGAGAATGGCTAAAGGGAAGGGAAAATGAAAGGAGAATGGAAATGAGGGAAAAGGAAAAGGTGGGTGAGGGAGAAGGGGAAAGGGGAAGAAAAACAGAATGGAAGCAATGGAGGAAGGCTAAATTCCCATGTGCCAACTTACAACATTCAAAAGACAGAAACTAAAAGTGGAACCAGACATGGCAATAGTAAATGGGAACTATTTTCTCCCTCTGACAAATTAGTGTCCAGCACAGCAGGGGGTCTCGTTGAAACATGGGACACTCCAAGGTTAAGAGAGATTACCTGGGGAGGGTTTGTTGGAAGCCAGGGAATTCCTGAGCACATGAACTCAGTCATTTCTAGGATTTTCTTGCATCACTATCATTTGTCTCCAAATTGTTCCTCTTCCTCCTACTTGATTTTCAAAATCTTATTGAACACTACCATGGCCTCAGCCAAGTTTCTGTTTTTCTTGCATGCTTTGCATGTAGGAGGTTTGAGTTTGTCAAAGTGAGGAAGAAAGAAAAGGGAAAGAATGGGGAGAGAAGGAAAAAGTGGGACAGGAGGGAGAATTGGGAAGGGGAATGAAGAGAGAGGGGAGAGGGGAGGGGAAAGGAGGGAGAGAAGGGGGAAAGAGGAAGGGAGAAGAGAGACTGAGAAGGGAGAGATGGAGGGAGACAAGGAGGGTAGAGGAGGTTGGGAGGGAGAAAGAGGGAGAAGGAGAAAGGAGACACGAAGAGAGGCAGGGAGCTGGTGTGCAAAGCGGAAGGAAAAGGGGAAAAGGTTGGAGAAGGGGGAAGTAAAAGCTGAAAAGGAAGGGAAAGTGGGAAGGGTTATGGGTAGGAGGAGAAGAGGGAAGGGAAAACTGGAAGGGGAATGGAAATGAGCAAAAAGTAGAAGAAGGAGAAGGGAAAGGGGAAGGGGAAGAGAATGGAAATTATGGAGGAAGGCTCAATTCCCACGGACCAACTTACCACACTGAAAGGACAAAAACTAAAAGTGGAACCAGCCAAGGCAGCTAAGGTGGAGTACATGGGAACCTTTTTATCCCTCTGACTAGTTACAGTCCACACATCAGGGGGTCGAACATGAGCCATTTCAAGCTGAAGAGACCTTCCTTTTTTGGGAGGTTGGGAATTCCTAGGCAGACAAACTCACTTTTCAGATTGTCTTGCACCACTGTCATTTCTTGTCCTGATTCTTCCTCTGTCTCTTACTTGATTTCCCAAATCCTTATTGAACACCACCATGGCCTGAGACAAGTTCCTGTTTTTTTCTTGGACACTTTGGTTGTAGGAGCTTTGAATTTGTCAAAGTGAGCAAGAAGAAAAAAAAGAAGGGGGAGAGAGGGAAAATGGCATAGAAGAGAGAAGATTGAAGGGGAGAGGAGATAGTAAGGTGAGAGGAAGGGAAATGAGGGAGAGAAGGGGGAAAGAAGAAGGGGGAAGAGGAAGAGAACTAGGGAGACTGAGAAGGGACAGAGGGATGCAGAGAAGGAGGGAGGAAAAGAGGGAGAGAGAAAAGGGAGTGAGAGAGGGAAGGAGGAAGAGAGCTGAAGGCAAAGAGCAAGGGAAAGGGGAAAAGAAAAGGTAAGGAGGAAGGTGAAAATATAGGGGAAAGAAAATGGTGAAGGGGAAGAGAAAGAGAGAAGAGGAAGAGTTAATGAAGAAGGAGAAGGGAAAGTGGGAAAGAGAAAAGAAAGGGGGAGAAGGAGAAGGGTAGGGGAAAAGGAAGGGGGAGTACGAGAAGGGGAATCCTGGAAAAGGAAGAGGGCCACAGGAAGAGGAAGGGCAAGGAGAAGTGAAAGGGGAAAGGGAAGAGAAAGGAAGCAGTGCAGAAATGATCAATTCCTATGAGCCAACTTATCACACTGAAAGGACAGAAACTAAAAGTGGAACCAGCCAAGGCAGGGTAGACTACATGGGAAGCTTTTTCTCCCTCTGACTAGTTAGCGTCCAGCAGAGCAGGGGGTCTCAATGGAACAGCTTCTCCAAGCTTAAGCGAGGCATCTTGGGGAGAGTTTTCTGGGCAGTTGGGAATTCCTGAGAAGATAAACTCAGCCATTTCTTAGGATTTTCTCGCATCACTGTCATTTCCCTTCCCAATTGTTCCTCTACCTCTTACTTGATTTTCAGAATCCTTATTGAACACTATCATGGGTTGAGACAAGTTCTTTTTTATGAACTTTGTTCATTTCACTTTGTCAAAGTAAGGGAGGGAGAAAAAGGAAAGAAGGAGAAGAGAAGGAAAAATGTAACAGGAAAGAGAAGAGGGAAGGGGAGAGAAGAGAGTGGGAAGAGGGGAGGGAAAATAAGGAAGAGGAAGGGGAAAGAGGAAGTGAGAAGAGGAAGAGAGATAGAGAGACTGAGAAAGGAGAGAGGGAAGGGAAGGGATGGAATAAGAGGGGAAGAGGAAGGGAGGAGAAAGGATGAAAGGGATGGGAGAGGTGAGAAAGAGAGGGAGGAAAAGGGGAGAGGAGAGAGGAATGGGGAACTTGAGGGAAGGAGAGAAGGGAGGGGAGAAGATGGAAGAAAGAGGAAGAGAAAAGAGGGAAAGAGGGAGGAGAGTGGAAAGAAGTGAGGACATAGGGGAGAGAGAGAGAGAGAAAGAGGAGAGAGAGAGAGAGAGAGAGAGAGAGAGAGAGATGACCAGCAGAGTAGAGGGAAAAAGGAGAGAAGATAGGAGGAAGAGAAAAAGGAGGAGAGGGTAGTGGAGGTAGAGGGAAACAAGGACATAAAGCCACTAGGACAAAAACCAAAACTGGAACCTGATCGGGCAGGGAGGACAGCAGGGAGTCTTCCTGGAAATACACACTCTAGGCTTAACATAGATTCCTTTGGAAGTAATGGGCTGGGGGGAGGTCTTGGAGAGGTGGGTAATCCATAACCAGATGACATGATGAAAGTCAACTATGTCTTGTAAACTCCAGCACACCCTTTCTGGAAATGCAGAAGGAAGGTCTAGTAATAGATCAACCTCAGGACTGCATATGATTATATCAGTAGAAACAACAAAGTAGAGGCCTTAACATCTGCTTTGCCATTGTACCATAAGGGTCAGTTGTAGCCCCAAGAGTTGTCTGCTCAATGAGAATTTAAGAACATTGAGACCAAGGATAGCCTTATTATTCTATTTGTAATCTCAATGCTTGACCAACATCACATAAAACAAGTTATTAAAAATGCTTCATTCAGGAAGGAAATTGTGACCAAAGAAGAACTGGAGATCATTACTGAACACAAAAAAGATAATTTTGATTATATTAAGTTAAAAATTTTTTGTACAAATAAAACTAATGCAGACAAGATTAGAAGGGAAGCAATAAACTGGGAAAACATTCTTACATTTAAGGGTTCTGATAAAGGCCTCATTTCTATTTTTTTTTAGCATCTAAATTCTTTTTTTTTTTAATTTAATAGCCTTTTATTTAAAGGTTATATGTATGGGTAACTTTACAGCATTAACAATTGCCAAACCTCTCGTTCTAATTTTTCACCTCTTACCCCCCACCCTCTCCCCCAGATGGCAGGATGACCAGTAGATGTTAAATATATTAAAATATAAATTAGATACACAATAAGTATACATGACCAAACCGTTATTTTGCTGTACAAAAAGAATCAGATTCTGAAATATTGTACAATTAGCTTGTGAAGGAAATCAAAAATGCAGGTGGGCATAAATATAGGGATTGGGAGTTCAATGTAATGGTTTTTAGTCATCTCCCAGAGTTCTTTCGCTGGGCATAGCTGGTTCAGTTCATTACTGCTCCATTGGAAATGATTTGGTTGATCTCGTTGCTGAGGATGGCCGGGTCCATCAGAACTGGTCATCATATAGTATTGTTGCTGAAGTATATAATGATCTCCTGGTCCTGCTCATTTTACTCAGCATTAGTTCGTGTAAGTCTCTCCAGGCCTTTCTGAAATCATCCTGCTGGTCATTTCTTACAGAACAATAATATTCCATAATATTCATATACCACAATTTATTCAGCCATTCTCCAACTGATGGGCATCCATTCAGTTTCCAGTTTCTAGCCACTACAAAAAGGGCTGCCACAAACATTCGTGCACATACAGGTCCCTTTCCCTTCTTTATAATCTCTTTGGGATATAATCCCAGTAGTAACACTGCTGGATCAAAGGGTATGCACAGTTTGATAACTTTTTGAGCATAGTTCCAAACTACTCTCCAAAATGGTTGGATTCGTTCACAACTCCACCAACAATGCATCAATGTCCCAGTTTTCCCGCATCCCCTCCAACAATCATCATTATTTTTTCCTGTCATCTTAGCCAATCTGACAGGTGTATAGTGGTATCTTAGAGTTGTCTTAATTTGCATTTCTCTGATCAATAATGACTTGGAGCATCTTTTCATATGACTAGAAATAGTTTCAATTTCTTCATCTGAGAATTGTCTGTTCATATCCTTTGACCATTTTTCAATTGGAGAATGGCTTGATTTTTTATACATTAGATTTAATTCTCTATATATTTTGGAAATGAAAGGTCTCATTTCTAAAGTATATAGAGAATTGATCCAAGTCATTATTGATCAGAGAAATGCAAATTAAGACAATTCTGAGATACCACTACACATCTGTCAGATTGGCCAGAATGACAGGGAAAGATAATGCGGAATGTTGGAGGGGATGTGGGCAAACTGGGACATTGATGCATTGTTGGTGGAACTGTGAACAGATCCAACCATTCTGGAGAGCAATCTGGAATTATGCCCAAAGAGTTATCAAACTGTGCATATACCCTTTGATCCAGCAGTGTTACTACTGGGCTTATATCCCAAAGAGATTATAAAGAAGGGAAAGGGACCTGTGTGTGCACGAATGTTTGTGGCAGCCCTCTTTGTAGTGGCCAGAAACTAGAAACTGAGTAGATGCCCATCAACTGGAGAATGGCTGAATAAATTGTGGTAGATGAATGTTATGGAATTATTGTCCTGTAAGAAATGACCAGCAGGATGATTTCAGACAGGCCTGGAGAGACTTACACGAACTGATGCTGAGTGAAATGAGCAGGACCAGGGGATCATTATACATGGCAACAAGAAGACTATACGATGACATGGACATGGCTCTCTTCAACAATGAGATGATTTAAACCAGTTCCAATTATTCAGTGATGAAGAGAGCCATCCACACCCAGAGAGAGAGAACTGTGGGAACTGAATGTGGTTCACAACATAGTATTTTCACTCTTTTGGTGTGGTTTGCTTGAATTTTATTTTCTTTCTCATTTTTTAAAAAACTTTTTTTTCTTTCTTTTTTTTTATTTAATAGCCTTTTATTTACAGGTTATATGTATGAGTAACTAAAAAAACTTTTTGATCTAATTTTTTTTTTGTGCAGCAAAATAATTGTATTGGATTTAACATATATTTTTATCATGCTTAACGTATATTGGTTTACATGCCATATAGGGGAGGGGGTAAGATGAAAAGGAGGGAAGTAGGAACACAAGGTTTTTCAAGGCTCAATGTTGAAAAATTATCCTTGCATATGTTTTGAAAAAAAAACTTCAGGAAATTTTTTAAATGCTTCATTCATGTATTAAACACACACATATAAACACACACACACACACACACACATACACATAGAGCTCTTTCAACCACATCACTTCAAGATCAATATAAAGGGACTAATATATGACAGACCTGTAGGATGTAAGCAGGACAGAAATACTCTCTCCTCCCCTTGAAATCTGGCAGAGGTTATTCTGCTTTATCAAACAACAGTTGCCAGTAGTTTATGAATTGGGGTCTCTTTCTGCAGGTGGTATGAGTACCCAGCTGCCCCAGAGGGAATCACTAGATCACTGATGAAGTCATATTTGTGCAGCAGTTGCACCAACCACAAAATCTGGGTACCACAACCTGCTTTCACTAGCTCGACCAGATACTCTTCCATAGGATTTCAGATATTGTTTTTAGGTCTCTGGCTGTTAGGCACACAGTCTAGTGTGCCATAGACTGGGAAAGAAACAGACCCAGAGAAGCAGGAACCTAGGTCTTTATCATCTACCAAGAAGCACAGCAGAGGTAGGTAGATTTGCATCGAAGTATCCACCCCATTCCTCCCCAACTAGGGGGACAACAAAGCATTCCCAGAATACCTGACAAAATGAATTCATATCCAGAAACAAACTACTGCTCAAAGGAACCCATCTCTTAAATCTGAATCTGGATCCAGAAGAGAGGGTATATTTGTAAGAGAGGACAAGTTACTCCACAAATCATCAGAAGTTCAGTTTCTCATGTTCCATTATCAGCTCAGCTGGGTCCCTACCCACTCCTAGCCACCTTGTGTGTCTGATAATCCGCTTCTACAATAGAAAGCTGAGGATGAGGAATGTCTACCTGATTTGACCTTTTTCCTTTTATTCAATGTTCTTCCTCTTATTCTACTGCCAAAGGCTGTAGCTAAAACATAAAAATATTAAAAAGAAAAAAAAGGATCCTAGGGGTCCCTCCTAAGGGCAAGAACTCAAACTGGGACAAATCTGGACCACATGGAGTAAGAAAATGATAGTTTTCCATCAGGGCAAAGGGCTTCTAGCCCAGCAGGGGATCTTATTGGAAGTGGACTAATTTTAAGCTTAATGCTGGGGAGTGAAGGAGGGATGGGAGGAGAGGTAGTTTCCAGGAGCTGTATGACACTTGGGCTAATGAACTAGCTAAGGTGAACACTGCCCTGAACACATTACACTTCATGGAAAAGCAGAAGAAAACCTGATTGGGTGAGAAGAGAAAGCTCTATCACACCCTACCTATTTTCTTTTGTTTCCATTGTTGCCCTATAGATCTTTTCTGCTTGCATTTTTGCACAAAACACAGGGTTTAGGCTACTGAACTTTCTTGAAGACTCCCATCTTGGAGGGAAAATCCAAAACGTCAAAAATTTTCTCCCCCCAAAAAACAAAATCAGAGATGGACTAAATTACACCTTGTTCCTTTGGGCTGAAACATGATCTGGTATTTAGGTTCTTTTACGAATAGAGGACTGTCACAATTACTGAATGAGATCTCCAGAAGGCAAGAGGTCAGACTTGTTCAAAACTCTGAAATCATGGTTGCAACACTTTTGCCTCTGCAAGTCCCCTAGGGTTTCATCCCCTTGAAGCCAGATAACTTGTATTTACATAGCATCTACTATGTGCTGACATAGGACTAAATGCTTAATAAATATATCATTTGTTCTTCCCCACAATCCTGGAAGGTAGTTACTATTATCCCATGTTTATTTATCCCATGATTTGCCCAGGATCACACAGCTAGTTATTTTGAGACCTGATTTCAAACTCAGCCCTTCTGGACTTCTGGACCAATACACTACCCACTGCTCCACCAGGCAACCTCATTTTGACACATGCTTAGGGGGGTAGGGGGAAGAGAGTCACAGATATCATCATCCTAGGGACACTTAATGAGGCAAATCAAGGGCACATCTCTGTTGGTTGTCATCTAACATTATGTGTTCTGGTCTCTATATCACCAAGGAAATGGATTGAAAGGCTTTAAAAATTGCCATTACCATTATTCTTGGTGAAAACATGATCTGCCTCTAAGTATAAAAAGGATGTAAAGTTTTCTTACTGGGGAAGGGTCTGATCTGTCCTGTTAAAAGTTTCACTACCACCTCTCCCCTAACATAAGGTAGCTAAGTAAGTATCTGTACCCTGTATGTGATGGGATCTTTCTATTATTGCCCACATGGTCCAGTGCTTGTTCGATCCACTTTGTCTCTAAGGACCACCAGGTGTCAATCCTATCCTATACCTTTGAGAGCAGAGATGTTCATGTCAGATTTCACATGGAGCCCAGGATGAAACTTGGATGAATTATTTTCATCAAAAGGAAGCAATATCTTCAGAATCTTCTAGAGTTGGGCTTTGAAGCTGTCTGAGGGTCATGGGGATAGACTCAGTGACTTTCAGTGTGACCTTGGACAAGTCGTGTGACTTTTGGGAAGCTAAGTTGTAAAAGGAGAGAAGCTAGACTAGTTAGTCCCTAGTGTACTTCCAGTTCAAAATTTCACTGAATCAAGAATAAGGTAGGTAAGGAGGGCTCTAGTCACCTCCATTTCCTTGGAGCTGAAGGGTAGTCCATGCTATCACCTTTCATCAATCCCCAAATTACAGTGACCAGCACTAGACCTGCTCGGTCACATGTAGAAGGGACATACAGGCTTGTAGAGCAGTCCAACAGAGTGAAGGCTCCAACAGTGTGTATGCTGAGGGCCTATTGAGAGACAGAACCTTTGGGCCAAGAGCCACCTGCTCATATAGTCCTGTATCTGATATTTAGAGCAGAAAGTATACTCAGTCTCTGGTATTATCCTGTGTTCCTTCCATTTCATTTTGATTTCCATCTGGCATGATGTCTCTGAATTTATTCTCATTATAGTTATTACTCTTGGCCACATCAAAGGAGAAGGAAGTGGGGAATGACTTCCACTCATGCTTTCCAAATTCCTGCAAAGACATTCAACACTGAAGTCATTGGTGATGATTTCTGTAGGGTTTTCCAGCTCATTCTACTCAGAACCTTCCTTTTCTCCTCTGAAATAACCACCACGTATCCTCCTTAGCACTGGGAACTTTGCTGGCCCTCACTGTGTCTCTGTTTCTTTGGGAAACTACATTTTAGTTTTGTAATGTCTAATATATGTCAGGTCATGACCAGTACCCAGGTTGACATGGAATGGGCTGATGAGGAATTTTTTTATTATATTAAATTAAAATTAACCAACAGGAGCCTGTGATCCAGGTGAACTCTCCCAACATTTACTACCAAATAACTTTAAAATTAAAATTACAGCTCAAATCAAATTTTGGAGCAGTGGAGTCAACAACAGATCAGAGGGAGACTTTTTAAAAGCCCAAGCCAAGCTGAAAGGTCTGTAGGAGAGGTCGGGAGCACTAGGGTCAGCACAGCAGCTCTCAGCCCAGAGAGCTTAAGTTAAGGGGGTCAGATAACTGGTCAGAGATTATAAGAGATTCTTTCCTGAAACTGGGAGTAGCTGGCATTGGCAGGCAACTCCATTGCCCGTAACTAATTCTGGGCGGAATTTCTAGGTGGAAAGGGTCAATAGTGGTTGGTCATAAGGGAGCAGGAGACCTGGTCACAGTTTCAGGGACAAGAAGAAAGCTGCAGGAGAGAAGGGACGTCTCCTGGATAAAGACCACAGTGCAGACAAAGAACAACACGTTTGACTCAACTTGCCCTATGATCATCGTCAACCTCCCCATTCCCCTTCTCCTCTATTTAGGGACTGAAGTTGTTAAGGGCTCATTGAGGATCTTTTCCCTGAAGGACCTTCTCTCTGAGGACCTTCTCAGAAAGAACTTTCTGCATTATAAGAACTATGCTAAGCACTCTAGATACAAAGATATTACACATTGGAAAGAGAGACTTTGGGGGCAAAACTTTTTTTTCTGGGTCTTTAGTAGCTGAGCTGTAGGCCCTACAGGAGCTGAGGCCAGGCTACTTTTCCACAGGAGGTTCTTCCCAGAATGATGGCTGGGTTTACTGAGCTGTTTTTCCCAAGGCTCCTGGGATAAGAATGTTGAGACTGTCTCTATCAATGCCCATGGACAGACAGTCAGCAAGGTGGCAAGAGTGATCTGACCATCCTGGTCTCCCCAGGGTGCCTTGCTGCTACAGCTAGTATTTCTTACATGCCCTATGTATGGCAGGTAGTTGTCAGTTAGTGGGGGTAGCTTATCCCTTCTCTACAGGAGCTGATTTGGGGGAAGATGTCAAGCCTGTGTCAGAAGCAGGATGGGTGGGTTGGGGTTCCTGCAACTGCAAGAAGTCTTGTGCCATTGTTATACGTCTGTGGAATCTAATTGGTCAGCAATTGTGATTGCTATTCCAAAAGATCTTGCGGCTCAGGGTCCTTGGCTGACTTAGTAGAGAGATGGAACTTGCCTCTATAGTAGTTATGAATGCTCAGCACCAGATTGACGTGAAGCTTTGTGACTACAGAAAGATCGGGTGACATCTTGGCACCATTGCCACCTCTTGATTAGCCATAATTATGAAGGACAAAATGAAGTCTTTTACATATCAGTGATATACTTCATTTCTACTTCTCAACCATGTTCACTAGATTCCCAACAGCTAAAAGTCTTCCTGACTCAACTAACCCCTTGTTTCCTAGGATCCCTTGGGGAAATGAGTTTTATATGAAATCAAACATACTGGGATTTTCATCCTACTTAGCCCTTTCTTGTAATTCTGGAAAAGATTGGCTATAGAGTCACATAATAATCATTGATATTAACTAAAGATAAGCTATTTCGCCATAACACAGAATATCATTTAGGCCAAATGAGAGGGAAAATATATATTTAATAATTATTCCAGAAATAATTTCAAGAAAGAGAAAGAATTTATTTCCATAACGATTGTTTAATTACTTCCTTTCAACTTAAAAGTAGATTTATGATAAAGTGGATTCCTATGGCAGGTAGGAAGACCAGGCAGATTAAGGATCTACAAAAGTATAATCACAGTCTTAGCAAAGTAAATAAAATTAGTATTCTTTGTGTCCCAGTACTAAACAGTGGATGGCTGAAAGTTACTCTCAAATGCTTATTGTTACAATGGATGGAAAATATTTGTTTGAAACACAGGTAACAGAGAGAAGAAAATATCATAGATGCAGATATTATTGAATCAACATTATCCCATTGGAGCAATGCCTGTGGGTAATGTCAAACATTTTAGGAGAAAGGAGAAGGAATTAAATAGGGTTTCAAACAATAATCATTAGGGAAATCCTCATATCTATTTTAGAGAGTTATTAGGCAATGAAAGCTTTTTGCTTCCCAATTCCCATAAAAACAAGACTGACTGGAAATAGTTGACTCCCATTGCTCACTAATTCCATATTTGCAAATCTGCCTATTCAATAAAATGCATTTGTAACCCCAAAATCAAAACTAATGATAACTTTGCCTGCTATTTGCAGCCATGTGCAGAGTAGCAAAAAATTTGAGTTACCGCACCTTAAAATTTCCAGTTAAAGTAGAACAAAGTCACATTCACCTTCTTGTTTTAGGTTTTATACTGTAAGCAAGTGTCTTTTTTTTGCTGTCAATTTAGTGCCATATATTTCACATGTTTGTGCTTTCTGCTTGTGCTTTTCTATCTAAAATGACTCCAGAGTACAATGCTGAAGTGCTATGTAGTAAGCCCAAGAAGGCTGTGATATGCCCTACTGAGAAAATAGGTTATATAAGCAGTGTTCAGGTATAAGTGCTGTTGGCTGTAAACTCAATGTTACTCAATCAACAATATGGTATATCCAGAAAAAGGAAGAGGAAATTTACATATCATTAGTTATCTATAATAAATATATTAAATAAGGTGTCTTTAAACAGAAACATAGACAACGAGATAATGCAGTGGGTACAGTGTTGGGTTTGGTGGCAGAAGGACTCATGTTCCTGAGTTCAAATCCAGCCTCCAACACTTAGAAGCTGTGTGACTCTGGGTGAGTCACTTAATCCTGTTTGTCTCAGTTTCCTCATCCATAAAATGAACTGAAGAAGGAAATGCAAAACTACTCCAGTATCTCTGCCAAGAAAACCTCAAAGCGGGGGAGGGAGGGGCTCACCAAAAGTTGGACACAACTGAAATGACTGAACAACAACAAACAGAAACATCCATAAAACAAAATCATATTGACTGGTTGATGACAATGTGACCAGAAGCTTGTAATAACCTAACCCTTTATTTCTCTTCAAACAATGTTTAAATACCAGTAATTTACTACTGATGGCAACTTAACAAAATATAACTCTGGCAAATGACTAGAATAGATTGTAAATCAACAGGTTCATTTTAACAAAATGAGAAAATATATAGACTTTTTTTTGAAAATAAAAAGCTTTAAATTGGGCATTTGTTGGATTATAGTTTCAAGACATTTCAATTAGATCTAGTAGTGAGACAATTAAAACACTAAGCATTATATTGACTAATTATGAAAACCCATCTTGTTCATCCTAATTCAAATGAACATCAGCCAAAAGGTCTTCGGTATAAACTCTGAAAAATGCTCTAAATAAACATACTTATCAAATATCAAAGAGGTGGGGAGACTTCCCAGGAATTCTAGAAGAATCCAGATAAGCTATAATCTCAAAAGTATTTTAGAATGAGAAGAGGAAAAGAGATGGCAGCAAACAAAAAATAAATACAGTTCTTTGACCTCTTCCTCTACTCAAAACATTTTTCTACAGAAACTTTGAGATACCTCAATAGGGAAGTACTAGCTTAAATTGAGCTAGAGAGGGAGGTTATAGGTCAGGGCAATTCTGCCAGGCCCACCATTGTCATGAATCTCATTCCAATGAAACCAAAGCCTCCTCAGGTATGGAGTACAGGTTCATTATGTCTATTGGGAGCACAAGTGGTGTAGTGTCATAAAATGTCTTTTGCCTAGTGCTGGACAACAGATTATTTTCTAGCTAAGTTACCAACTTTAACCCACTATCTTCTTTCCCTTCTATCCTGCCTCTTCTCAGAAATGACTCATTTACAAAAACATTATATTTGGACATTCCAAGCTAGAAACTTCCAGATTCCTAGGTGACTGACAACTCTCCAGGGGACCTAGGAAAACCAATGAGACACAGTGGACAATCCTCTTCATACACACACTTATATACCTTCCTATAAACCACACATTCCTATAAAACACTTGAATTACTCTGATCCCAACACAGTCATGGCCAGAAAAAGTCCTGATGCAGGAGTCCTAGAACTTCTTAGTCTCTCTTCTCCATGTCTTAAACTACATGGGCATACCTGGCACTATCCATTTTTTGAGGGATTCTTCTGGCGCTAGACTGGTGTCAAAAAAATTTAGATCCTATGTGAAATTTTTTATCATAAAATAGAAGCTCCTACCACAGTGGTTAGAGAACGAAGTATGAAGTATCTACCATCATTTTTTTTTCTTACCTCTTTTACAAGGTAATTGAATTCCTTGGCCTGGTATTTCCCAATAGTGTAGATACATGAATTTGAAAACATCGATTTCTTACCTTTTGAAGGATCTTCTTTAATTAAAGAGACTTTCCATTCTTAGGTTTGTTGGCCAGAGTTATGTCCAATTTTTCAGCTGATCAGAGCTGAGGCTCTACCTGAGAAGAAAAGGAAAAAGAATGGGCTTAAGTACATTGGTGGTATCAGTTTCATGGTGAGTTATCACAGCTACACTCCTGCTGAGAAAAGAGGTTGGATTGTGTTTCCTCTTCTTGGCTTAATGGCAGCCAGTACCAATCACTTCCTTTCCTAACCAGTCTTTTCATGTCTTGTAATTCCCCTGCAGTGCTAGTGAAAGAGAGTCTCTCCTATACTGCTGACTTTATCACAATCTGCGAGGATGGCAGCACCCAGAGCCATCACCAGCAACTTTGGCACTGAAGAATGCAGCAGAAAAGTCACCCAGATTCAACTTTTTAAAGCAAATTGGGCTGGCTGACACAAGGCCCCAAGGTAGGAGACAGTTTTTTCTACTTTTGCCAAGAAAAAGTACTATGGAGGGCCCTGTAAATTTCATCATCCTGGCTAGATCTTCATACCACAGTGGGAAGAACATAGTGGCAGGAACTGCTTTGAAAACTGGGGCACAGTTTAAAGGAACACTGAATGCATGTTATTTTCCCATTAAGATGGAATGGAAGCAAAAAAGAAGGACATTGCCCTGGTCAGTTATTAATACCTAAGATGGAAGCCTTGTACCCAGTCCCCAACAAGGATCAGACAGTAAGGCGTTCCCTTTCTACTTGAATTCCATGTACTCCATTAGGGTTTGATTAAAAAACCTCTAGCTCGTGACAAACCTTTATGCCCTAAATCCTTACTTCTCAAATAAATTAAACTTATATAAAGTCAATATAGATAGATAACTGGTACCGTGAATAGATAGTGATGACCTTGGAGTAAGGACAACCAGGGTCTAAGCACTGTCTCAGAAACCTAATAAGCTGTGTGATTATGCTCTCAGGGCCTCAGTCAGCTCCTTCAGAATGAAAATGCATAGAACTGAAAATCTGCTTCAGTGGAAGTTTTCACATTGGAAATTCCTTACAATGAAGTGCAGGCTGGGATTGAATAAAATTAAAACTAGGTTTTGCTTTTTCCCTATACCCTCCTCCCTTATACTCCCCACCCTTCCCACTCAGTTCCTTAGCCCTGCCTGAGCTGTTGTGCAGAGGCTGTAGAATGCGAACCAATTTACAGGAGATGCAGGTCTCTCCCATAATGTGTCTTGGCACATACTCTGCCCTTTCCCTGAGGTTGCTATATATTTATTCTTTATATATTTTTATATTCACTGACCTGCTTCCCCTCCCCCAAAAAGAATGGTTCCATAAGGACAGAGATTGGTTCTTTTGTCTTCCCAATACCTATCACATAGTGGTACTTAATAAATGCTTCTTGAATCAAAGTTTAGTGAACCTTTGAATTAGATGATGTTTGGCCTTTCTTCAAGTTCTCATGTTTCAAATCTTAGAGCCAGGATTCCCCAAGGAAAACTTGAATTTCCTATACCCTCTACCCAGCCTATGGAATGAACCAGAGATGAGGGATTCTCCTTACTCCTGTCCACTGAGTGTTGCCTCCTCGCCATCTCTAGTTTAAAAGATGTCATCCTGAGGCTGAAACAACCCACTTCGTCCAGTGGCCCTCTAAAGCATACCATTTGTCTCCAGGTTTTGTTCCATTTATCAAAAGGAGAAAAAATATGGAGAATTGTTTATCTAAGTTGAACTCCATGCTGTCTACCTCCAGAAAGACTACTAATAAACTCTGAGAATGGACAAGCATATTTTTTCTCATTATTTTTCTTGCTTTTTTTCCCAACATGGTAAGTATGGAAATGTTTTGCATGATTTCATATATGTAGTAATGTTGGATTTTGTGCTCTTTCAGTGGGTGGGAGATGGGGATGGGAATGGAGGGAGAAAATCTGGAACAGAAAGTAAAAGAAAATTAAAATTACATTAAAATATAAAAAAGGTTTAAACCAAGCCAAACTCATGTCCCATCTGGCTAGCAGAGTAGAATGTCAGAGATGCCTCAATCTGAAAGCCTTGGCCTCCAACACCTATTCACTGAATCAACCATCACATGACCACTCCCTAGATCTGCTAACCTCCATATTTGAACCAGCAGTTCCCAACTGCCCTCGCCCAACTATGGTCCTTAGCAATTGTCTGGGTCTCCCTCTGCTTGGGACCCTTCTGTCCTGCTCTACCCCCAAAGAATAGAAGTTTAGAGAGGCTGGAAGCACTTGAAAGTTCTAGCCTTTAACAATTATCCAATTCACAGTCAAAAGTGATGAACACAAGGAATCATGAGAAACAAAAGAAACCTTGTAGAAACCAATGAAGTAAAATTAGCAAATGACATAGGCAATGATGCTAATTATGTAAACCAAAAAGTAGGCTAAAACAAAATCAAGCTCTGAGAGATTGGAAGGACAAACCTTGGCTTCAGAGATGATGAAATGAATTTTTCCTTCCCCAAAAGAGGCACACACTATCAGAAAGGGTCACTACATCTGTTGGTTTTGCTCAAAAGGTTTTCTTTGTTCATTGTATATATATGTTGGGGGCGGTGAGAAAAAAGTATATACAGGAATGAATACCATCTAAAAGCAAAAAGTTATCAAGAAAATATATTTTTAAAAATTAAAAGCCCCTCTTGTCTTCCTGGCTCGAAGTGTTGGTGTGAAATCCTTCCCTCATTAAAAAGCCTCATCTTTGGCCTTTCCACTTCTTAGTACTTTCAGGGATATGTACGACAAATGTTGTCACAATGTCCAAATGTTGCAGCTGAGAAAATTAGAACACAGAGACAATGTGAGTCACACAGCAAGTCCTCCTAAGGGCAAAGATTAGAATTCTATTTTGCTATGTTACAGCAAAGTCAATTTTGTCCTTCATATAGGACCCTTTCGGGTCATATTGTCATCCTGTATGGGTGCATAGCCTGACATTATATGGACATAACAGGACAGAAATAGCATACAGCACAAAGCCTTGTACCTAGTAGAAATTCAATAAATATTAACTGATCTGTGGGATATAAGCCGTCTTTGAGGAGAATTTCTTTGGGAAACTAGGTGATAATTTTTTGATAGCTCAAATCTTTCACCTGCAACTGGGTTTTATGAAGACACTATTAGAAGCTGCCTGAGATTAAATCCCCCATGATTTCTAGGGTCTGAATTTTAAAATTTGATTTCTTTGTGAAGTGGTATGGGGGGCAATATTGTTTTTATGGATTTAGAGGGACTTTTCAAAAAGAAAGAACACACCAGAAAATGGTTGACAGCAGATCATCACACAACTTTCCCAAATCAATCAGTGAATGAGCCCAAAGCTGGACAGAAGATGTTGCTTGTTGCACCTTAACTATAATCCTTTATTTGTGTTGATGGTGAGGAGCTGGCAGACATATGTAGAGCTTTTGCATGAAAACTTTTATTTTTATGACTTGCTTTAATGTAGATGCTTATAAGAGCCCTTCAAGTTTATATAAATGTGATTAATGAGAAAAACTTGTTAGATAGAATTTGCCAACTTAAGTAGATAAAATAAAGAAAGCCTTTCAGCAATAGGCCAGTAGCCACAGTTTACCCTTTAAGACTCCTCATTTGGACCAAAGACACCCCTAAAAAGAAATGGAGTCGACCTCAAAATGTCAGCTGATGGCTGAAAATATAGCTCTGCCTTTGTTACAGGGGAATGCCTGCACTGGACTGAGAATCACACTGAGCAAACTAAAGCCAAGGCTATTAAAGAAAGAATGCTCTGGTGATTCCCTCGCCCCACTCCCCTTTCCCATGGGAGCTGCTGCAGTGACAATAAATCATGGCTTGGTGATTGGACTGCCCTGAGTTTGATTTAAGTGTGCCCTCGGGGACCATGAACTGACACTCAGGTAGCATCATTAAAACTTAGCCCCCTCAAATCAAAAAGAGTGTTGGGGAAAAAAAGTCAAGGAGGCTGCGTCTATTAAAAATCCTAAATTTACATTAATCTGAGTGTGATCATAAATCCATATATGGTTTTGAGTGTGCGTATATGTATATTTACACACACACCCATATGTACGACACATGATTCTTAATGGCAGCTAGGTGGTGCTGCAGTAGATAAGAGAGACTGGCCTGAAATCATCTTTGTGAATTCAAATCTGGCCTCAGATACCTCCTAGCTGTGTGTCCTTGGAAAAATCAATTCACTATTTGCCTCAGTTTCTTCATCAGTAAAATGAGTCTGGAGAAGGAAATGGCAAACTGTTTCAGTATCTCTGCCAAGAAAATCCCAAATGGAGTCACAGACAGCTAGACACAACTGAACAACAACAACATGTTAACTTTTAAAAAATGTTACCAAACCCAACTATTTCCTGTAAACACTGAAATATACTTTAGATTCACAACATCATAGGATTAAAGATTAGAAATTTGGAGTTGGAATAAGCCTCAGAAGTCATTCTGTCAACATCTTCATTTTACAGATGAAGTTAAGTGATTTGCTCAAGAACACACAGGCAGTAAATGGCAAGAACCAGTATCTAAACCCAGGCCTGTGACCCACAAATCCAATGTTCAAGAGCAAGTAGGCCAGTATAACCAGAATGTAGAGCATGTCTAAAGCATAAAGTGTTAGAAGACTATAAAGGGAAGAGACCAGATTTGCAAAGGGCTTTAACTTTCATTTAATTCGACTGTTTATCAGTAATGTCCAGTACTTTTTGACCCCATTTGGGATTGTCTTGGCAGAGATACTGGAGTGGTTTGCCATTTCCTTCTCCAGCTTGTTTTACAGATGAGGAAAACAGGGTGAAATGACTTGCCCAGGTTCAAGCAGTTTGAACTCGGGAAAAGGCATCTTGAAGATAACAGGAAATCACTGGAGTTTAGTGAATATAGGGAATGACAAGTTCCTGCTATGCTTTAGGAAAATTGCTTTGGTACTTGTGTGTACAATAGGGAATAGAGTTACTGCGGGATAACCCGAGTAAAGAAAATAATTAGCAATGGTTCAGGGGCAAGGTGATGAGGACCTGTTCTAGTGACAGCCATATGAGCAGAGAGAAAGGGTGCACATTAGAAATGTAGGGAAGGTACAAAAAACAGGATCTGACAACAGACTAGATGAGTGCATTAAGAGTTGGGAATCAAGCATGACACAGAGATTGCTAATCTGAGTGCTTGGGAGGATAGTGCTGGCCTCAGCCATGTAGCCATGGGGCACATCTAGGTGTTTCCTGTCTTTTCCTCAACAGAATGTAAGCTCCTTGAAATTGTTTTGTCTTTTTATTTCCTATTCCCTGAGAAGCTCCTTATTCAAGCTAAGCATTTAATAAAGGTTTTTCTCTAAATAAAAAACCAGAGAAATGGGAACCCTTTCTCCTGGAAGCATGAAGTGATAGTCTTTTCTTTGAAATATGGCTAATCAATGGCATGCTAGCACAATAGATAGAGAGCGGGGATTGGAGTCAGGAAGATCTGAGTTCAAATCCACCTCAGCAACTTTCCAGCTTTGTGAACTTGAGCAAGTCATGTAATCTCTGTTTGCCACTGGACAAAATAGCAAACTACTCCAGTACCTTTACCAAGAAAACCCAATGGACAGAGATCCACAGAGTCATGAAGAGCCAGACATGGTGGATATGACTGAACAATAACAACAAGAAGTCTTTGCATAATTTCCAACACATCATTTCCAATAATAGATAATTTACTCCTCAGCTTTAAAGAGGCTCTATTAGTGTGACATTTCCAGTTTCCTTCCCTCAACAATCTTCTTAGTCAAAAGTAGAAAGCCTAGGACTCTTCTGCATCCCGGTGGCCTTTGCAGTCTGGTTTGGTTCACTTGAGGGAAGTAAAAATATTTGTTGTTGTTGTTCTTCAGTTTCATGACCCCATTTGGGGGGAATTTCCTTGGCAAAGATACTGGAGTGGTTTGTCATTTCCTTCTCCAGCTCATTTTACAGATGAACAAACTGAGGCAAACAGAGTGAAGTGATTTGCTCAAGGTCGTATAGCTAGTATATCTGAGGCTGGATTTAAACTCAGATCTTTCTGAATTTAGCCCCGAGCTCTAGCCAATTGTACTGCGTAGCTACCCTTGAGTAAAGAGATGAGAAATTTTATATGTCCCACTTATAGGTAATTTTTACACAGAAACCCATTTGTCCAACATTGATGGAAATCAGTTGCTAGTAGTAGATCCCAGGACTCAAGTCCTCTGTGATTATGCCTGCCTCTATCCTATCTAGAAGAATTCATAGTAATTGCCTCTAGCCTATTGGTGCTTAGAACAAATAGTTGTCAGATGATTCCATGTGATCATGTGAAACTTAAGGACTGCTTACTTGGGCCAGCAAATTAAGTCATAAGATCTTGTGCATTACCTCAAGCCAGATCTCCCCACTTTTCCAGGATAATGTCAGAATACTGGAAGCCCTGAAATGCCTGATTAATTTTCCAAAGTAGAGCTAGCCAATCAATAATTACTTACTTACTATGCTAGTTGACATCTTTGACAGTAATGGTTTTTGAGGGACAAAGTATTATGTTTGGAGATGTGTATACTAGTTAACCACACTTCTCCTTGTTGGTTTATAGGCATAGATGATGTTTTCCTGAATGGTGTAATATATTGGAAATTAGTTCTTGTGATTTTCCAGTAAGAGAAAAATTTCCTCCTGGTCAAATCAGCATTCTGCTCAATATGATTCTTTCCGGGGGCCTTTTTTGAGGATGGAGTAAAAGCCTCTTCCTCATCACAATATTCTCAGCCAGGCAGGGATATTCCCATGTACACTTGGACAGAATCTGCAAGAAGACACTGGATAATTTGTGTTCCATGGCAAAGAAATACATCTGTCGCTAACATTTGACATGATGGATGCATTCAATTTATGGGTTCCCTAAATTGGGGGAACCAAGTGGGGCAATGGAGTGGAGCAGCCTCACAATTATGTAATTATGATACGATATGAAAAAGCAAGGAAATATGGCTAATAAGATAAAAGAGATAATAGAAGATAATAGAAGAGCATTGTCTCTTGACAATGTTTCTGTGCTTTCCCCCCATGTACTTACTCATTTATCTATAGTTGAAAAGAAGAGATTTGGGGTTTGAAAACCGTGAAGCCCAAGTCCTAGAACCATTTTGTAGTTATTAGACAAATTTCAATTATGTAGTATGTAGTTGAGCCTTCCAGGATTAAAATTTGGAGGCATTTGGAATGCTCACTACAATTCATAATTGGATTGCTCATGGACACTTCAGGCCCAGGAAGAGTGATCCAAAGGAAAGACACTGGAGCAGTAAGGCACTAGCTGCTTAGTCTGTACTTTGTTTTAAATATTCTGGCCCATGGGCTGACGATCTCCTAAAGAGATGAGAGGACCCATCACCAAACCCACAAGGACCTTCAGTTCTCTCCATAATGTAGAAAGTCTTCTTCTATAAGGAAGACATTGACTGGACTGAGACAAGGACTTCTGTGTTTTCTGAAAGAACACTGGCAAGAAAAAGCTTATGACGTCATTTTTAAGCTAAAAGAGTATTGTGACACTCTTCTTTTTTGGTAGAGGTAGCCAATGATTTTAGCTGAAGCAAAAGCTGGAGGCTTTTGGAGGCATCCAGTTGAGTAGAAAGCAGCAGAACTTCCAACTGAATCTCTGTATGGATAAGAAGGGGCTGGGACAGCAACATCCAGCAGAGCACCCAGCAGAAATGACGCCTCAGTTAGCTGAGTAGTGTCTAGCTGAGCAAAATTTAGGGCAGGCATGTGACTGAGGAGCATCATTAGGTAGAGAATACAAGACCAGCAGGGAGAAGACCTGGCGGAAATGACCAAATGACCACCCCTGGAAAACATCAGTAAACCTGCAGCATAGAAATTATGAATTGCCTTCCACACACACATGCTGGCTCCTTGTTTCACTCTCCACGTGTGTTCCCTAGCCACATATTTTATGCAAGTGTAGTCCCCCAAAACTTAGCTCAGTAGCTGGGATGTGTGCTCAATAAAGTCTTTTTGTCAAATTTATTTTATTATAGCTTTTTATTTACAAAAGATACTCATGGGTAATTTTTCAACACTGATACTTGCAAAACCTTCTGTTCCAAATTTTCCCTTCCCTTCCCCCACCTCCTTCCCTAGATGGCAGGTAGTCCAGTATATGTTAAATCCAATATATGTATATATATATTTATACAGTTATCTTGCTGCACAAGAAAAATCGGATCTAGAAAGAAAAACAAAACCTGAGAAGGAAAACAAAATGCAAACAAACAATAACAGAAAGAGTGATAATGTTATGTTGTGGTCCACACTCAGTTCCCATAGTCCTCTCTTTGGGTATAGATGGCTCTCTTCATCACTGAACAATCGGAACTGGTTTGAATCATCTCACTGTTGAGGAGAGCCATGTCAATCAGAATTGATCATCATATAATCTTGTTGTTGCCGTGTACAATGACCTCCTGGATCTGCTCGTTTTATTTAGCATCAATTCATGTAAGTCGCTCCAGGCCTTTATGAAATCCTCCTGCTGGTCGTTTCTTACAGAATGATAATATTCCTATAACATAACTTATTCAGCCATTCTCCAACAGATAGGAATCCACTCAGTTTTCAGTTTCTTACCACTATGAAAAGAACTGCCACAAACATTTTTATATATGTTGGTCCCTTTCCCTCCTTTAAGATTTTTTTGGGATATAAGCCCAGCAGTAACACTGCTGGGTCAAAGGATATGCACAGTTTAATAATTCTTTGGGCATAGGTCCAAATTGCTCTCCAGAATGGTTGGATCCATTCACAGTTCCAACAACAATGCATTAGTATCCCAGTTTTCCCACATCCCCTCCAACATTAACTTTCCTTGTCATTCTAGCCAATCTGACAGGAGTTGGCAATGGAAAGAGATGCACAGTAGGTGAGAACAAGTTTTAATCATTTGCAAATAGGAATTCAGGAAGGAAAAACCGGGTAAACAATGTCATCAAGGAAATATACCAAGGGAAAAATGGACTAACCATGGGGTTGAGAGAAACAAAAGATAAATCCATGAGTTTTCTCATGATGTCAAGACCAGGGTGGGTGGATCCCTTGTAGCAAATTTATGAGAGGATATAGCCAAGAGCAGCACAGGATGGGCAAGAATGGATGAGTTGTAAACTGCCTTGTTGGAATTAACATCTATATTGATGAAGTCACAGAATCCCTAGATTATTGGCATATGATCCAAAAATACTACCTCAAAGACTCCAACTATAGCAGTTAGGCTGTTGAGAAGAAAATCTCATTCTGAAACTTACATATAAATGTAAAGAGCTTATATCCCACTGTACACAAGTCATATGGCAAATTATTACTCACAACATCTCCAACAAATGACACAGGAAATGTCAGCATTTTTTCCAGAATGAAAATTACAACAGGGAATTCACTTTCTGAAGGATTTTACTCAATTCATTTAATCAAAGCCAATCTGTGTTTCCATGGCCCTACTAATCCCATTATCTTGATTGATCGAATGGGAAGATTTAGCCAAATAAGGATACTTAGCCAGGCTACCATGAATATTCAAAACAGGCAAGCTCTGACTGTCTATCAACTGGCTCTTTTGACACCATGTAAAATATAGTCCATGGGACACAAAGTATCAAACTGACTTCCTGTGCAGCTATATGTCCTGGAGATTTATAGCCTTTCAGACTGGGACTGGGGTGATGTTCCAAAATGGCTCTTTTATGGTATTGACTCGACTTCCTTCAAGACTCAGTTCAAATTCTACCTTCCGTATGAGGTCTTTTTGTTATTGTCTTCCCTCTACTGCCTTCCCTGTAAGATGCACTATGGTAGCTAGGTTCTTCAGTGCACAGAACACTAGACTTGGAGTGAAGAAGACCAGAAGTTAAATCTAGTCTCAGACATACCTTGGATAAGTCACTTAAGCACCATCTGCCTCAGTTTCCTCACCTGTAAAGTGTGAATTTTAATAGTACCTGTATCCCATGGTTGTTATAAGGATCAAATGAAATATTTGTAAAGCACTCTGCAAAACTTGAAGCTCTCTATAAATACCATCATGATCATCATTATTATATATACATAGTTGTTTGCACGTTATCTAAAATAAAGCATGAGAATGTGAGCTACTTGAAGGCAGGGAACATATATCTAGCTTTCTTTGTATCCCCAAGGATTTAGCACAGTGCTGGCATATATTAGGTATTTAATAAAATGCCATTTGACTGACTTGCTAACTGATTATAATAGGACAAGAGCTATACTATTATTTCTAGAAAAAAAGAATCCGCTTCAGCTACCTAAGAAACAAGCAGCACCTCACTAGTGTCCCCATCAAACCCAATACTTTTCATTCCATTAGTTCTAGCATTTTACTTTCTTTTGATCATGGTAACTGAGAGGTTCAGTCTGTCCCAAGTCTTTAATGTAAAAAGACCTGGGGAACAAAGTTTTTTTTTTTTTTTTTTTTGTAAAGCCCTGCAGAGAGGTCAGAGATTTTTTTGTCTCTGCTACAGATGCTGTTTTTGTGGTCATTTTTGCTACTTGGTTCCAGCATTAGACTGACACAACTGAGGCTGTGGGAGTGTTTCCCACTTACAACTAAGGCCGTGTAAGAGTCAGAAGGCTCAATTTTTTATACATTCAATAATGTAGCCTCAAAATGGCCCCAGGAAAGATATGTGAGTGACATTAACCTCATTTTATAGGTGAGACAACAGACTAGAAACAATTTGGCCAAGGTCAGAATGACTTAGTTTTGTTTTTTAAATATAAAAAAATCTAACCATCTGAGAAATAAATGCAGGCCAGGCCTTATGGTATTCTGGGTAAAGTATTTCTGTGTTAAAAGCATCATGGGCTAGTTCCAAGCTTGGTTACTTACTACCTGTGCTATTTGGTCTGTGCATATAATAATTTTAACTGTAGTATTTGGTCAAAGAATATAGCTTTCTTAATCTCTTCAGCTGTAAAATGGACTTAAAAATCCCCGCCCTGGCAGTATATTCCATAGAACTATTGCTAGGGACCAATGAGATATATAGTGTCAAGGGAATTTAAAAGCATCTAATCCCATTGCATCATTTTATAGATGAAGAAACTGAGCTCCAGAGGGTTGAAGTGACTGCCTAGGCATCTCCCTATTATGTCACCTTCATCCTCTTCCCATAATAACCTTGAACTCTATTCCTGGAATATCAGTCTCTGAAAGGTGACTCCAAACTATTTCTTAGTCATCTCTACACCATGATGCCACCCATGTCCATCCTCTTTTTTGACTCTCTTTTATGTGTCGTCTTCTCCTGTTCAAATGGATGTAAGCAAGATACTTGAGGGGAGGGATTGTTTTGTTTGTAGATATAGCCTCAGCACTTAGCACAAGGCTTGGCATAACTACCTTACAGATATTAACCTGAGGTTCAGAGAACTCATGACATAGCCAAGGTCCAGTCCTAAAACAAAACAAAAGGTAATTCCCTTAATCTTGCCCCTTCTCAAATCAATTACTCTCCGCTTTCCTTTCCTTTTGATACCAGATACTGATCTCCTAGAAGGAAGAGTCTTTGTCTCATTTGCCACTCAGTCCTTGATCCCTCATAATTAGATTTCTGATCTCCCAATGTTATTGAAACTACTCTATCAACAGTCATCAATGACCTCATTTGTCAAACCTGACAATGTTCTCTCCATCCTCATCCTCCTGGATCTTTCTGTATCTTTAATCCTGTTGAACACCCCTTAACTGTGAACACTGCACTTCTCTGGCTCTGCTTTCATGGATTCAATCATCACCTCTTTACCTATGACCCTCAAATCAATATAACCCACCTCAACTTAGTCACCAGATTTCAATTTCACACATCCTGCTTCTCCATATGTACATCCCACTGTTTAAACAAAAGCCTACATGTCTAAAACTGAACCATCATCTTCCTCCTGCCCCCAGTCTGGCCATTCTTCAAACTTCTTATAGTTAATAGCACTAGCACCCTATACTCCCAGTGGCTCAGAAGTGAAAACTAGGCATAACCTTTGACTCTTATTTCTCTAACATTTCATTCATTCAGTGCTAAATCCTGTTATTTCTACTGTCACAACATTTCTAGCATCTATTCCCAATCTAGTCCAGGTCTTGATCACCTTTAAAACCAAAGCTATCCTAATAATGTCATGGACTAGTTCTTCCCTTCTAATCTATCCCCTCTCTAATCAACAAACCAACCTTTTTTTAAAACAGTTACAAAAATAATTGCTCCTACAAGTCTGGTCATATCATTCCCCTTTTCAAATGCTTTCAAGAATATCCTATGGACTTTAGAACAAACTGATGTTTTAAAGTGCTCTGCTATTTGATTCCAACCCATCTTTTTCAGACTCATTTCAAAATTACCCCTTTTCATGAGACTGCACCATTTTGCTTTTGTGTCCTCAGCACCAAGTATGTGTCTGCCACACAGTAGGCATCTAAGAAATGCTTACTGGTTGAGCCTCAAGGTGTACATTTTAATTCAATCAGAATGCCAGCTATTCTCTGAATTTATCCTACTAGCTAGCTCCTTTATGTATATACTTGGGCCACCTCTCATGGTTGAAATGCCTTCCTTTTTCATTTATACCTTATCTACTGTCAAGGCTCAGATCTGAAAATCTGAGTATTCTTCCATATGATTTTTTAATAGCTTGTAATTCTTGTTTTGAGAACTGTTTATATCCTTTTACTACTTGTATTTTGTTGAATGATTTTTGGTCTTATAAATTTCCATCAACTGTCTATATAGCTTGGATAGCAAACCTTTAGTGGATCTACTTAATACAAAGATGTTTTTCCCCAGTCAACTGCTTCCTTTCTTATCTTAGATATCTTGGTTTTGTTTATGCAACAGTTTTCAAGTTCATTTAAACACAATCACATATTTTAGCTATCCTTCATTTACTGAAGAATTTAGCAGTATAATCAAGCATGTGATCCCCTTGAAAAATAAATTAGAAAGAAAGAATGCTTTGAGAAAAAGTTCTGGGAAAACTTGAAAACAGTCTGACAGAAATTAGGTTTGGACCAAAACACTCTACGTGAATATGTTACCGGATACGAAAGATCATGCCATTAAAAAAAATAGAGAAGAAACAGATCATTCACCTTTCAAAGCTATGGGTAGGAGACGCATCCTAAACCAAACCGAGGGATAAAGGCAATTACAAATGATAAAAAAACTTTGATTACATGAAAAAGAAAAACTTCTCTAATAACAAAATTAATATACTAGATAATAAAGGGACTGACTGAATGGGGAAAAATCTGTATCAAATATCTCTGATAAGGATTTCATATCTAGGATAAATAGGTTATATATATATATACATATATATATATATAAACACACACACACACACACATATATATATATATATAAAATAAATTAAATATATAAAGAATAAAAAATTCTTTACCAGTAGGTAAGTGATCAAAGGGCATCAATAAGTAGTACCCAAAAGAAAAATTACAAACTATTAAGATCCATAAGAAAGAATACACTTCATCACTACTAGTGAGAGATATTCAAATCAAAACAAGGCTGAAGTTTCACCACACAGCTTGAAAAATTATGGCAAAAGATGGGAAGATTCAATGCTGGATGATGTAAGAGGGGCACTAAGAGATTGTTGGTAGAGCTGTGAATCAGTATGATGATTTTGGAAAGCAATATAAAATACCTGATTGAAGTACGGACATTTTTGACCATATCTTTTGACCTAGAATTTTCTATGACAATATCATTGATGAGAAAGTCCCTATGTATACCAAAATATTTATAGGCGCATTTTTTTTTGTGACAGCAAAGAATGAAAAACAAAGTAGATACCCAACAATGGGGGAATGGCTGAAGAAATTATGATATATGAATGAAATGGAATGTGATTATATAGTAAGAAGCAATGAATGGGATGAATATAGAGATGCATGACAATATCTACATGAACTGATGAAGACTGAACTAAGTGTAGCCAAGAAAACAAAATACACAATGGCAATAACAATGTGAATGAGGGGAAAAGTACATATACATAAAAAAATCTAAAGTGAATGTTGTAAAATTATAAGGGGATTTAAGAAGACATTCTCATTCTAGCTTAATGCAGAAGTGGGAGGGTCACAAGTTTTGCACATTACACATATTCTCAGACTTTTGATGTATTAATCACCTCTGGTGATGTTTTCCTTCTTCTTTCCCTTTTTCATCTTTGAAAAAATACTATGTTTTCATGGGATGGTTCTCTGGGAAGGATTCGGTGGAGAATACTTTGGGAAAGATTGGTTAAAAACAAAAGATACCATAAATACCCTAATTAGAACAAAATGGATTAGGGTTTTTTTTTTTGTTTTTTTTTTGTTAAAAAGAACTTACCCCTTCCCCAAAGCTGTGCAAGTTAGAGGATTTAATTCTCTTCTGTATTTTTATGATATAATCTGTATTCAGGATGCAAATACATTTTGAATTCACTGGAGAATATTCCTCAAGCTAATTAAAATGTTTTTTATGTCTTTAAAGAACATTTGAATTTGAATCTAAACAAATAGCAAATATATTTTCACTGACTCACAAATATTTCATTTATTTTGCAGCTATTTTGAATGAGATTTCCTTATTGTCTCTTTTTGTTATTTGTTATTATGTAGAGTATAAATGTAATTTGTTATTATTATATAAAATATGTATATTATATAGAAATGTCATTTATTTCTATGGATGTATTTTATAGTCTGAAACTTGTCTGAAGCCCTAAATTATCTGTTATAACCTTAGTTTGACCTTCATTTTATATTTTTTGAAGTTTCTAGTAGTTCTTATTAGAAAGTTCTTTCCTACTTGAAATGTTTTAGCTGTTATTTAATTCTAATTTATTGAATTTTATTATTTGCCATTCTTCCTTTTATAGTCAGTTCCATTGATTAACTTTTCTTTTTAATAACCACCAACAAATGGTTTTCATGATCACTGTTTTATAGGGATCAAGAAATGTTATTCTTCTTTCATTGCTTTTTTTCCCCTTAATATTGTATTTCTCTGGTTCTTTAAAATCAATTTTCTTCCTTTAATTATAACATAGCCCCTTAGTATAGCATGAAATCTCTAAACTAATTTTTGCAGGGGTATTATTTTTATTATATTGGCACAGCCTGTTCATGAGCGTTGATCATTCCTCGAGATATTTATGTTATTCTTTCTTTTTTCTCAAATATTTTATTTTTCCCAATTACATGTAAAAAAATTAACATTCCTCTTTTATAATTGTGAATTCTAAATTCTCTCCATGTCTCCTTTGCCTCATCCCTCATCGAAATAGCAATTTCAAATAGCTTATACATGATTATATAGTCATGTAAAACATACTTCTATACTAATCATGTTATGAAAGAAAATAAAGACCAAAAAACCCCCAAGAAAAATGAAGTGTTTTTTTTCTTAAAGTATGTCTCAATCTGAATTCAGACTCACTAAGTTTTTTCTCTGGAGGTAGGGAGCATTTTTCATTATAAGTCCTTTGGAATTGTTTTGCATTACAGTATTGTTGAGAATAGCTAAGTCATGTACAGTTGATCATTGTACACTATTGTTGCTACTAATTCAATTAACTTCACGGTGCATAAGTTCACATAAATCTAAGTTTTGTGAAATCATCCCCTTGATCATTTCTTATAGCACAACAGTATTTCTTCACAATCATATACCACAACTTGTTTAGCCATTCCCCAATTGATAGACATTTCTTCAATTCACAATTCTTAAGACAATACAAAAATGCTGCTTAGGATACAGACCCAGTGATGCTGTTGCTGGGTTAAAGTAGTCTTTAGTTCTTGAAGGAGCAATGTATAATTCAATGCATGGAAATATTGAGTATAGATTAACTCTCAAGTATTTCCTACATTTTATAATTGTTTGGAATGGGTCTTTCTTTTCTATTATCATCGCTTTAATTTTGTTTATTGTACAATGTACAAGCAATGCAAGCTGTTTTTTATGGATTTGTAGTCTTCAACTTTTCTCAAGTCTTCGTGTGAAATAATTTCTTTGGTGAGTTGCTAAGATTCTGGCTATAAATCATCATCACCCTCTCACCAAATGGGGATCATTTTATCTTGTCTTTGCTTATCTTCTTGCCTTTCATTTTTAACCTTGTCTTATTAAAATTTCTAACATTTCTACCACGATATTAAAGAATAGTAGAGAAATGAAGCATTCTTATTTTACTTCCACCATATACCTTATATTGCTAATTGTATCATCTGAAATTTTCATTCTTCTGAGATGGTGAGAATAATCATCATCACTCTAACACTTAACAATGAACAAAGCACTTTCCATAGAATATCTTAGCATAACCTCATGTTGGTCCTCTGAGCTAACTTTATCCCCATGGGATGGGAAATAGGCTCAAAGCAGCTAAACAAGGTCGCGGGGTTTGTAAAATATGTGCGTATGTTTGTATGTATGTGCGCGCGCACACACAGCCACAGGGCGCCAATATGAACAATTACATGAATTTTAAAAAATTGGGTTTTTGAGGCAGGCTATAATAACCTGAGATCAACGAAAGAGCTATGAAGAAGCACAGTTATTGTTTAGCCGTCTTATAAAATTGACTTAATCGCTCAACGTGATTCTAAGGTTCAAACTCAACAAAACCAAAAACCCAACTCAGATCCACTTGTCTCAGACCTCCCAGGAATGAGCAGCTAAGGGGCTTGAAAGAGAATCAAGCGAGCTAAGAAATGTGCTGGGTACATTTCACATCTCCCAAAGGTTGGACTTTCCTTTTCCTGAGTTTTCAGGGGCCTGAAGAGAAAGGGAGAAGTCAGCTGTTAAATTCCAAGCTGGGGCTTCTTCACAGACAGCTGGAAGGAGCAGGGCACATGGCCCGACTACCTGGGTAAGTAAGAGAAAGCTAAGCCAGGGGCTATGCAAGCTATCTGGAGCCCCAAAGCGGAGTGCAGGAAGTAGAGGCAGAAGAGGGGAGGCGGTTCCAGAGAAAGCCATCTCCTAAGGGGGAAGGGGAAGGGGAAGGGGAAGGGGAAAGGGAGGGGTTGGGTATAGCTAGTAGCTGCCATTACTGGGAGATAAACAAAACAAAACAAAACACCATTCCTCCCTTTCCCTCTTCCCTCCCAATACTTGTTAAGCAAATGGCTGCTCATTTTGAGCTTCTTTGCCCCCTTCTGCTCTTTCTCCATCTCTGCCCCCCCCCGCCCCGCCCCCATCACTGAGAGAAAGGCCAGAGATAGAAGGGACCTAATTTACACGTCACTTTTCACTTGCCCGCCTTTCATTTTACTGGGTTGCAATGGCATTTGATTCAGTGGCCTTATCTTCAAGAGTGAGCTGTTCCCTCCTCTGAATTTGGTGGGAAGTCATGATGGAGAGAAGCAAAGCCCGTACCAGCAACGGGGCCTCCACGAGTTCGATGCGAACGGAGGCTTTGGGGTTTTCTTTTTTTAATTTCAGGTAACTTGTGGGTACGTTCTAGGTCACCCCGCTATATATGGCGAACTTGAGGCCGAACACTTACCGCCCGAGGTAAAAAGGGGCCAGGGAGGAGAGGGCGCGAGGATGGAGAGCAGGGAATCGACGGTAGCTGGAGCCCCATCTGGCGGCCAAATCGCACACTACATCCCCCCACCTGCTGAAGGCAGCTGCCGATCACGTGACAGCCCGCAGCTGTCTGTCAGAGCATCAGGATTACGTGCATTCCCAGCACCCGCCACGCAAACATACCATTCTATCCATGGGGGAGGCTCGCCTGAGGTTTCAGAATTTTTATTTTCTTTCTCATTATTTTTGTTTCCTTTTAAACCTCAGAGATACGGGAACGCTGAGCACATTCATCCTGGATTTTCTGTTGTTGTTGTTGGGGGGGAGGGAGTCCTGATCGTGAGTTTTGAGGGAAAACTTCTGCCAGAAGACCCCTCCGACAATGATCTTGGAAGGCCACTCTCTGATTTCACACGTCCTAGGGACTTCTGGACCTATATAGAGACGTTGTATGACTCATGGGAATAAGATTCAGAGTCGTGACGGCCTTTTAGGGTTCTTCAATCCAACCACTTTATTTTACAGGCGGGGAGTTGGAGAGAAGTGAAGTAATTGCTTAAGTTAAAACAGGGAGACATAATATAATAGACTCAATAGTTGCAATCAAGTCATGTGATTCCAAAGCCAGCATTTTGTCCACTTTCTACCAGTAGTTCCCAGGAACTCCCTCAGATTCACAAAGCTGCTTACATACAACAGTTAGAATTTCCAGTAGGGTCCTCCCTGCGCCAACACTAACATTTTATCTATAATGTCCTGCTACCTGTACCATCTATCCTATTGTAAGAAAAGAACATACCTCAAACATACCTCAATTGCTGTTAATTTATGAACCTGGCCTTGATTCATTTCAAGATGGCTCTGAGACCATGAGAGAAGATTATTTAATTTTTGTGTCAACTTTTAATAACAATACCTTTCGTACTTAAGGTCCCAGCATAATGTGTCTGACAGCGGATGTGACCTCATCAATGTCTATATGCCTTACACTGATGTAGATCCCAACTTATTCCTCCTTATCCAGCCTGGGAGACTCCCATTCATGGAAATGTGTTTAAAATGATTATACATGTATAAACCATGACTATTGCTTGCTGTCTTGGGGAAGAAGGAAGTAAGGGAAAGAGGGAGGGAGAAAAAATTTGGAGTTCAAAATCTTACAGAAATGAATGTTGAAAACTATATTTACCTGTAATTGGAAAAAATACAATCATATTCAGAAAAAAAAAAGAACTCCTGACATAGAATTTGTTCACTGTGGAACATCAGTCAGTTTTCCTGGCCTGCCACCTGAATGTATATCTACAAATGGTGACTTTTAGTATATCATTAGTTAATTTGATAGTTTGTAGCATATGACAGATTGATGTGTAAAGAATAAAAATCTCTCTAAGATGAAAAAGACTCCCATTCATGCTCTCACAAGTTCATCACAGGTGGTCCACCCAATATTCTTGCGACCCTTTTAGTTTTCTTGTGATAGCATATGGAGGCCAATGGCACCCACCAGCTGTACTCTGGATATTCATCATTCCTTTTTGATACATGATTGGCCTGCCTTCTTTTTTACTCCGATTTCCTATGACATTTTCATAGTTCTTTATCTGTGATACGTTGCAGTCTGCTCACAGAACCAAATATTATTCAAGATGCCACCTTTTCAAAGTTTCTAGGCAATCTAGGCATGAACTTTAATCATCCCCTAATCACTCACAATATCAATACATCATCAGAAGCTGTTCTCTTAATCCTTATGTCCAAATACCATCTCAACATCTGCACAAAGCAGCTGCTTCTAGCCAATTTTATTTTCCCTGGTTCAGATGCTATTCACAAAAGCAAGTTTTTGTTTTCTTCTTTAAAAATCAACAATGACCTTGTGGCATTAACATGTGAGCTAGAAAGTAAATGAATAGCACTTAGGGTTTTAGGTCCATTCCCATTCATGCCTAGAGGCTTAAAGCTGTCCCTGACTTTGGATGCCTATGGGACCCAAGGATTTGCAATCATATCATATCAGATGAGTCCAGAGAATGCCTGGGAAATGTGTGCCATAAGTTTCGTCTCTGAAACCCACAATGGCCCTGGGCTCCTCATAAAAAGCCTCCAGGACAACTAGCATCTCTGTTGGCTATAGCTTCAGAGGGGCCGTTTATATCAGGCAGGGGCAAGCCAGAAGAGCTCATCCTGCTGTTAGCCACCTGCTCCAGACTGATCTGGTCTGCTCCTGCTGTCACTCCAAAGCCAGAAATACCTACTCTCTTGGAATGATAAAGCTGAAATCCTTTGCAAGCAGCAAAAGAGAAAACAAACAATCTATTCCTCTGTACAAACATGGGGGAGGGAAATGAGCATTAGCTAGCAAGATGGTGGTTGATAATCTTCAGCAATCCATCAAAAGCAGACTTATGTCTCCGTTAGATATGCACGTAGTCCTTAGGTTTTATATAATAATCATACTGAAAACCTAGTAGAGACCTCAGTGGCAAGAATGAGAATGACCTCCAACTCTGACCTTGATTTAATTTTGTTCTCAGAGCTGAGAAGATGGAATCAAGCCACGCCTCACTGACTCCCACTAAAGGATATGAAGTCAGGCTGAATTAGGGACAAATCTGAATTATAGAATTTTGTATTCAATAAAATGCCATTTCAAATTAGTAGCTCAGAGTGGTCTAGTGGATAAAGGGCAGATGTAGGAGTCAAAATACTTAGGCTGAAGGCCTTTCCCTGAAACACAATGGCTATATGATCGTGGGCAAGTCACTTAACTATTCAGTGTTCCAGGCAACTAAGATTACAAACTGGAATGAAGTGGTCCATATCCTTTTGGCTGGAGTTTGTACACTAGGCATCTTCCCATCCTGAAGGTGGAGACAAAACAAATACCACTCGGAAACAAATTTTAAAGAAACTATCTCAAACTAATAGCTCTACTGGATAAAGGTTTTTGCAATTCCTAATAAGACCTATTTGTAACAATTTTCTATTTGCAGACAAAACATTCAAGAAGATAAAGAATTTTAAAACACTTACTAAGTAGCTTAAATATTCCTACTTGGAGTCTTTTAGAAAAACATTCATTAAATCACCAATGTCTTTATTCACAGGTAGGACAGAGGCAAACATCAGCCTAGAAAAGGTCAAATTAAAACGACTTCTCAACTAGTATATTTGAAAATGAAGAGAGATTTTTCTGTGACTTGCTTTTTATTAGGATTACCTCTCCATAACTATTGTTGACTCAGGACAGAGATTCAGACATAGTTAGCCAGCAATGGGGCTCAATGGAAAGAAAATCATAATTTAAAAAACCCACTTGTATAGAACCCACTATGTTTCAGGAACTGGACATCTTCACATCAACACGAGGAAACAGGGTGAGCAGTTGAGTGAGTTGCCAAGTTCAGTGACACATAGCTCATAAGTGTCTAACTTTATATTTGAACTCAAGTACTCCTGATATATAATGTGTATAATAAGACTCTCACTATGTATCACACAGAGTTGTCTTAAGGAAAACACTGTAAATCTTGAAGCATTTTAGAAATAAGGTCATCACCATCACAGCTGACCTTTATATAGTACTTCAATATTTGCAAAGAGCCTGACATATATTATTTCACTTGAGCCTCCAGATAACTTAGTAAGGGGCCTGCATCCCAAAGATATCATAAAAAAGGAAAAGGACCCACATGTGCAAAAATGTGTGTAGTAGCTCTTTTGGTAAAGGCAAAGAATTGGAAACCGAGTGGATCCCCCTCAGGTGGAAAATGGCTGAGTAACTTATGGTACATGAATGTAAAGGAATATTATTGTTCTGTAAGAAATGACCGGCACGATGATTTCAGACAGGCCTGGAGAGACTTACATGAACTGATGCTGAGTGAAGTGAGTAGAACTAGCAGAATATCGTACATCGCAACAAAAAGATTATGTGATGATCAACTCTGATGACGTGGCTCTTTTCAACAATTCCAGTGGATTTGTGATGGAGCACACAGAGAGAAGACTGTGGATCACAACACAACCTGTTTTGTTGCTGTTGTTTTGCTTTTAGCTTTCTTTCTCTTCTTTTTCCTTTTTGATCTGATTTTTCTTGTGCGGCATGATAGTTGTGCAAATATGTATAGAAGAATTGCACATGTTTAACGTATATTGGATTTCTTGCCTTCTAGGGGAGGGGATGGGGGAAGGGAGGGAGGAAAAATTTGGCATACAAGGTTTTGTAAGGGTGGATGCTGAAAACTATGCATATATTTTGAAGATAAAAAGCTTTAAAAAAACAAAAAAAAAAAGAAAACTAGTAAGATAGATTTTCTAGGCATTTGGTCCATTTTACAGATGAGCAAACTGAGACTTAAAGGGGTAGCATGATTTACCCAAGGTCCCACAGCAAATAAGTGGCAAATATGAAAATCTAAACTGTCTTTTCTGCTGCTAAATTCTAACACTCTTTCCATTATGCCTATATATTATCTTTGGTCTATGCCTATGTGCTAGCCACTAAGTTTTCTGGTTACTCAGGAGAGATTCCATTAAATATTGCCTTCTCATTCCTTCCCCTCCTCACAAGCATACAGAATTGACAAGTATTTAAATTTTATCAGGGCCAATTTAATCAGGGTAAACAAGGCTTTGTCAATTTAAACAAGCAGTCTAATTGATTTTTCCTCCTCACTGGATTGACTGACTGGCTGACTGACTCAATTGACTCAACTGAGGGTTTGCTGTGGCTGGCCACTGTTCCTGAACTACAAATTAGAGAGTTAAGGAAATCTCAGAAAACAGCAAGGGATGACAAGCAGGGGAAACAGACGATGGTCACCAACTCATCCATCAACAAATATTGACTGAATCTGTAATATGTTGTAGTCATTATAGCTGACATACATGACTCTTGCCTTTAGGCAGCTTCCAGTCAACTCTAGGTAGAAAGATTAGTGGGATTTATTTTGGAGGGTGATGGGAAAGGTGTCTGGACTTGTGTTTTCATCAGTGTTGGGAGCTCTTTCGCTCTAATAAATTTATATAATGTTATAGTCTCAGAAATCTACTTGGGATAACTGCACTTGAAACCATGTCTTCTTAAGTCCATGGTAACTTATGGCACCAACTTCCAAAGGGATAAACTCCAAACTGAAACTCTTGTACCCTTGGACTGGTCAACCTCTGGCCTGTTAGCTAATTTTTTGTCTTTTTATATAAGCCCTGAAGTATGTTCAGTTTTCTCAGCCAATAACAAGATGCTTACTGGCTGGGGTCATTTGCTTTTAGCCATTGGGCAAAGATCTAATATCTTCTGCACCTGATTAAGTACTTATTTACAGCACAGTGAGACTGCAGAAAAATTCCTTAACATCTAGTACTTCATATGTGGAGATTTCTTATGATGAAAAGTCAAGTCTTTGAAAAAATAGTTCCCCCTCAATTACAGCAACTTGACATAAATTATATACATGTGCAGTAAAGAAAAACTTATTTCTATAGTGATCAGACTGGAAAAAATACAGCTATCCCCTCTCCCCCACCAAATCCCAACAACAAGAAAAAGAAAGTTTAAAAAAAACTATGCTTTTATCTGCATTTGTATTCTATCATTCTCTGGAGGAGGAGAGTATTTTTCATCCTATGTCCTTTAGAATTGTTTTGGATCATTGTATTGCTGAAAATAGCTAAGTTATTTGCAGATGATCATTGCACATGGTTTTGTTACCATTTTCCTGGTCCTAATCACTTCACGTTGCATTAGTTCACAAAAGTCTTTCCACGTTTTTCTGAAGCCATCCCCTTTATCATTTCCTATAGCACAATAGTATTCCACCATAATCCTGTACCATGACTTATTCAGCCATTTCTCAATTAATGGACATTTCCTTCGATTTCCAATTCTTTGACACAACAAAAAGAGCCACTAGAAATATTTTTGTACATATGTATCTTTTTCCTTTTTATGTCTTTGGGAGACAGGCCTTGTAATGGTATTGTTGGGTCAAAGATTATACACATTTTCATAACTCTTTGAGCATAGTTCCAAAATTGCTCTCTAAAATGGTTGGATCAGTTCACAACTCCACCAAGAGGGTATTAATGTTCCAATTTTTCCACACCCTCTCCAACAATAGTTTTTTTTAACCTTTTCTTTCATATTAGCCAATCTGAGAGGTGTGAGGTGGTACCTTAGAACTGTCCTAATTTGCATTAGTGATTTAGAGCATTTTTATATGGCTATACATAGCTTTACTTTCTTCATCTGAAAATTGCATGTTAATAACATTTGACCATTTATTAATTGGGGAATGACTTGTATTCTTACAAATTTTACTTACTTCTTTATATATTTGAGAAATGAGGCCTTTGTCAGAGAAACTTCCTGTAAACTTTTCCCTCCATTTTCCTGTTTTCCTTCTAATCTTGGCTGTATTGGTTTTATGTGTACAACTGTATTCAAAATTATCCAGTTTCTATATTCTCTATCTTGTTTGGTCACAAATTCTTCCCTTATCCATATATCTGACAGATAAATTATTCCATGGTCCCCTAATTTGCTTATGATATCACCCTTTATATTATTTTGTTGTTATCTTGGCATATGATACAAGATATTGGACTATACCTAGTTATTATTCAGTTGTTTCAGTTGTGTTTGTTGTTATCTTGGTATATGATGCAAGATATTGGACTATACCTAATTATTATTCAGTTGTTTCAGTTGTATCCCCATTTGGGGTTTTCTTGGCAGATATACTCAAGTGGTCTGCCAATTTCTTCTTTGGCTCATTTTATAGATGAAGAAACTGAGGTAAAGTTAAGTGACTTGCCCATAGCCACAGTGAACTCAGGGCTTCCTGACTCTAGGCCTGTGTTCTATCTACAGCAGTACCATCTAGTGCTTTCCAGTTTGCTCAGCAATTTTTTTAAAATGGTGAATTCTTGTCCCTAAACCTTTATCAAACATTAGATTACTATAATTACTTATTACTGTGTATTATGTACCTAATTTACTCTACTGATCCAGTACTCTATTTCTTAGCCAGTACCAGATTGTTTTGATGATTATTGCTTTGCAATAAAATTTGAGAAATGGCCCTACTAGCCACCTTCCTTCACAATTTTTTCACTGATTTCCTTGATATTCCTTGATATTGGTCTTCCAGATTAATTTTGTAATAATTTCTCACCTGACAGTTTGTTTGGCATTGAATAAGTAAATTACTTTAGGTAGAATTGTCTTTTTCATTATATTGGCTTGGCCTACCCATGAGCAATTTATATTTTTCCAATTGATTAAATCTGACTTTTTAAATAAAAAGTGTTTTATAACTATGTTCATATAGTCTGTGGGTTTGCTTTGGCAGTTACAATACCAAGTGTTTTATACTGTTTACAATTATTTTAAATGGATTTTTGTCTTCCTCCTAGACTTTGTTGATAATATATAGAAATGTTGATGCTGGATGTAAAATTATTTTATACCTTGCAAATTTCCGAAGTTGTTAATTATTTCAATTAGTTTTTTGGTAAGTTCTCTAAATGTACCATCATATAATTTTAAAAGACTGATAGTTTTCTTTCTTCATTACCTATTCTAACTCCTTTAATTTCTTTTTCTTTTCTTATTGCCATAGTCATCATTTCTAGTACAGTACTGAAATAACAGTGATGATAATGTACATCCTTGCTTCACCTTGATCTTTATTGGGAAGACTTCCAGCTTATCTCCGTTCTACATAATGCTTCTTGATGGTTTTAGATAAATACTACTTATCATTTTAAGGAAACTCCATTTATTACTGTGCTTTCTTGTGTTAATAGGCTTGAGTGTTATATTTTGTCAAAAGCATTTTTCTGCTTCTATTGAGATAATCATGATTTTTGTTGGGTCTTATAATTGATATGGTCAATTGTATGAATAGTTTTCCCAATACTGGCTCTGAATCCCTTGTATAAATCCCATCTGGTCCTAGTGCATGGTGCATATATTGCTATAATCTCTTTGCCAGTATTTTAATTACATTTTTTGCATTAATATTCATTAAGGAAATTGGTCTATAATTTTCTTTCTGTTTTGACTCTTCCTGATTTAGATATCTGCACTACATTTGTGTCAGAAGAGGAATTTGATGAGATTACCTATTTTTCCAAATTATTTATATAGTATTAGAATTAATTGTTCTTTAGATGTTTCATAGAATTCATTTCTGAATCCATCTGATCCTGGGTTTTTTTTTTTTTAGTTTATTTATGATTTGCTCAATTCCTTTTTCTAAAATCCAATAATTTAAGTATTCTATTTCCTTCTGTTAATCTTGGCGATTTATATTTTTGTAAATTTTCATCTATTTCACTTAGCTTGTTAAATTTTATCAGCATGTAACTGGACAAAATAGCTCCTAATGATTGCTTTTTATCCTTGTCATTTTTGATAATGTTAGTTTGGTTTTCTTCTTTCTTCTTTTTTTTAAAAATCAAATTAACCAATGGTTTGTGTTTGATTTAAAAAATAATACCAGCTCATAGTTTTATTTATTGGTTCAATGGTTCTCTGACTTTCAATTTTATTAATCTTTCCCTTTTCGGGGGGATTTCCAACTTAGTCTTTAATTGAACATTTTAAATTTGTTTTTTCCCCTAGGGTTTTTTTTTAATTGTATGTCCAATTCATTGTAGTTCTTTCTTTATTTTATTGATTTAATGTTTTATAAATGTAAATTTTCCCCTAAGTATTTCTTTGGCTGCATCCCATAAATTTTTGTATGTTATCTCATTGTTATCATTCTCTTTAGTGATATTGTTGATTGTTTCTATGATTTGTTTTTTGACACACTTATTCTTTATGCTTAGATTAGTTTAATTTTTAATATGTTTTTATAGCCCTTTATTGAATGTAATTTTTATTGCATTGTCATGTGAAAAGGATGGATCTAATATTTCTGCTTTTTGGTTGTGAGGATTTTATGTCCTAGTGTATGGTAACTTTTTGTGAAGGTGGATTGTAAAGCTGAGGAAAAAGTATACTCTGTTCCACTCTCATTCAGTTTTCTCCAGAGGTCTATAATATCTAACTTTTCTAAATTCTATTCATCTCCTTAGCTTCTTTCTGGTATATCTGGTTAGATTTATTTAGTTCTGAGAGGAAAACATTGAAGTCTCTCAGTAGTCTAGTTTTATTGTCTATTTTATAATTCACTTAACTTTTATTTTCAAAATGTGGATTCTATGTTATTTGGTACATCTATATTTAGTACTGATATTACTTCGTTGTCTATGGGACATTTTTTAGCAAAATGTAGTTTCTCTGCTTATCTCTTTTAATTAGATCTACTTTTGCTTTTGCTTTGTCTGAAATCATGATTTCCCTCCCTGCTTCTTTTATTTTAACTGAAGCATAATAGATTCTGTTTCAACCCTTTATTTTTGTTGCATGTGTGGGTTTCTTGTAACATAGTCAGATTCTTGTTTTTAATCCAATATGCTATCTGCTTTCATTTTATAGGTGAGTTCATTCCCTTCACAATCTCAGTTGTGATTATTAGCTGTATATTTTCTTTCAACCTATTTCTCCATATTTCCTCTCCTTCTTTTGACCTTGTCTACCTCAAAATTCTGCTTTGCTTCTGATCACTGCCTCATTTAATCTGTCCTCTCTTCTACCAGTACCCTCTTCTCTTAGTCCCTTCTTCTCCTATTCCCCTGTGAGACTGGATAAATTTCTATACCCATCTGAATGTGCAAGTTATTCTCTCAGCCAATTCCAATGAGAGTAAGATTCAAATGTTGCCCACTCTCCCATCTTCTCCTACTATCAAAGCTCTTTTATTTTTTTTTCTTCTTTCATTTTTAGGTAAGATCATTTCCCCCATTCTACCTCTCCCTTTCTCCTTCTCCCAGTGCATCCATCATTCTCACCATTTAATTTTATTTTTTAAATCACCCCATTACAGTCAATTGATATTCATGTCCTCTTTCTAAATATACTCCTTCTAAATGTCCTAATAATGATAAAGTTCTTAGGAATTACAAGAATTTTCTTTCCTTATAGGAATGTAAACAGTTTAACTTTATTTAATCTCTTATGATTTCTTTTTTATGTTTAAATTTTTGCACTTCTCTTGAGTCTTGTTTTTGAAAGTCAGATTTTCTCTTTGGCTCTGATCTTTCCATCACCAAGTCCTTTGTTTCATTAAATATACATTTTTCCCACTGAAGGTTTAATTCTATTTGGTGGTTAGGAGATTCTGAGTTGTAACCCTAGGTCCTTTGACTCCTGGAGTATTAAATTCCAAGTTCTCTGATCCTTTAATGTAGAAGCTGCTAGATCTTATGCTATCCTGACCGTGGCTCCATGATATTTTAATTATTTCCTTCTGGCTTTCTACAATTTTGTCTCCTCAGTTCTTCTCAATATTTGGCTATAATATTCCTGGGAATTTTTATTTGGGGGATTTATTTCAGGAGGTGATCACTGGTTTCTTTCTATTTCTATTTTACCCTATGGTTCTAGGATATCAGAGTTTTCTTTGATAATTTCTTAAAATATAACGTTTAGGCTCTTTTTAAATTATGCTTTCAGGTTGTCCAATAATACTTAGATTATCTCTCCTTCATATTTTCCCTGTCAGTTGATTTATCAAGGAGATATTTCATATTTTCTCCTATCTTTCATTTTGTATTTTGTATTTATAGTTTCATGATGTCTCATGGAGTCATTAGCTTCCATTTGTCCAATTCTAATTTTCAAGGAATTATTTTCTTTAGTGAGTTTTGTATCTCTTACTGCTTTTTAAGGATGTTTTTTCTTCAGTAGATTTTTGTGCCTCTTTTACCACTTAGCCAATTTTTTTTGAAGTTGTTATTTTCTTCAGTGTTTTTAATGCCTCCTTTCCAAACTATTTACTCTCTTTTTATGATTTTCTGGCATCGCTCCTATTTCTTTTCCCATTTTTTCTTTTATTTCTCATATTTGATTTTTAAAATTCTATTTGAGCTCTTGTAGAAATTCTTTTCAGGCTTGTGTTCAATTCACGTTTATCTTTGAAACTTTGCATGTAGCCATTTTGATTTCATCATCTTCTTCCGAGTTTGTGTCTCAAACTTTCCTGTCTCTATGGTAGTATTCCATGTCAGGTTTTTGTTGTTGTTGCTTGCTAATTTTGCCCACACATTCTTTGACTTTTACTTCATATTAACATTGGTCTCTTCTCCCAGAGCAGAAGAGACACTATCCCAAGATTCAGGTTTTTTATGCTGCTATTTTCAGAGCTAGTATCAGTTTTTCCAAGTTGGTATGACCAAAGGAAAAGAGTGGTCACTGTTTTCCTGGCCTATACTCTAGTCTATGAATGCCACAATTGTTTTTCCCACTCTTGAATTGTGACAAGGGTCCCCACTCCCACAGGACTGCAAATGCTCTTTTTCTTTATGGCAGTGGTCCTCAAAGTGTAATCCAAAGAATTGTTGGGGTCTCTGACATCCTTTCAGAGGGTCTACGAATTCAAAATTATTTTTTATTTCTAATATAGTAAATAGCTATAAATATAACCCATGTGAACAAAAACTCTTTGAACAGATCCTCGATAGTTTTTTAACAACATGAAGATACTGAGAACAAAGGTTTGAGGACCACTGCTTTATGGTCTTGGAAATGGCTTGAACCCTTGCTCTCTCCTGTGGCCACAAGTACTAGTGATCTTTTCTACCTTAAACCTAAGATAAAGACCCTTGCTCCCTTGTGAGCAATCAGAAGAACTCTTCTCCACCCTGGAACTGTGATCAGGGCCCCTGTTTTCTTGTGACCATAGATACTAGTGCTCCTCTTCCCCAAGACTGGGACTTGGAACTATGTATGGACAATTCAACAGGATCCTGCACTCAGTGCCATCAACAAACCCCCTGTAATCTCTTTCTGACCAGCTGTCCAATCCCAGTTTTGAGTGCTGAGAGCTCCTGAAGCTGCTGCAGCTATTGATATTGCTGCCTCCAGAGCCTTCTGCTGGCTTGCCCAGATGGACTCCCACCATATTACACTCCAAGCCTAACCCCCACTGCTATGAGACAGACTTTCCTATTGACTTCCTAAGTTGTCTTGGGCTGGAAAATTGTTTTCTGCTGATCTTTTGTTGAGCCCGAGACTGCAGAACTCAATTTGAGCTGTTATTTTAAAGTTGTGTGGAGGGGAATCTGGGAGAATTTAGATGAATTCCTGACTTTGCTATCTTGGCTCTGACTCTAAAAGAGTCAAGTCTTAAACAATCTTGTTTACAAGTTAAAATTGAATCACACGTCCTCATCCTTACTTTTAAGGTAGGTGATGAAATTATGGATCCTTGGTTTATTACATTAATTGAAGTGGGTGGCAGACTGCCGTCCCCCACACAGTGATGACTGTTTTCAGAAGAATCAGAAGAGATTCAGAGATGGGGAGGGGGCAGAACCAAACTGTACTGAATTTAAATTATGTGACTAAGGGAACAAATTAATTCAAATTCACAACTGCCTGACAATAAACCCCTCCCAAGAACATAACAAGAATTCAACAACTTGATTTGAAACAAACTATATTAGATTCATAGAAGCACAGGACTTGAGAACTGGAATAAACATCAGAAGCCAGCTAGTTAAGAACAGGAGAAAAGGAATCTCAAATATAACATTCCCAGCAAGTTATCCAGCCTCTCCTTAAAGGCCTCAAAGAAGGGGGAATCCACTTTTCTCATTCTATTTCCAGCTCTCATCATTAGGAAAAGCCTTAGCTGGCCTCTTTGTGACTTCCCCCCTTGCTCCTGGTTTCAGCCAGTTAACATGCCAGTCAACAAAAATTACTAAGTGCTTATGTGCCAGGCATTTTGCTAAGAGATACAAAGAAAGGCAAAAGTTCAGGTCACCGACTCAAAAAGCTGACATTCTAAATGGAGGAAAAAACATAAAAATATCTAGACAGAGTCAAAATATCTACAGAGTAGAGGAAGGTATGTTCAGAGGAAAGGCCACCGGCAGAAGTTCGGATTTGAACAGAGTCTTGACAGATAGCACGGAAACTAAGAAGTGGAAACAGGAGGGGAATGCATCACAACCAGGAGAGGCAGCCAGTACAAAGGCCTGGAGTTGTGAGATAGAATATCCTGTGCCAAAAACATCAGGTAGGTCAGTGTAGCTAGATGGTAAAGCCTCTCACAATACAAAAACAAAAGGTGGCATTATTTGCAAAGGAGAGATACTGAAATTTTACCTTACAGTAAATACACGAATAATGGAAGATCATCCCTCTCCACACTATTATTTTATATAGTTCTAGAAAGGCTGCCAATAATAATAAAAATGTCTAGAAATTATAGGCCTAAACATTGAAAACAAAAAGATAGATTATAGCTGACACGTAGGTTTACTTTAAACAGTCAAAATAGTCAAAGAAACCAATTGAGCATCAATAAAATATCAGGAGACAAAATAGATTAACAAAAGTTGTCAGCAGTAATTTTCACAACTACTGGCTACATTCACTGTTCTGGCCCATCCCCAGCAGCCTTCTGACCCAGGAGATGCTTCTATCCGAGGCCTGCTCTTCTATTGGTCTGTAGCCTGGACGATATTTTATGAGGGTCCCAGGCCATGCTCATTTTATTCTAAATTTCACTTCTCCTCCACACTTCTCTACCCTTTCACTAAGGGCCTTGGCCTCGGGGGTTGGACAGAGTTAAACATGAGACCCTCATACCTAGACTAAATGAAAAATTCCATTAAAAAGAACTAGAGAGCGTGAAAAATATCAGGAGTCTAGATACCATGACACACTGAGGACATGTACAAATACAACCAAAAAACAATACAAAGGAAACAAAAACTAGAGATACTAATTAGTAGTCATGTCTGGGCCATAGCAATAAAATAAAAATGAAAATAGGCATTTGAGGTTAAGTGACTTGCAGGTAAGTGACACAGTTTAGTAGGTGTTAAGTGTTTGAGGCTGGATTTGAACTCAGGTTCTCTAGGCTTCAGTACAGGTATTCTATCCACTGCACCATCTATCTTACTTACCAAAACTACCAAAGAGTTACTTCACAGACTGAGGTCAATTATTTACTCTACAAGAAAAAGGAATAATCAAAAAAGCTAAAATGGACAGTTTTAATCACATAAAATTGAAAAGGTTTTACACAAGCAAAATATATTTCAATTCTAAGAAAAGCTGTCAACAGAGAAAACTCATTATAGCAAATTTCTCTTATAAAAGTTTGATACACAAGATACATAGGAAACTGATATAAATATCTATAATACCAAGAACCTTTTCCAAACACAGAAATGATAATAGGCTATGGACCAGTGGTTATTGCAGATGAAAAAATAAAAGCTATAAGTTACCATATACACATTTTCCAGTTCAAAAATTATTAGAAAAATTATTTTGGGGGTAAATTATATTTTATTTTTTTCCAATTACATGTAAAGACAGTTTTCAACATTCATTTTTATAAAGATTTTTAGCTTCAATTGTTTTCTCCCTGCCTCTCTTTCAACTCCCTTCCCCAAGACAGGAAGCAATCTGGTATAGGTTGTACATATGCTGTCATCTAACATATTTCCACATTAATCATGTTGTGAAAGAAGAAACAGAACAAAAGGGAAAAGATCCCCTCCAAAAACACACAAAGTGAAAATACTAAAATAATTAGACATTTCTTAAACACTCATGAAGTAAAATACTATCCATATCCAGAGAAAGAATTTGAAAGGAGATTGAAGTATACTATTTTCACTTAAAAAACAATTTTGGGTGGTAATTCCCTTTTGTTCGGTTTCTTCTTTTATCACATGACTAATGTAGAAATATGTTTACATGATTCCACATATACAACCTATATTCTTAATATAACCATACTAAGTGCAAAAAAGAATTGTCTTAGATCATTGTACTGCTAAGAAGAGCTAAGTCTATCACAGCTGATCATCACACAATGTTGCTGTTGCTGTGTACAATGTTTTCCTGGTTCTGCTCACTTCATTCAGCATCAGCTCATCTAAGTCTTTCCAGATTTTTCTGAAATCTACTTGCTCATCATTTCTCATAGCACAATCGTATTCCATTACATTCATATACCACAACTTATTCCGCCAGGCACAAGAGTTGTTTTAATATGTATTTCTCTAATGAATAGTGATTTAGAGCATTTTTATATGACTATAGATAGCTTTAATATCTTCATGTGAAAACTGCCTGTTCATATTCTTTGACTATCTATCAACTGGAAAATGATTTGTTTTCTTATAAATTTGACTCAGTTCTTTATATATTTGAGAAATCAGGCCTTTATCATAAACACTTTCTGTAAAAATTGTTTCCCATCTGTATGCTTCTGGTTAATGAAAGAAAGCAAATACGACCAATGATGGAAACACTAGGGGAAGCGAGGCACACAGATTCACTACTGGTAGAGCTGTGAATTGATCATCTTATCTGTAGAAAATTTCTAATTATATCCCTAAAGTCAATAAACTGTCCATACCCTTTGTCCTAATCAAACTACATTGATGAATATATTCCAAAGAGGTCAAAAGAGGATATATTCACATCTGTCTATATTTCTATCCATATCTATGTCTATCTACCTACCTACCTATCTATGTAAGGAGGATCCACTGTGTTTTCCAGATATTTACTTTTGTCATAGTAAATATCTGCAGACACACTGGATGCTCATCAGGTGTGGAACAGATGAACAAACTGTAATCTATGGCTATATATAATATTATGGCAACCTAAGAAATGCTCAATATGATGAACTCAGAGAAACCTGGGAAGATTTTTATGAACTGATGCACAATGAAGAGAGCAGAAAAATTTATATGATTATCATAACATAAAGGAATAAAAAGTTTGGGAAATTTCAAAGATCTGATCGATGCAATGACCACCTGAGGAAGACTGACGAGGATGCAAACTTTCTATCTCTTACCAGAAAGGTGAGGAACTAGAAGTGGAGAAAGAGATAGATATTTATGGATGCAGATGATGTGTTCATTTATTTTCTCAGACAATATTTATTGGGTACAAGAGAAGGTTTCTTTTTGAGGATGCAGGAGATCATGGTACTGATTACTGTACAAGAAATGGGCATCAATGAACCACCACCAAAGAAAGTACAGAAGAGAACAAGAAAAAGCTCACAAAGTGTCTGAACAAAGCACAGCAAATTTTTTCCTCTTATACTTAATTTAATAGAAGCTAATAAACAGAAGTTTGATATTTCATTAACCACACTGTTTTCTATTCTTTGTTTGTGGAACTGTTCATGTTTGTTAATGTCTCCTAAATTCATAATAAAAAGAAAAAACGAAAATCTGCAGATAGTTTGGAGGGTTTGAGGGTTTAAAGGTTTGACTGTAATATGGAAAATGATGTACCCAAAAATCAGGACTAAGAAAGAAAGGATCTGGGTTCCTATCATTCTGATTCTGTCATTATGGTGCTAGATGCCTAGAGGCAGGCCACTGCCTTTTCTGAGTCTGAATTTCCTTACCTAAACATAAGAGGTCCTTACAAGAAGCTATCGTTCCTCTCGGCTCTAAAAGCTTTGGTCTCCACACAGGTTTTTCTCAGCGCTCAACAGTGAGCTATGGCATAGTGAAATGTGGAAGAACATAGCATAACCAGTGGGATGGATTCTCTTTGAGGGGATAGCTGTCTGATTTGTGTCCTTATATCTTAATCACCTGGCAAATTACCTTACACAAAGTGGGAATAACCAGGTCCACTACCCCCACCCACCCCTAGTGTGTGCACCAGCCACATATCTTCAATGTATGTGTCCACCCAAATGTGTGCGTGGGGGGGGAGGGTAGTCACACACCTTCCCTGTGTGTCCCTTCCATTTGTGCTATTTGTATGTGTGATCGTGTACCTCTGAGTTGTATTTACTCTCTGTATGTGTTCCAGCTATGTGTTTCCTACATGTATGCTTAGCCACATGCATCCCCTTTATATGCCTCCTCTTGGTGAACCCCACACATATCTGCAACAAGTGCTAACCATATGTGTTCTTTCTGCATGTCTCCCTGTCTAAATCCTCCCATCATCCTGTGTACATTTACTCTTTTTCCCTCATTGTGTAGATATTTGCGGAACTCTGTGCCCTAGGTTATGGAACAAAGGAAGGGATAGATTTATTACTTTTCTTACTATATTTTCTCATTATATATCTTGTTTGGATGTCAGCATATCTTTGGCTGGATTAAAAAAAGGCAAATACTTTACTGGAACCTTGTGAGCTATTCTTTTGAGTGATGATAGACAACCATCATTCAGGATTGGAGAGTATAGAACATTTCTATTGTAAAGAGAGTACAAAGAGGCAGTCTATCATACTCAACAGGGTACTGGACCTTGAGTAACAAGATCCAAGTTCAACTCCCACTTCACACACTTACTAGTTGTGTTACCCCAAGTAAGTAAGCCACCTTATTTATCTGAGTCTCAATTAGCTCATCGGTAAAATGGAAGGGGGTGCCTCTGAGACTAATTTAAACTAAACAACAACAATCATAATGATAACAAATATTTATACAGTGCTTTAATACTGCTGTTCTGTCATTTTTAGTCATGTCCAACTCATTGTGATCCCTTTTGGGATTTTCTTGGCAAAAATACTGGAGTGATGTCCCATTTGCTTCTCCAGATCATTTTATAGTTGAGGAAACTAAGGCAAATATGTTTTTAACTTGACTTCACAGAGTCACATATCTCCTAAGTATCTGAGGTCAAATTTGAATTCAGATCTCAGGACAGGCACTCTATCCACTGTGCCACCTGTGCTTTTGCCTTGTATTTGCTTAGCAAAGCATTTTACATATACCATTTTCATGCAGTCCTAAATACTTGATTGTCTAATTTCTACTAAAGCAGACTTATTTAAGAAAACACCCTTTTCCAAATCTTTCAGGACAAAAATTAATGAAATGAACTAATAGATGAGAGATACAATGAAATATGTTACTAATCATAACTGGTACTAATTACAGAATCTCAATGCCCTGCCTTTTGGTAGGTGCTCCTGGAAAGGAATGTCTTAGGACTTTCTAGGAAGATATATTGCATCACTTCTCCTCTATAATGTATTCCACTGATTCTCAGGCTTAGGGAGCTCCTGGGGATTTCAGTTACTTGCTTCTGCTCTGTCTTCTGTATTAATTAGGAATGGACCATCAATATCTCTTTACATTTTTGAGAGCTGTTTTAGTCACATAATAATAAGTCTTTTCTTCTTTAAGCTCAAGAATTGGGTTTTTAATTGACCTTGAAGAAAAATCATTATCTTTCACAGAATAAAAGGCAAAGATAAAGAATGCTGGGAGGGCTCTTTGATGCTGAGTCATCTCACAGAGTAGCAAAGAAAATGGCGGAAAGACTGAAGAATAACTTAGTTTTTGGTTATAGTTAGATTGTGGTAGAGTCCAAGCTTAAACTCCATGTCATCTGACCCAAAGCCAAGTTCCCTTTCTATTACATCATACTGCCTTTATTATTTAGGTCTGATGATTAATATTTTGGACCCTGTCATATTACAGAGTCCTATCACCTATTCAGACACTTAGTTGTTGATTCAACTGAATCTTCAGCAAATTCTGGACCTTGCTTCCTTCCTTGCATAGGCAGGAAACAATGGATGTGGGACACTGCCCAAATTGTTCTATGTGTTGGTTGGTTTTGCAAAACAAGGATACTTTTCTGGGTTGAGAAGAGAGGAGGGATATATTAGGAAATGAAAGTGATAGCAAAAGACAACAATACAGTTTTTAAAAATTGAATGTTGGGCATGACTTTCCAGTTAAAAACATTTTTACATTATTTTTATCGCCCAAGGGCTCCTCCATTCTCCAACATTATAATCCTCCATCATAGTAAAGAAATACAGTTAAACAAAACATGCCATTCTACTGTCCATGTCTGACAATGTATAATCATTTTGTAGTCCACTGTAAAATGTCTATTACTCCTTTGTTGAAAGACAAAACTCATACTTCATCATCCATCCTCAAATAAAGTCCATAAACATTTATTTTTTTTTAATTTTTTTTCTTTTTTAATTTTTTTCATAAACATTTATTAAGCATTTATTTTATGCCAGGCACTAAGGTCCTCTAGATCTTTCAAATTCTAAATGTATTTGGAGAACTCTTTAAAATTTTTCACACACTTTCCTTTTTAATACAATCAGGTTTGGAGATTCAGATATGTTGTTACAACATATGCTGTGTGTGAATATGTTACAAACAACATGCTAGTTTGCTGATCCATATTGAGGCGTGATCTATTTTGATTTCAAAGACACTAGAAGTGCAGAGTTAGAGGGGCCTTCAGTGTTTATCTGGGTCAACATGAACAGGGATTTCCTCTATAAAATCCTCAACAAATGATGATCCAGCCTTTACCTGAATATTCAGATCAATGGAGAACTCACTACTTCATGATCATTTTTTTTCTGCTGCTGTTTTCACTGCATCTTACTCTTCCACATTCAGTCCCTCTCTCTAGATGCAGATGACTCTCTCCATGACAAGTCTGTTGGAATTGGTCTGAATCTCATTGGTGAAAAGAGTTAAGTCCATCACAGTTGATCATCACATAATCTTATTGCTGTGTACAATGTTCTCTTGGTTCTACTCACTTCACTCAACATCAGTTCCTGTCTCTTCGGGCCTATCTGAAACCATCCTGCTGATTGTTTCTTTTAGAATAATAATATTCCATAGCATTCATATCCCATAATTTATTCAGCCATTCTCCAACTGATGGGCATCCACTCAGTTTCCAGTTACTTGCTACCACAAAAAGGGCTGCCACAAACATTTTTGCACATATGGATCCTTTTCCTTCTTTTATATCTTTGGGTCCAGAGCCAATAGAAACCCTCCTGGATCGAAGGGTATACTGAATCTTATTCTTTTTTAAAAATAATTATAACTTTTTATTGACAGAGCCCTGCCTGGGTAATTTTTTACATTATCCCTTGCACTCACTTCTGTTCCAACTTTTCCCCTCCCTCCCTCCACCCCCTCCCCCAGATGGCAAGCAGTCCTATACATGTTAAATATGTTACAGTATATCCTAGATATAATATTATGTGTGCAGAACCGACCAGTTCTCTTGTTGCACAAGAAGAATTGGATTCAGAAGGTAAAAATAACCCGGGAAGAAAACCCAAATGCATCTCATTCTTAATGCAATGTTGTCTATTGACGGCAACAAACTACCAGAAGTATGAACTATTTTTCCTTTATAAATGCCCCTTCAGAATAGATACAGCTTCTTATCATGGGAATACTTACCCATTCAGCCATATTTCAGAGTTGCCTGGAACCATGTCCAAACACATCTCTCCTCTCCAGAATTAGTGATACTCATATTCTGGGTCAAGTCCTCCAGTGAAGAGGAGACTGACTATCTTCCCAGGCTGCCCTTTTTCCTTTTGGACAGCCCTACTTCTTTTTTTTTATTTATTTAATAGCCTTTTATTTATAGGTTATATGCATGGGTAACCTTACAGCATTAACAATTGCCAAACCTCTTGTTCCAGTTTTTCACCTCTTACCCCCTACCCCCTCCCCCAGATGGCAGGATGACCAGTAGATGTTAAATATATTAAAATATAAATTAGATACATAATAAGTATACATGACCAAAACATTATTTTGTTGTACAAAAAGAATCAGACTCTGAAATATTATACAATTAGCCTGTGAAGGAAGTCCAAAATGCAGGTGGGCATAAATATAGGGATTGGGAATTCAATGTAATGGTTTTTAGTCATCACCCAGAGTTCTTTCTCTGGGCATAGCTGATTCAATTCATTATTGCTCCATTGGAAATGATTTGGTTGGTCTCATTGCTGAGGATGGTCAGGTCCATCAGAACTGGTCATCATCTAGTATTGTTGTTGAAGTATATAATGATCTCCTGGTCCTGCTCATTTCACTCAGCATCAGTTCATGTAAGTCTCTCCAGGCCTTTCTGAAATTATCCTGTTGGTCATTTCTTACAGAACAGTAATATTTCATAATATTCATATACCACAATTTATTCAATCATTCTCCAACTGATGGGCATCCATTCAGTTTCCAGTTTCTAGCCACTACAAAGAGTGGACAGCCCTACTTCTAAGCACATTATTCCTTTTGCCAAGACCCCAGGGAGTCTCTTCTACAATCTCAACATACTGCTCTTCTGTTTGTTGGCACCAAGCAGAACAAACCAAATATGTCTTCCCTTTTATGAACTTGAAGATAGATATCCTGACTCTTAAGTTTAAACTATTCTATTCCTTTAGCTGCTCTCCATATGTCAGGATCTAAGGGCCCCTCACTGTCCTGGGTACCCATCTCTACTCTCTGCCTGATCAGGGTCTTTCCTAACCTGCAGCACCCAGACCAGAACACAATACTATTCTAATGGTAGTTGGACCAGGGCAGTGTACAATGGGGAGGTCACCTCCTTGTTCCTGGCAGCTGTGCCGCTGTTAATATAGCCCTAAGATCTCTTTAAGACGAGAATATGAATGGGTCTTCTTTAGAATTCCAAGCAAGAAAAACTTGAAAACTGTCTTAGGCTAATAAGACTATGAGACCTTCTTCTCTTCTTTGTAGAGGCAAGGGACTCAAAGTATGGGACAATGCATACACTGTTAGTTTCTACTGGATGAGTACACTCCTTTCATTCATCTGTCTTTTTTCCCTCATTTATTCTTTGTTACAAGCAATGACTCTCTGAGTACAGAAGGGAAAGTAAAGTGATGCAAAAACAAAAGAGGACAATAAAAATAATTTCTAAAAATACCAAGCAGGCTGTTTTCTTTGATGCCTCCCATTTCCCCCTTTTCACTGAAGGGCAGCATTCTTTAAGAATAGCTGCCCAATACCCTTTGAACCAGCAGTGCTACTACTGGGCTTATATCCCAAAAAGATATTAAAGAAAGGAAAGGGACCTGTATGTGCCAAAATGTTTGTGGCAGCCTTGTTTGTAGTGGCCCGAAACTGGAAACTGAGTGGATGCCCATCAATTGGAGAATGGTTGGGTAAATTGTGGTATATGAATGTGATGGAATATCATTATTCTGTAAAAAATGACCAGCAGGATGAATACAGAGAGGCTTGGAGAAACTTACATGAACTGATGCTGAGTGAAATGAGCAGAACCAGGAGATCATTATATACTTCAACAACAATACTGTATGAAGATGTATTCTGATGGAAGTAGATTTCTTTGACAAAGAGACCTAATTCAGTTTCAATTGATCAATGATGGACAGAATCAGCTACACCCAAAGACGGAACACTGGGAAATGAATGTGGACTACTTGCATTTTTGTTTTTCTTCCCAGGTTATTTTTACCTTCTGAATCCAATTCTTCTTGTGCAACAAGAGAACTGTACAGATCTGCACACATATATTGTATCTAGGACATACTTTAACATGTTTACCATGTATGAGACTGCCTGCCATCTAGGGGAGGGAGTGGAGGGAAGGAAGGGAAAAGTTGGAACAGTAGTGAGTGCAAGGGACAATGTTGTAAAAAATTACCCATGCATATGTTCTGTCAATAAAAAAGCTATAATTAAAAAAAAAAGAATAGCTGCCCAGATGTGTATAGGGTGAGCACGGATTTCCCATATAAGGAAATGGTAAGTTGCCACTTTCCATCTGGAATTGCTACTTAATTTGACAGATCTTTAGGGAAAGAGTCAAATCTACACATTTGTACCTACAAACATTATCAATGAAAAGCCCCAACGACTCTTCTAGGTGGCCAAGAGATGAAAAGCCTTTGTCTAAATTTCCAAGAGAAAAAGGGCAGGTATTATATAATGCCCTCTCTCCCTCTTTGAGCTCATCCATTCTCATTCAATTGAATTCTGATCTACACTAATTGAGGGGAATGTGGGGAGTCCAGAAGGATGGATAATCCCCACCACCATTTTTATCTGGATTATGGAACTGTTTTTGCACTAACATTTTGTAATGGGCTGAAGCTCTTGAGTCGTTGCGCTGAGGTCCCAAGCACGTGAGGCTAAATAGCAATTGGACAATACACTATTAATATATGGTTGGAGAAAGAATGGCCCCGCCCACTCTCTGTGCAAGTTTTGATGTGTCATATAGGAGATGACGTAGAGACGATTTGGTGGGTGAAGTGAGAGGCAGAGGCTCTGCTGGCCAGATTCGTGTCATGATTGCTCACTCCGTATCGCCATTCCCTTTGCCTCCGCAAAGAATAAAAATCAAGCATTTTCCCTTATTCTGACTCCGCCTGATTCTAATATACTCTGGGTGCTAAATGTGGTCATCGCAACATTTCAATATGAATGTGGCCAGCATTCTGGAAGTTCATTTAAAATCAAATTATGAAACAACAATGTGGAGACTTGACTAAAGAAGAGTGAGAAAGTCCTCAAGTTCCTTCCCATCAATTTCTTTAAGTTTGCTTTTTTATAATGAACCTAATCAATCAACATAAACATATTAAAAAAGAGACTCATATACGAAATCATTAACTTGTTATACAAAGTTTTTTTTTAAACACCTACAGTGTGTTAAATTGAACACAGCAGTACCAAAATTGGTCCATTTGTGTCCATCTTAGGCCAGGTCAGGTATATGCTGGCTCTAAATCCAAGTTCAGGATCTGGAGGGATTGAATCCACGGGGCAAAAAATAACAATAATTTTAAAAAACCCTTTTACTGAATGCAAACAAGCACTCAGCAAAATCTCTACAGTGAGAGGTAGAGAACTCCAGGGCCCTGCGCTTGGGAACAAATCTGTGCCAATATTAATGTCTTATAGGAGAAAAAAAAAGTATTTGTGAACTTGGAAGAGCTATACCTCCATGGCACTGCTGGTCCTAGCGCACTTAACTTGGCCCCATTCTGGGCATCCAAGACTAAGAAGCTTTATATGAACAAAGTGTGAGATGACTAGGAGGCATAGTGGATGAAGTATTTTGCATGGGGTCAGGAACACCTGAGTTCAAACTCTGCTGCAGAATTTTTTCCTAACTACGCAAACCTGAACAAGTCACTTAATAGCTCTTATCCTCAGTCTGCTTAACCTGTAAAATGAAGGGGTTGAACATAATGACATTCCATGTCAACTGTAGACCTATGATTAACATAGCCCCTTAACTTAAGGTCTAAGCTATGGAAGAACAAATAATGTCTAAGACGGAACTCCCTTCTGGATGGTTTTAATTTACTTCTGTGTGATTTTTTAAAATCGTTCATGAATGCCCAATTTCCATCCCTCTCACTCCCCATCAATTCAGCCCTTCCCCCAATTAAAAAAAAACATCCCTTCTAGCAAAGAAGTATGGATAAGCTGCACAAAGTCAACAGAGAAGCTGCTGCTTGGTATCCTAAGTAGCCCAGCTTCTGTGGCCTGGTGGCCTAGGAGGTGCAGCTTCTGTGGCCTTGGCTTTTATGGCCTAGTGTCACAAGTCTTAGTGTTCCAGATTACCCATTGTCCCCCTGTCTTTGTGGCCTAGGCAGCCTGTTGTCACCATCTTTGTGTCCTACATGGCATGACTCCTGTGCCCTTGTGATCTAGAACACTTTGCCACATCTTAGTGTTGTAGATTCCTGCTGTCATGGTCTTGGTAGCCTAGTGGCCCGTTGTCACCATCTTGGTGTCCTAGAAGGCTTGGCTTTTGTAGCCTAGTGATCTAGAACACTACCAAGTCTTAGTGTTCTAGCTCTCCTGCTGTCACCCTCTTGGTGGCCTACATGGCCCATCGTCACTGTCTTGGTGGCCTAGGTGGCATGGCTTCCATTCCCTAGTATCTTGAGTGGCACTGTTTCCAAGGCCTCAGCTTCTGTGGCCTGGTGGTCTGAGTGGCAATGTTTCCATAGCCTGGTGGCCTACAAGGCCCTGTTTCTAGATCACCCGGGCACAGCTCCTATGGTTTCATGGTCTAGACACTTTACCACATCTTTGTGTTCTAGTTCACCCAAGTTCAAGTTCACCCAAGCACAGTTCCCATGGTTTCACAGTCTAGAACACTTTTCCACATCTTAGTGGTCTAGTTCATTTGAACATAGATTTTGTGGTTTCATAGTCTAGGACACTTTACCACATTTTGGTGTTCTAGTTCTCTCAGGCATAGCTCCTGTGGTTTCATGATCTGGAACACTTTTCCACATCTTAGTGTTCTAAATCACCCAGGCACAGCTTTCATGGCCTTACAATCTGGAATACTTTACCACGTCTTAATGTTCTAGTTCACCTTAGCATAGCTTTTGTGGTTCATGGTCTAGAACACTTTACCATGTCTTAGTGGTCTAGGTCACCTGGGTAAAGCTCCTGTGGTTTCATGGTCTAGAACACCTCACCACATCTTGGTGTTCTAGATCACCTGCTGTCCCATGTCTTGGGGTTCTAGATCAACCGTTGTCCCCTGTGTTGGTGTTCTAGGTCGCCTGTTTTCCCATGTCTTGTTGTCCTATGTGGCCCACTGTACTCGTCTTGGTGTCCCAGGTGGCACCGCTTTCTTAGTCTTGGCTTCCATGCCTTGGCTCCCAAATCAAGATCTCCCAGGCCCTTGAAAGTGATTGTCCTCTTCATTATTGCAGTGTTTATATAAATCCTGTTCTGGGGCCTGCTAATTTCATTCTGCCTCAGTTTATGAGGTTCCTTGTGTTTTCCTTAATGAGATACCCTAATTTTCTCTTTATCTTTAATACTCATCATTTCTTAGAGAAGAAAGCATTCCATTATAATTACAGACCACAATTTGTTCAATCATTCCTCCAATTAATGGGCTGGGCACCCGCTTTTGTTTCTAGTTCTTTGACACAACAAAAAAGTGCTGCTATAAATATTCTTTAATCTGGGAGCCCCTTCATTATCTTTGTCATTTCCCTGTCAATCAGAATCAAATAATCTTAGAGTTGGAAGGAATCACAGAGATCCAACCTGACCCCTTCAATTTACAAACTGAAAGAGGTTAGTTTGACATGTCCAAGCTCACTCAGCAAATGAGCAGCACGGCCTTAATGAGAACCTACATGATTATAACTGCTTATATTTATACAGAGCTTTAAAGTTTACAAAATGTTCACTCTCTATTATCTTGCACGAGGAAGATATTATCATCCCTTAAAGAGGCGAAGTAGCTTGCACCTAAGTGGAAATATGAACATAAATATTGCTGACTCCCTGTCTACTACTTTATTACTTACGCTATTCTGCCTTTAAGTTAGATCTCTTAGCCCTCTGAGCTATGGGTTCTGGGTTTTTTGGCTATTACTGGACAGTCCTCATTCTGAAGGTAGTTGACTGCTGGAGACAGAGAACAGAACTACATTGAGATGAAGAATGAAAATTGCTATATCCTTTATATTATGATCTCACTGCATTATAACCATCTTACAGAGAGGCAAACTGAGACTCACAGAGGTGAATGACTTGCCCAGGAATGTGACTCCAAGTCTGATGTTCTACCCATTGCACCATTCAAACCAACAAAATGTTCTCTGGAGAGAACAAAGATTTCAGATCAAATAGACAAATTTTGATTACATCCAATATTTTCTAGGTGGCTTTCAGCCACAGGAGTAGTTTCCACTAAAAGCAGGGATGAAGTGCGAATGAGGATAATATGAATACTTTGGGAACATGAATTCTCAAATTCATCTAACATACTCTCACTTCAATATAAGTTCCTGACTTTTCAGAACTTTTTTTTTGTCAAAAGGTATTGCCGAAGCATCTGTGAGCCAGGTGCTATGCTAAGTAAGTGCTGGAATATACAGAGAAAAAATGATCTTGTCCCTGCAATCAGTGGAATATAGGGTAGGGGATGGAATGGAGCATGAAGGGGAAGTAACATGAAATGAGACTGGATAGGCAAGTGGGAGGCAGGTTTTGGAATGCTAGGGTGAATGGCCTCCATCTTATATATACTTATATTTGTGTGTGGATATATATATGCATGTGTATATTTATATTCACATGTATATATATATTTATGTGTGTATATGAACATATTTATGTATATATACTTATATGTATGTATACATATGTATAAAAGGTTCTTACCATGTATATGTACGTATATCATGTATATGTATGTGTGTATATATATATATATATATGTATATAAAAAGTTCCTACCTTATCTCCCACTATTCCTCTAACAAGTGTTGTTTGCTCTTCTAAGACAATCTCACAACTCCCTGAAAACATCTTGCTTGCTCCTATCTCTGTGCCTTGATCTCACATGACATACCACGTTCTACATGGAACCTTTCTTGACTAAGTACTTCTATGAATTCATGAATCTGCACTACACAATTCAGTAAGCAGTCATACGCTTATTTGTAATATCACTCTAAAATTTATACATCAGTACCATCTACCAAAAAAAAATCCTTGAAAGTAGAATCTTGAATGAAAGAAAAAGCAATAAAAGAGACAAGGGGAGAAAGAGGGAGGTGGGGAGAAGAGACAGAGAGCCAGACATAGAGAAAGAGAGAGAGAGAGAGAGAGAAAGAGATACAGAGAGAGAGAGAGAGAGAGAGAGAGAGAGAGAGAGAGAGAGAATGAGAATGAATATACCAGTGTGAAGACAGTTGGGGCCAACTAGAAAGAGTGGACTCTCATCAACAAGATCAGTCCTCCAGACCATGGTCTGCCAACTCATCATAGAAATTCCAAATGTCTCAGAGTTGGAATTGGTCTCATTGCTAATCTAGTTCAATACATATTTGATAGAACTTCACTTCTACAACATATGCAGTGAGAGGTTATTGAAAACTCCTAAAACTTCTAAACAGAGGGGAAGACTACGGCTGGCCAAGACAGACAATTCTACCTTTAGAAATCTGTTCTTTTTAACAACCTTTTTTCCTTTCTTCAAGCCTACACCTGCTTCTGACCCTTCTGACTCATTTTTTCTAGTGTCACACCTTAGTATCACACACAAGAAGCTCAATTCCTCTACCATGTGACAATCCTTCAAATATGTGAAGGCACCTACCAAGTTCCATCATCTTCTGCCCCAAGTCTTCTTGTTTCCAAGCTAAACATTCCAATTACTTGAATCGGTTTTCATATGGAAGGTTTCCAATTACCTCCCCGTACCAGTTGCCCTCCAGTAGACAAATTAGAGCATAGCAATATTCTTAAAATGTCTAATCCAGAACCAAAACCAATATTCCACATGTGGTCTAGCTAGTCTGAATGAAGTAAGAAATATTATCCTTTGGAAAATGCCATTTGCAGCTAGATGGAGAGCTATGGAGACCCATTATAGATCAAAGCATGCTATTTTTACCTTTATTTTGTTTGTTTGCTTGTTTTTTCTTTCTTGTGGTTTTTTCCTTTTGTTTTGATTTCTCTTTCACAACATGAAAAATATGGAAATGTGTTTAAAATGATTTTACATGTATAAGTTATATCAGATTGCTTGCTGTCTTGGAAAGTGGGGAGGAGAGGGAAGAATTTGGAACAAAAAAAGGATGACTGTTGGAAACTATCTTTATGTGTGTTTGGAAAAATAAAATACTGTTGAGACAAAAAGATAACTATATTTACTTGTAATTGGAAAGATAAAGTACCATTGAGAAAAAAATTATAATAATGAAAAAAAGAACTATCCTCCCTGATGGAAGACTCTATGATTCTTTTAATGTAACCTAAGTTTGTAGTATTTTTCAGTTGCTACAAAATATTAAAGATTGATATTGAGATTTAGGTTCACTAAAATGCTTGAATATTTTAAAAATCAATTGTTAGCTATCCATACAATTTCCATTGTGTACTCAAATTTAGAGGTTTCTTTTAAATTCAAGGGTAGATTTTGATAATTTCTTTATTAAACTGAATTTAACAGATTTATTTCATAATTCTGTATTGTTGAAGATTTGGGATTCATAATTCTGTCATCCAGCCTATTATAGTCACCACCTATAAAAATGCCTTCCATGACCTCATTGAAGTCACTTATACAACAGAAAAGAACAGCAGAGGGCCAAGAACATCTCTGCAGCACTTCACTGGAGATATCTAGGTTGGCATTGAATCAATGATAACTACTCTTTGGGACTAGCCATTTATTCCAAATCCACCGAACTGTATAGTTATCTCCTTCCATCTTTTCCACAAAGAGACTGTCAGATACTTTGCTGACATCGACTAGGTATAGTATATCTCTACTATTCCTCTCATTGGTCTACTTGTCAAAAAAGCCATGAGATTAGTCTGATATGAACTGATCTCTATTAAGTCACACTGACTTTCAGTGATGATTCCCTTTAGTTCTTAATCTTCACAAATAATCTCTTTCATAATATCTATAATTTTTGCCAGGAATTGAAGTCAAAATCACTGGACTATAGTTGTTATACTCCAGTTTCTTCCTTTTTAATGAAAAACAAGAATATCTTTTGTCTTTTTTTTTTCCAGTGCTGCAATACCATTACTACACTCCAACATATTTTCAAAAACACTGACAGTAGCTCAGTAATTATATCTGTCTATCCTGCTCCCTGCCCTGCCCCAACCTATCTACCACCCCAGTACCCTCTGAACATTAATTGAGGACAGCTAAACACCCTTTTCACTTGTTAAACTCCCTCTCTGCTAGCCATTTTTACTCTGTTCTTCTCATTATGAAAAGCATTCCCCCTTTCAGACAAAGGAGAAACAAAATCATGGTTGAGTAGTTCTTTCTTCTCTCTGTCACCCATTACTGCCTCTCACCTCTGATCCTCCCTGCTGGCCCCAGACCAGCAGAGGTCTTATCCATTCTTTGTTCCTTCTCTTATACCCAGCATAGCTAGCAAACTCTTTTTTAAAGGCCCTTAGCATTCCTTGGCAGTCATGACTCATTCTCAACTTTAGTGTCCCTGATATTGTTCTTATAGTGACAGTCTATCCTTTTGTAGCCACCTTCTATTACCTACCCTTGCTTCCATCATCTGAAAATGTCTTAAAGTGTTCAACCAAAAACTCTATCCACTTGTCTCTTTAGGTAACTGCATCGGCCCCTATCTCTTTCTTTTTAGAACAGTTTCTATTTATGCCTTCAGAATTTCATTCTTCAGAGCTTCCCATTTCTGTTTGACCCCCAGTGTCAAATTTTATAGGCCATGGGAGCTTCTGAAGTCAGAGAAATCTACTCACCCCAAACCCAAGTTGTACATCAAATGATATCTGGTTTTTCTCTAATTTATTTTTACAGACTCTAAGATGGGGCGATGACTTCCCTCTAGAGATCTCATTATCCATGTCTTGAGCGAGTGGCTCTTCCCTGTCGCTTAAACATTTTTATGAACTTACGGTTAAGGAATGCCAAACATTTATAAGATTTCTGCCTTTGGCTGCAATAATGCTCAGTAGACGAATGGATTAGTAGAGAAAAATATTCCCAGCATATATGTATCGATGCAGAGTTTGTGATTTCATTCCTGAACTTATCTATTTGCTCCTTTTATTCAGAAGGTCTGTATTGTGCTTTCATGAAAACGTCAGTGCTGTTTCTCTCTCCAGTGATAGTTATAGGAATGCTTTCTACCATACTCTTCCTCTTTCTGTTTCTTCAGCATCCTCATATGAGTATGTCATCTAAATAAATAAAGAAAATTTTCCTATTTTATTATGTTTCTTTAGAATAAGGCATACTCTTTCATGGCTATATTCCAGTCATGAACTGAATTTCCATTATTCTTGGTGCTAGGAAAGGAAAGAGAGTCTTTGCATTCGGCCTCCTCATTAACTTCCATCTGAAGCCATGGGATTTATGGCTTGATCCCCTCTTGAATTTCGTGTCCTATGAATGACTGAGTGCCTCTACTGCTACCTTTCTTCCCATGTTATAGCTACTAGTCTCTATAGTGTTTTGTTTAGAAAGCAGGCAATTTTCACCAATTTTCACCTTCTTACTTCATTTTCAGTTTAAAGTTTCTAGGAAACTACTATACTGTCCCTTTATTTTGTGGAGGCAATCAGGAGTAAATGCCTGAGGCCATATTTGAACTCGGGTCCTCCTGACTTCCTGGCCAGTGCTCTATCCTCTGCACCAGCTAGCTGATATATTATCCTTTTGTTTTAAACAATGGTCTAGAAACCAAATATGATCTCCTTAACAAGCTGTTCACTTCCTAATTCCTCCTTTCTCTTTTGCCTTCAGTAAGCAACTGTGAGGAAAATGCTTCCTGTTCACCCAAGATGATCAGTTTCTTATGAAGGATTTCATAATCCATAGCAATGTTTTCTGCATGACTTCTAGTGGTATCATTTGTCTGTACAAGAATCAACGGAAGACTAATGGTTAATATTTCCAACTCCAAATGTTAATGTCAAGTTTGGAAGCCCTTTGCATATTTAAAGTGCTTTGCAATCCTTAAAAAGCTATACAAATATGAGCTATTATTATTGTTGTTATTATTGATTATTAGTAGATTCACAAAATAAAAGATTCAGTTTTTTGAAGTTGTGTTATGCTCCTGCTTATTTTTTTTTAATTTTTCTTGATCTAACAGAACATTAATTAAGTTCATGGTAGAATTAACCCATCCAAGGTAAAGAGAATACAGGCTATAATGGCCCACTGAGCAGAGAGAAGAATTGGAAGGAGTAGCCTGAGAGTATATCAACTAGTCACCGTGAAAATGGAAACAAAAATTATCATGAGAATGCAAGGATTCAGGCATATTAATTTTCCACAGTATGGTTTTAAAAAAATTAAAGTAGACTTATTTCTATTCCCACAGCTGTTTTGAGAATAGCACATTTAGGAAAGGAAAGGCTAAAAAGAGTATAATGGGGGAATCATTGATGAAGAAAGAATGGCGAATCATCATGGAATCATCAGTATTCAGTCACATTAAGTTTCCTTAGTGCAATTTTTTTTTAGTAAGATGGACTTATTGCTGTTCCCACAGATATTTTGAGAATAGCACATAAAGGTGATGAAGGTCTAAGCATGGTATAAGAATATAATAGCCACTAATCCTAGACTCTGTGATCATTCATAGAGTATTGTTGACACAATTAACCCTTGGAAGAAACTGGGGAGCCTGATTCTGGGAGAAACATAATGCCATGTAATAGAAGTCTTTTATAAAGGCTGGAAGCTATAAAGAAGGGAAAGGGACCTGTATGTGCACGAATGTTTGTGGCAGCCCTTTTTGTAGTGGCTAGAAACTGGAAACTGAATGGATGTCCATCAGTTGGAGAATGGCTATAAATTGTGGTATATGAAAATTATGGAATATTACTGTTCTGTAAGAAATGACCAACAGGATGATTTCAGAAAGGCCTGGAGAGACTTACACGAACTGATGCTGAGTGAAATGAGCAGGACCAGGAGATCATTATATACTTCAACAACAATACTAGATGATGACCAGTTCTGATGGATCAGGCCATCCTCAGCAACGAGATCAACCAAATCATTTCTAATGGAGCAGTAATGAACTGAACTAGCTATACCCAGAAAAAGAACTCTGGGAGATGACTAAAAACCTTTACATTGAATTCCCAATCCCTATATTTATGCACACCTGCATTTTTGATTTCCTTCACAAGCTAATTGTACAATAATTCAGAGTCTGATTCTTTTTGTACAGCAAAATAATGTTTTGGTCATGTATACTTATTGTGTATCTAAGTTATATTTTAATATATTTAACATCTACTGGTCATCCTGCCATTTAGGGGAGGGGGTGGGGGGGTAAGAGGTGAAAAATTGGAACAAGAGGTTTGGCAATTGTTAATGCTGTAAAGTTACCCATGTATATATCCTGTAAATAAAAGGCTATTAAATTAAAAAAATAAATAAATAAATAAATAAATAAATAAAAAAAATAAAGGCTGGAAGCGTGATCAGACATTTCTATGACTGGTTCCAGTAGTGTTCCACATAGTGAATATCAGCCTTTTTTATTGGATGTAGGGTATCCAAAAGGTACTGTTAATAGTCCTCTCTCTTGGTGTGGGCTGTACTCTTCAAGCTTTCCTTCCTAGTCGACATAGTCCATAGAAATACAATGTTATTAGGGGAAAGGGGCTCAGGTCTTTTCCTTTTGTGGTCAGCAAGTGGCCCATAAATATACCTTGGTGCTATTCCTCAGTGTTTGTTCTTTGCTTCTAGGGAAAGGACTTTTAATCTACAGGCTACAACCTTGTGAGTTTGGTAATGTCAAGAGAATGACCTCCCCAAGTCCCAGGAGTCTGAGAGTTGAGTCCATGCTGGGTTGTGCAGTTGATCCCATATCATTGCCCCAAAGGAGTAATGACTAAGGATGACCTTCAGCTTCCAGACCAGGGCAGCCGAGATGACGACTCATCTAGTAATGATGTAACATTCAGACATGAACTTGATGGGAACAATGCTATGTAGAAACTGTACTAAGCTTAAGCTTACATTCTCCTCAAAGAATAAGTAGTACAGGAAAAGGTTAAGCTCTCAAAAATGTGAAGGGGAAATAGTACTTCTGTTCTTGCTATCCCTTTAAAACTATAACAATTAGCTTTGCAAAAGCTAATTGATGACAAATGATTAGATAGAACCGGGAAGTTAGTCATTGTTAGTTAACAGTTGAGGGAATACATCCTGAACTGAGGCCTGAGCTAAGAGTTTTAAGGGTGACATATCCTAACCCTTTAAGGGTTCTCCTGGAATCCTGAAATACAGTTGTAGCTCTGGGACAGTGAATCAGAGAGTTTTTGGTAAAATTGGATGCCTCACATATTGAGGGACCCCTAAAGAGATTCTAAACATGAAATCGGGTCAGCCAACCACTTAATCTGCTGCTGAATTGCTCCTCAAGTCTGTTGGTGACCTGTGGGCTTTTCTCAGGGTTCGGTGTCTCTGCTGTACAAGATGATCCACTGGTTGGTCTCCTGGACTTACTCTGAACAGTCTTCTATGTTCAAATAACAGCTGGACTAAGTTATAGTGCACTTTTTTCTTTTCAATAGTTTTACTTTTCCAAATACATGAATACATGTAAAGATTCATTTTTTGTAAGACTTAGTGTTCTGAATATTTCTCCCTCCATCCCTTACCTCTCCACAACAGCAAGCAATCTGATATAGGTTAAATATGTGTAATCCTTTTAAACATATTTCCATACTTGTCATGCTGTGTAAGAAAAATCAGATCAGAGGGGAGAAAGTCGCAAGAAAGAAAAAAGCAAACAAACAAAAAAGTTTTCGATCCACAGTCAGTCTCCATAGTTCTCACTCTGGACTCAGATGGTGTTTTCAATTCCAAGTCTATTGGAATTGTCTTGCTGAGAAGAGCCAAGTCCATCATAGTTGATCATCATATAATCTTGTTGTTGCTGTGTACAATGATCTCCTGGCCCTGCTCACTTCACTCAGCATCAGTTCATGCAAATCTCTCCAGGCCTTTCTGAAAACCTCCTGCTGATTGTTTCTTACAGAACAATAATATTCCATAACATTCATATACCACCATTTATTCAGCCATTCTCCAATTGATGGGCATTCCCTCACTTTCCGGTTTCTAGCTGTTACAAACAGGGCTGCCAGAAACATTCTTGCACATACAGGTCCCTTTCCCTTCTAGAATATCTCTCTGGGATACAAGCCCAGTAGTAGCCCTGCTGGATCAAAGGGTATGCACAGTTTGATAACTTTTTGAGCATAGGTGCTTTCTGAAGCTAGACTGATCTAAACTACGGTGCTCTTTTCAGTGGGATTGCTACAAGGTTTCTTCACTTAAGGTAATGATTTTTAGCTAAGGATTTGCTGAAGCTTAGTCCCACTCACTCCCTCAGAATCTCATCTCAGAGACTATTACTCTAGGCAGGAGACAAGGAAATCTTGTCTCTGAGGGTTATGGTTCATCAACTGAGTCATATATTTTGATACTTCAAAGGATTGGACGGTTCATTCACATGCATATTGCCACCAAAAGTAGGGTACAACTCCCCTACATGCTCTCATTTTATGCCTTCCAACATATCATTCAAAAGGGGTCCACTTGTAACTTCCATCTAGCTTTCTTGGCATAGCATGGCCACAAGAATTTATGAAGACCATTGGTCACCTCTTGTACTCATCACAATATGTACACTTATATAAAAGACACAGGGATGCACATAACACAGATTGCATCTCCACAGTATACCCTGACATAATGCATTCATGTTGTCTAGATATAGTTTGATTCAAATTAGCACCTGAAGGCTTATCTGAAGTCAGTACAACTCCTTAACCTTCTAATGGGGTGCAGGGATATGTTGAAGCCAACTATTACTAGCTCTTAAGAGATGAAAGTTAAATTTTCACTGTAAGCATTTCCACTTGGGAAATAGCAAACACTAAAAATCAACACTTGATTTATTGTTTTTTGATTTTTAGATTTTAGCAAGTGATCCACAAAATAGTAATAGTAGATTAAATTTCAAAGTTTGTCCTTTGTATATTCCCCTCACCATCACCAAGAGCTCTTCGTTAAACATTTACCAGCTTACCACTCAGTGGGTTACAAAGGTACAGATAGAGGACTTAGCTTGAGCTAAGGTCTAAACTTGGGGCACTTGAAGATGTGAATAGAAAGCTACATTTATATACCAAGTGGTAGGTTGATTATTTAGAGAAATATAAATAAATTTAGAAAATATGATAACTGGGTAATTATTGTAGCTTCATCATGGGCTAATGGATTCAGAGAATTATGTCCTTGTTCCTCCATTTAATAGCTCTGTGAACTAGATAAATTACTTCATCTTCTCTAGTCAAGCCTACAAATACCACCCACCTCCCTCAATTTTCTCAGCAGAGGAGTTTGACTCATACTGAGAACATAAGAGGCCATTAGGGAGGAGAAAGTGGGGCTGGTGACTTTTGGTGGCCCTCCCTCACTTAAATCTTATTTACTTGCATGTCATGGCATAGTCCTCTTCAGAAAGAAAAGACAAAAGGCAACCTCTGTGGGGGAGCTGCCCCACTGGGGATCCAGCTGCAGCTGGTCAGGTAGACACCACAGCTTTCCCTTTCTTCTTTCCTAATTTCTTTCTTCATTTTCCTCCCTCCCTGCCTGCCTCCTCTCTTTCTCTCTCTCTCTCTTTTCTTTCTTTCTTTCTTTCTTTCTTTCTTTCTTTCTTTCTTTCTTTCTTTCTTTCTTTCTTTCTTTCTTTCTTTCTTTCTTTCTTTCTTTCTTTCTCTCTCTCTCTCTCTCTCTCCCTCCCTCCCTCCCTCCCTCCCTCCCTCCCTCCCTCCTTCCCTCCCTCCCTTCATTACTCTCTCCTTCCTTTCCTCCCTCCATTGCTCTCTCCCTCCTTCCCTTTTTCTCCTAACTTTGTCCATACAGGGTACCATGCCCTTATCTATGAGTATTCTGCCCAAAAAATTGTAAAATTTTTTTTGGATTACATAAGTCACAACTTTTCTTGGGGTTTACGGGCTAGATTTCTTTGTGAAGGGCCATGCCTTAAACCCAAATCACTCTGGTTCTCACTGATTGGCCAAAGGTAGGTTCCAGATGAAGACCAAGTTAGTCACTGGGTCCTCATTTGACTCAGAGTGAATGTGAATAATAATTGTTTCAGTTTGGGCCAGAAACCCAGAGGATCTTCGCCTCCCAGGTGGATTTTTAAATAGGTAAGAGAGGCCATTTTCTGCTTCATTTCTTAGCAACCTTAGTCACTTAGCAACTAAGCCAGAATGGGTCTGGCCTTACTCAAACTAAGACCACCTAAAAACTTTAGCTTAAGAAGGCCAAGGTCTCCCACCGCATCCGGGTCCATCTCCAGTTGTCCTGATCTGTATCTGGCCACTGTACCCAGATGGCTCTAGAAGGGAAAGGGAGGCCGGTGACCTTGCCCAGCCCTCCCTAACTTCAGTGCAATTCACTGGGCGCCTCCCTGATATTCTCTTGGAGAACAAAGGACAAGCAACAACAACAAGGGGTCATTAACTATGATTTTCCTCCTGATATCATCACCCACTGTCTTTCTCTTCTTTTAATCCATTCTTGACAAAGAGCTGGTTCTCCTAACTAAGGCCACCCTCACTTTTCATAACCTTGATCTCATCTTCTCCTGTCTTAGATGTGGGCAAGAAGGCAAGTGGCAAGGCAGCTGAGAAGAGAGTAGCAGTGAAGTGAAACATGGCTGAGTCTTTCCTGAAAGAAAGATCCAAGGGAAGTAATCACCTAAGAATACAGGGGCCAACATTTTACAGCTGAAAACTCTGGAGACAGGATAGCTGTGTGACCTTGGGCAAAGAATTTAACTTCTCTGAGCATCGGTTTCCTCATTTGTAAAATGAAGGTAAGGGGACAGACTTGACAGCATTACTTGCTGTGAAGATCAAACAAAATAATGTATATAAAGCACTCGGAAAAACTGGCCAAAAAAACTAGGTGTGTCAGCTATTAGTATCATTATTATTCTCGGTAAGTCAGCTCCCCCTGGGGGCTGAAAGCAAAAATCACACCTCTGGCCTGTAAGCTAGGCGAGACCTTAGACTATGAATTTTGTTGTGCACATTGGGAGAAGCTAGAGAAGGGATTGGGGAAGATTCTTTTTAGTCTCTGAATGGATAAGTGTGTTCTAGACCAAATAATTTCTCTATCCAGTGCTCCTTTTTCTCAGATCTTTTGTTTTAGTGGAAATTAAAGTCGAAGGCCCCTTTCTTCTACCTCTCTCTCTTCCCCTCACACCCTAACCTGAAGTGTCCAACAAAAATGACTGTCGCTTCATATCTAAACAGGCAGGCTCCCACATATAGTGGATAAAATGTAAGATAATGATCTCTCTTCCTAATCTTCTACTTAAAAGAAAAAAAAAACAACCCTCACATCTTCATCTGCTGGGATGATAGCCATTTTATATGCTCAACAAACACAAAAGATCAATTTCTGATAAGCGACTCCAAACAGAGCAGTCTAAAAACTTCTTAGGATAAATTAATTGCTCATGACAACCAGAATTCTGACCCCTTGTTTATTTCACCAGCCACCCAAGACATTTAGTTCTTTTCGGGTCATTACTCATTAGATCAAAGATATCTACTGAACTTAGAAACCAAACACTTGCTGAGCTTTTACCCTTAGTATTCTCAAAAATTAATCCTTTAAATGAGAGTCTTGCAAGATTAGGCATTCACTAAGGAAACTATGGATCTCATTTCAAGAAGATTAACTAAAGCTTATTTTTATTTAAATTATCATGATTTTCAACTCAGTGTGAAGCCATTATTTTCTATGTTGCTGCTCTGATCTCTCTTTGTGGCTCTGCTACAATGGTCAGACTACTGAAGAGTAACAAGTGAAAGACAGCTGATACCTGCGGCACTGAAAATGGAAGATCAGGCTTTGGGGATGGATGAGAGATATTTCCATTTAACCCATGAAAAGGCCCACAATTCAGGCTGACTACAGGTGGAAAGCTGGAACAGATTTCCACAAGCCTCAGCACAAAGGAAGGCACCTTAAAATGGCACTGATCCTTCACAATTTGATGAGCAATTGCCAGGCCTGAAAAGAGATTTGTTGGAGGCATTTTTGTGGTCAATTATTGTTGGTGCAATGCTGCAGTGAGACATGGTGTGTATTCCCGTTGCGTCTATGACAATTGCTGAAAAGGCACAGGCTGACATGTGGCTCCTCCTTTCCAGATGAATTCTGATGACTTCTCTACATTCTCTGAGCAGGAGCAATCTTTTTCAGCATTCATCTTTTTGGGGAAAAATACCCCACACAAACCAGACAGGGAGAACTACTACAGCCCCCAAGTCAATCAGAAAGTGTTATCCAATTCATTTGGCAAACACTCCACTCATCTTTTAAAAATAATAATAATACACAGCATCTTTCATAAGATATGGCAGTAAAGGATGTTTTAAGTATCGTCCCTTCCTTAAAAGAATCTTGCTCCCCCTCCCCCTGTGAAAGGTTTCCTGTGCTCATTGCAAGCCTTTAACATTTTCATTGGTTATGTTTTGTTTTTAGATTGTCTTTGTTTCTGAATATGTCCTTCTCCCTCTCCTAGTCAGGAAACCATGCTTGTGGCAGGGAACAAAAAAGAAAGAGGAAAAACAGCAAAGCAAAACTAACACATAAACCAAGCCTGAAAACATATAGCACAGGAGTGCCTGGAAGGTGTGATGGCACTCAGAGGGGAAGGGAAGGACCACTAACGGACATTGTGTAATGTTTCAGTACTTCTACATATGGTTATATTGCCCGTCAAGGGCAATGCAAGGAAGGGAGTGAGGTTCATTTTCTGCTCTCTTATAACAAGAAGAATAACTAGCATTTCTATAGCTCCTATCATGTCCCAGGCACTTTCCTAAGTGTTTGAAAAATATTATCTCATTTTATCTTCGTAATAACTTCCAGGAGATAAATGTTATTATTAACCTCATCTTGGAGATGAGGAAACTGAGGCAGACAGGTAAAATGATTTGCCCAGGGTCACACAACTAGTAGGTATCTGAGGCCAAATTTAGTGTCAGGAAAGCCAGGTCTATCCACTCTATCCACTGCTGTCCACTCTATCCAGCTGTCACCAATTCTTCAAAGCCAGCCTTGGTCACAATAATTAAAGTTTAATGATACCTTTTTGCTCTTTCCATTTATATCACTGCAGTTATTGCATGCATTGTTTTCCCACTTCTAACCATCTCAATATGCATCAGTATGTTTCGTACATTACAATAATATTCTGTTACATTCATGGATCATAATTTGTTTATCCATTTTCCAAATGATGGCCATCTATTTTGTTTCCAGTCCTTTGCTTCTACAAAAGTCTAACTGTAGTTTTTTTGAAAGATATTTTCAAAATCTTTTAAAACCTTTCTTTCTGTTGTTGACCTCTCTGGACTTTGTGCTTGGTGTTGCAATCTCTAAGTCAAAGGTTATAGAAATTTAAGACATTTTCTCAATATAATTCTAAATTGACTTCTAGAATGCCTGGATAAAATCACAGATCCATGAGTTGTGTGTGTGTGTGTGTGTGTGTGTGTGTGTGTGTGTGTGTGCGTGCGCGTGCTAGAGTCTAAAACTGTGTGTGTTCTCTAAGAAGGTACTACATATTCTTTCACTGTCCTTCCACCCCTCAACAAAACCCATCATAATGTTCCTGTTTTTTTGCCAAGTTACACCTCTTCTGCAGTAGGATTGTTCTTTAATGACTAGAATGCTTCTCTCTCTCTTTCTGGGCTGGGATCATCCCTCTTTCTAATCTCCTGCAATCACGAATTCAATATTTCATATTTTTCAATAGATATTCTCCCCACACTTGTTTCAATACCTAAAAATTATTTCTTCTCCAGTTAACTATAAAGTTGGTTACATCATTTTCTCTCCTCAGTCTCCCCAGTTGCCTCACATACACACCCATACCCACCCACCCACAATTAATTTGTTAAATTTAACTACTATATATATTCAAATTTTAAGTGCATGTGTGTAAGTATGCAGATATATATGTTTTGTGGTGATGATAAATTGATTCTCTATACTTTGTTGACCATATTCTGAGGTTCTGTATAATTCTGTTTATATCATTTCCTACATTACGATATACAGGTGGTTGTTGTCATTTTTTTTTTTTCATTTGCTGTATTCTCCTGTAAGACTCAAGACCTTAAAGTAATTTTTGTGCTTTGTCCCAAACCTGTATATGCAGCTCTAGTCTGGTACTTGATGAGGATCTTGTAAATATCTTAAACTCATTATGTCCCAAAGAGAACTCATTCTCTACCCACCCACCCACCCATAATACCTGCCTGTCTTTAAAACTTTAAAACTTCTATTTTTATTGATAGTATTGCCACTCTAATAGTCACCCAAGTTCTTCATGTTGGGGCTCTTTTTGAATCCTGGCTCTTTTTCCACATATCCAATCACAAGTCAAATTAGAAATTTGAAGAACTTCTCATTTTCCCCTCCACATAATGTCATATAGAGCTTTTTTCTGCGCATGTAACCAACATATAAATGAATGTCATAATCACCTCTTGCCTGGATTATGCTAACAGTTTCTGAATTCATCTCTTTGAATTAAGTCTTTCTCTTCTCTAGTTCTCCCTTCACTCAACTGCCAAAGTGATTTTTCCAAATTGCAACACTATGTCATTTTTCTCTGTGATAAGCTCCATGTGGCTCTCCCTTACCTCTAGGATTACATGTAAACTCAACTATTTAGCTTTTAAAATTGTTCTGAACCTGCCACCAACCTACGTTTTCAGATTTATTACGCAACACTCCCCTTCCTGCACACCACAGTGCAACCAGACTGCCTTTATCATTATTCCTCATTCATGATGCTGCATCTCCACATTTTTGTTGTTCCTATGTCTGGAATATATGCTCATCCCTTCCTTTCACAAAGGAAGTGCTAAATGAATGCTTCATTAATAAACCAAATTTTAGCATCTGAGGAAACATTATTCCAATCTTTTTTCTCAAGTATTAATCCTGTTCCTAATGAAATTCTGGTGAGTGATCTCTCAAGCTCTATTTAAAGTGACAGAAAGCTCACGACTTACTCTCGTGACTCCCATGATGAAAGAGTGTGTGTGCGCCTGAGCCCAGGCCTGGGGGTGTCTGTCAGGTTCTGTGAAAAGGAATCTACTTAAAGACAATCTTCCCTGGCACAGTCAGCCTCTGGAGAATGATAATCATCTGTGATGATGAAGACAATTATGATAGCAATGATTTTGATGATGTGGAGGAAGATAGTGGCTTAAATGATTTGGAAAACCCCAAGGAAGGGAACTAGGAGAAGATGGAAAGCCTTCCCTCTGGAAAACAGTAATGGGGGCAACAAACAAACCCCAGGAAGGTCACTACACTCTTTATGACCGAGTATGAGCACACCCAAGTCTTGGGTATCGAGGTTCTGCAGATATTTCTGGGATGGCAGAACTGGAAAGAGAACCCAACTGGCTACTCATCATCATGAAAGAGGCTAAGGCTCAAAAGATCTCCATCATCATCATCCTCTAAGACCTGCCCAATGACAACTGTGAAACTGTGGTATAGATGAGCTCATCATCACTAAGTGAGCTCCTATCTTTACCTCTGACTCCCTAACAATTTTATTTTGTTTGTCTTAAAAATAGATAATAAAACCTATTCGACCTCTTGAAGAAAGCAAAAAGACAAAAAAAGTATTTTTAAAAGATAATTTTTTTTACAATTTCAATATGGTAACTGTGTCCCCTCAAGTCTGATCTTCTCCATAATAAACATCTCCGGGACCTTACCTTTCTTCACTTTGATTAAAAACCCCCATTCTAGCTATTCTGGACCTTCTTCCAATGTTTTTCAGTTCATCAAATAACGTTGATACTCTCTCCACTGATATAGATCAAAACCTATCTGTGCTTTTACAAATTACAGACTTTTTGACCATATTCTTCTGCAGGTTCTTCAGAGTATACCTATCGACCCAAAGAGCTTGCATACCAGTGGAATACTCTGGTCAGTTCTCTTCCCACATGATAGTCCACACTCTAGTATGACCACAGTACATTTCAGTACCTTCCCTTGTGCCATTTCTTATATAGGGGCCACTGCTGGAAAGATGCTACCATCTGCTGACATTCTCTCCTCCCATAGATCTTTAGCATTTAGCTAGATGCTAAGTAGCATTTAGTTACCAAAAATGTTGTCTTTCTCAAGAGAGTGGAGCTGTAAGACTGATAGTCACAAATCAATATGAAGAAAACACGTGAATTGAAAACACGAGTCTGTGGCATGGAGAACAGCATGAGACCATTAAAAGCAATGCACAATTTCCCCACTGCAATCTAGCTCATTCTTTTCTTCCTATTTAGCTCTGGGACCCACTCATTGTCTATCAATAGAGCCCTTGCCAGATATATTACTAATGTTCAAACTCACATCCTGGCCATACAACTGGCATGGCCTGGACAATAGGCACTTGGTATCCATTTAGTTTTTCCAATAGGAATTTCTGGGCCCGACCTCTCTTAAATAATCACAGATCTCATTAAGGAGGCCCTATAATGGTCAAAGGCTGGATTCAATCATTATGATTCACATCATCCAAGAGCACTTCTGTGCACCTACAATGTGGTATCCAGAAATAAACACGATGTTCCAAATGGGGTCCAATCACTAAAGAATACAATGGAACTACCCTCAAGGACATCATATTATTTATGCCAGGTAAGAGGAGAGGCAAACAGTTGGAGATGTTTTTTTATTTTTCTCGCCTGAATTTTTGGCTACAAAGGACAGCTCTCTGGCACGGGGAAGGGAAGAAAAAGGACACTGAGAAATGTAAGAGATACAAAAGAGAAAAATAACCACCAAAAACATTTTGTAAAGGATTACATGGTTTTTCTGCCAAAACACATTGCTGATTCATATTGAGCTTCCTGTTCATTAGAACCCCCAGGTCTTTGAAAAACATCAACTGTTTTCCAGTTATGCCCGTCACCCTCCAATCTTTATCCATGAAGTTAACTTTCTTTTATAACACCAGTACAGAATTTTCCATTTATCCCCATTAAGTTTCATATAGCACTCTGGACCACTTTGTTATTTATTTTTGTTCTAGGATGTGAGGGGATATTTGTCAGGAAAAATTTTGCTCTGTTGTGTATTGTACTCAGTATTTCCCATCATGAGCTATATTTTCCCCTTTGTCTTCCTTGGCTCTTATGGTAGTTTAAGACAAATTATTTCAAATTTTTCACATTTGTCTGTTAATTGTTTTTTATTAGAGTACAAAACAGTTATGTACATTTCATGTGTTGCTATAAGATCTTATGAACTGGTGGTTTTATTCTGGGGATGCATAGATTTCTAAGGTATTATATTTTTAAATGTATCCCTAAAATGAGCTACACTGCTACTAACAGTTTGAATCACACTGCCCATCTTCTGGTAGAGAGAATATGGTCTCTGGATGAAAATGCGGTACATTTATGGAAATGGTCAAGTGGGGATTTGTTTTCCTTAACTATACATATGTATTATGAGTGTTTATTTTATTTTTTTTAATGGGGAGGGATAAATTAGAAAGTAAATGTTTATTGATTTTTTAAAAAAAAGCATAATCCATAGAGTCAAAGCAAAGAATTACTATTTATGATGCCAAAATAAAACAAGATATGATCCTTATCCTTTCCACACTGGTTGGAGTCCCTAGAGCAAGCTTTCAGGAAGACAGGGGTAAGAGCTGCAAAGACTGCACAGCAACCAATGGGTCACAGCCTGCATCATTGAAGAGGATGCCCACAGTGATGAGATGAAAGATCTACTACAACATTTGAGAGTCCCTAAAGTATGAATGTCTCCTCTTAAAAAGGAGTCCATGGAGAGCCTAGCCTAATCTTCTGCAAGTAATGTATAAGAATCCACAAAGCTCCGTCTTGTTTCAGAGAGTAAGCCAGTCAACTATATGAAAGAAAGGTACCAAAACAAGATAGAGATAGAAGACCCACAACTCAAGATTATGTTAAAATATAATCAGCTATTGTTTCAATGCAGATTCTTCTCAGATATATTTTCTAGGCCTAACTTTTCTCCCAGCCTCTAGTCTCCTATCTCTAACTACCTAGTAGACATGATAAACTAATTGTCCTATACACATCTTAAACTTAACATATCCAAAACTGGACTCATTATCTTTGACCCAGTCCAACCCCAAACCCTTCCCTCTTCCTAACTTCCCTATCACTGTCAAAGATACCAACATCCTATCAGGCACCTAAGTTTATGACCTCAATGTCATCCTTGACTTCTCATTCTCACTTCCATATCCAGTTGCAAAATCTAGTTATTTGTAACTTCTTAAGAACTCTCACAAATGTCCCCTTCTCTCCTCTGCACTATTACCAGCCTACAGACTGCTTATTACTTGGCAACAGTCCACCGGTCGGTCTCTCTGCCACAAGTCTCTCCCTACTCTAATTCATCCCACATCCTACTGTAAGATATATACATCTTTCTAAAGGTCAAATCTATGTTTCCCAGATGTTCCATAAACTCCAGTGACTTCCTATCACCTCCAAGGTCAAATATAAAATCCTGTTTGGTATTTAAGGCCCTTCATAACCCATCCTAACCTCTCACCTTTTCAGTTTACTTATACTTTAATACCCTCCATATAATCTATCATCCAGGGACACCAGCCTTTTAGCTGTTCCTTGTGGCTCCGGTTTTTTCACTAGGCTGTAAATCAAGCACGTTCCCTGCCTGGAACTCTTTCCTTCCCTACCTCTGCCTCCTTGCTTCTCTCAAGTTTCAGCTAATGGCCTACTCTCTACAAGAAGGCTTTTCCAGGTCTCCTTTAATCTTAGAGCCTTCCTTCAGAGGTTATATCCAAATTATCTCATATATAGCCTGTTTGTATATAACTGTTAGCATGTTATCTGCCCAGTAAGCCCGCTTGGGAGGAAAGACTGATTGTTTTTACCTTTTGCTTTACCCATAGTACTTAGCACAGTGCCTGGCACATAATAGGTGCTAAATAAATGCTTAATGACTGACTGGTCACTGATCAGATGATGGAGTTGTATCATGGTCACATTCTACCTGTCCACATTAGCTACTGGTCTTCATTTTCAGTTCCCATCAGTCGCCCTCCTCCGCACCAGCTCAATTTGAATCCTGGAAGCCAAGACCCCCTGTGGTTAAGGATTCTGCTCCAAGATTCCTTAAAAAACCAAATTTTAAAACACTATATAAATGCTAACTGTTAATGTAAAGACAACTTTGGGGAAGGGGATGGAGCATTGAGCCTAGATTCAGGAAACCCTCAGTTCAAATCCAAACACAGATATTAACAAGCTATATGACCCTGGGCAAATTACTTAACCTGCCTGCCTAGTTTCCTCAATTGTAAAATATGGATAATAATATCACCTAGCTCCCAAGTTTGTTTTGAGGACTGTAAGAGTTCATAGCACATGATAGATACTTAACAGATGCTTATTCCTTTCCTATCCTTCTCTCTGGTCTGGACTTCTGGACACTAACCTGGCTTCATCTGCTAGATTCTGTATTACGTCCATTTTTTCCAATTTGTACTAAGACCCAGATCGCAACCTTCAGCTCTGCTGTGGATTTATTTTCATCATATACCCCTGGGTTGTAGTGATTTGAACCTAAAGCTGTTACAATTTACATTTGGTAATAATTTAACAATCATCTAGTCTAATCCCTATCCCTAATCCACTGTCAGCCCCTCAAATCAGGAAACTGAGGTAGAATGGCGTGAAATGAACTGCCTATGGTAGGATGAATATTCAATAGAAGAGCAATATTCTTTTCATGAATAGAATCTGAAAGTGCAAGGTCAATTTCCTAACCCCACTCAGGGCTCTTATCCCAGCATCAGGGGACGGCCATGGTTTATCTGCAATTCCTCTGTGACTTTGGAACACATTATATGCTTTTCTTCTAACAGACTTGCCTTCTTAATTTGATGTAGCTCAGGTAAACATTAAACTGAGTCTGCATTCCCTGGCTACATCCCCACCAGCTGGGCAGTGGACAGATGCCACCTGGGGCCACATCACAGGAGTAGAAGGAAAGGAGCCAAGGATCTACCATGCATGTTGTGAGAAATTAAAAAAAGCAATACTCAGTTGTGGGGAGGGGGAGGGAATGACTCTCACAGCTAATGTTTTAAGACCAAACAACATGAGACCCAGCACTCACCATGGCACATTTTTGAAACTGTTGGGAGGAAGGCTTTTGGTTAGGTAGTTGGATCCTGGGGAAAGAGAATTCGGAGAACCTGGACTTAAAACTCACTTCTAACACTTACTACCTGAGTATCCAAAGTTAAGGCATGACTTCTAAGCCTCAGTTTGCTCATCCTTGAAAATAATTTTTTAAGAAGGGAAAGGGACCTGTATGTGCATGAATGTTTGTATGTTTGTGGCAGCACTCTTTGTAGTGGCCAGAAACTGGACACTGAGTGGATGCTCAACAATTGGAGAATGGCTGAATAAATTGTGGTATATAATATTATGGAATATTATTGTTCTATAAGAAATGGCCAGCAGGATGATTTCAGAAAGGCCTGGAGAGCCTTACATGAACTGATGCTGAGTGAAATGAGCAGGACCAGAAGATCATGAGATACTTCAACAACAATACTACATGATGGTCAATTCTGATGGATGTGGGCCTCTTCAACAATGAGATGAACCAAATCAGTTCCAAGAGAGCAGTAATGAACTGAACCAGCTACATTCACCCAGGCAAAGAGCTCTGTGAGATGACTATGAACCACTATGTAGAATTCCCAATCCCTCTCTTTTTGTCCGCCTGCATTTTTGATTTCCTTCACAGGCTAATTGTACACTATTTCAAAGTCCATCTCTTTTTGTACAGCAAAATAACTGTTAGGACATGTACACTTGTATTTAATTTATACTTTAACATATTTAACATGTATTGGTTAACCTGCCATCGGGGGGAAGGGATGGGGGGAAGGAGAGGAAAAACTGGAACAAAAGGTTTGGCAACTGTCAATGCTGTAAAATTACCCATGTAAACTTGTAAATAAAAAGCTATAATAAAAAGAAGAAAATAATTTTTTTAAAAATGGAAAAAGGGGGTAGCTAGCTGCCATAGTGGATAGAGCTCTAAAATCAGGAGGATGTGAGTCCAAATCCAGCTGAGATAATAACTGTGTGACCCTCAGACAAGTCACTTAACTCCAACTGCCTTCTAAAAAACGATTTTTTTTTTTAACAGTGCAGGGGTATGCCGGGTCTCTGAAAAGTGGGACACACTTTCAAGCTGAATCTGAATCATTAGTATTTGCCCCATTGCTTTGTTAAGTGTAAATAATCAACAGATCAAGAAATCAAGCCCTTGTTATATGTGCCAATCTCTAAGATGTGTTTACATTAAAAATTGAATAACCAGCTCTCCTGAGCCATATAAGCTATCTTCAGCACTTCCTTGTTTATAGGGCTGTTGTGAGATTCCAGTTAAATTAGGAAAGGCACTTTGCAAATGTGCTGCCATGAATATCAGCAGCAGCAGCAGCATCCCCATAACCACCAACATCATCATCATCAAAACCTCAAGGGTCCCTCCTATTTGTCATTCACAATTGCTCAGAAACAGTAACACTCATGAGTTAAACCAGATTCTTGGGGCCTCTCCATGTTGGACAATACAGAAGAGTAGGGGAGGATGAGAGAAGTGTTAAGATCTATATAAAATCTAAAGATTGCCTTGAGAGAGATAGTTTTAAGTCAACTCTACTTTGGTCATCATGTCTTCCATAGATAACAATAGATCCTGGAACCTCAAGTTTTCCTACAGTCATAGATCAGCACTCATAAGAGACAGTGCACCATGGGCCACCATCTTGATATTTACAGGAACTTGTAATCCTTCTAACAATGGGTCTAAGAGCCATCTACAGTGAGCCCACAAAGTCCTTATCCAAAGTGAAAGAGGCTCTTAAAGCTGAAAATCAAATGCTAATTTTTCTCCTGTTGTCATGAAATCCACTCAGGCCATTCAAATGTAAAGTGGCATGAAGATAAAACAGGAACAATAATGAAAATTTAAAGCCATCCCATCTATTCTCACATCTGAAAGCAGCCATCTAGTCAGATAAAGAAAGAAAATAAATAGGCTAGAATGACTAGAGGAGAACAGTTGTCTCAGCTTCTCCAGACAATTCAAATAATCATAAAATCATTTGTCATGTTTCTTACCTTCACATAGCAAAGAAATGGACTGGACTTGAGAAAAAGGAAAGAACCTTCCACAGGCTGGCCAGCATGGAGCAATTCTGCCGAACACCAACAGAGCGACATACACATCCAAAGGAGTTTTTGCAGAGGATTTAGGAACAGAAGGGAACCAAGCCAAGATAAGTAAATCAAAATAAAATGAGTCAGACCATTCACTTGTTATCTGTTCCCAAGACCTAGGACAGCACCTATATAGAATCCAATCACTATTATTTACTAATTCTGGAAGATAGATGCAGTGGGCTAGTGACAGTAGTGGATTTGAATTCAGAAGAGAGCTGGATTCAAATCCCACCTTTGATACTTCCTAACTATAAGTGTAGACAAGTCACATCATGTTTCTAAGACTCAGTTTCCTCATCTGTAAAATGAAGAATAATATTTATATAATCTTCTATGAGGATCTGAATGAGTTAATAGATGCAAAATGCTTGGCAAACCTTGAACTGTTCCATAAACACCAAACATTCTTAGTCAAGAGAATCCAGATTCAATTCCTGGCTGGCATTGCCGCTTTCAAAAAAGTGAAAATATTTGACACATACAAGCCATTTATTCATGGACAACTCTATGAGCCTGTTTCCACATCTCTAAAATGGAAACAATAATGTCACTGTAAATAATAAAATACTTTGTATAACTGAAAGTGCCATAAAAGTGGCCACATGATGATGCATACAAAAATCCTTATAATCCTCAAACTAACTCTTAAAAGATTATACAACAAGCTCCCTTTATCTGCAAAAAATGCTTTCATGAAAAGAATATCAATGGACTATTGGGAAATCCTATACAGAATGTCTCTCAACATAGTTTTTGTCATTCATTCACTAGAGTAAGCTACATTTGAGAAAAGTTCATACAATACTCTGTCCATAGTGCTAGGAATATGAAGGCAGGAAATGGCACTAGTCTTGCTCTCAAGAGTTCGGTTTTGTATGAAGGTTACAGTACATATACAAGTAACAACCTGGGGCAAGGTTACAAAGATAGGAAATACTAGAAGAGGCATTTGTGGCTCCAACTCCAACATTCTATCTATTTTGCACTGTCTTTAAAATATATTGAGTAATCAAAAATCATTTACCAGGTACTTACCATGTCAGGAAATGTGCTAAATGACAGAGATATAAAGAAAGGTAGCAGTAGGCTCTTGTCCTCAAGGAAGTCCCATTCTAATGGTGGAGACAATATGGAAACACTAAGCTACATATAAGACATATACAAAGTAAATGGGAGAACCAGTAGCTGGGGAGACCAGGAAAAAGCTTCCTGAGGAAAGGGGGATTTGAGCTGACAGCGAAGTGAGCAGGAAATGTAAGAAGGGGCAAAGTCATAAAGGGCTTTAAATAAGAAATAAAGCACTCTCTTAACACCTTAAAAGTAATAGGAAGCCTAGCCTTCAACACTGAATGGGTGTTGCCTCACACTGAGACCTATTACAGACCTTAGTTTAAAAAGTCCAAGGCCTCCCGTTATCCAAGGACATCTCCAGTCATCCTGATCTGCATCTGGCCACTGGACCCAGATAGCTCTGGAGGGGAAAAGGAGGCTAGTCACCTTGCACAGTCTCCTTCACTTCAATCCAACTCGCCCACGTGCCATGACATCACCTTCCTGATGTCATAGTCCTTATTTAGAATGAAGGACAAATAACAACAATAAGGAGACCTGAAAGTTTATTGAATGGGGACAGGACAAGGTCAGTCTTTAGGAAAATCACTTGGGCAACTGAATAGGCAAAAGATTAGAACAAGAGATAGATTTGAAGGAAAAAGACCAATTAAAAGTCTATTGTAAGATTCTAGTCAGAAGGTATAAAGAAAGCTTGAAAGAAGGTAGTTGCTGTGAGAATGGAGTAAAGGAGTCATAGACAAAATCTGATGTAAATGCAGAAGTAACAATGTGGGATGTGGGATGACTGAGAGTGAGGAGACAAGGTCAACAATCAGGCTGTGAGTCCAGGTGGCTGGGAAGATGGTGGTACTTTGAGCAGGAAGAGGAAAGCTAAGAATAGGGGAGGGTTTGGGGAAAAAGATAATAAGTTCAGTTTGGGATCGTTTGAGTTTAAAACACCTCTCGGGCACAAATGTATGAGCTAGACTGTCAAGAAAGGAAATGTGGTTGTGTCATATTTATCCTCCAATAACTCAATATCAAATGAAAGAATAATGGGAAGGGTTCTTGTAAAAAAATTAGTGTTCTCTCTTTAGATTTCAAATATCATTTCTGAGAATAGCATAGGTTTTCTGGCACATTTATACTTGTAAAAGTGCAGAATCAATATTATCATGGATATGTAAGAGCTATGCATGAAAAATGAAGTAAAGAACTGGAGCAAGTGAACGCAAAATTTGAGCAAATGTACAAACATATTCTGCTTATTGGAGGTCAGTTTCCTAGCAAATGCAACCCTTCAAAGGAAGTGGAAGTGGATTTCAAGCAGAAATACCCACCCCTCTGCTGAGGTATTTCTCAGAGGTTTAGGGACTCATATTCAACATACAGTTCTAATAAGCCCGATCATCTAGTGTTTTAGTTCAAATCAAATGAGAAACATCAAATTAGAATATGGATAAAGGAGAGCTGTAAGAGGTAAATATGACAGGAGTAGGAGAGATAGGTAATAGTTTGTGATGAAGGGACCAGAAAAAATTTAAAAACACATGGAATGGTACTATTGTACAACAAAATAATGGGTAGCCATAATAATGACCCCAAATCATTAAAAACAAATTACATTGTGTTCAATTCTGTTTCAAAAGGCAGGAGAAAGTTATAAGATGAAAATGGTTCTATTGTAAAATGGGTAAAATTTTTTTTATAAAATTTAAAAGTTTTGGCTCTGGTAGGCAGTTTCAGGTATCTGGAAGATTGACTTATAAGCTATATTAAATAATGAAGAGATTTCTTGCTATATTCTAGTTGATGAGCAAAATGTCTTCTAGCTTATGGATAGATGTTTTAAATTCTGATCTTCCTTTGTCAGTGTAGGTCACTCGTAATACAGGATTTGTTACTAAAGATTTTATAGGTTAGCAAATTGATTCAGTATATATCATCCAAAGACCTTATCAGACTCTTAATATGCCTCCAGCCACATGCTTGAGCAAATGTACTCTGCTGTTGAGCCATTAAGAAGAGTGTGTTATAGCAAAGGCAGTCCCTTGGTAGCCATTTACTATTTCTTTTGCTCTGTTTTCTGCATATCTAGTTCCTCCTTTAGCCCAGATCATCATTTTACTTCATCACTCAAGGCTAGAAACTTCCAAAATGCCTCCTGTATACCAAGACAGTTTCCCATCCTTCTTCTGTGGGTGTGCCTTGGGGACTGGTTGGAAGCAGCTGACAGAAAGATTCCTTAGGTATAGAAGACACTGTCCAATCAGTCTACAAGTTTTTAGGCCCAAATTCAAAACGACTCTATCTTTTTACATTTATTTAAACAATATTAATCCTGTAATGATGGCCCACATTTTATCTGGAATTTTTATAACCTATCAAGTATATACAAAGTCCCAGCCCCTCCTTCCCTTCTTTCTTTCCCCTTCCTTCCTTCCTTCCTTCCTTCCTTCCTTCCTTCCTTCCTTCCTTCCTCCTCCCTCCCCTTCCTCCTTCCTTCCCTCCCTCTTCCTTCCTCCTTCCTTTTTCCCTTCCCTCCCTCTTTCTTTTTTTCTCTTTGTTTCTTTCTTTCTCTCTTTCTATTCTTTCCCTCCCTCCTTCCTTCCTTCCTCCCTTCCTTCCTTCCTTCCTTCCTTCCTTCCTTCCTTCCTTCCTTCCTTCTTTCCTTCCTTCCTTCTTTCCCTCCCTCCCCTTCCTCCTTCCTTCCCTCCCTCTTCCTTCCTCCTTCCTTTTTCCCTTCCCTCCCTCTTTCTTTCTTTTTTTCTCTTTGTTTCTTTCTTTCTCTCTTTCTATTCTTTCCCTCCCTCCTTCCTTCCTTCCTTCCTTCCTTTCTCCCTCCCTCCCTTTCTCTCTCTTTTCTTCCTTACCCATTATATGCCAATGCTAGAGGATAAAATTGCAGAGACCAGACAGGAAAGTTTCTGCTTTCAAGGAGCTGGGGATGGGGCTGGCAGGGGGAGTAGGGAGGAGGGAAAGCATCTATAAAATTGCATGAATAAAAAACCAAAGAAAACAAAAATACAAAGTAATGTTGGGAAGATACATCCCAAGCATATCTTAAGGAAGGGCTTTGTGTAGGAGGGATGATACTAAGATGTGGAAACGAGGAGAAAATGCAATCCAGACATGGAGAACAAGTTGAGCAAAGGTGAAGAGGAAAGAAATGGAAAATACTTATGAGAAATGGGAAGCACACCACTTCTATTGGCACACAGTAGGCGCGACAGGGAATAATGCACAATAAAGTAGAATGGAGTCAAATCACGACAGCTTTCAAATGCCAAACTGGATTTTTCCATCACCAAGCCTAGATTTCTCTTTTTGCAACTTCTACCTAACCCCCGGGTCTTGGTTGTATGCTGGGGGCTCAAGTAGAATGTCTAATCCTTCTTCCATGTAAATATTCAAAAGGCAGTGCTCCAGTCCCCACCAAATCTTCTCTTCTATAAGTTGGACATTTGGGATTCCTTCATTCTGTCTGCATGTGCCACAAATTCAAGGCCCTTCCAAATCACATGGAGAGATATTGTTCACAACTTTCCCTGAACTCAAACCAACCTTTTACAAGAATAAGGCAATGACAGTGAAGACCATCCTTTACTACTTTTAGAAGCAGTATGGTCCAATGGGAAGAACATTTGCCCTGGGGTGCAGACACTTGGGTTTGAATGCCGGCTCCTAACTTGCTGCTGTGTGACTGTGGCCAAGGCATTTCACTTCTTTAGTCTCAGTTTCTCCATTTGTAAAATGCAGGGCATATTAACTGTATGACTACAGAAAAGTTACTTATCTTTTCCACAAGACTTGGTGTCCTCATTTGTAAACTGAGAAGTAAAAATATTTGCACTATCTGCCTCACAAGACCATCATGAGGATCAACAGTAAAAAAAAATCTAGGAACGTTCCATAAGAGTTTTAACAGTTAAAAAAAATTAGACGTGCCATCATTATCCCAGGGTGGTCTGGAAAGCTGGCATCCAATGGAATGAAATCAATAGTCGTTGCTATGCAATGAGAGAAAATAGAGACCTTAGCCAGACCAGTGTGACTTCTCTCAGCAGGATGTTTCTGGACAGGCAGTAAGGTGTTGTTTTCAGCCCCTGCTACGTGGCAGCTGCTCCCATGAGCCATACTGATGCAAATGACATGGATAGCATGCAACCTGATGGCTGTCTTAGTTATAATGATAACAGAGCATGGGGTTTCCAAGCTCTCCTACGTCTCCCAGTATGAAGGCCGAGGTACCTGAGCAACTCATTCCTGATGAAGGGCCATCTGTATCTCTTCTGACATGTCGAAGGATTTTCCATTTTTCCATGTGGCAGCTTGGGCATTTGTGTTAGAAATCACACTTTGCCGCTGCAGTTTCTAAAATAATTCCTCCTTGAACTCTATTGACAGATTCCCTAAGTACTCCCTAGGCACCACTAAAGTCTAAGGCTACGGAATATTCTTGGGATACAGAAGAGATTTGGGAAATTTTAGAACAAAGTGGAAGAAACTAAGTCATCTCCTGCTGGAAACCTATCTAATGTAATAGGAGTTCTTTAGGCAACTAAGTGGCACAGTGGATAGAGTGCCAGGCCTAGAACCAGGAAGACTCTTCTTCTTGAATTCCAATCAGGCACTAGCTGCATTTCCTTGGGCAAGTCACTTAATTCTGTTTGCTTCAAGTTTCTTCATCTGTAAAATGAGCTGGAGAAGGAAATGGCAAAACAGTCCAATATCCTAGCCAAAAAAACTCCACGAAGAGGCAGGCACAACCGAAAAACAACTGAACCATAAAACCTAGGAATTCTCGGAAACCCATTTGGAGTACACTCATTAAAGGGAGGCCCAAGAAGAGTCATTCATTCAATCGGTATCACTAAGCACCTCCTTTGTGCAGAGCTGCACAGGGGGAGCGGGGGTGCGGTGGGGGTGGGGTGGGGTGCTGTAGCACTGTCCAGCACTGTCCTTGACCTTCTTAAGGTCAATGTCTAATAGGATCCAAATTCTGGTTCAATCCATAGTCATGTGATACAAAGAACCAGTCTGATGGCAGATTCAATAAATGCTTTTCCATGCCAGCTGAACATTCGGGTTTGGATCAAAGGTTTTTCTCGTGAAATTTTTCCTAATTTGCAATAAGAACAATCTAAAGAGCTATAATGTCGCCACAAAATCACCATATGCAATAAAAGTCAATGAATGTGAACTATTACTAGTGCAAAAAGGAAGGCAGAAAAAAAGGGTGAAGGGAAAGATAACCTTTTATTAGGGAGAAGATTGATTTGGTTTGTGCATAATTAATTCCTTATTGTAAAAGTAAACAGAGATAAATACAATTCTTGTATTATACATCATTGCATTATGTATAAGAGTTTTTTTAATGGCTATTTTCTCTTTTGTTTTCTACCTGTCACCAGAGTATAATGATCTCTCTGGAGCTATTCCACAAACTCATACTTACAGGTTAGGTACCCAACAGGGGTTCCATCTCCAGGTTCAAGGTCCTATGTGGATCTACTAAAACTATATACCTCATAAGCCCCTAGTGGTATACTTGTCTTTGACAAGAAGCCAGAGGATACCATTAGCTCAAAGCAAAGGCATTTACTGAGAATACATAGCGAGAATAAAAGTAATAAACCTGCGGTGCATCTTCTACAACTTTTCTTAGTGGAAAAACAGGCATTCACAGAGCGTACACTAGTAAAGAGGAAGATATGTAGGGAACACATGTGGTGAATATGGATCATGCCTCAGTTATCACAGAGCCCAGGTATGTTTTCTCTTCTTGCGCCTTGAGTTACTACCAGGCCTACTGGGTGGAGGCTGTGTTTCCTACCGTGAAGGTAGCTTTCCTGCAAAGATGCTGCAGCCATTGTGGCCAGGGAGGAAATATATAGGCCTTCTGGCCAAAGAGGGGAAGAACGGTTTCCTCCCAGCAGAGGCATTCTTCTTCAATGGTTGGCTCTCTTCTCTACTGCCAAAGATAACCCTCTTCAGTGCTCTTTTCTAGTTTTTTCTTACTCCTTAGACAGAATCCCCCTTTAAAGCCATTTGGGATGACTGATCTTTCATCAATCAATGGCTATCTCGTCATTAAAACATTTTCACAAGGAGAATTACATGCCTCATAAGGGAGAGCAAATATAGGCCATTGTTTATACTTAAGACCTTAATGCTCATTGTTTCTATTATATTGCCCTTAGCTTATGATGTGATTTCATCAACGGGGCTACGGAAAAAACAATTGATCAGGGATATCCTAATAATTCTGCTCATACATACTAGAGAAGTATTTGTAGAGAAAATTTGTTTACAACAACTATGTACTAAGTCTTCAGTTCAAATGTGCCATCTAATCCTATTTTTTCTATTTTAAATCCAAATGACTATAATGCATCATAGTGCCGTGGAAAAAATTACTAGCGTAAAACACAGGGATTCTAGTCATGGTCCTGATATTAACTAATAAAGTAATCTTAAACAGGGCAGCTAGGTGGCACTGCAGAGCATGGAGTGTCAGGCCCGGACTCTGGTAGTCATCTTGTTGAGTTCAAACTCAGTCTTAGACACTGATTAGCTGTGTGACTCTGGGCATGTCACTTCATCCTATTTGCCTCAGTGCCCTCATCTGCAAAATGAACTAAAGAAAGAAATGATAAACCATTGCAGTATTTCAGCCAAGAAAGCCCCAAATGGGGTCATAAAGAATCACATACAAATGGAATGACTTCCTTGCTAACTGAAACCATGTCACTTCCTCTCTTAAGACCTCAGTTCACCATGTCAGAAATGAGAGGAGAAAGAAATTTGTGCATAATCTCTAAAATATCTTCTAGCTCAAACATTTCCAATCTGAGATTATATGCCTGCCATTTAGAGACAGAAACATAATGGACATAGAGTAAACTATGTTTCTGTTCGCTCTACTTCCAAGATTGTGAAGATAAAAATAAAAGTATTCCAAAGTCAGATTGGGAGTGATGTATATGATTAAATATTCATACTTGACTATTAGGAACACAGACATATTCAGATGTTAATTACTATCTTCATGATTGAGAGCTTAAGTTAGTTGCGGAACCTAATATAAATATTTTGCACCATTTATAAAATGATAATGGCTGAATTTCTATACACAGTTTTATGGTTTACAAAATATCTTTTTAGCGCTCTCATTTGAATTTTTTAACAGTCCTGTGACACTGGGGCTAAAGCTGTTAGCTCCAACTTATAGACAAGAAAACTGAAGTTGAGAGACATGAAATGATTTGTACAGAGTCCCACAAAACTAGAAAATCTCATAAGTAGGATTTGAACCCAAATCTCCCCTGTATCTGAGTCAATTGTTCTTTCTATCATACTTTTCTGCTTTAGAGGAGAAAAAAGCTTGCAATTCTTGCAAAACAGAGAGAGTATGCAAATGGACCAATCTTTCTTCCTACACTGAGGAATAACTGAATCAGGGGGCATGTATAAGGATTAAAATGAACTTAATTATACCTCCCATGAATCCAATTTATTCTCTAAGGAGTTTCTTTTATAATACAAAATCCTACTAGTAAAAACCTATTAGAGTACCCAAAAAACATGGATCTGAGAGCTGGAAGAGTCATTAGCACTTATTTGCCTGAAGACTTGAGGAAACTGAGACACAGAATAAAGTGACTTGCCAAAAAGGCACACACGGCTTGCAGTTAGCCGAGATGCCAATTGAATCCAAGTCTTCTCACATAGTAAGATATGAGCAAGCCATCGAAGAAGAATATAAGTAGAATGTAATAGCAGATACAACTATGCTCAATGATCCTCTAATTGTCAATATAAGTGATACAATAGGGAGTCATATGCTTACGACACACATTTGCCTCTGTCCAAAGCATTCTCTAGTCATTTTTTGTGGATGACATGGGGTTAATCGCATGAAGTCCTGGAATATTGTAGAGTATTCTAAATGAGGTTCATAATCACACAAACGATTTTGGTCTAATTGGCCACATAGAAAATGAATGAAGAATGTCTATTATCCAGGCCATAACACGCTAGTGGAACAACCCACAGAGCTTGTCCAGCGATTCGTGTATATATGTGTGTGTTTGTATATATGTATATATACAAATACGCGTACATATATGCATGCATATACATGAATAGACACACAGACATTGGATGGATATTGCATGGAAAATTAATCAGGCTCAGGTTTGAATAGGAGGAGAAGAAGCCTCTTAGGAATTATACAGTGCTTCACTTCCCACTTCCTCCCAGAAGCAAAGCATCATTCTTTTAATGGGAATATTCTTCTAGTGAATGCATATTTAAGGTCATGGATTGCCACGGTTTCAGAAGAATGATAGTTGAGGAATACTCAAAAGGCAACAGAGAAACATATGACAAGAACAGACTGAAATATCTTATCAACCTAGAATTGCTTGAAAGAAATTGAAGAAAGGATGTTGGAAAATTAGGGTAACTGGTAAATAACTGGGCAGGTCATGGGATGAAGCTGATGGATTATCAGGAAATGGACTACGGGCTGTATAATTGTGCCCCAAATGCCAAGAAATTTAGAGGAAGTCTCTCAATGTGTTGGATGAACACCCATCCGTGGGTGTTTGTCCAACACATTGAAATCCGTGATAGATTTATGAAAGGATATGGGCAAGATCAGGTTCTGATCTGTGACCACTGCTCACTCTCTATGTGAACCACTTTACTAATCTAGATTTCAGTTTGTTCATTATAAAATTGGCTAGATATTCTCTAAGATGTCTTCTAACTCTCACATCCTATATAAAGGCTGCAACACTTCACTGACCAAAGTTACATTCAGAGTTAATTTATCTTCCCAATGGTGATGCTAGCCTGTTCCCTTTCAAATTTCACCTGCCCGGTGTTTACTTTATCCCCTTCCATTTGGGCAACAGCACTCATTGTAATACACGGAGATACCAGGCTTTGAATGCCCTAATTTGCATACCAATACCTGGGTTCCTAAAATTAATAAATTTAATTAAAGGCAATCTGCTAATCCTTACTAAAATGTTAATGGATCAACATATTCTTCTTCATGAGATATTTACACTTGAAAAAGAAGCCACAGAGCTTTGTACCCAAGTTCCAGGCCCATTTAATTCCAACACCCTGTCTCATTCTCCATTCCCTCATATTATACTTGCCCCTATTTGAACATACTTCAAATCCAATCTTCACTCACCAAGCGCCTGATGTTAATGAGCTTACCGCATCCCAAATGGCTGAGAACCACCATCTTCTCAGGCTGTGAATGAAAGAATGAGCACTGATTAGATACTAACTATATATATCAAGCATTATGCAAAGCACCGGGCATATAAGTATAGTAAAGGAGAACTCCCTGTTCTCAAGGAGTTACAATCTAAAAGATGAACAATACAAACAGGAGAGTGATGGCCTAATCACAATAATGTCATTAGAAAATTGAAGGGAACATAACACTGAAATGGCTACTTGAAAGGATTCATGTATATTCTGTATCTAACTCAATCTACTAATCAATTTTTCTACTTAAACAGTATCAAATCTTTTTGATGATCATTACTTTGTAGGATGGGACAGCTAGGTGATGCCGCAGTGCTTAGAGTGAAGGGCCCTGAAGTTAGGAAGATTCATCTTCCTTAGTTCAACTTTGGCCTCAGAGTGACTAGCTGTGAGATCTTAGGTAAGTCACTTCACCCTGTTTGCTTTAATGATTTATTGTTCTTCTTTTAGATTGTAACTCCTTGAGAAGGGACTGTCTTCACAACAAAATAACCTTCACTATAAAATGAGCTAGACAAGGAAATGGTAAACCAGTCAGGCATCTCTGATAAGAAAACCCCAAATCAGGTCACAAAGAGTTGAACAACTGAAGAACGCTACTTTGTAGTATAGGTTCAGATCTAGGACATTCAGTTCCTGTTATTCTTATTTCTTACTTTTTTGCATTACTTCCCTTGAGGTTTCTGTCTTTTTGTTTCCCATATGAATTCCATTTTTTTCCTATTTCTACATAATAATCTTTAGATATCAATTGGTATGATCCTGAATAAGTTCAGTTACCTGAGGAAGCATTGCCATTTTTATTAAATCGGACCAACCTACCCATGACCAATACCTATTTCTCCAATTATTTAGAACTTTCTTTCTGCAAAAAAGTGTTTTATAATTGAATTCACATAGTTTCTGAGTGTGTCTTGGGAGCTAGATTCCCAAATACCTTATACATTCTGTAGATATTTTGACTGGAATTTCTTTCTATTTCTTCTTGTTGGGTTTGTGGATAATATACAGGAATACTAATGATTTATGTAGGTTTATTTTTATATCCTGCAACTTTGCTAAATTTTTTTATTGTTTTGATTAGGTTTTTTAGTAAACTCTTTAAAGTTTTCTAAGTAAATCATATTATCCACAAAAATAATTTTGTTTTCTTTTTGTTTATGTTTATTTAAAAAAATTTTTAATAACACGTTATATGCATGAGTAATTTTACAGCATTGACAATTGTCAAACCTTTTGTTCCAATTTTTCCCCTCCTTTCCCCCATCCCCTCCCCCAGATGGCAAGATGACCAATACATGTTAAATGTATTAAAGTATAAATTAAAGACAAAATAAGCATACATGACCAAACAGTTATTTTGATGTACAAAAAGAAATGGACTCTGAAAATATTGTACAGTTAGCCTGTGAAGGAAATCAAAAAATGCATACGGGCAAAAATATAGGTATTGGGAATTCAATGTAATGGTTCTTAGTCATCTCCCAGAGTTCTTTCTCTGGGCGTAGCTGGTTCAGTTCATTACTGCTCCATTAGAACTGATTTGGTTCATGCCACTGTTGAAGAGGGTCACGTCCATCAGAACTGATCATTATATATTGTTGTTGAAGTTTATAATGATCTCCTGGTCCTGCTCATTTCACTCAGCATCAGTTCGTGTAAGTCTCTCCAGGCCTTTCTGAAATCATCCTGTTGGTCATTTCTTACAGAACAATAATATTCCATAATATTCATACACCACAATTTATTCAGCCCTTCTCCAACTGATGAGCATCCACTCAGTTTCCAGTTTCTAGCCACTACAAAGAGGGCTGCCACAAACATTCGTGCACATACAGGTCCCTTTCCCTTCTTTATGATCTCTTTGGGATATAATCCCAGTAGTAACACTGCTGGATCAAAGGGTATGATGAGTTTGATAACTTTTTGAGCATAGTTCCAAACTACTCTCCAAAATGGTTGGATGTATACACAATTCCACCAACAATGTATTAGTGTCCCTATGCTTATGTTTATTTTTAAAATTTCTTCTATCTATAGTTGCTATAGCTACCATTTCTGCAAGTATGTTAAAAAGTAGTTGCAATAAATGATCACTTGTATTTTATACCTGAATTTAGTGGAAAGCCCTTTAACATTTTCCACTTGTGAAAGCCACTTTAACACTTGTGAAACCATTGCTTTCTATGCTGCTGCACTAGTATCTGTGGCCAAGGTACAATGGTCAAGCTACTAAAGAATGACAAATTAACGAGACTGGCACTATCCATGACACTGAAAATGAATGAGTGAGCTTTCAGAATAGGAAAGAAAGAGAAGGGAGAAGAAAGAAGAATTTATTAAGTACCTACTATGCACCAGGCACTTTGCTAAACACTTTACAAATATTTCTCATTAACTCCTCACAGCAACCATTACTCACAACAAGCATTATTATTGACCTCATTTCATAGCTGAGGAAACTGAGGCAGTCAGCAGTTGAATGACTTGCCCAGGGTCATATGAGGTAGTAAGAGTCAGAAGCTGAATTTGAACTCAACTCTTTCTGCTTCCAAATCCAGCACTCTTTTGTTGTTAGAGAGATGATGCAATTTTTCTTAGCCCATGAACTTACTCAACATTCAGAGAGATTAAGTGCCTAAGAAGGTCTGAAGAATGATTCAAGTCCAGGTCTTCCAGTCTCCATGTCAGGCACTAGGTTATTCTATGTGCAAAGGGGGACAGCTAGGTGGCGCTGCAGTAGACACAGCACTAGCCTTGGAGGCAGGAGGACCTGGGTTCATATATGACCTCAGACACTTGACACTAGCTGTGTGACCCTGGGCAATTGCCTCAGCAAAGGAAAAAAAGAAAAGAAAGAAAGAAAGCAAGAAAGGTACAAAATGGAAAGTCAATGGTGATGCTAAGAGATGCTGCAAAGATTGCCTTCAACTTCAGGGAACACTGTCTCTGTCAGTCTAAATACTGAGTTGACATCTTTCCATGAATCCCAAATGAAAGTGCTGAGTCTCTCGCCTGGTACAGCCAATCCTTCAAAGATGTTTTCATTGAGAAAACGCAAATCAATTTTTTTGATAAGAGGATGTAGCCTGCCCTGATTACCCATCATTCTTCTGATGATTACACCTGTGGTTTTGAGGTGACCCTGGGTTTTCAGAAGCTTAGCCAAGACAGACTTAACCTCGACAGATCAAAAAAATTCAAATATGGGCCCAGTGACAGATATGCTTCTTGTGAAAGCTAGATTAGCTATGTTTGTAGAGACTTGGCCCCAGACCAGCCACTGGGTACTGATTTTTTTCTATGCAACATGCAGTCTAGCAATGAAGAAAGCAATGTACTCTAACCAAGTTCTCCCATCATTTCACTAAATGACAGAAAGTCAACAGTGGCATAGTGGAACGAATATTGAATTTGAAGAGGACTCTGGGACTTGTGGCCGAGGTATTTTTATCTGGGTCTCACTTTCCCCACCTTCAGAATAATGAAGAAGGACAAGACAATTTTCAAGGTCTCTTCCAAGGTGAAATCAGATCCAACGATACAATGCTTATGGCTTTCATGCCCGTGTGAGACTAGAAAAATGAAACCAGTCATACCTTCCCTACTTATATTTTCTTCCTTTTGGTCCCACTTTCTGTTTAGAATCGGGAGTTCTTTTTCAAGTTCCAAACCAGTGATTTGTGTTTCCTTGGCAGCCTGTGGTCACTGGTTCAGCATTAATTGCATCAAGGTTTGCTCTGTAAAGCCCTTGCAAATTATAATTCTCCCAGGCAAATAAAAGTCTACCTATAACTAATCCCCAGATGATTCTTTATGGGTAATTAAAAGAAAGGAAGATTGAACGCATGGTGTCCTCGTTTTCTTGGAGCTATATTTGAAAAATCTGAATGTTACACATGCATACCAGGCCATCTCTGACATTAGATGCCGCATTCCTTTAATAATGTCATTACAGAAATGAAGATTAAAAAAAAATCCCCCGCTATTTTAACTAAAGGTTAATAATACCTTTATTTATGTGTTTGCCAGCCCATTCCGGTTATTTCTCTGGCAGAAGAAATTGCCGCTGAGAAAATTATCCCTCTCCCACATTTCCAATCTTCTGGTACCTGAATCTTTGATGTGCATTCTTCCATCCAATAATTCTGGTCTCCTGGCTGTTCTGTGAACAATACACTCAGCATCTTAACATCAAGCATTTTCTCTGCTTGTCCCCCATCCTTGAAATGTTCTCCCTCCTCCCCTCCACCTACTGATCTCCATGCCTTCCTTTAAGTCTCAATTAAAATCCAACCTTCTACAGGAAGCTTTCCCAATCCCTCTTAATTCTTGTGGCTTCTCCCGGATAATTATTTCCTATTTATCCTGTGTACAGCTTGCCTTGTATTCATTTGTCTCTCCTTCCCCTATCATATCGCAAGCCTGTTGAAGAAATGAGGTATCTCCCGGGTTTCTTATGTCCTCTTATCTGCTTAGAAGAGTGCCTGGCACATAACAGGTGCTTAATAAATGTTTACTGATCAATGGCAAAAGGATATCAGCGACTGCTCAGCAACATAGAGACTTAAGAGAATTGCTTAGCAACATTGAGAAGTTAAGAGATTTGACTGAGATCAGACATTCGGTACCTATCAGAGGCGAGACCTAAATGAAGATCTTGCTGGTTCATATTGGATCCCAAATAATGAGAGAATTAATATTTTCAAAATAGGAAAGAACATCCAAGTCTCTGCTAAGAATTCAATATTAAGTGGCATCCCCCAATGTTTGCCCATGAGGATAATTTTTTAATGTTTTGTCAATAGTATTCTTTGTAGCACCTCTTTTTAAAATTTTATGATGGCTTTTTAATTTACAAAACATATGCATGGGTAATTTTTCAACACTGACCCTTGCAAAATCTTCTGTTCCAACTTTTCCCCTCCTGCCCTCCACCCCCTCCCCTAGATGGCAGCTAGTCCAAGATAGTATTTTTTTTTTTGCAATTACACATAAAGATAGTTTTCAACATGCATTTTTGAAAGATTCTGAGTTTCAAATTTTTCTCCCTTCCCCCTCCTCTCTCCAAAACAGCAAGCAATTTGATATAGGTTATACAAGTACAATTCTTTAAACATATCCCCATAGTAGTCACATGATGAAGGAAAAAAACCAGAATGAAAGGAAAAAAAATTATGAAAAAAACAAAGTGAAAATAGTATGCCTTGATCTGCATTCAGACTCCAGCAGTTCTTTCCCTGGATATGGATAACGTTTTCCTTCATAAGTCTTAAGATTTTTCTTGGAAAATGGTCATTGCTGAGCAGAGCTAAGTTTATATCACAGTTGACCATCACATAATCTTCTTGTTACTCTGCACAATGTTCTCTTGGTTTTGCTCACTTCACTCGGCATCAATTCCTGTAACTCTCCCCAGGCCGCTTTGAAATCATCCTGCTGATCATTTCTTACAGAACAATAATATTCCATAACATTCATATAAGGTAACTTATTCAGCCATTCTCCAACTGAGGGGCAACTACTCAGTTTCCAGTTCCTTGCCACGACAAAAAGGGCCGCCACAAACATTTTTGCACATGTGGGTCCTTTTCACTCTTTTATGATCTCTTTGAGATACAGACCCAGTAGACACACTGCTGGATCAAAGGGCATGCAGTTTTATATTTAACCTTTGGGCATAGTTCCAAATTGCTCTCCAGAATGGTTGGATCAGTTCACAACTTTCCCAACAATGCATTGTAATCCTAATTTTCTCACATCTTTCCCATGAGGGTATTAACAGGGAAATCCACAGGTATCCCTGGGAATGAATGCTCTCATTGCATTGGAAAAGGCTCAAAGAATTCCAAGGTGGGTTTTCTCTACAGTCCTATATCCAAGCATTTCAATTCTCTATTAACCCCTTTTAGTCATAATGAGGCTAGGACTCCCATGTCACTTTTCATGAAGGTTATTGGTCTTCCTGACATCAAACTCTCCCCACTTATCTCCATCTTTCCCACGTGGAACAAATTTATATTTTAAGAGACCGATATAGTCCTATCACTCCATACTCATTAAAATTTAGTAGCTAAATATACCCTCTTCTCTTTAGTGGTTAAAACCTTTCCAAGGCTGGCAGCAGACATTTCTAGCCTGATTGTGCATCATTCCCCCTTACAAACTCCATTCTGGCCAGACTATCCCTACTTCCCATCCTTCATATACAATGTCCCTTTGTTCCCCCCACCCCCACCTCAGGCCCTCAGACCTGGATAAGGGCTAAATGACTGATTTACTCAATCTCTCTCCACTTCATAAAAGTGCTAGGATGCCACTCAATAAACCGAACTCATAAGCATTAGACTAAGTGTGGAGAAGTCCTTAGACAGACACACTGTACAAGAGGCAAAACAAATATGGCTTTCCAAAACACCCCTGAATTTAATATTCCTCCTCTTTCTCCTCCTCCTTCTAGTTACTAGTAGTACTACTATTGCTAGTTACTAGTTTCTACTAATATAGTACCTACTATATATCAGGCACTATACTAAGTACTTTTACATTTTATCCTCACAACCATCCTGGGAAGAAGGTACTTTTGAGGAGACTGAGGCAAGCAGAGGTGGTATGACTTGTCCGAAAGTCACACAGCTACTGGAGTGCCTGAATTGAAATCTGAACTCAGGGCTTCTGATTCTAAGCACAGAGCTCTATTTCTTCAGCTACCTTGCTGCTTCTTAGCTGAGGAGAAAGAGAAGAATGAACTGAGGTAGAGAAAGGCAATAATGAGAAGAATCATTGGCTCTACAGGAGGTACCTTGGAGTAGAAGATCGGCCTCAGGGAATTTCTGAGCAAATATTGGCTCTTCCTTCAATTTATTATCCTGGAGTCTGTCAACCTACTGTACTATAATATCATCTGCCATTTTTTTACTCAAATGTTTCCAGTAAATAGAATTTAGCTGTACCTACAAAGAAACCAAGAATTAACTAAGAATAGATATAAATGTAATATTAGGCCGAGACTTCAACCTCTTCCTAAACATTAATAATTTTCCGAAGGGAGAGAGAGAGGGGAGCTGGCCATGGAGTAACTGTGGTTAAAGACTAATTTTTGATCTACAACTATGTAAATATGAAGGGGAAGAGAACCATGGAGACCTCAGAGGTCACTATATAATTCCCTAGTCTGAAAATGAACTAACTATGACAATTTGTTGTTATATCCAGAAGGCTCTTCCTCCTAACCTATGCTTCCCTAAATCCCTAGCTTCCTTCCAAGCAGAGCCCACCACTTTATAAAGAAGACTTTTCCCCAAAGTGATTAATTATTTCCTCTTTCCCACCAAATAATTTTATGTATGTAATTTTATGTGTATATTATATTGCTACTCCCTCTTCTCTCCCTTGATTGCAACCAAAACACAAGTTCCCTAAGTGAAAAGATGCTTCTGTTTTTGTTTTTAGTTTTCTATCTTCAGTACCTAACTGTGCTGGTACACATTAATTGCTCAATAAACATGGACTGAATTGAATGAGGGAGAGTCCATATAAGTTAGCGTGGCCTCAGATGATTCCAAACTTCCCTTTTGTTATTTAGAGCATCGACCATCACCTCCTTCCTATCTTGTAGGGTTATTTACAGATTCGGTGAGATTATGGATGTGTTTTGTAAACTATATTCACATAAAGGTACCATCCTCTATTCCCAATTTAAGCTTTGAGATTTTCCCTTTGAGTACACATAGGAAATGTGAAAACGGGGAATTAAAAAAAAATCCTGGAGCAGAAATTGTTGACGTTGATAACGGGTCCTATTCAGAATGGAACGTCCATTTCTTAAGAAAAACTGTGCATAAAAAATCTAATTAAATGGAAATGATTTCTTCATTATAGTCCAAATAACATTGTGCTACAGAAGGCAATCCTCTCAGGGTTAGATGAAGCCCAAAAGCTGGCTCATATCCTCCTCTTAATATTCTTCACACAATGAACTGCTCCCATTAATCCATTCAGCTGATTCTATCTGCGTTTAAATACCACTGAAATTGAATTTCAACTAGCACTTTCATCAGTTACTTATTCCCTCAGCATTGTATGCTTCTGTAGCACTGACGTGTATGAATTATAAGACAAGCAATGCCGATTAGAGGCAGTAAGATGCAAGAATGGCTTCCCCCCTCCTTTTTTTTTTTCCTTTCTGCTTTGGAATCAAAGTGAAAACCTCAAATAAACTTACTTTGCACTCAAGGCTATCTGCAAGCTGAAAGATGAGTGCACGAAGGCCTATACACAAGCTAGGGATGTAAACAATACACTGACTCTTGAGCATCATTGCATTCCTGAACTACAAAGAATTTCAAAGATCATCCTGTCTGAATACATATGCTAACTTGCCCAGGGTCACACAGCCAGGCATCAGAACCAGGATCAGAACTGAGGACTTCTACCTCTGAGTCCATGGGCCTTCCATTACGCCATAATTAAGTATCTTTTCCCCCTAAACGGACAACATGGTGAAATTCCTTGGCTGGTACCTTTCAAACGTATACTTCTCTGATGGAAGGAAAGAAACCAATACAACTCAACAGTTATATTGGTCAGTTTTGTGGCAGAGAGCAAAAAAAGAAGAAATACGGGGCGTGAAAAAGGAAGAGGGGAGAAGGAATGACACAGTGGATTGAGGGCTAACCTTGGAGTCTAGAAGACCTGCATTTATTTGTACAGAATAGTGGGCTTACCAAGAGCCACCCACTTAATCTCCTAGGACAGGTGTTTAAGGTTGTAAATTACAGATGAGTGACTGACCTGTACCAGTGGAAGAAATGTCCAAAATAGGAGCTCTCTAAGCCAGTGAAATCACAAGTCTGGAGAAAAAACCCCACTACTAACAATATCAAACTATATACACAAATCTACATAGACAAAATATAGACACACATAGCAAAGTAGGGTAGGAATAGGTCTACCTCTCAGTAGGGGCCTTCTCCAGCAAATGAAGATGTGGTGGCCTCTATTGGGACCAAAGAGGTAGGATGAGGATGAAGTTTGACCACAAAAGACACGATACCAGATTTGTCAACAGAAAGCAGGCCTCAAAGCTTACAACCAGTTTACAGGGTCTGCTGTCATATTTAGGTACAGATTTCAAATATGAAATTTGCTTTGACATATAGATGAAAAGCAAAAAATATGGCATACCTTTTTTTTTTCAATCTTATACACACTACAATATACTCAAAGGGCCTGTTAGTGAAAGCACGGGAGAATCAACAGAGACCTGGAGTAAAGAAAACCTAGATTTAAATTCCACTTCTGACCTATGTTGTCTGTATGACCTTGAGCTAATCACCCAACTTCTCAGAGTTAAACATCTAAGAGTCTAAGAAGAGCAGAAGGTATTGAACTGCATTGGTAAAGGAAGTTTCCTCAACAGAAGGGCCCTATACTCAGGATAAAAACTAAAGTAAATCCCTTCCACATCACAGGGACATTGTACCTCCAAGATCTGGGAAATCTGGGTAAAGATTTTTGGCCTCCCTTCACACAAGAAGAAGTCTGCATTTTTTTCTTCTTTTTTCATGGGATAGATACAGTACCTTTTGGTAAAGTTTATTGGGTCATAAACTCTATCATCCGCTGGCCTTCACACATCATCTGTGGCTTATGCAAAACTTCCCCCAAATTCCCATTTAATTTTTTTATGCTGACCCACGAGATAATGAAACCATGATGGAAAAAGTTGCAATGTGGAAGGGATAACTGTAGCTTATTTTCCCTCCAACAGAATGACCTTTGTTTAAGCATCACAAAGACACAGCCTCAGCAAAAAGCAAGACTTGCTCTCTTAGCACAGTGTCCTAACAAAGTGTTTTGAAATGTCACGTACATAACTCCTTCTTGGAGATATCTTCCATCCACCCTCAAGGGCACTGGGCTATCTGTGTCCCAAATATGAAATGACTACATTTTTAAGTCTAGGAATCCAAGCTTGATACAGTGATACTACTTGAGCTCGCTAAGTACCAAGCTGGACAAAAAGTCACCCAAACTAGAGCTATATAGTGATAGATAGTAGAAAAATGGTGGCTTGAGAATCTGGGCATGTGGATTCAAATTCTAACTTAATCTCATTATATGACCTTAAAAAGATACTCCTCTTCTTTGTATCCCTGTTTCCTTATCTGCAAAATGAGGTTGTTGGACTAGATGGAAGATTCTTTTTTTTATTTAATAGCCTTTTATTTACAGGATATATATATATATATATATATATATATATATATATATATATGCATGGGTAACTTTACAGCATTAACAATTGCCAAACCTCTAGTTCCAATTTTTCACCTCTTATCCCCCACCCTCTCCCCAGATGGCAGGATGACCAGTAGATGTTAAATATATTAAAATATAAATTAGATACACAATAAGTATACATGACCAAACCGTTATTTTGCTGTACAAAAAGAATCAGACTCTGAAATATTGTACAATTAGCTTGTGAAGGAAATCAAAAATGTAGGTGGGCATAAATATAGGGATTGGGAATTCAATGTAATGGTTTTAGTCATCTCCCAGAGTTCTTCTCTCTGGGCATAGTGTTCAGTTCATTACTGCTCCATTGGAAATGATTTGGTTGATCTCGTTGCTGAGGCTGGCCTGGTCCATCAGAACTGGTCATCATATAGTATTGTTGTTGAAGTATATAATGATCTCCTGGTCCTGCTCATTTCACTCAGCATCAGTTCGTGTAAATCTCTCCAGGCCTTTCTGAAATCATCCTGCTGCTCATTTCTTACAGAACAGTAATATTCTAGATGGAAGATTCTTAATCCGCTATCTGTGAACTTATTTTTTTTCAATATTTTGATAATGGCATTTCAACATATCTGATTTCTTTTTTAATCCCCTGAATTTGTTTGTATACATTTAAAATTTAACCAAAAAGCCCAAAGGGGATCCATGACACAACAAAAGTTAATAATCTCTGGATGAGATAATCTTCAAAACCCCTTCTAGCCCCCCACCTCCTGATCCAAAAATCATCCATCCTGCTATGCTAGGGGACTCAGTTTCCTCATCTGTGAAATGAAATGAGTTGACTCAGGACATTTCTAAGATTCTTTCTAAGATTCAAATTCAATTTGGATTTTCTCCTGAGTTAGCATTTGTTTCCTTTTAATCAAAGTGTTCAGGTGGTTTTCTACTGCCGAAGTAGATCATATTATTTGCTAAATACTAGGGAATACAGAGCAGGTATATTCTGACATTCATGTGCACATAAACATACACAATGAAGACACAGAACCTTCTACTCTTTCTGCAAATACCAAGCAGACTGGTCATGGCAACAGTCGGGGTGATGTCAATGAAGCTGGCAGGTGAAAAAAAAACCAGCATTAGACCTCATCTTTGCAAGAAAGTCCTTATACATACATTAGGTTTCTGCTGATCTAGAAGAGAGAGGTGACCAAATGTTTTCTGGATGTATACATGAAAAGATCATCGTTATGATCAGCTTGAGGAAATGTAAGTGGAACGGTGGTCGGTAATGGGGAGATCTAGGTGTGACCATCCCTCTGTGTGGTTGACACAGAATGAAAGAAAAGCTCATAAGACAAAGAGACTCAATACATGGGAGCTTATGGAGTTGAGGGAGTAGGTAGATGGAAAATTCATCCCCTAGTATCAGGGCAGGGGATAGGGAGGAGAGGAAGATGATGACCCAACTATTGAACTCTTTAAGAAAGGAGAGAGAGTGACCCTAAGGCTGGGACACAAGAGCCACCATGGCTTAAATGTGAAACAGACACAAATAGGTAAGATTAAAAGCCATTACCCAATGAATAAGTGATTAAAGGCTCTGAATAAAAAGGTTGCAAAAATAAGAAATGCAAATTCTCAAGGAGAATTCTTCAAATAACTAACAATTCAAGAAGCACTCTGGACACAAAACTTTTCCTGATCTCCCAATGGCCAGCAGAATATCTCTAAAGGTTTGGTGTGAAGGCACCGCTTACTTTGTCCTTATAAATAATATATTTATTCTGGATATGCTTTTATAGGTACATAGCTCCCTTGAGAAAATGTCAATTTCATACTGTCTATTGGTATGGTCAGTGCCTGATACTCTTCCTGGCACATATAAGCTGCTTAATAGGTGCTTGTTGATCCATTCATCAGAAAAATTCACATTATAACAACTGAGATTTTATTTCACACCCAAATGGGAAAAGAGGCTAGACAGAATTAGTCATTGTTGAAAGGGCTATGCAAAGAAAATCACACAAATATAATGCTGGTGAAGGTCACATTCAGAAGAAATACTGGAATTACAAGAAAAAAGTGATTAAATTGTCTATCCCTTTTGACCTGGGATTACCCCCTTTTAAGCATCTATTTCTCAAAGTGGTCAAGGACTAGAGAACAGAAACATAACTAGGACAGGGCAATCAGAACTTTGTCCCAGGTGCTGAATTTATAGGATATAAAGAACCCTGCTCATCCCTAACCAACACAGAAAGATTACGAACAGGAAACTAACAGATGGTCTTCCCCACCCCAAACCGACTCCAGGTAAATATTTCCTAGGTCAGCATTATATTCCTTTCCCCTAGCTCCTCCTTAAACTTCTCTAGTAAGAGCCTAAAGATATCCCAGTTGAAAAAGCTGAACTGTTTTGTGTAGCTTGTCCTGAGCAAGATTTATGTTGCTTCAGGTGCAAAGGATGCTAGTTACAGCTCTGAGGGATATGTGCTGCATATGCCAAAATATTCAGAGTAGTATTTTTGTGTGTGTGTCAACAAAACCAAAAAACCAGAGTGGCTATCCATAAGCTCAGGAGATGCTTAACTTGAATAGGAATACAATAGTACAACCTAATACCAGCAGAAAGATTAAATTAAAAATCACTGGGAAAACTGGAAGCACTCTGGGACACATTAGATTTAGACCACAGATTTTATCATTTTTTGCATCCTGGTGTCTTTTGGCAGTCTGATGACGCCTATGGACCATCTCATCAGAATCATGTTTTCAAATGTATAAAATAAAATTACAAACGAAATCAATTATATTGAAATGTAGTTATCAAAATGGTTTTTTTTGAAAAGTTCATGGACCCCAGATTAAAAATCCTTAGTTTAGACCAACACAAGATACCATATATCACAAGAAGCTCCAAACAGATGCATGATCCATATATAAAAAGTCATATCAAATAAATTGTGGGCAGTCAGGTGGCACTGCAGTGAACAGACCCAGGCTGACTCATGTTCCTAAGTTCAAACCTGACCTCAGATGCTTACTAGCTGTATGATCCTGGATGAGTCACTTCACTCTATTTGTCTCAGTTTCCTCATCTGTAAAATGAGCCTGAGAAGGAAATGACAAACCATGCCAGGTATCTTTGCAAAGAAAACCCCCAATGGGGTTATGAAGAATAGGAAATGATTAAAAATGACTGGACAATAGCATCAAACAAATTGTAGAAGATTAGGAGATACCTTTCACAACATATATATATATATATGTGTATATATATATATATATATATATATATATATATATAGAGAGAGAGAGAGAGAGAGAGAGAGAGAGAGAGAGAGGAGTTCTTGACCAGTGAATAGTGAACTAGGAAGAAGTCTTTGCAGAAAACTTTCCTGGTAAAGATCTGATATTGAAGATATAGAGGGAATTATACAAATATGCTAGAACAAAAGTCACTTCCCAAAAAATGTGGACAGACATTTCTCAAAAGGGGAAATACAAGGGGAAATAACCATATGAAGATACTTTCCAAAAAGCTAAAAAACAAAAATGCAAATTAAAGCAACCAAGAGATTTTACCTCATACTCATCAGATTGGCAAAGATAAGTAAAGAGGGAAATGACAATTCTTGGAGAGGCTTTGGGTTTGCTAATGCATTGTTGGCACAGAGTCCAAATTGGTTCCAGGCATAGAATAGGTCCAACTATTCTGGAAAGCAATTTGGACCTAAACGCTCCAGATCACTCAACTCTGTATACCCTTTAGCCCAGATATGCCACTCCTACTCATATTTCCCAAGGAGGTCAATGATTAAAACAGGCTAATAATTACAACAACAACTAACATTTAGATACCACTTAATATGTGCCAAGCACTGTGCTGAATGTTTTACAATTATTATTTCATTTGGTCCTCAGAACAAGTCTGAGACATAGTTAGTATCTCCATTTTAATATGAGGAAACTGAGGAACATAGGGTTTAAGTGACTTGACTAGGATCACACAGCTAGCAAGTGTCTGAGGCTACATTTGAGCTCAGGTTTCCCTAACTTCAGGCCACGTCATCTGTCTCCTATGCCAAGTAGTTGCCCGATATACTGTATACAGCAAAATATAGAACCTATTTTTGGGACTAGTTAAGAATTGTAACCTAGGTAGATGCCCACTGTAGAAGAACCTCCAAACAATTTGTTATATATGAAGATAACAGATTGTGCTTACATTGTGAGAAATTATGAATATGATGAGTAAAGATAAACATGGGAAGAATTCTATAAAATGACACAAAATAAAAGGGAACAGAACCAGAAAAAACAATGTACATAATGACAAAAAAGTATAAATAAAAGAACAAACCATCTAATTATATTGTGCCCCCCTCTCCTCTCAGAGGTTCCTTCCTTAGCAGAGAGAGGTTTTTTTTTTGTCTTTGTATTCCTAACACCTAAAATGGATATATAGTAGATGTTTAATAAAGTATCAATGCATCAATGCAAGTTGCAGGTCATACAAAAAAGCAATGGAGAAGGTATAAATGAATAAATATGGAGGTATAAATGAACAATTGTACAGGGGAAGCCATGTAAAACATTATTAAGGAAACACAAGACTGGAAAAGTGATAGATTGGTCATTACCAAGAGTGATAGCCATTGAACAGTCAGTGTGTCCATTGGTGCCCATGAAATGTCACCTAGTGGAAAGCCTGTGCCATTTCAGGAGAATAAAGGCAAGCATCACACAGGCTGAGAAATGACAGCTTGGGTGCAATGTCTACCTGTGTGAACACCCACATTCATGACACCAGGGATTTACTGAAGGATGTCCAGGGCAGTCAGAGATTCCTCAGCACCCTTCCCTTATTGGCCAATATGTTCAATATTTTGTTTAGTTCAAAACATGCACTTTTTTTTAAAGAAGGAGGTTTATTTTTTCTCAATAATATGTTATTTTTCCAAATATATGTAAAGATAATTTTCAACATTCATTTTTGTAAGACTTTGTGCTCCAATTTTCCTCCCTTCCTGCCTTAACTTCCTCCTCCCCAAGAAAACAAGTAATTTGATATGTTAAATATGTACAATCCTTTTAACCGTTTCCATATTTGTAATGTTATACAAGAAAAATTGGACCAAAAGGGGAAAAATATAAAAAAGAAAAAATAGATAACTACAACAATAAAAGGTGAAAATACTATGTTTCAATCCACATTCACTTTCCATAGTTCTATCTCTGGATGTGGATGGCGTTTTTTATCCCAAGTCTATTGGAATTGCTTTGAGTCACTGTATTATTGAGAAGAGCCAAGTCCATCACAGTTGGTCATTACACAGTCTTCTTATTATTGTGTACAATGTTCTCTTGGTTCTGCTCACTTCACTCAGTATCAGTTTATGTAAGTCTCTTCAGCTTGCTCATCATTTCTTATAGAACAAGAATATGCCATCACCTTCATACACCATAACTTATTCAGCCATTTCCAAAATGATGGGCATTCACTACAAAAGGAGGTACTACAAACATTTTTGCACATGTGGGTGCTTTTCCCTAAAAGAAGGTTTAGCAGTACCAGATTTTTTTTAATTATAGCTTTTTATTTCCAAGCTATATGCATGGGTAATTTTTCAGCATTGACACTTGCAAGATCTTTTGTTCCAACTTTTCCCCTCCTTCACCCCATCCCTTCCCCCAGATGGCAGATTGACCGATACATGTTAAATATGTTAAAGTAGAAGTTAAATACAATATATGCATACATGTCCATACAGTTATTTTGCTGTAGAAAAAGAGTCGGACTTTGAAATAGTGTACAATTAACCTCTGAAGGAAATCAAAAGTGCAGGCAGACAAAAATAGAGGGATTGGGAATTCTACGTAGTGGTTCACAGTTCTCTCTTTCCCTAGGTGTAGCTGGTTCAGTTCATTACTACTCTTATTAGAACTGATTTGTTTCATCTCATTGTTGAAGAGGGCTGCGTCCATCAGAATTGATCATCATATAGTATTGTTGTTGGAGTATATAATGATCTCCTGGTTCTGCTCATATCACTCAGCATCAGTTCATGTAAGTCTCTCCAGGCCTCTCTGAAATCATCCTGCTGGTCATTTCTTATAGAACAATAATAGTCCCTAATATTTATATACCACAATTTATTCAGCCATTCTACAATTGATGGGCACCCACTCAGTTTCTAGCAAAACATTCACTTTTAAGAGGGAGCCTGTCAAAAGGGAAGGGAAGGGAGAAGGGAAGAAATATTTATTGATTTAGTGCCTCCTAAGTGCTAGGCACATTTACAAATATGATTTCACTTGCTCCTATCCCGAGATGAAGAGATCATGCTATGTGAGGTTCATCTGAAGGAACTTAGGATATTTTATTTGGAGAAGAGAAAGCTGGAGGGAAGAAAGGATATTATAGAGATCTCCATATACCTAAAAGTCTCCCCACTATGGAGGAAGCTCCCCAGAGAGGCAGGGAAGGAAGTACCAATGTTGGCTCAGGAGCACCCATGTCAACGGAAATGATAATAACGATTAAAGCTGTAAGCCAAAGGAATGGCCTTTACTGTTCTTCATAGCTGCCATTTGAACTCGCTTCTCTATGCTTTACCACGGGCCATGCTCTGGCTGGAAGGTTCTCTCTTTTGATTCTTCTCTCTTGGAATGTCTAGCTTCCTCCAAAGTCCACTCCAAGGATTCATCTTATATGATGCCCTCCTACTTAACTAGCATCCTCTCTTCTTGAGATGACTTTGCATGTATGTACACCTTCCCTCCTGGTAGAACGTAAGCTCCTTGAGCTCATTTGTTTTGGGGCCATTTTACACCAAAAACCTATCATGGTGGCCTGGCACATAGTAGGCCCCTAACAAAGGATGAAATGAACGGTCAGACTCACACAGGGTTTCGGGATCACTGGTACTGAACAGCCCTGCAGAGAAAATAATGTCATCGGCGTCCCAATGCCAGAAAACCCAGAGCACCCAGAACCTCTGCCAAAGGAATGCCTTTCTATCAGGCAGCAGATTTTCTATCTGCAAATTCCATATATTTGGAAAATCTATAATATCCTTTCCTCCCTCCAGCTTTCTCTTCTCCAAATGAAATATCCTAAGTTCCTTCAGATGAACCTCATATCTTATACTTAATTAACCTCATATCTTATACCAGTTTACCAGAGTTCCAGCTCAGGCTCTGAATACATAACTTCATTACAAAAGCAGTTTGGAGGACACAGTGCATCTGGAGGTCTTGACCCAGAGACAAATTCGATGAACGGGGGACTCTGGGCTCCCATCCGAGGAGTTTAGGACCATATAGAAAGAATGTTATCTTGGAAAAGGACATTAGCGATTACTTTATCCAGTGATTTTCACAGATGAGGAAAATCCGCCCTAATACCATTAAATAATCTGTTCCAGGTCACACAGGCAGAACCTTTGAACTAGACCTTAGGCCTCTGGAACACATTCAGGCGAGGGTAGGCTTTTGGGCCAAAGACTCACAAATGGGATATTACATTTGGGGAATAAGAAGGGTTGAAATGCATCCCTGTAACAGGTAGACCAGTCTTGGAGTCGACATTCCTGGAGTCAAAATAAGGATGCCCGAGAAGCCCTGACAAGATACAGTAACCACGTTTAGTGTGCTCAAGTTTCATTTAAAATATTCATAAAGGGGATCAAGGGCTGGGCCCTTTAAAAGTTCGGTCAGTAAAAGGGCTCATGTAGGGAAAATGCTATGAGACCACGGGGCTGGCGGTAGCCAGGCCTATTCATGGGTAATCTAAGCATGCTCTGGAGACCTGTTTGCTGCTGTGCCTTTGACTGATCAGGGCTTGGCCAGCAGCTGTTCATTTTGAGGCTCCAGCTTACTCTCTCTGGCCTTATCTAACCTCACCCCTCCCTTGCAGGATAAAATGCTGAAGGCTGGGACACTGGGAAGCCACAGTGAGATCCCACCAAGCTCAAGCTGCCAATTCAGCTGTGGGACAAGCTCCTTTGGAAGGTTCACTTAGAACGGGCCCGTACCCGGGAACTTCCCACCATTGAGCATCAGCTCACCAAAATACGTCTGGTTTCCCAAGACTCCTTTAAGTCCCTGAAGTTCCTAACCCCTGTTAACCTAGAGTATGGCTCTGTATCTGCTCCAAAAGGGGTTGATTACCATATTCACTTTATTTTTCTGACTCTTCCATTGTTCAAAATTGCTCTCAGGTCTAAGAATTGAAAAGACACTTTATGAATCTTATAATTGTTTTTAAAGTTTGGACTTCATCCTTTTTCTTAGCTTTTAGGGTTTAAGATGTCATCATTTAATTATTTTTTAGTGTTTTTTTTAAAAAGGGGGTCACATAAAAACATCTTTCCTCCTAGCTTCCTCTGTACTAATAGTCCCTGGCATGGGGTCAGGAAAAACCAGGCAGGAATACAGAACAAGCAGCTGTAGCAAACTTGATCTCCCAGGCCCAAATGGGCACATCCTTTAGGGCTTTGCACTCATCATAAAAAAGCCAAGAATTGACCATTCCCAGCATCAGGGAGATTGATCTGTTCAGAGCTCAGAAGAATCTCATTCTCAGAACTAGAAGGCCAGTGATCCAATCAGAGAAGGATGTTGTCAATATGCCCTCAGGTCACATCGATAATATCAAGGAAATTGGTTCAGGCCTAACCCCTTTGGTGGGGAGGAGGGGAGTAAAAACGGTTCCACTTAGAAATTAATATGGTCAAATCATAATGTGACACGCTAGATACAATTACAAAAGAAATTAGATTGTGTCCACTTAACCCATAATACAAACAGAACCAAGCCAGTTATCCCAAATATAAGCTATTTTGAGAAGAACACCAAGAATCTAGTGCTCATCTAACACTCTCAGAGGACTTAAGTATTCAAGAGAAATTGTTAAAATCTAGCCCTTAGTCAGAGTAACCTCTAGACTAAACCTGTTTGCTACAAATATGGGGCGGTCAGTCAAACTCAGCTAGGGTTGGGCACTGGCCAGCCACGGATTATAGCGTTAGCTAACAGTCTATATCATAGAAGAAGATGCATCTGCGCGGGATGATGAGATTAGAGGATGTTGAGCTGCAAGGGACATCAGAGGTCACCCGGCCCCATTCTCTCATTTTACGAAGAGTCTCGGCACAGGTAAACCTTCCCAATTGGAGCTTGTGCTCTATAGACAAAACCAAAGGCATCTCTGTAACGCCACTACGAGGCAGGAGAGGAAGGCCTAAGCGGAGGCCTCTCTAGACCACAAGGTGGATTGAACTAGACAATTAAATAATTAAACCGTGAGACTCTTGTAGCAGGCCTTGGTAAAGGCCAGAGTTACAGATCCCTAAACTGAGGACTACAGGAATCCGTTTCTGCTCCTTTGACAAACATTTACTCAAACTTTGCCATCCCACAACACTTTTTGCCAGGTACTGAGGGACACAGAGAAGTAATATGGTACATTGAGAATGGGATTTGGAGGAAGGCTTAGTTCAGATCTTACCTCTGATATTATGTGACCCTGGGGAAGTCACTTCACTTTAACGAAATGAAACAATGAAGGTAAACACAGCCTCTTCATCTATAAAATGAGAATAATAATGCCAATGGTATTGACTTCCTGGGATTATAGAAAGATTCAAACAAGATCATTTAGTACTTAAAACACTTTCAAACATTATATAAATGTCAGTTATTGTTGCTGTATGACTAACAATAATAATAATCCAATCTGAAAGATTATAGAGAGATTATAGATTATAGAGAGGATTCTCTATAGAGAGATTCAAACAAGATCATTTAGTGCTTAAAATACCAGGATTATAGAAAGATTCAAACAAGATCATTTAGTGCTTAAAACACCTTCAAACATCATATAAATGTCAGTTATTGTTGCTGTATGACTAACAATAATAATAATTCAATTTGGAAGACTATATTTCTGCTACATTATACCTGAGAGCAGAAACTAAGACATATAAGAAAAAAATCATTCCTCTGAAACTGAGGCTGCATTTTCTCTAAGATGCTCAAACTGAATTTTCCCAGTTTTAAAAGCTTAGCTATCTTATTTGCCACAAGCTTGCGATAATAACAATTAGTCACATTGATCTGGCAAATGAAGATGTACAAAAAGGCTCTACCCCCATTATCTTCTTCGGCCTTCACCATGACCCTGTGAGGTGGGGGCTGTTATTATCATCTCCTTTTCACAAATGAGGAAACCAAGACTGAAATGGGCATAGTGACTTGGTCAGGGTCACACAACCATTAAGCAGCAGAGGTGACATCGGAGCCCAAGGTCCCCTAACTCCTCAAGACATGTTCTTTCCATTAGAATTCCAAATTGAGAGATATGTTGATCTTGTGGATCCCCCAAATCCTAAGGGGCTGCAGTCTGACTTTAGGAGCACCTTTACATCCAACTTTGCTGCCTCTGGAACTCTCCAGAAGTCTAGCAGAGCAATGGAATCACTCTAGTAGCGTCCCAACCTGGGTTACATCTGACTCGCTTTATTATGCCCACTCTAAGAAACTCTGGGCTCCAGAAAACAAAGCAAAACATGGCCTACCTTCAAGGTCCTTGCACAGTATCTAATTAAGTACAAACTATAGATTAAATAAATACAAAGCAAAGTGGGTGGCGGAGGGGAAGAAGGAAGTGTCAAATACCTGAGCCAACCAGGAAAGGTCTTTTATTACGAAGGAGCCAAAAGGCAGAGGTGAGGAGCAAGATCAATATAAGATGGGGGCCACAGAGCCGTGTTATGCCAAAATCTGCAAGCTGCTACTTTGGGGGTATTAGATGGAGGATTTGGGGGGTATTTGTAAGATTTGGCCACATTTCTTCAATATTTGGCGTTGCTAGTTAGTACTAAGGTTCATCAAATAGCTCCCAATTTGTGAAGGGCTCTCTCTTCTGACCTTCCTTCCCTCACTCTCCAACAACTTTATCAGGAAGGTGATACATTTTACAGATGGGAACTGAATTCAGAGAAGACTTATATCTGGCAATGCCAAGTCCGGGTCAATCATTTTCTAGCAAGGAACCAAAATCACCTCGTGAAGAAGAGACAGCTAGGGGACACTACAGTAGATAGAACCCTGTGTCTGGAGTCAGGAAAACCTGATTTTAAACCCAGCTTCTAGTTGTGTGGCCCTGGTCAAGTCACTTCACCACCTTCTTGACTCAGTTTTTTTCATCTGGAAAATGGGGAAAATAATAGCCCCTACCTCCTCAGATTGTTGTGAGGATCAAATGAGATGATGATCATTAAGGATTGAGCACAGTTCCTGGCACGTACTAGGTGCTACACAAGTTTTAACTATTAGAAACCCCTCAGATTCATGTCCCAACTGAAACTTTGCCTTGATCACAAAAATCCTTAATTATTACAGAAGGATCACGGATTGGAAACTAGAACCTCATCTCACCTCATGTAACTCCACTTCAGTGTATAAAGAGAAGCTGGGTCCCCAAGACATTAAATGACTTGTCCAAGGTCACACAAGTGATAGGGACAGAGATGGGAATCAAATCCTTATCCTTGGACTCCAGATCCCACAGGTCCATATATATCCTTGCTGTATGGGGATCTGTTTTCATGATCATATTTCACCATCGATTTCCTGCAGTAAATAAAACTAAATTTCTCCAATTCCAAGCCCTTGATGGTTCCCTCTAGTTGTTTTAACACAGTGGCATCTGTGTAATGCTGGGATTTTAATTGTAAATTTAGCATAGAAATCGGTAAGACAACTTGGGGGAGGAGTGGGGGGAGAAAGAGAGAGGAGAGAAGAAGAGATACATTTCAAAGAAATCCCTCTTGATTTTGCTAAGATTTGACAGTCTTCTGTGAAACGGAAAATTATGAAGATGTCGCCTAAGCTTCACTGATCTCAGGCAAAAAAAAAATATGCAAACGAAGCTCCAGCTCTAACCTATTCATCGAGATATACCATATTTCACCAAATGCTTTCACAACTGGATTAATATCAAAGTGCTAGATCATCAAAGGTCAGAGTATAAAATCTGCTCATGCATATCTTCCAAATAAAAAATGCAGTCACCTTACACTAGGGAAGAATTAGAGCAGCCACATTGCCCCCTCCGCCTCCGCCTCCGCCCTCATCCCCCCTACAACACAGAGATGACTCACATAATAAATTAGGATGCTTTGAAAATCTCTGCCCAGAAAACGATCGTTGATGTGACATGGGAGACATGCGCATGGTGCATGCTGGGAGTGCACGACAGTCCGTGACTTTACCAGAAAGATCATTTTTGCCAGGAGAAAGCTGAGACATCAATGCAAAATAAGCCTGTTTCTAAAGCTGCTGTCCCAAGCATCCCTATACCTGAAGACCTCTGGAAAAATTTTTCCAAAGCCATCATTAAACATGGTTGCTTCATCAGTACAGATGACCCTAGCCAAAAAAAAAAATCTATAGGAAACGTGGGAGCACAGATGCCAACTATGGTTATTAATCAACAAGATCTTGCCATCAATAAGCACCAATGCTTAACTGGATTGATGGATCTGTAACAAAGCAGCTACTCCTTAGATTTCACGTGGTACAGTCTTTTTGGTTCTGAAGCTGCAGTCTGGGAAATTGCTAAAAATCTATTAAAAAGAAGGTATTAAGCTGTGGATAATAGAGAAGGATTCTTTTCTTTATTTGACTAGTACTGCCCTTGGGAGTGCTCACAGTGGAATTGGTTACACTTTGCTGTGGCTAATTAAGAGTTCACAGGTCTCTTGGTAGGTGACAGGTACCCTTGCCACCTGCTGAGAGAAGAATGAAGTAGAAATTCAGATTCGTGCTTCCATTCACTTCGGTTCAATATGTCTACATTCTAATGGGGCAAGGGAAGAATGCTTAAGAATAAGTTAACACAGACCAAATGCAGTTGGTGGTACAAGGATAGAGAGTTGGGCCTGGAACAAGAGACCCGAATTCAAAATTGTATTAAGATGCTGTGTCACCCTGAGCAAGTTACTCCACCATTGACTCAGTTTCCCCATTTATAAAATGGGCATAAAAACAGCTCCTACCTCCCAGGGTCGCATGAGGATCCAATAAGCTAATATTTCAAAAGAGCTTAGCACAGTGCCTAGCACATGATAAGCTCCATATAAATACACATTCCCTTCCCTTTACCCTTGGATATTAACTAATTATGGGAGAGAATAATAAATTTTGGAGTAAGGGATAGGGAAAGGTTTGATGAAGGAAGTAATACTTGAGCTGAGCTACAAAAGGTACTAGGGCTCCTAAAAGGCAGAGATGAAGAGAGAGAATATTTTAAGCATGGGAAATAGATCATATATACTGCACAGGCAATAGAAAATAAGCCATTTTGGCTGGAGTTCAGAGTGCATGAGGAAGAATGAACTGAAATCATCCTACAGGGACAAACTGAAGTCTAATTGTGCAGGACTCTAAATGTCAAAATGCCAAGCTTGTATTTTATTTCGGAGGTAATAGACTGAAAAACTGAATCTTCTTCACAAAGAGAGCAATGTGGTCAAACTTCAAACGGGTGCTAGAGAGCCAGAAAGCAATGAATTGGAAGAATTCAGAGGAAGTGATGAATTTGAGAGAACTGTTAGTCATGGCTTCTTGACTTGGGAAGAGGAACAAGAGCCAGAGAGATTCCACTTGGTTTGGGATCAGTATAATGGATTAGAGGAAGAAGAGAAAGAGGAGGAGGGGCCTAGACAGTGATAGATGTAAACTGTTATAAATGTTAAGATTTTATTCATTGCATGTATCATTTGCTGATACCATGGTGGTCAACAGTGGTCAAGGGTATACCAGAAAGAGCATTCCAGCCATCCATCCATGTATCTGCTGAACTTTACCATCATCATCCTCTGATCCTACTTTCCAGCTTCCATCTCGGGGCCTTGGTCTTGTAAGTGCTTAAGAACTCACCATATCTAGCCTCTGTTAAACTCAATTACATATTCTTCCAAACCCCCTTCTCCATCTTTTTTGCCTCTTGGAACAGTAAGCAAATAAACACTCCAAGATAGCCCTGGGAAAGGTTGGTCAATTATTCTATACCTTCAAACTCCATCTCAGTAACTTCGCAGACCCAAACACCCCTCCCTGATCACCCTATGGGTTGTTTTCTCCTGTTGGAATATAAGCACCTTGAAGGCATGAGCTATGCTGATTTTTATATCTGGATCACCATCATTTACCAGACACATAGTAAATGTTTAATAAATGTTTTTTCATTTATTTATCCATCCATCCATCCATCCATCCATTCATTTTCTGCAATCACCCAATATAGACTTAAAACAAAGGAAAGCAAAGAAAAACAAGTAACTAACCAACACATAAACCAAATCTGACAACATACGTTGGGTTCCACATCCATAGCCCTCTTTTTCAGCAAAGGAGGTAAAAAGATACATTTTCCAGTTTCTTCTTTGGGACCAAGATTGTTCATTATAACGTATAATTATCCCTTCTTGCTTTTCAACACCGCAAAGTGATGGAAAGCGAACAGATGCCTGCTTCTCCAATACTGTTTCTTGCAGGCAGAAAGTCTCTGACTCCCGTGTTTTCATGTCTATCCTAATCAGCTTATTCTTCCCTCCAGTGATTGGTCTTTGCTCTCCCTAATTACATATACAAAATTGCATTATTTTGCCAGCGCCTTGTCAGGTACTTATGCTGCAAAGTGTCTTAGGTAGAAAAGAAGAGGGACTCTGGAATAATTCACCCAATGTTTGGATCAGTACACTAAACCTCAGGGGCTAAAAACAAGTAGAGAAACAATGGGTTGGCCCAGAGAGCTCTGGCAGTGCCACTGTCCACTACATCGTGAAGCAATCTAAGGAGCAAGATGGGAGAAAGACAATATAAAGACTAGAGAAAGTATTTCTAATCAAATTGGAATGAATCCCTAGACAGAATATAAACCCAGTTTATCATTGTTCATTTGTTTTGGTCGTATCCAACTCTTGGGGAGCCCATTTGGGGTTTCCTTGAAGTGGTTTGTCATTTTCTTCATTTTACTGATAAGGAAACTGCGGCAGAGGTTCACACAGCTAGTAGGCATCTGAGGCCAGATTAGAACTCGGGTCTTTTCTGGAATCAGGAGCACTGAAGCCAGGGACTATATCATCTGGCTGCCCACAAGCTCAGTAGTAGGAGTGAAAAGAAGGGGCCCAGGAGAGAGACTGTACTACTCGGTCTTATCCTGGGTCCTCTATCCTTTGACCCTGCACCCTATTTACTACAAGTGAGTCACAAAACCTGCAGAATACCAGAAACATTACAGTTTCATTCCATATGGAACATTTTTTAAGTGTATGACATTCATGCGCTCTCTTCTGTTTTGTCGTCCCCTCTACTAATGGTCACATACTTTGTTTCAAATAGTAAAAGGGACTGATCCCTCTACCAACTCAGGTTGGAACCTTCTCTATAATCGCTGAAGCCCCAGAAAGCTGCTCAGAATTGTGACAGATTAAATGATTTGCAGTCACATGGCCATCTTGTGCAAAAGAGGGGACAAGAATCCAGGTCCATAAGACCTCAAGATCAACTCTCTAGTCTCTGTTTTATACCATACTGCCTTTCATTTCTTCTGGCTACCTTGGGGCCTTGGCCTTGTAAGTGCTTAAGAACTCAACATATCTAGCCTGAGTAAAACTCAACTACATTCTTTTTTCTTAAAAAAAAAATCCTGAATTTTACAAATACCAAATAAATGAGTATTTCCCTATATAGAGAACAAAAAAAGAATCACACAGGAAACAGGAAATCTCTATTGTATATAGTTAGTTTTTTTAAAATATATATATAATATGCAATTACATTCTTATATAAAAATTTTTTACAGAAAACAATAACTTCCGTAGTTAACTTCCAAAGCTATCCTCTTGTCTGTTATTCTTTGTCCTTCCTTCTCTTTTCTGTGTATTTTCAAAAATGCTACAACGCCTTTCTCTCCTTCTTTGTTTTTGCTACCCTATCTTTAATTTCCCTCACTTTCTCATTGGCCCATTGAGAAAAAAAAATCCTTAGTAATAAAAATGCATAACGAAACAAAACAAATTCATAGGTTCACTGTGCTGAAAAATAGAAGTCACTTCACCTTCTCTTCCTCAATTTCCTCATCTGTAAAATGAACTAGAAAAGGAAATGGAAAACCACTTCAAAATCTCTGCTAAGAAAACCCCATATCGGCTCACCCCAAATCAGACATGAATGAAATGATTGAACAACACACAATTTGGGCATGTATTCCTTCTAGGGTTGAATTCTAGTTTGATTAGAAATCTTCATCACTTTGTAGGAAGAGAAGAGCATGCTCTATCATCAGCTTTCTGCTATTGTGCTTGATCACTTTATTGCTCAGTTTCAAAGTCTTTCTAAGTTATTTTTCTTTATAACTTTGATCCTATTGTATAAATTGTTCTCTTGGTACTCATGTTACTCAGCATCAGCCTTCTCAGGTCTCTCTGAAACTGTCCCTTGAGTCATTTTTTATGACACAATAGTATTCTATTATATTCATATACCATAATTTGGCTACTCCCCAATTCATGGACATCCCTATAATTTCCAGTTCTTTGCTACAAGGAGAGCCTAAAATATTTTTATTCATATGGGTGATTTTTCTCTTCCTTTGTCCACTCGGCGGGGAGAGGGGGAGAGGCTATTTAGGACTATCAGCTCTATCGCTGGTCAATGGGCATCAACTTTTTAGGGAATAATTCCAAACTGCTTTCCAGAATATCTGAACGAATTCACAGCTCCCCCAATAAAAGTGTATTAATGTGCTTTTTATCCCTCTTCCAATAATTGTCATTTTTTGTCATTTCTGACAAACTTATGAGTCTGATGTAGAACCTCAGAGTTTCTTTAGTTGTGAAGAATATTTCATATAGTTCTTAGGAGCCTGGATTTTTTCCTTTTCACATCATTTAACCATGTATCTATTAAGGAATGGTTCTTGCACTTATAAATTGCAATCAGTTCCTTATATATCTTGTTTATGGTACCTTTATCAGAGAATCTTGCTATAATATTTTTTCCAATTAACTGTGATTCCCTTCTAAGTTTTGCTGTTTTTATTTTGTTTATACAAAATCTTTTATATCATTAATCTTGCCTATTTTATCATTTGTGATCATCATTATCCCTTGTTTAGTCATTATCTCTTCCTCTGTCCATTGTTGTAAAAGACATTATCCTTCTCATTCTAATTTATTTAACAACTCGTAGACTTTTAATAGAATAGACACGATGTCAATACTTTAAGGATATAAGATTTTATAAGTGTGCATTGCATAGTAAAGACTAACCAACATCATCCTATGTGCTTTCTTAATGGGTAGCTAGATGATACATTGGATAGATCATTGGACCTGAAGTTAAGAAGGCTTGAGTTCAAGCTGTATGACAGTGGGTAAGACATTTAACTTATGCTTGCCTCATTTTCCTCACCTGTAAAATGGAGATAAAAATAGCACCTACCCCCTCCAGGATAGTTGTGAGGATCAAATGAGATATCTGTAAAGCACTTAGCACAGTGCCTGGCACATAATAAATGCTATATCAATGCTCACTGTGATGATGATGATGATGATGATGATGATGATGATGATGAACGTGTTAAAAAGAAACAGAAGCCCCCAAGCACGTTTGGCAGAGCCTCCCTGGATTATTTATTGGAGGATGCAGAAACAAATTATATAACATGAGTAGTTATAGATGAGCTGTTATTGTTCAGCCATTTTCAATCATGTCTGACTCTCTGTGACCTTATTTGGGATTTTCTTGGCAAAGATACTGGAGTAGTTTGTCATTCCCTTCTCCAGCTCATCTTACAGATAAAGAAATTGAGGCAAACAGAGTGAAGTGATTTGCCCAGGGACACATAGCTGGTAAGTGTCTGGGGCCAGATTTGAACTCAGGAAGAGTTTTCTGGTTTGTCTCCAGGCTTGACACTCTATCCACTGCACCACTGGCTACTCTATAGATGGATTGTAATCTGCATTTTGGAATGAATATCCAAATCAATGAGACTATAGCCATAGTCACAGTTAACTCTCAGAGTTATACAGAGGAACATAGGATTTTTCTATTTCCAGAACAAGGAAGATGGGCACGAGATGGGCAAAATGGGAATGTCTTACCTATTATGTAGCCAATATCATGTGTAGGGGATAAATACTCTTGGACTTTGCTAAAATGCCCTCTAAGCTTCAGCACTCTGGACAAAACCCTAGTTATCTAATCTTCCTTCCTCCAATGAGTGAACCAAATGGCAATAGTTCTATGACTTAAATGATCTTCAAGAGCTATTATGGCTAAACATTTTCATTAATCCCTCAACAACCTAGTGATAAGTCACTCTGAACTTAATTAACTACAGTGGTTCTCAGATATCTATCTATATCTATATCTATATATATATATATTTTAAGACTATATACTTAGCTGTATATATAAATATACCCATGCTTAACTGTAGCCTTCTTGGGAGAGGGAAGAGGGAAGAAAGGGGAAGAAAAGAATAAAGTAAAAAGGACATAGCAGAGAACAAAAAAATTAACCTACAAGGAAGCAAAGAAAATATGGGCAGTAGTGAATATATAATACCTTCTATTATTATATATGCTTTCTTGAAATGGAAATTTATCATTACAGATTTTGAATCCTCCCTGATGTTCTAACAGGCATGGAACAATGGATATTTTCCTTTTCTGTATTTTTTCCTATTGTTTTTACTTTTAAATTAAAAAAAAATAAAAAATACTCCTGAAAAAATACTATATACTTAAGAGTTGAAAGGAACTTGAGAGAGCATCTGGTCTATTCTACTAATTTTATAGAAGTCAAATGACTTGTCCAAAGTCACACAAGTAATAAGGCAGAGTCAGGATTCAAAGCCAAGTCTCCTACTATTATGATCCCCATTTCACAGATAAGAAGAGGGGGGCTAAGGGCAGTTTAATAATTTGCCCATAATCACAAAGCCAGTAAGTTTCTGAAACAGGGTTCAAACTCAGACTTTCCTAACTCCAAGTGTGCTGCTCTAGCCACTGCACTATCTGAAAAAATGAATAATGTCATACCTTGCTATCCTTATGAAAATGATTATTCAGTAATTGAGTTTTCTTGGACTGTCAAGGAGAAGGTAGGAAGTTTTTACAACTAATAGAGCCTCAGAAATAGTTCTTGGATCAAGTCCAAATCATAGCCATTGAGAGACCAGGGTCACTTCTACCCCACAGTGGGACATCAAAGGAGGGTTTGTGAAGTTTATTCATAAGATTTCTTATTAAATCACACTGGTTTGTGAATGAATATTCTGAGCCCTCTTTAACAAGCATACCTATAATTGGAAATATTGAATCCTCTAGTAGGGGAAAAATGTATGTAAAAAGATGGATGACAAGAGGAATTTTTTTCCATCATGCTGAAATTGTCTTTTGCTGGGAGGGAAGCATGCTGAAGAAATATACTGTCTAGTTATTCACGAATAGCAGGTTCGCAAAGTTTTCACTTTGACTTCGGGTTGTAGAGACCACATTTCCCTGATGCTAAAAGAGTCATTTGTCTCTTGTGATCCTTTAATAAAAATGCAGAAAGCCAGCAGACAGACAATGCACACTGTCTGATTGGTTCCGTGGCCTGTCACATTAGGCAATGTGACACAATGTTATGAAGCTTAATGGGATGTAAATAGAGCTATGTCACCTGCCCAGGGAAGAAAGTGATAACTCCATTTAACTCCCATCTATTTTGTAACAGAGAGATGCAATTTGAATGAAGACAACTCAGCTACCTTCAGTAGGTGTCAACTGTACATAAGACATTGCAAGTGAGGAGAAGAATATGGAAGAAATAATAACCTCACCACCATGCAGCATGACACTGAAATCGGGGAGATGGGGAGGCTAACTTTGCCTCACATACTTACTAGGCTCTTACTTAGGCAAATCTCCAGATCAGACCCTAAGTTAAGAACTGGAAGGGTTTTAAGAAACCATAAAGTCCAGTCCTCTTATTTTACAAATGAGGAAACTGAGACCAGATTGGAACTCAGGTCTTCCTGACTTCAGTCCCAGGTTCTATCCACTGCAACGCCACCTTGCTGCCCCCACAGTAAAGCATGCCAAGTACCTATTCCTGGATGATATATCTCTCTGAATCTTTGAATTACTTTCTCAGTCACCATCTCAAACACATACTGAAGCTTCAGTTCCCTAAAAATTCCTATGGACAGTCCTTTGAGAATCCAGAATCACCTGCAGTCCTGATGAGGTAGCAAAAACTTAAAGACACATTTACATAAACAAAAGCAAAGCAAAATTCACTTAATCAAATGATAATGTCTTCAATACTCAAATGTTTTCCTCACTATCACATCCCAGCTTCATCTCTTATGGGCTTTGATGATCAGCTACCAAACTTTGAGACACAAACACTTTCTTCAGGGCTTTCAACACTAGTTCCCACCTACTGCTATCATTTCTCCAGGAGTTCCCTTTTGTGATGTTCTGAACATACTACCAGTCTTGCCTCATGGCTTCTTGCCCATCAGTCAGATACATCTCCCGTTCAATTTCAGCTGCTCATCACTATTTGGTGCTCTTCTACATCTAAGATACCTCATGGGAAAAAGTATATGTTAGGAGCTCAGGAAATCATAGATTATTTGAGTAAATTTATTTTTACTTATTGGTGATCAAAACTTACTGTTTACTGTTACTTACCCTTCAATTTGTTACTGAAACTTTTTATATTAATGTTACATAGATTTTGGATCACAAATCCAATTGTGAATGGAAAGGGACTTTAACAATGACACTGTGCAAAGTTTTTTAACATGGGGACCTGATAAATGGATTTCAATATAATTCTTTTCTGATTAGGAATACATAGGCTTTATCACACTGCCAAAAACATCTATGACAAAAATGGCTAAGATTCCCCTGGTCTAATTCAACTATTTCTATGTTCCAGATAATATCCATTTTTATGGTCTTCACTCCAAATCAGATATTCCTTCTCCTTCACAAGATGCCCATGGAAACAATTTCCAGTTTCCTCATTCATAAAATGAAGAGGTAGGATAGTAGATTGTGTCTCAGTTTCCCTTGTAGCTGTAAAGCCTAGGACACCTGATTTGAATGTGAATTTAATAAACAAATGGAAACAAGCCTACCTGTCCAATTCTACTGTTTAGCTTATGGCATGGGATTGCCTCTGGATTCTCTAATTCTTTGAGTGTCGTAGTCGTGACAGAGTATAAGCCTTTCACCTGATGACCAGCCTAGCTAAATTCACAGAAGCTCATCAGAAAATTGGCAGCAAGGGGCAAAGTTTTCGTTCATTGCCATTCTCCACGGTGGTTTACTAAGTTATGGAAGGAGCAGTAATCTGTGTTGGTAGAGAAAGAGCCCATACTGACGAAAATACAAATTTCTGAAGTTTAGGGGTAAAGAGGAGACCAGAACAGTAGAAATAAAGGATACTTCGGAAACTTGGACAGTATTGTAGGTGGACAGGGGTGATGCTTTATCTCAATGGTGTGTTTTGAAGTGTTTCCCCTGGATGAATCCATTTCCTCATCCAAAGTTTCTCTGAAGGGAAAATAAAAGCAATGCAGTTTAGAGTGAGCACTCTTTAGCAGACTTTGAAAACACAAGTGTTATTGTTGTTGGTGGCGGTGGTACTGGTATTAAAAAACTTGATAATGTACTGCAAACATAACCTTGCCAAGTGGGTGTTCTAACGTGGTCAATGTAAACTCAGTTAGATCTCTCCTGTTTCTGAACTTTACCATCTGCCAACTAAACTCAGACAATTCCACATCCCACCAAGGAGGATTTAAATCATCAAGAGACCAATCATATTACACTAACAATAAAGAGCAAGCAAAACCACTTTCTTATAATGGTCAACGTGGGGAAAAGCACACCATGCAATGACCTTCCCTAGAAAGGAAGAATGAAATTTCATACTGCCAAAACAAGGAGGGTCATTACCGGCTGTAACAAATGGAATTCACTTAAGTGTTTCAATCCTTTATGACTTCTCCCTCCCTTTTATCCCAATCCCACCACTGAAACTCTAAAACTATTTTCTGAGGATCCTAGGAAATAATGTTTTCTTGGTTTATGTTTTTCCTCATATCCTCTCAAACAAGAGGAGGCAATTTTTAAAAGATAGAAACATTTGCGGAGTTAGAGGGTCAGAGATGAGTTTTCTTTGACATATATGAAAGATGGCTGACCATCTGAAGGCCATAGTCATGAAATACGGAAGATGAGACTCAGACTAGATGTCTTTGTGGGCCCAGGGGGGGCAGTAAAGGTGACAGTTCCTAGGGACAAAGGACAGAAGAGGGAAGTTGTTGCCCCTCAATTTTCTTTCAGGCCTTCTATAGAGAAAATAAATTAGCAAGTTTAGAGCTAAGACATGGAAGTAATCTTACAAATCAACTAGTCAAAGACTCTCATTTTATTAGTGAGGAAAGTGAGGTCCAAAGATTAGTACAGGACACAGAGACATGGAGTTTCAGAATTGGAAAGGACCTTATCAATAAAGATAAATCTTACCAAATAAGAAATGATTTATAAAGTTAGCTACCAAAATCCTCCATCATTCAAAATCCTTCAGAACCTCTCGACCCAACATACCTTACCTTTTCAGTCTCTTCTTATCATACTCCCCAACTCTTCTTATCATACTCCCCAACTTAGCCTCCTGGCTATTCCAAGAAGAAGACATTTCTGATCTCAAGAATAAATTTTAAAAGCTGCCTTCTTATTTATAAATATTCCATTATAAATATTTATGACATTAATATTTAGATACCAAAGACCCCATTTTTAAAAATTCAAATTTTGTAAAGCTTCTACTAAAGCTTTACTCCAATGCCTTCCAGTAGTATAGAAGTAACTCTGGGTCCTTGAAGACTATTTCATCACAGCACAAGATCTGGGAGCTACTCTAACAACCTCCAGAGACTTCAAGTATAGGTCCAATTAGATTAGAGGACCAACTGAGTTAGCACATAAATGAATGAACAAATGGATGAAAAAGTACTTATCAGGAGTTTGCCCCAGACACTGTGTTATATTCCCGGACCCTGAGAATCCCAATGCAAAAGTGACAGTCTCTGTCCTATTCTCCCCTTAAGGTACTATGATGGGAACGAGGTCTGGGAAGTGATACCCAGAGATATCCAAGAAGAGAAAGTTTTGGACTGTAGTCACAGGGATGGTGAATGAAACCATGAGATGAATCAACTGTCCTACTCTCTTCAAAATAACTAGTAGTATTAGTTCTGATGACTTCCCAAAACAAGAGGTGGAAAGGGAATTGGGAGAGGTACCTGTACAGAGGACAAGAAGTCTGGGCTGGCTAATGGTGGTTTCTGTGAGTTTGTACATATTCCCATCAATCAGTTCTTCTCACCCTCAGTTCCAGAGTTAAGTGAATCTACTCCCCCAGGATAGGGAGCTAAGTGTCACAATCCACTACTGGACAGTGAATTTTCTAACTACAGGAGCTCATGAGGACCACCTACTAAAATGTGGTCTGCAACTGAGGAAATATCCACTAACAAAATCATGACTCTTCAAAATATTAAAACAGGGAATATTTAAAGACAAGTACCTTTAAGGCAAGGTTATCTGCCAGTGGAGAAATCTTGTCAATAGAGTTCTTACTTTTGGAAGGGATCTTAATGGCAATTAGCTCATAGGTTTCGAGGTAGAAGAGACGTCAGAAGCCATCTAGTTGAGGTGAGCAAGCTCAGTCCCAGAGAGAGTATGGAAGTACCAGGAATTAAACTCAGGTCTTCTGATGGGAAGTCCAAGAATGCTTTCCACTGTTGTAAGTTAACCCAAGGACCTGCAAGATCCTATTTTCTGCTGGCATAATCTTCTAGAATCCAGAGTCGCTTCCATACCACGAAGAATCATCTGAAAACTGATAAGACCAGTTGCAAATCCAGAAGACTGACGATGAAGCATGTTGTCCACTCAGTAGCAAAAAAACAAAACAAAACAAAACAAAACTATACTGCAGAATGGGACATTGTCAGATATAGCCTACTTGGGAATTCTTTTATCTGACTATTTTTATTCATTGGGAGGGGAGGCTAAGAGTACAGAATATAGAAAGAGTGTCACAGAACAAAATTGAAGATTAAGAAAACATTTTTTAAAACAGAAGAGGTCAAAAGGAAGAGTAGAAGATACATATATGTTAGCAGAGTATAGTTACTAGAACTGCATTAAACAACATATACTTTTAAAAGCTGAAATAGATTGATAATTTCATGTACAAGTCCATTTTATTTTCTTTGAATTTGGCAATACTCATGTGTGTAAGGCTCTGTTCATTTGGTAATAAAAAGCTTTTTGTGAAAGAGGAGACTGAGACTGGTCAGACAGGCACAAGAAGAAGCAAGAAAGAGCTCTGTCACAAAATTCCAGACAGGAGACAAAAGACGGTCATCAATAGTGCAGAAAAGTGAGGTTGGATGAAGAATGAGAAGAAGTCATCCTATTCAATTTTATGATTAAGAAATCATTAGTAAATTTGGAGACAGCATTTTCAGCCAGTATAATGAGATATAGATAGAATGCTGGAGAAGTCCTGGATTCAAACCTAGCTCAACTAACTATTTATGTGTGTCCCTGGGCAAGTCACTTCACTTCTCAACCTTAGTACCTTCATTTGTGAAATAAAGGAGTTGGACTTGATGGTGGTCTCTCAGGGCTCTTCTAGCTCTAGATCCAACAACTCTTTGATAGGTTCAATATAATATTAGTAAAAGTAACAATAAGGTGGCGCAGGGGATAGGACACTGAATTTGGAATGAGGAAAACCCTTCTTTCTCAAATCCACCTTCAGACACTGTTTCCCTTGGTTTTTTCATCTATAAAATGATCTGGAGAAATAAATGGCAAACCACTCTGGTATCTTTGCTAAAAAAAAAATTCCAAATGGGGTCACCAACAGTTGAACACGGCTGAAACAACTCACTTACAACAACATTGTACTGAACTAGATTTTTAAAAAAAAGTTCTTGTCGACATTTTTTCAAATACATCAAAGAGAACTAAAAGACGAAAGCAAAATGTTGATAAGGAGGGACTCCTCCTGCCAAATTTCAAAATATACAATAAAAACATAATTGTCTAAACTATCTAGTACGAGACTAAAAAATAGAAAGATAGATCAATCATCAGAATAGTAAACAGAGAAGCAGAACTTGTGCTGAAAAACCCAAGATTTCAAAACACTGGGAAAATAATGCTTGTTCAAGAAAAATTATTGGAAAAATTCAATAGAAGGGTGAGTGTGGGTGACTAGCCCAGTGGGATTTCTGATGGAATCACTCAATCAATCAAAGATATAAACAAGCCCTTAACCAATTTAGGAAGCGTGAAGTAGTTTGGTCCTTAGATTAAAGCAGACAACATCACTCCAGAAATAGTTTGTGATTGCTCCACAAACCACAACTAATGTCTCTAAGCAATGTATAACTCAAATCAGTTTGGTGTCTGGGGAGTGAAGGGAAACAGAATAAGCCCAAGGAAAGTTTTTACTCCCCTCTTCCTTCTCCTCCCACCTTTGACCAGGTTTTAATATCATCAGCTTCAAAAGGTCTACATTCTATTGAAGAATCAAGGATGATTCTCATATCAGGAGCCTGGGAACATAAGATGATGGTGGTGTACTACACAGTAATAGGGAGGTTCACAAGAGGGGCAGGCAGCTTCGGGAAAAAGGTAATTAATTTCGTTTTGGAAATTCTGAGTTAGAGATATCCTTTATAGGCCACACAGTTCAAGATGTCCAAAAGAGAGCTGGTAATCCAAAATTGGACTCTAGGAGAAAAGTTTAGAGCGCCGCGTCATAGTGATAATCTAGGCTAACGAAACTGAGTCCCAGAGAAGGAAAGTGATTTGACTAAAGTCACACAAGTAAATTGGATGGAAATTTGAACCCCAGCTCATAAGCACAGATCGAGTGCTCTCATTTCTCTAACCATAACTTCAATATCCTCATTTTTCAGTTCAGAAAGTGAGGTACTGGTGCAGCTAGATGGTGCTCTAGTGGATAGAGCACAAGCCCTGAAGTCAGGAAGACCTGAGTTCACATTTAGCCACAGACACTTAACACTTACTAGCTGTATGATCCTGGGCAAGTCACTTAACCCCAATTGCCCCCCCAAAAAAAACCAAGAAAAAGAAAAGTGGGATACATCTTTATAGCAGCAATGCTAGCACAAGAAGCTATCATTCCTGGATATAGTGAACCTCAGACAAACTGAGTTCAAATCCTGAGCCACAGAGTTTTCTCCTATTTAAAATTAGGACGTTGGACTAGATAACCACTCAGACTCCATTCTGTTCCAAGTCTTATAGTAGTTAGGCTTCCACTCCAATTTCAAGATTATAATTGAAAGGTCAAGTCACAATGGACCTCATATCCCACTCATTTTGGAGGAGGTTCATTGCTATTATCATCATGCTTTGGTGGTTAAAAAGTGAAACCATCAAGCTGATTTTTGCTATGCTCAGAGTTGCTTCCTGAGGAAAAGCTGCCCAAATCATCATCTGTGTCTTTTTAGACAACATGGAAGGGAAAGAATAAAGTGAGTTATAGATGCCACAGACAGAATCTGAAAGTTAAAGTCATCCCCAAGTGTTTCTCTGAAAGCAATTTTCAAGTATAAAAAAATACAGATACTCCCCTTTCTCCCCCTGTAACACATGGAACACTGTGAAAAGCTGAGAAGAGAATTCTGACTCTGGCTTTTTGAGAGCCGAAAATGTCTTTGCTACCCCAACACTGCAAAACATGGGAAAATGTCTAGTTAGCAAAGGTGACCGATGATGAAGATCAACATGTGTAAGGTAGGGTGGGAAAGGAGGCTCACCCTGCAGATATGTGGATGGGATTCTTCAGATCATGAGAACAAAGACTTTTCTAATCAAGGAGAAAGAATGCTTATTCAGAGTTAGGACCATAGAAGACAGCTGAGACAATCACGTAATTTGTGATGAGGCTTCCAGTTTTTAGTTTTATAGATGGATGCCAGCCCAGCTTTTGTACAAACTGATATACAAATTAGAAGCATGCAAATTACTGTGGTTTTTCTGGGTCACCATCAATCACTGCTGTCCAATTTCTCGTACATCAGTCCTTCAAATGCACCAAATAAACAATTGGCCATGCTGTAATGACATCAGGACTGGGAGAGTTGCATTTGACTTTCGTTTGTGTGGGGCAACAGTACTTTTTCCCAGAGGACAGAAATAAAAAAAAAAACACACACACACATAAATTCTTTCAATAAGTAAAAAAATAAACAAGTTTGGTACTTAATAAGCATGAATACTTATATAAAATTGGAAAGTATCAGATGACAATATCCTTCTCACCACTTTACATATAAACCCAAAGCAACCACAGTAAGTGTTGGTGGGATTTGAACTCAGGAAAATGGGTCTTCCTAACTTCAGACTTAATGCCTGATCCTCTGCAGCATCACCTGCCAGCCCTAAACTCCCAAAATGGCTAGTCATGGTTCTGATGCTACAGTACTGAGAAAAATACTGAAGGAAAACAGGGCCTTAAGCAAATATTATGTCCTCATTAGGGAATGTGGAGTCCAAGCTGAAAGTCCCTCTTATTTCTTTCCATACCCCAAAAACTTTCACTGCAATAGAACCCATGTCGATTTCAGAGACCCCATTGGTTCAAAATTTGCAGGTGATTACACCTGAGCCTTGTTTTACTGCTGGCTAGTCTTTGATTCTAAATATGCCTCATAAAGAGACGTTATACTGAAGGGGGAACAATACAGATCTGGGAGTCAGGAGACAAGGACTCAGGTCTAGGTGCTATCATTTTCTAGCCTTAAGACATGGGGCCAGCATCTGTTGGCCTTTTTAACTCTGAATTTCTTCATCTTTAGAACTAAAATAATAATATCTATCCTACCTACCTCTCAGGGCTACTGTAAGGAATACAGAGTTTACAAGGCACTTTCTTCAAAAGAATTGGATGAGCTGAGCAGAATACATGAATGATTCTTATTTTATAGATGAAGAAACTGAGGCTGGTGGCAGTGAAATGGTTTACCCAACATCACATAGAAAGAGTGGTAGATTTGAGATTAGACTCATGCCTTTTATTTTTCCCAACTTCAATGTTCTTATTTCCCCATGATCCAGCCGCTTTCCTGAAATAGTTAATCCAGCTCTGAAAAATAAGCAATTATCTTTATTCAAGGAAAGAATGAGACTTAATTTGTAAATTTTATAGGAATAAATGATCTAAAATAATCTTCAATAGCCCAGCGAAGCTATACCCAGGTGCCAAAGTCTTTTCTAAGATTTTTGTGTAATATTTAGATACTGTAATAATGGAAAATACTGTGGGGGGGGGTATGTATTCAGTTGAATTTTTAATGAAAGAAGAAAATGAAAATGTTTTAATGGGGATTCAATGTAATTAAATTCCAAAATAGCTTCATAAATATCTCCATTTCCAGAATAAATTTTTGGCAAAAGTAATAAATTAATGTATAGTAATATTTTCAAATGATTCTTTAAAAAATCTTTCCTTTTTTGTACCCATCACAGACCAAAAAATTTAGATACTTTTATAAATACTTAGCTTTTTTCTTACAATATTTTTTTTTGTCAAAATATCAACTGAATGAAGTCCTAGTTGTTTTCAGATGGCTGGTTTTCTGACAAGTATCTAAACATCTATTAATTATTCAGAGAATCATAGAATAATAAGATAGGGTGGAATTTGGGCAAGTGCACTAAGCTGTCTCCGTGCCTCTGAACAAAACTGCCTAATTCTTCCTGAACTGAAAGGAGTGATCTTTTTCCAGGATAAGAAGATTGTGATACTGCCTCATACCAATCAAAATGCTCACAGGAACACAGACTAAAAGCTATTCAACTCTGTCTAGTTGATGGATACTGAATGAGGAGCCTGGCTGGGGGTAATGAACAATATTAGAAGTCTCAATCCCTTAGGGTTATCCATAAGTTAGTCCCTGATGGTAAGGTAATCAGCCACCTAACAGGGACCCAATATAATCAGTGTCAACAGGAGATTGAGAGATTGAGGCCACAGGGAGTACAATAGTTATATTTAACCCAATTTACTCAAATTAATGATCACTAGCTCCCCTCACACAGTAATCGAGACAGTCTGGGACCTTGAACCCAAGAGTCTTGGGAAGATGCTCCCAAGAAATGTTTCCATCCCTGTGACTATCATCCTAGGACAGAACTCCTTACTGATGCAATGTGGCAGAAGCTCCCACAGGGCCAACAGCCTCGACTAATGAAGACACAGAAAAGCAATTTCTTGTCACCAAGGTCTTTGCCACCATTAAATGGTTCAACATCAGAAATGGATATGATGTTACCTTAAAACAGGCATTAGCATGTGCTTTGTCACTATACCATAAGGACCATGGGACTTTGCTATCTGCGGTGCAGTTGAAACCTTTCCTTTAATTAAAGGTTAATACATAATCTGATAATATGCAAATTTAACATTGATAAAAGGGGGTAATTGCCTCCCCACTATTAGTCAGCAGAGATGCTTATAATAGCACTAAAATAAAAAAGTGAAATTACAGAGATAAACATTGTAAATTATCGTATTGGGAAATAAAATGATGACTTAGTAAATGCCAGGGAATTAGGGAAGGAATCAATGGCAATGAATCACGGCTTTAGTATATGAAGTTGTCCATGGAAATTCATCAGTATATCTACGGAGTACTAACAAAGCCAGGAGAAAATGAAGGAAATTTGATTCAGGATAACTATTTTGTTGTTGTTGTTGTTGTTCAGTTATTTTTCAGTTGGGTCCCATTCTCTGTGACCCCACCATTTGGGGTGTTCTTGACAAAGATATCGGAGAGGTTTGCCATTTCCTTTTGCAGCTAATTTTACAGATGAGGAAATTAAGGCAAACATAGTTAAGTAAACTTGCCTAAGGTCATACTGCTATTAAGTGCTAAGGCCAGATTATTTTAGGCTTGGCATTCTATCCACTGGGCAACCTAGTTGCCCCTACCAAGACACACATATGTCTTGTATAAATAAAATTACTAAATACTTTTTGTAGGAATGAAAGAAAAGTTCAATAACTGGAAAAGCATTTGGTGCTGATGATCAGGGCATGCCAATATAATAACAATTCTGATATTATTTCAATTTGTAGATTTAATGCCATGCCAATCAAGTCACCAAGGGGATGGTCACTGACAGTCACCTCGACCTATGTTTTTCCACTGGACTATGATGACTAGAAGAGAATGTGAGGGTGATGGTTCTGCACAGCTCTGTATTGCTTACATCCAATTCACTCGCAAGTCAAAATATCACTCTCCTCAGGTCATTGATCCGCTTCGAGAACAGAGAATGAAGAACAAACACCACCACCACCACCACCAACAACAACAAAAATCAAGGGGATACGTTATAGAACCAAAAAAATAATAGAATTCAGCTAAAGAAACTAAAGGTCTAGAATCTCAAGCAATGGAGAATTTGATTTTTTTCAGTCAGGAAGAAGAGGAACATGAGTTGAAAACTCTTTAAGTTACTTCAACTTACTTGACCTCAGTTTCTTCTAAGGTCTTTTCTGGTTCTAAATCTATGATCTCACTGTCAATAAACTTCAATGGCTCCCTATTGCCTCTTGGATAAAACTATAAGCTCCTACTTGACATTTAAACCCCTTTACAACTCGACTCCAATCTTTCCTTACAGTTTGTTTAAATATTATTCCAGCCCCTGTATTTTTTGGTCTAATCAAACTGACCTTTTTGTTCCACATATGGCACTGTATCTCCCCACCTCCATTTGCATGGTAGCCCCTCGACCTTACAAAAAATCAAGACACAGATTAAACATCACTTTCTATGTAATAACTTTTTTCATTTCAACAGCCATTGGCTTCTTATTAACTACCTTGACTTTAGGAACATAAAGACTAGACCTGTGGTTTCATGGATATTGGGAATTCCAAGGTCAGGAAATTCCCTTTACTAGATAAATTAGCACAATTCTCTGCCACTTATGGTCTAGGAGAGTTACCTGGGCAGTGAGAAATCCTTGCCACTTATCACATAGCTTAGTATGCACTGGAGATGACACTTCAACTCAGCTATTTCTTGGTTCAAGGCTCGAACTCTAGTCACCATCCCACACCTCTCTTATGTCATATTTAGTTAACTTTCATTTCTATTTCCTTTATTCTGAATGTACACACACACACACACACACACACACACACACTAATATAAGAATAAATCTCCCCTGATAAAAAATAAGCTTCTCAAAAGCAAGGCTTTTTTGTATTCCCAGTGCCTAGCATAGTACTGGACACATAGTAGGTGCTGAATAAACTGTTGATTGATGGGAAATGATTGTTGAATTGATTTAAATTAGTTTGGAGCAACTCCCAAGGACATTTCATGTTTTAATAGTTGGGTTCTGTCCCGTCCCCACTTAGCCAGTTACAGGAGGGTTTGCCACTCTGCTTGGGAAAAAGAATGATGTTTACCCTGTGGAAAAGGGGGTGTACAGGGCAAACAAGAGAGGAGGAAGACAGCAAAGCAAAATGTCAAGTGAAGTGGCCATTTAATGGTTCTCTTTAAAACTAAATCAATACAAGTTCTGATGGAGGTGAAGTGAAAAGTCTTCTAAAAATGGTGGGTAGGCTACCATTAGGTCACAAGTGAAAGGTTTTCTTCAAGGCAAAAGAAGAGAAAAAGCAAGAAAGCAAATTAGAGTGATCAGTTAATCAGAACCAATAACTGTTTCAGTTGAGTGAGACTGCTAGGTCACAGGCCAAGAACAGTTCAAGTTATTTTTCTCACAAAATTCCAGATGGCTTTCCGGAAGATTGGCCCACTTCACAGCTCTATCAACAATGAATCCAGGTTTCTGTCTTCCCACAGCCCTTCCCAAAGTTGACTTTTTTTTTTTAAAGCCATCTTTGCCAATTTGCAGGGGATGAGAAAAGATAACTTTATTTTGGCTTTTAAATCTTATTATAAACTATATTATGACAAATTTATACAGCAAGGGAGTAATCAGACATTATTAATAATATACTGCCATTTTAATAAAGAGTTATAATTTTTAGGGAAAAGCACTTTTTTATTGGATCATCTGCTATTCTTGCTTCTCATTATTCATGGCAGGGGAGATTCGATATGTTCCGCTTTTATGCCTAGAGAACTTGGAGGCATATTGTAAGCTGTTATTAACCATCCACTCTAATGCTTAGCTCATAAATTTGAAAGGCCTAATCTGATGTCTCATCATGATGTCTAAGGGATTCTGGATTCTCAAAGAGCATGTCAGCAGCACATAAGTTGATCATTTTCAAGTGGCTGCAAATTCTCAGCAACACAGTTTCTATGAAGGTGAAAGGCATGGAGCACAGTCTGGCGAAAGACTCTGTATCTGTCATTTGAGGACCAGTCCAGTGAAGTCAATTAGTCAATAAAATATTTATTAAGCGCTTATTATTTACGAGTACCATGCTGAGCACTGAAGGGGCAAGAAAAAAACCTACATGGTTCCTGTCCTCAAGAAGCTTATTTTTTAATAGAGGAGACAAAGATTCATTATCAGAAAGTTAGCTGCAAAGTGATGGATATTCTGACTTGTTTCTGCTATTGTGTGCTACAGCAACTCATAAAAACAAGCACCTATTAAGGCATGGAGGTGGGATTTCCACTAATGAAGGGAAGACCCAGCATCAGGGTGTCCAAGAACATGGGCTGAATCTGGCTGTCACTTAGTACCTCATTGCTTTACTTTTCTCATCTGACTGATGGTCAGTGACTAAATGATATCTAAATGTAAGATTCTATCCACTTCATCCTAAGTAAGGAAGGGCTTATTTTTTCAGTTTGGTTTGGTTTGGGTTCATGAGTAAAATATGATGATTGGTTCAAAAGAACTTTTAGAGATTACATAAAAATAAATTTGGGCTTGGGGCACAGCAAATTATATATACTATGTGTGCCCTCCAAAAGTAACTTGTACTGATCTTCATTATCTCATAAAAGGGATCTAAAATAGAGCACTGTGCCTGGGAGTCACTAAGACTTGAGTTCAAATTTGGTCTCAGATGCTTATGAGCTCAGTGAGTATGGGCAAGTCATCTCACCTCTGCTTGTCTCATTTTCTTCAAATTACTACAACTGACTTTTCTTTTTTTTCAAGTATGACCCATCCCAGAGTTTGGTGTGAGGCTGGATTCAGATGAGAAATCATCATCAGTCATTCAAGATAATTAGATAATGAACACACACACATGGAGGTTGCTGTATGGCCTGTCAAACTGTTTCCCTTATCAATGGAAGAAAAAGGGGTGGGTGGGAGAGAATTTGAAACTCAAAATTTAAAAAAAAACTGTTAAAATTGCTTTTACATGTAATTGGGGGAAAGAAAATATTGTTAAAAAAAGGGGAAAAAAAGATTGCCAACGTTGGTCAATTCATGAGATCTCAGTTAGTTTGTTAGTCTGATTCCTACAAACAGTTCCATTCTGTCTGGTAGCAATAATAACACCTTTGGACTTCAAGTCCAATGATTTCACTTTTAATGACTCACCTAGCCAGCCACCTTTAGCAAGGTACTTCACTTCTGATTCAATTTAGCTATCTTTCTTTTAATGCCATTTCCTTCCCTGATCATTTAAAAGTGAAGATAAATTCTTGGCAACATAATCCTCTAGTTTAGGAAGGTTTACAGCCTATTAAAAAAACAGACTATAAAGATCCTCACTCAAAGAAGCAGGGAAAGAAGGGGGTGGAATGGATTCTCATTTGTTCTAGCAATAACAACTTATAGATTCACGTTATTTCCAAGGTTTTCTTCTTTTTCTTTAGTTTCAGAGCTTTTCAAAGAACGAGAGTGGTGACTTTCCATTAGAAATGTGTGGTTCCCACCTCAGGGGGTGCATGTTCTAAGTGTCCATCACTGGATGAATCTTCCATCAAGATTCCCAGGCCATGAAGAGATTTCTGAGCTGAAGACCCTAAAACGGCTCGGGGGGGGGGGTTCCCATTGAGGTTAGAGCCCGAGGAGATACTTTCTTCCTAAAGATTTTCGTGTAGAAGCAGGGAGATTGCTGGGGAAGATTGTCTATTCAGGTATGAGTTGGATTCGGTGACATTTGAGATTTCTAATTCTGAAATTCCCTCTAGTAAGGGGCCATTTTGGGCCTATGCATCATAACAGTCCCTTCCAAGGAGATCAGGCTGGGAACCCAGTAGTGAATGATAAGAAGCCAAAAAAGGTTTATGTCAACTCAGGATCTGAGGGATTTTTAGAATCAAAGAGACCTTAGTTCCAATTCTGGGTCTCCTTTTAGCTTCCTATGTGACCTTGAGAATATGAAGGTCAAGATCAGTGCTTGGTCTCATGGTTCTCATACGTAAAACTAAGGGTTAGGATCAACCCACCTCTAAGGTTTCTTTTACTTACAATATTTTTAAATTCCTTTCCAAGTTAAAGCAAGATTTTTTTTAGCTCTGTTTGACAAAAAAAAGCATGATGGCATAAGGACAAATGCCTTAACTTCAAGTTCCAATTGATAAGGGGCCTTGAACCCAAGTTTCCTAACTTTAATATTGGTGATCTTTCCATAATCAGCATCCTGGCTAAAGCCACTCTGATGTAAGCACAGAAAAGGAAAAAAATAAAGGAGGCCCTTTGTCAAACCAGGCAACATCCTAGATGATGTATATGTGTGTGTGCTTTAATGAAACAAACCTTCTTGCTCTTTTGACGATTAAAATTATTTGGTCTAAACTTTCAACATCAAATGATGAAATGAGAAATCAACAATTGTCAGTAAGGTTCACTCAGCACTTTTCACTGTAGACATGAGTGTCCATGTCCAAAACTGTGTTGTCATTAGCATCCTAGACATAATTAGCAAATTAGTACTGTCCTCAAGTCAAACAATGCAGCAATTAAAGGGAGCCACCTACCTCCCATCTGCCAATTTTTAACAGAACTATAGGCCAACGACCGTAACAATGCACGATGATGTTGGAGATGAGAAAAGACAAGATGGAAGAATTTCTTAGATGATTCACAATAATCATTGCTCCTGTACAGGAAAGCTTTCTTTCAAACGGCAATTTTCTGATTGAAGCACCTGTGCCTTAATTAAACCGATTGTCTTTAGAAGGACCTGGAGAAGTCAGCAAGAATAACTGTTATTATGCTCCTCTGATTCAATTTGGCCATTTTGCGAGTACCCACTACAAGCAAAGCCCTGGACCATGTGCGATGTGGTGTGTGGCTGGGTGGGGGAGACTGGAGAGAGGCTGAAAGCTATGAGAGAGAGTTCTTGTCAAAGCAGACATTGTAATCCCACAAAGGAGAAAAGGCCCAGATATACAGATACATCTAATCCGAGAAGATTGTACAGAGTAGAGTTATGAGGAAACATGGAGAGGGCGGCCTCCTTGGCAGCTGACCAAGCTGTGACAAGACTCTAAGTTCCATGAAGACAAAGACTTGTTTTTCTCTTTTCATCTTCGGTGTCTAATATATGGAAGATATTCAATAAATGCTTGTCAAATCAAACTGAATTCTCGCAAGCAGTAGAAAGGACAAACATTTAAACACAAACTCAGTTGAGCAAAATTGTGAGGGCAGACCCTGGATCTCAGGACCCTCTAAATTCTGAAGTAAATCTACGATTGCTCTACCATAATTGTAGGTAAAAATTTGCAAGATCAAAGAATTTCAAGACAGAAAATATCTTGATAGCCATGTAGTCCAACCAATTCTAAATGTAACAGCAGAGCATCCTAGATTTAGTGAATGAGGGAGCACAAAGACAGGGAGTGAAGAAATTTGAGAAATGTCCATGTGGACATTTCAGTAAGTCTGTGAGCTCATCACTGACTGGGCAGGTTCTAACTTCTTTCCCTAAATCTTCTAGTTGGAGTTCTGAGGCAAGCTATTAACTTGTCTCTTTACTTTGCTGCATTAAGAGCCCACTTACTTTTTCTCTCAGTATTGTTCTCAACCCCTTGCTCTGCCTCATCCCACATATCCAATCAATTGACAAATTCAGTCATTTATACCTATGTAGCATTTCTCACATCTAACTGCATCGTTCCCCTCACAGGCCATCAACTTATGTCATGTGTTCATCACCTCCCACTTCCTAATTTGTTCCCCTGCCCCAAGTCTCTCCCAATCAAAATCCATACTATGGATATCATTTTTCTAAAGTGTGCTTCTCCCCAACCCAATCAATTTCAGTGGTTCCCTATTGCCAAAGGTATCCTTTTTGGTTTTTAAAGCCCTTCACAACCTAACTCCAACCTATCTTACCAGATTCATGGAACATTTTTCTCCCTCCTTCTCTGAGGAACCCAGTCAAACTGGACTTTTCTCTGCTTCTCATATATTCCCATTTCTCTGCCTTTGCATCAGCCATTCACCATGGCTAAAACATATTTTCTTTTTACTTCCACCTTACAGAATTTCTTTTCTTTCTCAAGACTCATATCAAAAACTGGAAAGTGAGGAAATGACCATTAGTTGGGAAAGAGCTAAACTAATTGTATTATATGGACATAATAGAATACAATTGTGCTATAAGAAATGATGAACACAATGCTCTAGGAAAAACATGGAAAGACTTAATGGGTGCAAATGAAATGAGCTGAACTAGGAGAACCTTGTACATAGTAATAGCAACACTGTACAATGATCAACTATGATGGACTTAGCTCTTCTCGGGAATATACTGATCCAAGACTATTCCAAAGGACTAATGATGGAAAATCTTATCCACATGCAGAGAAAAAACGGATAGAGTTTGAATGCACATCAAAGCATAATATTTTTACTTTCTTTTTTTCATAATTTTTGTTTCCTTTTATCCGTTTTTTTCTTTTACATAGACTAATATGGAAATGTTTTACATAATTGCACATATATAACCCCTATTAAATTGCCTACTGTTTTAGGGAAAGGAGAGGGGAAGGGGAAAGGAAAAGAAGGGGAAATAATAATTTGGAACTCAATTTTTTAAATTAATGCAAAAACTGTCCTTAATATAAGCTGGAAAAAATAAAATACTGTTAAGAAAAAGGCATTTTTGATTGCCCCAACTTCAAGCTTCTCCTAAACTGCATTGGTTTTAATATATATATTATATACATATATATATACACACACACACACACACACACTTATGTTTATTTACTTTATTTTGTTTCTACTTATATATGAACTTGTCTTCCCCATTGAAATATAAGCTTCTCACAAGTAGTCATGATTATATTCTTTCTCCTTGCATTCCAAGTATCTAAAACAGTTCCTGAAACGTGGCATAAGCTTAATAATTGCTTGTTGATTGACTTATGCTTCTTATACCACTTTTTATGTCAAATCGCTTGTTTAACCAACAACTTCCATCCACCATGCAATTCTCCATTGCCTTATGACACACCTATAATTTCAGCGTTTCAGAGATCATGGCGTCCTATGATTAGCAGCTACATATTGTCATTGGGAGAACACTGGAGTTATAAAGAAGTCCTCTTGAGTTAGGCAACAGCTTGAGATCACTTGAAACACCATACAGTTTCCTAAATGAAATCTATCCAATATCCCTCTTCCTCTTCAGTTCTGGGCTCAGGGCCTTGTCCACCAGCAGGGCCTGTCCAAATACATGAATGAATGATAAAGCACTCATTAAGTGATGGATAGGTTTATTGGGTTTCTCATCCAAGTGCACATTACCATCTGCCATGTGTATAATAAGTAGGCCAGGCTAGCAGGACTGTTGAGGGCATAATGTGGAATAGCATGTAAATGAGCCCAGCAAAGTAGGCTAAAGCTAAAGGGAGAAGGGTACTAAAAGTCAAATCTAGGAATTTGGATTTGATACCAGAGGGAACTGCCTGAATAGGAGAGAGAAAGAGTTAGCTCTGAGCTTTAGGAAAATCACTTTGGCAACACTGTGGAAGAGAGTTTGGAAGGAAGAGAGATTTAAGGCAGGGAGATCAATTGGGAACCTAGGGCAATGCTCCAGGTGAGCAGTCATAGAGACATGAACTCAGGTAAAGGTCATATGAACAGAAAGAACAGGATAAATGCCAGGGATATTCTAAAGGTAGATTCAATAAGACCTGCAAATTGTCTGCATCTGGGAAGAGTGAGTGAAGGAGATTAGACAAGTAGAACTCCTATGTTGTGAACCTGACTGGGAAAATTGGGGGACCATCAAAATAAGTGGGAAAGGTCAAAGGAGGAGTGGGTTTAGGGCAAAATATATAGTGAGTTCCGTTCTGTATATGCTGAATTTGAGATGTAAACTGTACATACAACTTACGATGTCCAGCTGGTAACTGGGGGTGTAGGACTGGAGCTCAGAAGAGAGAAGACTAGATGTAGAGATCCCAGCATTGCACACACATAAAGACATGTTTATCAACCCCACAGGAATTAATGAGATCCACTTCAAGAATGTAGGGAGAAAAGAGGGTCTAGGATTGAGTCTTCAGGAAAACCCAGTTACAATGAGAGAGAGAGCGAGAGAGAGAGCAAGAGAGTGTGTGTGGGTGTGTGAGAGAGAGAGAGAGAGCAAGCGAGAGAGAGAATGAGAACAAATGATCCAACAAAGAACAATGAGAAGTGGCCATACAAGAAAGAGAATCAAAAGAAAAACCAGAGAGGAAAGTATATCCAACATAGAAGGAAGGTCCCCAGTGTCAAATGCTCCAGAGAGATCAAGAAGGATGAGGATGGAGAAAAGGCCATCAGATTTGGTAATCTGAGATCACTGGTGATTTAACAGAGATTCATTTCAATTGAATGATGAGGTAGAAAGCCAACATGCAAGAGACTGGGAAGTGAGTGAGAAAAGAAGAAATAGAAGCAGCACTTTCCAGTAATTTGTAAAAGGAAAGAGGAAAAGTTAGTTTGAGGAGGTGAATGTCATGAAAGAATCTGTTTTTATAAAGAAGAGGGGAGTTTCCATCCATGTGACCATCATCCTGGGATAGAACCCCTTGCTGATACAGTGTGGCATGTGTGTAGGCAGTAGGGTAGGAGTCAGTAAATAGGGGAGAAAGTGAGGAGAGAGTAGGAGGTTGATTATGGAGCTAATTTTTCAGAAGACATGGGAGAGAATGGGATTTAGGGGTCAAGCCAAGAGTTTTACCTTGACTAGGAGAACCAGCTTTTCATCCAAGAACAATAGAAAATGACTGAACTATTGAGCCAACGGAGTGAAAGTCAGACTCGTGCCTGAGGAGCATCTGAATGGTAGTGTCTCATGATAAGAACTAAAGAAATATAGGCACATTACCCAGTAGTTGCTACCTTCCTTGTGGATTTTTTTGGTAGCAATGCCATTCATCATATTGCTTGGGAAACAGAGAAGAGTCCAATTTGAAAGAAATCAAGAATATGCAAAGATGACTAGTACAGGGAAAATCTGGTAAGTAAATCAGAACCAGATTGCAGAGGGTCTTAAATACCAAATAAGGAATTCAATTTTATTCAATAAATGGTAAGAAGCTATAGAAGGGTTTTTTTGGTTTGTTTTTCAGACAAGAAGAAGAACGATAAGAGCTGTGGATAAAGAAGATGACTTTAGCAGTGATATGATGATAAGATCTGGACAGAGGTAGAGAAGGAAGAATGAGAAGCAAGAAAATAGACCTCCATTACTTTGGTTCCCCAAAGTGGTCAGGAGAGCATGAGTTAGGATGGCAATAGAGAGGAAGGGGAAGATAGAAGAAATCTGCTTTTGTGAATCACATAGCTCAACATTTAGGATTTAGAAAAAGCAAGGGAGTTGGCCAAGATCACACAATAATTTGATGACAGGATGCAAATGGGCCCATCATTCAATTTCAAATTAGTGCCCTCCAGGATTTTATTACAACTTTCCATTTGAGAAAAACTTATACCCATTTTTAAGCAGATATGATGTCCATACTGTCAAATACATAGCCATTGATCACGTCTCACATTCATAATGTACTTTGTTTTTCCAAAATGCTAAAATTCTTTTTTAAACCACAATAGAACTCTTTCCTTTTCTCCCCAAGTTGCCCAAGATTATGTTTTTGGTCAAAGTTTGAAGATTTGAACACATTGAGATTGAGGACCAGTTCTTCACTTCAGTTTAATCAGTGTTATACTCAAGATTCAGTCCTCAGATCTGAACTTGATCTGCAACGATACCTAAGGGCTCAGCACCTCTTTTCAAAAAGACTCATTAGAATCATATCAAATAGTCTTTATGAAAGAGCATTTTGATTAAAGATAAACAGATCAGAAACACCAATTGAATTTCTTTTATAGAATTTATCAAGCTTCAAATTAAAGGAAGGGAGCGTATCAAAATGCAGTTTGCTTTGCCAAGGACAAGATGAAGAAGAATTACCCCAGATGTTCATTAAATCTCAACCCTTGCCTGGTCTGAAAATACCTTTATAATCAACAATTTGGACAAAGCAGAAAATCAGATGGAAATAAAATGAGCATGAAAAGGGATAATTGTACGTGCAAAATGGCCATTTTGACCTTTTCATACTCTGCAGTTCTGAGATACTTATGTGACACTCATCTAAAACCCCAATAGATGTTGTTTTATCCCAGCAATTGAGGGTCTCCTCTGATGTCCCAACATGTGACAGCAACAGTTCATTTGGATAATTACTTCTGTCCTCCCCCATCACTGCTAACAGCAAATAGGCAGAAAATATTTCTCTATCTTTGATTTGTGGGGTGCAAATGAAGCTTCCTCCAGAATCTAGTAGAATGGAAGGGTAGAAGAATGAGGAAAAGCCATTGTGACACAATATACAATATGCTTGTCTTAGAATCTGTAGAGGCATTTCTGGAAACCCCCCCTACCCAACCAAAGCTTCAAAATCTGGAGAAAAGGGCTAGAATGAAGGACCAGTATGCTGGGCCATAAATTGGGATGGCCAACTGAGTCAGAAGAGACATGGTGGGCCCTGTCTTTGGCTCTCTGACCATGTCAGTGCACATGAAAGGCAGGACACATAAAAGAACGTGCCAAGCTTTGAGGAATCATGAAAATCATCGTATTCCCATCGATTTGGCTTCCAAATCTTCTCCAAACTATGAATCTCTAATTATCAGCTAATTCATTCACTTATCTCAACCTCTTTCGTGTCCCCTTGACTCATATCTCTAACCCCTCCCAGAGAACTATGCCTTATAGTGGAGAACTTTTCAAAAAGTGGAAGAAAAAAAATAAAACTAATGATCACAGAAAAAAAAATCAGATGTTCTATCCAAGGTTTCACATCCATGGAGTTCACACTCTACAAAGGAACTCGGCAAGGGATTTTCTCATAGCTCTTCTTTGGGGTCAAGCCTATTGTGGTGCTTTGAAGGAAGCTAAGAGGTTGAGGTGAGGAGCGAGTGACTTCCAGACTTGAGCAACCACTTGTACAAAGGCTCCAAGGTGGTATATCCTTTGGGCCTGAAGCAGTCTTAGTCTAAGTCTAAATCTAAGAAGAATCTTAGTCTGAATCTCAACGATCATAAGCAAAATAAGGAGGATAGTATTGCCAGCTCATCCTAGAAAGCCTTTTCCTTCTCTGGGCAGCTAGGCGGTATAGTGGACAGAGTACTCGGTGCACTGATATTTAACAAATGATTGTTCCCTTCCCCTTTCTTTACTCAGACAGTGCACTCTATCTATATCATCAGCCTGGCACAATGCAATCTTCCCAACTTTAAATGAGATAAATTAGTCCATTACAGTAAGTATGACAGAATTGGGTCCCAGGACTAAGTCCAACAAGGAAAAAGAGAAATAGCCACTTAGAACTGGACTTTGAGAAATACTAGGAAGTTATAAAAAAAAGGAAACTTGATGAAATCAGACCATGTAAAACAATATATTAAACCTGAGGTGATAGAATTTCCCTTTATGTCAGGAGGACATAAGGGTCCCTTCTAGCTCTAAATTGAACTCAAGTCTTTTAACTATGAGACCACTGTTCTTTTCACTTCACCATATGCACTCCCTAGTATAGCATCTAGGAGCTGTGTGTGTTTGGGGGTATGTTTAGTCTTCCAGGGCCATTAAACTGTCTGTTCTTTAATAACTATAGAGTAGGTTCAGCCGTCTAGAGAAGCACAAAGAAAGTCACTTACTCTCTGAGGGTACATCATATTGGTCACCATCAGAGTTGAAGACATTCTTTTACTCCACTTCCTAAAAACTAGGAGAATAAAACAAGGAGGAATACTGATTCCTTCAAGTCAAATTCCTAATCAAGTTAAGGTGATTTTTTCCTGACGCCTGTGTTACAATGCATAAGGAAAAAAACTCAATGTCATTCATCCAAATATAGATTTGTCCCAGAAGCATGCCAAATTTCCTCGTTGTTGAGTTGTTAATATCGAACATCCCAAGTTTCAGCAAATTTGCCTCTCAAGTGTGAATATAAATAAATGCCTCTTCTGGGGAAAAAAAGAGAATGGCACTTTCTGACTAGCGTGGTGTGGGCACACTCCTTCTGAGTCAGGCTACTAAGCAATATTGTCGAACATATGTCCCCAGAAGAGCAATATGGTCTAAGTCACAGCATGCCACCATGGATGTGATCCATGCAACATATCATACATATGGTGGTCCAGAGAATACCCTTAGATTCAGTGTTAAAATTTGGTAAGAAAAGGACCAAGGCCATCTAGTCCAACTCTCTCATTTCACAGATTAGAAAACATCAATCTAGGGAGAGATTTGCCCAAAGTCAAAGGAGCAGTATGTGACTGAAAAAGAATTCAAATCCCTGACTTCTGATTGCAGTCAGGGTTCTTTCCACTATTCCACCCTGCCTCCCTCATTAGCTGCGACATCTTAGACAAGACACTGAGCCCCAATATCCTTCATCATAAAATAAGTGAATTGGTCTAGCTGACTTTTCGGGTCCCTTCTAGCTCTAAATTGAACTCAAGTCTTTTGTTCTTTTCACTTCACCATATGCACTCCCTAGTATAGCATCTAGGAGCTGTGTGTGTTTGGGGGTATGTTTAGTCTTCCAGGGCCATTAAACTGTCTGTTCTTTAATAACTATAGAGTAGGTTCAGCCGTCTAGAGAAGCACAAAGAAAGTCACTTACTCTCTGAGGGTACATCATATTGGTCACCATCAGAGTTGAAGACATTCTTTTACTCCACTTCCTAAAAACTAGGAGAATAAAACAAGATTTACCACTGAATCTCAGACTTAGAAACGATATCAAATTGTTTGCTCCAAGTCATATCTGATTGAAAAACCGTTCTACAACATAATCCACAAGTGGACAACTAGGTACTTTTTAAAGACTTTCAATAAAGATGAACTTGTTACCTGCAACTTCAGTTTATTCTATTTTGGGAATAATCATCAGCAAGATTTTCTTTATATCAAACCAAAATCTGCTTCTTTGCAATTTTTACCCATTAGAAATAACTGTAGATCACTGTTATAAAATTAAAACTTAAAAGAACCTTGCAATCTAACTAATCCTACCCTCCTTGTTTTACAAAGGAAGAAAGTGAGTCTCGGAGTGGTTAAAAAACTGACTCAAGTTCACACAAATGTTAAGTGGCAGATTCAAATCCTCTGATTGAAAATCCAGGGCTTTTCCCACCATACTATGTCTAGCCTTCTTTTGTGAACCATCCTTTGAAATACTGGAAGGCAGCTGTCATCTCCCCTAAGACTTCTCTTCTCTATGTTAAACATATCCATCCCCTTCAGCTTTCTTTCCAGCTTGTCAAAGAAAAAGCATTCTTGCTTATTCACCTTCTTTAAGGAGCCCAGCTGAAAAATGCCACAATGAACTGGGAAGCTGATGCCAACTTTCTCCTGGGAAATGCTTCCAACCCAATAGACCTTGACATCATTAAAGAGTCTTTGAGCAATCAGCCAGGAGCTACTGTGTGCTGATCACTGAGCTCTGGAAAAGCATCCATAGAGGGGATCCTGGGAAGAGAGAGCAATAAAAAATAACCTGGGACAGAATTCCTCCTCTATGTTCTAATGAACACGAAAAATATCTTCTAATTGTACAAAAACATCTTTGACACACAAGATTAAAAAAGATAGGAAGACTATTAGCTTTTTAGCCCATTATTCCTGCCCTTTATTGGATTTTACCACTTGGCAGTGTCCCAGTGGGACTCCCTACTCTCCCCAAGTAGGTTGAGGTCCATTTATCAGATAATCAGGGACTCAAGGCTTTGGAATTTAAGTTGAGGGTCTTGGGAAGAGCATGGAACTCATGGAAGAAGACTGTGGGGGAAGGAGCCCAGAGGAACAGGGTCAGTTACGATCTTATTCTGTAGAGAAACCATATAGTGTAGAACCTCATGGGCAGAAAGAAACCCCTTTGCAGAACCCCCATGCTGCACCTACCTCATCTTCTACCTCATCTCCACCCCATAATCTGTAGCTTTACAATTTACTCCTCAATTACCAACTCCCACATGAGGCCTTTTTTGCCTCTCTTCCCAACTGATAGTACCCTTTCGCCAAAATTCCCTTTTATTTGTATCTATGTTCATACATATATATATATATATATACATGTATATGTATAGTTTATGTGTATTATATATATATATATATATATATATATATATATATATGTCATTTCTGCCAATAGGATGTAAGCTCCTTAAGGGCATAACAGTTTCATCTCTTTTTTGGTCTTTGCATGCCTAGTGCTTAGCCTGGCATTGGGAAGGGGGAAGGTGACTAATTTATGCTTCTTGATGGATTTAAGATACATAGGAAATCAAAACAATTATGTAGCATCAAGAGCCATTGCCAAAAAGATAATGCGATCAGAGGACAACAATAATTTTCACGAGGATTGCAAACTGTAAATAAGGATCACATACTTCAAATCATCAACAATAAGACAAATGAAAATTAAAACAACTCTAAGGTTTTGCCTCTTACCCTACAAATTAGCAAAGACAATAGAAAAGGCAAACAGATAACACTGAAGGGGCTATTTAAAGATAAGAATGCTAATATACTGTTAGTAGACTATGAACTAGTCCAGTGGTTCTCAAAGTAAGGTCTAGAGAATCCTGGGGATCTCTGAAACCCTTTTAGAGGGCCTACAAATTCAAAAATACTTTTTTATTTCCAATGTGGTAAATGTCTATAAATATAACCCAGATAAACAAAAACACTTTGGAGAGATCCTCAATCATTTTTAATAGGATAAAGATACTGAAAACAAAAGTTTGACAACCACTGAACTAGTCCAACCATTTCAGATATTACTTTGGAATTAGTTAAAAACAACTTGTGCCCCCTTCCCTTTGATCCCAGTGATTGCACTATTGGGCATAACCCCTAAAGCAGTAAAAAACTCAAATAAAGGGATGGAGGGATGACTAAAGAGATAAATAAATAAAAAATGGAGAGAGAAACAGATTAGGTTTTAAGCTTAAAATTGCACTAAGATTTTGAGGGGCATCCTGTAAATACACAGATACATTTTCATGTGTATTGTTGTTGTGCATCTTTTTCTGTATTTTCTGTATGTAGTCACATATAGAAAAAGATGCACAAGAATTGTAACAAAGTGAAAAGATCATTAAAAGAAAGCTAAATGGTGAATAACTGAAAAAAAAAAACAATAGCAACAAAGCAATACAATGCTGGTCCTAGAAACAGATAATGAAGCTCTTTAGTGCAGAGGCAAGTGATTACCAGGGAATAATGTATACATTGTCAGATAGAGTCACTGCAGTCAGTGGCTATTTCTGGCTTGTTTTCCAAAGAAGGATTCAATCTGGAGGTGACAGGGAGAAGTTTCCCTCCGTCAGATATGTCTGTGATCTAATGACAGAAGTCATCAATATAATGTATTTTTTCAAAAGGGGCAAAGAAGAAGCTTTAAAAGAGGTCCCAAATCATTTCTCAGAGTCATTCCAGTGCATCAGACTGATAGGCCCGAGGGTGATTTATGTTCCAGCTGCACCTGGAACATGTTATAGACACAAAAGTTCATTTTTGGCAATATGAAATAAAAACGGTTACTGAATTCTATATGCTAGCCAGGGGTGTGTTAGTTGGCAAATTCTATGTGGATTGATATATACACAGACATACACATATACCCAAAATTTATGTGCATCTCTGTGTGTGTACACTGGGAAAACCTTTCTTTGAGGGGCTCGGAATGAATCTCTTCTACTTTACCATTCTGATTGTTCTCAGATGAAATGCTGCCCAGCTGACCGTCTTAATGACTGATGCACCTAAGTCTATCCGATTTCATCAGTGCTTCAGCATGAAACCACTGCTGATCACTGGAACCAAAACAAACCAACTAGCCAATGGTAACTTTCAGATTCGTCACATGTTAGTGCAGCAAATATCGAAAAATGAATTGTCTCCCAAGCAACAGTAGGGTCCAAGCATTTTGCTAGCTGTGAAATACATCGGCTGTGGTTTTTCAAAAGCAGATTCCACATTATTTTCTCACTGGGAAAGAGCAGTGCACTGCGTGCCCAGAGGCAATGGTGATATTTTGCCTCCAAAGTCCTTCTCTGAAATTCACTTTCTTCTTCTGCAAAATAAGGGGGTTAGCATATGACTTCTAAGGCTCCTCCAAGCTCTATAATTCTGGGTACTAAGAGAAACAGCATAGTTAACTCCTCATCAACCTAGCTTGGCAACTTTGCTAGTTTACTAGTATCAGAGACATGCGTGAGATGCTATTGACAGAAAACCTTCTCTACACAGGTCAAGCTCAGCAGAGCACAGATTGCAGCAGGCGACCCAAATGGCTCCAGTGAACCAGGGTACAACAATTGCATGGAGAACTACTGAAAACAGCTCAATAAATGTTTATTAATTAAGTACTTATTCTGAGCAAGGCAGAGAGGGAGCATGGGAGAAAAGAATGAGGGCTGACCTCAGAATTAGGAAGACTTGGATTATAGTACTGCTTCTGATAATTAGTGACTGTTTGCAACAGACAAGTCAGTAACACTGTCAGCAGTTTTTAACACTTCTCAAGAACAAATATTTATAGAAGGGCTGGTGATGAAGAAACTCTAGTAAAAAGGGTTTCTCCACAATTTCATGCATATAACAATGAAATCAAAAGGCCAGATCAAAACTAAAAAAAAATGTTTTGCCCCCAAAGCGTTATGGTAGTTAATGGAAGACAGATAATGTTTTAAAAAAAATGTCAGTCCCCGGAGTTTACAACAAAGTTAATGCATATAATACAATTGAAAAAATATCATGTTTATAAAAGGGGTCAGAGGTCCAAGACATTCCCCTAAGAATAAATGTTCTGAAGACTTGATTCAAAATGCTTTCATTCATTTTTATAAAACCAAATGAATTCAATAGGGCAGTATGATATGGATGGAAAATGGTTGCACTTGGACTCAGAAAACATGGGTTGGCTATCCATGTGAGCTTGGACATAGCCTTTTTGCTTTTTGGGGTCTCATTTTTTTTATATGTAAAATGAGAGGATTTGGACAAGATACTCTCTAAGGTACCTTTCAGCTTTAAATCTACAATCTTAAGAGTAGAACAGGTATTGAATGTAAGAGAGGCAAAGGGATAAATGAACTTCACTATCCCAAGCACAATCTGGAAAAGAAGCTCAAGATAGCACAGCAAATTAAATACTAGAGTACAAATATGGGGGTCGGTGTTGATTCCCAGCTCTACCACCTACTGCGTGAGTGATCTTGGCTAAGTTTCAGTTTCCTTGTTGCTAAAGTAGTGACATATGGGCCTTCTCAATGAGGTAGGGTTGGGGTGGAGAGGGAGGAAAGGAGAGAATTTGGAACTCAAAGTTTTAAAAACAAATGGTAAAAATTCTTTTACATATGACCGTGGGAAAATAAGGCATAAAATAAAATAAAATCCAGGTATACAACAAAATGGTGACATCATGGAAAAAGTAATGTCAGAAAGCAATATATCATTTCTCAAATGATAACAGAGACTCACACCCATCACTGGTTGTTTATCGAATCAGAATGCAAACTAACAAATGTCATACCAGGACAAGGGATTCTTGTCATTCATATTAGTTACTGAATCTTGAGTTTAAAGGGACCTTGACCATCATCACTGAGTTTAACTGCACCTGCAGAGAAATCTTTTCTGCAACATCCCTGAGGAGTCAACCAACATTTGCTGGAAGACTTCAAGTGGGGAAGAGCTCACTACCTCGCTAGGAACTCTATTACACTTTTGACCACTCTAATTATTAGGAAAGTCCATTATGAGGAGCTGAAATTTGCTTTTCAGTGATGTCTATCCATTGTTCTTTGTCCTGCACTCCAGGGCCAAGTAGAACAAGTCTTTAAACTACCATATAATAACCAACAGTTGTTTTTGAGTAGATAAAGGACTATCATGTTCCCCCTATGGCTTTCTCCAAGTCAAATATCTCCAAGATTTTTAAAAATATTTTTTACAGTCTTTAGACACTAAACCATCATAGTCATTCTCCTTTGAACATCCTCCAGTTAATCTAAATCCTCCATCAAACACAGTCAATACCCAAAACTGACTACAATATTTCAAATGGGATCTGATATGACTGGATAGAGGACACTGAGTTTATCACCTACCTTAATCTGTATACTATGTTAGTACACCTCTTCATGCCTAAGAGTTATACTTGTTGTAACCTAAACTATTTGGAACTTAGAATTTTATCCACTCCACTGACCTGTGATTAACCAAATTCAAGATCATATCCAAAACACATAACAGACTGACTCAAATATATGAGGGAAATGTTCGAAACGGTTTTTCTCTAATAGTGACTCTCTACATCAATAGCGAGGATTTGGGGGTTTATGAAATAAGAGTTTGCTAGTCTTATTTGGTTCTATAGGTTGTATACCTAATCTATTCCACTTATCTACTTTAAAAAATTAACCACTGCCAAATAGTTTTGATGATGGTGGTGCAATGGATTGTGTGGTGGGCTTGGAATCAGAAAGACTTTCATACAAATTAGGTGTCAGACACTAGCTATGTGATCCTGGTCAGGTTACTTAACCTTTTCCAGACTCATTTTCATCATGTGAAAAAGGAACCTACCTTCCAAGGTTGTTGTGAGGATAAAATGAGATCATATTTAAAAAGTACTTTACAAACTTTAAACGGTCATACAAGTGCTAGCTATTGTTGTTGTTGTTATTGTTGTGATTACCATTACTGCTTTGTAGTATACTTTGAGATCTGGTATTGCTGGCTCCTTCCTTTCCATTTTTTTCACTATTCCCTTGAGATTTTCAACCTGTGTTCCTCCAAATAGCTATTTTGCTTCTGTTTCTATAAAGTGACCCTTTGGCAGTTTGATTGAAATGGAATGGAATTAGTAAATTAATTTAGATTTTTGTCATTTTTATTGCATTTGGCATAGACCAAACAAAATCAATTAGTGGTTCACCAATTATTAGGTATATCTGTATTTCACCAAAGAGTATTTTGTATTCATGTAGGAGTTATTTCTTGGTAGATGGAACCCCAAATACTTTATATATTCTGTAGTTATTCTGAAAGACACAGATGCCTTTTTAATATCACAGTTGTTTCCAGGTACACATCTCTTCCACATGCCCAAACTCACACCCTAAATTGAACACTCCCTCATAACAACAAAAAAAAACCCAAACAATTAAGCTAAAACACTTGATAAGGTGATCATGACTTACAAAATTACAGCATTCTGGTGTACTAGTCCTCCATCTGTCTGTTGAGAGCAATAAGGTATATTTTAGTAACTATTCCCAAGAACCACTACTAATTTTACAATTACACAGAATTTGGTTTCCTTTTAAAGTTTGTGTGTGTGTGTGTGTGTGTGTGAGAGAGAGAGAGAGAGAGAGAGAGAGAGAGAGAGAGAGAGAGAGAGAAAGATAGAGAGACAGAGACAGAGAGAGCAGAGACAGAGACAGACAAAGAGAAACAGAGACAGAGAGAGGAAAGGGGAGGGAGGGAGAGAGGGAGGAGAAGGAGAGAAATGGGAGAGAGAGAGGGAAAGGGAGAAAAAGTTGTTCTTATTGTATGTCTTTTTATGGTTGTGTATATTTTGCTCTACATCAGTTCAGGCAAATATTTCAATGTTTCTTTGAACTGCTCACATTCATAATTTCCTAGATCACCATAATATTCTATTGCATTTCTATCATAATTGGTTTTTTAACCATTCCCCAATGATGGTCAACTGCTTTGTTTCCCATTCTCGGCCGGCATAGAAGTACTGCCAGAAATATCTTGGTGTATGTCAGACCTATGTTTTGGTCTTTGGCCTTCTTGAGGTATGGAGCAGAATTTGGGTCACATAAATAGTTAAGCTAAAATCTGAAGGGCCACAGAATCATCAATTTCCCAACTGCAAAGGAACTTCCTAACCCTCCTAACCCTTTTCAAAACAGTAGACATTTAACTATTTCAAGGATCTGCAGTTTCATTGGTGAAGTATCCCCACCACTGATGGAGGGTATAATCCTTCTAAATATTAAGTCTTTAAGAGTTGTCATTATTCTAATACAGAAATATGTTTTCTGTGACTTCACATTTGTACTTAACATGCTATTGTTTGCCTTTTCAATCGGTGGGGGAGGACAAAGATGAAGGGAGACTATAAAGTTTTATAAAATTAATTTGAAAAATAGATGGATGGATAAATAATATTAAAGCATAAAATAATTGGCATGACTGAAAAGCTCAGCAAGGGAAATTTTTTGTCACCAGACATGCAATCAATCATAAAGGCTGGAATCAAAGTCTTTCTAACTCTGGAGCATTCACATGCTTTTAGGTGCAGAGTTAGACAAGCTTTGTACGTCAAGTCCATGGTTTTACAGACGAGGAAACAGAGGCCCAAAGAAGTGCAGTGATTTTCCAAAAGTTCCAAAAGTTATATAGCTAGTAAGTGGCAGAACTATAATATAAGCTCCTTCCACAACCCCATACCACCTCCCAAGAATGTGCCACAGCTGGTGTTCTTCTGGAACCCAGTGTCACTCCCATAACATTCTCAGGCACTGGAGGAAGGCATCAGTGGAGAAAGGAAGTTTATTGAAGCTCTGAGTGGCTGCATTTTAACTTTTAAAATTGAAAACTAGGATCAAAACCATGTGCTTGCCCTTATGCTTCCTGGGCAACAGCAATCTCTGAGCACAGTTGACATGACATCCAGCATGGTGTTTTACAAATTATCTGAGTGGCTGGCAGCTAGGAATTATTTTGTACTTGAGCACAAGTAAACACATTTTCAAAGGATGAATAGACATACCACACAGGAAAGTATCACAAACTACTTACCATATTTCTCAGAAAGCTCTCCTTCATTTTTGAGGATACGCTTTGCCAAAAGAGAATATGAAATCCCCTCCATTTTTCTGACATGATAATCCAAAAGGGAACAAACATAGTCTATTTCTCCTCCACAAGTGCTATTGAGGGGTTAATCAGAATAGCTGAAGAACAATAAATGGTGGTTGAACACTACATTTCCTTTCTGGAAATAGGTTGATGTCTCTTAAATTTCTCTGACTAAGCTTTCAGAGAGGTTCTTTTTAAGTATTGTTGACCACTAGCAGGTCTGATATAGGGAGAAAAATAAGTTCATCTTTCATCTTCATAGTTGGAAATGGAAAAAAGGGGAGAATGAAGGGGAAAACAAATATGATTCAACCCAATATGTTAAATTTTGTGGTATGTGGAGATTTCAATCTTGTATAGACCCTACAGCTCAGAAGAGCAGGCCACTGGAGAAAAGACCACAAGATGATGAGGCAAATGGCAACATTTTTCTAATCTGGCTCCAATATCCTTTGATAATCTGTCTGGGTTCATTCCCCAATGGAGAATTGAGGGATTTGAGAGAATTGAGCATAACAAATTCCCTTCATCTCCTAAAGTCCCAACTCCCCAGAGTACAGAATTCTCAACTGCCAAAGAGGCAGTCTGGCTCCCTCTGCCCACTCTCTTACCTTTATCTACCTCTATCCGCCCAATGCTTCTCTCCACATCTGTCTGCTCCTTCCACTGGGATTCCCAATGGAATTTCTCTGGGATTTCCTCTGTATGATTCAGAAATGGAAGTTTCTTCATTATAGACTTCTTCTGCTCATGATCTTCTACCTTTTGGTTCTCACTGAAATCTGACTTCTCCTGGATAACACAACATTTGTGGCCTTCCTTCTCAGTATTTTGATCTCCTTTCATACCCCATGCCTTATTGGTCTTGAGGGTAATAGAGGACTACTCCTATTTGATGTATCACCATCTGGAATTTAAACTAGATGTTCCAATATTTTTAAAGCCCCCCCCCCCCAAACCCGCTCCTCTTTCAAACTCCTCTATTACCATTCAAACTTCCCAATGTCAAAATAACTTTCTAAGGGACAGGTCTGATCATGGAGAGTTCCTCTGCATCTGGAATAAAGTACAACCCTTATCGTACTAATATCCTTAGCTTGCCATTTGTGTGGTATGCCAAGCTCATGTCACAGTAACCCACTTCACAAACTATTTTCTAGTTAAAGAGGAGAGGGAATAAACATTTGTTTGGTACCTACTAAATCCAGTCTCAGTATTTATCAGATGTGTGACTTGGGACAAGTCACTTCACCCTATCTGCCTCAGTTTCTTCAATGTAAAAGGAGCTGGAGAAGAAAATGACAGACCACTCTATTATTTCTGTCAAAAAAATGGTGGCTGAACCAAGAGTTGGACAAGACTGAAAGGAATAAACAACAACAAAACGGTTGGGGTGGGGGTGATGGATTTGACTGGTACATACTGCCTCCTGCCTCTCAGGGGGCCTTGCTACTTCAGCTAGGCTGACTTGCTTGCCTTGTGAGCAGCAATTGGTTGGCATTGATAGAGATGCCTGGATCATTCTCTACAAGAGTTACTTCCCTAGAAGATGGCTGTGAGTAAACTGCAAGTGATTTATAAGGTCACTGTAAGGCCAACCTGTTCATTTTTATAAATAAAGAAACTGAGGCACAGAAATATTGTTCAAAGTTACTTAATGACAACCCAGATTCAAACAAATGTCCCCTGAGTCCAAACCCAGGACTTTCTACGGTACAACGCCTCCCTATCATGTAATTATTAGGTGTCTGAGCTAACTTTGCCGAGCTCCCCCTCCACATATATTCCTATTTCTATTATTTATATTGCCATTTGAGAGATTAATAGCATGCACAAAAGTGCCTTTTCCACCTAACGGTCCAGGCAAAACCCATCTCACAGACCTTTCCTGCCACCAGAACAAACCATCCTTCCAAAGCCAAGAGCTTCTGAGTCACTCATCCAGAGAACGTTCTAGCACTGCGATGCCATCCTATTGCTGGGCTACATCTTCCTTCTCAGCGATAGTCTGACAGATGCATACCCACGAAAAGGTGTTTCAAAAGGCTCAGTGTAGTTTTAGGCTACTAAAGATTAAAATTACATGAATACTTTTGGGATGCTGTAGATGAACACATGTGTATACATTCACATGCACTGCCACGTATTAGGAGAAAACACCACAGAGTGAGAATCAGCAGCCTTGGGGTGTAGTTCTAGCTCAACTGCTAATGAACCATTGGGTTGGACCATGAGCAAATAACTTGATCTCTCGGGGACCTTGGTTGTCCCTTCCATGGAACCAGCCAATTTCTCAGGCGCCATGCTGCTTTTCAAATCTATGAAGTAAATAAAGACCAGCTGCAGCATCCGTGATTTTTCTCTGAGCTCTGCTTGCAGGACAGTGATCGTACCAGTGCTTACAGAGTTATTAGCCCAAAGCCAGCCTCAGAAATCGTTACTTCACTATAACTAGCCCCTGGGGAGTCCCCAGAGTCATGTCCCATAGAGACCAAGTCAGAGAAGAGAGCTTTAACAAATAATTGTCAGAGTAAGATGGACTTTCACTCTCTAGAGACATTTCCAGAGAAGGCTCAGAGGAATAATTACAATGAAATTTCAGCAAAGGCCAAAGAGATGAGGAAATGTATTGCCCCACTTTTTGTGGGGAAATGGAGATTTATGAATATCAAAAGTTGCATACGTATCACAGGTGCCATTGGTTTTGCTTAAATGATTTTTTTTTTGTAATGTGGGAAAGCTCAGTGAAGGGGGAAGTAAAGAAATGTAGGTAATGTAAACTTTTTAAAATTAAGTTACATTCCCCCATTTTTATATGTCAATATAGGCAGATGATTTTCTGATTTTTAAAATACAGTCATAAGGAACTGGACACTGAGTGGATGCCCGTCAATTGGAAAATGATTGAATAAGTTATGGTATATGAATGTTATGGAACATAACATTTAGCTGCAGACTCTAAGAAACAACCAGCAGGATGATTTCAGAGAGGCCTGGAGAGACTTTCATGAACTGATGTTAACTGAAGTGAACAGAACCAAGAGAACATTGTACACAGCAACAATAAGATTATGTGATGATCAATTGTGATGGACGCGGCTCTTTTCAACACTGTGGTGATTCAGGCCAATTACAATAAACTTGTAATGGAAAGAGCCATTTTCATCTAGAGAGAGGACTGTGGGGAGCGAGTGTGGGTCACAACAGTATTTTCACTTTTTTGATGTTGTTGTTGTTTACTTGCTTTTTTCTGATTTAAATTTTTTTCTCTTTTTGATCTGATTTTTCTTGTGCAGCATGGTAAATGTGGAAATGAGGACAGAAGAATTGTATATGTTTAACCTATAGTGGATTACTTGTTCTCTAGAGGAGGGGGAGGGAGAAGGCAGTGAGAAAAATTTCAAACGCAAGATTTTGCAAGGATGAATGTTGAAGACTATCTTTGCATGTATTTCTAAAATAAAAAGCTATTATGTAAAAACTAAAAAAAATACAGCCGTATCCATGGTCTCTCTGCTTCCAGCTTGGCTTTCCTTATAGAATCCCATGTTCTACAAAGCCATCCTTGCCCTTCCTGCATCAGAACTTCTCTACCTAGAAAAATCTAAATTTAGCTGTAGACTTTGTGACTTTATTTGAAAACTATTTCTTCTCTAGAACTTTTACGGCTTGAAAAGTTGCTATATCACTCTCTGGGGATCATAAGGACCAAAGCATTAGAAATTCTAGGAATACAAGTGGGCAGGCGGCTGATGCTCCTTTTCTGATCTATGAAGGAATTGAAGAAGGTCCTCTTTGCTGAAAGTCGCAGGGCTTGTAACACACACTGTAACTTCTTGTAAGGGAAGATTAAAAAAGACTCCATATCAAAATAAGTTTGATTGCATGCCTCTGCCTAACAGGCCACTCCTTTAGTTGAAAGGCCTAAGGGATTTGCCTCGGGCTAACAGACACAGACTTAAATTGTGGATTATGTGATAGAAATAATCTATCAGCTGAAAATGAATTTCTTGTTGGTGAACAAAGCACAAGGAGATTAAATAAAAGTGACAGCCCAGGCATCTTAGACAATCCTGCTCCCAAGGATCAACTTGGGCCTGCAGGGCCAGAGTCAGTCTTGAGCCATCCAGCACTGATCCTGAAAGTCACAGATCACTCTCTTCATGGTCAAAGTGGAGCATTATGGGCTTCTATACATTTGAAATTCAATATATCTCAATGGGATTCTGAAATACTGGACTTGTAGATCTATAAGTGACACTAGGCCTTGCATATCGTGCATCCTTCACCCTCACTACTCTTTCCCTTCAACACAAGGCATGAAAAATAACAGTAAACAATTACATGCTGCTCATCCATTGCGTTTTCCTCTCTGTCCCAAAAGAGTCTATAAATACATTAAATAAACTTAACAGGGAAATAGATGGGACAAGGTAGAAGAGAGGATTCAAAAGAGAAGAAGTGGTTGGCTAAGTATTAGTTATATGCAAAATAAATCTAAAATGTTATTTGTGAAGAGAGTGGAGGAATGAGAAGGGGCAGAAGAACAGAAAAAAAGAATGATTCATTATGGAACAATCGCGTCAAGATAGGTAGGACAGTGACTAGAACATTGGACCTGGGGTCAGGAAGATCTAAGTTCAAATCCAGCCTCAGACATTATAGTCCTAGGCAAGTCACAACTTCTGTCAGTTTCCTGATATATAAAATGAGGATGATAATAATAGTACTTCTTTCCTAAGGTTGTTGTGAGAATCAAATGAGTGGATATGCATAAGGCAGTGGGTAAAATTTAAAACACTAATTAATGCTAGTTCTTATTACTAACAATAATAATAATCAGCCCATACCTCCATCACTACTTTCTCATTCTTTGTAAAGAGTGGATCACACTTGTGCAAAAATTGGCTGTGGCAGCCCTTTTTGTAGTTGGAAATCAGTTGGGAAATGGCTGAATAAGTTATGGTCTGTGAATGTTATGGAATATTATTATTCTCTAAGAACTGATATGCAGGATAATTTCAGAAAAGCCTGGAAAGATTTACATGAAGTGATGCTAAGTGAAGTGAGCAGAATCAGGAGAACATTGTACACAGCAACAGCAAGATTATGTGATGACCAACTGTGATGGACTTAGCTCTTTCCAACAATGAGGTGATTCAAGGCAATTGCAACAGACATGGGATGGAAAGAGCCATTCAGATGCAGAGACAGAACTATGGAGACTGAATGTGGATCACAGCATAGTATTGTCACCTTTTTGTTGTTGTTTGCTTGCTTGTTTTTTCCTATGTTTTTCCCCATTTTGATCTGATTTTTCTTGTGCAACATAATAAATGTGTAAATATACATACATATATATATATATATATATATATATATATATATAAAGAATTACATGTTTAAGCTATATTGGGTTGCTTATTGTCTATGGGAGGGGAAAAAGAAGGGAGAAAAATTTGGAACACAAAATTTTGTGAAGAATGAAAACTATTTTTGCATGTATGTGGAAAAATAAAAAGCTATCATAAAAATAAAAGACAAAAAGAAAACCACAAAAAAAGAAAATATGATTCAAAAGAAGACTTCTGAAGGATTTTTCAAGCTAAAAAATAAGAGAGTAGGCCAGAGGATTAAGAGAGGAAAAAAAGCATAAGGGGATGAGATGGGGTGGGATGGGGGAAATGACATAGTTAAGAGTCATGTGTGGATGAATCCAACCATAAAACCAAAGACAGCATAATAGATTAGAAAGAAAAACCAAATGATATACTATTTATAAGAAACATACAGAAACTATAAAGATTCCTACAAAATTAAAAGAAGAGGTTGGAGCAAAATCTATTGTTCAATTAATTTTAAAAAGGGAGAACCGAAATTATTTTAAGCCTTTCAGATTTAAATTTAATTACTTAAATTTTCAAACAATTATCTATAACTGTTTTTGAATTATTTCCATTTTTAAGTTGCAGGACTTAAAAAAAAACTAGCCCACTATATTGTGCCTCCAAAATGAATGATGTTTTGGGATGAGATACATTTAACTAACAAGGAAAAAGAATTGGAAGCTTCAGGAGATAGGGCAATTGAGGAATCACCAGTCTGGGGTCTGCACCTCTTTGTGACTTCAGGGAAACACCAGCACCTTCCTACACAAATACTTCAAGGCCCCAGAATTCTATACTGGATTCTTCATTGATGGAGCTTTATTACTGATGCCAGAGGAAGACAAAAGTCTCCAGCATGTGGTGGAGCTGCCATCAGGGCGCCTCCTCCCCCAAGACTTCTCTCACGCTCACCTCTCTTGCTTCCAGTTTTGGAGGGGCTTCTGAGTTTTTCCTGCCTTAGGATGGAACAGGATGGGGAAATGGGGTTGTATGGCTACCTAGCTAATCTGTCACTCAAAGTCTAGAGATGTCAATGTTAGGGCATGAGTCAACTCCCTAGGGAAAGGGTGGAAAGCCAGTTGATATTCCTGCCTGAACCAGCAGGTGGCATCCCCTCCCAGTATCTGTACCACCTTAGAGCCAAGGGTCACTCGCTGCACAAAGATGAAAAACATCAAAATCCCTGCCTTGAATGAGATTCTTTAATGCACCAATAAAAGCAAACGGGAAGAATTCACATGAAACTCCATCTGCTTCCTTCACTTTCTTTGATCTCAAGCTTTGGGGCAATATATGAAAAAATTTTCACTCGATTAATGACTTGGGTAGGATCGCGCTAAATCACAAATTCATGACATCCCCCTTAACCAACATTTTTGGGGAATATGGCAGAAGGGACCGAAAAAGCCCCCTAAGTTAACCTCCAAGGCAAAAGTTCCTTCATGAAATGCTGATTCTGACAACCTGTGTTCCCCTTATGTTTTCCCACGTGTCTGGACCATGGTAATCTTCAGGCTGTGTAGGCCTAGCTTATAGAGTCCTATGGAACACTGCCCTGGTCTTTCGCACAGGTGTCGGCAGCTGTCACCTCCATCCTTTGCCAGTAGCAGCAGCTTATCGACAAGGTGCTAAAGTTCTCTTTAGTTGCAACTTTCAAAAAGTGATAAAGTTGGTAGTGAAGTTTTGCTATCTCACTTGTAGATAATCTAGTGACAGAATGTCAGTAGTAGACACTTCTAAGCAGGGAAAGACTTAGAAAGAGAGTTCCAGAAAATGGTCGTGGAGGTAAAATAAAAGATTCTTGGGAATCCAGGAGCTCTATATGGGGGGCATAGAGTGATTATCAGTCAGTTATCCTTTCGAGATACCATGACCAGGCTCAGTGCCTAGAATTAAAGATTCCTAGATTATAACATCACTTAGTTACATAATCTGGTGAAATCTCCCAAATGAAAATTCACTACTTGAGTCAAAATGAAATAAACCAAGGTGAAAATGGCCTTTGGAAAATAGCTGGAAGTCAATGGGGTAAATATTTATTCAAAGGATGTTCAAGTCCTGGATAGAGCTTCCAGACTCTCCAGTTTCACCTAAACTTAGGAAATTTTAAAACCCTTGAAACTGTTTCATTCTGGTCACTTCCACCCATGAATAGGACTCATGGAATACACAACAGGCTTTAGAAATGGGAATTTTTCACATAAAAGAAAATAGAGCTGCTTCAAGTTAGAATGATATAAACTGAATTTCCCATTCTATGAAGTTTGCAAAAGGCCCTGAAGTTCAGCTGTAGGCTCTAGTTCTGACTTTTATAAAAGGCACTTGATGAAAATAACAGAATTCAAGAGTTGGATTGGCCCCAGTGGCCATCTAACCAAATCCACACCACAACAGGGATCCCCACCACTGACAAATGGTCAAGTGGCCTCTACTTGAGTACCTCCAATGAGTGAGAATCTATCACTTCTTCAGGTGAACGATTCCACTATGAGACAATGCTACCATGAACAAGCGCTTCCTAACATGAGGCCCAGCTTTGCTCCTTTCACAGCTATCATTTATCTCCAAAGAGAACAAGGCGTTCTTTCAAATATCAGCCCTTAAAATATGTGAACCAAAGCTATCTTATCCTCCTAGACTTAGGCCTCTCTTGTCCAGGCCTATGGACAATCTGACTTCAAAGGACATAGCCTCAAAACCCTGTATCATCCTGATTGGCCCATTTAAATAATACCCAGTTGATCAAGGTCCTTCCTAAAAAGGAGTGGTTAAAACAGAGCGCCCCCCCCAACTTCAGCTCTAGTCTGAGCAAGGCCAGAGGCACAGAGGGGCATTCATTAGCACCTTCTTGTTCTTGGAAGCTTGGCTTCTCCTCACTCGGCCCAAGATCACATGAGCTTTTTTGGCCACAACATCTCACTGCTGACTCATGTTGATCTTGGAGTCCTTCAAAATGCAAAAACGCAGGCCCAAAATCAGGTTAACAAAACATTAATCTCATGGGCCTATTTTATAAATGAAGACCTCCGAGAAGTTTGGAAAAATCCAAATTATGACATGCTCCACATTATTCAGTCTAATTCCTATCTTATTTACTACCCTGATCTCATCAAATTAACTGGTCCCCTAGACTTTTATTATCCCCATTCATCTTCCAACTCCCCTCTCTCCACAAAAGCTTTGACAGAGGAGATTTGAATGAAAAAAACCAAACACATAAATTTTAAAATACAAAGTTGGATTAAATTCAAGATACATAGTCCCTTAAGAACAATTAAGACACAGCTCCAAAGTATGTGAATATATTTTAATTGAAAAAAAAAAAGATCATTCTCTGAAATGAATTACTGATGCTACAGACCTCTCTCCCAGGTTTGGTCCTGTGTCTTATCTTTTATATGCATGATACAGCCAATTCATTCTCCCATCCTATTAACTGACATATCTTAGCACCTTCCTGCACTTCACAGCATTTGAATTGGACAGACCTTCAGTAACTATCTAGTCTGAAGGTTCCTAAACTGTGGTTCACCACACAATATGGGGTTGTGTAACTAAGTGTGGGGGTTGCAAAATTATGATTTATTATCAGTAATATTTGATTTATATACCTATTTTTATACCTTTATACCTTTTATTGGATGAAAAGAGGTGATGAATGGAAAAATTTTAAGAAGGCCTGATCTAGTCCGGTTCATACACAAAAGCGCCACCTGCTTTACCCTAATTGAGGAGCACTCTTCAATAACAGTCTCTCTTTGCCTGGTATGGTCCCTACCCAGACTAAGAAATCTCTGAATATAACCTGTTTCCAGGCCTCTGAGAATAGGAATAATAAACTCAAGCTCCTCTACAAGCACCAAAGGTAACAAATGCATTCATCAGGCACAAGATAGCCATTATTTCATTCCACAGAAAATTCAAGAGATGCGAGCAATATTTGAAACATCAGCTAGCTTTACCATGTCCATGAAGGCAGTGCTTCATCAGATTAACTGTTTCCTCCATAAACTTGTTAAAAGAAGAAATGTTCTCAAATTGTAATCTTTCCAAACATGATATGAAAGCCAAAGTAAGAACACTTGTAAATGAAAGTTATTTACCTGAGAAGGGACATAAAGACTATTCACAAAACTTCCCCAACACCATCTTGCTTTATTATTGCCATAGAAGCTTTCTCAGAAGCTTTCAATACACATCACAGCTTCATCTATGGGCAGCTGCTTTCTTTCAGAGCCTCTCCAAAATTTTAAGAGTCACTTTCATTGCCAGTATACCAGCTGGCTTTTTGTGTACACACATTGATCAGATGGCTTGAATGCTGAGAATAACCTCAAGTACAGAGATGTTATAATTAAGAATTTCAAATGGAGGAATTCAAAAAGCTCTGAGACTTCCCTTGCCAAGATTCCACTGCTGTTCTGTTCTGTCTTCTCTAATCCTAACCCAAGAGGTTTAGTGTCAGTGTCAGAGTGAATTTTTTTTTCTGCAGGAGCTCTTTGATTTTCTAAGAGCCCCACTTAAGGGATAAACGCACATATGGACCATAGTTAGGACACCCGGTCCCAATTCTGTGCAATATTTTAAGTAGCTAGAACCTCAGGTGTGCACATAGTAAGTAAATGAACCAAATGCCTGACTGTGGTCAGTATCAGAAAACATGCTAAAAACATTTTGGTGGAATGATTACAGAATGATAGATGTCAAGCTAGAAGAATCTTAAATATTCCTTATATTTTACTTATGAGGGAAGACAAGTCCAAGAGAAGTGTCTTATTCAAAGTCACACATCAGAAAGCAAGGATTTGGACCCACGTCCTTTGAGTCAGATTGAAACTCTTTATATTGTCCACTGGTTACATTCTGAGTAAGTGAAAATGAGCATGGACACTTTTCTCCTTACTCATTGATACCTAAAGAATGATTGGGTGAAACAGCAAATTATAGACACAATTAATAATTTCACTCAAGATAATGACAACGATGAGACATCATACCAAAATTTGTGGGATGCAGCCAAAGCGGTAATAAGGGGAAAGCTTATATCCTTAGAGGCTTACTAGAATAAAATAGAGAAAGAGAAGGTCAATGAATTAGGCTTGCAACTTAAAAAGCTAGAAAAAGACCAAATTAAACCCCCCCAATCAATTACTAAACTTGAAATTCTAAAATTAAAAGGAGAAATGAATAATATTGAAAGTAAAAAAAACTATTGAACTAATAAATAAAACTAAGAGTTGATTTTATGAAAAAACCAATAAAATTGATAAACCTTTGGTAAATCTGACAAGAAAAAGGAGAGAGGAAAATCAAAGTAGTAGTCTTACTCATTGATATCCTGATGGATTTGTGATCCCAGTGTTGTGAGAACTTCTTCCATCATATGGATCCTGACTCATCCATGTCTTCTGAGAAGGCAGTGAGTGATGCAGCAGAAAGAATCTTAGATCTAGAGTCAGAGGTCCTAAGTTCAAAGCTCAGCTCTTCTGTTTATTTAGGGTTAGGATATAATATAAAATGGAAATATTGACTAAATGAACTGAGATCTCTTCTGTTTCTCAATCTCTTATTCTGCTGCCATATTGGGAGACTTTTTGCCCCCATATCCTTCCTCTCTGTGTCATATTCAAAATACCCCAATGGATCTCACTGATATAGTTGTTCCCTTCAAGAATTCAGATCACAAGGCCTTTATCCTGCCCTCCCTGCATGTTCTGTATCCATTTTTTTTCCTGTACCATAGTCTATGAAAAGATATGGAATTCAAAATGGTAGGGCTCTAACATTTCAGGCATTTCCTATCCAAACCAACCACATTTCCCCATAAAGATGGTAATATTCCATTGGCTAATAATAAAAGCAGTGGTCAATTAAACCTGCCTGCCAGGTTCTGGATCAGGAATAGGAAATTTCATTCCAATTCTGTCTGTATGTCCACTACTTTGGCTGGTTCTTCTCCACCTAAGCCTCCCATTTAATGGCAGTCAGATTTGGTAGACCAATATTTCCCAAACATTTTTACTTTTTAACTGCACTTCCCCTGACAGATCAGCCTCAGGGTCACCATCCAAAAGTGAAAAGCTGCTACCCAAAGATGCTAAGCATTGAACAACTAGGTGGCACAGTGGGCAGAGCACTGGTCCTGAAGTCAAGAGGACTTGAGTTCAAATGTGACCTCAGATACTTAATACTTCTTAGCTGTATGACCCTGGGCAAGTCACTTAACCCCAACTGTCTCTCTAAATTTAAAAGAAGAGGAAGGCAGGGAGGGTGGGAAGGAAGGAGGGAGGGAAAAGAAAGGGAGGGAAGGAAGGAGGGAGGGAGGGAGGAAGGAAGGAAGGAAATCAGGCTAAGATCACCCAGTATCTCTTCTCCATCACTGTGAGTTCAACCCACAAAATTGTGCTTAGGGTTGCCTCTGCCCTCCCTTCAACCTCAATTACCAACATAACCTGAAAACTACCCCATGTCTTAGTAGATTTGATAGTGGAAAAGATGGGGTATTTGGGTACTAACTAGCTCTACACTCATAACAAGAAAACATTATTGTTAAAACTTACAAGGCAACTTTGAAAGACTTTCCACTGAATTTAGAGGGACCCTTCCTCTGTCACAATTATAAATTTAAACTTCATGTCAGCAGTAAACCCGATCTGGCCCGCACTTCCAGAACATGAAGATTGTCTCTTAATAGAACAAGTTCCAGAGCTCTTGAACTGATGCAGTAGAAGGTCTTGGCCTGCCCCTTCCTCAGTCAGAGAAAGGAAGCTCAGTTTTCCAGTTCCAGGTTAATCAGTTCTCTCCCTCTGGTGAGACTCTAAATCCCTGAGAGGAACCTAATTTTGCAATCCAGTTTTTAAAAATGCACATTTAAGAAACTTCAGATGACTTTCTCATTCATCAAAATCTGAAATCCACAGAAAATAGCCTCAACTTCAAAACACCTTTTGGATATTGTTCTGTTGCTCCATGGTTCCCAATCAGATTCTACAGGTGGACCCTATGCTACCAGGCACAGCTCCAAATCTCCAATCTCTGAGACCTATGTACCACACAGCTATCTAGTATTCTGAGTATTTACATTTCCCCCTACTTCTGTGGGGGGGTGGGGGAGAATGCCTGGGATCAGACATGCGATTCATGAGTTTGCTCCAGTGTGACTAGAGTTCCCACTTTCACTTCATAGCTCATAAACAATATAACAATGGGATCAGTCCCATTCCTTTAAAGAAACACCTGTATAGAATTAGATTACCTGATTCCCAGGTACAAGTCTTTTTGTTGACACTATGGCATTAAAAATATCTCATTTCTTAAGGGAGAAGATAGCAGCAGATTGCTCTGCTGGGTAAAGAAAACCTGGAAGTTAATTCAAGTCTTTCAGAACATTTGGTGCAGAATACTGCCAGAAGGGTACAAATGGGACTAGCTCATTTTGTGGATATGTTCAAAAAAACACACTCTAAATGATCGAGAGGAAATGATACCCATTAATTCTCAGATGAAAATACCAAGGAACTGGGCCCGGAAAAATACTAATGGGCTATATATCAAAACAGAGTAGGAGAAACAAAGTAAACTTGAAATTTTCATAAAATTATAGATTTAGAAGTGGAAAATTTTCTCAGGGGTCTTTCAAAAGAGGCTCAGTGAGTTTGAATGATTTGCATAAGGTCACAAAGCTCTAAATAGTAGTGAAGAAATTGAGACCAAGGTTCTCTAATTAAATTACCTGATCTAGCCATTGCTCCTCTCCCATCTTGCCTATTCTTCTTCACCCTGTCCTAAGTGTCACTATGATCTGATAGCATGTAACTCATTCTTTTTAATAAAACAAAAGGAAGAGGACACAATAGAAGTGTGGGGTGGTAGCACTCACTTTATGTTAATAATGTATATACAGTCCTGTGTTGATAAAGCTGTCCCCCCAAAAAACCATCCACAGGGCACACTTTTAAGTTTAATCTGCATAGTTAACATTTTTATATCAGTCTTTCCTAAGTCTAGGCAACCAACAAAACATCAAGCCTGATTTTCAATTTCTGCTCATTTCTGAGGTGTAAATGCTAACTCCAGAATTTAACTTTGAGCTCTCATGAGGAAATTAGAGCTGGCTCCAGCACAGCATGTATTGTCTAGAAATTCAGAAACCCGAGAAAAGATAGATTGTAGAAAGCACCTGCCAAAGAAATAAGGAGCACAATAGAAATACTATGCCACGTGAATATGATAAACCCATTCATCTAGAGAAGTCAGCTAGGTAGAATGCCGAGCCTAGAGTCAGATAGACTCATTTTCCTGAGTTCAAATCTAGCCTCAGACACTTCCTAATTGGATGAACCTGCACAGATTATGTCACCCTGTGTGCCTTAATTTCCTCATCCTTAAAATGAACTAGAGAAGGAAATGACAAAACCACACTAGTATCTCTGCTAAGAAAATTCCAATTGGGGTCATGAAGAAAATGACTGAAAAAATGAATGCATGACAACAATAATCCAACTAGATAAAGAATGTGTTTTGGTAAAGTAGATCACAAAACTTAGACGCAAGTGAGACATAGTCATGAGAAATTTATTTTGTGGGTCCCGTGTTTTTCTGCCATTCTTGTTCTGATAGGCATAAACATTTAGTAAATTCTTGATGTGCTAAACTGACAGTTTTATCTACAAAGGGGAGGAAGGAAGAAAGGAAGGAAGGAGAGAGGGAGGAAGGAAGGGAGGGAGGAAGGGAAAAAGGGAGGAAGGAAAAAGGGAGGGAAGGAGGAAGGAAAAAAGGGAGGGAGGGAAGGAGGGAGGGAGGGAGAAAAAGAATAGAGTAAGAGAGAAACAGAGACAGAGAGGGAGAGAGAGGAAAAAGGAAAGAGGGAAGGGAAGGAGCAAAAGAAGAGAGAGGGGAGGGAGGGGGAGTGAAAGAGAGAGAGGACTGAGAAAGGCTTCCCACTTTCAGAAAATGTACATTCATCAAATCATTGAAATTTTGAAGGACTTCACAGTTCTAAGTCAACCCATACCTGAAAAGGAATTCCGAACATAATATATCTCACAATTGGTAATCCATCTTATTGAAGACCTCAGATGAAGGGAAGCCCACTACTTCTCTAGGTTGCTTATTCTAGAATATATAGCGGCTGAGCAGAGAGAAGTGTCTATTTTGAAAATGTACATTAACCCTAATGTTTGAAAATCTGGGATGATTCTAGAAATGCCCAATTTCTAAAACAAATTAGATCAAGTATTTCAACCTACCACCAACACTGTAACAATCATGCCATTTTTCTACCTTTATTTTTTAACACATTTTAAAGGGATCAAAATAAGTTCCCAATAACCAACTAATGAACTTTAAGAGTACAAGAAGCCACATAAAGAATGAGATAAAAAAGGAATTACTCACAAGAGGTACATAATAGAAATCTATTTTTGCAAGTGACTACGATTATGAGAAGCCAGGAACCCATTTTGTGGAATGGGTTGCAGGTACTATGGATCACTTATCACTCTGGCTGTATTTAAAAAATCATTAGCATTGTAACCTTCATTAAGAGTCAGTGTTAGCACTATTGCAAATGATTAACAAGCACCATAAATCTATAATTATTTTTAAAATGCTGTATTTACCAACTGTCATTTGCGAGGTAATTGCAAGCTACTGCTTGGAAGGTCCAACTTTAATTTTGATTTCCTAGTGAAAAAAGCAGGTCTATCAGAGGCGAGCAGATGTTCTTCCAATATTATCTCCCCTTTCCCAGAGAGAAGACCATGGCAATTGGAAAACTTTATTCCTGAGACAGGTCACCCTGCTAGGAAGTTCAAGCCTCTGGGCTTGGTGTCAGAACAACATATTCTGGAATCTTTCAAATAACAAGGCTTGGGAAGGAGGATGAGGGATATCTTTTCCCTGTTGGTTGGGTTTAGATCACAATGAATGGAAATTTATCCAAGTGAGCTGTACATTCTGATGTCCAACCTTTTTATAAAGAAATGTTTTAAATTTTGGTCTTCCTTTTACTGAATGTCATAAAACTATGATGGTATGTATGCACATTTTTCAAGCGCTATAATCATTTAGTTGTAGAGGATTTAATTAGTTTACTTAGAAGGGAGAGACGCAGGAAAAAAGTGTTATCACTGATTCTGAAATCCACCTACTATGACTGGCCAAAATAATTGAAACAACTGTTTGATACTATCTTCAGTTCAACCAAATCACAAAGCATATACCGGAAGGCAGTTCAATTTAAGCCCATTCCATTTTATCAGTCCAACTGAACTTTTGGTACCTAGCAGTGCCAGGAGGGATAGCAGATATACATTGCAAATTTGACAGACTGCATAGCAAACTCTCCTTTGTAGATACAACAGTAAAAGGGGAAAATAAAATGACACGTCTTAAGAGAGGTGAATTGTATCCATTTTTTATAACTAAAAACCCAAGTGTGGACCTCATCTCGGGACAGCTAGAAAAGAAGAAAGGGAAACGTCCTTCACAAAATCAGGGAGACAGTTCGTTCAAAGGACAGTGAAAGACTCCCTTTTTCTTTCTCTTTTCTTTGCTCTGAATTTGCCAATTGGAAAGGATCCAAGATCAAGGAAGATTTTGAATGGTGACTTTCTTGAGGCCCTTAACTTTAAGAGAAGCTCTAAGACTCCTCTTGTCACTGAATGAGTGGAAAATATAACAGCCTTCTTCCCTGAGGTCTCTAGATTGGTACAAGTACCAACATTTCTCATTTGAGGAATGTCATTAGCAGAGAGAAAAGCAAAAAAATAATTCTAATCATGGTTCTTGAAGTCCAGAGACAAAGAACCGTCAAAAATTACCAACCAACTGGGGTAATTCCATGGGGTCTTTATAGTATCTTATAGTGTTTTTCTTTGAAATTTAGAAAAAGGAACCTAAGATCTAAATGCTATTTAACAGTATACAATTCCCTTCTAACCTTGCCTCTCCATTAAAAAATGGGATTTGGATCCTTGAATGCATCTTCAAAGGGAATTATTTTGAATTTACAGCTATGGACTAGTTTCATATTACTCCCCCTCAAGTGTTCTATGTTCCAGCCAAATTGGCCAGCTGGCTGTTTCTCATAAACAACATTGTGTTTCTTCCCTCTGTGTCACTGCACAGGTTATCTGCTCTCCCTCCACCCACATAAGGCATTTCTAGATTTTTCCAATTATTAGCCATTTTTGCTATCCACAAATGATGCAGCATGTACCCTGCATATACTTTATGTTTCACAGTTTGCCATGAAATTCCAAAAATCCAAAATAATAACAATATTCCTTCTGTGAAATATGGTGGCAAGCCATGGAAAACTTCCTAAGGAATTGAAAAGGCAAAGGAAAGGTATATGGCAGATGTGACTAGGCTGTTTCATGATTCAAATAAGATACTATGAAGGAGTAGTGGAATAATATATATGCAATCAAAGAAATGTAAGAGGGAAAAAGAAAATGGGTTAATCACACAGCAAGAGAAAGAGATAAATAGTCCTTATACTCCAATGGTATTCTCATGACACCCAAAGAAAAGAAGGAAGACCCCCCCTAAGGTGTTGGGTGTGCTGCCTGGAGCGAATTTATGGGAGGTCATGGATAAGAATCACCCTAAATGGATAGGAAAAGACAGACTGTCACCTGAAACATCAGAGGATATACACCATGAGATCACAAATCTGTTACAATTCATTTTCTATATGCTTACCACTGTGTGTGTGTGTGTGTGTGTGTGTGTGTGTGTGTGTGTGTGTGTCTATGATTCTCCCTAGTAATAGTATGCAAGCTCCTTAAGGTTCTATATGGCTACAGTGCCTAGCACAGTGCCTGGTACAACATCAAAGGCACTTAATAAATGTTTGCAAATTTGACCTGATTCTTTTACCTTATGTGTTAGAAAGAAGGAAAGGAAATAAGCATTTATTGAACTCCTACTATGTATCAGATTACGCTAAATGTTTCATAAGATTTTATTTTTTATTTTTTATTTATGAATTATAATTTAAGTTTTATGTATTATATATCATTATATTTTTAAATTTATAAATATTACCTCATTTGATTCTCTCACCAACCCTGGCAGGTATATTATTATCCCCATGTTATAGAAGAGAAAAATGAGACAAACCAAGGTAAAGTGACTCACCCAGAGCCTAGTATGTGTCTGAGGCTGGTTTGAACTCAAGTCTTCCTGGCTCAAGTTCGATGCACCACCTGGTTGCCTATAGCCAAATAGGGTTAGGTCCTCCTAATCCCATATCTCAATTCACAAAATGAACAGAATAGGAAATAGTACAGTAGAATGAGCAGCAAATATGGATAGAGAAAAAAATCAATTCAACAAACATTTATTAAACACCTACTATGTGCTAGGTACTATGCTAGGTACCAAAGATGCAAAATCATCAGGTCATGAGGCTCTACTGAAAAACACATGAAATAACTACTTTGTAAAAATATTTTTCTAGTGCTATCAACAAATTATTTAAAGTGGAAATGTATTTAGAAGAATTGCAAATGTTTAACCTATGTTGCATTACTTGCTGTCTAGGGGAGGGGATAGGAGGAGGTAAGGAGAAAAATTTGGAACGCAAGGTTTTGCAAGGATGAATGTTGAAAACTATATTTGCTTCAATTTTGAAAATGAAAAGCTATTAAAATAAATTCAAGGAAAAAAAGAAAAAAAAACAAATCATTTAATGTTTTGTGTGATTTCACATATATACTTAATGTCATACTGCTTGCCTTTTCAATGGTGGGGAAGGGGCTAAAGGGTAGAGAATTTGGAACTCAAAATTAAGAAAGAAAAGAATGTTATAAATAAGAAATACATTATTTAGAATCCTTAAATGGAAAAATCTCAATGTATGTCAAGGATAAATAGAGACCAAAGGCTGTGAGCTTGAATCTGGGGATCAAATGGTACCACTGGGCAAGGATAAAACTTTAAAATACCTTGATTTTCTCTGGGATACACGAGAAAGCTGAGACTGTGACCAAAGGTCATCAATGCCTGAAATGAGACAGAATAGCAATGGGAATACATAATTGAGTACTCAGAAGCTATATAATAAACATAATGAATTAACCTCATACTTATAAGGACAAATTCGAATGAATGCTTTTGAAAAGTTACCAAGGATAAGCTAGCTATACATTCTGAAAAGGCCATCTCTGAGCTATACAGCAAAAATAATGGCCATTATAAACTCAGAGTTGGAAGGGACATGAGAGATAATTTAGTCCCATCTGTGCCTAATCAGGAATGTCTACTTCAACAACTCTGAGAAATAATCATCCAGCTGCTGCCCAGGAACCTCCAGCTATGGGGAACCTGCTTTCTCAGTCCACTTTGGGACCACTTGAATTATGAGGATGACTCTCTGGGCTTCTCAGCTAAAGTAAACTTTCTGCAACTTTGCTCATGTTTCTGACCCCTAAAGACCGAAAGAATTAGGGTCATCTCTCTTCCACATGCCAGACCTGCAATACCTGATCAGAGCTATCATGTCTCCACAAAGCTTTCTTTTTTGTAGGCAATATATCTACTGGTCCTTCAATAGAAGGACTTATCACTGGCTGTGGTCTGGGTCCTTTGGATTCATTCCATATTGTAATCTACATCCTAAAATGTGGCACCCACTCTGAACAGAGTACTAGAACTATGATCTGATTAGGATGAAGCACAGCAAGATAATCACCTTCCTTGCTCTGAATGCTAGGTCTCTCTCTCTCTTTTTAAAAATATTTATTTATTTATTTTTATTACATTTTAAGTTCCAAAAAGTCTCCTTTTCCCCTCTTTCCCTTCTCTCTCTCTCTCTCTCTCTCTCTCTCTCTCTCTCTCTGTGCTCCTTCCTTCTTCCCTCCCACACACACACACCCCACCCCCACATACCGCACACACACACACACACACACACACACCTGTATATCTGTATATTTTGTGTGTCTCTTTATATGTGGTTTTATATACATATATATGTATATATACATATACATCCCTACATATGTAGAACCATACTGGACATACTTCTATTTGTCAGGTCTTTCTCTGAGGAGGATAGCATCTTCCTTCATAAATCCTTTGCAGTTCATTTAAATAGTTATAATATCCAGAATAACTTAACCAATCACAATTGTTCCTCAGACAACACAACATTCAGGATCTGCTCCCTTAAACATCCCAAGGAAAAAAATAAATAGCCCAAGGGAGATTTTTTGATACCACAGAACACTTTTGCTTTGTATTCAACCAGTAGCCAATAAAAATTACCAGGACACACAAACTTCTTTCTCAGTATATTTCTCCCATATTGTATTTGGGAAGCATTTTCTTATTTTTTAACTTAAATGAAAGAGTTTACATTTATCACTATTCAACTTCATGTTACTGAAATTGACTCATCTTTTGAACTATTTTTTCTCTTTGGGATACAGACCTACTAATGGTATTGTTGGGTCAAAAGGTGTACACAGTTTTATAGCCCTTTGGACATAGCTTCAAATTGCTCTCCAAAATGGTTGGATCAGTTCACAACTCCACCAACAGTACATTAGTGTCTCAATCTTTTTGCATCTCCTCTAACATTTATCATTTTCTTTTTCTTTCTTATTAACCAATCTGACAGGTGTGAAGTATTCTTCAGAGTTGCTTTAATTTGCATTTCTCTAATCAATAGTGATTTAGAGCATTTTTCATATGACTATAAATAGCTTTGATTTTTTTCTTCTGAAACTACCTGTTCATATCCTTTGACCATTTCTCAATTTGGGGAATGACTCATGTAAATGTTATAAATTTGACTCATTAATCTAAATATTTAAGAAATGAAGCCTTTCAAACAGTTATCAAACTGTGCATACCCTTTGATCCAGCAGTGTTTTTACTGGGTTTATATCCCAAAGAAATCTTAAAGAAGGGAAAGGGACCTGTATGTGCACGAATGTTTGTGGCAGCCCTCTTTGTAGTGGCCAGAAACTGGAAACTGAGTGGATGCCCATCAATTGGAGAATGGCTGAATAAATTGTGGTATATAAATATGATGGAATATTATTATTCTGTAAGAAATGACCAGCAGGACAATTTCAGAGAGACCTGGAGAGACTTACACGAACTGATGCTGAGTGAAATCAGCAGGACCAGGAGATCATTATATACTTCAACAACAATGCTATATGATGGTTAATTCTGATGGACGTGGCCCTTTTCAACAATGAAATGAACCAAATCAGTTCCAATGGAGCAATAATGAACTGAACCAGCGAAAGAACTCTGGGAGATGACTATGAACCATTACATAGAATTCCCAATCCCTCTATTTTTGTCTGCCTGCTTTTTTCATTTCCTTCACAGATTAATTGTACACTATTTCAAAGTCTGATCTTTCTGTACAACAAAATAACTGTTAAGACATGTATACTTATATTGTATTTAATGTATACTTTAACATATGTAACATGTATTGGTCAACATGCCATCGGGGGAGGGAATGGGGGAAAGGAGGGGGAAAAGTGGAACAAAAGGTTTGGCAATTGTCAATGCTGTAAAATTACCCATGCATATAACTTGTAAATAAAAAGCTATTAAAAATAGGTAAAAAAAAAAAGAAATGAAGCCTTTATCAGAGAAACTTGTTATAAAAATCTTTTCCAAGTCTCCTGCTTTCCCTCTGACTTTGGCTGCACTGATTTTGTTTGTGCAAAACCTTTTTAATTTAATGTAATCCAAATTATCCATTTTACATCTCACAATGCTCCCCAACTCTTGTTTCAAAATAAATCCTTCACTTATTGGTCAATTCTTATTTTAACCCCCAACTAGTTTCTCCAGCTCCTTGAAAAATAAAATTAGGGCAATGTTAAAAATTCAAGTTGTATTTTCTGTTTTTGCTAATTCAGAATTGTTCTAAAAGTAGAAGCAATTCTCATAACTTTAGTCCTGAGAAAAGTGGTCAGATAATAATCATCAAATCAGGCATAGAAACATGATGGCTGCTTAAGATCAGTGAGAGACCTTCTGTCTTGATACACAGGAGTCCGATAGGTAATAAAGAGAGATATAGTCATGGTACATCCATTTCACATAAGTCTGGTCAGGAGAGTTAACTGTCAAACACAAGAGGACCAAGAGAACTCCAAAGCAAAAAGGTGGCAATGAGCTGAGGCCATGTTTTCACCAAGTGAAATCACTTCCCAGTGACCCCATAGGAAGGCAACTGTCTAAAAGAAGAAGCAACATGAGTACCCTGGCAATGGTAATCTGGTCAGCTGTAGGAAACAAGTTTTTTCTAGAAGAAGCTCTTCATGATTGTGGACACAAAGAAATGAGTAACTTGGGGAAATTCTCTGGGATTTACTCTGTTCTGGGATCTCATCTTCTAATCCTAGGCGTGTATCTGTGTGCCTTCTTCCTCTCTTCTTACTTTGGATTGCCCAGAGAGGTCAATTGGGTCTATTACTTCTGGGTCCTCCCTCCAACTACTCTTCAATCCTCCATGGATAAATGAAAGTAATCAGGAAGCATCCATGAACAGGTCAGATCATTAGGGAGACTGTGGTGATGATGGGAACCTGCATCCCTTGACTCCATTCTCCAGAAATTATACCTGGGGGAGAAGGCAGCTTCCTGAAGCCCAGTCAATCCTTCTTAGGTCATTCCTTGTGATTTTCTCCCTTCCCCTATTCCTCAAGTGGAGTGACATAAATTAATTCCAATATGCATTTCTATCACTCATCAGGCATCAGTATCAGTTGAAAAGAAGGAACACTATCCTTGCACCTGACAAAAACATAGGACATGGAAAATGCAGTTTTACTAGATACAAATCAATGCCTAACAGCCCTATTTCTCCTGCAGCCATTCTGCTGGCATAAATTCTAGCTCGATAAAATGGAGACTGTTGAGTAAATGAGAGAACAACAGTCCTATGGAGAATCCATAAATTATTAGCTCACCTTCCAAACTGCATTTTAATCTCAAGATTTGGCTATTTCTGTTCTTATCTAGAGGAAATAAATACAAGGGGAGAATACTAGGCAGTAAAAGATTCAGAGAGAAGACATTTCATTCTTTCCTTTTTGATGAATGCCATGAATGTCACTTGATCATTTTCTCTTCCTTTTTGTCCTGCCTCCTTAGGCCTCAGCATTTAGCAAAGAAAAAGGGAGTTGCTCTGACAAGATCCATTACAAGACTTTGCCAAGCTACTTTAGGTCTACTTCCTGACATCATATAAACCGTCACAATCATTACAGAACCACAGACTTGGAAAGGGCCACAGACCTCAATGAGTCCCTTCCTCAGTACTTTGACCAAGAAGCCTTTCTACAACCTAGCTGACAAATGGCCTTTACAAGCACTGCACAAAGATCACATCCCATGGCAACTCATTCCACTCTGGTAGAGTTTTCATTGTTGGGGAGTCTTTTTTTCTTATCTAAACCCCAAATGCCCTTCCTTGCAACTCCCAGTTCCACCATCTGGGACAAAGGCAGCCACCGAGCAAGGTGGTACGTTCTCATCAGAGTGGCCCTTATTGCTCAGAGGGGAACAAGAGCAAGTAACAACTCCTGAGTCTATTAAGTAAGGTCCTCGACACAACAGGAATGCTACCAGAACTTGTGTTTATCTTCACATAAACTACTCATGACTGGTGTGTTCAAAGGGGGACTCGGTTTATCCTAGTCTGGCATATTTGTAAAAGGCCTTCATCTCTTCCTGCCAAACGATATCACTAAGGATTAATTGACAAAGTTCTGGATTCATCTGGTTACCTCGAGATTATTATTACACAAGCTTCTTCATCTCTGATGAAAAGGAAAAGGAAAGTCCCTATCTAGTGAGGTAGATCATTTTAAAAAATGAAGAACTAATGAGGAAAATTCAGTTCAGCTACTTGGTGAGAGTAAGAGGTTTGGGGAGGGGAGAGGCATTGGCAGAAAATAACTCATCTGAAAAAGATACAGGACTTTGAGTGGGACGCCAGCTATTATGAGTCAAGAGAGAGATGTTGTAGGCAAAAGAGTGAATCAAAATTTGGGATGCATGAATAAAGGCATGATGATCAGAACTAGAGAGAATGACTGATTGCTCACTGCCCTGGCTAGATCATCTCTGGATTAATGCTACCTAATTAGCTCTGCTTGCTCATTGTACAGCCAAGGGAGCTGGTGCCAGAGAAACGAAATAACTTTCTGCGCAGTTAGTTAGGACCAGAATTCAGGCCTCTTGATTTCTAGTCTATGCTTTTTTTTCCATGACCCAGGCATCCTGTTCCTTTTTAAATATCATAGAATGATTTTGTAAAAATCTCATTTACTATAGGTCTGATCCATGACAACCTAAGTGAGTCACTTAGAAACCTAAGGAGAAATCATTGTCCTTAACAAGGAGCCAAAGGGCTTATTCCAGGTGACGTCCACCAATGCTCCCAAGGGGTACATCAATGGATGTACCATCTATATTCCCCTCCTCCAGATAATTAACTACTATCCTATAATCAAGTTTATCAGGGAAACTCCAGAAAAAAACCCATTCCAATCAAATCAACTCCTTTGATTTAACAAGTTTGGAAAGGGAAACACAGCTTTGTCATTTACTACTGAGATCCTATCAAATTGCCTCCGGAAGAACAGGTGAGATGTCCCTACTCCAAATGGATCACAGACCAGGAGGAGAGTCTACCAATATGAGTTATTTCCTGACATAGCCTTTGTAGCTCTCTTAGCTGTGGGCATCTACACCTCCTTTCCCTTACTAATCCATGAGCCCTTTGAAAGCAGTGGTCCTCCTGTCTTACATCTCTCTAAGCTAAAGCCCCAACAGAGTACTTTGCACATTGCAGGCCTCTAATATTTATTTGGCCAATCCTTGAGGAATAGCTCCAATGTGCCTATGTCTGGAGGAGGGCCTAATCTCACCACCATCAAGAGCATTTAGTAGACAATTATTGGAGCTATAAGGGCAAATTGTTGAGAAAGATAAAGTCCTGAATATAGACATTTAGACTTGGAAGGGATTTTAGAAATGGATGGGTACAATTAGCTCATTTTACAGAAGAGATCAAGCAAGAGAAGTAAAATGACATACCCAAAGTCCCCATGTACCAGCTTGAATGTAAGTCTCTCAGTAGCTTCACTCTCTTTTCATTGTACCATAAAGAAGGGCTTCACTGTACAGGATAATGAGCAATTTGCTACTGATCAGTATCCCTATTCTAGTTCCTGCCCTTTTGGGCTCTATAATTAAAAGTCATCATTAATCTCTTAGTTGTATTCAGAAACACACCAATTGTTCAAGATGATAAAATGGTACTGAGTTCAGATTATCCATGTCTCTTACCAGATAATAGGCGAGAATATTAATTAGGTGAATTGCCAACTGTTTATCTTCTCTTAGATACCTTTATAGATTAAACAAATTTGGAAAAGTTAAGAATTTCAATGATTCTTAACTATCCTAAAGATTCATTGTTTTTTTTGGTCAGGTTTTTCTTGGGGGGACTCAGGGAAGGATCCAAATGAGTCATCTTATTTGTCCATGAAAATCCTACTATCAACGCAAACAGGCAATTTTTATTCTACTTTGCTCTTTACTTATGAAATATATGACAATCATTAGCACAAATAAGGAATGTGAGCAGAAATATTAAGGAAGAAAAATCATTTTTGAGAAAGAGAATTAAATCCATTATAGCATGAATCTACATATTATTGATTTAGAATGATGTCATGAATTGAGAGCTTGACTTTAGAGTTGGGAAGTCCTCTCTTCAAATTCTGCCTCTGACTCTGAATAGCTCTGTGACCATAAATAAGTCTCTTGAACTCTGTAAACCTCAGTCTCCTCATCTGTAAGATGGGAATAATCATACCAGAAGCACCTCATGGGGTTTCTATGAAGCTCAAACAAAAGAAGGGAATACTTTGCTACTTTTAGAAAGCACTACATAAATTTCAGTTATTATTATCTCATACTCAAAGATGTACTGATGATCTGATATGGCCTCCATTTCTCTCATATAATAGTGCATAATGAGCTATTCCAACATTTCCTGCACTCTCACGAAGACATCTTTATTTGTATCATTCCCTCACATGAATGGGACTTAAAAAACCATCTTTGAAAGCAGAACATTGGTAGACATTTTTTTCAGTTGGTGTTTCTGATAAAGGCCTCATTTATCAAATATATAAAGAAGTAAATCAAATTTATAAGAATACATGTCACTCCCCAGTGGATAAACAAAGGATATGAACAAGCAGTTTTCAGATGAAGAAATTAAAGCTATGTACAATCATGTGAAAAGTACTCTAAAATCACCATCAATTAGAAAAATATAAATTAAAACAATTCTGAGGTACCACCTCATACCTATCAGGTTGGCTAATAGGACAGAAGAGGAAAATGATAAATGCTGGAAAACATATGGGAAGATTGGAACAGTGGTGTATTGTTGGTGGAGCAATGAACTGAATCAACCATTGTGGAGAACAATTTGGAACTACGCCTAAAGGGCAATCAAATTGCATAAACTTTGATCCAGCAATACCACTACAAGGTCGGCATCCCAAGGAAAACTTAAAAAAGGAAAAGATCTCACACGTGCAAAAATGTTTGCAACAGCTCTTTTTGTAGTGGCAAAGAGTTGGAAATGGAGGGAATGCCACTCAGTTGGAGAACGGTTGAACAAGTTATGGTATATAAATGTAATGGAATACTATTGTCCTACAAGAAATGATGAGCAGATAGATTTCAGAAAAACCTGGAAAGACTTACATGAACTGAAGATGAGCGAAGTGAGTAGACCCAGGAGAAAACTGGACAGAGTAATAGCAACATTGTGTGATAAAGATCTGATTGACTTAGCTCTTCTCAGTAATGCAATGATTCAAGACAATTCCAAAAGACTTGTGATGGAAAATACTATCTACACCCAGAAAAAGAACTATGGAATTTGAATGCATATTGAAGCATATTATTTTCATTTTTTCTGTTTTTTCTTTCTCATGGTTTTTTCCCTTTTTTCTAATTCTTTCACAACATGACTAATGTGGAAACACGTTTAACATAATTGTACATGTATAGCCTATATTGGATTGCATGCTGTCTTGGGGAAAGAATGAGGAAGAAAAGTTTAGAATTCAGTAGCTTACAAAAATCAATGCAATTCCAATTACAAGTAATTGGAAAGGCAAAAAATAAATATGACAAGTTGATCCTCCCCCCAAAACAGGCCATCCCTTTTTATAGGTCAAAGAAAAGAAAGGTTACAGAAAATTACTGAAAAGAGTCATAGTCTCTTGATATCACTTGACAGTGATGTCAAACTCAAGGACCACTAAGATGTGCATAATAATTCCTGTGTGCCACATAGTGACTTAGAAAATAAAATATCACCATTATTAATTTTTATTGTATTTTTATGTATTTTGTTAAATGTTTCCCAATTATATTTTAATCTGATTTGGGCCACTGGGGAATGCTACAAGCTGCAAGCAGCCAGTGGGCCTCATGATTGACACCTTTGTAGAATCTACAGCTTCTGCAAGAGATGCTCATGTATCTTTAATTGAAAACTTCAAATGAAAGGGAACCCACTGGCTTCAGGGTTAACACATTCCAATAATGGATGTTTTCTCTCCTATGAAGCCTAAATCTGCTTTATGCCAATGGGTACTAAATAAAACAGGTATAATCCCAATGAATATAGTAGGTGCTAAATATATGGTGGTAGAACAGAAACAGGAGATCATTTCAACAAAGAAAATGACAATGATGAGATAATATGCCAAAACTTTTAGAGGTCAACTCAATCAGTTCTTAGGAGGAAAATCCACACTTCTAAACATTTTCATCACAGAAGAAAAAAAGAATAAAACAATAAGACAAGTATATAACTGAAAAGTCTAAAAAACCCATAGATTTTTTTTTATTATAGCTTTTTATTTATAAGATCCATGCATGGGTAATTTTTCAGCATTGACAACTGCAAAACCTTTTGTTCCAACTTTTCTCCTCCTTCCCTCCAACCCCGTCCCCCAGATGGCAGGCTGACCAAGACATGTAAAATATGTCAGAGTATAAGTTAAATACAATATATGTATACATGTCCGTACAGTTATTTTGCTGTACAAAAAGAATCGGACTTTGAAATAGTATATAATTAACCTGTGAAGGAAATCAAAAGTACAGATGGACAAAAATAGAGAGCTTGGGAATTCTATGTAGTGGTTCATAGTCATCTCCCAGAGTTCTTTCGCTGGGTATAGCTGGTTCAATTCATTCCTGCTCTATTGGAACTGAATTGGTTCATCTCATTGCTGAAGAGGGCCACGTCCATCAGAATTGATCATCATATGGTATTGTTGTTGAAGTATATACTGATCTCCTGGTCCTGCTCATTTCACTCAGCATCAGATCATGTAAGTGTCTCCAGGCCTTTCTGAAATCATCCTGCTGGTCATTTCTTATAGAACAATCATATTCCATAATATTCATATACCACAATTTGTTCAGCCATTCTCCAATTGATGGGCATCCACTTAGTGTCCAGTTTCTGGCCACTACCAAGAGGGCTGCCACAAATATTCCTGCACATATAGGTCCCTTTCCCTTCTTTAAAATCTCTTTGGGATATAGGCCCAGTAGTAACCCTGCTGGAACAAAGGGTATGCATCATTCTCCAGAACGGCTGGATGTATTCACAATTCCACCAACAATGTATCAGTGTCCCAGTTTTCCCACATCCCCTCCAACATGTCATTCTAGCCAATCTGACAGGTGTGTAGTGGTATCTCAGAGTTGTCTTAATTTGCATTTCTCTGATTAATAATGACTTGGAGCATCTTTTCACATGGCTAGAAATAGTCAATTTCTTTGTCTGAGAATTGTCTGTTCATATCCTTTGACCATTTATCCATTGGAGAATGGCCTGATTTCTTATAAATTAGAGTCAGTTCTCTATATATTTTGGAAATGAGGCCTTTATCAGAACTTTTGACTGTAAAAATGTCTTCCCAGTCTATTTATTCCCTTCTAATCTTGTTTGCCTTAGTTTTGTTTGCACAAAAACTTTTCAACTTAATATAATCAAAAATTCCTATTTTATGATCAATAATGATCTCTAATTCCTCTTTGATCATAAATTCCTTCCTCTTCCACAGGTCTGAGAGGTAAACTATCCTATGTTTTTCTCATTTATTTATAATCTCATTCTTTATGCCTAGGTCATGAATCCATTTTGACCTTGTCGTGGTATACAGTGTTAAGTGTGGGTCAATGCCTAGTTTCTGCCATATTAATTTCCAATTTTCCCAGCAATTTTTGTCATACAGTGAGTTCTTATCCCAAAAGCTGGGGTCTTTGGGTTTGTCAAACACTAGATCATTAAAATTATTGATTGGAAAACCCATAGATTTAAAAAAAAACTGCAACTAAGCACTACATTAGAAATTCTGAAAATCAGAGAAAAGTTTAATAGAACTGAAAGTAAAAATCCATGGAACTGATAAAAACAAGGAATTCCATTTTTTACAAAAATAGTCAGATAAAAAGAGAGATGAAAACTAAATTTACACGGGATCAAAACTGAAAAAGGATAATTCTTAACAAAGAATGAAGAAATAAACAAAATCATTAGATAGGAAAAATATTTACTACTTGAAAAATGAAAATGAGAAAAGCAAGCTTGGAAAAACATGAAACTAGGCAAGGTCATTCTAAGAAATGAAGACAGAAAGCAATATAAATAGAAGAAACATTGAAAAAATATTAAAAGTACATCATCATGATTAAAATTGATGGTTTTGGCTCTTTTCAGCAATGAGGTTATTCAAGTCAATTCCAATAGACTTGTGGTGGAAAGAGCCATCTGCACCTAGAGAGAACTGTATTGAATCTGAATGTGGATCACAACATAGTATTTTCATCTTTTTTTGTTGTTTGCTTGATTTTTTTCTTTCTCATTTTTTCCTTTTTGATCTTATTTTTCTTGTGCAGTATGATAAATGTGGAAATATATAGAAGAACTGCACACATTTAACAAATAGTAAATTACTTGCTGTCTAGGAGAAGGTGGTGGGGCAAGGAGAAAAAATTGGAACACAAGGTTTTGCAAGGATGAATGTTGAAAACTATCTTTGCATGTATTTTGAAAATAAAAAAACTATTATTAAAAATAAATAAATATAAATAAAGAAGAAAGTACCTCATCATGTGGTACTACTACCACTTCAAACTAAATATGTGGAAAACCAAGTTTTCTCCCAAAAGCTGCTTCCTTTTATGACTTTACTATTTCTGTCAGAGAAAACACCCTTGACTCAATCTCCCATTAATCTAAATATTCATGTTTTATTCTTCCCTCTCCTATTCCTCCTAATCAAAGATTCCCACTGAGTCCTGTTGCTTCCACCTTTGCAACGTCTCTTGAATTGATCCCTTCCTCTCCCACTATTACTGCTCTAGTACAAGACTCCCCTATGACCCACTTAGACTATTATCCTGACAGATTTACCCACAGTTACTCTCTTTTCCCTCCATTCTATTGTTCATAATTCTTATTGCCTTACTGCCTGGCTATAAGGCTATAATTGGTCAGTCATGTAGAGGTGGAAGGGATCTTAGAAAGATCATCTAATTTAAGCCCTTCATTTTACAGATGAAGAGACTGAGGCTCAGAAAAGTTAAGTAACTACCCTGGCAATTCAGACCCTAATTATTACGGTTATTTGGTTCATCTGTCTCAAGTCTCTCTCCACTTCAAACCATTCTCTGCACAGCTGCCAAAATAATTTTCTTGAAGCACTAGCATTTTATTCAATAAATTCCAGAAGATCCCAATTATATCTAGGAAGAAATATGAACTGATGTATTTACATTTAAAATTCTTTACAACCTAGCTGTCTTTCTGGTTTTTTCCAGTTCATTTTCTAAAAGTCAGTCATATTGGTCTATTTTCTACTCCTCCCACATGATACTTCATCTCCCTTCTTTGCATCTTAGTACCCCATACCTAGAAGGCTCACTGTCCTTACCTCGGCATCCTGGAATGCTAAATTTCCTTCAAGATAGCTTAAGCTTCTAAATGAAGCCTGCCATGGTATTCTCAGATGCTAGAGCTTTCTCCTCCAAGGTTTCCTTATATTTTGCATATATTTTATGCTTTAACTAAACTGGTCTACTTTCTGTCCCCCAAAAGAGCCTCTAGCATCTTTATTAAAGTAATTCTCTATGGCTGAAATGGAACTCATTCCCCAACTTCACCTGGTGAATTCCTTTATTTTTTAAACTTTTTTCCTGTTTCTATTTCATATTTTGTTTTCCCCTAATAACACGTAAAACAATTTTAACATTCATTTTTTAAATTCTCCCTTCTCTCCCTATTTCCCCTCATTGATAGAAGGCAAGCAATTTGATATAGATTATACATGTGCAGTCACGCAAAAAATTTCCATATTAGAAATGTTGTGAAAGAAAACATAGAGCCCAAAAAGTCAAGTTTTAGAACAAAATATGTTTCAATCTGTATTTAAACAGCCATCAGTTATTTCTCTAGAGATGGATAACATTTTTCATCATAAATCCTTCAGAGTTGTCTTGGATTACTGTTTTCCTGAGAATAGCTTAGTCATTTGCAGCTGATCATTTTACAATATTGCTGGTACTTTGTACAGGGTACACCTCACTTTGTATGCTGAATTCCTTTAAATCCCAACTCAAATGCCACCTCCTCCAGGAAGCCCTTCCTATCATAAATCACTTTCCTGCAAAAACCTCATCATTTCCCCTACCCCTGTTCCAACCCTCCCATTACATTGTTAGCTTCTTGTGGGCAGAGCCATGTCTAACTTAAACTCTATTTTAGTGCAATATTTACTATATGTTGAATTGAAACGAAGTCTCAGTTGTTTAAAACTTAAGGATTCTGGTTTTATTTAGCCATACTGCTCATGATCCAAACGCGAAGCGCAAGGACAATATTTTCTTCAAGGTATAAAAACAATATAATTAGGTATTTATTAAAAATGTACAATCAGATTTAAAGGGTGTCTCTCATACTCTATGTAATACATGATTATAAAGTAAGATGTTAAAATTTATCATCCAAGTGGGTTGCCTAGATTTAGAAATGTCTGATAATAAATCTTGGTTAAGGAGCCTGAATCAATCAGATGTATTCTAATATCAAATTCCACCCTAGTATGTGGGGTAAATAGTAAGTAATCTCCTCTGGCCAGAATCTACATTCACTATAGAGCTGAGGAAGGTACTCAAAGAATTTTCCTTAATTCTTCAAAGAAAATCAAATTCAATTAAAAGTCCCATGCAAACAGCATTAAGTAGAAGAAAAGATTCACTTTCAAAGCAAGCTGGTTCCTTTTTCTATGACACAAACAGCTTTATGAGTATGATTCTACTTTTAAATCCCCTTTCTCAGCTAGATGACTTTACAAGTGTTTGGTATAGAATACAAATTCTCAAACAGAAGAGGAAATTAACCTATTGGAATGTTCTAGTTTCCATGGCTCATAGAAGGGAACACGTTTAGACTACATGGCCAGATCAGGGCACTAACCCTAACCACTCTGTCATGTTACCCGGGCCCTGCACCTTATGGCTGACGTGCAACTTAACATCTAGGTGGCCTTTCGAAACAACCCTTTCACTTAGAGAGCTGGTTCTTTATTCCCTTCTTGACTCCCTCCCAAGGGGTCGTAACTGTGTAAGCCCTTCCATAGGGCTGAACCCTGACCTAGAGCTGACACTCCTCTTCTCCTGCACACTTGCTTTAGCTTCTCCCTAGTTGCTCAGCACCTGTTTATCAGAGCTATGCCTCCCTCTTTAGTTTTCAGTAGTCAGGCCTTCTTTTGTCCTTTTTTCCTGCTAGCATTTGCTGACTTGGCCTTTCTGTATATGTGGGACTTTTTTTTTTCTGACCCCTCCAAGCATATGTGTAATTTAAGACATGGATTGAGAGCTTTATGCTATAAAATAAAGGGTGATTTCTTTGCTCTTTTATTTTTTATTTCTTGGCTGGGGGGTACGGGGTGGTGGCGATAAAGGGATTAGAACTCCTTTTATCACTGGAGTGGAAGACAGTTCCCCATCCAATCTCTGCCACTGAAAAACTCTAATGTAAGGAACTGACAGATTGTTCCATTTGTCTGCAAGTTTTTTTAAGTTCAACTTCTTTCATAATTAGCCTATAAGCTTGCATCTGGGTTCTAGAAATTAAGACTTTAAAAAACTCCTTCAGAACTAATTAGATAAAGTGCGTTGTGAGGGATTTTGGCAAGAGTTCCTTTGAAATAAGATATCAAGACATAGATGGAGGTATCACTCCTAGGTATTATTTCTAGTATTGTAGATAAATTTCATTTCACTATTTTATCCTTCACAAATTCTTAGATTTAGTTCAGTACTCAGTTTAGCCCCTTTTCCTGTTGTGGCTGAATTTTGGTCTAATCATTACACAGAAAAATTGGAAAACTCGTGTAAAGGACAACAGGAAAATATGAGCTTCACATTTTGCAGAGAAAAGCACAAAGAATCCAAATAAGTCCTTTTTTCTAGGTTCTGAAAGTCCCTGTGGATAGAAAACTCTGTGGATGCTGAACTCTGTGGTAATTGGGAGGTTGAAAGGCTGGAGATCAGCCTCGGGCCCCATATACCTTTCAAAAAACCACAGGAGGATGTGCCTTTAGGCCTCAATGTACATTCCTTACTTTCTGGTAACAGCACGAATTAATAAGAATGATATCAAGGATGGCAAATTCAACCGTAACACCCCCAATACCTTTGATATTCACAAGTTTGTGAATGGAAACTTCAGTGTCCTCAAAACTATTACGGGCAGCTAGATGGAACTATAGCGGATAAAGTACCAGCCCTATGGTCAGGAGGACCTGAATTCAAATACAACCTCAGATACATAACACTTACTAGCTGTGTGACCCTGGGCAAGTCACAACCCCAATTTCCTCAGGGGAAAAAAAATTAAAACCTGTCATGGAGCTATGCCAGACTCAATGTGTGCATGAGCCCTGTCTGTGGCTCCTTTTAACTTTATCATACTTCTATATCCACTAGGCCGGGTAGGACCATTGGGACTGTGATGATAGAGCCCAAATACAGTGGCCATAAATATCCGAATACTAGTATATCTGAAGAAAGGAAGTTGAAAAGCACCTATTTACATCAAAATGTCTAAGGATTAAGTTAATTTTTAAATTATTGTACTTGGCTACTCAGTTGAATGTATTGCATGTTTCAGTCAGGATAAGATAAGATAGTGTACCTGCACATACTTTGGAAATGGTCATTTCAACAAGCTCTTATCATCATGATATTATTATTGTTGTTGTAATATTACCCAGTACACCCCTGGATATCTATCTATGTCCCCATCACTGTAAATGCTCCTTCCAATGGTGGATAATGTATTCTCTCTCTATGTAAGCCATCATCTCACCCATCCTTTGTAACACACCTTGCTGTTTTTCAGAGAGAACCAAACCCTATGGAGCAAGATGAGGAAAAATGTCTGGAATAGCGCAGTGGGACATCTCAATGTCTCCCAAAAAGAAAACCACAAAAACCATGCTGCAAATTCATTTTTGAACTCTATAACCCACACTGAAAACAACAGAAGCCAAGTAAAAGCAAATGATATCAAGGAGATACTTCATGCCAAGTGATTATGGCCTTTTTTCTACCATATATTTGTTTACCAGATTTCAAGGGTTTTGTTCAGTTCTCATCCTTCCCAATATGTTTACTGCAGGAGGTTAAATGACTTGCCTGGGATCACAGAGCTAGTAGTTGTCTGAAGCCAGATTTGGACTCGGGTCTTCCTGATGCTAGACCCAGTGTTCTATCCACTGTATCACCAAGCTGTCTCCATATTATTATTATTACCTTTATGCAGATGACACCTAGATCTCTAAATGCAGCCCTAGTCTCTCCCTTGAATTCATTCTCCTATCACCAAATGCTTATTGGACATCTGAAACTGGATCTCATGGAGACAAGTCAAGCTCAATAGATCCAGAAGAGAACTCATTACCTTTCACTCAAAACTCTTCTCTCATTCAAACATCCTTAATTCTGTTGAAGCCACAACTATCTTTTCAAGTCTCCTGGTTTTGTAGCCTACTCTTCCACATCCACATGGCTAACCAGATGCCAAATCTTGCCATTTCTATCTCATAACATCCCCCTATCCCTGCTCACATGGCCGGCACTTTAGTTTAAGCCTTCATCATCCATCACCTAGATCATTTCAATAATTTTTTAATCAGTTTGAGAAACTGAGGCAGTTGAAGCAGTCTCTTTTTTTCACTCCCATCTATCCTCCACCTTGCTGCCAATATATTTTCTCTAAGTACAGATTCAACTCTGTCACTCCCTATTCAATAACTCTAGTGACTTGTAATCATCTGTTGAATAGAATATAGACTCCTCCATTTAGCATTTCAAGCTCTTCCCAGTCTGGCCCTAATTTACCTCTCTTTTAAATCCAGGAGTCTTAGTTCTCCAACATACTTTCCAAATCCCATTTGAGCCTCCTGACAACACTGAGGAATAAATATTATAGACGTGATTATGCCCATTTTACAGAGAAGAAAATGGAGGCTCAGAGAAGTAAAACAATTTACTCATAGGCATAAAGCCAGTAAGGATTAGAGTTAGTATTTATACCCAGATCTGCCTTCTGTAAATTGCAGTTGTCTCTTCTCCATGCCTTCCTGATATCCTATCTATAGGCAGTGAGTAGCTGAAGATCACCTAATTTCCATGTGGCAACTCTTTAACCATTTTAAAATTAGAAACAGATAGAATGCTTGAAGAGAATAGTGCACATAGACAGACAGAGAGATATAGATATTCATTCAAAGGTTCATGCAAAGTTCAGTCCATTAAGAGTCCTAGGTAATGGAACACATCAGTCTTATTAAATGATGACTGAGGTACACTTTGGGAAGATCTATTGGCTTCTCCTATTCTGGGTGATGGTTAAGATGGATTATGGCCTTCCATATTGACAAGAAGGCCTTAACAGAGCTGACAACAGACTTCTGTCTAGCACACTGACATTGTGAGGGAGCACACCACTGAACTATTTACTCTTCCCTTTTCTCATTAATCTCCTTACTGCATTTTTAGAGATCTCCCATCACCACCCCACACCAAAAATCCAATAGAGTGTGGGAACACAACCTGAAGGCCATGTCCACCTGCCAAAACGGGCTGATGGAAATTGACATGTTTCTCACCAGTAAGGAACAGGAATCTGCCATTTCTCTAATTCAGTGATATGGAGTATCCCATGGCCTGCTTTGACAACATGTCTATCAAGTTGATGGAAGTGACAGTCTGCTAAGCACATTCAGGAGGAGATAAACAGACTGCTTTGGAAATCACATTTCTGAAATTGAATAATAATGAAAGCCACAAGGATTCTAAGACATTAAAAGGCATCAATGGATGCGCAGAATTTTGTCTCGAAGGACCCCCAGAATTAGAAACCTAGGAGAGAAAAGAGACACTCGACAGAAATCTGGTTAATCCTCTGCCTTCAGGCAGTTGTCCAGAGGAAAAGATTCCATGATTTCCCTCACTAATCCATTTGTTATATTTACTTGTTATATATTTAACTATATGTTGACTGTTCATTGTGTATTTATGTGGTTTGTATTTAACCGCTTTCCATTATATCTGCTTTTTAGATACTTTATATTCAACTACCTGTTAAATAAAAAGCAAAAATTGGTTTCTCACCTCTCCCCCTCCAAATACACACACACCACACACACACACACAGATATAAACAGGGGCTATTTTCTTTTTTTTTCTTTTTCTTTAGTAGCCACACAATGCTTAGCACATCGTAGGGGGAAGAAAAGAAGGAAAGAATCAAGCATTAAGCACTTATTCTTTTCCAGGCACTGTGCTAAGCACTTTACAAATATCATCTTATTTTTTCCTCACAACAACCTCACAACAACAGCAGTAGCTGCTATTATTATCCTCATTTTACAGATGAGGAAAGTAAGGATGAATAAAATTAAGTGACCTGCTCAGGGTCACTTAGCTATTAAATATCTGAGGCCATATTTGAACTCAGGTCCAGGAATATATCCACTGAGCCACCTTGCTGCCTAAGTGCTTGTTGCATTGAATTGAATGTCAAGAAATCTTTATTATGCACAAGTTTCACCTCCCAGTTGACCAAAGGGATATTGCTTCAGTGGAAAAAGTTCTAGCTTTAGAATCAGGAGACTTGGCCTCAATTCTCAACTTTTCCACTCATTATCAGTGAGTGAGACCTCGGATAAGATAATTATCCTCTCTGAGGTTCAGTTTCCTCAGCTGCAAAATGAGATGGTAGAAGAGTCAAAAGAGATGACCTCTAGTATCTCTCTAAAACAATAAATTCTCAGTCCTGTGATCAAGAGTTACTATGGGATGGTGGCCAGCACAATGAACTGGACCTCAGATACTGACTCCAATACTTTTGTGTGACTCTGATCAAGTCATTTAGCATCAAAGCCTCAGTTCCCTCATATGTAGAATTTTGATAATAAAAACACCTATTTAACACTGACCTAATTAAAGATCACATGAAGAAATACATACAAACCTATATCAGATCGTTTACCATCTCAAAATCTTACAAAAATGAACGTTGAAAAATCTATCTTCATGTGTAATTGGGAAAAACAAAATACTATTAGGTGGGAAAAATACATACAAAGTACTTTGTAATTTTTTTTATTTTTAATTTATGGAATAAACAAACATAATAAAAAAGATAATTGCACATGAAACTACAAATCTATTCTGTACAACTTACTGTTCCTTTTAAATACAAAGTTATTGTGTAAATTTCTTTTTTCCTTTTTTTTCCTTCTCTCCCCACCCCAGGGATGGCTACCATTAAAAAATAACTATGTATATATACATATATACATACACATATGCATGTGTATGTATATATATTATATACTTATATATATAATATATACATAACCATTCTATATACACTTCTATTTATCAGTTCTTTCTTGGGATGCAATACTTTGTAAAATTTAAAGAACCAGAATTCAGACCAATGTATCTTCTTATTCCTCGGTCACATTGTGCTATGTCTAATTCCTGGAAGCTTTCCTATAAGTGACCATTGTATACTTGAAGACAATTGTGAAATCACCACCACCACCTCTCCTGCCATCTCTTCTTCAGGCCCAAGCATTAGGGAACACACACAGTTCCCCATTGCAATTCTCCACATGATGCCAGCATGATCATAAGCTACTTAAAACAAGGCATTTCCTTAGCTCTATGGACCATCTATCACCCTGTGCTTGGTAAACCTGGGAATGTCTTCCTTAAGCCAGAATCAACTTTTAGATGTATCATTTTAACTCATCATCAAGCTCTCCTATGGCCATTCCTTTGTCTTTTGTTCTCTTTAGGTAACTCCCCAGTTCTCATAATATATTATCCAGTTTGATTTTTCTGGATAAACATATTTTCAAACAAAATTGCTCCTCAGTCATAAATGCAAAGTTGTATGCAAGCATCTTGCACGCACAATACTAATGAAGGTATTAGTATGCTGTGGTCTCACTGCTTGCCACTTTATAGAGTCTAGGTAAGATTCCATTACCTACTAATATCAAGAATGCTTCTTGCATCACTAAATGTTACATGAGATGAGAAGAAATTTTGATTGCTATTTCATACATAATTGGTAGGGAAAAAAATGATCCCTTGGTATCAGTACGCTCAAAAGTAAATTCATTTTATTTAAAATTAATTTGAAAAAAATTAAAGGGAAGCAACAAGCAGCCTAATGTCTTCCCAGTGCTTGGCATCCTAATTCGATCTGTTCCATTCTATGGTCTTGCTTGTTGAGAATGCAGTGAGCGAGCAAAGCATTTGCATCTCCACACGCGCACAGAAAATCCCCTCGGTTCAACTGAGTTCATTCATACCCCCCCAATCTACATCTGTGTTGCCTCAGGAAAGGTTTAAGACTTGAAGCTATGACTTAATACCTCCTATAGGAACAAGCTTCTTCTTTCAGTTCTGACAAATTCTGTGCCAGGCCTGTATGTCGATTCCATTGCAGAAGTATTATCAAGAAGACACCTTCTTCATTTGGAAAGTATTGATGACTCTATGGTACAGATCAACAGTTGAGCCACTGCTGCCTTTTTGATGGATATTGTGAACTTGGGGATACTCAGGAAGCTACTAACAAAATGTATAAAATGATTTCATTTCCTGATCCTTAACCCAAACCCAAGAGAAAAGGAAAAAATATTTTTTGCCAAATATGTTAACTGAAAAGACTTTCCTTCATAAAGCACTTGAATATAAGAAAGTAATGATTTTCCACATTAAAAAAGACATCACTATCCTATTGAGATTCCCAATGTTACAAAAACAAATTGCTTTTTGCCTTTACATTAGATCCCTTGCAAGGCAAAAGAAGGCAATTCTTTATTCATTGACATTACTCTGACAGAAATGAAATTCATTTCCTCATTGTCATTGGGATGTCAAATATCCCAAGTTTCTATGTGGTTGAAACTGGTTGTCATAATGTTGACCCCAGAGCAGTAAAAACAAATTTTTCTTTTCTACCTTTCATTGTCACCCTATATTTCTTTAATGTGCTAGAAATCAAGAGCAAAAATGAAATGATTGCCTACTTAGATAGGGACTTGGGTTGCTGGTTGGATGTGGTCCTTTTCACTTCTGCTGGCTAAATGCTCTGCATGACAACTAGAGGCATGATGGAGATGGACGGGCTCTCATCATTCCAACTCTTCTTAGGCCATTTTGTGAAGTAGATTCTCGGGGATTATTTGAAGGGGATGCAGGGAAGGGATACGATTTGACTTTTTTTAAAATAAAAATGTATATTGAAGTACAGCAAGTGGTGAAAAGGAGTTCAAAAGAAAGATCTTATAATGCCTAAAGGTTTCTCCTGACTAGGTTTGGCTAATGGAATTTACAGCACAAGAGAGGTAAAGATTTTTCCCAAACATTGTGTGTGTGTGTGTGTGTTTCCTCTCCTCCCTGAAATTCAGCCCATTTTTAACTACCTACTGTCCAATAGTGAGCTCTTGTTAATATTCTTTCATGACTCCAGGTTTGGGAAGTCAGGGTAGGAAAAAGATTCAAGCATGGAAAACAGAGAAAAGAGCTAGAGCAATGAGGATCAGTCTACCCTGACAATGAGAGGCAAAACTCTAGTCCCAGAGGAAATAGGCCCCATTTAGGTAGGAGATGAGACACTGAAAGGGGAAAAAGAGCATCCGGCAGGGCTTGGGCAGAAGCAGTAAGACAATAGCCCAGTTGCTGGAAGCAGCATAAAAAGTTATAACAGAATTAACAAGGAGTATGTAGGGTCCTTCTAATTTCCCAGTCTCACGCTCTGATTTTAGAATCGCATAGCAACCATGAGCTTCAGCAAATAGGGCTGTTCATAGCTTGGCAACTTTCAAGGGTTCACATTAGCTACTGGAGTCAACTGCAGGTGACCACCAGAAAGGAGTTTTACAGATTTTAAAAAGGTATCCTATTTCCGCCTTAATTCTGAGAAGAAGAGAGAACCACATACATCCCTTGTGGATAGATAAGTTTTCAGAGAACAATAAGCTGCAGGAGTCAGTAGAGGAACTTGGCCACCGCCTGTACATTTAAAGCGCCAATATTGCTCCTGTGCTTTCCGATTTGCTCAGCCATAATTAAAAGATGCTAATAAGTTTTCTTAAGGCATCCAAATGAGTCAGAAATTGAATGCCTTTTCCACTCGATTCGTAAATAGTGATGTTACTAATGTATGTATTAAAGTCTAGCCTTGTTGGCTGAATTCCAATAGGATACTGGAGAACAATTAAAGTCAGCTTTTCTGTGAATAATCAGTCCATAGCAAGAGTCAAGATTTGCAGTTCTACTTCTCTTTTCAATTCATTTTCACAAAGGTCACAAAAAAGTTTTGGCAGAGATAGGGATTTCATCTAGATGATTGCAAATGGTGCTTTGCCTATGGAAAGATGAATTAATGATTCTAATTAGATCTTCACAACTACTACTAAAGGAAGGAAGAATCTCAAATCGGGGCTGTTGTATAACCTGAAATATGGCTCAATAAATAAAAAGGAATCAAGTTCCCTTCAGCATCTTTAAGCTCAGTCTCAATCAGCTGCACTCGCTCATGATAGATGGCCACATTCTGGGCACATCCAAGGTAAGAGAGAATAACTGTCCCAGATTTGCCCAGGGTGAAGGGGGATTTGAGAATTTCAGGGACACCAGGATATTGCGTGAGGGATCCGGAAAGGTCAGGCCTAAACAGAAGCCTGAACCACTGGCTCGGCAGAATTCAGCCAGAAATTCAGTCAGATTTCTCCCAAGTCCATTCTATATTGGTAGCTCCCAGCAAATAATGCTGATTTCATTCTCAAGGGGAGAGGCTAGTATACCTTGTCAGGCAGTCAGGCAGGCAACAAACATTTATTATTTGAAATGCGGGAAGTACTGAGCTAAGGGCACAGCTAAGGGAATGCAGAGGAAGGCAGAAACATTCTCTACCCTTAATACCAGATGCTTAGGAAGGAGATAATATGTAAATATACATGAAACCTATATAACAATGTAGATTGTAGATAATCTCAAAGGGAAGATACTAGCAGTAGCTGAGGGTGAGAAGGGGACTAGGGGGAAAGCTCCAAAAGTCCTCTTGCAGAACATAAGATTTTGTCAGTCGATAAATATTTATTAATCATATACTGTGGGCCAGGCACTATGCTAAGCCCAGGAAATGATGACAACACAAAGCAAAGAGGACCTGTTCTTAAGAAATTCATGTAAGTTTCTCCAGGCCTTTCTGAAATTATCCTGTTGGTCATTTCTTACAGAACAGTAATATTCCATAATATTCATATACCACAATTTATTCAACCATTCTCCAACTGATGGACATCCATTCAGTTTCCAGTTTTTAGCCACTACAAAAAGGGCTGCCACAAACATTCGTGCACATACAGGTCCCTTTCCCTTCTTTATAATCTCTTTGGGATATAATCCCAGTAGTAACACTGCTGGATCAAAGGGTATGCACAGTTTGATAACTTTTTGAGCATAGTTCCAAACTACTCTCCAAAATGGTTGGATTCGTTCACAACTCCACCAACAATGCATCAATGTCCCAGTTTTCCCGCATCCCCTCCAACAATCATCATTATTTTTTCCTGTCATCTTAGCCAATCTGACAGGTGTGTAGTGGTATCTTAGAGTTGTCTTAATTTGCATTTCTCTGATTAATAATGACTTGGAGCATCTTTTCATATGACTAGAAATAGTTTCAATTTCTTCATCTGAGAATTGTCTGTTCATATCCTTTGACCATTTTTCAATTGGAGAATGGCTTGATTTTTTATAAATTAGAGTTAATTCTCTATATATTTTGGAAATGAGGCCTATACGAACTGATGCTGAGTGAAATGAGCAGGACAAGGAGATCATTATATACTTCAACAACAATACTATATGATGACCAGTTCTGATGGACCTGGCCATCCTCAGCAACGAGATCAACCAAATCATTTCCAATGGAGCAGTAATGAACTGAACCAGCTATGCCCAGAAAAAGAACTCTGGGAGATGACTAAAAACCATTACATTGAACTCCCAGTCCCTATATTTATGCCCACCTGCAGTTTTGATTTCCTTCACAAGCTAATTGTACAATATTTCAGAGTCTGATTCTTTTTGTACAGCAAAATAACGTTTTGGTCATGTATACTTATTGTGTATCTAATTTATATTTTAATGTATTTAACATCTACTGGTCATCCTGCCATCTGGGGGAGAGGGTGAGGGGGTAAGAGGTGAAAAATTGGAACAAGAGGTTTGGCAATTGTTAATGCTGTAAAGTTACCCATGCATATATCCTGTAAATAAAAGGCTATTAAATTAAAAAAAAACAAAAAAACAAAAAAACAAAAAAAAAAAAGAAATTCATGATCGATTGGGGGAGACATCAAACAAACAGCAATGTACAAACAAGTTTTACATGATAAATAGAAAATTACTCACAGAAGGAAGGTACCAGAAGGAAGTCAAGGAGGCCAAGGGACAGAGATAAGAAGGAAATAACTTCCAGGCATGGAGGACGGTCAGTGAAAAGGCATGGATGGAGTCTGGAACTGCAATGTTAACGTGGCCAGAAGGCCAGTTTTGCTGGGATATATTGTAGAGAGAGGAGTCATATATAATAAGTCAGATGAAGTAGGAAGGGCCCTTTGAAAATCTATTTCTAAGAGTCTCTCCCTTAGTCTTTCCTCTTGCATCCTATTTCTCTGCAAATTTAGAATTTTTATTTTATTAGAACTTTTACACCCTACTAAATGTATACCTTATCCCTTCTTTAACTTAGTTCCAATGAGAGTAAGATTCTCTCAGTATCTCCCGACTCATCCTCTCCTCCACTGTACCAGTTCTTCCATTCACTCCATTTTACCTCTCCCTACCCAATTTTATTTTTAGGACCATCGCATCATAATTAAGTCATCCCCAAACATTCTAAGCATACCTTTTCAAATTATCCTAGTAATGATACTATTCTTAAGAGTTACAATATCATTCCCAAATATAAGAAATATATAGTTTAATCTTTTAGTCAGCAATTTAACCTAATTAGTCTTTCACATTTTACCTTTGTATGTTTCTCCTTGTTCTTGTAAGTCAAATTTACTTTTTGGTTCTGGCTTTTCTCAAGAATGTCCAAAAGTCATTTAGTTCATTAAATATTATTTTGTTCTTTGCAGGAATGCACTCGGCTTTGCAGGGTAGGTTACTCTTGGTTGAAAACCCAAGTCCTTTACTCTTTGGAATATTACATTCGATGCCCTTCAGTCTTTTAATGTAGAAGCTACTAAATTTTGTGTTATTCTTACTGTAGTTCCACAATATTTAAATTGTTTCTAGTTATTTGTAATATTTTCCCCTTGACTTGAGAGCTTTGAAATTTAACTGTATAGGCTCCTATAAGTTTTCATTTGGGGATCTCTTTCAGGTGCTGATTGATGGACATTTTTCAATATCTATTTTACCATCTAGTTCTAGAATTTCAGAGCAATTGTCCTTAATGCTTTCTTGAAATATAGCATTTAGATTAATTTTTTGATCATAATTTTCAGTCTGACAGTTCTTATTTCTCCTTGATCTTTTTTCCACGTCAAAATAAATAACTGAAAAGGACAGCTAGGTTGTAAGCCTGACCGATTGGGAAGACAGTGGTACCCCTCAACAGTAACAACAGCAATAATAAAATTAATTAACAAAGCACTTTACAAATATTATCCCATTTTATCCTCACATCAACCCAGGGAGATAGGCCCTATTGTTATCCCCATTTTATGGATGAAAAAATGAGGCAGATCAAGATTAAGTGAGGACTTCCTGACTCCAGGTCCTTGTTGCTCCATCCACCGCAGGACTTTACTATCTCTTATTCCCTTATAGGGAAGCTGGGAAGAAAGAAAAGTGGGGGAAGGACTGAGGAAGAAATGATGTGGTCAGTTTCTTTTCCGGCACCCAACAGGCTGGAAATGGAATGTCACATGGCAAGAAGACCATTTTTGCGGGGTTATAGAGTAACCCCTGTGTCTGCTGGGGAGAAGGAAGGCCTCTAGCTTCTTGCACATTCCAGAATACACTGGAAATAACAATCACTGTCGTGTTGAAGGGAATTCAGTTGAAACAGGGCAAGCTGAGAAATCAATACTCTGCTTGGAAAAAGTCCAAACACAAAAGCAACTGTGAGCAGTGAGATGCAAAGAAAAAGGATGAAATTTTCAGTGCCCTCAAACTTTCTTATCTCTTCTTTACAGTTCAAAACATGTTTTCCATCTCATTTCATTCCAAGTGAACACTCCTCTATTTTCCACGGTTCAGTTCTGCTCCTTTTCTCCCTCTTGGTCACAGCCTTGGACGGCAGTTCCATTACTTTTATTCTCTCCAGGTTATTCCATGACAACATTCCTGCTTCCGGCAGAGCTAGCAATCTTCCTGCCTCCTTTCTTCCGGGGCTTGACTTCAGGGAAAATCTCTGTTCCCCTCTCCCCTCAGGCACACACAATCATATAGCAAAGGGTTATTTTTAATTGCCTAATGAAGCTAATGACCAGGATAGCAAGTTAAGGATAGGATTACATAAATGTACAATTTGATTGAAATGACAATTTTGAGCATTCACAATTTCAATATAATATAAATGATGAGCAGCGAACAGTGAAATCTCTTGCTTCTTTATTTTTTACTCTGTCCTTTTGAGTCATTTCCTTTATTCAGACCTAACCTATTCTGAATAGATTTAATTCATTTGAACCTATGCTGATGATCTATTCATTCAACAAAATTTAATCAGAAACTCCTGCATTCACCATGATGGCCCAATGAAGGAGAGAAAAAAATTTAGATAAGAAAATGTTCCTGTCTTCAAAGAGTTTTTTCAAACCCTGAGCTGGCCTTGAAAGGAAGATGAGGAATTCACCAGGGAGGTGGGAACGAGGGGTGGGGGGGAAAAAGGGAGGAGATCACCACAAATGCAATCATAATGTAATAATAAAAAGAAAATGTAAAAATAAAAAAGAAAATGTAATAAACAACACTAATGGATCATAGATTTAGAGCTAGAAAAGATCTGAGAGGTCATCAACAAAAACATGTCCTCATTTTGCAGATGAAGAAACTAAGGCCCAAGAGTGGCATAGGAAGTAAATAGTAGAACCACCTAGATTTGAGTAAACTCAAATCAAAGTTGTCAATCCAGCACTATTTCCAAAATACTACACTGCTTCCTAATAATACTTGAGGAGAAGGGAAGGCAGGACAGTTGAAATGAAGTGACTTACCCAAAATCACACAGCTACTGAGACCAAATTTGAACTTAGGTCCTCCCGACTCCAGGGCCGGTGCTCTATCCACTGTGCCAACTAGTTTCCCATATCTTATAATATTTAATAAGTCTAGAGACTCCAGCGAACTATTTCCAAATTCAGACTAGGATGGTTGTTAAGGACAGGAGATCATGCATGGTAGCCACCAGGAAGTAGGAGACATTTGAACTGGGCTTGAAAGGAAGACTACAGACTCAGCAGGTGGAGAGGAAAAAATGTGGCATTCTAGTCATGGAGAATAGTGTAACCAAAAGAAAGAATGTGAGGGAACACAATGTATGTCTAGTTTGGCAGGAGGATAGGTTTGAACTCCTTATATCATCTATACCATGTCAGATATTTACTTGGACGACCCTAGCGAGTCAATTAAAATTAATTTAACAATGAATAATTTCAGTAAAGAAACAGGATGTAAAATAAACTCACAGGAATTATCAGCCTTTCTGTAATAAGGCTGTCCCACAAAAACCAACAGGAAGAGAGAAAAATCGATTCCATTAAAATAAATCTGGAAAATGTAAAATATCTTGGTATCCAGCTACCAACATGTACACAGGAACTATATGAATTCAACCACAAAATAATCGATGAAAATATAGATAAATCCAAGTAACTGAAAAGATACAAATTGCTCACAAGTGACTGATAAAAGACAGGGCTCAAAAGAAGAAAGACAAGCTACCAATGAACATATTTAAAATGCTCTAAATAACTAAGAGAAATGCAAAGCAAAACTCTGAGGCACAACTTCACACTCACCAGACTGGCAAAAGGACAAAACAGGACAATGAACATAATTTGAGTAACTGTGGGAGGATAAGCATGTGAATGGACACATTACTGATAACATTATGAAGTAGTCTAATCATTCTGGAAATGAAGGAGATGCTTAATTTCCAAAAGACGTGACTGCTGAACCACTGTCAGTGAAATGGGGAAGTACGAGGGCAACACAAGAATGGAAAGGAACAAATTGTGTCCTGGTTTTCAAAAAAAAAAAAAAAAAAAAAAAAAGGAAAACAATTTAGTCTGCCAATGAGCTTGACTTCGATTCCTGGAAAATTCCTAGAACAGATCATTAAAGAGATTGTCAGTTAACATCTAGAGAGGAAAGCAATAATTTCAAAAAAGCTAAAAGGGCAGCTTCATCAAGGGCAGGTCATACCAAACTGACTTTATTTCCTTTTCTGCCAGGATTACTAAACTGGTAGACAAGGTACATGGTGTATACTTAATTTGCCTAGATTTTAGGAAAGCTTTTGAGCAAATTTCTCGTTGTTCTTCTAGAGAAGATCAAGTGATATGGATTAGATGATAGTAAAATAAGGATAGATTAGAACTGGTTAGATGGCTAGCCTCTATGAAGATTTGTTAATGGTTTGGTGCCATTCGTGGTATGAAAGCTCCAGTGGAGTGCCCCAGAGATCTTTGCCTGACCCTGTGAGATTTGAATTTTTACCAGTGATTTAAAGCATCCAAATTAAATTTGTAAATAACATCAATTTGGAATGAATAACTAACAAGTGAGTGACAAAGTCCCAATCCAAAAGGATTCTGATAGTTTAGGGCATTGAATACAATCAGAGAAAAGCAGATGGAATTAAATAGGGATAATAATAAGTTTTGCACTTCAGTTAAAAAAATCAGTTCTGTCAGTATAAAATGAGAAAGCATGAATAGAGAATGATTGTTCTTTCTTTTAAAAAACTGTAAACTGTAGATTGTAAACTCAATAGGAGTCAGCAGTATGATTTGGCTTCTAATAAAAGGTAATTTGACTTTGTGATGTGTTAGGAGGAATATAGCTTTGAGAAAGAAAGAGGTGAAAGTCCCACAATATATACTCTGACCTTGTCAGGCCTCATCGGAAGGATCCTGCCCAATGAGGCCTGATGAGGTCGGAGTATAGAGAGACACCACAATTTAAGAAGGTCACTGATAGGCTTAAACATATTTGGAGGAAGAAAAAAAAAAGATTGTTCATGACATATAAAGAGAGATTGATAGATCTTGGTACATTTAGCCTGGAGAAGAGAACATTCAGCAGGCATATGATTTTTGTCTCTGAGTGTAGGGCTGACGTGTGGAAATGAGTTTGCCTTCTTCTACCAATTCGAATTCTTACACCAGCAGACAAGATTCCCTCTTGTTCTTTCTCCTTTTCCCTTTGGATTTCAGTGAGTGTTCCAATAAATCAAGCCCCTTTTGCTGGTGATTCAGGTACCCACACCTCTCCCCAGTAGGAGCTTATTCTCTTAAAATAATTGGTCTAGCCACCAACACAATTGTACTTCTCTAGGCATGAGAGGGCTTAATTGACATTTCCTTCATTGTTATAAATGTGTGTGCTGCTGTGAAACCTCAATAAACAAGTCATTTCCACTCCTAGATCGACCGTGGTCTTTGACATTTGGAAAGCATGTATTTAAAGACATCTCTCTCGGGGGCAGCCAACTTATATTTCCAGAAACTAGGAGGCTCTCTGCAGCTGATAAGACCAGGACCTGTCTTATCAGGTCAGAGTCTAATTTACTTTTCAGGTGAAAAGACAATTTATTTTCCTCACCTCAAAACTAAGTTGTTTCCAGGTGAGAAGGTCAACTTACATCTTTCTGTACATCTGGACTTTCAAGTCTCACTAGAGATAATAGTAAGCTCTGTTAAGTAAAGAAAATATGAGTGGAGGAGAAAGTAGGCTGCGAAGGAAAATCTATCTATCTTTTGGCGGGTGGGGCGATGGTTCTGACATCCTTCATTGCCAAAGTCTAGAGAGAAGGGAGGCTCATCTCTGAAATTATTTGTATTATCATAATACAGCAAGACGATGAAGATGCAAAGTATCAATTACTGAGAAATGAGAAATTAAAGAAGAAAATGGCTTTTCAGCACTAGAACTGAAAGTAAACTATCTAAATGAAGAGGGCTTTTCTTTTTGTCAATAATCTATACTGATCATATTGTGACTAAACCACTTCAAGTGTCTAAGCTACTGCCCAGAAGTAGAAATGCCTTCTTTTGATCATCAATAATATTCCACTTTCATCAGATAATAATAATAATTATAGCTAGGAGTTTTGTAGGGCCTACTATGTTGTGAGAACTGCGCTAAGTACTTTACAAATAGCATCTCATTTTATCCTCATCACAATTCAGAGAGGTAGGTGTTATTATATCCCCATTTTACAGTTAAGGAAACTGAAGCAGATATAAGTTATCTTGCACAGGATTATATAGCTAACAAGTGTCTGAGGATGGATTTGAATTTGGGGCTTCCTGATTCCAGACCCAAGGTGCTATCTACAATGCTCACTGAAACTCTCATTCTCACACTATGATGCAGAAGAATATTTTCCAAATTATTCCCACCCAAGTTCCCTCCACTCTAGCCATCCTCCCTCCCCATTCCCTTCATGCCATGCTCTCTCCCATCATCCCCCTTTTCTTTCCTTTATGTGTTGTTTTGAGGGCAGAGATGATATTGCTTTCTTACATTTGCTTCCTCAGGTTTTTGACTCCTGTGGCTGCATAAAGTAAGTGCATAATAACTGCTTGTTTGCTCCCATCTGTCTTCAGATCTACAAGCTTTTTGAAGTTCCTAGCTGGACCAACTTGGCTTTAGTAGACAAAGGTGGATGACATTTGGTCAAGAACCCTCCTTTGTAGCCTTCAAAGAATAATATTGGGCTTTGAAAGTAAACTAAGGCAGCGGTTTCTCAATAGCTTGTCTTTCTAGAACACAATACAGATTACAAGGGGCTTTCTTCACAACCACCCTAGGAAGTAGAGGGTGGAAGTGTTATTATTATCATAAGGAAATACAAACAGACTGGGGGGAACTTTGGCAATTAATTCAGGGCATATAACCAGGAAGTAGGTGAACTAGGATTTTGAACTTAGGTCTTTCCCCTCTAAGTCAAATGACACACACACACACACACACACACACACACACAGCCCCACAGCTGCTTCTTCTCTACCATAGGATAGCACTGCAAGGGATACACAGATTTAGCATTTCCTTTTCATTTTGTCTTTGCAATCTTTGCTGGAAAATAAGCTATTTGACTCTAAGAACCAAAGGGAAATGTGAAAAGGTTTTCTCCGCCAAAAGAACTTGATATCTCTCTCGAGACCATTTGTCAGAGAAGATAGGAGGCTGCAGTGTCTGGAAGGAAACATTTTGTACTCTCTCTGGATACCTCAGAGGGCATTCTGGGTAATGTACAGCAATATTGAATTGATGATGCTGATGGAGAAGTTGAACTCACCGTGGAGAATAGCAACTGACCTTCCTACAAAGAAAACACAAAGACAACATAAACAGTCTCTCCATTTTCTTTCCCTTAGTCATAGATGACACACTAAAATTAACTTCAGGAGTGTCAGGAAGCCATTTGTACTCTGCTTTTCCATTCTACTAGTCATCGGTTCTCTTTAACAGACAGAAAAGAGACTTGATGGGTGAGGGAAAGCAGAATGACTCAGTCAAGTGGTTGGCAAAGAATGTGCTTGGTAACAGGATAATATCCTTTGAGGGTCACCATCACCAATTTCCTAAGCAACTATTATATGCAAAGTCCTTTACTGGGCTCTAGAGATACAAGAAGTAAGAATAGACAGTCCCTGCTTCCAAGAAACTGGCATTTAATGGGGGTCAAGAAAAGGCAGAAGTATTCAAGCAGCCATGATACAGAGTACATTGTGATAAGGCATGGAGTATTCTGGTCAAAATGTAATGAGGAAGGCAAGAACTCCTTCCCAAAGGGTAGGGCAGACCATAGAAGGCTTCATGGAAGAGGTGGCACCTGGGTTGGTCCCCAAAGAATGGTAGTATTTGATCAGAGAATGGGGAGTTCATTTTTGATAAGAGGAAGGGCATAAACAAGGCCATGGAGATTGGAAAGAGAATGATGGGAAAGGGGGACAGATAATAAGGCACTTTAGAAGGAATGTACAGCATATGATAGGGAGTAAAAGAGAAGGATGGAAAATACACTGAAGACTGACTGGTGAGACGAATTCAAGTATAAAAGCAAGAATTTATATCTCAATGAGTAGGTGATAGAGAGTTATTGAAGATTTTAAGTAGTCATCTCATCAGATAGGATCAGATAGGAAGATCACCTGGGCAACAGCAAGAAGGAAAAGAAGAGACAAGCAAAAGTATTCAGGTGATTACTGGACCCATGACAAGAATATCACAATACAGGACTACTACAAGAATCCAACTGGAAGGTGATGAAGGATGAACTGGGAGTCTCAATGGAAATGGAAAGGAGGTGATATCACAGAGGTAGAACTAATGGGATTTCATGAATGATGGGACATGGGGAGGAACAAAGAGGATTCCAAAGGAAGTAGTTTATTGCAGTTTCTTGCTAGAGATGAAAAGGCTTTCTGAGCTTATTCAGTCCAAACACTACTTTGTTCTCTGTGAGTCTAGAACAAGAAGGGAGAAAACCAAAGATAGGCATGAGGAGTACCCAGGGACAAGAAAGAGAATAGAAGATGGATGGGGGAAAAGTATCACTGACCTTGGGAAGGAGGAGTCGTATGAAACAATGCAAAGCAAAGTAATAAGAACAAGAACCATTTCTCTGATGAGCACAATAACGTAAAGGAAAATCAATCAGCCAACACAAATCTATCGAGGACCTACTGTGTGCCAGACACAGTGCTAGGGCCTGGGGATACAAAGACATGAAGAAACAGTCCCTGCCATCAAAGAGATTACATTCATCGGGAAGATACAACCTATTCCCAGTTAAACAAGTAAAAAATAGAGACAGAGGAAACAAAGGCAATTTTAAAAGGGGAAGGAGACACCACTAGCTAGGGGATGGTCCTTGAGATGAGCCTTGAAAGAAACTAGGGATTCTAAGGAACAGAGGCAAAAAGCACATGTGCTCCAAGTATGGGGGACAGCATATGCAAAGGTATCTAGTGAGAGATAAAAAGTAATAATATGCAAAGAGGACCAATTAGGCTAATTTTGTCTGAATCTCGGAGAACATGAAGAAAAATAAAGGAAGGATGGAACTAGATTGAAGGACATTAAATGTTAAATAGAGATAACACCTGGAAAGACATCAGAATTACTCTTTGCCTTCTTAATTCATCTTCATTCTCCCCCAAAATCTTCTGAAGTATTAATATTGAAGTTTAAAGCCTTCTGATTAACGCTTCCCATCATATTAAATGATTTTATTGTCCTAGAGTTTGATCCCCCAAACTTCTTGTTTCTTCTTAATAGTTGGCAAGTGTTCCTGAAGTCATTTTGTGAGTGTTTTGATTGCCCTTGAGTCCCCTTTCAGCTGTCTGAAGTGAGCTTACCTCTTTCAATGGTTCAATGTTTCTAAAATATGCTTTTTTAATTGCTTATCATTCTTATGTGGACGTTCCATAATTGTAATCGATCTTGTCTACAGCACAAGGGGCTTTAATCGCAAAATAGCTTCCCATTTGTAGGACAAAAGTTAAACAAAGCCATCATAAGTACTCATTTCATGCTAACAAGTGTGGTCCAGCAGAGAAAGAAGCCAGCATCTCAAGGACAAGTTGGCAAGGCAAGTTTCATCTCCATTAAGTCTTATAATGATTCCATGACAGAGAGGATGCAAGTATTAAAACACTCATTTTACAGATGAAAGAACTAAAAGTGGAGGGGGACTTGCTCAAAGTTGACCCAAACTGAGGTTTTCTGAAGCCAAGTCTGATGGTCCTAACTGTATATTAGATGATATTTCTAATTGATTGTGACATCTTCATCACTAAGCTATATGTTTAATGCTTACAGGATATTGATGCATTAATAGCCATTTTAATGATTCGAATGATATTGAATGATCCAGGCTTCAAACACTTAACACGTGCTAGCTGTGTGACCCTGGGCAAGTCACTTAACCCCAATTGCCTCAGGAAAAAAAAAAAGATATCTGATCCAAAGGGTCTAGTGCTCAGAAAAGACAAATAAATAACCAGTACAACCAGATAACCAGTTAGAAAGAACTTGTAGCATTCCCTCTGGGATCACTTCCAGAACCACACTCTAATTGGCAGGTTGGGTTCCAAGAGGACAGCTTATTTGATCCATTACCATTCTAGGGAAAACCTTGAGGGGTGGGGATTGTCTATACTGCTCATAAGCCCCCATCCCATCTGCCCCTCCTTGGTTTCCAGCTAGGCCATCAGAATCAATTTTCTTTTAGAATGGGTAGTTTATAATATAGTGTTATAAGATTAGGTAGTACAAAACCAAACATTTCAAAAGGGGCAACTGGTAGTCCTTTGGATAGTGTGGCAGGTCTTGAGGAAGACCTTACCTCAAATGTGGTCTCAGGTGCTTACTAACCATATGACTCTAAGCAAATCACTCAACCTCTGCTTGCCTCAGCTTACCTACCCATCTATAAAATGGTGATATTAGCAATTACCTCCCAGGGTTGTTAAGAGGATCAAATAAGAAATTTATAAAATGTTTAGCACAGTACCTGGCATATAGCAGACATTTAATAAATCCATGTTTTCATCATTCCTTCCCCAAGAGTATGGGACACATTCTCTCACAAGTATATATAGAGTTCAGGAAAAAAAGAGAGAGCTCAAACCCAGCAAAATTCTTTTAGTCCCTTCATAGAGTCCTCCCGTGTTACCTCTTAGCTTTGCTGTAGCTCTCTTCCGGGCCTGAGAACCAGGACTCTTGTAGAGTCCTGAAGTGAACTTTCCTCAGTGTCTCTACTTTGCCTTGATCTTGACTCTGGGCTCCCAATGCCTCCAGGAACCTGCTAAGACAAAAATGGAAAATTCAAATTTTCGGATCCCTCCAAGCTCACAAGGTACAAAGACAAATGGCTCTTGGACAAATGTAACATTCTCTGCGACATCACTCCTTCCCTTCCCTTCCATTTGCTGCCATCCGGTACAGCAAAATTTCTGCTGTTAGAATCCCTTCTCTCTGTTTTCCATTTCAGTCTTCAAACCAAGCCCAATACAATTCCTAATTGATTATGGACCAATTCATTACAGACACACCAAGTTTACACCTGCCAGTGAGTTGATTCTATAATTCAACAAGAAACCTTTTCACCTGATAAAAGTGTTAGACTAAAAAAAAAAACACCTTGTGAATCATATAACTTAGGTGGGGGTAGAAGGACACATGGAATATTCTAAATACTGGAAGACAAAAAGGAAGATGCAGTGAGCTATTGGTTCAATGTAATAAAAAACAAACTACCCCACCTACATTTACTTATTTGGTGGCACCTCAATCAAGCTAGCAGAATTATTTTACACTGCTAGGAAAAATAATAACAAAATTTCATCTGGAAAAGGTCAAGAATTTCAAAGAAAATAATAAAGAAAAATTGGAATGAATTCTTAGCACTACCACATCTCATGCTGACAAAACAATAATCATCAAAATTATTTGATACTGATTTAAAAAAACAGAGAATTTGATCAATGGAACAGCTTAGGTGGAAAACACACACAAATTGAAGATTTGGGGCAGAACAGGGGTCCTCCTGGGACAACTCCAGAAGCCCCAACAGGGATCCCAGACCCAGGGGTTTAACCCGTGTGATGAATAAGCAAGAAATGTAAATTAAAATACCTTCCAACTCACCCATTGGATTGGTAAAGAAAGAAAATCACATACTCTTCTTGCTTTTCTTGAATTTTTTTTTAGTTTTTCCTCAGTTTCTCTCATTTGATTTTTAAATTCTTTTTTTGATGCTGAACTGCCCATTGCATTGATTTTCTAGGTTTCCTGTATAACATTAGATGGTTGTGTGCTTTCTCCCCAATGATAAACCCTTTGAGGGCATGGACTGTTTCCTTCTTGTCTTTATGTTCTTTCTTCTTTCTTCCATAAATTCTTTGTGGTGGGGAGACATTTAACATTTACTCTTTGGGGTAGAAGCAGCTATTTTTTTTTGTTGTTTTTTTGTTTTGTTCTTTTACTTCAATGTTCTCTTCTGAAAATTATTCCTGGTTTTCCCTATTTCCATAATAAGTCTTTGTGGTGGGGAGACATTTAACATTTACTCTTTGGGGTAGAAGCTTTTTTTTTTTTACTTCAATGTTCTCCTCTGAAGATTAATCCTGGTTTTCCCTATTCCCGTCATCAGTTTCCGTGGTTGTTTTTCACCCCACTATGTTTACCCTAGGTACAATTTTGCTTTGTTTGGAGAGAATATCTGGAGAGCTTGGACTTTTCTGACCCGCTCCACCATCTTCCCAGAATCCTCCCTCAATGTACAACCTTTTTAACTACCTTTACTAGCCACGTACTTCCCAGAGAACAGCTTTTTTTGAATTATCCAAGAATCAGAAACTGAGGGGTTGCCCATCAAACTGGGAACAGCTCAACAACTTATAGCATATAAATGTAATGAAATCTTATTTCACTGTAAGGAATGACCAAATAAACAAAATTGTAGGAATACTTGTATAAACGAATGCCGAAAATTAGGGAGATCAGGATAAGAGATGGCCCCTGAGCTAAGCCTTGAAGGGAGCCTTGAATTCTAAAGAGACAGAGGTAAAGAGAGGAGGAACAGAGGGAAGGAGGAGGGGAAAACATTGGGAGGGAGGAGGGAAAAGAAAGGAAAATGAAAGAAGGGGAGGGATGCAGGAAAGAAGGGAAAAACAGAGACAGAGAAGGCAGAAAAAGAAGTGGGCAAAGGAGACACAGAGAGAGAGAGAGAGGTGGGGGAGGGAGGGAAACAGAGACAGCGAGAAAGAGATGGGGAAAGGAGACAGACAGAGTGAGAGTATTCAGGCACTCCAGAAACTGTTCAAGATCTAAAATCAGTAGAAAGGTGAGTTTCAGTGATGCTTATTACATTTACAACCTGGTCACAAGCAAGTCCCATCACTTCTCTGAGGTTTAGTGTCCTTTTTATAATCTGAGATAATTTCAGCACCTACCCTGATAGCAGTGGTTAAAGAAGCCAATGGGATATTTGTGAAGCACCCAGCAAACTTGAAAGAGCTATATATCTATATATATCTATATCTATATCTATATCTATATCTATATCTATATCTATATAGATGTGAGCTGTTATTACTTAAAGTTTAAGTCTACACAGAAGAAAACAGGACTCTTGAAAACTGGTCCACTGGGCCAGAATTGGCACACATTGTGTATTTGCTATGATCTAATTGGATTTGAAGTTAACATACTTGGACAGTTGGAAGGATGTGTGATCTCAGGGGAGTGAATCCTCTCTTTATCCATGCAGACTGCAGTTTATCCATCCCTTCTCATCTTGTGTGATTCTTGCTCATGTCTTTCTGTAGTTCCACCCAATAGACTTTGGGTTATCACTCACCCTTTCTACATGGACAGCCTCTCCCACCCTTTTTCCTCCTCTCTTTCCTTAATAATGCCTCATGTGTCACTTCTTCTATGTCACCATTCCAGTAAAAGGCATTTATTTAGGACCTAGTGTGTGTGAGGCATGTGTGAGGCCCTGAGAACATAAAGACAAGAAGGAAACAGTCCATGCCCTCAAAGGGTTTATCATTGGGGAGAAAGCACACAACCATATAATTATATACAGGAAACCTAGATAATCAATGCAATGGGGAGTTCAGCATCTAAAGGTATCAGGAAGGGCTTTATGGAGGAGCTGGTACTTGCCTGAGCTAATTCTTGAAAGATGAAGTGTAACATGAGATAAGGGCAAAAGTCGAAGCCAAGAGATTTCTAAGCTCAAGAATAATCAGAATGACTAAAAAGACTGTTGCGTCCCTGACAAAAACAAGACAGTTGGGGGGAAAAGGTGAATTGGTAATATCTACCCATTCTACCAGTGTCCTTTAGGTCACTGGCCATTTTGATTCTTCTAAGAGTGTAGTGTGCCATGATTTGGGATTGAATATGACCAGGAAAATATTAATGTTAAAGAGATCAGCTTTTGTGCTAGCTATTACTTTGGGATCACCAAAAATACTGAGCAATTTCCCAAATGCTGTTCAGCCCATTCTCCTCAACCTGGGTCCAGTTCATAGTCTGTATAATGAAATCTCAGTAACTGGTATTTTTCATGCCCTTAGAGGGCCACCCTGCTAAAATGGTGGCATTTTATCCTGACGGCTCATAAAGCACACCCATTTTCACAAAAGCCAAGCAAAGCACAATTTACACAACATAGTGAATCCAGGCAACCCCATATTATTTGCATCCCAGTGAGTCAGATAGTCAATGGTCTTACAGTTCTGCCAGGGTAACCATCTGTGAGTATGAATGTATTTATCTCTGTGTGTGTTTATCCGTATATGTTTGTCCATGTGTGTGTGTGTGTGTGTGTGTATATATATATATATATATATATATATATATATATATTTGCGTGTGTGTGTGTGCATGTAATGTCTTTTAGAGAGGCAGCATAGTGTAGAAAAAAGAGAGTCGGTAGTACCTAGATTCACACATTCTGGCCGTGTGATCTTAGGAAGGTATTGAACATCTCTGTGGCCCAGGCAACATTCAGACTTTCAGTTACAGACAAGTAGCTGATCTGCATCTGTGGAAGGATTTTTCATACATGAAATCCCATGTACTGATGAAATCATAGGTATGGAGAAAGATAGAGCTAGAGATATAGTATGGACAAAAAGTATATCTATATAAAGATACGCAAATATGTGTGTACTTATTGTAGATGCACAAAACATACATACTTGTATGATATAACTGTACTATAGCAATACAATAGACACCCATGTACATATGTAGACTTATAGGCACATACTTCTATAGCACACATGAACATGTAATGTTTATACACATTAATAATATGAAGCATCGTGATATGTCTGCACATGTATGGTGTAACATATGGACATGTAGCATGTGATACATGTGCACTACAGTGTGCCTTGTTATATTTTTGCATATGTGCCATGTGTGTAAATATGATGGATGTTTTACATGTGTAAATACACATACGTGGTGTATATGTGTATATATACTCTGTGTGTGTGCATGTGTGTATATATATATATATATATATATATATATATACACATATGCACATATACTGCATGCATGCATGTTTGTGTATACCTATATCTCTTTGGATGGAAACCTTAGACAAGGCCCTTAACCTCTAGATGGTGGAGCCAACTGTCTAAAACTCTGAAGTCACAGAAAGCACAGCCAACATTGGATTGTGTGCATTTGGGGAAGGAGTTTTCACAGTCAGAGCTTCCAGAACTGGTGAAATCACAGATCTGGACTAATACTCACACACATATCTTTGGAAAGAAATCATGCTTCGTAATCTTCCAAGTCAGCCATGTTATAGGCCTGAGTGCACTTGTAATTGCTGGTCATTAACAGAACTGTCACCCCAGCCTACAAAGTCCCATTGGGATTCACACTTGGTTTGTCACTGGTACTAATGTGACTCTTGGCCATTAGTGCCATTATTAGTGCTGCTGGACTATCCCAGTAGGATGCCACATGTCATCAGCTGCCTGCCCTCCAAATGAATGCGTTGGGTAAATCAAGTGCTAGCCGAGGGCTGACAACTGCGACAGCTCGTGTACGCGTCTGGTCATTGCCAATGGCGACACAAAGACCAAGTCCAGGACCTGTGCTGAGAGCAAAAGACTGAACGGGGGAGCATTGATGAAACATTTAGCGTGGGATCACAAGCTTAAGGAGAAGATGCCCTAAGTATACTGTGTGCTGCACTACAGATATAAATCCAAAGAAGATAATGACCCTCCTCTTGAGCACTCACTGTCCCATCGGTCTGAATTCACGATACCAAATAGCCAGGCTCTGAGAGAGCATCTAATGATAGTCCTCTAAAATCTTCTATTTCATTATGGGATTTATCACTCCAGATATCCAAGGGCAAGGTGACCTCCCCCTCCAACACCTCTGACCTCATTTCCCAGAGTGATGACAGGAAAAGAAATCCCAGCTTACAAGAAAGGTCTGCTCCTTGCCAGCTCTGAAACTCATATCTGGAAACTCCACATAGGGTACCTCACCTCTCTCCTGGTGGACTCAGTTCGTGGAGGGCAAGTTCGTGCTTTTTATCTTTGTGCCATTAACACCTAAGCCTGCCTTGGATGTAACAGGTTGATAAATATGCATTAAATAGAATTAAATTAATATGAGATTAAGCCTTATGTTTCTGACAATATCTTCATCAACAAGGAGGCCAAGCAGCGGGCCCACTTCCCTGCCACGTCGGAGCACGAAGTCAACCCTTGGACAAACTGGTACATTCCAGGAGTGTAGCATAGCAGCAGAAACTGCTACACTTTGATCTCAAAGTGATACCCATGATACTAGCTGTCTGGGGCTCCGTTTCCTCAACTACAAAACGGAGAAAAATTAAAGCATAGAATTGAGAGGCTGCAAACTTAAAAGTTTTGATTTTAGAGTTAGTCTCAGTAGCTAGAAGGAAAGCGCTTCATAGATACCAATGTACCATGGGGATATGAGATATTATCATTATTGTTGTTATTATTATTTAGGTATAAATTGTCATAAGTAATTATACTATCATTATTTGTATAATATATGAATATGAGCTCTTTTTGTCCTTAGTATTTTATTATCCTCCTCATAATTATCATTTTGTAGCTGTAAAGTGCCATATGGATAGAAGCTATTATTATAATTGTTATCATCATCATTATTTTATAGATAAGCATTATCATACCAGTATGAGCTACTATTATTACCATCATTATTTCGTAGATATGAATGTCATATTAATAAGAGCTATTATTATCATCATCATTGATTTTATAGATATGAATTACCATATGAATATGAGCTATTAGTATTATTATTAATATTCTGTGAATCCAAATTGCCACAGGAATATGAGAACATCATCCTTGTAATTATTATTATTTGGTAGAATTGAATGTACCAGATGAAAAAGTGCTATTATTATTATTATTGTAACTTTATCGATAAAACATCCATATAAATATGAGATAATTATATGATTACCGATGTGAATTGCCATATGAATATAAGCTACTATTCTTGTTGTCTTCTAGACAGCTACCAAAGATAATCCTACTAAATAAAGTGCATGTCTAATCATGTCAATCCCTACTCAAGAATATTCAATGGTTTTTTTATTACCTCTATGATAAAATAGGAATTTCTCTGTTTAGTATTTAAAGAACTTCACAGAGTGGCCCAGCCCACCCTTCCCAAGTGATTTCATAATACTCTTACAATTCAACTGGACTCTTATCAGTACCTGAAAAGTCCTGTTCTGCCTCATTCTTTCACATCTACAATGATTCCTTCAGTGCAAAGCTGGGAACCCATTGCTCTCTTGAAGAATTCCCCGAGATGCTCAGTATTCCTGCTTTAACACCCTTCCCCCTCAATTTCTACCAGGATGATCTTATTCCCATCCAGTCTTATATCTTCATCATAAATCTTCCCATCTAGACAACAGGATGAAGTAGTAAATGCACTGGATCCAGGAGCCAGGGGGTCTGGGTTCAAGTCCAGCCGTTGCCATTTGGTTCCCATTGGGCAAGTGACTTTCCCTTCCCTTTCGGCTTCCTCTTCCATTAAACAAGGGGATAGGACCAGAGAGTCTGTGAAATCACTTCCAAGTCTAAATGTAGCATCTGGGATATTCGCACAACAATCCTGTGACATATATCCTAAATATATGAGATATTCCTCCTACCAACTTCCTGAGCATACACATACACATATATAAACACACATATATCCATCCACACACAGAGAGACATACATACCTGTATGTATGCACATACATATACACACATATAAACACATATCTCCACACATACATGCATATATATGCACATAAATCTCTATATATGCATAATACACATACATATGCATCCATATATACATATACAGATGTGCATTTATAATATACATATACTTCCATACACCTGCATATATATGCATGCATATGTATACACATACATACACACATATATACATACACATGTGGGTGAGCCCTAGGCACCCTGGATGACATATTAGAAACTTATAATATTTTGTACATAGCTACCTCTATGTATGTTTGTCTGAAAATGATCTGGTGGTATTAATGGACCACGAGCTCAGGATGAGCCAGCATTGGGAGGTAGCAACCCAAAGACCTGTGTACAGGTTGACAGTTTCTCTGGGCCGACCACATCTGGTGGCCTTCAGTTTTTGCTCAACACAGTTTAAGAAGGACTATCACGATGGTGAAAGACTTTAAATCTGCTGGTAGAATTAGAAATGTTTAACCTAGAAAAAAAGAAGACTCAAAGATATGATAACTGTCTTTGAATATCTGAAAAACTGATGAGTCTGATCACTGGTCATCATGCTAGATAGGGGGTCCTTTCTTATTATGGGTAGGGTAAGATCTCCAATGAGGTTCCTCCCAACTCTAAAATTCTGTGTGATTCTGGTTGCCTTCCAGGGCCTAGGAGGTCAGAGAAGCTCGTCTCCAAGAGACTGTCTGCTGGGTGTGAATTTTGGACCTTAGTACCTCATGAAACAAAGTAAAATACAAAACTGGCCTTAGTCTTAGGTACTCCTTCCCACTTTGACAATAAAAATAGTGGTTTGCATCTTAGGTGCTCAAGATATTTTCCTTCCTAATTTGATTCTCACAACAACGTTGTGAGATGGTTATTATGACATCAATAAGTGAAACATCTGGGATTTCATCAAGGTGGTCATTTTCCCCCGGCCCACCCAAGCAGATTACAACCCAATTCTAATTGAGCAGTCAAGTCTCAGAGAGTTCTCTGAGGCTCAGGGAAGTCCCATCATTTGACCCAGATCACACAACTCAGAAAGATCAGGGGCAGCATTTGAACCTGTCTTCCTAACTAATTCTACCACTCTGTCCACTACACCATATTATCTCCCAACTATAGTTAATTCCATTTATCAGATCATTCATTAGCTTGTGGAAGAATGGAAGAGAGCTTTTTATTCCAATTTACCATATCTTTCCCACTCTTTGCTATATTAATTTGACACCTGAAAAACAGACAAAAGTGCTTAATGAAGAATTGTGACCCCTCCTTTGTTTATATAAAGTTTAGTTTTCTTTTAAGATCAAGCTCAGCATTTAACTTGAACTTTCTGTAACAATAATAAACAGAGTTCTATATTATGGTTTCTTGTTATGAGTTCAAAGACAGTACATTGGTTTATGATTAGGGAGGGTCATGGTGTCTGAAATGTAATGGTACACAAGAAATCATGTAGAGGACATAGATACCCTGAGTTAGTTTTATATACATATATATATATATATATATATATATATATGCATACATATATATATATATATATATATATATATATATGTCTATAAATCTCAGGGTGTCCAAGTGCATTTTGAAAAAATGGAAAAGAATATGGAATTGTGCTTTGGAATTGGAATTCAGAATTAATTTAGAATCAGAATGACGGTTTATATGATCATCACAAAGAGCAAGAAGGAATGTTAGAGACAATCTAGTCTATTATATAGTCGAAGAAACTGAGACTCAGAGAGAAATCACTTCGCAAAACTGGGAACTGAACACAGTGCTACTTCCATGGCCCTACACCATCTCTTAGGAGAGCACTATTTTAATAGCAATGTGACCGTGACTGAGTCATGTAATTTATCTCAGCCTTAAATCATCTATAAAATGGGTATAATAACAGTACTTAAACCATAGAGTTGTTGTATGCTCAAGTAAGATGTTCTATGGAAAGCACTTTGTAAATTTTAAAAGTACAACATAAATGTTTGTGATTACTATTACTATTAAGGGCAAGTAGGTGAGCCTGGAAGACTCTTCCTGAGTGCAAATCTGACCTCAGACACATAGTAGCTGTTTGCCTCAGGTTCCTCATCTGTAAAATGGGGACCCCAACAATGCTGTCTGATCTCTAGCTTCTAAGCTTTGTTGAATGGCATTGTAGAATAACAGTAATAGAGGACAATTAGCAGGGCCCAAGGGAAGAAATCTCTTATATGGGTGAAGTGAAAGGTTTCTGACTAGCCCAGTTGCCCAGAGAAACAACCCAACAGTAACAAAAAAAGCTGCAGATGCAGTGGAGATTCAACAGAACCAAGCTCTTTCTTTGGCCAAAGTTGAAGAACAGAGCTGGAAAAGGGACCAGAAATCAGTTTTCTGAGCTGTGGCAGGACAGGGCAATGGGGATATGGCCACTCTAACCCAGAATGCAGAAAGTGAACAGAGTCTGCAACTGGCACAAAGTCCAAGAACTGAAATGACAAACACAAATAAATAACAACAAAAACTTTCTTAATACAATTGAAGATATGTGGAGTAAGAGAAATCCAATTGGTAAACCAGAAGAGAGTTAATTCTACAAAGACACAGATGGAAGGAAAAAAACCTTGTAGCCTACTGGGGCTACAAGAGTATGTGGAAGTATTAAGCAAGGAAATTTTTTTTAATTGGAGCTCTTGAGTGGAAAAATTGGAACAATTAAAAAAAAATAGCTTAGAATGGAAAGTAGAAAATGCTACCAAAGTAAGGAGCTGCATGAAAAATAGAATGGAGAAATTGGAGATCAATAAGTAGATGAAACAAGAAATAGTAGAACAAAATCAAAAAATATTTTTAAAAAGAAAATTACACACATATATTCATGTATATATACATATATGTGTATTTATATATGTGTATTTATATATATATGTATATATATATATATATATATATGCTAATAATAGGCAACTTAGAAGGCAGGTTGAGGACAGATAATTAAGAAGTATAAGACTCCCTGAAAACCATAATCAAACTAAAAGCTGAATATCCTATTTCTGGGGATAATAAAAATAAAATGCCCTGAACTATAAGAATGTGAGGGGAAAGTAAAAATAGAAAGACTTCACCATTGCGATATAAAAACCAAACAACATCAAAGAAAATTTATTTTTAACCTCCCCCCCAAAATTTTTAAACAGCCCTGACTCTTCCTACAAAATGAAATATGGATTTGGAATCCTCCACTGAAAACATACCATAAGCAGTATCTAGAGCCTCTAAGTCAAAAGAATTATGGACTCTGAGGAATCAGAAGTGTTTAAATACTAAAGAAACACAGTCAGGATCACCCAAGATGATGTTGCAACTAATACGATAAGGTTAAAAAAAGACTTAAAACAGAGAACAGTTTATCCTGAAAAATTGAGTATGATCTTGGGGGGGAAGGGGAATGGCTGGTTAAATGTGATAGTTTTCAAGATTCCTGGTGAAAAGTACAGAGCTGGGGAAAATCCTTGAAATGCAAACAGACCATCCATCATAAAAAATATATAATTCATCAAGAGCATTTGAAAAAAGGACTCAAATGTAAATTGAGACTGAATAATACAACACTAAAAATGTGGGTCAAAGAATAAAACAAAAATAAAGAATTCTATCAAAGCAAATCAAAACAATCAGATAATATATAACATAAGTTTTAAAATGGAAGCAGAATAGTCCTTAAGGGGAATTTCTATCTCTACAACAAAAGAGAGAAAAAAAAGCATTAGCAGTTACTTGGATATACAAGCATAAATAAAATGAAAAATAAACAGATTTTAAAATATAAAAAACCAAAACCTTTTTTTCTACACCCTATGTATTATATCAATAAAAACTATATCAGTAAAAAAAAAAATCAGAAAATAAATGTCTAAAGACAAATACAGAAGTCAGAGATAAATGAAAACGAGAACAAAAAAACCCACCTTGAAATGATAAACATCAATCAAATAACACGTATTTATTAAGCGTCTACTATGTGCTAGGCACAAAGGATTCAAATCACAGCCTATCTCCTCACAAAGACTTCTGCATTGATCGTAAACAATTATTGGAGGACCAGATGTATAAAAAAGATACCCCTGCTACAGAGGCAAGAAAACAATAGACACATACACTACAACCGGGCAAAAGGCAAGGACAGCCATGCAGAAAACAAAGCGAATATTGCAAAATTTAAAAGAATCAACCTTGTTCCGAAGAAAAGCTAGGACTTTGCCTCACCCCTTTGTAGACTGTGGGAGGTGGGCGAGTGTGCACACCGCACACGTATTCAGATTTTTTCTGTGTTAGATCAGGAATGCTGATTTTTCCCCTTTTTTCTTTTCTTTCCTTTTTTTTTTTTTCCTTTTTTATTCTTTCTTTGGTTTTGGTTTTTTTTTTTAACATATTTTGTTATATGGGATGGTTCTCTTCGAGGGGGAAGGAAAAAGGGAAGAATAATGAGGAAATCATAGTGATTTTTAAAAATCTAAAGATATACATAAAAACTCATTTTTTAAAACAAACATGTTAATGCTGTAAAGTTACCCACGCATATAACCTGTAAATAAAAGGCTATTAAATAAAAAAAACAAACAAACAAAAAATCATATAAAAACACATAAGAACTCTATTCTCATCATGGTCTAAAGAAGACATTTGTTTATATTTTGGAGTGATCAAATGCCCGGAAGATAAATCTATTTTGTTCTATGCCAATGTACTCTGGACACTGATTGGACTGTGATGTTTTAAAAGAGAAATTTTATTAGTAGGCATTTTAACACTCCAACCTTATATGCCTCCATGGCAACGGATTCACAATGATTTAGAAGCACAAATGAAAGCCTGTCCATTAACCTCCCCCCTAACAAAAAATAAACTTCTGTCCTCCAATATTGAATGATTAATTGACTGAGTTAATGTCTTCTATATTAAAATGTTAGTGCTTTGGTGGCAGGGCTTATGATTTGCACCTTGCATTTGTATGCCCTATCCCATGCTGGTTTCGTGGTGTGTGTGTGTGCGTGTGTGTGTGCGCGCACGCAGACATCTATTGCATGATTTTAAAAATCAGCAATGGGCATGTGAAAATTGAAACAAGTCAAAGTGAATATAAAGCATACTTTATATGTGGATCAAATTTTATTTGAAACATATTACTTTGCTCCTTGAAATGATTTTTTGCTGGAGGAATATGAACTATTATGGCCACCTATGTTTTTGAGCTCATAGGTTTAGTGTTGAAAAGGTTAGATAGATATTAAGGCTCCCTCATTTTATAGAAAAACTGAGGCCCAGAGAAGTTATTAAAGGACTTGACTAAAATCACACAGTTATTTTCAGAGCCGAAATTTAGACTCAGGAACTCCATTATTTTTGGAGATTTGAATTTATATATCGGGTTCAGCTTATCTATTTATTTATTTTGGGTCAAGTGAGATTTCTTAAATGAAAGGTTTTTTTGAATGAGACAGTCCATGCTGAAGCTCAGTGTCAAAAGTCATTCCCAGTTCAATCTCAGTTTTCTCATTTATAAAACAGGGGTAAGAAGAGCAGGCATGTCATAGTGCTATTGTGAGATTCAAAATTAAAGCATTAAAAAGTGCTTTGGAAAAAGTTCAAGTAAATAAATACAATTTGTCCATTTAAAATAATGCAGAAAAGAATAATGAGCAGAGCTTTAGCATTAAGTCCACTTTGTTTGCCAGTACATTGTTAATGTGTATAGGCTTGTTATATACTAATGTGAGTTATTATTTTTCATTCTCACACACAGTCAACTAAAGAGCTTTTCCATGCACCCTTGTGTATCCAAAAAAAATTCTTTTAAATTTCTTTTGTTGTAGCAAAATAAAAGTGCAGAAAAATCCATGACAAATATCCTTAATGCAGATCTTCATTTATCAGTTGAGACATTTCCATTAAATCAGATATGCCCCTTTAGACTGTTTATAATTAAAATGTGGAAGAGAAGAATGAAATATCCAGATAATTTTTTAAAATTCATTTTAACATTTTGAATTTCATATTCTTTTCCTCTCTCCAGTTCCTTTTCCACCCATTAGGGCTAGCCATTTTGATATTTTTTTTTTACTCATTTCTTTGAGTTATAAATTCCCTCCCTCCCTTCAGTCTCCCCCCCCAATTAAGAAGGCCAGAACTTCCAGATAATTTTTAAAAGATTCTTAAAATTCCCTTATTCAAATATTTCCTCTACCTATAAAGGCCAGCTTTTTGAGATTTTTTTAAAACATTATTTTTATTTTTAGTTTCAATTTTTTTCCCTCTCTCAAATTATTCCCCTACTTAATAAAGCCAGTATTTTCAGATGTTTTTTCTTTTTTTTTTTTTAACATTCATTTTTAAATTCTGAGTTCCAAATTTCCTTTCTCTTTCCAGGCCCTATCCCACCCTTTGAGAAGGTCAGACTTTTCAGGTAAATTAAAAAAAAAAACATATTAAATTTTTTTGGGGGAGTGTCAATTTCTTTCCCTTTTTCAAGTTACTCCCCTACCTATTAAGGCCAGACTTTTTAGGTTTTTCTTTTTTTAAAATTCATTTTTTAAAAATTGAGTTCCAGATTTCCTTTCTCCCTCCAGCCCCTATCCCACTCTTTGAGGTGGCCAGACTTTTCATGAAATTTTTTTTAAACATTAAAAAAAAAATTGAGTTTTGATTTCTTTTATTCCAGTCCCTCTACCACCTACTGAGGCCAGCCTTTTCAGATATTTTTTTCTTTTTTTTTTTTTTAAACTTCAGTTTTAAATTTTGACCTCCAAATTTTCCATTACCTCCAATCCCTCCCCCACTTGCTAGAACAGACCAGCCTTTCCTGATAATTCTTCTTTTCTTTTCTTTTTAAATATTCACTTTAAAATTTTGATTTCCAAATCCTCTGCCTCCCCCAGCAGTGCAGCAAGCCAGCCTTTTCCGATCATTTAAAGGAAAAACCAAACCAGACCTGTTGCCCTTGGGCCTCATTTATTTCTGGCGAACATTTGGGGCCCCTGGGCTTGGCTGTGCCAGATTAAAAACTGGGGATGAGGTCTAGGTGTGCAGTTTTAAATCGTCTCCTTTTTTTGGCTGCCATCACGCGTGAGTGAGGGCTCTTTTTGGTCTTGGTGAATGGAGAAGGCTTCTGTAAGAGTTGGATCTGCCTGCTCAAAGGAAAGAGGAAAACTTGAGGGACGGAAGCCTCATTCCCATACGTAGGAGGCAAAGTGGGGCTATTAGTGAATAGGTTTTCTCGGTTTGGGTAATTTCTCCCCTTTGTTTCTTACTGTAAATGATGGGGTCCGGAAGACAGAGGACCCGAGTTCAACTCCCCAAATTAACCTGCTACTTACCTGAATTGAGCAAATTACTTCATCTGTTTTGGGGGGATTTTTTGCTTGGTTTATTTTTGTTTTGTTTTGCTCTTGTAAAATTCAAGAGGGTTGAATTGAAGGAGACAGAAATCCTTTCCAGGTGTCAGTCTATTCCGTGTGTTTTTAAATGTTCATTTTGACTTCCTGAATCTCCGAGTCTGTAATGAACGCCGGACAGGCCACAACAATGATCATTTAATTTGTCCGGCCGCTACCTTGAATCTCAGGGCCGGTGCCGAGTGACCGAGTTAGCCCTGGTAGGTGACAGAACCAAATAAATGAGCTTTTCTTCCAGCGACGATAATGACGTTGGCGTAAAAAGACCTGGGGCGTCAGAAAGGGACCCGGGGCAAACCGGCAAGTCAATGAACGTCACCCTCCAAGCTTGGGGAATATCCATCCGGAAAGACACGATGACCGCTTTAGGTCACAGAAGTAATGACGAATTTCATTTAGGGCTCAAAAAAGCATCCATTAGGTCCCAAATTATAAATGATAGCAGGACGAAGAGTACCCAACAGCTAGGAACCCCTCCCCCCCTCCACCAGCTGGGTGCGAACTTGGACGGTCGTTCCAGCTGGATCTTACAATGGATCGCCAACGGCTAATTAGCAGTCAAAAAACTGCGGGAACCCGCGAGCTGCATTCAGTCGGCGGCTGCCTGGCAACCAAAGGTGCGGGAAGAATCGACTGCAGCCGGGGAGGAAAAGCGGGGTTGAGACCAAAGCCTACGACCGGGGAGGGAAAATACGGGAGGTGCGGTCCATTTTGAAAGGAGGAAACGGGGGACACGGCAGTCCCCGGCACAGCGCACGGAAAAACGGCTCAAATGAAGACGTGGCCCACCATTTATTTCTATCAACCGGGATCACGTCTAGGTTCCCCCAAAACACTAGAAATCTAGACCGAAGGTCCTTTGTCACTAATGTCTCGGACCAATCCCACAATCCTTCCTTTCTTTCTTTCTTTTTTTTTTTTTCTTTTTTTCTGGGTGGGCCAAGTTTTAGAGCTAAGGAGAGGTAGGGGAAGAAGGTTGCGCAACAGAACGTTTCAAGGGATTACACCCAGAAGCTTTGGGCCGAAAGTGAGGGAGAACCTGTTTTGGGCTCGGTTTTTATTTTGCATTGGAATGAACCCCGAATGACGGGGCCCCGAACAAAGGGATGAATAAAAAAGGATCAATTGAATTGATTGATAAAACTGCAGGAGGAAGGGCGGGAGCCATGTGTAGTTTTAACCCAGAGAAAGGGATCGGATTAGCTACATCTCTAAATAAATAAAGGGGAGGAAGCAGAAAAGAAACGCCAAGTCACGAATACAATTCAATGCATGAAAACTTTTATTAAGCACCTTTAGTGACTTCAGGTGCTGGGCATCCTGGCTTTGGGAGGAAGGGAAGGGGTGGGGAAAGGGGAAGAGAAAGCAGAGGAAAAGGGGGAGAAAGGGGAAAGGGAGGAGGGACGGGGCAGGGGGAGAATAAGGGAGAGAGGGGGAGAAGGAAGGGAAGAGAAAGAGAAGTTGGTATGTTGTGCTAGAAAAAGGGGGCCGGGGCTGCGATCAGTGGAAATGTGGCGGTGGGAGTCAGCGGCTCGGAGGCCAAGTCGCCGCAGCCAGGGTCTCCTCGGGTCTCGTGGTCTCCTCCGGTCTCGTGGTCTCCTCCTCCCGACTCTCTCTGCTCGTCTGCTGCCCACCGGAGACCCAGACCGCGACCACACCGCCACCGTTTCGCTAGGGCCCCAAGCTAAGAGAAACCTGTAAAGGGCTACAGGCTGGGAGTGGGGCCCGTGGCCCGGAGCCCGGTTGGGGTTGGGGACGGGAAGGAAACCGGAGCCGAGTTACGATGGGACACCGACGAATTTACCGGGGCCCCGGAGGTTGGATTGGGAGGTGGGGGGGGGAGAGGGGGGGCGCTCTCCAGGCCCCCGCCGCTGCTCAGATGACCTCGAAATGCACCACCACCTCCTCCTGGGGCCAAACACGCACATGCTGCATGGCGCGATGGGCGTCCTCCGCGATGTGGATGGCCTCCTGTACGTCTGCGAAGGGTACCTGCGCGTCGGCCAGCACGCGGTGAGGGTAGTCGGTGAGAGTTGGAAGCGGCGAGGCCGGGGTCTCCTTCTTCTTCCAGTACCTCCGTAGCCTTCCCCGAGAGGTTCCTCGGCCACAGCTGCTCCCGTCCCACGCGCAGCTCCTGTCTCGGCCGCTTCCGCTCGCGGGGGGCCGACTGAGCTTGGCCAGCCGCTCGTGATACAGGCGGGTTCGATCCAAGAATTCGTGGGGGCCCAGGCGCCGCGACCGGGCGGCGGCCACGTCGATGACGCTGCTGGCGGTCTTGGCCAGGATGGACTTGAGGATGGCCTCCTGGTCCTGATCGTTCACGGAGTCGGACGTGGAGGCCCCGTCTGGCTCGCTGGTGGGTTCCAGCAAGCGTGCACACTCTTCCTCTTGGTCGGAGACGTCATCCTCTTCGCAGCTGCAGCAGCAGCTGCCCATAGTCCCTAGTAGCCCGCTCCTGCGACCGGTTCAGGGCAGCTGAGGGCCGGTGATCCTGCCCCGGGTCTCCTTCCCGGTCCAACACGGCTTCACCTGGGCTCTGGGCGACCGGCTCGGCCACTTGTTCTGTCAGCTAGGTCAGCTAGGCCCAGGGCGGCAGCTCGCGACTCCCCACAGGCGCGACAAACGGCTGCCACGTGATTCAGAGGCGCCAAACATCGCCTCCACACATCGCGATGCTAGCCCAGCCCATTGGCAAGGGCAAAGGGGGAGGACGGGACAAAGTTCAGTAAAGTTAAGGCAAGGAGAAGAGTATTACCTGCGGAAATAGAAAGGACCCCCCCCAAAAAAAAATGACAAGAGGAAATTAATAACTTGGAAAAAAAAACTCATGGGGGGAGGGGGAGGAGACAAAAAGGGACAAGTTATCAAAGCATCATTCCTCTTTCCCTCCCTCCTCTTTCTCAACAAATTATCTGGTCCAGATTCAAAGTGGAATTTTGTTCCACCCTCCCGCCATTTACTAAATATACTTGATCATTTATTCGTGAATATTAAGAGCAAGCACGTATGAGATACATAATGTGCCGCTGGCACAATGCTGGCACTTGGCACCGGGGTCACAAGGAAAAACGTCAACAGTCCCTACTAGCAAGGGATGTATTTTTCGTGACCCTAAAACTAAGAATCAGGGGTGGGCACCTATTAGAGGGAAAATAAGTCAGAAGAAAAAGAGAACAACCCTGCTCACTGAAGAAGGTTTGTTTAGAGGGCTTCTGTTGTAATTGCCCATGTTACAGAGGAGGAAAGTGAAATCCAAAGTGCTTCGTGAAGGGATTTGGCAGGGAGAGGAAGGGGAGAGGAAGGGACACAGCTACTAAGCAATATAGCTGAGAATTAAAACCAGGCTTTCTAAAACCCAGCATGCTGCCTGCTGCAACAATTGTGCAGTAATTCTCAAAATAAGGGTAGAGATGCCCAGTGGTCCTTGGCATCCTTTCAGAGAGTCCACAAAAGTCAAAATGATTTTTAATTTTTATAAAACTACTAAGAGGCTTTAATTTCTCAAGGTTAACATCAGTGAATTTAACCCACTATACAAGAAGGGGGACGGAGGAAATCCTCAATACATTTTGAGAGGGAGCTCTGAGACCACAATGTTTGAAAGCTGCTACCTAATGGAAGGGACTAGCTAGAAAAACAGGATTCCCATGAGACAGTGGAAAGAGCTTTTGATTTGGAGTCAGAGCACCTGGCTTTCAATTTTACCTCTATCTCTACCACTCCAATTGTTTGATATTTAAAAAAATGATTCCATCTCTCTGGGCCTTAGTTTCAAAATGAGGGGCTAAGGGAAAATGACTCCTCATGCACAGCAACAAGATTATATGATGATCCATTCTGCTGGATGTGGCTCTTTTCAACATTGAGGTGATTCAGGTCAGTTCCAATGGTCTTGGGATGAAGAGAGCCATCTACACCCAGAGAGAGGCCTGTGGGAACTGAGGGTGGACCACCACATGGCATTTTCACTCTTTTTGGTTTAGTTTCCCTGCATTTTGTTTTCTTTCTCTTTTTTTTTCCTTTTTGATCTGATTTTTCCTATGCAACATGATATTTATGGAAATATGTATAGAAGAATTGCACATGTTCAACATATATTGGATTATTTGCTGTCTAAGGGAGGGAAGGCAGAAATCTGTAACAAAAGGTTTTGCAAGGATCAATGTTGAAAAATGATCTATGCATATGTTTTGAAAATAAAAAGCTCTAATAAAAAAGGAACCAAAACGACAGACAGACAGAGAGAGAGAGAGAGAGAGAGAGAGAGAGAGAGAGAGAGACTGACTGACTCCTAAGGTACCTTCCACCTCTAAACTGTGATCTCCTTTTGGGTAAAAAAAAACAAAAAACAAAAAAAAAGACCCCATGACCATATGGTAGCTATATCTTAAAAAGGGATTGTTTCAGTAAAACTAAATTAGTGCTTTTAAGATTTGCAGAATGCTTTCTGTATTTTATTTCATTTAATCCTCACAAAAGTCTGGGGAAGTAGGTTCTGGTATCATACACATTTTTTGAATTAAGACTTTGAGATTAAAGGACTTACCAGGGTCACACATCCAGTAAGTGACTGGAACAGGATTCAAACTCAGAATAGCCTTTCCAAATTGGACAGTCTATGATTCTAAAATGATGGGTAGAAAAGAGAAATTTTGAGCATGTTTTATGCAAGCAAAGACAAAGCTCAGGATATAATATAATTGCTGTTTTTGAGTATTTGAAGAAATATCAAGAAGAAAGAGATTAAACTTGTTCCATTTACCCCCTCAGCACTGGCTAATTTGGAGAGGAGTGGTTCTCTAACTTTTGGGTCTCAGGATCCCTTCATTTTAAAAAATTTATTAAGGACTCCTCTCCTTCTGCTATAGGTATTCATATTTACCAAATTAGAATTAAAACATCTTTGTATTAGGGAAATAGTTTGTCTCTCCCAGGCTCCAAAAGAGGCTCAAGGATTCCAAGGGGGTACCACTGGACCAGGCTTTGAGAACCATGGGTGTAAGGAAAGGTGGGGATTTAGTTTTGCTATAAGGATGAACTTTCTATTACACTTTTAAAAGTGAAATGGGGCTGCCTCCCAAGATTACCAATTCCTCCTTCACCAAACCTCTTCAAGGAAAGATTGTGTTATGGAAGGAGAGGTAGCTGGGTGGTACAGTGGTTAGAGAGTAGCACTTAAAATCAGAAAGACCTGAAATCTATTCCAAACTAAAATTTCCAAACCAAAATACACTAAACACCACTCACTGCTTTCTTCCTTAAGGAGCCTTCACAAAACAACTTGCTCCTGCTCTCTCCCTTTATTGCTATCTCCTTTCCTCCCCCTTGTCACCACAACTACACAAGTCTGAGTGTCACAAGTGATGCTTACAAAGTTCACCCATTTCTCCCCTCTGCCCCGCACCGTGCTGGGTTACAAGTCGCTAATCGCAATGCATAATGTTTCCTGCATTTAAAGACAGGCAGACACTTGCACAAAGCCATGGCCAGGATTTCACAAACTAGCCTTCATTTCTTATTTTAGAAGATATTACCAATTTGCACATATTAATTTAAAACTTCAAAATATCACTGGAAAAATCAGAAAGTCTATTTCCTTGCAATGGAATGGAACAGTCAGTCATTAAGCTCCTGCTACATGTCAAGCTCCATGATAAGCCCTTTATAAATACATCTCATTTGATCCTAAGAACAACCCATGAAGAAGATGCTATTTACCACCCCTATTTCACTGGTGAGAACACAGAGGCAGAGAGAGGTTAAGTAACTTGCCAGGGTTACACTAGTGCCTGAAGCTCAATTTGAACTCAGATCTTGCTGACTCCATACCTAGTGCTAAATGCAACTATTTAATAAAAATGTACACTTGAATACAAATATGGTGAATAAAAATATGTTAAATTTTTTAAATGAAGCAGATTACCTTGCATATGTGTGGGTGTGTTTGTGTGTGTGTATGGGGAGAAGGATGTTCTGTTTTTAAAGGAAGAATGGGGCACATCCTACTTAATGCTAAGCTTCCTCTATCAGAATTCTTACTTAGAAATCAGCCAAAGGAGAGACATGAAAATATGGAATAAGTTCTTTCATAAAGAATAATAAGAGCAAAGTAACTCGGCAATTAAGGTTTGGATGACAATCAGCAGAGCCTGAAATGTTCCAAAAGTCCATTTGGAGCCATTATTAAATCAACTCTTCTGAAAATCGGTGATTTCAAAGAAGAAAAGCCAGCAGGTGCACAAATGGCTACTTAATTTTCTAAAACACATGAACTGGGGTCTTAAAAGCATGCATTCAAAATTTCTCCAATTCACTATTTTTAAAGCTTATATTCTACAATTAACTCAACAAGGAACTAGCGGAGGCTTACTTTGCCTACCTCTCTGCCCTGTTTTGTTTATTCTCCTCAGAGCTGTGTATTCTGAAAGGTCAGGATGGTCTAAAAAACTAGTCTACTTTCCTTCTATAACACAAGGAAGAAAATCTTCCATTTCAGCAACTGGCAAGGTGGATTTGGAGCCAGAGAGCCTGGGTTTCAACTTCAGCTCTACCTATCTAGCATCTGGGTGATCTTGGGCAGCCTACTGCCCCTTAGGGTCTCAGTTTCCCATTCTGTAAAATGAAGAACTAGAAAAAAAATGATCTCTAAGGTTCCTTTCAGCACTGATGTTTTATGTCTAGCCACTTTCGTGGGCTAAGTCTACAAAAGAGTATTTGGCCTTGAGCAGATCAGAATAGAGCAATGGTCCTCAAATTGTAGTCCAAAGAATTGCCAAGATCTCTGAAACCCTTTCAGAGCGTCTCAAAATTCAAAATTATTTTTTATTTCTAATATAGTAAATATCTACAAATATAATCCATGTAAACAAAAACTCTTTGAACAGATCCTCGATAGTTGTTTTTTTTTTTTTTTTTTTTAACAGCATGAAGATACTGAGAACAAAAGTTTGAGAACCACTGGAATAGAGGTTTTGCCCTTTCTGTGTATTACAGAGACCTCATAAAATATGGAGATCTCAGATTTTTTTGTCTGTTTTTAACACCTAAAAAATACAATAACTATATCTTGAACTCTAGCACAACAAAAGGATAATGACATAAGTAATCAGTGGGAGAGGGGACAGAGGTGATTCCTTTTGTCAGCAACTATAGAAAAGCAAGATTTTTTTTTTAATTGCAAACTTGGGATCTTATTTTTTGGTATGGGCAGGAAAGAGGGGGATGTATGGGACTTCAACTGGATTGCTACAAAAATAAGAAACTTTCTTAGCAGCTGGTGAGTGGGATAGTTGGCTGTGTGTGAGGGCAGGGAGTAAGAAAACTGAGTTGGGAACAAAATAGTCAATAAGATGCCTCATGCTGATTTTTTTGAAGACAACAAATGATATCATTAATATAACAGAATTTTGTATATATACATATAGGAAGTATGTGTATATATACATATATAAAATATGTATATATAAAAATGTACATGTGTTTATATGTATTTATATGTAAAATATTTATACATATGTGTCTATATATACATTTTTACGTTCTATTAAATTTATATATATATATTATTTTATATATTATATATATGATTATATATATATATATATATATATATATATATATATATATATATATATAAATTTAATAGAAGGTCAAAATGTTTTCAGTTAAGACCTTCAACCTCCATTGCCTAAATTCACCATGATGAAGGAAATAATTGCAGAGTGGACTATAGAAAAGAAACCATAACAATTTGTTAGACACCTAGAAGAAGTGAGCTTCCCTAAGTAGCAGTTGTGAGGTTCAAGCTTGGGGAGTTGCTTTGGCAAAGGAGAGAAAGAGAGGAAGGAAGGAAAGAAGAAAAGGAGGAAGGGAGGGAGGGAGAGAGAGAGAGAGAGGAGCAGGAACCAGGTTTTGCTAGTGATTGGTATTGGTGTGTTTCAGTCAGAGAGTTGGTGGAATCTCGGTGTTAAAAGAAACATATCTATAATACAGGTAGTCACACATATTGGAAGGTGAGGGCTAGATGGAAACCTGCTCTCTTCAACTCAATCAAAAAAATTAGGAGCTGCAATTAAATTGTGTTTAAGGTGACAGGAAACAAAGATACTATGAGGAGAGATGAGCAGGGGAATCTAAATTCCGATAATGATACCATAGCTGGTGAAACATATTCATATGCAAATAAAGGTATTACTAGTTATTACTAAATAAGAATATTTAATACATTGATAAGAAAATCATAAATAAGAATCAAGCTCTTCAGGGAAAATTCAGATAAAATTATAAAGAGACCTAGACAGTAAGACATTAATTCTATCTGACATTAACATTACTGTGTTAAAGCTTGACAAAGCTAACAAAAGATAAACAGTAGGGAAATTACAGACAAATGAGATATTGAGCAAAATGTATTTCATAAACCTATGGAGACTTCTTTCTACATAGGGAAATACATATATTTCCCAGGCTCCCATGGTGGATGGCTATGTACACATACACACACACACACACACACACACACACACAATTTTCTCTCATGCTACAGCACAAAGAACCCATTAATACAAAAGACAAAATCATTAAGCGTGCCCTTCATATAAATTAGGAAATTATAATGTCTAAAGGAAATTTGAGCAAAATGTCTAGACCTAAAGATTAAAAATTTACTTTTTGGTGCAACCATTTAGGATGTTAATCATAAAAACAATTAAAGAGAGTAATAATGAGTGGGCTTGCCATAACTTATGGGCTATGACTAAAGCAGTACTTAAACTTATCTCCCTGAATATTAGCAAAGAGAAAAATAGGTTATCATAGTAGAACAGAAAGGGGATTGGCTGAGGAATCAGAGGATCTGAATTCAAATGCTACAATGCTTATCAGAGGCAGCTTGACATAGTGGGCAGACTACTGGATCTGGAGTTAGGGAGATAGGGACATTATAAAAGACAAATTAGCTTCTTCAATTATTAACAGACTAACAGCTTTTACACAAAATACATTCCTCTATAGTAGGATTTCCTAACTATTTTTATATCATACACTCCTTTAGCAATCTGGCAAAACCTATGGGCCCCTTCTCAAAATAATATTTTTAAATGTATAAAATAAAATACATCAGATCATAAAAGCAACTAGTTATGTTGAAATAAAGCTATATATATTTTTTTCTCATTCAAGGTCACATAAACCCTGAACTCCATCCCTTGGAAAGCCCTTAGGGGTCTGAGGACTCCCGGTTAATAATCTTTGATCTAAAAAAAAAGAGAGATTAAGGCTCCGACAAAATCTTTTCATCAATCATGTCTGCTTTAGTGTCTGCCATCTGAAATCTTCAAGGAAATGATGTAAATCCATAAAATAAAGAGCTGTTCCCTAATAGATAAGTGGCCAAAGAATATACATAATTCTCAAAAGAATAAATGTAAATAATCAACAACCATCCAAAAAGTTTTCAAAATAATTCATAATCAGGGAAAAGAAAATTAAAATATCCCCAAGGTACCATCTCACACCCATCAAAGTGGCAAAAACAGTACATGTTTTAAAAAATTCAGTATTGGTAGAAATGGCTGAAAATAGGCACTCTGATTCACTGCTAGGAAAGCTGTGAATTACTTGAACAGTTCTGTAAAAGGATTTGGAATTAAGCAAGGAAAAAAATATAAAACTGTTCATACAGTTTTGATCCTAGTTGATGAGATCTTGATCTCACTACTGGACTTCCGGATTATTGACAAGAAAACATTTATCTCTCTGAAAAAATTCATTGTAGCACTATTTGTGATGCCAAAATACTAGAAACAATCCAATTGGTGCTCCATCAATGTAATGAAATGTTATTACACCATAAAGAACGACAACCATGAAGAATTCAGAGAAACACGAAAAGACTGTAATAAAGTGACCAAGAGCGAAGAAAGCCGAAGCACAAAATTCATTGTTAACAATTAAAATTCAGCATGGTATAGAGAAAAGAGCTGATCTTCGAGTCCCACCTCTGAAACTTGGGTCAACCACTTAGCTCCTCTGTTTCCAGGTTCACTATCTCAGAAAATAAGGCCCAGAAAAGGCACCAATCTGCCCTGAAAGGGGGAGCTTGCTTCTTGGGGAGTTCTCCACACCAATTAAATCCTAAGTCTAGTTTACAACAACAGCAACAACAACAACAATATACAATTATGACACCTCTACACTTGAAGATAAAGCAAAAGAACATAATGTATACATAGCACCAGCTTTGGGATCACAATGACCAGAGTCGAATCAGAATGACCAAGTCATACCTCTGAAAAATCCTGGCTGTATGACATTTGGGGGAGGTAATATTGCTATATAACTTAAACTTATCTACTCTTCTAACAAATGAAGAACTGAAGCATCTAAGGTTGCATATGCATATAACTATCAGTTAAAATCATGCTTTGATATTTTTTTTTGCTTAATTTTTCAACCAATCAATAAACATTTCTTAAATACCTACCATGTCCCAGGGACTGTGCTAAATGCTGAGGATACAAATAAAAAGCCTTTTCTTAGGGATTGTGCATCTCAAAATGTGAGTATGTTTTTTTAAAAATAATGGATTAAGCCAAAATATGTCCATTAAAAATAAAGAAAAAGTGGGAGAAAAATTAAATTACATGAAAATGAAGGCACCAATTCCCTTCCCTAGGCTCACTTCTTATTATGGACAACATTACCCATATAATCAAAATTACTCAGGCTGCCTGAAGGATTTGAAAATAAGTCATTATTATTTTGTCTAGCTAGCACTGAAAATTCCCAGACCACTTTGTGGTCTCCCATTCTTTTGGCACACTGAATGCCTACCTTGAATTGGGTTGATGGCTCCCAAATAAGCCATCATCTTTTCATCTCAGCCTTCCCCCTGAAAAGAGGGGTTTGCCTACCACAATTTAGCACATTTGAAAATGCTTTCTTCTCTGGCTGTGTCTGCGAAGGCAGAGTGAAATGAAATGGAGAATTGAGATAATTATCTGTATCTTTTAGACAAATGAGAGAAGAATCTGTGATGGATGAAAAAGTTTTCTTCCTGAGCCCAACCAGCCAGATGGGCACTCTGTGTTCACCAAACCCACGGACAAATTGGTTCAGTCTCCACTTGCTACTGCTGAAGCACACACACGACCTGTCTCTGGGGCCCGAGGGGAGAGGTGACACCATTGGCAGAGTTTGGTTCCAGCACTAGAGAATTCAAACTATTCTATTGCTTGCATCTGTGCCAAAAAAAATTAAAAACTGCTTGACTCAGTTTTCCCTTTTCATCCAGATGTTTTGGAACCATGCAGAGAGAGCCACAGTAAAAGCGTGGGTGGGTGGGAACAGTATGACTGTGAAGAAAAAGAGGGGTGGGGGAAGCCATCCTCCAGTAGCACAAAAAGCTTTTAGACTCTTGTTTTCATGTCCTTCCCCTTTTATTAAGGGGAATCTGAAAAAGCCACTTAAATGGAAAATGTCGAGAGTGGTTTTTCTCTTTTTGAGGAAGTTTTTGATAAAGAAAAATGTGTTTTCATCCTTGAAGTAATAGCCAGCTAGAACCTTGGGAAAGTGGAGATGAAAGACTTTGATATTTTCACAAGAAAGCTCTGGGACTTGGACTTGCTTTTTGGGCTGGGTGCTCAGCCAGCTTTTTGTCCACAGGTCTCTTAGTTAGACTCAAAGAGAAGACTCAAGGCTTCTCTTTCTGGCATTTGCAACCAGAATAAAGACAAACATCATGCCTTGTCCATAATATTGCAAGTTTCATGTTGGTATTAGTTCTCAAATACTGGAGTTAGTGGGGCAGTGGGTAGTGTACCAGCCCGGAAGTCAGGAGGACCTGAATTGAAATCCAGCCTCAGATACTTAACTTCCTAGCTGTGTGACCCTGGCCAAGTCATTTCACCCCAACTGCCTCTCCAAAACAAGAACAAAAACGAAAAAACTAGCATTAGAAAGAGAAAAGCAGATGTTCATAGCAAGAGTGTGGTGTGGAGATAGGCTTCTATAGGTGGTGTTGAGGAAATCCAAGGTTAAGTCCTCCCCAGATAACTTCTTGCTAATCTTCCTGGACAATTCACTTACCTTTTCTGAGCCTCAGTTTCCCCATCTCTAAAGTGGAGTTATTAACAGCCCCTATCTCACAGGATTGTGAGGAGCAAGTGAGAAATCACTTTGTGGACCTCAAAAAGCGGGATGCAAATATCAGCCATTATTATTACTGCACTGAAATGCTTTGTCTACATTCATTTCATCAGTTTCAGTACAATTTCGGGATACCTAGTTTGCCACTATGTTAAATCCAAAGGATCCCAGGTTTGGAGTTATAAGGGACCTCCAAATTCAAAGGATTGTGGGATCACAGATTTAGTTCTGGAAGAGACCTAGTCCAATCTTGATTTTTTTTTTTTTTGCATGGAGAAACAAAAGCCCAGGTGGATGGGTTAAGTGATTTGCCTAGGGCCCATACAGCTAGGAAAGTGGAAGACCAGAGATCAAAATCCAGGTTTTCCAAAATTCCCAGGTTCTCTACACTCATGTATACTGACTGACTTGCAATTCAGAAAATGAGAAAATCATTTGCCATATTGCAAATAAACTTCACTCTCCTTTGTTTTCATTGATTGTTTTAATCACAACTCATTTATTGTGTTTTGAAAAACGAGATCTTTTCATCATCCATGTGAATAAATTAATATCAAACAAAATTATGCAGAGATATGCGACAAATCCATGAGAACTTAGTTAGATGACAAATATAGGGTTTATAATACAAAACCTCAAAAAAAAATAACTTGGGATTTACATAATAATTAGGCTTTTCAGACAGAGTTTTAAGGGATTAATTCTCAAATGGATAAGGGGGAATGTGTACCCCAAGGGAAATGTAATATTGACATATCATGAATAGACTATATCTGAGCCCACTAACATATTATGAATGGTGATTATCACATTTAGTCGAAGAGACGAAATAATGCCCTAAGAAAAAATTCTTAGGAAATCCCAGGCTGAACAACCTTTTGGAGGTGAGGCCCTAGCTATTGGTTCCAAATGCCCATTTGCAGAAAATAAGGTGGAGACTTTCCTGGGAGGTGCAGCCATGTTTCCTGAAAGGTTGGGTCCTCCTGAATAAGAGATTCATCATCCCTACTCATTCACTTGCAGTTCCAGTTCTAAAGTTCTGGGCTGGAAAAGATCAAAGTGGCCCAGTGGATGGTTACGGTGTTGGATTTGGAGTCCCAAAGACTTGAAATCTGGCCCCAGATACTGACTGAATGGGTGACCCTGGGACTGCCACTTAACCTATTTGCCCTAGTTCCCCCATATGTACAATGGAGGACATAGTAGCATTACCTCCCACAGTGTTTGTGAGGATCAAATGAGGTAATAATAGTAAATCGCTCAGCATGTGTATGAAGTGCTACATAAATGTGAACCTTTGTTGCCATGATGATGATGAAGAAGAGGAGAAAGAGGAGGAGGCCGGGGGTTCTTTGTCTTTTTTTTATGTCCCGAGTCCTTTGAGCAGTCTGGTAAAACCTATGGACTCCTCAGAATCATACTGCTAAATGCATAAAATAAAATACGTTAAGATTACAAAAGAAATAAATTCTTCCGAAATAAAGTTATGAAGCAAACAAACTGAAAACTAGTTCACAGACTCTAGTTTAAGCCCTCCTGCTCTATGTCCTCTATTTCAGCCCTATACCCTTTTTTCTTCAGGAAGAAGAGGATCTGAAAGAAAAGGGCAAATGACCTTGCCAAGACTAAATAGTCATAGGGTGAAGACTTCAAGGTGGGAGAGTGATGGACCTAGAATCGGAAGATCTGAATTCAAATCTTGCCTCAGACACTTAGTTTCTGAACTTCCCACAGTTACAGCTTCCTCCTCTGTAAAATGGGGACACAGATGCTAACATGCCTGCCTGCCTGCCTGCCTTAAGAAAGCTCAGTTATTATTAAGCACAGGTCTTGGGGAAACTCATTTTGGCTCATTCAGTAGGAAGCTGACATAGGTAAGAAGACTTGGCAGGAGACAAAGCAGGGGAGCCGGGTGGGTGAAGAGGGACCTAGAGTCAGGAAATCCTAAATTCAAATCTGGCCTCAGACACTTACTAATTGTATGACTCTGGGCAAGTCACTTCATCCTGTTGCCTGAGTTTCCCCATTTGTAAAATGATCCGGAGAAGGAAATGGGAAACCTCCAGTATCTCTGCCAAGAAAACCTTAAATGGGATCTCAAAGAATTATTCACTTGTTTCATTTGTGTTCATCAAAGATACCATTTGCAAATGTTCATAATTCCATGGGAAAATTAAAGCCACTAAAAAAACTCTCCCCATGTAATCTTGAAATAATGAGCACATAAGCTGTCGGATTCCCCATCCCGAGTTGTTTGGGCCCTTTGTAAAATTCTGAAGAGTTTCACTTATCATGGTTCCCCATCAATGCATTCCTTCCAATTCCACCAACATGTATTATGTGCCTACTATGTACCAGACACTTGGCAGGTGACAAGTCAAGTATGACACTAAAAGGATGGTGGGGGCCTCCATTGTAATAAGGAAGTTCAGATGAAAGAAGGGTTAGCGGGGGTGGGGAATGATGACTTTTCATGTGGATAAGTTTATCCATGCATGGGTTTAGTAAATACTTACTAAATTTCAACTGAGGATCACAGAATCTCATGGATGATAAATCACATTGGTCATCTAGTTCAAGCCACGCCTGAACAAGATCCTTAATGTCTCTGCAGCATTTGGCGGCTGAAATAAAGTCATCAGAATATTAAATTATTGTGCCTTGAAGGGGAATTCCATGAATGTTAATAAAAGCCTATTTTAGTGATTAAATTAAATTAAATTAAATTAAATTCAAATAATTGACCTTACCTCCCATCCCCTGTGTTTTCTAGGATATTTTCTCCTCCTTTGGCTTCTATGACATTGTTCTTTTCTGGTTCTCCCCTTCCTATCCCATCGCTCCTTGTTGTCCTTTGTCAGTTTATCTAGACCGGGCTTCTTAAACTTTTTCCATTCATGAGCTCCTTTTGTCCAAGAAATTTTTAGATGACCCTGGATATATACAGGTATATAAAATAGGTATAAAAATCAAACATTTACTGATACTAAATCATAATTTCATGACTGCCATATTCAGTTCTGTGATACCATATGGGGTCATGAACCCCAGTTTAAGGAGCTTTGATATAGGTCTTTCCCCTTTAAATATGGGTATTCCCTAAGCATCTATAGAGATTCTCTTCTCTTGTCTCACTATACTTTCTCATTTGATGACCTCATTTACCTCTTAGAATTCATTTAGCATCTCTATACAGGCATCTTTCAAGTCTGTCTCTGCCAGTGTCTGTGTGTCTCTTTGTCTCTCTCCCTTTCTCTGTCTCTCTCTTTCTGTCTCTCATATATACCCATACATATATATACAAAGATATATATATATATATATATATATACATACACATACATATATATATATATATAAACATACCTATATATCTATTTATATACATATATACACAGAGAGAGAAAGATATACATATATGTGTGTGTGTGTGTGTGTGTATATATATATATATATATATATATATATATTGTCCTACCATCTCTATTGAGTTCCAGTCTTACACTCCCAATGGCCTGATGAGCATAAATGATTTCTCCCTGGATGTTACAGAGACTCTGTAAACTCCATACATCCAAAAGATAATTTATCATCTCCCCCCCTTCCCCAACCAGTCCAAATGACTCCAAACTTTGCTAATTTCTCTTTCAGTCCCGCCATATTCACAGCTTGGATTCTTCCTTGATTCTTCTCTGAAAAAGCTCCATTTTCTATCTTTTTCTCTATCTTTTCCCAACTTTCTTCTCTCTCATCCATTTTCCATAAATCTAACTGTCATAAAGCATAGCTTTGATTGCTTTATTTCCATGCCCAGAAACCTTTAGTGATTCCCCATTGCAGCTAGGATAAAACATAAATTTCCCAGAGGATCATTTTATGGCCTATAATCTGGCCCCTAATTTACCCATCCAATCTTATTTCTCATTACTCCTCTTCACACACTCTTGTGCCCCAGCCAAGATGGCTTACCAGCTATTCCCTGAACTAGACTTATCTTTACAATTTCCCCGAATGTTTGGAATGGTCACTCTTCTCCAAACTGTCATCTCCCTTCAAGTTTCAGCTCAATCACCACCTCTACCACAAAGCCTTCCCCAGCTCCTAAACTGAGAGTTCCCTACTCTATCACCCAAACCATATATTCATTCATAATACATTATATTTCCCCCGTCCCCTTTGAAATTAGCTCCTCAAGAAAAGGGATGATTTAGTTTTTTTCCTAATATCCCTATCATCTGGTATGATGCCTGATATATAGCAAGTAATTAATCAACATTTGATGGATTAAACTAAGTTGAAGCACTTCTATAACATCATAAGTAGTCATTCAGCTAGTGCCAAAGGAAGCTAGAATATGTGGTTTTATTTGAGGTAGCCAGATACTGTCTGGGGGAAGCCAGTCTGGTCCTGGTTTGTGACAGCAAAGAGCCATGAATGGAGAGCCTTGCACATGGGGCAAATCCTTTCCCTCAACCATTGGACCCCAGGCAGAAGGAGGATTAAGTCATGCTCTACTTCCAGGTAACCCGAAATACTCCTGTCATATTTCTTCCCATAAAACAAGAGTGCTTCAAAAATCTTTCAGAAAAAAATGCTCATCATCCTGCAATTAGGGAGCTTGTAGCCCAGTTCCAAGCAATAGAAAAAGCATGAGATGAAGATCCTGGAGATTTGGGTTTGAATCGGAGCCCCATTAAGCTAGTTGGGCAAGTCACTATAACCTCTTTTTAGCCACAGTTTCCTCATCTCTAAAATGGCAGCATTGGAATAGATGATAGCTGGGGTTCCATCCAATTCTAAATCCACTTTTAAAAACTGTTCTGAGTAAGCATATTCAACTTTGTCCTTACTGTGCATGATAATTACCAACTCAAAGCCTCTGCTTGTGTCCTTTCCTGGCATCAGAAAGGCCCTTCCTTCCTTTCCTCTTATTTCTACCACTCCTTCAGACCTCCAATTTCTTTATGAGATCTCTCTTGACCATTCTCCCACTCACTGAATTCCCTTTTCTTTTCTTTGTTGCTCTTTTTTTTGTTTGCTTATTTTGTTTTGTTTGTTTGTTTTGGCTTGGTAATTGGAGTTAAGTGATTTGCCTAGGATCATATAGCTAAGAAGTGTTAAATGTTAAGTGTCTGAAGTCAAATTTGAACTCAGGCTGTAGGACTGCTGCTCATTGTGCCATCTAGCTGCTCGGTGACCTCCCTTTTCTATGGATATCTTCCATCCATACTCTCGATCATCTACTGACTCTATTTGTTAGCTCTTTGATGTATCCATGTCTTGTCTCCCTTCTTGTTTTGAAAGCTCATAAGGGCAAAGTTGCCTCGAATTTCCTCTCTCTCCCCTTTACGTTTTTTAAATTTTAATTTAAATTTATTTTTAATGTTCTTTTTTTCCCTTCAATTTTAGTCCTGGGATATCCATATCCATATCCATATCCACATGTATCCATATAGAATAAATTTAATTGAATGAAGAAAAGAAGCCAATTACAAAACATATCGTTAAGTTTTGGTCTGTCAAATCAGACCAGATATACAGGCCATTAAAACAGGCTTTTATTAACATGCCTAGAATTCCCTTTCAAGACATAAACAATTAGCAATCTCAATAATTCCATTTTTAAAATACCTTAGGAAGTTGGGAAGAGTAAGGACTCAATGAAGAATATTTTTTAGAACTTTGAAGGTGTATCTACAAACCAGAAAATGGATTATATAAGTTCTGGGCAAAGTTTCATATCAGGAGTTCTTCTCTCTGATTGCTCCACTCAGTAGTGGAATGACTGAAATGAACCTTATTGAGGAAACCAATCGTGAAAAAACTTCTTTTTGCCAGTTTCAATGACTCATTACTGTTCTTTTTCCTCTGGTTCTCATCCACAATCATGCCAAATTTGGCTTAAAGGCTAGAGAAAACATATGTTCCTTCTCACAAAGAGAAAAATCCTATAGGGAGCAGCAACTCGACTTATATCCAGCACACTCAGTTTTCCGTGATTTGCACTCCAGGAGCTTTTCTGATAAAGGATATGGCACAGTGGAAAGAGATTGAGTTTGGTGTCAAAGACTAGGATGAACCTTTCAACCTCTGCCATTATTTATTAAGCCACATGAACTAATCTTCAGAGATCTTCATTTTATCACCAATAAAATGGGTGTATGTGATATATATATATATATATTATTGCTAATTTCACAAGATGAGGATCAAATGTAATCATAAATACAAACACCTTTGTAACCACAAAACCTATACAAGTTTAAATTACTATGATCATGTGGGAAAGCAAGAGAATAGGAAATGTTCTTGGGCTTCCCAACAGGAAGATAAATAGATCAAGATCTGGAAAGGATCTTAGAGATCATGTGTTCCAGCTTTCATTTAACAGAGAAGGAAACTGAGGTCAAAGGAGAGATGGACTGGCTAGTACAGGGTCATTAGGAAATTAGTAGAGCTGGGATTATGATCCAGGTCCTTTCCAATACAATGCAAAGAAATTTCCCTTTCTTCATCTTGCCATTAAATTTTCCATTATACTCATGGAACTCTATCAGGGCTTTAACCATATTTCAATTCCCTTCCAATCAATAAAAGGTTATTCAAGTGCCTACCAAAGCACAGGCATCATGAAGCTAATTTTAGAAGTTAAGTCTTAGAATAAGAAAAGCCTCAGTTTACCTCTTGCTTCTGACACAAACTAGCTATGTGGCAATGGGCAAGTCACTAAATTTATTCATGACTCTAAGCTTCAGTTGTCCATCTCCAGGCAAGGGAACTTCTCTCCTAATACCAGATCATACCCTCTGGGGGAAAATGTTTAAGCTATTTATGTAACCCTAAACCAGGGTGTCTTTAGGCATTTACACACTAATGGTGCCCAGAAAACCCCTCAGATTGGATGTGCTTACACAGAGCACAATGTCATCAACTGAGAAGTGGAAGGAACTCATTGGCTAAGATCACAACTCCACATGAGGAGAAACAATGGAAATAGGGATGCGTAATTTTTTTAAACACTGCAATTTGACAGATTTCAAACCTTTTTCCTTTTTTGGGGGTGGGACCCCAATTTTTTGGGGGCCCGGGAAATTTTACCCGGGGAAAAAGCTAAATTAATTAAAGGAAAACCCGGGTTGTAGGCCTAGGGGGGGTGGGGCCCAAACCCGGGCCTTCCCAGGGGTTTTTTTTAAGGGGAAATTGGGAAAAGGGATTTGGGCCCGAGAAGGGTTTCCCTGGGAGGGCCAAAGGGGCAAAACAGGAAACCAAAGGGGTTCCCCCGGGGCTGATTTTTTCCGAAACGGGGAAAAACCCTTTTTTTAAAAACCCGGGACCCAATTGGGAAAAAGGGAAGGAAAATTTCCCTTTTTGGGGGGAAGGCTGCCCAACAGGCCCTTTAAAAACTTTTCAAAAAAAAGGGCAGGGGCCGTTGAAAAACCCTAATTGCCGAGAGGGGTTTCGAAAATTTTCTTTAAAAAGGAAAGGGGAACCCCGCTGCCCGGGCCCCCTTTCTCCCAAAGGGGGAAGGTTTTTTTTAACGGGGTTGGGGAAAATTGGCCCCAAAAAGGGAAAACCCCTTGGCCCCAAGGGGGGGCCCTTTTTGGGCGCCAAAGGGCCCCTGGGCCCCTTAAAAATCAAAGGGGCCCGAACTCCCTCTAAAAAAAGAGGGTAACTTGGAAATGAAGGAATTTTTGCTTGAAAGGGAAAAAATCCCCAAAAGTCCCAAAGAAAATGGACAGAAATTTTTGTTGGAAAGGGGTTTGGCCCTTCCCAAAAGAAACGGCAAGGTTGGCCTTTTATTTAAAACCTGGCCCAAAAAACCGGGAAAGGCCCCCATCAAAAGGACCGGGGAAGGGTAAAAGGGAAACCCAAAATAACCAGGAAAAGACAAAGAAAAAGTTTCCTTAAAACAAAACTGGGACCCCTATTGGGAAAGTGGGAAAAAGAGGAATTTTCCCAAAGGGAAAAAAAATTTCTAAAAAAGAAAATTTTCCAAAAGTTTGGGGTTTTCCCGAAAGGGGAAAACCATTTCCCCGGGGAAAAAAATTTGTCCCCCGGGTTTTTCCCCTTATTTTTCCCCTTTTTTTCCCCGGCTTTGGCAGCGGAAAATTTTCACAAAGAAAAGGGAAAATTTCCAAAAGGGTTTCAAGGGAAATTTAAACCCTGACCCCTTTGAAATTTTAAGGGAGGAAAACCAAAAGGGAAGGTTTTTCCCAAAAGGGTTTGAAATTTCCCTTTCCGGGGTTTTTGGTTTGGGGCCAAAAAGGGGTTTCTTCCCCCGGGCCTAGGGCCTTCCTTTTTGCTAGGGGGTGCCCGGGGGAAACTTTCCCCCAGGGAAATTTTTTCAAGGCAAGAACTATGGGAACTTGGAAACGCCTCCAACAGTTGCCTAAAGTTTTAAGGGGCAAAACCATAGTAATTTCCAAAGGTGCAATGTTCCCAAGGCTGTTCTTGGCACCAAAAAATAACGGTCAAAAACGCAACAAGATCCGGGGGGCTGATGGAAGAGGAACATTTGGGTCGCCAAGGCTGAAGCCTACTTTGGCAGGGCCAAATTTAAGGCGCAAGGTCTGGAGCCAATGGACGAACCTTGTAAAGGGCCAGAAAACCCATCTGAGAGGGGCCATTTGACGTTCCGGGAACACTTTCCCTTGTTAAAGCCGAAACGCTTGCAAAGAAAGATTGGAAATGTTGGCAAAGAGGGGCTTCTATTGCTGTCAGGCCTAGGAGTATCTGGAGAAAGGCATGTCAAGGGGACAATCGTGCACACGCTAAAACTGGCTGCGTTAAGGTCGGCCTGCTTAGCTCTAAAGCATTTGTCACAGATGACCCTAAGGGCCCAAGGGCAAGAGGGTTTGAAAAGCGAATGACATCATTGAGCAGGTTGCCCAACGGAGATCTCTGCGTGACAGTAAGGAGAACGACTGAAATCTTCACATGGATGTTACGGTCAGTTCTCCCATTTCACCGGTCTAAAGGCGTAATTACAGCGAGTGAAATACACGAAGGAACTTGCCTTCGAATCTGATAAGATCAGTCGTTGGGCCTCAAGACCAGAGATGCATAGCCGGTAAATCAGGGAAGGTAACTCCATCAAGCTAGATAGACTGACCAATACCACAATGCAAAATGGTCTAGAAGAACCATGAAGACTAGGCAAGTACTCGATATGACAATCAAGTTGGACCTGAGTCGGAACGTCGAAGATAATCAATGCTAAATTTCAGAACTATACAGTCCAAGACTGGGTAAGCTTCTAGAGAAGCTGACACGAGCAGAGCAGCCAAAGCTGCCAAGGCGTACAAGGCATCTCAGTTCTGGAAGGATAAACAAGAACTTACCAGAAAAGCGTGGACAGGACGTTCGTCCAGAAGAAACTAGAAGGACTTGCTATGCACTCCATCAGTGAGAATTGCTCAAGCATCCCTGTTCAGATCTAGTTGACCAGGAGGACATCTTTTTCTGCAAAGCATGTATCGGAAGCGGACTAAAAACTATTCTAAGCGAGCAACTGAAGCTCATCTAATAGGCTTCTGGCAGAAGAGCTCAGGCTATCATCCTACTTGTTGAGAAGGAACCAGCTTATACAGAGCAAATGGCTAGAGCCTGAATCCCTTTACCAGAAGCAGAATAACCGAATCCTACAGAGCTGGCTCTTAGAAGAATGCAGAGGCAAATGCATTACTCAAAAGCCCTGAACTACCGAGGCAGCACTTTTCAGAGCTCTGATCAAGTTCTTTGACAGTACTACATTCCTACAGCTAGGTTGACAGGATCTAAGGTTACCTGCTACTGAAGCAAACTGGAAGGACCTCTGACCATGTGGAGAGTTGCATAAGAAAATGCCATTCTACCTAGATCAGAAGCACAGAATTGCTGAACTGCCAAATATCGAACGAATTCTTACATGTCTCCCAATGCCAAGCTGCATGAATCCCGAACAGGCCAATGAGCTAGACTCTTCCTGAAAAGATCCAAGAAGTCCATGAGAGCAGGAGCCTGATACTCATCTAAGAAGTTGACCAAGTCAGCCATTAGCAAGGATGATTTCTAATTGTAAAAGCTACTAAGCACTATGTGATAGAGAGCTACAAATGACCTACTTGAAATCACAGATGGCAAAGCAACTGATCATCCTCAAGACACCATGAGCAAGTCTATTTCTTAAGCACACTTCCTTAACAAGCTAGAGAACTTCTCACAAAACAAAGCCATGTAACACTACCATTCGAAAGCGGCAACACTGAGCTTAAGCAAGAGAAACCTACTTGACATAAGGCAAGCATTGCATTAGTTAGCAGCAAAGAAAGTTCCCTTGATCTATCTGCAAAATGAAACATTGCTAAAGCCTACGTTGTCAGGAATCCACATGTTCCTAGATACCAAGTGACAGGAGACTGGGACTCATCCTTGACCAAGGAATACTGTGACACAAATCAGGAGCAACCTTTCCAACTTTAGGAAATGTTCATAGTACTATAAGACTAATTCCCAAAAGGACACTAAGAACTGCACTTGATCTAGATGGAATTCATCTGCACAGATGTCTAGATGACATGCTAACGGCTTCAAATCAAAACTGATTCATTGGAATGATCAAGCTTAAATGAATTCATTAGAACCAAAGATTGCCTTAAAAGTCACATGAAATATGTACTAATGCTAAAGCAAAACAGACACGTTCCTTAGAAAGAGTCGATATATCCTCACGGTAATCACTAGTTCCAGTTTTGCAACTACCAACTAGCAATCCAAATGGAGCAGGAACTAATGTCAATTGTCAGATCATATGTAGTAGCTATGAAAGCATGTCTACCTAAAAGTTGAACGAGCAAAGCTTGGCCAGAAGATGAAATAGATTATAGCCATAGGCTACCATTACTCATAGAAGACATTACAAACAAGGACTAATATTACCCTAAGTACAATAGACTAGACATATGCCATAAGCACGATTGTACCAAATACAGACTCCTAGACATAGGATGTCACCCAGATCATTTACTCAATCACAGCTCTACATCGGTCGCAAACTTTTGTAGAATTTGTGAGGATTATTGTATCAGAATGAAGATATCAACCATTGTAGTAAGGTACATGAATGCTAGCTCAGGAGTATTCTTGGCTGCTTGAAAGTCGTTGGACATTGAAGCAAGGATCAGAAATATGAAGCTAGGCAAAAACAAGTTGCATAGATTTAAAAGGCATTAATTTGAGACATTCCCTATAGAAGTGTCATGTGTTCGTGACATGGGCAGGAAGCAGCTAAATTTTACCAGGAAGGTGGAGTTGGCTTTTTGGTAACATGACATTCAAGTTTTGTGGACTAGTAATCTCTTGTTTAAAGGAGGAATGGATACTAATGTAGGCTTCGCATGTGGCAGTGAGATTTGTCAGGGCATGTAAGTGCCATAGTCAGGTCGTGGCTTCAGGATGAAATACTTTCTAACTGAGACTAACTGGAAGTCATTGATCGATAGTCTGAAATGTTCCATCTGATAGCTTCATAGCTCTGCATGTAGCTCACAGTGCCTGTCACTATGCTTACTAGCGACTACATTACCGGTGAGTATATTCGATTCGTTACGAGTATTTCTGCCCTTTTCGCGCATACATGGCGTAAGCCGTCTTGAGACTGGTGACTCTGATTGTATAGGGTACTTTAGTCTTTGAGTTACATGTTCTAGTCCATTGATTTCTGAGCAGGTGGCTTTCTGATTGTGACAGCTTCTTGAGGGGTCTTGCTCTAGACAGTGGACTACGGCCTATAGCTAATCATGTGGATTGGCAGGATTCTGACCCAGTAGTCTGGAGGTAAGTTCTATTGTGCTAGGTAGCAGAAGTTGCCTTACGTTAGCTTGTAATTGTAGTCTGGAGGACTCGTGGATTAGAAGGCTTAAAATTGCTCTGTAGTTGTCACAGAGGCAAGTCTCACTAGTCGAATCAGTGATTCTGTTAGGGATATCCATGGATTGAATGGCCTGCGATCATTTATGCTAAAGTTGAGATACCTTCAGACAGTGGGGACTATCTCATGGGCTGTCCTATGCTTGCTCTGGCTCAGATGTATTAGTATGCTATGCTAGTCATAGAGTTTTGTAGGATCGCTGTATGGACCATGGTCTAACTAGACTATATCTCCAGATCCTGATTCTAGAGTTTCTTAACGAGCATTTGCTAAGTAAATGCTAGAAAGTAGCAAAGTGAAGTAGAGAACTTTCCTAGAAGTAGGACTTAGATACTATTATACCATAATAGGTCATGTTGTTAGCTCTAACGATGGTTACAAGTCTAGAAGGCATTAATTGGTCAGTAGTCAAAGTTTCATTTGTGCTTTCAGTGACAGCATTAGGAGCATGTTGCATTGATGGAGAACAGGACTGAGACTTATAGTAGCTTGGTTGACTAGGCACGGTAATTAGAAGAGCCTGATCTGAAAACTTAGCGGTATTGGGCTTAGGAGTTAAGTAGGATGTTATCTAAGTCTTTGCTTCAAGGTATAGAACCACCATGTATGTTCGAGATCACTTTCTAAAGTATGATGTACCTTAAGTATGCTAATCTTAGTAGATTATTAATAGTAAGGGTGTAGAATTGCTTAATTTGAGTACTGAGGCAACTTTAGCTGATTCAAGGAGAACTAGATCAGGAGCTTCAATAAGCATAGAGATATTCGCATTGAGAGATTGAATGAATTTTGGCATGTCGAAGAGAAATGACCTCAATGTCTGCGAAGGGCTATATATATAATGGTAATAAGCTAGATTATTTCTAGGCTCTAACTATGTTTGAACCTAAAAGATTTTTATCTCTACAGATCTTGTAATAACGTACTAGTTACTAAGCTAGAGACATGCTAATATTTATTAATGCCTTATTTATTGATACTTAGTATCTGCAGTGAAATTACTTGAATTGGCTGATAAATTCAGTTCATAAGCTTTAGGACTCTTATAGCTCTTAGAATTAATATTTTCAGAAACAGAATAGCTTTGACTTGAGCATACGATCTTCCTTGACAGATTAAAGTCAGCGTATTCTAGATGCTATTGGATTCTTGATCATATCACATATTGATGCTAACTGTGTTCCTTGTATGTTCCTTTGTGCCTATATGTTCTGAAATTAGATCATGGATATTTTGTTTCATCTGTAGAAGGATATTGTGAATCGTGAAAGTTAGGATCTCTTTAGGTTGATCATATGAAACAGTGAGAGCTGAAATGATTTACGAATTATGCTAGTAACATTATCAGTTTTTCTCAGCATGTGAACTGTCGAGGTATTTTGCTTCTTGAAGGCTTCTTTGCATGAACCTTCTGAGTTGTTAAATCAGATATCTAACTCTCATCATTGTCTTAACACATGTCAAGGATTTGCAGTTCCGCTCAGGAGGATTTGTCTGAGGATGGACTGCTTCATGAGTTGCCCTGAAGTTAGATCGTAGTCAAGGAATCCAAGAATGTACTGCACTTGACTCAATTCGATCCAAATGAATTGCAGTTCCTATGGTAGCCTATTTTCCTGCATAAAACAGGGTCTATTTCTGTCTTCTAAATTGGTCCTGAGCTGTTCTAGAAGGCTAGGAGCAGGTGTTCGTATGCTTAAGGCTGATATCTAAACTTTAGCCTCAGGGCGAGGATCATCGACCGATGTTTTGACTAGCCTGTCTAATCTTAGAAGATCCATTGGCCTTGTCATTGCTGATGGCACAATCATTAGCTCACATGGGTTTGGAAGGTAATAGTTTTGATCAGCACAGTAGCCCAGATTATGACTCAAAATTAGCTCACTGAGCCTAGGGACATTACCTACTGCCAGCCAGTGGTCTCAGGAGGACTTACTTTGTCACAGAATCTAGGCTCTAACTGTAGTCGAAGAGCTTCTTCAACATAGGAGTCACTTGTTAAGAGAATATGGAAGAGAGCCCAATAGTTGGTGCCTAAAAGCAAGAATATTCACTTCAGATAATCCTTGCTAAATGTATGCATCTTAAAGTCTAAGCCTAGGGAGTGCATTTGCTACTGTGGGCAGACTCGTTCAGGTCAGCTCTATCTGATCCATCCCAAGGCTACATCTTTGCACTACCCAGGGGATTCAAGATTGGTATTTCATTCTAGATGGGGATCTGGAGAGCTACTTGATGATTAAGAGACCTGGAACACACATATTCTAAAAGGCCAAAGATCAAGCCTCATCAGGATGAATGAAGATAGACTCCTCACATGCCCTGAAACTGATAACTCTATCAAAGAGAACAAGCAAAATGACTTCTCAAGCTAATGATTCAACACTGAATCTGCCAAGTTGGGACATAGGCGGAGACGAATTTTCATAGCTCGAACACTATTCATTATCCTAAGCAATCAGATGATTTGCTCCATAACTACATGTCTTTCAACCAAGTCTATAGGAGGACTTACTTTATCTCTGATAACTAGTTTGCAACTTTTGTCAGTACCAAGAGCATGTACTAGTAGTCTAAAATTTTCCATTTGCAATAGATAAGGATCTTCCTAAGCTCTATTCTGGACTTGTAAGCATCTAGACTTGTGCACTAGCAAGGCTGGGACACATGAGTATTCTGATCTCATGCTCCAGCTTAGACAATTAGTAGAGCCAGATGCCCTCTAGCCTGAAGTACTTGCCTTCTGGCCAGGCCAATGGCTCTATGGGTTAGCCACTATCGCATTTGTTCAGCATATGGCCTCACATAATATTAGTCAGAGGGCCTAGGGAGGACTCCTCTTGCTAAGGAGGAATGGAGAGGCCTAATCTGGTCGCAGAAGGCCTGAAGGGAATTACATTTGTTTGAAGAGAGCTAGAAGGACAAGGTTGCTGAATGGAAGTTGGAAGACTTCACCTAACATTTGCTGGTGAATACTGAGCAGATGGCACCTAGTCTAAAAAGCAATTTGGACGAGATTGCTCAAAGGTGATCCAACTGTGATGCCCTTTCGATCCAGAGCTAGTTTGTCCTGAGGCTTATCTCAAGGGCCCTATCTAAAGGCAAGGCCCCAGGTAAACAAAGCTGGGTGCTAGCCTTATGGGGGTAGTAGTTGGAGACTGAAAATTGACAGGAAGACCTACCAATCAGTGAACTAGCTCAGAAGCAAACTGAGCACAGACCATGTTAGTGAGGAGATAGATATTGCCTCTAGTTCTGATCAATGACCAGCATGGATGACCCAGAAGGCCCTGAGACAGTACATGATACGATAGCCAATGGGAAAATAGCCAGACCAGGAGGACTCATTACTGGCCAGCAACAAGTGATAGCCCAACACAACGAAGATGATCCAAATTTTCCAATTCTCTGTCCTAAGTAATAGCAAGAGAGGACCAGCAGTACATCCCTTGTAAGAGAAAGAAACCTATTGGGCAAATGAGTGGATTCCACTTCGAAAATCGCAATTTCACTCAAGTCTAGCATAGTTATTCTGTCTGGACATCTAGTCCAGTTTCCTTGCCTCCAGAGTTCCCTTTTGCCCAGGTCTGAATGTATTTTCTTGCTGACAGCAAGAAACTGTGAACATATGTAAAGACCTAGGATTAACACCACATTCAATGCTAAGCAGAGCATAGGGAGCGCTCACGCTTGGGCAGGAGGATTGGGAGAGAAGGCTCCAAAGTTGACCTGAAAAGTTCTCTAGCAAAGAGGTCAATGATTGAAAATTACTCAATCATCCATAACGAATTCTGAGTGATATGAAGAGGCTATTTCAAAAGCTATATTTCGCAAGCAAAGAGCAGTCCAAACTGTCCCATCTGAAAACAGGAGTCTCTAGGAAGGGCTATGCCTAGATTTACATCCGATGTAGGGCAGGACCATTGCTTAGCCGAGGGAGAAGTACGCCACTTGCCTCCCCAGTGAGCCAACCTTTGCTCCCAAAGGGTCTAAGGAATGTTTTCTTCTGAAGAGCTATCTGGAGAACATTGATCAGGAAGGGCCCTAGGAGACATCCACTTGCTAAGCAGAGGCCAAGGAGGCTTACTCAGCACATCGGCCTCCAGAGATAGCAAGGAGGACTGCCTCAACAGTTGACTCCCTTGTAGAAAGATGAAACTCTAGTCAAAGCAGAATTTCCATAGAAAAGTCTGACATGACTCAAGTACGATCCAAACTAGATCTTGCCCGAGTTGGCAGAATCTCAATGGCCCATGCTCAGGTCCTAATTTTCCTACCCAGGGTCCATTATTCTCTCTGATGCTATCTAAGCAAATTGATGAGAAAGCGCCAGAACTAGCCATTGCAAAGAGCCAAAGAAGCATGAGCTCGTGTCTCAGGAAGGCGGAACTAAAGGAGACTTTAGCCCACAGAGTGCCCTGGAAAACTATTACTCTAAGTCAGAAGAAGAGCCAAGTAAACTGGCTTGTTCTAAATGATCAACCAACTGATCACAAAGGGTTGGGACATGCAATCATTTTATTGCTACAGAGCCACCAATTGGCAAAATTAGCCAGCCGAGCCCAAGGACTTCCTCTGCCAGCCAATGGTCCTCAGGAGGACTTACTTTGTCTCTAGAAGATCTAGCCTCCTAACATTTGTAGTCAAGAGGCCTAGAGCAAGGCTCCATTTATAAGCAAAGATGGAAGAAGGACTTCTAATGTCTGGATGATGGCAACCTAATGCAGAAGGTGACTATTATCCAGAAAGCAAGTTGACCAATGTATCAATCTTAAGTCTCAGGAAAGTCCCTCTAGGAGGCATTGCTTTTCTCACAGCGATTGCACACAATCAATCAGAGAGGTCCTGAGCCCTTGCCTCACACAGGAAGATGGCCTATCTTTGCCTCCCCAAAGGGTCAGAGTTCTTTGTTAGAGGGTATCTGGAAGGACTAGATTTGGATGAGAAGGGACCTTGAGGAAATCACACACATTTGCTAAATGCGGCAAAGGAAGGCAAGCCATCAAAGCTCAGGATGGAACGGGTGGAAGACTGCCTCACACAGTTGCCGCTTATGCCAAAACTGGCTCTATCAAGAAACCCAAAGAAAGCAGCCTTGCTCATAGATGACGATCCAAAATTGAAGATACTGACCGAGTTCAGGATATGAAAGGCTAATTTTGCCTAGAACAGGCCTATCTAATTCAATCTTCCTAAAGCAAATGCAGAGACCAGCCCGCTAAACAGCTGATGGTCTAGCAAAAGGCGAGAACATGAGGTTCAGTTATCAGGAAGGCAGCGATATCTAAGAACTTTAGCCAGCAGAGGTGAGACAGGACCATTTCTTAGCCGAAGGAGAAAGGACTTGCTGCCCTTGTTCTGGAACTCAATGAGCACCAACCTTGGCTCACAGGTTTGGGAAGGCATCAAGTTTGTTCTACAGTAGCCCCAATTGGACAAAATGACTCAGCCGAAGCCCTAAGGAGGACTTCCTCTGGCCAATCAGTGGTCTCAGAGGAGGACTTCTTTGGCCAACGCATCTGCCCTCCCCTAACAGTAGTCGAAGAAGGCCTAGGAGAACTTCCTTGTTAAGGAGAAGATGGAAAGAAGCCCCTAATAGTTGTGGTAGACCAAAGGCAGAGGAATTATTTCCTTCAAGAAAAAAGTCTGAAAATGTATCATCTTAAGTCTAGGAAGTCCCTAGGAAGATACTTTTGCTCGATGTGGGCAGACATCTCAGCAGGGGTCGGCCGCCTCCTCCCAGAGGTCCTACTCTTTGCCTCCCCAGAGTCGGCATTTTCTTCTGAAGGGTGATATCTGGAGAACCCATTTGCATGAGAAGGAGCCTGAAGGAACACTAATTTGCTAAGCAGAGGCCACAGGAGCAACCTCACTCAGGAGGAACCGGAGGAAGACTGCCTCAACAGTTGGCCTGAAAAACTAACTCTATCAAAGAGAACAAGAAAAACAGACTTGACTCAATATGATCCAAAACTGAAATCTCCAAGTTTGGGACATGGAGACTAGTTTCACTTAGCAAAGGCCTACTCTATTCTAGTTTCCCTAAGCAATGCAAGGAAGCCCAAAGCATGTCTCACCAAAATCAGAGAGGACTTACCTTTTCTACCGACAGCTAGTATCAAACTTTTCAGTAGAGGCGATCAACAAGCAACTAAATTTTCCTTTGCCAAAGAGGGAGAAGGACTTCCTACCCTTGTTCTGGACTTGATGGCAACCACCTTCTCACAAGGCTTGGGAACATGTTTTGTTCTACACCTAGCCTAGCTTGGACCAAATACTCCAGCAACCCCAAGGAAGACTTCCCTCTGCCCCCAAAGGCCTGGGGGAACCTTCTTTGTTCCAACAGCTCTGGACCTCCACTAACAATCATCCAAGAGGGGCCTGGGAGGACCTCCTCTTGCTAAGGAGAAAGATGAAGAAGGCCCTAATGCTGGTGCGCCAAAGAACTGAAGGGGAATTACTTTGTTCAGAAAAGTTCAAAATGACAAAGAATCACTAAATGTCCTAGAATTCTGGGAAAACTGCACACGATACATTGCTGGGAACCTAGGGAAGCGGACACACCATTCCTAAAAGCACCATGGACGATCTCCAAGGTGAGATCCCACGCATGCCCTTTCATCCAGCAGATGTTTGCACAGGACTAGACCAAGGCACCCTAAAAAGAGGCCAAAAGGCACCGGTAACACAGAAAGTGGAAACTGGCAGCCCTTTGGGTATATTGAAACTAGTAAAATGAAAAGGAATAACCACCATCGCCACGCTGAAAAAATTGCGCACGTAGAACTATTCCTGGAACTAGTATTCCTCTAAAGAAATGACCAGCAGGCCATGACCTCAAAGCCCGACAGACGCATACATAGAACTGATCTGGAACTATGAGCAAGAACCAGGAGATCATTTATCACAGAAGCAAGATATGGCCCCTAACTCAACAACGATATCCAAATCAAATTCCAGTTTGTATTGACAGTACCCCATGAAAGAAACACTACACCGCCGAAAGACACTATGGGAAATGAGTCTTGGACCACCCCATCATTTCCACTCAGACTCTACCTAATGTCAACTTCTGCCTGGCTAATATTATTTTCCTTCTCAGGTATCCTTTTAAGAAATGGTTAAACCTATTTTTTGTGAGCAAAAAACTGTGAAATGTCTATCTCAAATATGGAAATCTAACAGAGCATTCAAATGCTAACGATGCACTGGAAGTACCTTGCCCCTTGGGAGAAGGTCCAGGGAAGAAGGCGAAAAAGCATTGACCAGAAGTCTTCCACCAAGGGCGAGTGTTGGAAATATTACCCATCCATAGGTTTGGTTATCAAGAGCTACAAAATAAAAGAAAATAAAGGAGTCTAAAATGTACCATCTAAAGAACAGGAGTCCCTAGGAGGCAGCCTTTGCTCCGATGTGGGAAATCTCAGGCAGATCCGAACCCTTGCCTCCCCAGAGGTCCTACTCTTTCCTCCCAGGGAGTCCAGAATTTTTCTTCTGAAGAGGCTATCTGGACGAACCCATTTGGACTGAGAAGGAGCTACTGAGAACACCCACATTTGCTAAGCAGAAAGGCACACAGGGAGGCAACCTCAGCTCAGGAGGATCTGGGAGAGGACTACCTCAACGTTGCCCTGAAACCATTAACTCTAGTCAAAGAGAACTCAAGAAAAACGACTTGACTCAAGTACAGTCAAAACTGAATCTACCTGATTCAGGATATGGAAGCCTAATTTTCCCATGAACAGGCCATATCTATTTCAATACCCTAAGCCAAATGCCAGGAAGCCCAAAAGCTGGTCCTCAAGCAAAAGGCGGGAGCATGAGGTTCGTTGTCTAGGAAGGCGCTGCCACTATCTAGGAAACTTTAGCCGCAGAGAGTGAGACAGGACCATTTGCTTAGCCGAGAGGAAAAAGGACTTGCTGCCCTTGTTCTAGACTCTGATAGCACAACCATTGAGCTCACAAAGGTTTGGGAAAAGAATTATTTATTCTACATGACCCAATGGACAAAATTAGCTCAGCCGAGACCCTAAGGAGGACTTCCCTGCCAGCCAGTTGTCTCAGGAGGACTTACTTTGCCAAACATCAGCCTCCCTAACAGTAGTCAAAGAGGCCTAGGGAGGACTCCCCTTGTTAAGGAAGAAATGAAGAAACCCTAATGTTGGTGGGCAAAGGCAGAAGGGAATTATTTCCTTCAGAAAAAGTCTCGAAATGTATCATCTAAGTCTCAGAATCCTAAAGGGAAGATACATTTAGCTCCGATGTGGGCAGATATCTCAGCAGGGGGTCTGGCCCCTTGCCTCCCCAGGGGTCCTACTCTTTGCCTCCCCAGGGGGTCTGGCGTTTTTTCTTCTGAAGGGTGTATCTGGAGAACCCATTTGCATGAGAAGGAGCCTGAGGAACATGATATTTGCTAAGCAGAGGCCAAAGGAGGCAAGCCTCGGCTCAGGAGGAACCGGGAGGAAGACTGCCTCAACAGTTGGCCTGAAAACTGTTAACTCTAGGCAAAGAGAACCAAGAAAAACTGACTTGACTCAAGTATGATCCAAAACTGAATCTGCCAAGTTTGGGACATGGCGAGGACTGATTTTCATTGGCACGGGCCTACTTATTCTGGTTTCCCTAAGCAGATACAGGCGGAGCACCAAAGCATGTCTTCACCAAGGTCCTGAGGAGGACTTACCTTTTGCTCTGATAGCTAGTTGCAACTTTTGTCAGCAGAGGCGTCAGCAGCAGTAAATTTTCCTTTGCCAAAGAGGGAGAAGGACTTCCTACCCTTGTTCTGGACTTGATGGCACCTACCTTGCTCAGCAAGGCTGGGCGGAGCAGTAGTTTTGTTCTACACTAGCCCAGCTTGGACCAAATTGGCTCAGCCGAGCCCCCAGGAAGACTTCCTCTGGCCCCCCCAAAGGCCTGTGGGGGCCTTGCTTTGTTCGCACAGCGTCTGGCCTCCACTAACAATAGTCAAGAGGGGCCTGGGGAGGACTCCTCTTGCTAAGGAGAAGATGGAAGAGGCCTAATGCTGGTGCGCCAAAGGGCTGAAGGGGAGTTACTTTGTTCAGAGGGAGTCTGAAATGGACAAAGGAATGCTGAATGTCGCAGGGGATTTTGGGAAAACTGGCACACTGATACATTGCTGGTGAATCTGGGAGCGGATGGCACCATTCTGAAAAGCAATTTGGACGGATGCTCAAAGGGTGGTCCCACTGTGCATGCCCTTTCATCCAGCAGTGTTTGCACTGGGCTTATGCCCCAAAGGGCCCTTAAAAAGGGGCAAAGGCCCCGGGTGAAACAAAGTGGGTGGCAGCCCTTTGGGTAGTAGTTGGAAACTGGAAAATTGAAGGGATAACCACCAATCGGAGCACGGCTGAAAAAACTGTGGCACGTGAATGTTATGGAATAGTATTCCTCTAGAAGAAATGACCAGCAGGATGACCTCAGAGAGGCCCGCAGACACATACATGAACTGATGCTGGGGGAAATGAGCAGAACCAGGAGATCATTATACACGGCAACAAGAGTGATGGCCCAACAACAACGAGATGATCCAAATCAATTCCGGTTGTGAAGTAATGAAGAGAACCAGCTACACCCGCCGAAAGAACTATGGGAAATGAGTCTGGACCACCGCATCGCATTTCCACTCACTCTACCTGTTACTGTCTGCTGGCGTTATTATTTTCCTTCTCGGGTTCTTTTGACATGCGTTCTGAATCCTATTTTTCTTGTGCAGCAAGAAAACTGTAGAAATATGTCTACAAATATGGAATTTAACAGAGACATTCAAATGCTAAAGATGCACTGGAGTACCTGCCCGCTTGGGGAGAAGGTCGGGGAAGAAGGCGAAAAGTTGACCAGAAGCTTCCACAAGGGTCAGTGTTGGAAATATTACCCATCCATAGGTTTGGTATATAAAGAGCTACAAAATAAAATAAAGGATCTAAAATGTACCACCCGAAAACAGGAGTCCCTAGGAGCATGCCTTTGTCCGATAGTGATGGCAACATCTCAGCAGGGGGTCCGGCCCCTTGCCTCCCCAGGGGTCCTACTCTTTGCCTCCCCAGGGGGTCAGATGGTTTTTCTTCTGATGGGGGTATCTGGAGAGCTGATTTGGATGAGAAGGAGCCTGAGGAACACCACATTTGCTAAATGCAGGGCCAAGGGAGCAAGCCTCCAGCTCAGGAGGATTTGGGAGGGACTGACCTCAACAGTTGCCCTGCAAAACAGTTAACTCTAGTCAAGAGAACCAAGAAAACATGACTTGACTCAAGTACGATCAAAACTGAATCTGCCGAGTTCAGGATATGAGAGCCTAAGTTTCATAGAACAGGCCTATCTATTTCTCGTCTTCTAAAGCAAATGCAGGAAGCCGCCAAAGCTGGTCCCTAGCAAAAGGCAGGGACATGAGGTTCGTTGTCTAGGAAGGCGCTGATATCTAGGAACTTTAGCCAGCAGAGGCGAGGACAGGACTATTTTGCTTAGCCGGAGAGGGAGAAGTACTTGCTGCCCTTGTTCTGGACTCAATGGCACCAACCTTGGCTCACAAAGGGTTTGGGAAGGAATCGTTTTGTTCTACAGTAGCCCCAATTGGACAAAATTAGCTCAGCCGAGCCCTAAGGAGGACTTCCTCTGGCCAGCCAGTGGTCTCAGGAGGACTTACTTTGTCCAGAGAGCATCTGGCCTCCCCTAACAGTAGTCAAGAGAGGCCTAGGCAGGCCTCCCCTTGTTAAGGAGAAGATGGAAGAAGCCTAATGCTGGTGGGCCAAAGGCAGAGGGGGAATTATTTCCTTCAGAAAAAGTCTGAAAATGTTCATCTTCAAGTCTAGGAGTCCTAGGAGAGAGTGCTTTTGCTCCGATGTGGGCAGAACATCTCAGACAGGTTCCGGCCTTCCTCCCCAGGAGGTCCCTACTCTTTGCCTCCCCAGGGGGTCAGATGGTTTTTCTTCTGATGGGGGTATCTGGAGAGCTGATTTGGATGAGAAGGAGCCTGAGGAACACCACATTTGCTAAATAGAGGCCAAAGAAGGCAAGCCTCGGCTCAGGAGGATTTGGGAGGAGGACTGCCTCAACAGTTGCCCTGAAAACTGTTAACTCTAGTCAAAGAGAACCAAGAAAAACTGACTTGACTCAAGTACGATCCAAAACTGAATTTTCTGAGTTCGGGACATGGTGAGGCATAATTTTCCTTAGAACAGGCCTATCTATTTCTTGTCTTCCTAAGCAAATGCAGGAAGCGTGCCAAAGCTGGTCCTAGCAAAAGGTGGGAGCATGAGGTTCGTTGTCTAGGAAGGCAGTGATATCTAGGAACTTTAGCCAGAAGAGGCGAGGACAGGACCATTTTGCTTAGCCGGAGAGGGAGAAGGACTTGCTGCCCTTGTTCTGGACTCAATGGCACCAACCTTGGCTCACAAAGGGTTTGGGAAGGCATCGTTTTGTTCTACAGTAGCCCCAATTGGACAAAATTAGCTCAGCCGAGCCCTAAGGAGGACTTCCTCTGGCCAGCCAGTGGTCTCAGGAGGACTTACTTTTTCCAGACAGCGTCTGGCCTCCCCTAATAGTAGTCAAGAGAGGCCTAGGGAGGACTCCCCTTGTTAAGGAGAAGATGGAAGAAGCCTAATGTTGGTGGGCCAAAGGCAGAGGGGGAATTATTTCCTTCAGAAAAAGTCTGAAATGTATCATCTTAAGTCTAGGAGTGCTTTTGCTCCGATGTGGGCAGACATCTCAGCAGGGGGTCCGGCCCCTTGCCTCCCCAGGGGTCCTACTCTTTGCCTCCCCAGGGGGTCTGATGTTTTTTCTTCTGAAGGGCGTATCTGGAGAACCCATTTGGATGAGAAGGAGCCTGAGGAACACCACATTTGCTAAGCAGAGGCCAAAGGAGGCAAGCCTCGGCTCAGGAGGAACCGGGAGGAAGACTGCCTCAACAGTTGGCCTGAAAACTGTTAACTCTAGTCAAAGAGAACCAAGAAAAACTGACTTGATTCAAGTATGATCCAAAACTGAATCTGCCAAGTTTGGGACATGGCGAGGACTGATTTTCATTGGCACGGGCCTACTTATTCTGGTTTCCCTAAGCAGATACAGGCGGAGCACCAAAGCATGTCTTCACCAAGGTCCTGAGGAGGACTTACCTTTTGCTCTGATAGCTAGTTGCAACTTTTGTCAGCAGAGGCGTCAGCAGCAGTAAATTTTCCTTTGCCAAAGAGGGAGAAGGACTTCCTACCCTTGTTCTGGACTTGATGGCACCTACCTTGCTCAGCAAGGCTGGGCGGAGCAGTAGTTTTGTTCTACACTAGCCCAGCTTGGACCAAATTGGCTCAGCCGAACCCAGGAAGACTTCCTCTGGCCCCCCCAAAGGCCTGTGGGGGCCTTGCTTTGTTCGCACAGCGTCTGGCCTCCACTAACAATAGTCAAGAGTCGCCTGGGGAGGACTCCTCTTGCTAAGGAGAAGATGGAAGAGGCCTAATGCTGGTGCGCCAAAGGGCTGAAGGGGAGTTACTTTGTTCAGAGGGAGTCTGAAATGGACAAAGGAATGCTGAATGTCGCAGGGGATTTTGGGAAAACTGGCACACTGATACATTGCTGGTGAATCTGGGAGCGGATGGCACCATTCTGAAAAGCAATTTGGACGGATGCTCAAAGGGTGGTCCCACTGTGCATGCCCTTTCATCCAGCAGTGTTTGCACTGGGCTTATGCCCCAAAGGGCCCTTAAAAAGGGGCAAAGGCCCCGGGTGAAACAAAGTGGGTGGCAGCCCTTTGGGTAGTAGTTGGAAACTGGAAAATTGAAGGGATAACCACCAATCGGAGCACGGCTGAAAAAACTGTGGCACGTGAATGTTATGGAATAGTATTCCTCTAGAAGAAATGACCAGCAGGATGACCTCAGAGAGGCCCGCAGAGACATACATGAACTGATGCTGGGGGAAATGAGCAGAACCAGGAGATCATTATACACGGCAACAAGAGTGATGGCCCAACAACAACGAGATGATCCAAATCAATTCCGGTTGTGAAGTAATGAAGAGAACCAGCTACACCCGCCGAAAGAACTATGGGAAATGAGTCTGGACCACCGCATCGCATTTCCACTCACTCTACCTGTTACTGTCTGCTGGCGTTATTATTTTCCTTCTCGGGTTCTTTTGACATGCGTTCTGAATCCTATTTTTCTTGTGCAGCAAGAAAACTGTAGAAATATGTCTACAAATATGGAATTTAACAGAGACATTCAAATGCTAACGATGCACTGGAGTACCTGCCCGCTTGGGGAGAAGGTCGGGGAAGAAGGCGAAAAGTTGACCAGAAGCTTCCACAAGGGTCAGTGTTGGAAATATTACCCATCCATAGGTTTGGTATATAAAGAGCTACAAAATAAAAATAAAGGAGTCTAAAATGTACCATCCGAAGAACAGGAGTCCTAGGGAGCATGCCTTTTGCTCCGATGTGGGCAGACATCTCAGCAGGGGGTCCGGCCCCTTGCCTCCCCAGGGGTCCTACTCTTTGCCTCCCCAGGGGGTCTGATGTTTTTTCTTCTGAAGGGCGTATCTGGAGAACCCATTTGGATGAGAAGGAGCCTGAGGAACACCACATTTGCTAAGCAGAGGCCAAGGGAGGCAAGCCTCGGCTCAGGAGGATTTGGGAGGAGGACTGCCTCAACAGTTGCCCTGAAAACCGTTAACTCTAGTCAAAGAGAACCAAGAAAAACTGACTTGACTCAAGTACGATCCAAAACTGAATCTGCCGAGTTCGGGATATGGAGAGGCCTAATTTTCCTTAGAACAGGCCTATCTATTTCTCGTCTTCCTAAGCAAATGCAGGAAGCGCGCCAAAGCTGGTCCTAGCAAAAGGCGGGAGCATGAGGTTCGTTGTCTAGGAAGGCGCTGATATCTAGGAACTTTAGCCAGAAGAGGCGAGGACAGGACCATTTTGCTTAGCCGGAGAGGGAGAAGGACTTGCTGCCCTTGTTCTGGACTCAATGGCACCAACCTTGGCTCACAAAGGGTTTGGGAAGGCATCGTTTTGTTCTACAGTAGCCCCAATTGGACAAAATTAGCTCAGCCGAGCCCTAAGGAGGACTTCCTCTGGCCAGCCAGTGGTCTCAGGAGGACTTACTTTTTCCAGACAGCGTCTGGCCTCCCCTAATAGTAGTCAAGAGAGGCCTAGGGAGTACTCCCCTTGTTAAGGAGAAGATGGAAGAGGCCTAATGTTGGTGGGCCAAAGGGCAGAGGGGGAGTTATTTCCTTCAGAAAAAGTCTGAAATGTATCACCTTAAGGCTAGGAGTGCTTTTGCTCCGATGTGGGCAGACATCTCAGCAGGGGGTCCGGCCCCTTGCCTCCCCAGGGGTCCTACTCTTTGCCTCCCCAGGGGGTCTGATGTTTTTTCTTCTGAAGGGCGTATCTGGAGAACCCATTTGGATGAGAAGGAGCCTGAGGAACACCACATTTGCTAAGCAGAGGCCAAGGGAGGCAAGCCTCGGCTCAGGAGGATTTGGGAGGAGGACTGCCTCAACAGTTGCCCTGAAAACCGTTAACTCTAGTCAAAGAGAACCAAGAAAAACTGACTTGACTCAAGTACGATCCAAAACTGAATCTGCCGAGTTCGGGATATGGAGAGGCCTAATTTTCCTTAGAACAGGCCTATCTATTTCTCGTCTTCCTAAGCAAATGCAGGAAGCGCGCCAAAGCTGGTCCTAGCAAAAGGCGGGAGCATGAGGTTCGTTGTCTAGGAAGGCGCTGATATCTAGGAACTTTAGCCAGAAGAGGCGAGGACAGGACCATTTTGCTTAGCCGGAGAGGGAGAAGGACTTGCTGCCCTTGTTCTGGACTCAATGGCACCAACCTTGGCTCACAAAGGGTTTGGGAAGGCATCGGTTTGTTCTACAGTAGCCCCAATTGGACAAAATTAGCTCAGCCGAGCCCTAAGGAGGACTTCCTCTGGCCAGCCAGTGGTCTCAGGAGGACTTACTTTTTCCAGACAGCGTCTGGCCTCCCCTAATAGTAGTCAAGAGAGGCCTAGGGAGTACTCCCCTTGTTAAGGAGAAGATGGAAGAGGCCTAATGTTGGTGGGCCAAAGGGCAGAGGGGGAGTTATTTCCTTCAGAAAAAGTCTGAAATGTATCATCTTAAGTCTAGGAGTCCTAGGGAAGATTGCTTTTGCTCCGCTGTGGGCAGATATCTCAGCAGGGGGTCTGGCCCCTTGCCTCCCCAGGGGTCCTACTCTTTGCCTCCCCAGGGCGTCTGATTTTTTTTCCTTCTGATGGGTCTATCTTTAGAGCCGATTTGGATGAGAAGGAGCCTGAGGAACACGACATTTGCTAAGCAGAGGCCAAAGGAGGCAAGCAGGCAAGCCTGGACTCAGGAGGAATCAGGAGGAAGAAGCCTTTATTTCTTTACATGAGGAGTATTGACTGTGGTCAATAGAGGCCTGAGTAGAACTAAGTTTACTCCACTAAGGGCCTCAATTAAATCTGCTGAGTTGGTGACATAAAGAATACTAATTTGTTTCCATATTGTCTTACAGCATTCTAATGTTCCTAAGCAGTAACCTGGGTAGCACTAAAAGTGATCACCCAAAGGCTTAGCAGGACCTACTTTGTTCAGGATGGCTCTGTTATCTAATAACATTAGTCCAAACCACTTGGGGAGGGTCAAATTTGCTTAGTAGAAGCCTGAGGAATACTTCCTTTGCTCTTCAAAAGTCTGTGTAGGAACCACTTTGGTTAGAAATGGATTGAAAAGAACTCACTTTTGTCAAGAGAGGCCTGAAAAGGCCTTACTTACTTTGCTCAGTAAATGCGCTAACATTTTCACTCTGAAGGTTATCAAAGCAAGCTTTTTCCAAGGGGCCTAAGGATCCCTTAGAAAGTATTTATCATGGAGTATCATGGAGGCTGGAGCTTTGCTGTGCTCACTTTGCTCAACAAATGTGGGAGGAGGACTAACTATTCTTAGTGGGGTACCTGAATATGGCTAAATGTCCTCAACATTGGGATCTGATGAGATATTTGTGGGGGTTCCTTCCTTTGGTGAGCAGTGGAATGAGGTGAGGCTGGGAGAATGACTTTGCACAGTAGGGGCCTGACGAGGTGTTTGGGCTGATTTTTCCCATTGGGGAAAAAAAATCGACTTTGACTTGGAGTCGAAATTTTTCCTTAATTCTGAAATCAGTGCCAAAGGCTCCTTGCTGTTTCTAGCCCATGGCACCACACCTCCTGCCTGAGCATTTCACTGGCTTCCCTACATCCCGATATATTCTTTCCCTCCTCATCTGTGCCTTTTCCTTTCCTTTCTTGGTTCCCATTTCGTGCTAGTGCTCTCTTCATGTGGATTATCTTTTTTTTTACCCTCTTTGTACATAGTGATTTTTGTGTTTTCTCTCCTGTTCGGGTGTAAGTTTCCTGAGGGCAGGTATTCTTTTTGCCTTTCTCTGTGTCCTCATGGCATATAGCACAGAGCCTGGCACATTTGTTGTTCTGTTTTGTCTGACTCTTTGTGAGTCTGCAGGCCACCACACCAATGGTGTCTGTGGGGTTTTCTTGGCCGAGATACTGGTTGGCCATTTCCTTCTCCAGCTTGTTTTGTAGATGAGGATACTGAGGCAAACAGGCTTAAATGACTTGTCCAGGGTTTCACAAGTACCATGTTCAGATGTGAATCTGTCAAGATGAATCTTCCTGACTCTAGGCCTGGGCCTCTATCCTCTACAATGCTACCTAGCTGTCTGCAGATTCATTTAGGAAACTACTAATTACCATTATCTATGTTCCTTTTATTTATTGTGCTAAATGTTTGTCAATTATATTTTGATCGGGGGGGCAAGACTCTGTGCCTGCTGGGGTCTACTTTGACACCTCTGCTGTATAGAAACTCCATGACGTGCAGGTATTGTTGTCAGAGCATACTCTAGCTATTTCTCCAACTTTATCTTCTTCTGACTATGATCATCGCTAAATCACGAGGTGCTGAATGGTTATTGAACACCTACGGTGTTCTACTTGTAATCTAAATCAAGTAGCTAGTAAGGTCAAGTTTTAAGTAGAGCTGTTCTTTATAGTAGTGGTGACAGATGGGTGTTAAGCAACATCGTTAGAGATGTTCCACCTCATGACTAAATAAACACATTAACAGGTCAGAGGAGAAGAAGGGATTCCATTTTTTTCCTCCTTTTTGCACGCTTGGTTTCACAGCACCATGACCAGGGCAATATAGAAGCTGTGGTTCCTGATCTCTGATCTTCTAGAATCAAGTGATGGTTATGGTTAGTTCAGAATCTTCTGTTCAATGTTGGAATCAGAAGACCTAAATCTCAAAGCCAGCTCTCTTGCTTACTCTATGAGTGGTCTTTAAGAAGTCAATTGATCTCAAAATATATCTGCAAAAAGAAGGGGATTGGAGAAGGTCATCTCCCAATCCTGTCTAGTTGTAAACTGATGAACCTATCTGATCCTACCAGTGAGATCATATTTTCAAGGGTTAAGACCAAGTCAAAGAAGAGTCAGATTAAAGATTCCACTGGGAATTTTGGTCACATTAGCATAGAAAAGAAGAATCAAAACCATATGTAAGAAGAGCAGGGAAGAAATATATGCTAACATAAGGTGCTATGATATTTTTATTTCTACTTGTTTTGGAAGATCAGCATTGCCTCCCTCACGGCCCAGCCACTTGCTACTAATAAACTACTGGAACAATAAGAACTCCATGCAGCCCACACTATAACATGGTTTATGTCAATCCTATGCTGTTTTTTTATGTTCACTAACCTTTGTGAAATAAATATGAAGACATAAAAAGCTTTCCAACGGTATCCTACTTTGCCTTTTCCACTCTGTGTTTTGATCACCTTCCCCTACACTGTCTCTCTCAGCTGATATTCCAAAGCAATGACTGAGACTAGATGCAATAACAAATTGAAATAAATTGAAATAAAACCATGAAATTCTTGGCATTTGCATTGTCTTGCCAGTACTCTCAGTGGGCAAGAGCAGATGGTAGCTTTTCTGCCTTGATGTTCTTTTCAGAGTATTGCACAGAATCGTTCTTGGACAAATCAGCACTCGAACTTTGTTGAGTCTCCTATTCGCGCCTTGATTTGGTTATGCAAAATATAGATGACAGCACATATATTTTCCTAACCTTGAGTCCTCTTAAATCCAAAGGAAACACCAAATGATTGAGATTCCCCAACTAGGTCTAGTGTTGTCCATAAAATCAATAATTCAAAGAGTGCAGGTTTGTTTGACAATGGAATTACTGAAAGATTTATGTAAAGTTTTAAGAGGAACTACTTTTTCACCTTCATGAAAAGGTAAGAAGAAAAGAGTAAAATCACTTTTTATTTCTTGCCAAGGATAAGAACGTATAAATACCAACAGCAAAGCAACTCAAACAATAAGGGTCTTGCTTGGTATTTTTCATGTTTATGCACCATATAATGAAAAAGGCTTTCTGCAAATACAAACTATAAATATATTTGAAAGCATAATGGAAACAAGGAAGTGGATTATGGTTATTTTCTTTGAAGACTAGCATTCCCTTCATCTTATCCTCCTGGTTGCCAGACGAGAAAGAACACAGCGAGAGTCGTTATGTCTCCCTGAAAGATTTTTATTTGACTAAAATGATGAGATTCACCTATCCCAGTATGAGAAATTATAAGTTTGAGCACAGCTTGTTTGGTGGTTGGACTTGAGTGCTTTTGAAATAAAATGAAGGAAAGAAGATTTCCTAGGAAACAGGTGCAACAAACAGAAAGGAAAAACAGAGATTTCCATATGTATTTGGAGAAGAGCACACAGGCTGGGTCAATACTTCCCTTAAGATGAACTGTTTCCCATTGTTTAAATGTCATAAAACAATCATTTTAGAGGGATATTATAATCGAAAAATAGCGCTACAAAGATCATCCATGAGGTATATTTAGCCTTCTCTGCTATTTTATAAAAGTCAAAACACATAAGGGCAATCTCCAGCAAGAGACCCAGGTGAGGGTAACTTTGGTTAACATATGTTCTGGCAATGTAATTGAATATTATTGTGCATAAGAAATGATGAATAAGAAGAATTCAATGAAGCATACACAATGATTACAATAATGTAATTACAAGAAGCACCTTAAACAAAGTGAAATTCTGGATAATTATAATGATCACTCCGGCACTGAGAGAGGAGATAAGGAAATTTGCCTCTCTCTTTTCGATGAAGCAGTGGCAGCCTGGGAGGGGTACAAGGGTAATTTCAGAAATTACTCAGACAAAAATATAACAGGTAGCAACACATTAAAAACGAAAAATTAAAATACATCTTGGCAACTAAATCATTACTCATTCCCTAAACTTGAATTGGATTTCATGAAGATAAAGTCTCCTCGATTTTGAACAAAAAAATTAAGCTGGGATTTAGAGATAAATGACCTCGACACTTTCTATTCTCAATAATTGCCAAGCTTCAAAACTCTCAGAAGAAATCTTTTGAGTGTCTCTACCATTTTTATATTCCTTCGAATATGATTTGGCAGATAAATCAATCAGTGAGTATTTACTACACATTCACTTTGTATTAGGCACTGTGCTGTGTTTTGACAAAAAAAAAATCATTTCCTGACCTCAAGGAGCTTCCGGTCAAATGTGAAGACAATTATACATAAATAGGTATATACAAGATATATACAGAAACAAAAAATGATGATAAACCTCTTATGAAAAAATAGCATTGAATTGAAGTCTTGCAGGAAATCAGTGACTAAGAGGCAGAAGTGAAGAAAGAGAGAAGTCTAATCTTGGGGGCCAGCTAGTGTAGTGGCTTAGAGATGAGTGGTGTAGTATCACGTACAGAGAATAATATGGCAGCCACTGTGGCTAGATCGTAAGGTATGTGGAGGAGCTGAAAAGACAAAAAGGGGATAGTTTGTGAAGAGCTTCAAATGCTAAGCAGAGGACTGAATATGTTTTTCCTTTGTGTGGTCTTTTTGGTGTGAATTTTGTGTGATTTTTTTTAGAGCATAGCATTTAATTAATCCGTATCTGATGGCAAAGTCAGGCGTGAAAAATCTTCAGTTTCAATCATAAGATGGTAAGCATCTGTGGAAATTTCATCACCTGGTGCTATCAGTCCAGTATTACTTATGGTTGGCAGGCTCAGTGACTACATCATTATTAATTACAAATCATGTATTCACCCCAATATCTAGAATGTGAATTACAAAATATTTCCTAGACTTTATGGTAAAAATAGCACCGTCTGAAAACTCAGCAAATTGGAGAAAAAAATACAAATGAAAAAAAAATGGTCCATGCTGGAACCAAGACAAGTTTTCATCTTTCACTAAAGTTGTAGACGCTTCTTGGAATATATCCTCAACTGGAATAGGAACAGATAGCCAATTGAAAACTGGACTCGAAAAGAAACTTACTGTTTGAAAGAACCATAGGTAATTCACCATACTGTCTGACTCATCTCTTTCTGCCCTGTGCAAATGCCGAGAGAAATATTTATGAAAAAAGTAAGTGGAAATATTTACATATGATAATTTGCTTTAGAATATTATTACTAATAATGTTTTTCTTCTGCATTTTTATTCTCACCTGCAGAGTAAAGTTAGTAGTTATCATCAGAAAATGAACATAAATCACTCCTGTTTTAATTAGGCATGACACATTATATAACTGTTAACACAACAAAGAAATTCCGGGAGAATAAAAGCACAAACTATAAATATAGACTACAAGTGACCCATAATGAATTCAAGGTTATCCAATAAAATTAAATCCACTAGAAGGTGTCTCAAAAAAGAGTTCCTAAAGCTAGTTTCAGTGATGACTGTCTCATTGGAAGAAATCTATAACCTCTGACCAATTTTGGTTCCACAGAACTGATGAAATATACTTTCCTCTTTTCAGTGGAAAGGTAGGGGATGTTAGGTGTGGATCTTTCTATAGAGTGACAGGTTTTCTGAACCATTTTTTCCTTTGTGAAATGGAAGTTTCTATGGTGGGTATGGGATAAGGTAGAAGGAAAATATCAGGAAAAAAAGACAGATGACATCAATAAAACTTTGATAAGAGGCATGTAGCTTCTCAAAAAGACAGCACTGAAAAGGGAAAACTCATTTGAATGTCTAAGTTCTGATACTTTTGTTTAAAAAGTAGTTATATGGCTTTGTATTCTGTCACATCTTTTATTCTCAGACCTGAATTCATAACCAAAGTTTAAAGAGGAGACTATGGAAAAGAGATTCTGAAAACAAAACTGAGAAATTCAGCACCCCTGCCCTTTTGTTGGGAAAATGACTAGAACTTATATGTTGGTATTCAAGAATGTTTGTTGATTGAATGAATGAAGATAAGACCTGAACCACCACTTCTACAATAATGTGAGAATTATCTTCTTTGAAATGGGAGGGTTCCTTTGAGAGCTTGGTACCACTTAGCAGACCATAACCAAACATTGCTTGTTTTTGCTTTTCATATTTCCCCAAATTAGCAACGTGTTTCAAGAAATATTAGGCAAACACAAAATGGAAACTCATTATCTACAACTACATATATATATATATATATATATATATATATATATATATATATACACACAATTTGAAGGAAATAGACAGTTACCACTTTAAATATTAATACTAAGCATGGGGATTACTTCAATATATTTGCAGAGATAGATGTGAATGGAACATCTACTTTTTTATCTCTGAGTAATTGCTTGCCTTATAAAAATCCACAGTTGAGTACCTCATTAATTAGAAAGCTATCTTCTTTATCTGCAAGTTGTGTTAATAAGAATCCAGATGTTGATCCAGATGAGGTATTTATGCTTAAGGCATAAGATATACATTTCTTGAATAAAAGATATATAAATGTCAACTTTACTTGGTCACTACTGGAAGAAAGTCAAGATAGTAAAAAGTGAGAAAAAAAACAGTGATATAAAGAAATGGCGGCCATGTTTATAGTATAAACAGTTGTTACAGCTCAGTAACGCTTCATCTCACTGCCCACCCATGTTTCCATACATGTGGAAGACAGTTTGACAGGATAGACATCACTGAGTTTCAGCTGAATCTCTAGGCTATGCCAGTGGATGTGGCTTTCTAATCTCCCCCCCCTCAAGAAATCCTCATCACCTTATAACAAGTGCTACTTGCTTGGAAGCCTACTCTGAGGGAAAGGGTTGGAATTGATGTTTGGAGAACCCCAAACCCAACGAATGAGGAGTCTCCTACCTCCATCTTTTCCAATTAGCATTAAAATGGCACACCTGTTCACAAAATGAGATCTAGGCAGGAATACTGACTATGGACCAGAAAAGCATGAAGGAAGGCAGCCCAGCAGGGAATCTCTTGATTACTGTTTTTGCCTGTAGCTAATGGAGCAGTCCAGATCACTGAAGCTCTAAGAGGCAGAGATACATCTTTATTTATTTATTCCATTTTCCAAATTGCTTTCTTTATGATAATATCACCTAAGGGCACAAATTGAGAAAAAATTCCATTAATTAAACTTGGATGCTATTGAGAGGGTAGCTCTGTCGGTCTAGATAAGTTGCTCTATCATTTTAAGACACTGTTCCCAAATATATATTTAAAATAATGCTCTTAACGCATCTTCAATGACAGACAGATGTGGGGTTTCTCCCCAAATGTTCCATGTGAGGATATGTACAGATGGATAGTTGCCTAGGTACAAATAACAAATGATTTGGCCCTGGGACTGGTCAGGGGAGTTAAGAAAGAAGAGTGGCCAAACCCAGGCTTCTTCTTAACCCCCCCTTTTTTTTTTTTTTTTTTTTTAGGAAAAAGAGGCTCTCTCCAATGTGATCCAGAGCAGTGGCTGTCTTATGCAACGAGGCCAAAAGCTATGAGCACAGCTTTGGTTTCTCTTCAGAAAATGAAATCCTCTAGCAGCAGGAAGTTCTCTTTAAATAAACAACCTATGCTTTGCAGCATCATGCAGCAGCTCCATAGAACAATAGCTATAAGGGGTTGGATTTGTAGTCAAGAACACCTGAATTTTTTTCTTAACTCACACTTATTGTGGGACTTAATCTCATTCAGCCTCTGTTTCCTTATCAGTAGAATGAGCAAAAATAATACCTCACAGTCTTGCTGTGAAGATCAAATGAAATAATTAAAGTGTTTTAGAAATTATAAAACAGTATACACATGCAATCAGCACCATCATCATCATTATTAATTTTCTTATTTTCCTCTAGATTCAAGATCATAGTGAGGTGAAAGTTTCCAAGAGTGGCTAACCCTTCTCGCCAGCTACAACAGACAAGATGAGTCCCTATATCAAGATATCCCTTAGCACTAAAAAGAAAAGGAACAGAGAGCAAACCCCCCATAAAGTCAATCTTACAGAAGAAAGCGGTCGAAGACCAATGCAATCTGTCGGAACTTATTAAACTGAATTCTGCCATCTTAGATGCAAGTTTCTTCTGCCAGACTCAGCAGCCACTGATGATCTCACCTCTTGCTGACCTCTGGGCTCCCATTTAAGCTTCATGTTTGCCACCATTTGGGACAAATTTTTATTTTCAGAAAGGAATTTCTACTCCCAGAGTTGTTATCATGGACCACTCAATGTTCATTCTTATACTCCCCATTTTTGATGCTAAGTCCATGTTTGTGTTTTTGGGCGGGGAACCTGGGCTCTCAGACCAATTTGCGCCACATAGACCAGCCCCAAGAACAGCAAAGGAGGAAGGAGGATGGCTGCTGAGAACATCCACTAAGATAAGAAAAATTAATTTGCCAACATTTGTGATCAGAAGATATCCAAACATCTAATGGGATCTTAAGAAGGTGTTGCTATTCACTTAGGTTTTGGCAACTCAGTGGAGAGGATTGTAATTTCATAGCTGTTTTGGGAGGCAGGGCCAGCCCAGTGCAAAATTTTACAGAAGGTATAATCAGCCTCTTGTGTTCTCCTCCCTTTATAAGGAGGCCATGACCTTCTCTCTGGTGCTCCCCCAGTCCCAGAGATCGTACCCATGCTGCTTGACCTGTACTTTTTTACATGCCAGACCTTTCCTGCCCAATCCTGCAGGTTCGACATAGCTCCTCAGAGTTCATTTAATTTGCATTTCTCTCATCAATAGTGATTTAGAGGATTTTTTACATATGAATATAGGCTTTTTTGATTACTTTGAAAACTACTTGTTTATATCCTTTGACCATTTATCAATTGAAGAATGGCACTTATTTCTATAAATTTGACTCAGTTTTCTGTTTGCAAAATGAAGTCTTTATCAGAGAAACTCACTGTTAACAATTACCAACTCTCCATCTCTCTCTCTCTCTCTCTCTCTCTCTCTCTCTCTCTGATTACAGCTTTCAAGCAATCCAATATTTCATCAAATAAATCTGACCAACTGTCTGACTCTCTTACCGTTCCTCTGCTCAGAGCTCCCAAAACGGCTGCTGTGGTTGCTCTCAGGTGTAGGGCTTCAGACAGGCTTCCACCTCCATGACAGACTTTTCCTGCCAACCTTTTAAGTCTTCTTAGATCAGAAAAATGTCTCACCCCAACCCTTTGTGGCTTTTTCCACTCCAAAATTTGATTTCAGGTGTTATTTTAAAGTAGTTTGGAGGGGAAGCTTAAGCTTTCCTTAAGCTGCCATCTTGGCTCCACCTTAATCAAATTCCTTTCAATTGGCTCTTTCTATCTAACTCACAGCTGAAACCTCTTATACTGCCTTTCCAAATTAGAAGGTAAGCTCCTTGTAAGAAGGAGCTAGCTTCCTTTTGTATTTGTATTCTCAGCACTTAGCATAGTACTTTGCACATAGTAGGCCCTTGATCCATGTTTTTTTTCATTCCACAAACAAATCCATATTTGTCTGATACTGTATTATCCACTGTCTGTTTCCCATGGATAGCCTTTCCATTCCATGCTTGGATTTTAGCCATTTCATGTATTTCAATCCAGAGTAAACTTCTTTCAGTTTACATTGTATAAATCCATTTCATGGTTCCTGGTAGGCCTTTATGGGTACTATAATGATTTCAGACATACAAAGTCTCTACTGTATATTACTCCGGCTGTCATTCTCTATTTTGTCGTTTCCCTCTCCCATGTTTACAGCATGGATGATAGGTTGGAAGTTGAGGAGACCATTATCTCTGTCATTATTACATTATTATTTCTGAGCATGAACAGTAAGCTGACTTCCTCTACAAAAATACTCCAAGAGTATAGGTGCATATACTTGACACAAAATATTGGTAAAAATCTTAAAATTCAATCAACCACTGGGGCCTTTGTTCAGCCTGAAGCCAAATAACTGGTTTGACTGGATTTTTTAAAAATCAAATTGCCTTGTTGTTTCTATGTTGTATAGAAAGCCCATATGCCTTGTCCATCTCATAGTCATGAAACCCTAAACATAAATTAGTACTATTTTCTAAGTGATAAAGAACTTCTACTGGCTTAGAGGGCAACTAAATATATACTGCTTGGATTCTGATTCCCATTTGGATGATTGAATGCTCTACTTCTACCTCCCTCCTTCTCCCTTTCTCTGTCTCTGTCTCTGTCTCTGTGTGTGTGTGTTTCATTGTCCAAAGTCTTAGTCAGTTTTTAACCTTTAATAACTTAATACTGCTCTACGGCACTAGAGACTTTTGAGACGACACATAGATACGTTCATAAACTCATAGATTTTAGAGTCGGAAGAGATTTTAGAGATCATCTCATTTTCCATATGAAAAAAACTGAAGCCCAGAAAGAAAAAGTGATTTCCCTCAGACCATGCAGCAAAGCAGTGGCAGAGTTAGGAGTAGAAGGAAGGTCTCTTGAGTTATTGTACAATGCAGTTCAAACAACATGTTTCACTAACTCTACACAGACAAGCTAACACAGAACCACATAACTGGAAATGTGACAGAGTTGGAAGAGGATCTCCAGCACCATCAAGTCCGGTCCCCTCATTTTAGAGAAGAGAAAAATGAAGCTCCGAGAGGGAAATGGGCTTATCTGGTATCACTTCGACATCTTAGGAAATGGATACATTGGCTCAAAGATATGATGCGCATTAACTATGATAGACTCTGTTTTGATAGAAAGTGAAAGAGGTTGATTGGGGCCAGGGTGTAGAAGGACTGCCAGTTAAGCTTTAAAGGAAGCTGAGTTACCCCTCCTCCCCTGAGTGGAAGAAACCCATCCAAAGGGAATTCCATTTGAACCACAAGCTGCATTAGCCCAAACAAGCATTAAGATGATCTTTTACCAGGGAACACTGCGTATTCAGTGTCATTAAGCTGTGTGCTCTCAGGGACAGAACAGAGAAGTAAAGCTATTACTTGCATTAAAAATTAATTAGTTGTGGTGGGAAAAGAACAGAGAGTTATAGGTGCCAAGACTGAACTTACAGAGGTCAGCCACTCGACAGCACAGTCATGGAGAAAAAGAAACATTATCTCTACAAACTTAGCCTCCACAATTCCTCCTCCCACAGGTGTTAGATTTTTTTCAGGCACTCGTTAATTAAATATTTGCTTAGCACCTACTGAGTGAAGGTCACTGTGCTCAGTGCTCTGGGGATAAGAGGATATGGATAATGAAAGCCCTACTCTCAAGGGCACTGCGATCTAATTTGGGAACTTATTCATAACTATGATACAAGGAACAGGGCTAAGCAAAATATAGGGGAGATATTGGATAGAGATCAATTACTCTTCTAAGATGGGAAGGCATGGAGCAGAGAAGTTCAGGAAGGCTTTGCAAAGGAAGTGAGCCTTGAAGGAATGGAGGGGCCTTGATAGTCAGAGATGAGGATGGCAGTGTGGGAGAGATCCATTCAATGCATAGAGAATAGTCTGGTCAAATGCATGAAGAGGAAAGGAGGAGAATAGAAGGTAATCCATTTTAATCAAACTATAGCAGTTTAGGAAGGAAAAGAGTCTACAATAAGCTTGCAGGGCCTTAAATGTCAAGACTTGGGCATAATGCTTTATTTGCCAGGTAAGGAGGATTGACTGAAAGTTTAATGGGAGAAGAACTGAAGAGCTTCTTGAACATTCACACTAGGGGTACAGGGGTGTGAAGGTGAGAGAGGGAAGGATCAATTAGCAGACAAATAAAATATTTTATGTATGAAGGGCTAAATCAGGGTGGTATAATAAGAGTTGAAAGGAGGGAAGAATAAATATCAGGATTTTATTAGATGTATGGGGTAAAGAAGAGGGAAGGGTAAAAGATGAGATAACCTGGATGATTAGACAGATAGTGATACTGGCAAAAGAATCAAAGACTCTAGCAGAAGGGGCACATTGTATTTATTGGAAGGCTAAGAGTCCAAATTCAGACGGCTGGCAAATGAGGCATTGAGATCTCTATCCAATCAAAGAAGCATAACACTAAATACATGAGAAGAATTTGGGTGTGGAGAAAGAGAACATATAAAGCATAATTGAAATAATGGGAATGGCCGAGATAGCCAAGGGAAAGAGTGACTGAAGAAGGGAAGAACAGAACTTTGGGGGCAACTCCCATCTGAAGAGAATGAAGAACCTACAACGAGACAGAGAGTAAACAAAGAGGTAAGAGGGATACTAAGAGGACTCACAGAAGTGAAGGGATAAAAGGCTACCTAGGAGGAAGTAGCCCACAATGTTAAAAGTTGGAGCCAGTAGACACAGTGTTGGTGGATTTAAACTAAAATTGGTCACCAAAAGCCTTGAGGATTTTATTTCCAAAAAAACCCAACAACTCCCCACTCATGTAATGAGAGGGAATTATGAATTATGATCCCCAAAATGCCAGATAGGTATTACCTATCTGTAGCCTGCTCTATCAGTTGAGAGATCATCAGAATTATCTGGAATATGTTTCTGAATAAAAATTTTTAAAAATAATGGTAAATGGGCTCTAAACACAGGAAAATGTAGGAGCTAGCCAGAAAATGTATTTGCAGTGTTTACTAAGTTGTTCTATTCTCTCACAGAAAACCATTTTCAACATTGTACACAGCAACAACGAGATTGTCCGAAGATCAGCTTGGTTCTTCTTGGCAATTCAGGGATCCAATGCAATCCCAATAAACTTTGGGTGGAAAATGCCAGCTGCGTCCAGAGAGAGATCTATAGAGACTGAATGTGCATCAATGCATACTATTTGCACCTTTCTTCTTTTTTTCCTTTCTCATGGTTTTCTCCTTCTATTCTGATTTTTCTCTCCCAACATGTCTCATATGGAAATATGTTTTAAAAAATTGAATGTACATGTATAACCTAAAACACAATTAAAAAAAAAAAAAAAACTCTTTTCAGTCCACTAAACCTCCAGATCTTACTCAGGTAAACTTCTAAGTAGCAATGACTTCCTTCTAGATTTTATAATTGTGATATTGCTTTCTTGAATCCAAGAACAAGACATTTGTCCCTGCTGCATTTCATCATACTAGATTCGGTTCAATGTTCTTCTATTCTGTTGAAATAGATTTCAAGGTTAATTATAATTGAACATTTTAGATATATCTCCTAGCTTTAGATCATCTGCAGGCTTGATGATTGTTCTCTTTATGTATTTATCCAACTCATTGATAAAAAATGTAAAACTGCACAGGACCAGGCACAGCTTGCTTGTAGGGTGGAACTCTGAAAGGGTGTACTTGAATCTAAGATTGCAGGGTGCTTGTAGTTAAGTACTTGCTTGTACTTGTAGTTAAGTGCTTGTAGTTAAGTACCTACTCGGTGGGGGGTGGGGGGGTGGGGGGTCCTAAGCACATACTTGATGTAATGTAATTATGTGGTCAAAGAGATTCTATTATTGTCACAAAGACTTTGTTAATGTAAAAGTGTACCAGATCGAGCTCTGAGCAAGTCTGGTAATTAGCAAAAAGTGAGAGAGCTTTATATACTGAAATTTTGTTGACCGAAGTCAACAGGCAGGCTACGTTAGGAGAGCCAGGTACAGATAAGGGAAGAGCCAGGATGTCTTTTATTTAGTATTGTTATTTAGAGAAGGGGACAAGATGAGGTTTTTGCAAGGTCCTGTCAACAGTTAAGAGTTTGTTACTCCGCAATAGCTGGATGTGCAGTTTTGAGTAGACTACAGACTCTGGCCCATCATCTCTCCCTTATCTATATTTTGGGGAGAGGAAATTCTGGGAACAAGGGCTAGGGACCCATCAGAGAGAAAGAAGAACGAATAAATGGATACTACATACATACATACATGCATACATAACCATACATACATAGAACATAACAAGGCCAATGCCTTGTGTTAAGTGACAGGTACAAAATGGTACCTGTTCTCACTGAGTTTAAAGTCTAATGAGGGAAGACAACAAAGGTAACTAGAAAAAAGGGGGAAGGGGAAGGTGAGGTACCTGGGGAGAGAGGAAGGCAGATGTCATGGGGAGGCAGAGGGGAGGGAGGTGAACAGCATGGCTTGGACTCAGTATAATAATTCTAGGCAAGCCTTCACCAGTCATTGAGTGTCATCACAGGAGAGCCTGGAGATGAAGCCAGGAGAGGTTCACAGGCTTCACCAGGCTGCCAAAGGGTCCCATAACACAACAAAAGTTAATAATCTCTGCTCTACAATGTTGTGGGATGATCAGCTGTGAATGAGTACTACTCTCATCAATACAATGATCCCAGACTACTCTGCCGAACTTATGATGAAAAATGCTATGCAGAGAAAGAACGGATTGCATCTGAATACCGACTGAAGCTTACTTTTTTAAAAATTTAAATACATTTGAATTTTATTTATCTCAATACCTTCTATATAGATGTGAAACATAGCCATATGCATTTATGAAAGGCAGATTATTTATTCAGGTTCAGCTGGTATATTTGCTTATTATACTGTGATATTTCTTTCTCTTTTTTAAGCTTTTTATTTTCAAAATATATGCAATAATTTTCAACATTGACCCATGCAAAATCTTGTGTTCTAAATTTTTTCTCCCTTCCTTTCCCCCACTCCCTCCCTTAGACAGCAATCCTATATCGGTTAAACGTGTGTAATTCTTCTATACATACTTCCACAATTATCAGAAGCGCATTTTTTAAAACTTGACTTTTCTTGAAGGTTTTTTTGGAGGGGGGAGATCTATGTTGTTTTCTTTTGCAAGATGACTCTTATGGAAATGTTTTGCGGAACTTCACATATGCCTTCTCAGTGGGGGGTGGGGGAGGAAGATAGAGAATCTGGAACTCAAAAGTTTCAAAAACAAATGTTCAAAAAATTGTTTTACATGTAACCGTGGAAAATAAAATAGTAAATTAAAAAAAACCTCTGGTCTAGAATGAATATCAGGCCTTGAGTTTCAAAGGCCCTCACAGGTCATCCAGTCTAACTTATAAGCAGTAACCCTCTGTATAGTATCATCAACATCTGATTTGTAACAGGAAAGGATAAATTTCAGTCCATTTGTTTTGTTATATGATAACAATGTGCTAGATAATTTTTTTTCACCGAATCAACCATGTCACAGAATCGTTATAGTGATAGCTAAGCATCCTTTGACACCGTGCTACTTTTAGGGAATGTCTGAGGGTCAAAGGCAGCAGCAGGATAGGCTAGCTGAGGCCAAAATTCAGGTTAGGGGCCATGATTCCTATGGAGGAGTCTGTTTCCTTCAATAACTATGTCATTCCAAAGTGATACTAACATTTTTTTTTCTTCCAAAACATTTAGAACAACTTTCTCTGCTTATTTTGAAGTGTTTGTATGGGGTTGATTATGTCCTCTGAGAGAAGTTAGCCAAAAGACCAGGGTGAAAAGTAATGTACCCGAGTCAATGTGGACATTTCCAGTTAGTCCGAAAAACAGCCTAAATGCCATGATCATAAAGGTATTACTCTGTCAGCTTTGGTTTTTTTTAATGTCTTGAGGGAAAAGGAAGGGTGTTGATTTCACCTGGATAAAATGGGAAAACCCCTGAAACACTGAATAACTGAAAGGATGCAGACTTAAAAATCTTTCTTCATTCACCGCTGGGACCATTTCTAAGAATTTTATCTATTTTCAAGGATGAGTTTATATTCGGAGAGATCTAGGCTCAATAATAATGAATTTCACATTGAAAAAGCAAAAATCCAGAGTTGAACAACAAAACCAGAGACCAAAGTAGTAATTTCAACGAATTTATTACATGGGTTTCATAGTTCAAAGAAAAATTAAATCACAAATTAAAGTGCTTGACTCTATGTGAATGGAAAAAAATGTGAGTTACAGATGAGATTCTGAAGAACTATACTTATTTTTTCTTTCAAAGGCACCTGAGAGAGCAAAAATTTATTTTTCTATTTGATCCTATTGTGAGAGTAGTCAGGAAAAGTGAAAGACTTCTTTGAGCTAAAACAAAATAATACTTTGAAAATCACTTTTTGCTTAACAGACTTCATGAGTTGGAATAACAGCATATTGCAGAGGAAGGGGTGTGATTGAGATGAGAGGGTGAAACACGCTTCTGACACTCAACTAGCTTACGTGCTCTTAGACAAGTCATTTTTCCAGTTTCTCAGCAGGAGTGATACAAATTCCTGCTTTGTGCTGAAAATCCATCTTTGACATTGAAGATCATATGCTCAACTCTGTAAGACTTGACATTTGGAGCAGCAAATCAATTTTCTTTTCTTTTCTGTATGTCATATTGTAGGCTTTTAGTTTCTTATGATCATAGAATGTCAGAGGGGAAGGGAGCCATTCTTCTCAACCCAAAACTTCACAAGAATTTCCTCTGCAATAAGTGGTTATCTAACGTCTACTAGAAGATATTTTATGAGCTGGGAGACCCTACCTCTATGTTATCACAGATATTTCCACGCTAGTTTCTATACCATTTTTTGGCCTCCTCTGAGAACTAACTGCTTAGTGTCCTTAAATTGTGATACCACAATAACTGAGATATGGTGTGACCAGTTGGCAGTAGAATTAATACTTCTTTTAATGCAGTCCAAGGTTGTGTGAGCTTTGGGGGTTTTTGATATCTATCTTATAATAAACATGTATGATTTTATAAAGATAACATCATATAAATATGCTTAATAAATATAGTAACATAGATATTGAATTATTAAAAATAATTTTATAAATAATTTAAAAATTTATATTCCTTCCTAATAGATTTCACCTTCTTAGATCCATTCCGATGCTCTAATTTGTTGGAATCTCTAACTCATGATTCTGCCATTGGATAATGGTCTACGTCCTTCCCAGCTCAATGAAAATTGCATAGAGGTACAATCTATGGCTTTTATCTAAGATGATAAAAAATATTTAAAAAGACAGGACCAAGCAGAGATTTTTGGAACACTCATGAAGAGATCTCTCTTCTAAGCTAACATCAAAATATTAATGACGTCTCTTTGGATTCAAGTCAATCAACCACTTTTGAATCCACCCAAGTTAATTATCATCTAACTCATAACACTTCATCTATGTGATTAGAATTAAAAGCTATCAAATGCTTTGTTAAAAACCAGGTTATCCATGAGGTTTTCTTGATCTTACAAACTATGGCAATATTTCTTAGATAAAAACAGTTTTTGTAGTTATAAAGAGGTCTTCTAACAAGGCTGAATTAAACTAAGATCCTCCCGCAGCCCAAGCTTTCATCCGTTTCCCCAGAGTGGTTAAAATCTTAGTCAGTTAAGAAGGCAGGGTAATATATAAAGAGAGATATAGATTAGATATATGTACTATATAGTTTATATGTAAGATATAGGTAACTTATAGGGGACAAATATATAAAAAACTCAGAGCTATCAATCCATGGGCAAGTTCAAGATACTCATTTGACAATAACGATCTCTTTGGAGTAAAAGATTACAGGCTATTTTATTAATTTCACAAATGCCCTTCCCCACCAAAACACAGAAAATGCTACTTCACCCCTATTATCACTTTATGGAAAGGCCTATTAGCGGGAGAATCTATTTTTGAAGGCCTTGATAGTTTTGGCCATCATGGGGGCAATTTTTTTCCCTGGGGTTTTTCTGGAATCACAAGAACCAGAGCTACCAGCCGATGATGTTGAATGAATGCTGCTAGTACTAGCGCTAGCAGATATTTGTACATCATTGCTGTTATAACGGCTGGCTGGGGGGTATAAGGCAGGCTTGGTTTTACTAGTTTCAGGAATAGCTACTCTGCCAGTACCAAATTTTTCCTGCTTCTTTCTAATATCACGAGGTGGTTTGGCTACAGAATTGACAAAGGCCATCATGGTCTGGCGGCCTTTGGGTTTATTGGCATGAGCAGATCGGATATTCTCCGTTAAAACCAGCAGTCGCTGCTCTCGGGCTTCCTGAAGTCGGAGGTACAACTCCCTCCAGGACTCAGATTCTTTGGGCCTTTCCTTTTTAAAATCTCGATTACAATGATTTTTCCATAACTGATCGGTATCCCCAATTAAGAAGTGATTGTATCCTTCGATTCGATGCAGTTGTTTAGGTGTACATTTCTCCAGGACGGGTTCCAGCACTGTATAGGGTACTTTTCCGATCTCATAGATGGAATCCAGATTGTTATTGAGGACCCTGATACATTGCTGGTGAAGAGATATTAATCGTGGTTGGTAAACACATTTGGGTCCTGAGTACACTTGCATCTTCGAATTCATTCGTCGTCCTGTAAATCCAATTCCTTCTTCTTCGTGGTAGGAGGAAGTTTTCTTCTTTTTTGGTTTCGAGGGGAGAGATGTTTCACAATCGGTAGGTTGGCTACTTTCTTGTACTGTAGGCACAGGGGTGTTTCCTGAGCGTGGTGTAATACGACTGGTGATACTTCTCAGTTTGGCCAACACCATTGCAGACTGTTCTTTATTCAGCCTGCCATTATTCGACTTGATCAGATCTCGAACTGGATCTGGGCTTTTACTATCATCAGTTTTGGCACCATCATTGTCTTTATTGCGACCTTCATCCTCATGAACAACATTTGGAATTTTTACACTGCTGTTCTGCTGTGTCTGCCCAGAAATGGTGGAATTAGAACCATCAGATGTGGTGGGCTGCTCATCTTTATCACGTGGTTCTGGCACACCAGACTGGAGAAGGCTGCTCTCGGCGCTTTTGAGGGATTTGGGGGGTTTGGATTTCCCCTCCTGGGTCTGTACATTGTGAGACACTTTCTTGTCTTTTAACCATTTCTCTACATCCCAGATATCCTTATTTGGTTGGGTTTTTTCCGGTTTGGATGTTGGAATATCCAGGTGTTTTGTTTTTGAAGTGTGTTTTACAAATTGTGTTTCCTTTGGCGGAAAAGACTTTTTGGCAGTGTAGCTCTCTTTATCTTTATCTGCTCTCGGAGCACTGCTCTGTTTCTCTTTTGTGTCAGTGCCTGACGATGATGGCTTTTGGCCCACTTCTTTCGATGTGGCAGATACTTTTTCTCTGCTCGAAGTCACCGTTTTCTTTTGTCTTTCAAAATCCAGTAGAGATTTTTCTTTCTCATTTACCGATCTGTATCTCCTCCCGTCATTAAGAGACTTTGGTTTAACCTGGGAGGGTTCTCCTAGTTGACGCTCTTGGACGGGCTTTCCTTTGTCTGGAATGTGGGGGTCTGAGCCTTTCCCCGATTTCTGCGCTTTCTCTGCCTGGAGGCTGGAATGGCCTGTGGGGAGCTGCTGACAGTTGTCAGAAGGCAGTGACTGAACTTGGCTGCTGCTTGGATGGTCCATCGGTAAGTGGTGATCACACTCTTTTCTCCCTTCTCGGGTCTCACAAGCAGACGAGGCTCTGAAGCTTTTCTCTGCCTCCCAGAGCTTTGGGTGTTTTCTCTCCCCAAAACTGGGGCTCGGTGGCTGGCTGGACGAAGATTTCCGCATTTTCTGGAAGTCATCTTCCTTGGAAACAGCATGGGGCCGTTTCCTGGAACGACTCCTCTCGAAGCTCTGCTCCTCCCAAACTAAGTCCGGGTCAGAGTCGGAGTCGAAGTCTTCTTCAGCAGAGACCAGGGTTTTCCATCGCCCCACTATGTTTCGAGCCATGGCACCCACCTCTTCGTATTTACATAGACTGTTCACGAGCTTGCCAATGCCGGTCTCCGCCAGAACATTCACCGTCATTGGTAGATCATGAAGCCGTTTCATATATTTCAACACCTTGTCAGGATGCGGGAGCCAGAGCAGTCCCGCCTGGAGCTGTTCCACGGCTTCCTTCATCCCGGCCTCCCTGGCCGAAGCCATGGCTGCTAGTGTAGAAGCGGTCTGATCTCCGAAGCTTGAAGTAGATGTGGGCGTCTCCATCTTGGGGGGGTCAGAAGGGAGGCAAGCGGAGGGAAGGTTCCTTCCTGGACTCTTCACTGGATCAGGTCAGCACAAAACTTAGGAAGATCAATTAAAACAGAAACAATATTAATTTATTTTTGATTTCTACTTTTCCATCACAGACATTTCTAGAAACACACCTCCCCTTCCCTTTGACCACCCCTTGCCCTCTGCCATGGAATCTTCCCTTTGAGTTGCGTCTAAACGATCGGTGGGCGATGTCATATATGACGTACCTCAATACCCTTAGCCTTACTGGAATGGCCTCGCGCCGCTCCCCCTCCGAACGTATGTTTCATTATCTGTTCTAAGTGGTTGTTACTAGTTAGTGTGAGAAAAATTACCGGGCAATTTAGTTTCCACTTAGTATTTTGTTAATTTACGTTACTACCGTTACTCTCTCCCAGTTCTGTTTATTTCATTCACACCAAGTCTTGTCCATCATCCCATGTTTGTTTGAATCTTTACCAATGAGTATTTTCACCCCCCAATAATACCTAATTACCCTCAAATATTACTTTATTCAGCAATTCTCCTATGTCCACTTGATTTCCAGTGATTTTTACCTTTAAAAAATGCTGTAAGTGCTGTTAAAAATGGCCTCTGTTACCAATGAGTGTACTTCTGTGTTGTTTATCCTTCTTGGGGTGGTACAGTGAAAAGAGACTTGGGTTTGGTGTCACTAACTAAAGGGCTCTAGTGAAAAAGTGTGAGAATGAAGTGGCAACCCTGGTAAATCCTCAGAAATTCTGTGTGTCTTTAAGGAAAATAAGGGGTCTTCTGGGCCCAAGCTGCACTGACCTCATTCTAGTTTATCTGAATGTCTTTTGAGTAAAAGTGAATGAAAGAAGGATGAATAGAATGAAGAGAGAAGAAGGAAGGAAGGAAAAAAGAAAGAAATGGAGGGAAGAAAGAAAGGACAAATGAAAGAAAGAAACAAAGAAGGAAGGAATGGAGGGATGGAGGATGTGGGTTTTAATATGGCCTGTGTGACTTCTGGAAAGTTATCCCTTTCCCTGATCCAACCTCTCACTGTATCATGAGGAGGCTGGACTAATTAGAAACATTTAAGCTAAATTGCCCAGTGATGGGATCAGAGGGTTAAAGGGAAGAAACTGTTTGAGCACTTTTCTGAGTTAATTGTGGACGATTTGCTTGAACAGTTAGAACAATACCCAGGAACCGAAACATCCAGAATCAGAATCTCTCAGGTGACTTTTTCTTAAAGGCTTGATGAGCATGAGCTTGAACTTAAACAATGATGAGGAACTCTTTACCTTCCAAGAAAGCCCGTTCCACTTTGAAACAGCTTTAATTGTTAGGAAGTATTTCCTGACATTAAACCGAATTTATCCCTTTGCAGCTTCCTTCCATTGTTCCTGATTCCTCCCTAGGGAGCCAAACAAAACAGTTAGAACACAGGCCTCTACTACATGAAAGTTCTTAAAATATTTGTTAAAAAAAAACCACACTTAAATATGAGCCACTTAAATATTCTTTTCATGTTGCTGAGAAGAGAAATCAGGTTGGAGATGAGATTTACCTTCCTCGTCATCATCACCACCAACTGCGACCACGTTACATGGTCAATAAGCAAGTATTAGCTGCCTATTATGTGTTGGGCACTGTGGGCACTGGGGATACAAAGAAAGGCAAATGCCAGTACCTGCTTTCAAGCATCTCACTGTGTAATGAGGGATAGAGCATGAAAACAGCTAGTTAAACAGAGGAGCCTTGGAAATCCGCCACCCATCTTGCTTCTAGCCCAGTCCTTATGACTGTTATCCAGAAAGGCGGTGTCAAGCAACTGCCTCCCACAAGACAGGCAAGCCAGCTTAGCCTTAGTAGCATGGCACCCCCAAGGAGGTTACGAGAGGCATCACGTGCCAAGCAAGTCAGACCATAGTTACTTTGACTACCATCTCCCTTCGAACCCTGACGGAGATAACCCAGGACCCTGAACCAAAGAGCTATAGGAGCAGCATTGCTTGCAGCAGAATACATATAACCATTATCCTGGAAAGAACCCCTGTGGAGGTACAGCCTGGTCATGGTTCCTCCAAGGGCTCCAGCTCCAGCTAACGAAGACTCAGAAAAGCAAGATCTTGCTCCCAAAGCCTTTTTCATTGCCCAATGGGTCAACCTCAGAAAATATTATATAACTTATTGGTAGAAATAACATTAAAGAAGAGGCATTAACATCTGCTTTGCCATTGAACACAAAGGACCGCTGGACTTTTCCATCTGATATATATATATAGCTATTATTTCTCCAGTTAGAATGTGCGCTCCTTTAAAGCTAGGACTGCCTTACTATTTGCATTCTCATTATTTACCGAAGTGCTTTGAATATAGTAAGCTCTTAGTGCATTTTTCTTTTCTTTCTTCCTTCCTCCCTCCCTCTGTCTTTCCTTCTTTCTCTTTCTTCTGTCTTTCCTTTTTTCTCTTTCTTTCTTTTTCTTTCTCTCTTCCTTCCTTCCTCCCTTCCTCTCTCTTTCTTTCCCTTCCCTCTTGTCTTCCTTCCTTCATCCCTCCATTCCTTCCTTCTTTGTTTCTTTCTTTCATTTTCCCTTTCTTTCTTCCCTCTATTCCTTTCTTTTTTCCTTCCTTCCTTCTCTCTTCATTCTATTCATCCTTCTTTCATTCACTTTTACTCATAAGACATTAAGATGAACTAGAATGAGATCAGTGCAGCTTGGGCCCAGAAGACTTTTTATTTTCCTTAAAGACACCCAGAATTTCAGAGGATTTACCAGGGTTGCCACTTCATTCTCACACTTTTTCACTAGAGCCCTTTAGTTAGTAACTACACAAAACCCATCTATCTTCCCTTGATCACTAAAGACCTCGAAAGTCTCTGAACTTCTGAAACAATTCACCTTCCTTTGCTCCTGTATCCTCCAAAGAAACCTAGCATTATACAGACCCACAATGCCCATTTACCATGAAGGTCAATAGCTCTACTTTAATAGGGAGAGTCAACTCAGGCCCAGAGTCAACCACTGGGGCAAAGGGTCCTCCAAAGCCATATGACAGAAGGAGTCATTAGTTAGTTCTGCAACATTTGAAATCAAGCAGAATCATCTGCTTGCAATGCAAAGACATCCTCACCCTGACAGTATGCATGGCTGTGGCCAAACCTCAATAGCCAGACTGAACCCAACTTTTAACATTATTGATAAAGTGCTTGTTTTGACCAGGAGAGTGTGCTAGAAGCTTGGGGAGGTATAGATGAAATTAAACCCAGTCTCTGCCTTCAGAGACTTCACAGGGTAATAGAGGGTTACCTTACCTCTCTGTTCCCTCCCCACAAAATATAATAGAAAACATCAACTATTCCAGGTTTAATCATCTTTGTCAATTTGTTCATATTAAGATAAAACTAAAGAGTGGTTTTAATTTGACTTTTTAAAATTATTTATTGGTCATTTAGAGCATCATTTCATATGGTCACTGGTAACTTCCAATTCTTTTTTTTTTCTTTTAATTTTTTGAAAGCTGTTTCTATCCTTTAACCACTTATCTCCTGGGATATGGTTCTTAGCCTTATATATTTGTGTTGATTTCTTACACACTGTATTTAAAAATCACATTGCTGTCTTGAAGGCAAAGATTCCTTCCCATTCAACACTTTTTTCTTCACTATTTGCACTGATTTTGTTCATATAGAATCTTTTAAACTTTTATGTAATGCAAATGTATATTTTGATTTTAATGTCCAGCCCTAGAGGAATCGCTGTACAGTGGATAAAACTAGCAAGATCGGGGCACAAATTCTACCTTTAAAACATATTAGCTCTGTGGTTCTTGGGCAAATCAAGGACTAACAGACTAAGAGAATTTAGAATTCTGAGGAGTCTAACCAACCACTTGGAACTGCTCAACAGATTCTATCCTGGTGCAGGGATATTCCTCATCAAGAATTGCCCCACTCTGACAAGTACCAAGTACCCTCTCCTACCAATCCCCTCTATTCATTATTTGGCTAAGAATTCTCCATTGTGCCATAGTTGTTAAGAATATCTTTTTCCTTCCTTTCTACTACGTTTTATGATGGGACATTTTATATACTAGTGATGCAGCCAACTAGAATACATTGTGTTAAATGAGCTAATGTCCTGGGCTACCCCTAATTTCTTCCAAACTGCTTCCTACTTGTCCCAGAAGTTCATGTTAAATACAGAGTCCTTTGCCCAGTGCTTTATATTTTGGATTCTGGTGCATAGAATAAGTTCATACCGCTGATTCTCATAACAATCCTGATGGGAAATGTGTTTTATAGAATGCAATGGAAGGCTGGTGAGTCTCTGATTGGCCTCATGATCCTTGATTAAATTTAAGGCTCCTTCCCTAAGATTACCTTGAATTGACAACATTTGTGACTAAGTGAGCAGTATTATTATCATTATTAGTATTAGTATTATTGGCTATGTCTGACTGGGATGATCTCTTGAAGAGTAAAGTACCAAAAAAAAAAGAATGCTGGAGACTCCCACAGATTTGGATCAAGGCCTTCTGTGTCCACTGCTACAGAACAGATGGGCGCCTTAGTGGAAACGAGGGAGTTGGACAGTGGTCTAACCCATCTGGGGTTATTACTGCACTGCGATACATAAAAATGAGAGAATTGAACTAGATGACTTCTCAGATACATTAGAAATCTAGATTCATGATCTTTTTGTTTTTCTGTTTGGCTTTCCTTTAAGGATCTCTTTTCTTTCTCCTCTTTAGGTGTTGTTTGATTTATTTTGATGCAAATTTTTTCTGTTTTGAACTGAAAAGAGGGGAGGTAGGCTTAGATATGACCACTTAGCTTATCCATTTTCCCAGATCCCCCATCAACACATTTTTGAAAGACTGCTAACAATAATAAAAGATATCATAGCATAGTGGATAGAATGCTGATGGTGGGGTTAGAGTGAGAAAAATCTGGGTTCAAATCTAGACATCGACACTTAATAGTTGTACAAACCCAGGCAAAGCATTTAACATCACTGGGCTTCAGGTAACTTCTTCAGGCTCATCTACTAAGTCAGAGGCATCCTTCACATATCTTTGAATTCTCATAATAATAGCTAAAACTGAAAGGGCTGCAATACTTAACGAGTATTTAATGCTCAACTATGCAATGTCCATTTAAACAGAGTCCCCCATTTCTCAAATATTAAATTAGAATTGCTCATAATGGTGAGCAGAAAGAAGCACAAATAACCAACTATAATTTTATAGAATTATAAGATCCACCAATCTTAAATAGGTACTATAATATCATGGGAGTGAACACTCTCTCTACCCATGCAAACTGCTATGTTAGGATTCTTACAAGCTGCTAAGTCAGTAGAATTGATGAGATAATGATTCTCTAATTGATATGTACTTAGTACTTACTATAATTCTACAAGATTCACACCTTTAAGAGGGCATATATAAGGAGGAGCTCCTCAGGGCCAAAGAGAACAGAAGTCCACAAAGGACAAGCCCACTAGAGGACAAGCCCACTAGAAGTTCATTCAGGGGAAGCTGGCAGAGGCAAAGGACTTGGGGCAGGAGCTCTGGGAACCAAGGAGAGAGATAGGCCTCTAAGAAAGCTAACCGGGCCCAAGGAAGGAGACAAGACTTTGAAGGAAACAATAAAGGATTTGGACTTTAATCCCTGGCTGCACTTGCGGTGATTACTGGCTGCCTCCAGAAGCCCCCCAAGAAACCTTCTCCCAGAGAATATTACATTTTAGAGAAGAACAGCATTGTACAGTGGATATCTGAGTATGTTTACTCCCCCTGGAAGTCCTGGGTTGAAAGTTTCCTTGGACAACTAGTTATGTGGCAAGGTGCTTCAGCTTTGTGCCAGTTTCTCAGCTATAAAGTGGGGCTAAAATGCCTTTCATTTCTCTCTCTCTCCCACTCACAGAGGGTTGGTGGGGATCTGACAATGAATGCAGGGCCACCCTGTAGCAAACCTTCCAAAAGTTATGGAAATATCCATTATTATTATTATTATTATTATTATCATTATTATTATTTTATTATTATTCCTGGGGTTGGTGTTAAGATATAAGAAAATTGGAGGCAGTTGAGAGATGAGAAGACAAATATTCTGCTATCAATTTACTATTTCATTCTACCCAGTTACCATTCGGAAACCTTATTGGGAAATTTATCTGGTATCAGCTCAATAGCTACATGACTTTACTGTACTGGGAAATGATGAATTAACAAAAGCATACATTCTAGGACTTATTATTCATAATCCAAGTAGCTTATAGAATTCTACCTATGGGCTTACTATTCTTTATATGGAGAACTACCTGCTATTTGTTTGATAGCCAGGAATGAATAGAATAAGGACATTTTGAAATGCACTGCAGTTGCATTATCCAAAGTATTACCAATATACCTTTGTATGCAGAGAGATAGAAACAGAGACACAGAGAGACATCCATCCATATCAAAAAAGTATCCACTTTTCATGGAAAGGAAAAATTAAAAACCCAAAATTTCCCCCTAAAAAACTTTCCGGAAAATTTATTAAAATTTCCCTTTACCAAAAAGGTTTCCCAGGGGAGAAACCTTTTCCCCCAAAAGGGCCCCCCCGGAAAGCAAAACCCCAACAATTGCCCCAAAAAATGGGAAAAACCCCAAAAAAAAAACCCTTTAACCCCAAAAAAAATTATGGGAAATTAAACCAAAACCACCATTTTAAATTTCCGGGGCTTTTTTTCCCCAGGGTTTTTTAATTTAACCTTTTTCCCGACGGCGAAATTTTTAAAAAGGGGAAAACCCCAAATTTAAACGTGGGTGGGCCCAGCCCGGGGGGGCCCCGGGGAAAATTGGGGAAAAAATTTAAAAACCCCCGGGGGTTTGGTTTTAAACCTTTAAAAAAAAAAAAAAAAGGAAAATGAAACCTGGGGAACCAGGGGGGGTTTTTTTCCCAAAGGGTTGAAAACCAAAGGCCCCTAAGGGATTTTGGAAAAACCCGGGGCCTGGGCGGGAAAAAAAATTTGGGGGAAAAGGGGCCTGGAAATTTTTCTCCAGGGAAAGCTTTCCCCCGGGTTTAAAAAAAATTAGTTTTGGAAAACGAAAATTTAAAAAAACAAAGACATTGCTGTAAACGGGAAAAAGGGAATTACCAGGGGAAAAAGGGAAAGGGGAAAATTTTCCCAAAAAGAGTTTTTTTAAAAAAAAAAAAAGGGCCAAATTTCACCCAAAAAGAATGAAGGGTCCCGGGGGCGAAATTCCCCCCTTTCCCCCCAAAATTTTTTCCCCTTTTTTTCTTTTGGGGGGGTTTGGGCCTTTTTTGGAAAAAGGGAAACCTTGAAAAAGGGGGGAAAGGAAAAAGCCCAAAATTTCAAAACCAAAAGGGAAAAAACCCGGGAAAGGGTTTTCTAAGGGGTAAATTTTGAAATTCCCCCCAAATTTGGAAACCTAATTTTTAAGGGAAAAAACCCCCAATTTTCCCAGGGGGAGGGGATTTTTCCCCCGAAAAGGGGGGGGGGAAATTTTTCCCTTTAAAGGGAAATTCCCTTTGCCCGGGAAATTTGTAAAACCAAAACAAATTTTTCTAAAGCCCACCCCGCCCCCAGGAAGTTTTTTGGGGGGCGGGGGGCCCTGTTGAAAGGGCGGGAAAACTAACAAAGGAAAAGGGGGCCCCTTTTGGGAGGATGGAAAGGGCCCTAACCTTTTTAAAGGAAAATTCTTTTTAAATGAAAGGCAAAACTGAATTGGGGATTTGGGTTTGGGCTAAAATTTCTTTTAAGAAAACCCCAAAAAAATTTCTTTAACAAAAGGGAAAGCCCCCCCCCAAAGGGGCCCCCCAAAGGGGGGAAATTCCCTTGGGAAAAGGAACGGAATCCCCCGGAAAAAACCAGAAAAAAAAACCCCTTTTTCCAAAAAAACCCCGCCCCTTTAAACTATGGAAAACAAAAAATTTCTTCCACAAAGGGGGAAAAAAAAATCCCTTTTGTTAAAAATAAAAGCCCCAAAAAAAACCCCCCCAAAAACTCCCCCTCCCCGCCCAGGGTTTTTCCCAAATTAAAAACCAACCCATTTTCTCAAAAGAAAAAAAAGGGAAAACCCAAAGGAAAAAAAAACCCTAAAATTTTTCCCAAAAGGGAAAAGGGGGCCCCTCAAAAAAAACCCAAATTTAATTTAATTAAAACCAGAAAAAAAAAAATTTCCTTCCCAAGGGGCCCACCTTTTTCCCAAAAAAAAAATTTTTTTAACCCCCCGGGGAAAAAAAAAAACCCTTTTTAAAAAGGAAAGGAAACCTAGCCCAAATTTTTAAAACCCCAAGGGAAACTTTTTTCGGCCAAAAAAAACCAACCAAGAAAAAAAAGTTCCAAAGAAAGGAAAACTAATTTTCCAAAACCCCTTTAACCCCTAACCCAAACAAAACCCCCCTTTCCCGAAAAGGGAAAAAATTTTTGGCCAACCAAAAAGAATTTCCCAAAAAACAAAAGCAAAAACCCTTTTCACCAAAAAAATTCCCCCTTTTTAAAGGCAAAATTTTTCTACAAAATTTAAAAATTTTGGCAAAAAAGGAAAACCCCCACCCCCAAACTTCCTTTAAAAAGGGGCCCCCGCCTCCCCCTTAAAAAAAAAACCCTTTAAAAAAAACCCTTTTGGGGAAAAGGGGAAAAATTTCCTTAAAAAAATTTTCCCCCAAAAAAATTTTTTTAAAAAAAAGTTTTTGTTCCCCCAAAACCCCCCAAAATGGGGGTTTTTAAAAGAAAACCCCAATTTTCCCCCCAATTTGGGGGCCCCCCCCCCCCCCCCGAAACAAAAACCCTTGGAAAAGCCGGGAAAAAAATTTTAGAACAAAAAGGGAAACCTTAAAAAAAAAAAAAATTTGCCCAAGGGCAAATTCTTTAAAAACTAAACCCAAATTTTTAAAAACCCAAAAAAAGGGGAAACCCGGTTTTTAAAAAAGAAAAACGCCAAAAGGGGGGAAAAAAAACCAAACCCCCAATTCCCCCCTAAAATTTCCCCCCAAAAAAACCCAAACCCTTCCCTTAAAAAACCCTAGGGTTTCCCGGGAAAAAAATAACCCAATGGGGAAAAAATTTTTCCTTTTAAAAAGGAAAACCATTTTTATTAAGGGGCCCTCCTTTCACAGGGCCCCTCCCCCCCCAAAATTTTTCCCAGAAATGGCCTTTAAACCCGAAAAACCCCCCCGGAAAATTTTTCCCCAAACGGGGCCCCTTTTTGAAAAAATTAACTTTGGAAAAGTAAAAAAAACCCCAAAAAAAAATAAAGAAAAAGCCCCAAAAGGGGGTAACCAATTTTTAAAAAGGCCCAAATCTTTTTTTAAAAGGGGGTTTTGAAAAGCAAGGACTTGTTTTGGGGGGGACCAAATTTGGCAAAAGGGGGAAGGCCGGGCGGCCCCAAAAAAGGGGGCCCCTTTGTTTGATGGGGAAAAAAAAAAAGGCCCCTGCCAAAGGGGGTTTTGGAAAATTCTGGAAAAAAGGGGAAACCCGGGGGCCAGGAAAAGGACTGTTTAAGGGGTGCCCAAGAAAAACCCGGAATTGGGAAAAGGAATAAAAATTTGGTGGGAAAGAAGGAAAGAAATTTTAAAAAGAAACAAAGGTGGCCCCCCAAAACCATTTCAAGGGGTCTGTTGGGATTTTCCCCCCAAAGGTTGAAATGTTTTTCCCCTTTTGTTTACCCATTTGTAAAAAGGGAAAAATTTTTGGGCAAAAACCCGTCGGGAACCGGAAGAAGAAGGGGGTTTACCTTAAAAGGCATTGTAACCCACTGATTGGTTTAAAATGGGGAAAAAGGGCCCTTTTTCCCAAAAACCCAAAAGGGCCCGGTTAAATTCCAAACCATTTTTGAATTAACTTTCCCCAAAAAATAAATTTTTTTCCAAAGGGAAAACCCTTTGGGAGGGGACCCCTTTTTGGGGCCAAGGCAAACCCTGGGCCGGGAAAGGGCCCCCGGGGTTCCCTGCCTTTAACCCTTCGCCAGGGTTGGGAAAAAAACAATTTAAGAGACCGGGGACGCAAGGGAAAGGGGAACTTTTCCAACCCTAAAAATTAAAGGAAAGGCCCAAAGAAAATCGCCCGGATTTAAATGCCTGGCTTTTATTGGGGAAGGCAATTTCCCGAAAACCCTTTAAAAAGGGAAAGGCCCCCTCCCCGGGAGGGCTTTGCCCAGGGGGCGGGAAAGGAATTTTAAAAAAGGGGCCCAGCCCTTTTGGGGAAGGGGGGAAAGGGGGAAACCCAATCCCAAACGGCTAAAATTGGGGTTTTATTTTCCTCAAGAAAACCCAAATACCCAGGGGAAGGTGGGCCCCCAAAAAAGGAGGGAAACCCTTTCGGGTACCCAAAAAGATTTCCAAAAATTTTTGAAGAAAAAGGGAATTTGCCAAGGAAAGGGAAAACTGGCCAATTTTTTTTTGGGGGGCTTTTTTCCTTTGGGTGGCAATATTTAGTACCCCCCCAGATTTTTCCCCAAAATTTCCGGGCCCAAAAGGGCAAAAGGGGCCCATTTTAAAAAGGGGGGAGGGAAAAGTTGAAAGAAAAGGAAAGGGGAAAAACCCCCAAGGGGAAGGAAAAAAAAAAAGGGGCAAAGTAAGGAAAAGCGTTGGGAAATTTTGGCCAACAGATCCCAAGGGCCCAAATTTTTTTCCCCCCAGGGGCATTTTCAAACCAGAACCCAAAGAAAATTCACCAATTTGGGGCCCAGTCCGTGGGTTGGGAAAACCCCAAATTGAAAAGTTAAATTTTGGCAAAACCAAAATCCTCCAAAAAGTTTGGGGGGATTTTTTTTTTTAAAATCCTTCCAAAATTTCAGCCCCAAAAAAAGCCTGGGCAAATTAAGGGTTTTTGTTCCAAAAGCCGGGGTCCAAAAATTTTAAAAAACCCCCAAAAAAGTTTGGGAAAGAGGGGCTACTGGGAAAAAACCCAAAAAATTTTTTTCCCAAATTTAAATGGAAAAGGTTCCCCAAAAAGGGAAAGGGAGGCCCCTTTGTGAGGGGAAAACCAAGGGCCCCGGGGGTTTTTTAAGGAAATTTTCTAAAAGGGGGCTAAATTTATCCTGGGAAAATTTTGCAGGGGGGCCCCCCAAAAAAACCCCCCAGGTGGGGGTTTTTTGGAGCCCAAGAAAAGGGAAACTGGAAAAGAAAAAAACCACCAAGGGACCCTTTTAAAACTTTTCCCTAAAAGGAAAAACCCTTTAAAGAAAAAAGGAAGCCAAGGGAAGGCAAACCTTCCAAAGGGAAAGGGAAAAATTCTTACGGAAAAGGTGATATTTAACCCAAAAAGGGAACCAAAACCTTGGGAAGAAAAAGGACCCACCCCGGAACTTAAATTCTACCAACCCGGGGAAACTATTTGTTTTCCGGGCATTTCCCCCCAAGGGCTTTTGGCCCAAAGGGGGGCCTTTTTTTTGGCCAAAAAATTAAATTTTTAAAAAAAAGAAGGGTTTTTTAAGGGGGGGAACCTTTGGGGGGAAAAAAAAAAAATTTCCCAAAAAAATCCCAAAAATTTTGGGTTTCTTTAATTTGAAAAATTTAAAGGTAAACCCAATAAAAGGGTCTATTTCCCCCCCAAAAGGGAACCCGGGAAAAAGGGTTTGGGGAAATTTGGGGAAAAAAAGAAACCCCCATAAAACCAAAAACCTTTTCCCCCAAAGGGTTTGGGGTTTTCCTAAAAAAAAGAAAAAATTAAAAGGAAACAGAAACAACAAACTAAACAAAAAAAAACCCCAAAGAATTTTGGGAAACGCCCCAAAACAAAAAAAACCTTTAATTGAAAAAACCGAAAACGCCCAAAAACAAAAACTGGAACCCTCCATTTCAAACCTTTTTCCCCAAATTTTTTCCCCAAAATTTTGGGGAAAATGCGCAACCTATTTTCTTTCCCAAAAAAGGGAAACAAAATTGCCAAAAAGGAAAAAAATTAAAAAGGAAATTTCCCTCCTTTTTGGAAACCAAAAACCCCAAATTTTAAAAGGCCAAAAATTTTAAAAAAACCCCCATTGGGGTTTTTAAAATTTAAAATAAAAATGGGCCCTAAAAAAAACCCCCAAAAAACCCCAAATTTGGCCCGGGGTTTTTTAAAAGGGGGCCCCCCCCCCCGGGCTTTTAAAAAAATTTTTTCCTTGTAAAAAAATTTAAAAAAAAAATTTTTCAAAAGGCCAAAAATTTCCCAAAAAGAAAAAAAGAAAAAAATCCTGGGAAATTCCCTTTGCCCAAACCCAAAAAAACTAGGTCGTCCCTTTTTGCCGCCCCAAAGGGGTTTTTTTCGGGGGTTCGGGGCCCATTTCAGAAAGGCCGCTGGTTAAAAGGCAAAGATGGGAGGACCCGGGGGGAATTTAAACTTTTTCCCAAAAGGGGGGAAATTTTTGGGAAAAGCTTTATCCCTTTCGGCCCCTAAAAGGCCCGGGGGGGTCCCCTTCCCCCAATTACTTTCTTGGGGGTAAAAATTTTCCCCAAAAGGGTCTAAAGAAATTTTTAAAAAGCCCGGGCCCAAAGAGCAGGGGGGGGGCCTTTGGGGGGAAAAAAGGGGGCAAAAAGGAATTTTTTGAAAAAATTAAAGGCTCTTAAGTCAGAAACCCCAGTTTTTTCCCTGGGAATAAATTTACCCAAACCCTTGCTCCCCCTTTTTCCCTCTTTTTGGGTCATTTGGGGTGTTTTTTTTTTGAAAATTTTTTGGGAAACCCTTTCAAAAAAAAAATTTCCCGGCCAAAAAAGGGTTCGGGGGGGCTTCCCATTTTCCCTACATTAAATTTTTTCCTTAAAAGAAAAGTTTGGAAAAAAAACAATTAAAAAACCCTGATAGTTTTTGGGACCCAAAAAACCCAATTTAAAAAATGGTTAAAAATTTTTAAATAAAAATTTTGGGAACCCCGAAAAATTTTTGGGCCCCAAAAAAGGGAAAAAAGGGTTTTTCCCAGAAAAATTAAAAACCCTCGGAAAACTTAAAAAACAAAACCCCCCTTAAATTAAAAACTTTTGTCTTTGGGAAACCGAAAAAACCCCTTAATTTCTCCTTCTTTTTCCTTTTCTTTAGTTAAAACCATTTAGAACTTTTTAATTCCAAAAAACCATTTTTTTAAAAAATTTCAAAATTTTCATAAATTTTTCGGTCCCGAAAAGTTTTAAAATTTTAAAATTCCCCTTATTTCCAAAAAATTTAAAAATTTTTCCCCAAAAACCGGTTTTCCCAAATTAGAAAAATTCTTTAAAATTTTTTATTTTCCCCCCCCTTTTTTAAAAAAAAAGGGAAAAAAATTTTCGGGGTTTGGGAAAAAGAAATTTTCAAAGGGCCCCCAATTTTAAAAAAATTCTGTTCAACCCTTTTTTAAAAACCTTTAAATTTTAAAAAAAAATTTTCCCCCAATTTTCCCCTTTTTTGGGCCTTTTAGAGTTTTTTTCAAAGGGAAAAACCTTTTTAAAATCAAGCCAGCCCAAATCTTTTTGTTAAAAAATTTTCCCCTTTGGAAAAAAAATTTTTTTAAAAATCTAAAAAATTTTTCCCAAAAAAGGTTTTCCTTCAAAAAAGTCTTTAAAAACCCTTGTTTAAAAACCCTTTTTTCTAAACCCAAAAAAATTTGAGGCCCCCCAAAATTTTCTTTTCCCTCCCAAAGGGCCAAAAACCCTTTAAAAACTTCAAAACAAAAAAAATTTGAACATTTAAAAAACCCCCCCCATTCCTTTTCCCAAAAAAGGGAAAACCCCACATTCCCACCATCAAAGAAAAAACGCCCGCCCCAATTTTAAAACTAACTCCAATTTGGGAAGGCAGGGCTATTTTCACAAACCCCTACATTCCCGGTTTCCCTAACAAACACCCCAAAAAAATTTTTCCCAAACAAATTACCTTTCCGAACGGAAACTTTTCCAAAACGTAAAAATTTTCCCCAAAAAAACCCCACTTTTGGGACGAGGACCTACCTTTTGGGGGGGTTTTTTTTTCAAGCCTTGGAAAAAGGTCACCGGCCCCAAAATTCCTTCCCCCCAAAATTGGGGCCCCCTTCTTTATTCGACAGGTCCCCTCCACAACAAAGCAAACCAGGCCTTTCTAAAAAATAACCAAAATTTCTTTCCCCAAAACAAAAAACTTTTAGAAACAAAGGAAAATGCTAATTATGGGATTTTGGGAAAAAACCACATAACAGCAAAAATTGGGACAAATGGACCATTCTAAAAGAAGGACACCAAAGGGGCCCACTTGGACCCCACCCTTTACTGGGATACAAACCCAAAAACAAACCCCAGGGAAACAAATGGGTCACCCTTTTAATTAAATAAAATTGAAGGAAACCAAACCACACAAAAAAAACGGGCAGTGAAAAATAATTTCCCCTAAAAATGACGGTGACCTGACCCCCTCAGAATTTAAATAAAACCCAAAATTTTTAAGGCAAAAATTTCCCCAAAACAAATAAATCAATTCCTTGTGGAAAAGAAAAGCCAAAAGCAAAAAAAAAACCCCACCCCCATTTTCCTCACCTTTCTTTTCCAAAAACCCGGGTTTTTTACACGCAACCACTTTCCAAAAAACGAAAATTCACAAATTTAAACAAAATTCAAATCTAAAATCCCATCCAAACCCCGGAAAGGCAAAAGGGAAAAGGCCAAACCAAAACAAGGGAAAAAACCCACCTAGGGGAAAAAATCAAAAAAATAAAGGGTCTAAAATGTCCTGAAAAATCCTAGGGGGACCCCCGTTGGGCGAACATCCACAGGGGGCCCCCTTCCCCCAGGGGCCTTTTTTTCCCCCAGGGCAGTTTTTCTTCTAAACTTCTAAGAAATTTGGAAGGAAAAAGCCTGGCCACAAGAAGCAGAGGGGGAGGAAGCCCGGCCAAGGATTTGGGAGGAGGGCCCCAAATTCCCGAAAAGAAAACTTGCGGCCGAAAAAGGGCTAAACACCAAACCTAAGGGGGGCAATTTTTTTTTAAAGGCCAATTTTCCTCCAAGCAAAGAGGAAGCGCCCCGGGCTGGTCTAGCAAAAAGGCGGGGGGGCATGAGGGCGTTGTCTAGGGGGCGCTATTCTGGAACTTTAGCCAGAAGGGCGGGACAGGACCATTTGGCCCGGAGAAAAAAAAGGACTTGTGCCCTTTTCTGGACTCAATAAACCAACCTTGGCTCACAAAGGGTTTGGGAACATGTTTTTGTTCTAGAGCCCCAATTGGACAAAATTACTCAGCACCCAGCCCTGGGGTTCCCTGCCGCCTTTTTTTTCAGGAGGACTTACTTTTTCGACAGGTCTGGCCTCCCTAATGATCAAGAGGTAATTTACTTTGAAGGAGGGGATGGAAGAGGAAAATGTTGGTGGCCAAAAGGGAAAGGAGGGGGGGTTATTTTTCAGAAAAAGTCTAAAAATTATCACCTTAAGGCAAAGGGGTTTTTTGCTCCGAGGGGGCAAAACCTCAGCAGGGGGCCGGCCCCTTCCTCCCCAGGGTCCCTACTCTTTCCTCCCCAGGGGTCGATGTTTTTCTTCTGAAGGGCGTTTGGAGAACCCATTTGGATGAGAAGGGCCTGAGAACCACCATTTGCTAAGCAGAGGCCGGGCAAGCCTCGGCTCAGGAGGGGATTTGGGAGGAGGTTTCCTCACAGTTGCCCTGGCCGTTAACTCTAGTCGAGAACCAGAATAACTGACCTTGACTCCAAGACGATGCAAAACTGAATTGCCGAGTTCGGGATTGGGAGGGAGGCCTAATTTTCCTTGGGCAGGGCCCTATCTTTTCTCTTTCCTAAAACAAATGCAGAAGCGGCCCAAAAGTGGGTCCCTAGCAAAGGCGGGAGATGGGGTTTTCGTTGTCTGAAGGGCCCCTGATATCCAAAAAGGAACTTTGCACAGGGAGGACAGGACCATTTTGTTTAGCCGGAGAGGAGAAGGACTTGCTGCCCTTTTTTTCTGGACTCGATGGCCCAACCTTCCCCACAAAGGTTTGGGAAGGAATCGTTTTGTTCAAGTATCCCAATTGGACCAAAATTAGCCCACCGAGCCCTAAGGGAGGATCCTTGGCCCCAGTGGTCTCAGGGGGCCTTTGTCCAGGGCATCTGGCCTCCCCAACGTAGTCAAAAGGGCCTGGAGACCCTTTTAAGGAGAAGAAAGAACCCAATTTTGGGCCAAAAGGCAAGTATTTCCCAGAAAATTGAAAGACCCTTAAGGCTGGTGCTTTTGTCCAGGGCGAACTCAGCCGGGGTCCGGCCTGTCCCCAGGGTTTTGCCTCCCCGGGGCGATTTTTTTCTGATGGGGAAACGGAAGCTGTTGGAAAGGAGCCTAAGCATTTTAAAAATAGAGGGCCAAAGAAAGGCAAGCCTCCTCAGGAAGGGGAGGACTCCTCACATTCCCTGAAAATGCTCTACAAAGAAAAGAAAAACCAGACTCAGTACAAAACTGAAACCCCAGAGGATTGGGGCCAATTTTCCTTAAACCACATCTGCTTCCCCTAAAACAAATGAAATCGCCAAATGGAAACAAAGGCAAACAGGGTTCTTTCTAAACCTGAATCTAAAACTTAACCAAAGGGCGGGCAACCATTCTTACCAAAACCTCCCTTTCTACTCAATCACCAACCTTTACAAATTTGGGAACACCCTTTTTCTACAAGCCCCAAACAATCCTCAGGAGCCCGGAGACTTCCCTCCACCATTCCAAACTTACTTTCAAGGGCCGCCCCTAATAAATCAAAAACCAAACCCCCCTTTTGGGAAATGGAAACTAATTTTCCAAACCCATTTTTCCTTCAAAAAAATCGAAAAACCTTAATCTAAAAAACTTTTCTTATTCAAATCTAGCAAACCGGCCCTTTCCCCCAGGAGCCCTCTTTTGTAGGCTCTTTTTTTCTTCTAAGGGGTTTGGAAACCCATTTGTAAAGCCTGGGAACAATATTTCAACAACCAAGGACAACCTAGCTCAAGGGAAAGGGACAAACTTCCTCAACATTCCTCTTCCTGTAAAAAACCACAAAACTCTTGTAAAATGAAAAACCTAATTCCAAACAAACAGATATTTTCATTACTTTCTACACCTGGTTTCCCAAAAATCCCCACCCAAAATTCTTTCCCCAAGGTCAAATTATTTTCTCGAAAATGTCACTTTTTTTGGCAGGGCCAGAAAAATTTTCCCCCTTTAAGAGGAAGGACTTCCTCCCTTTAACATCCCCCCTTCTCAAACAACTCACATGTTTTGACCTTTTCTTACCAAATTTTTCCCACCCCAAAACTTCCCTCCCCCCAAAAGGTTCCCTTGCTTTTTGGCACATTCTAAACAAGCAAGGGCCAAACCCTCAAGGAAAGGAAAGGGCCAAGGGTTCCCAAACTAAGGGATTCTTTTTCAAATTGAAAGGACAAAAATCTAATCCCAATTTGGGAAAACTCACCCAAAACCCTGGGAATCTTGGGACCATGGCCCACTAAAAAAGCAATTTGGCCCCAATGCAAAATGGACTCCCCTTTTAAAATGGAAATCCCAAAAACCCAAAGGGAAACCCAAAAAACAAAATTCACCCTTTTAATTGAAATGGAAAATTGAAATAACCACCAATCCCCTAAAAAACTTCTAATTTTGGAATGACCTTGAAAAAACCAAAAAATACCTAGAAACCCCAAGAAAAGAACTAACTAAAAGGGAAACCAGGAAACAATACCCCAACAATACCCAAAAAACAATATAAACAATTCCTTTTTAAAAAAAATTTTTCACCCCCCGAAAAAAAGGGAAATAGCAAACCACCCATCGCCCTTTTACTCTATCTAGTCCTTTTATTTTTCCTTCCGGGCTTTTACTGCGTTCTAACCTATTTTGGACAAAAGAAAACCCAAACAAAAATTCTACAAATAGGAATTTAAAAGAAAATTCTCTAACAGCACTGCCCCCTTGTAAATCAAAACAAATTGCCCAAACTTCCACAAGGGTCATTTGGAAAATTACCCTATAGGTTTGGAATAAAAACTACAAAATAAAAAAAAAGAGTCCCAAAAATTTTACCACCGAAAGAAAGGAATCCTGGGGCATGCCTTTTCTGAAAGGGGGACATCTCAAAGGGGGTCCCTTGCCCCCCCAAGTTCTCTTTCCCCCCAGGGCGGCCCTTTAAAAAGGGGTGGAGCCCTTTGGTGAGGGGCCTGGAAAATTTGAAGGGAAAAAGGGAGGCAACCTGGGCCAGGAGGGATTTGGGAGAGGATGCCTCAAACCAAAACCGTTAACTCTGGGGAAAAGAACCAAGAAAAACGGCACCGTATGGCCCAAAACCAATCTCCCGGTTGGGAATGGGAGACCATTTCATTTTAAAAGAACGGGGGCCCCACTTTTCCCCTTTTCCCTAAGGGGGATTTCCCCGGGCTTTTGTTCCAAATTTTTTTGAGGAAAGGATTACCTTTTTCCTTTAAACTGATGCACTTTTTGTAGAAGGCGGGGAGCGAAATTTTTTTAAAGAAGCTTCCCCGGGTCGGGGAAATTTCCTTTGCCCCAAAGGCGGGGTTTAAATTTCCTAAAACAGGCCTGGGAGGATCCTTTTAAAGATGGGGGCCTAAGCGGGTTTAAAGGGCTAAGGGGTTACTTTGTTCAAGATCTGAAATGGCAAAGGGCTGGAACCAATTTTGGGAAAACTGGACACAACATTTTGGGTAACGGGGGGAGGCACCTTCAGCAATTTGGAGGATTCAAAGGGTTCCCTGGACCCTTACTTTTCCTGGGCCCAAACCAAGGGGCCCTTAAAAGGGGCAAAGGCCCCAGGTGAAACAAAGGGGTGGACCCTTTGGGTATTATTCTTTTAAGGGATAACCCCAAACCCAAAACCTTTAAAAACTGGGGACTAATGTTATGGAATAATTTCCTTGAAAGGACCACAGGATACCTCAGAGGGCCCACGCACTAATGAACTATGGAAAGGCGCCGGAGATATTTCGCACAGAATGGCCACAACAGGAAAATTCAAACTTTGGGTTTGGTAAGAAGGAACCAGCTACCCCCAAAATATGGGAAAGGGCCGGGAACCTCGAAAATTTAAACCTTTCTGTTCTGCGATTATTTTTTCCAGGTTCTTTTGAAAGCGTTCGAATCCATTTTTTTGAGAAAGAAAACGGAAATATGTTACAAAATGGAATTTAAAAAACATTAAATCTAAAGTGCCCTGGAGTACCAGCCCTTGGGGGAATCCGGGGAGAAAGGGAAAAGGCCCAAGGGTAATTTAAAATTACCCTATGGTTTGGAAAAAAGGTACAAAAAATAAAAAAAAAGGGCTAAAATGTACCATCCGAAGAACAGGAGCCTAGGGCTGCCTTTTGCTGATTGGGAACACCAGAGGGGTCCCCCTTTCCCAGGGCACCTTTGCCTCCCAGGGGTCATGATTTTCTTTAAAGGGGTATTGGAGAACCCATTTGGATAGAAGGGCCTGAACACCCATTTCTAACAGAGGGCCGGGGGCAATCCCTCAGGATTGGGAAGGACTGCCTATTTTTGCCCGAAAACCGTTAACTCAGTCAAAAAAGAAAAAACAGCTTATCAAAAAGATCAAAACTGAATCCCGGGAAAGTTCGGGAAGGGGAAAGGCCAATTTTCCTTGAAACCATCTTTTTGTTTCTAACAAATAAAAAAAAGCTTGGGCTACCCAAAAGGCGGAGCTGAAGGTTTTGCTGGGGTGAACCGGGAACTTTAGCCAGAAGAGGGAGGGGCCATTTTCTTCCAAGGAAAGGATTTTTTTCTGGACTAATGGAAACCTTGGTAAAAAGGGTTTGGGAACACTTTGCTACAGAGCCCCAAGGAAAAAAAGCTCAGGAGTAAGGAGGACTTCCTCCCAAGTGGCTAAACTTACTTTTTCCAGACAGGCCCTCCCCAAATAGTCAAACCTGATCTCCCGTTAAGGAATGGAAGAACCTTTTTCCCAAAGGGCAGAGGGGATTATTTCCTTCAAAAAAATAAAAGCACCTTAAGGCTAAATCTTTCCCAGGGGGAACATTGGGGGGTTCTTTCCTAGGGGCCCTATTTTCCTAGGGGCTTTTTTCTTTGAGGGGGGGAGAACCCATTTGGAGAGAAGGGGGGACACCACTTTACGGGAAAAACCTCAGCTCAGGGATTTGGGAATGCCTCAAAGTTGCCCGAAAACCTTCTCTAGCAAAGGCCAAGAATCGCTTGACTCCCAAGTAATAAAACTGGAATCTCCATTGGGAAATTGGAAACCTAATTTTCCAAAAACAGGATTTTTCCTTCTTCCTAAGCAAATGCAGGAAGGCCCCAAACTGGTCCCTTTAAAACAGATGATTTTTTTCTGGAAGGCTGTATTGGAACTTTGAGAAAACAGGACAACCATTTTCGCCGAGGGAGAAGGACTTCTCCCTTTTCCCTGGACTCATGGACCAACCCCCTAAATTAAAAAACTTTTGTTCAGTATCCCCAATTGGCAAAAACCCCACCCTAAAACTTCCCTGGCCGAGGGTTCAAGGACTTACTTTTTCGAACACTCTCCCCAAATGCAAGAGGCCGACATTTCCCTTAAAAAAGGAAGAAGCCCTTTTTGGGAACAATTTTTCCTTCAAAAAAATTGAAAATCATTTAAGTCTAGAGTCCTAAGGAGGCTTTTTCCGTTTCAGACACTCCAAACCCCCCCCTCCCCAGGGTCCCTACTCTTTGCCCCCAGGGGTCAGAGGTTTTTCTTCATTATCTAACTATTTGGATAAAAACCTAGGAAAATTTTTAAAAACCAAAAAAAAAACCTACTCCAAATTTGGGAAACTCCCAAATTGCCCAAACTTTAACCAAAAAAAAACCAAAAAATTTGAACTCGAAAAAAACAACTCCAGCAATAAACCTAATTTTCCAAACACCACTTTCTCTTCCTAACAAAGCAAATGCCCCAAAGCTTCCCTACAAAAAACAATTCTTTCTAAAAGCCTATATCCCAAACTTTAGCCAAAAGCAGACAACCATTTTTGCCGGAGGGAAAGGACCTCCCTTGTTCTGGACTCAACAACCTTCTCACAAAATTTGGGAACATCGTTTGTTCTACAGTAGCCCCAATTGGAAAAATTAGCTCAGCCAGCCAAGGAGGACTTCCTCTGGGAGTGGTCTCAGGAGGACTTCTTTTAACGCCTGGCCTCCCAATAGTCAAAGGGCCTGGGGAGGACTCCTTTTGGAGAGATGGAAGGTCTTGTTGGTGGGCCCAAAGGGAGGGGTTATTTCCTTCAGAAAAAGTCTGAAATGTATCACCTTAAGTCTAGGAGTGCTTTTGCTCTGATGTGGGCAGACATCTCAGCAGGGGGTCCGGCCCCTTGCCTCCCCAGGGGTCCTACTCTTTGCCTCCCCAGGGGCTCTGATGTTTTTTCTTCTGAAGGGCGTATCTGGAGAACCCATTTGGATAGAAGGGGCCAGGAACATGA